>NW_026606104.1:42418750-43655000 GCF_029834395.1 Sorex fumeus | reverse complement strand
TTTGTTTGTTTTGGGGGCTGTGTGTGTGTGTGTGTGTGTGTGTGTGTGTGTGTGTGTGTGTGCTCAGGACTCACTTCTGGCTCTGCACTTAGGGAACCATTTGGGGCCCTGGGGATAGAACCCTGGTTGGTGGTCAAGGAAAGCAAACGCCTTATCTTCTGTACTACCTCTTGCCCCATTTTGTCCTTTTAAAAATAAGATGAAGAGTAAGCAGCTTCTCGTGGGTCAGTCACTCAACGTAGATGGTGGTAATGGGATTTGAACCTGGGTCTCTGGCTACCCACCCACCCGTGCTCTCTAACAGTGGCACCTGCCTACAGGAGGAGCCGGCACAGTGGGGAGGCAGTGAGGCTTCACTGAGCTGGGCCTAAGGGAGCGGAGCGGCAGGCATTTTTTTCTAGAGCTTTCATTTCCGTCTGCCTCTTCTGAGCAGGTGAAAAACCCCACAGAGGGCCCTTCACTGAGTCCTCCCTCTCTGCCCCCCCCCCCAGCGCGTTGGGAGTGGGGGAGGTCAGGCATGCAGCGTGGGGGATGCTGGGGAGGGGAGGGAGGGGGTGGGGGCGCATCATTCCAGATCCTTTCCCTCCAGTACCCCCACTTCCCCATCAAAGGCACTCCGGAGGAGAGAGCATTCCAGGTGGAAGGAATGGAAATGCAAAGGCTGTGGATTAAGGATGTGGAGGCGGGGAAAGCCTGCAAGCTTGGCTGGAACTGAGGTTGGGGCCCCCTGGGATTTCTTAGTGGAGAAGAACGAGAGGGGAGAGAGGGAGAGAGAGAGAGAGAGAGAGAGAGAGAGAGAGAGAGAGAGAGAGAGAGAGCAGAGACAGAGACATGAGACAGTGTGTGTATGTGAGACACACACACACAGGAGAGACAGAGAATCGGTGTGTGCGTGTGTGTGTTTAACGCACACACACGCACACACGTGGCATTGGTCCCAGCAAGCACTGAGGACGGCAGAGGTGGTGAGGGAGCGGCCTTTCTGGGCAATGAGCACAGCACACGCCCCTTTTCCCCTGACATAGGAGGGGTATGGAGGCGTCAGAGTTATTCTTCTAGAATCCCTTCGCTGACTGTTCTGCCAGCTCTGCACTAGGTACTGGCTCATAGCCTCAAAACATTTTTTTTTCCCTTTTGGTTTTGAGGCCACACCCAGTGGTGTGTTGAGAGGCTACACCCTGCTCAGTGCTTGTGGGCGGGGGCATGGGTCACACCTGGCAGTGCTCAGGGAACCATGCCGTGCTGGGGATTGAACCCAGGCCTTTTGCATGCAAAGCATGTGCTTCTGCAAAGCATACGTCTGTTGAATGATCTCCTGGGCCCTGGCTCATGACTTTTGATGCAGTCTCTCCTTGTGCTTCCTTCCAGCTCCATGAAACCAGTACTATTCACTCCATTTCTAAATGAGAAACTGAGGCTCAGCTAGTTTACATAACTTGCCCAAGGTCACAGTGGGGCCTCAAGATAGGATTGGGATTTGAACTCAAGATTGTGTCTAGTGTCTAGGGAAGACAATTTTGTCTGCTATCCTGACTTAAGCTGCTTCCCCGGAGTGCTCGCCATCCCCATAGCAACAGTGAGAAGAACTCTTGGCTGATCTCACTTTTCAGTGAATGCAGGCCTTCGTTTTCCTCTTCTTTCACAACAGCCTGGTGTGCAGAGTTGTCATCATTCCTGTCTCCAAGATAAGGAAACTGAGGTTCAGAGAGGAGATAAGACTCAGTCAAGATTACAAAGGGCACTAGAGCTCGTAGGGTGCTTGCCTTGTGCATGACTGACCCAGGTTCAATCCTCGGCATCCCATATGGTCCCTGGGGCCCTGCCAGGAGTGATCCCTGAGCTCAGAGCCAGGGGAAAGCCCTGATCTCCAAGTGTAGCCTCTCAAAACCAAAACCAAAAAAAAACAGGGCTGGGACTGAAGAGATGGTACAAGGGGTAGGGCATTTACTTTGCATGTGGCTGACCCAGGTTCAGGTTTGATCCCTGGCATCCCATATGGTTCCCCACGCATTGCCAGGAGAAATTCCTGAGTGCAGAGCCAGGAGTAACCCTTGAGTATTCCTGGGTGTGACCCAAAAACAAAAACAAGAACAATAAAAAAAAAATGGGTTGGAGAGAGTACAGTGGGTAAGGTGTGCACCTTACAGGGAACCTTCCCTATGGTACCCTGAGCCCTGCAAGAAGTGACCCCTGAACACAGGGCGAGGATTAAGGCCTGAGCTTCACTGGGTGTGCTCCCCTGTCCCCCCGCAAAAATTACAGAGCCAGAAAGTGGCAAAAAGAGAACCTGGATCCAAGTCTGGTAAATCCAAGTAGCTTTTTTGCTTCTCCTTCCTGAGGAAGCAGGTCTATTTGTTTTTTTCAGCCTCAAAGGACAGGGAACAAGCTACTTTTTTTTTTTTTTTTTTTTTTTTTTTTTTTTTTTTTTTTTTGGTTTTTGGGTCACACCCGGCGATGCTCAGGGGTTACTCCTGGCTCATGCACTCAGGAATTGCTCCTGGCGGTGCTCGGGGGACCATATGGGGTGCTGGGAATCGAACCTGTGTCGGTCATGTTGGCTGCGTGCAAGGCAAACGCCCTACCCGCTATGCTATCGGTCCAGCCCCGAACAAGCTACTTTTAATTAATTTATTTTTGTTTTTCAAAACAAAAAAAATTTTTTTTTGAGGGGGCTGGAGTGATAGCACAGCGGGTAGGGGGTTTGCCTTGCACACAGCCGACCCGGGTTTGATTTCTCCGTCCCTCTTGGAGAGTCCAGCAAGCTACCGAGAGTACCCCGCCCACATGGCAGAGCCTGGCAAGCTCCCCATATTCAATATGCCGAAAACAGTAACAAGTCTCACGATGGAGATGTTACTGGTGCCCACTCAAGCAAATCGATGAACAATAGGAGGACAGTGCTACATTATTATTTTTGGGGTGAGACAGACCCAGTGGTGTCCAGGACTTACTTCCTGGTCAGTACTCAGGGATCACTCTGGCTCGGGGGATATGTGGTACTGGGATCAAACCAGAGTCAGCTGTGTGCAAGGCAAGAGCCGTACTCTTTGTACCATTGCTCTGGCCCCCTGGGGGGGTGTGCTACTTTTTAGAACTCATGAGATGGAAACAGGGTTTGAGAGAGAAACAGGTCTTTGAAAACTGGGGATCTGATATAACTGATTTCATTACTTCAAGTGACAGTTCTAGCTACTTGGGTAGAAAAAAGGGTTTGGGGGCCAGGGAGATAGCCCATGTCCTTGAAAAGCAGGTCCCCCCGCTTTTTTTTTGGTAAGGGGCTCAGTGGTGCTAGGGGCTATTCCTGGCTCTGTGCTCCTGGTGATCCCTAGTGACAATAGGGGGACCAAGTATGATGCCAGGGATGGAACCGGAGTTGAGCACATTCAAGGCAAGTGTCTTCCTGAGTTACCTCTCTGGCCCTCAAGATTAGATTTGAATTCCAGCTCTGCTGCTTCCTAACTGGATGACCTTGACCTCATCACTTTACCTCTCTATGCTGCCTTTGTCTCCTTTGGAAAATTATGATAATAGGGGCTGGAGCAATAGCACAGCGGACAGGACACTTGTCTTACATGTGCACAGACACAGGGATCAAAATAAAAACAAAAGCATAGGTTCCCTGAGCACAGAGTCAGGAGTAAAATCTGAGCACCGCTGGGTGTGGCTCACACACACAAAAATGATAACAGAATTTTAATTTCTAGTATCCCTACAAGGATTTAATGGAGTTAATGGATATAAAGTACTTAGCATATAGCATATGGCACACAGGAAGTGTTCAGTTAGTGTTTATTAGCATTACTATGAAAACACACAGTATCACTCCCTCTGGAAGGAGCTGGTCTACTGACATTGCCTAAAAGGAGCAATGAGGCTGTAGCTGCCGGACAACTTTCCAGCAGAGAACCAAAATCTTCGATTCCAGGATGGGTAGTAACCACTGAGGTCAATTTAACATATTAGAGTCAACCTTCAACAACTGCCTACTCTGCCAAACACTGTGCTAAGTGCATCACATTTATACCTTACTTGATCTTCACAGCACTGGCAAAGAGAAACAAGTATGGGCCCCATTTTATGGATAAGAAAACTCTATTTAACTCCATTACATCCTTGTAGGGATACTGTAAATTAAAATCCTGTTATTATTTGTGTGTGTGTGTGTGTGAGCCACACCCAGTGGTGCTCAGAAAGGTGTCAGGGATCAAACCTGGGTCATCCACTTTCAAGGCAAACACCCTGCCTGCTGTGCTATTGCTCTAGCCTCTATCATCATAATTTTCCAAAGGAGACAAAGGCAGGATAGAGAGGTCAAGGTCATCCAGTTAGGAAGCACCAGAGCTGAAATTCAAATCTAGTAAAAGATTCAGAGAGGCCAAGTTATCTGCCCAAGGCCACACATATAGGGAGTGGTACTGGCAGAGATTTGAACTGAGACCAGCTTGACTCCTAAATCTCCTGTGACGATGAGGGTAGATGACACCTTCCTCAGCATAAATGCTGGCATCAGTTCTCTGAAAAACACATCTTCTGGGTCTGCTGATTCAGGCACACTTCCCTCCATGCTCTGAAGACCAGGGATAGGGTATGAGGTATCTTTTGTGTGTCAGCTTATGCACATTTCCAACTGAAGGCTCACCCTCACTGCATGGCCCTTCATATTGATCCCCATTTCTCAGAAAAGTAGATGAGGTCACTGCTCAGGGAACAATTTATGGTGTTAAGACTGAACCAGGATTGGCTACAATGTAAGACTAGGGCCTTAACTCTCTTTTCAGTTCTGCAAACCACTTTTTGCAGTACTCCCACACCTGGTGGAACTCACGTGCAATGTAGGGGTGGCAGACAGCAGAATTGCCAAGGGCAAACAGCAGAGTTGGTGGGACCATGCTTGGCACATATGGGACTCCGGGGATTTGAACTTGTGATCATTTGCTTACAAGGCAGGTTCTTTCTGCCACTGTGCAGTGTTTTGGTCAAAGCTTGTGTTGTGTTGTTTGCTTGTTTTGGGGCCACACCCAGCAGTGTTCAGGGCTTAGTTCTGGCTCTGTGCTCAGGTATGGTCCCTGGCAGGACTCAGGAGACCAAATGGGGTGCTGGGTATTGAATTGAATCCAGTCAGTTACATGCAAAGCAAATACTCTGACCACTGTACTATCTCTCCTGTACTGGAAGCTTCTATTCTTTCAGAGAGCATAAGAAAAGCAGAGGGATTGGAGAGATAGTACAGCAGGTAGGGCACTTGTCTTGCACACTGCTGACCCAGGTTTGATCCCTAGCATTCCATATGATCCTCCGAGCACTGCCAGGAGTTATGCCTGAGCACAGAGCCAGGAGTTAAGCTCTGACCCTCTCCCAGGTGTGACCAAAAAATCAAACCAAAACAAAGTAGAATCCAGATTCCCATTGAACAGTCTCACTTTCAAAGTGAGGTTTCCTTCCCAAATACGTTGTTTATTTCAGTCCTGTGCATCTTTTCTGCTCCCCCCGCCCGGCACTATCCACATTGACCCAGGTGACTGCACACCCTTTCTCTTGGCCTGCCCATCAACTCAGCCCAGATATACCTCTTCAGGAAGCTGCTCTGACCCCTCCCCAATAGTCACGCAGAGATACTCTGTACTTTGCCTTTTTGTTCCTTACCACAGTTTCTAGCTGTGTTTGAATTTATTTGCTCATTGAATGATTTTGTCTACAAACTCTAATAAGCGTCATAAGGGTTCGAGTTTGCTTGGCTCACCATTGTGGCTACACCACCAGCAGTCTGTATTACAGGATAACTACTTTAAATGTACTATTTGAAGTTTTTTTTTTATCGGGTTTGGGGGTAACACTCATCAGTGCTCTGGCTTACTCCTGACTCTGTGCTCAGGTCTCACTTCTGGAGGGCTCGGAGGACCATATGGAGCGCCAGGGATTGAGCCCAGGTCAGCCAAGTACAAGGCAAGTGTCTTACCTGCTATACTATCACTCAGGCTTCCAAAGTAAAATAGTTTTAATTTTAGAAAAAATTTACTTAATGGAGTTGGAGCAATAGCACAGCGGGTAGGGCGTTTGCCTTGCACGTGGCCAACCCGGGTTCGATTCCCAGCATCCCTTATGGTCCCCTGAGCACCGCCAGGGGTAATTCCTGAGTGCAGAGCCAGGAGTAACCTTTGTGCATCGCCGGGCATGACCCAAAAAGCAAAAAAAAAAAATTTACTTAAGAGAAATGTGAGGGGAAAAGAGAGGTATATGGATTTCTCCAGAAGGGATAAAGCTGAGAGCACACATCCTAGGTTGAGGATGCAGGAGAATGCACCTTTAATATATATATATATATATATATATATTTTTTTTTTTTTTTTGGTCACGCCTGGCGATGCACAGGAGTTACTCCTAGTTCATACACTCAGGAATCATTCCTGGCAGTGCTTGGGGGACCATATGGGATGCTGGGAATTAAACCCGGGTTGGTTGCGTGCAAGGCCCTACCCTCGTGCAAGGCCCTCCCCGCTGTGCTATTGCTCCAACCCCAATATATTTTTTTTCAAATCCTCAACTCCATTCTATTACTTGTTTGTTTTTGTTTTGCTTTGTTTTGGGGCGACACTCAGCTGTGTTCAGGGCTCTGCACTCAGGATCACTCCTGGTGGGCTCAGAGGACCATCTGGGGTGCTGGGGATAGAAGCTGGCTCAGATGTGTACAAGGTAAATGTCTTGACTGCTGTATTATCTCTGGCTCTCTATTTTATTTGTGGGGAATTCAGGACAGTGTTACCCCCTGCAGTGTTTGAGCGGGTGTGTGGGGCAGTCATGTACAGGAATTAAAGGTTGGCAATTTTGACAACTTTGTTGTTCAACAAAGTTGAACCCCTAAACTGAATATTTTTTTAGGGGGGTGTCACACCCAGAGATGCTCAGGTGTTACTTTTGGCTCTGCACTCAGGAATCACTACTGGCAGTGCTTGGGGGACCATATGGAATGTCAGGGATCAAACCTGGGTCAGCCACATGCAAGTCAAGTGCTCGGTCCTTATACTGAATACTTTTTTATTGAAAGAATCCATGAAAGAATTCATAGCTACTAGAACTTCACAACTCACTTGTTCCACAATTAAGTCACACAAACTCCTCATAACTGCCCTGTTGTCATTTGAAAAAAAAAAAAAAACAGAGTGCTGAATATGGTGGTGCAGGGGAAAGAGAGATAGTGCAGTGGGTAGGGCGCTTGCCTTGTACATGGTGACCAATGGGTTCTATCCTGGCATGGCATGCGGTCCCCTGAGCACTGCCAGTGATTCTTGAGCACAGAGATAGGAACAAGCCCTGAACACAACAAGGTGTGGCCCCCAACCAAACAAAACGTGCAGAGTACAGTGGATAAGGCACTTTGCCTTGTACATGCTGTCTCGGATTCAATCCCCAGTACCCCACTTGGTCCCGTAAGCCCCTCCAGTACTTGTCCCTAAACATAGAACCAGGGCACTGTGGCCCTAAGTTAAAAAAAAAGGTAGGTGTTTGAGTTCTAGTACAGCAGGTAGGAAGCCTGCCTTGCACGTCCCAAGCCATGATCCTCGGCACCACATGTGTCCCCCAGAGCACTGCCAGGAGTGATTCCTGAGCTCAGAGCTTGGAGTAAGCCCCAGGACTGCTGGGTGTGGCCCAACAAGAAAAAAAAAATGGTGGTGCATGGTGCATGACTCAACCTCGGGTCATTTTCATATCAAAGTGACTGACTCCTGCTCAGCACCTGCTGCCTCCAGCACCTCCAGCCTGAGGCAGGGATGAAGCGGTTATTGGGGGTCGGACCACACATCCCGGCAGGAAGTCACTGACTCAGCAGCCCTGGGCCCTGAGGGCACCACCCCTTTGGTGGTCGTGCCCGTCTACACCCCACGTCCCCTCCCACTCCCTCCTGGCCGCCTTCCTTTCCAGAAACGGAAAAGAACCCGGAATCTCGGCCAAGGCGCTCCTACCGGGAAAAACCGTCCCGCAAAGAAAGGAGCCCTGTTCTGAGAGCAGACACCGGGACGGACGTGCAGGCGCGGCGGGCCCCCCACCCCCAGCCCCCGGACACACAGCCCCGCACCCCGGCGGGGGATCCCCGGGAGCCCGGGTGAGTAGCGACGGGGTGGGGCGTCCGGGCCTGGGAGATGGGGGCTTACCTGCACCCTCACGCCCTCCCCGAGAGACTAGGCCGGGGAGGGCCTTTCCCAGGGCCACGTGGGGCGGGGTGGACTTGCGGGCCGTTAGCCCGAAGTTCGGCCCAGAGCGCCAGGGCTGTCTCAAGTCCCCGGTGACCCGGCGGGGACGTCACGGAGGCGCCGCGTTCTCTTCCGCAACATGCGGCCAGCAAGTGCCGTCCAGAGCCGGCTTGGAAAGCCCCGCCGTGGCTCTGCTCGGCTGCGACTCGGCCACGGCGAGAGCTGCAGCCTTTTAGAATCGAGTCACACTCGTGGGTACCATCAGTCGTGCCCCGGATCCTCAGCCGCCCCTCGGGACACACGGCAGACGGAACTGCTGCTATTTTGCAGAGGGAGAAACTGACACCCGGCTAAACGCAGCGAGCTACCGAGGTTCCAGAGGGATGTGGCGCCCGAACCCGAACTCAGCACACCTGGCCCTGGGACTTTCAGAACTAGCACCGAGTCCCGGGACCCAGACCCGCCCTGGGCGGATCCTTTAGCAGCAGGGCTGGAGCAAATGACTCACTCACTCTCCCCACCCTACTTTCGGGCGGGCCAGAAACCGGGTGGGAAGAGACAAAACTATCCGCAGTTTAGGGGTGTCTGCAGAAAGTTCGTGGGTCTGACTCCTTCCTTCCACCAAAACCACGAGTCCTTTGCATTCCAAGCAGAAGAACTCGCCTTTGAATCTACTTTGTGTGGATTTTTAACTCTTTCTTCGGGGGGAGATTTTTCGAGCTGAATTTAGTAGTTGATTAACTTTGAGCCTCAGCCCCCACTTCAGTTGGTTCGCCTCCCGCTGTTTACTCCGATTGCGGAAGTAGCTCGGGTGGAGCTCCCCGGACGGGACCCTTGAGTACGTCTTTTGCGTACTTACTTAACTGGCAGGGCGCTTAGGCCAATGGGAAGCGCGGAAACCCCGGGAGGGTGGGGCGGACAGCCAATCAGGAGAGCCGGCGGGGTGTGGCCGCGTCCCGGGGCGGGGCCTCGCGTAATGGCGGACGCGGGCCGGTTGAGCGCGGCTGGGGGCGTATCGCGCTGAGCTGGGGTCCGGCAGTGTGGCTGCGCGCGACGCGGCCCGCGGGATCACGCCCCGCGCGGTGAGGGGCGGCCGGCCGGCCCTTCTGTCGCTGCGAGCGACCGCGCGAGACCAGGTGAGCAACAAGTCCTCGCGGGCGGCCCGAGAGGCGACGGGCCGGGCCGCCCCTCCCGAGCCGCGCGAGGTCCCGCGGGAGTGGGGGTCGCGCCTCCCGCCGGCGAGTGGGCAGCGCGCGCTGGCGCTTTCCTCGCCACTTACCTCCCGGTGCCCACCGCGACCTGTCGGGGCCCGCGAGTAGCCGAGACCGCCAAAGTGCCCCAGCCCGACGCGGCTCGCCTCCTGCCACCACCAACTCCCGTGTGACCTTGGGCCAGTCACTTCCCTCCCCAGATCTCAGTTTCCCCATTTGTCAGATGAAGGCTTCTGCAGGCCGCCGTGCACGAGTTGGTTCCCTTGGTTTGGCTTGAGTTCTTCCGCCTCAGTTTCCATCTCTGGGCTATCTCTGGGAGTGCAGGTGTCCTTTGTGCCACTTCCGCCAGTCAGCCCGTGGCAGGACAGCGGCGGGAGGACCGGGTGACACGCGAGTGAGCACGGGATGGTCTGCAGAACTAAGACTAAGAGAGTCGGAGGGAGAGAGCGCTTCCAGGAGGTGGGTTTGAGTTGTCTCTGGGTCTCCAGGATTTCCAGCAGGGAGGTTCTTCATACCAAAGGAGGAGGAAGAGAAGGGTTTATTTGTGGCGCTCCTACTACGTGTCATATATATATATATATATTTTCTTTCTTTCCATGCGGGGATGGGAGGTTGGGGTGGATCAAACCCGGATCTTCCTCTTGCAAGCCAAGTGCCCTACCCACTGTACTCTCTCTCCCGGCCCCCATATTAATTCTTAAGTTTTACAACCACCCGTTGGAATTTACAAATCAGGAAACTCAAGTTTCAGAGTTAAGTCATTTACCCAAGGTCACCCAGTAAGGTGCATTGCTTGCTAACTTATTATTTATTATTATTATTATTTCCTCTGGGAGTGGGTGGGGGGGTGGGGAGGAGATTGGATGGGGAGTTACTGTCCACTTAAAAGTTTGCTTTGCCAAAAATAGGGGGAGGTGCGTGCTCCCAGGTGTTGGGATTTGGAGACAGATTCCATCTCTGGGTGGTTGATGGTAAATCCATCCCTCTTGTTCAGTCAGTGAGTTGGAAAGGATCATTTCAACATTGTAGAATGTGGCTTAGAAATATGAGCGCTCAGTTTGAATTCTGGCTGGGTGGCCTATACAGACTTGAATCTGGATTCTTGGTGCCAGCCTGCATAACTTCCAAGGCCACATTTTCTTGGGACAGGAGGAATTTCCTATTTGTTAGCTCAAATGTCTTTGGATTCCTGGGGTGAAAGGTTCAAAAGTCCACCTCTGATTAAACCTAAGTTCCTTTCTTTGTTCTCCCTCTTATCTGACTTCTCTGATGAGTAAAGGTTATGGACTTGGGATAGGAGGTAATTAGGTATTAAAATTGAAGTCCTTGATTTTTTTCTAAACGTCAGAGCTTTTGGTTAATCAAAATGGCAGGATCCACCGTGGGTATTGTTTTCATATGTCAATGGTAGGGGAGAAAATTGGAAGAGGAAGTTGCAGAGAAAGAGGGCGTTTCTTAGCAGTGGAGCCAATATGTATTTCTTTGTTTGAAGTTCTAAAACGAGAAAGGCAGCAGTTGAAGGAGGAAGGAAGGAAAGAACTGTGAAATTCTCCTTTAAGACTGTCCCTTCCCAAGACTTTGCTTTCATAGAAAAATTTTATTGTAATTTGTTCAGTGTTCAATGTCGAGATAATTTTTTTAAAAATCAGGGGCTAGAGTGATACTACAGTGGGTAGAGTGCTTGCCTTGCATGTTGCTGACCCAGGTTTGATTCCCAGAAACCTAGAGGGTCTCCCAAGCCCCCACAAGGAGTGATCCTTGACGCAGAACTAGGGGTAGGTCCTGAACACCTCCAGGTGCTACCCAAATCAAAATGAATAAAAATGAAAACATATTATTTATTTACTTGTTATTTCTAGGTCATACGCGGTGACACTTAGGGGTTACTCCTGGTTTTGGAATCAGGAATTACTTTTGGTGATGCTCAGGGGACCATATATGATGCTGGGGATCAAACCCCACTTGGCCACGAGCAAGGCAAGCGCCCTACACATTGTACTATGGTTTCAGCTCCCAAATAAAAACATTTTAGGGGCTAGAGAGATGGTACAGCAGGTAAGGCACTTGCCTTACACACATCTGAGTTTTATTCCGGGTGCCCCACATTGTTCCCTGAGCCTTCCAGAACTGATCACGAAGCTCAGAACCAGAAGTAAGCCTGAGCACAGCCAAAAAGACCAAAAACCAAAAAGAAAAAAATTTCGTTTTGTTTTTGGCCCACACCTTGCAGTTCTCAGGGCTTGCTCCTGCTTTTGTGTTCAGCTATCACTCCTGGTGGGGCGTAGTGGATCATTTGGGGTGCTGGGATTGAACCTAAGTTGGCCACTGGTGTAAGTGGCCTACCCACATATCCATCCAGCCCCTGGTAACAATTTTTTTATTCCGGTGCTCTCTTTCTTTTTGTTTCGGAGCCTCATCCAGCTGTGTTCAGAGCTTACTATGTCTCTGTGCTCAGGGATCATTCCTGGTGTGCTTGGGGGACCACATGGGGTGCTGAAACTCAGTCTGATGTGTGCAAGGCAAGCACCTTAACTGTTGCACTATGTTCTTGGCCCTAAGTTGCTTCATTTTTATTTCATAAGCATTGATCTGTTACATAAGACTTATTTCATAAGCAAAAGGATTATAAATTTGTGGTCTGAGTTCCTACTCGAAGTTACTCTGTTGTGAGCGTGACTGTAGTTAAACTCTTTAGGACAGTAACTTTGTCTTACACTTTTTTTTTTTGTCTTTTGGGTCACACCCAGCGATGCACAGGGGTTACTCCTGGCTCTGCACTTAGGAATTACCCCTGGCGGTGCTCAGAGGACCATATGGGATGCTGGGAATTGAACCTGGGTTGGCCGCGTGCAAGGCAAACGCCCTACCCGCTGTGCTATCACTCCAGCCCCATCTTACACTTTTTTGGGGGGATGATGGTGGTCTTTGAGCACCTGATGGTCTTTGGGACTGACTCCTGGCTCTGCGCTGAAGGATCACTACTGGCACTGCTTAGGGTACCATATGTAGTGCCAGGGATTGAACCTGGCAAGACAGAAACCTTACCATCTATACTGTACTATCTCCACAGTCCCTGAAATGCAAATATTTTTATATGGGTGAGAGAGTCAGGGCTGCTGGGCATCAGTGATGCCTGGGGAAGAACGGGAAAGTTGTAATTTGACTGGTGTCCTATAGTGTTTTGTTAACTGAAGAAATCAATGACTATGCAATAAGTCAGAATTGAACTGAAAGAAGGAAAGAAAAAGAACAATGAGGGAAATAGGAGGTGATAGCTATGAAATTGCCTTACACACCTTTAAAAATTATTATTAATTTATTTTTTATTTTTGAGTGTTTTGGGTAATGCATGTCAGTGCTCAGGGGCTTCTCCTGGCTCTGCACTCAGAAATCTCTCCTGGTGGTGCATGGGGAACCACATGGAATGCCAGGGATTGAACCTGGGTCATCCACACACAGGGCCAACGCCCTCCCTTGTTGTACTGTCCACTTCAGCTTCCCCCTTTAATTTTTTTAATTATTTATTTCTTAATTTATTTATTTTGATTTTTTGGGTCACAGCTGGCAGTGCTTACGGGTCTGGTGGTGCTTAGGAGACCATGGGATGTTGAGGATCATACCCCTGTTGACTGTGTGCAAGGCACATGTCCTACCTGTTGTACTGTCACTCCAGCCCCAGGCTCCCCTCTTCCTTTAAAAAAAAAATAATTATATAATTTGTTTTGGGGCCACACTTGTCAGTGCTTCTGGGTCTGTGCTCAGGGGTCATTCCTGGCAGGCTCAGGGACCATATGAGGTGCTGGGAATTGAACCCAGGTCAGCTGCATGCAAGACAAACACCCTGCGTGCTGTATTCTTACTCTCCCCTGCCTGACCCTTGTGGGGTGGGGGACATACTTGGTGGTGCTCAGGGGTACTCCTAGCTCTGCACTTAGAAATTACTTCTGAGGTGCTCTGGGGACCATACGGGATGCTGGATATTGAACCCGGGTCTGCCACTAGCAAACTATCCCCCTCTACTCACTATCCGTTTCTCTGACCCTTGCTGCTTTACCTTTGATGTCCCTAAATGGATACTTTGTAACTGAAAGAACCCTGGTTCTCTTTAGGGATTGTTTCTCTATACTCAGTGTTTGTTGTTTTGTTTTGGATCATAGCCTGTGGTGCTCAGGTCTTTCTCCTGGCTCTGCACTCAGGGATCACTCCTGGCAGGTTTGGGGTAACATGGGGATGCTGGAGAATGAACCTGTGTCAGCTGTGTGCAAGGCAAGCAGCATAGCTGCTGTACTGTCACTCTGGCCCCAACTCAGTGTTGTTTTGTGGTGGGGAACACTTCTTGTACCTCTGGGCACTGTGTGTTATGCTAGGGATCAGCACTAGGATCTGCCATGTGCAGGAAGTGTCTTAACTCCTGTACTGTCTGACCCCTAAGTAGTATATATGAATGGTTTTATGATAGATTGGTCAAGGGAGTGGTCCTTGATGCCTCAGATATTCATAAATTCATGACAAGTTTGTAGCAACATTTGGGGACTTCTCTTTGCTTTGGCCAACCCTCAGTGACATAATATTATAATCATTCATGTCTTAGTCACCATTAAAGTGAAGTTGAATGAGTGTATTTTTTTTCTGTTCCATTTGAGTTATGAATGGTACTCTAGGGAATTCAAATGTATAGTTATGAATGGTATCTCAGAATAGTTACCATTTATGCAAATGAAAAACACTTCTTAACTTAGAAGCCAAACAGAATTGAATTAGAGGAAAGAGAAGAATAGAAGCAAGAATTGTGGAATGTTTTCAAAGGAAATAATGTTCAGATATAGCAGAATCTCAGAAAAATTTCATCTTTATCGTTATTTCTACTTACTAATAAGAACAGTTTGAGATTTATGCGAAAGACTTAAACTTTTTGTGTGATACTACTTTTTCTGCTTTTTTTTTCTGGTAAAATATTGGAAAATCTTTTACTTGTTAATGAATTCCAATTGAATAAAATCAAGTTTCATTTTTTAGAATATTCGAACACTTTTGGGAAGAAACAGTGGCTCAGTTTTTTTTCAAGTGAATATATATGTGTGTGCACATATCTGCACTTAAGTGCGCATGCATGATGTGACTTACAGTTACATTTAAGCTCTGTAATTGCCATAGTAGAGTAACAAGAGTTCTTTGACTCATAAGCATTTAGAATTGAGATCTTTCCCTTGCTGATTATGGCATTGTTCTAGCAAAAAGCTCAATTTATGTCTTGAGAAATTGTGTTTAGCTGTGTAGAAGGGACTGGAGCAATAGCACAGCGGGTAGGGCATTTGCCTTGCAAGCGGCCAACATGGCCGACCCGAGTTTGATTCCTCCGCCCCTCTCGGCAGAGCCCGGCAAGCTACCGAGAGTACCTCGCCCGCATGGCAAAGCCTGGCAAGCCACCCGTGATGTATTTGGTATGCCAAACACAGTAACAATTGTCAGTAACAATTGTCACAACGGAGATGTTACTGGGCCCTCCCGAGCAAATCGATGAACAGCGGGAGGTCAGTGTCAGTGTGTAGAAGGAGGTTGTAAGTTGTAACTATGGATGTTCCTTTATTCTCAATTGACAGCCATATATAAGGTTGTTTTTTTTTTTTGTAGATTGCTGATAAACTTTCAAGAATAGCAGTCCTGGGTGGGGCTGGGGGGAGATGGCCCAAAAGACTGGAATGCATGATTTGGATGTTGGGGGGTCCTGGGTTTGATCCTGGATACTGGTTGCTAATCTGAAAATGCTTGGAGTGACCCCTGAGCCTGGTATAGCCAAAAAACAAACTAAAAGATAATAGCATTCCTGATAGCTAAGATGGAAATAGAAGTGTAAGACTAATTTCTACATTCACTTTACCTTTTTTGGGGGGCTGGAGGTTGGGGGAGGAGGTGGGGGTTGGACTACTACCAGCTGTGCTCAGGGCTTACTCTTGGCCCTGTTGTCAGAGATCACTGCTGACAGTCCTCAAGGGGACACATGTGATGCCTTATTTTGCACTTAGCCAAAACGGTTCCATGGGATGGAACCGTTTTGACTAAGTGCAAAATAAGTGCTTGAAGACTTGTAATGTGTTTGTGGCTCTATCCTTTACTTTTTGCGGGTGTGTGGTGATGCTCAGGACTTACTTCTGGCTCTGTGCTCAGGGATCATTGCTGGCTATGCTCATGGGACCATATGCGATGCGGGGATTAGACCCCCAGCTCAGCCACATACAAGGTATGCGCCCTACTTACTGTACTATTACTGCTCTGGCCCTGTCTGCCCTTTACTTTTTAAAGCTCCTTCAGAATTTACGGAGTAATAATTTGCATAGTATATTATTCCTGCCTTGATATGTACCATTGCATTTAGTACCCAACCCTTGAGATAAATTGTATTATGTTTGTAGTTACGTTTTATTTTGGGCCATACCTGGCAGTGTCAGGGGTTAATCCTGGCTCAGTGATTTGGGTTGCTTCTGGTGGTACTCTGGGCACCATGTGGTGCTGGGGATTGAACCAGACCTCCTGCATGCAAAGCATGTACTTAGCCTAATGAGCTTTCTAGAGCCTCAGTAGCTACGTTTTATAGATAAACAGTCTCGGAGAGTTTAAGTAATAGCCATAAAGTTACTCAGTCAATAAATAGCAGGCGTTTGAATCCTCTTTCTTTAATGGGTTTGTTTTTTTCTCCTGGTGGTACTCAAGACTTATGAGGTGCCAGGGATGGAAGCCAGGGCTCCAGCATGCAAAGCATGTATCCCAGCACTTTGAACCATCTCTCTGGCCCTTAAGGAGACAGAATATTTACCTAATTTTTCAGAGTTTCCTCACGCCCCTTCTCTACTCAGTCATCACTGTTTTTAGGTCATCATTTTTGACTTTATCTTTTCATATTAATTTCACTTTTTCTTTTGGCCACACCTGGCAGTGCTCAGGGGTCACTCTTGTCTCTTCATTCAGGAATTACTCCAGGCAGTGCTTGGGGAACCATATGGGAAGCCAGCGATCCAAACCAGGTCAGCCACGTGCAAGGCAAGCATCCTACCTGCTGTACTATTGCTCCAGCTCCTTAAGTTATTTGTAGTTTTTTTTTTGTTGTTTGTTTGTTTGTTTTTGGCCCCCACACAGCTGTGCTCAGGGCTCACTCTTGCTTCTGTGCTCAGGGCTCACTCCTGACAGTGCTCTGCCTACAGGACCATACAGGGTGAAGTTGATTGAACCTGGTTCAGCTGCAAGGCAAGCTCCCTGCTTGCTGTACTGTTTTTCCATCCCCTAAATTTTGCCTTTTTTGTTCTTAATATGACTTTCCTTGTGTCTGAAGTTCTGTGTTCATAGTTATGGAGATTCATCACGATGATGTGTGTGTTAGTATGAACTCAGGAAGGGGCGGGGGTCGTTTTTTAGCAGGGGAGGGGGGAATCGGGCCACACCTGTGGGTTACTACTGGCTCGGTGCTGCAGGGTCACTCCTGGAGGTGTCTGGATCTAATTGGGCCTCTCTCATACACAGCGTGTGCTTCAGCCTGTTGTGCTATTTCTCTGGCTGATTTATTTTTTATGAATCTCATTGCACTTACAAAATAGTATATAGTCATTGCAGCAAATCACTAACTGAGAAGTAAATAAAGGATGGAACAGTGCTGGAGAGTGGTGCATAAGGTGCTCCAGTGCAGGTGGCTCCCTTGGGTTTGATTCCCTGTACTTGGGAATCATGAGGAGTGACCTCTGAGTGCGGACCAGGAGTAAGCCCTAAGCACCGCCAGGTGTGGCCCAACCCCCACAAAAATAAAGGAGCAGTTATTAAAAAAAAAAAGAACAAAGCATTTCCTCAGAATTAAAAAAAAAATAGTGCCTTTGTGGAACCCAGTGCCTCACACTTGCAAAGCTTTATCACTGAGCCTCATTCCACAGTCCCTCTCCAGATTTGGTTTTATTTCTGCCTTTTCTGTTATTTATTTTTGAGCCTCATCCTGCAGTGCTGAGGGGCCACACTTGGCTCTGTGCTTAGGAGTCATGCTTGGTAGTACACAGGGGACCATATCTTGATTTGAACCAGTCACAGCTAAACCTTTATGCTAGGGAAGTCTCTTAACCTTTGTACTCTGATCCTTATATCCACTGGTACTATTTACTTTTTTGTTTGGGGGCCATACCTGTGATAACCAGGGTGTTATTCCTGGTTTAGTGCTCCAGGCTGCTCCCATCAGTGCTCTGGGGATACTTGGTGCTGGGGACCAAATTCAAGTCTTGGATTGGTGAGATGCTTGTTTTTCATCTGCCTGACGCTGGCTCCATCCCCCATGTTGTGCATATGGTTCCCCTAGAAATCCCCCAGGAGTGATCTCTGAGCACAGAGCCAGGAATAGTCCCTGCTGGCCACCAATAAATAAATAAAAATAAAAGAATTAAAACAAACATACTTGGTTTCTTATATGCAAAGCATGCACTCCAACCCTTTAGGCTTCCTTTTGAGACCCAGATGCTTTTTAAAAAACAAATAAGGGGGCTGGAGTGGTGCACAGTGGGTAGGGTGTTTGCCTTGCACGCGGCCGACCTGGGTTTGATTCTCAGTATCCTATATGGTCCCCCGAGCACTGCCAGGAGTAATTCTGAGTGCAGAGCCAGGAGTAACCCCTGTGATCGTGGGTGTGACCCACGAAAGTAAAAACAAACAAGCAAACAAACAAACGAAAAACCAAGGAGCCAGAGTGATAGTATAGTGGGTAGGGCTTTTGCCTTGTAAATGGGCCACCCGGGTTATATCCCTGGCATCCCATATGGTCACCCAAGCACGACAGGAAATGATTCCTGAGTACAGAGCTAGGAGTAAACTCTGAGGAACACTGGTGTAGCCCCCCCCCCAAAAAAAAACCAGAAAACAAAACAACCCAAGGGGCCAAATTGATAGTGCAGCAGGTAGGGCACTTGCCTTGCATGTGGCCAACCTGAGTTCAATCCTTGGCATTGCATATGGTTCCCTGAGCACTGTCAGGAGTAACTCCCTGAGCATTGCTGGATGTGTCTCCCCCACCCCCTAACCAAATAAAACCCTACACATTTTCAGAATTATTAAGTAGAGACTGTCATTCCAGGATCTCACCATTGAGCATTTTGATCTTTTTCTCTGTTTTTTGTTTGTTTGTTTTTAATTCATTAGCTAAGACTGTAAGTTGGGGTTTTTAAGCTTTCCCCTTTTATAATTTGAGGTTATAATTGACATACAGCTTTAGTTTTAGGTTTATAACAGTAATTCATGATTGTACTTTGAGTTTTTCATCACATTAAATCTAGCATCTTCTTTTGTACATTGTTACAAGTTTTTTTTTCAATGAGAATTTTTTAAACCTACTCTCTGCAACTTTCAAGTATGCAGTGCAGTATTAACTGTATTTATTATAGTCCGGGTTTCCCCTTCTTTATTAGGTTTGTCACATCCTCATTAATTAGTTCTTATTATTTCATTGTTCGTGCTTGAGGCCATTCTAAATCTGAATAACTAGCTGTTAGTCACCTTTGCTGAGTTGGCCTCATCTGACAACATTTTTTCAATGCTTACTATATACTTCTTTATTACTTGCCTCATTCTTACATACCTAATATGCAGCCTTTGTTACAGAGTAGGAGGCAGTATAGTTCTCCGGCTCTGAGTATACAGATTCTGGGATTGAGACCATTTGGGTTTAGATATAGACCCCTTCATTATAATAGCATTGTATGTAGCTTGGGCAGTGGCTCTTACCATCTATCTCCTAGCTTCAGTTTTTTATTTCTGTGTTTGCTTTTGGGCCAGACTCAATGCTTGGGGGTCGATGCTAGGGATTGAACCTGGACCTTCCATATGCAGAGCATGTGTTCCAGCCCTTTGAGCTATTTACTTGGCCTCAACCTCAGTTTTTTTTTGGTGGTCCTTTGGGGGATGGGAGTATACTTATCTGTGCTCAGGGCTTCCTTCTTCCTTTGCACTCAGGAATTACGCCTTGTGGTGTTGAACTATATGAGCTACTGGAGATGGAACCCGGGTTGGCTATGTGCAAGGCAAATACCCTACTCACTGTACTATCACTTAGGCCCCCCTGCTTTTTAACATTTTAAGATTTGAGAGAAAATTTGTATTTACCCCATTTTATCTTTTGTTTCATAGTAAAGTGTTCTTTATAGAGAAAAAACCTTTATTATTAACATTTCATGTTTGTGGGGCTGGGGATGGAACCCAGGGCCTTACACATGTAAGGCAGGTACCCTACCACTGAGCCACATCCCCTGCCCCACAGCTATTATTTATTTATTTTTAAAATCTAGACTCCCATAGAAACCTCTGTCTTTTTGGTCTTTTTTGTATACCTTTCTGGGCCTTCTATTTTACCTTTTTGGTGCTATGATAACCACAACTGCACATTCTATTCTAGGTACAGATACACTTTGGTTTGTACAAGGGTAGGATAATGTGTTCTGTGTTTCCAGAGCTTTCACAGAAACAGCCAGTATTTTCTTGCTTTTTTGTAACTGTATTCATGATATAGTCCAGGAACTCTGAAACTCTTCTCTTGTAACAGGTAGCTTTAGAGCTCATCATCTGATAATTGTAGTTGGACTTTTTTCCATGACTGCATTACCGTATTTTGGCCTACAGAGAAGCTATTCTTAATATTTTTTGACGCACAAATTCGTACCATCATGCTTCTACCTGTTGCCATAGAGTCACCTACAAACTAGGAAGATTTCACTAGTGTTTTTCTAGATAATTCTTAAAAATATTGCTTGTGATAGGTTAGAGCATCAGTCTCTAGGGATTGGTGGGGGAGGGGGTGTTTGTTTTTGCATCTTTAAAGAAGGGTCTGTATTAGAACTCTCATTTCTCTTTCTAAGTGAATTCTCGGGGGGGGGGGGAATGGGCTTCTTAAATCACATTTATATGCTGTTTTCAGTAGTCTGTGGAGAGTTTAAAATTTTTTTAATTTAATTTTTACTGTGCTATATATTCCCTTACCTCAAGTATATCTTTATCTCTGTCTATCTATCTGTCTATTACATGAAATCTTGTGAACAGTAGGTTCTCTGTAAGGTTTTGTTGTATTAAATGTTTAACACTATGGTACTGCCCAGTATTGAGTTAGCAATTTAGTACTCAGCAAATTTGAGTACCAACCTGCTCTGTGCCATGTAATTCAGTGACATGGTAGATAATAAACACAGAAATAAAATATTACAAGACTGAAATGTTAGAGAGTAAAATAGAGTATTATAATAGATACTAATGGAGGATTTTAGGTAAAGGTAGCCCTGAGAAGCTTCACTGAAACAGACTGAAACTGAAGAATTAAAATAAGTCAGCCAAAGGTATGAGCCGGGAGTGTGGGGGCGACTAAAACCTCATGGGAAGGGGGGCGTTTCGGTCCGCCCTTCATGCCCTACCGAGGCCACCAGTTGCCCCCACGAGCGGCTCTCCAGCACGGCCACAGCCCCAGAAGCACAATGACCTAATGCAGAACCCAGCAGCTTGGAGCAGAAAAGTGAAAGGACTATGCGTTAATCCAGGCAATCATTTCTGCCCAGAGGGGAAAGGGTGTTGCTCCCTTCCGCCCTCCTCCCTCTGGAAAGAAAGATGGCGGCCACATGGGAGCCTTGTGGACAGCAGGTATGAGCCGGGGGTGTGGGGGCGACTAAAACCTCATGGGAAGGGGGGGGTTCTGGTCCGTCCTTCACGCCCTACCGAGGTCACCAGTTGCCCCCCGCGAGCGGCTCTCCAGCACGGCCACGGCCCCAGAAGCACAAGGACTTAATGCAGAACCCAGCAGCTTGGAGCAGAAAAGTGAACGGACTATGCATTGATCCAGGCCATCAAGTCTGCCGGAGGGGAAAGGGTGTTGCCCCATTCGCCCTCTCCTCTCTGGAAAGAAAGATGGCGGCCACATGGGAGCCTTGTGGACAGCAGGTATGAGCCGGGAGTGTGGGGGCGACTAAAACCTCATGGGAAGGGGGGCGTTTCGCTCCGCCCTTCACACCCTACCGAGGCCACCGGTTGCCCCCCGCGAGCGGCTCTCCAGCACGGCCAGGACTCCAGAACACAGAAACCAATTTCTTAACTATCTGACTTTCAGTAGAAATACTTCCAGGGTCAATAGGTAAAAGAGCAGAAATCCAAAACCAACATTTAATTCTTGAACCCAGCCGTAGAAAGCAAATCACTTCACAATGCTTTTTCAACATGTCTGATTTGGGGGGGGGGTAAACTCTAAATAATAGTGGTGAATCTTTTATTGAAACAATGAATCTAATCAAAGCAGATAGAGTGTTAACTAGAATTCATCTGCCTCACAGGGACGGGGAGGGGTGGGGGGTGGGGTTTTATTGGGGTTCTTCATGGTAAAAAATAAGTATTGGTAAAGGGAAATGTGTTTGATATTTGCATGACTGAGACATAAACCTGAAAGCTTTGTAACCTTTCCCACTTAATCACTTAATCACTTAACTTCCCGTTAGTCGTCGATTTGCTCGAGCGGGCGCCAGTAACGTCTCCATTTGTCCCTGTCGCGTGCTAGTGTAGCCCAATGGCATCTCTTCGCTCCGGGAACATGGAGGGCCTCAAACCGATCGTTCATGACCTTGACAAAGAAGTCTGACCATCTGGTAGGTGGGCGGCCACGCGGTCTCTTGACATCCCGTGGAATCCAATCGGATTCGTGTCTTCTTGTCTCGGTCAGACCAATGATGTCGTACTTGATCATTCGCGCTTGTACCATCAGGTCCTCGATGGATGCATCTGATGCTAGCGTACGTGCATTGAAAGTACAGACGATCATTTTTGTCTTCCTTCGTTGTGGCAGCCTAGGTCGGCCTTGAGATTTTGTCGGCCTCTCCTTTCTCATCCTTCTCAGTGCTGCCATGTCGGTGAAGCCTTCAGGGTCAGGTGAATGAGACCAGTTGTAGTTACTGGTTTTGGCATATCGAATACACAGTGGATAGCTTGCCAGGCTCTTCCGTGCGGGCGGAATACTCTCGGTAGCTTGCCAGTCTTTCCGAGAGGTATAGAGGCTTTTGGGGTGACCTCTAATCACCCTTAACCTTTCCCACAGTGATTCAATAAAAAAAAAAAAAAGTCAGCCAAGGGACAGGAGAGATAGTATAGAGGTTAAGACACTTGCCTTGTGTGCAGCTCACTTTGATTCCATTCCTGGCACCACATATGGTCTCCTGAGCACCACAGGAGTGATCCCTGAGACAGCTAGAACCAGGAGTAAACCCTGAACACTGCCAGGTATGACTCAAAACCAAACCAAACCAAAAAAAGAAAGAAAATGAGCTTGTCTCACACACACACACACACACACACACACACACACACACACTAAATGATTGGGCCAGAGAGATCGTACAGGAGTATAGGAGTTACAGTCTTTGACTTGCATATAGCTGATACTGATTCAATCCTCAGCACTATGGTCTCCTGAGCACCTTTGTGAGTGACCTCCAAGTGTATAGAGCTGAGAATAGCCTGCCCTGAGCACCGCCAGATGTGGTCCAAACAACCTCCCCACCAAAAATGTACTAAATTATTATCTGGATTATAGAATTTCAGCTGTTTAAAGGCTTAAATTAGAACTGGTGCTTTTATTTTATTTCTCACATTTAATATTTTTTTCTTTCTGGGTCACACCCAGTATTGCTCAGGGGTTACTCCTGACGCTGCACTCAGGAATTACTTCTAGTGGTGCCTGGGGACCCATATGAGATGCAGGGGATCAAACCCAGATAGAACTCCTGCAAGGCAAATGCCCTACCCACTTACTACTGCTCCAACCCTCAAATTTGCTAAGTTTTAGTGTATGGATGTACTGGTGCAATCACCACTAAGGTCAACATCATGGACATATCTTTAACTCCTAAATATTTCTTTCTGCTGTTAATTTTCACTTTCTTCTGTCTTGATGAAGTAGCAGTGCATATTTGTATATAAATGTATCAATATTGTATTTTGGTTTTTGAGATATCACTTGTCAAGTAGTTTACTCATTTTATTTTTCTGGTTTTGGGGCCATACATGATGGTGCCCAGGTATTACTCTAGGCTCTTAATTCAGGTACTCAGGGATCACTCCTGGCAGGCTCAGAAGACCATATGGGGTACCAGGGTTCGAATCCAGGTTGACCACATGCTAGGCAAGAGCCCTACCCTCTGTATTATTGCTTGGACTCTAGAAACTTATCTTTCATGGTAAAACATTGTTCTGGTCCTTTGCCTTCCTTGAGATTTTTTTCTTTGTTGCCCTCAGATCATGTGTCTTTCTGTTTATGTAATGGAGGTCATCTACTTTCTTATGTGTTTATGACAACTTCCACATAACTACTGTTTTTGCCTCAGAAACCCCAGTTCCAGGATTCTTACTGGATTCTTTTGACACTTCTGACTTTTCATGGACTCTCTGGTGTTGGGACTCACTTCTCATGCTGGATGGCTTGTTTCCTCCTTGCTTGTGAAACATGTTTAAAGCTTTTTAAGGGTGGACTTCACATCTTTTATACACATTTTAATAATGGAACCTTTGCATTTCTAAGAAAGATACTTAATGTACCTGGCCAACATTTTCCTTTAGGATCTGTACTTCCTTATAGGTTAAAATGAGATCAATACACTTAGCTTCTCATTCCCCTCCCACCCCCTGCCCAGTCCTCTTGTTGCCCTTTCTCCTGGCATACATATTTCTGTTTATTAGCTCATTTAGTCATTTATGCAGCCCATTTCAGGACTGATGCAGGTTTGCTAAGTACCAAAGAATGACTGTTTTTCCAATCTATCCAAATAGATACTGTTACTGTTGATTGCTACAAAATTCCTTTTTCTTTAGACCAAGAACTGTAGTCATTTCATCCCCTCCTCCCCTCCTTTATTACTTTATTACTCTTCCTTCTAGTTTCCTTCCAAACTCATTCCGTTATGCTGTTGCATAGGTGAGATGTATATCACCTTCCTAAATATTCTGTAATTTGTACCTACAGTTGTGTGGCTTCCCCTGCTTACTAAGGTGCAGCCATGGCCTGGTGTTATAGATTATGTGATACGATTATCTTTATAGCTTTGCTTCCCGTTACTTTTGTAGTGTACTACTCTTTCTTTCTCAGTATGTGTCATTATTTTCTGCTTATGTGCCTTGGCTCGCGCTGTCTGTCCAACCTCAGATAAAATTCTTCTAGTCTCAGACCTGGCGCTTGGCTCCATGGCAGAAGGGCCTCCCTTGCGACCATGAGTCCGGGAGTTTGCTCTTGGTGCCTCCTGTGTGTCCCAAGCACGTAGTCCCTGTAACTCTGATATTTGGGACCCCTTGTACTGCATTAGAGTATTTCATCTCCAGTGTACCACAGACAGGTGCATATGAAGACTACAACTGAAAATGTGTGAGCACTGCAACCCCGGACATTCTCTGCAGCCAGTGTGTGTGCTCTCCAGCTAGATTGCAGCCCTGGAGAGCACCACCACCAAATGAGTGAACTGCACGTTGTCTGTATGACTACAGCAAAATGTGGATGAGGGAAAAGACTGTAATGCCTTAAGATACAGTTTGTGGACCAGAGAGATAGCTCTGTGTGATGAGTGCATACTTTGCATGCAGGAGACCTGGGTTTGATCCCCAGCATTACATGGTCCCCCCAAGCACACAACCAGGAGTAACTCTTGTATATTGCCGAATGTGACTCCAAAGACAGGACAGAACAGGAAAAGTATCTCTGAATGTTCAAATCCTGCTTATTTTAAATTAATTGATTAATTTGGGGGGGCATACCTGGCAATATCCGGGTGTTACTCCTGGCTCTGCACTATAAATTACTCCTGATGGTGCTGGATAACCAGATGGGATGCTGAGATAGAATCCAGGTTTTTTCCATGCAAGACAAGCATTCTGGCGATGCTCAGGGGTCACTCCTGGCTCTGCATTCAGGAATCATTCCTGGCGGTGCTCAGGGGACCATATGGGATGCTGGGAATTGAACCCGGGTTGGCCGCATGCAAGACAAATGCCCTACACACTGTGGTATCGCTCCAGCCCGTATTTGTTTTGATTTGGGGCCACATTGGGTGGTGCACAGGGGTTACTTTTGGTGGTGCTTTGGGGACCATGTGGTGCTTGGCGTAGAACTCGGGCCTCCTGCACTGAAAACACGTGTGTTCAACCACAGAGCCATCTCTGGCCAAGCCCCATTATATTAAGGTTTTGTTGTTGTTGTTTTTTGTTTTTGCAAAACTGGGAATCGGGCTGGAGTGATAGTATAGTAGGTAGGGTATTTGCCGAGCACACAGCTGACCCAGGTTTCATCATCAGCATCCCAGATGGTCCCCCGAGCACCACCAGGAGTGATTCCTGGCAATGTTGAGCGTGTTGCCCCGCCTTGTATCCCCCAACCCCAGAAAAAGAGAAAAAGATGAGAATCAGATGCAGGGTCTCACATGTGCAGCGTCTCACACGTGCAAACTAAGTGCTCCTAGGGTCAGGATAAGTCTTATCCTTGGCCCTCCCATAATTTATTTTAATAAATTTTCATATATTCAAGAGCTCAGAGTATATAGATTTAACTTTCTTATTAACATTTTTTGAAAAATTTGAAACATACACAAATATAGAGAGGATGATAAAAAATAAACCTTTATACATTTAGCTCTTAGCTTCAACAATTATTCTTGATTGTCTTGGACATCTATATCTACATTTTCTCCCTTACCACCTTAATAAATTCTTTTTCTGGATTTTGGGCCACATTTGATTGTGTCTCTATGCTCAAAAATCATTTTTGGTGCAATCTGGGGAACCTTGAAGTGTTCCAGGGATAAATTCAGGTCAGCCGCATGTACTGCAAGTGCTCTACTTGCTGTACTAACTCTCCAGCCTTTATCATATTGTTATTATTATGTTGTTGTTTTTGAACTGGGCTGGAGCGATAGCACAGCGGGTAGGGTGTTTGCTTTGCACACAGTCAACCATGGCCAACCCGAGTTCAATTCCTCCGCCCCACGCGGAGAGCCCGGCAAGTTACCGAGAGTATCTTGCCCGGTCGGCAAAGCCTGGCAAGCTACCCGTGACGTATTTGATATGTCAAACACAGTAACAAGTCTCATAATGTTACTGGGCCCGCTTGAGCAAATCGATGGACAACGGGAGGACAGTGACAGTGACAGTGACAGCCCAGCAATGCTCAGGGCTTACTCCTGGCAGGTTTAGGGGACCAGCCAGGGATTGAACTGGGTTAGCTGTGTGCAAAGCGATTGTCTTGTTTGCTGTGCTGTCTCTCTGGCCCCTTTATCATCTTATTATTATTTTGCTTTTGATTTTTGGGTCACACCCAGTGGTACTTAGGGCTTACCTCTAACTCTATGCTAAAGGATCATTCCTGGGGGGGTTGGGGGACCATAGGAATCTAACTCAGATTGGTCACATACAAGACAAACACCCTACCTGCTGTACTGTCTCTCCATCCCCCATCCCTATATTATTTAAAATTGTGAATTATTTCAGTAGGTAGCTTTGAAAGATTAAAAAGTAAGACACTTGGGCTGGAGTGATAGTACAGTGGGGAGGGTGTTTGCCTTGCATGCGGCCGACCCGGGTTGAATCCCCAGCATCCCATATAGTCCTCCAAGCACCGCCAAGAGTAACTCCTCTGAGTGCAGAGCCAGGGGTAACCCCTGAGCATCGCTGGGTGTGACCTAAAAAAGCAAAAAAAAAAAAAAAGGAAAAAAGTAAGATACTTGTGTTTGGGGGGCTGGAGCGATAGTACAGTGAGTAAGGGCACTTGCCTTGCATACGTGCAGCCAACTCCAGTTTAACCCTTGGCATCCCATGTTTCTCCCCTCCATTTCCCACGCTCCACTTCCCTGCTGCTGTCCCCCTCCCCCTCCCCCACAGCCAGGAGTACTTCCTAAGTGCAGAACCAGAAGTAACCCCTGAGCATCACTGGGTCTAGCATAAAAAGCAAAATAAATAAATGGTTTTAGGTTTTTTTTGGATAGAGTGCATACCTGGCTGCACTCAGGGCTTATTCCTGGTTCTGAACTTAATCATTCCTGTTGGGGCTTGGGGTACCATAGGTTGTGTTACGGTTCAAACCTGAATAAATCGTGTGCTGAACAAGAACTCTACCTGCTGTATTATCTTTCTGGCCACTGTGTATTTATTTATTTATTTATTCATTCATTCATTTTTGGGTGCTTAGGAGCTACTCCTGGTGTGGTCAAGAGTTGGTTGGTCCCTGGTAAATCAGTATGGTGCCAGGGATCAAACTTGAGTCACCTCTATCCAAAGTATTGCTTCAGTCCTTTGAGTCATCTCCCTGGCTCCAGGTTTCTGTGTTTTTTTTGGGGGGGGCAAGGGCGGCGGGGAGCATTTCCCAAGCAGTGCCCATCCAGCCCAGGAATCACTCCAGTCAATCACTCCTGTTGATACTTAGCAAACAGGGTAGGCAGATTGATGCTGATGCTGGAGAACCGTTGCTTCTCTAGCCTTGCAGAGCTGGGAACCACCAAGGTCACCCAGTGATGCTCAGATAGCATGTGCTACCAGGGATTGATTCTGGGTTGGACACATGCTGGGTATATGCCCTAATCACTACGTCCTGCCCCTCAGGTACCTTTTAATTTAATTTTTTTTTAAATTGATTCACTGTGAGACCTCCAGTACTTTTTAATGGATTACAGAGGCCCACAGCAATGCTGAAATAGTAGGGGACGGGTGGTACTGGGTTCAAGTCAAGGCATTGCACATGCAAGACATGTGCTCTGCCACTTGAACCACATCCTGGCCTCTTAGAAAAATATAATCAGGGCCAGGGATGTGACTTAGTAGTAGAACATAGTAGTCTTGTGCATATGCGGCTCTGGGTTGGATTCCAGCTTTGCATGCACACAGGCATGCACGCACACTCAGATAACCAGTGAATATTTAGATTTTCACAATTGCTTCTTTTTATCCTTTTATTGCTTCTACCTTCATCCTTGTCACCTCTTTTCTCTCATTTATTCCAATCAAGTTCTAAAGAAGGTTTATACATTGATTAAGTTTATATGATTTATACATTGATTAAGTTTATATGATTCCTATGTCTCTTCTCTCTTTTTTTTTTTCTCTATCCCCTGTGTTCCCCCGACAGCTCTGTCCACTTTGATAGGCCAAAGTGGTCCTGGCCTTGGCCAGGTGTTTTGGGAGGAAGGGCCACCCTGGGCTGCTTAAGAGGTATAAACACTCCTATTGGAGCGTAGAGGACCATTATGTGCTGAAAACTGAGCCAGCATCAGCTAAGGCAGGTGTCCTACCTGCTGTACTTTCAGCCCCTGAAATTAAGTTTTGTAGTAGGCACATTAAAACAGTAAGAAGAAAGGAAAAATTAATTTTAATGATAAATTTTATTAATCTGATATTTGTTAGAGCGATAGCACAGTGGGTAGGGCGTTTGCCTTGCACACGGCCAACCAGGTCGACCTGGGTTCAATTCCTCCGCCCCTCTCGGAGAGCCCGGCAAGCTACCGAGAGTATCTTGCCCGCATCTTGCCTGCTTGGCAAAGCCTGGTAAGCTACCTGTGACGTATTCGACATGCCAAACACAGTAACAACAAGTCTCACAATGGAGTTGTTACTGGACCCGCTTGAGCAAATCGATGAACAACGGCAGGACAGTGCTACAATGCTACAGTGCTGATAGTTGCAGACTTTTTTCAACATGTAGTTAATCTTGAGGTATTTTATATCCTTTTTGTTTATTTGTTTTTGGGCCACACCTGGCTTTCTCAGAGCTTATTCCTGGCTCTGCACTCAGGGATCAGTTCTGGCATGTTCATGGAACTGTTTGTGGTGCCAGGGATCAAACCCAGGTTGGCTCTGGGTCAGCCATGTGCAAGCAAGCATCTTGCCATCTCTCCAGCCCCTTATATATATTTTTTATACTAAATTTTTGTGAGTTGGTGTGTGTGTGTGTTTTATGTTTATAGCACTTAGCAGTTTAAACAAACCACATTTCAAGTACTATGTCTTATTGGCTTGTTTCTGATCCAGAGCAGGCGCCTACTTTTTGCAGTAATGTTCCATGATAGTATTATATTCTTCCATAAAATTGTACAAAGTACGTGTTGTGAAGGTCCATTGATAAAGATTTCTTCAATCCATTATTTTATAAGATGTTTGCAGAGTGATGATATTCTAATTCTATCATTTTTTTTATGTATTCACTACAGTACTTTAAAAAAAGAAAAACTTTTGGAAATCGGGAGATGTGTCAGAGTCTAGAGTGTGTGCTTTGTATGCAGGAGGCCTGAGTTTGATCCTGGCACATCATGGTCCCTTAGCACTGTGCTGGGAGGAGTAGTAGCTGAACACTGCTAGGTGTGGCCCAAAAGACTTTTGGGCACAGGGAACTTGCTCAAAGGCTGGAATGTGTGTTTTGTATGCATGAGGCCCCAAGATCAATCCTTGACTCCACCTGGGTTGACCCTGGAGTTCTCCAGTGTGGCTCTGAGCAGCACCATACTTCTTGGCCCTACCGTTGAACCACCAGTCCCTGGAACCACTGTGGGCGATCCTTCCATGCATCAAAAAACAAAAACAGTCACCCCCCCCCACACACACACACCCTGCAGATATGCAGGGGAGCAGGGATAGGAAGTTTTGGGTTTATGGGCCTTACCTTGTATTGCTCGGGCTATTCGTTGTTCTGCGCTCCGTAGTTACCCTTTGCAGTACTCGGGGAACCATATGCAGTGGTGGGATTTGACACGGGGTCGACTGCGGGGCCAGATCGATAATACAGCAGCTAGGGCCTTTGCCTTGCTTGCAGACAACCTGACTTCTATCCCCAGCACCACATATGGTTCCCCGAGCTCACCTGGAGTGCCCTGAATGCAGAACCAGGAGTAAGCCCTGAGCATTGCCAGGTGTCATACAAACACACACATACACAGAGAAAAGAAAGGGTTGGCTTCTTAAAAGTTATCACCTGTCTATTTTGTCTATTAAATATTTTTAATTTGCTCGAGCGGGCCCAGTAACGTCTCCATTGGAGACTTTGTTGTTACTGTGTCTGGCATATCGAATACTCTCGGCAGCTTGCCGGGCTCTCCGAGAGGGGCGGAGGAATCGAACTGGGGTCGGCCCTGTTGGCCGCTTGTAAGGCGAACGCCCTACCCGCTGTGCTATCGCTCCAGCCCAAATATTTTTAATAGATAACGTATTTAGATACCATATTATTGATCCTTTATTTTGTCAATGAGGAAACTGAGGGCCGAGGAAATAGTATCAGTCACAAAGATTTAGCAGCATAGTCTTATCTAGAACTCTAGCCTTTAGGCTATTAGCTACTCTGCTGTTGCTGTTTTGGCTGTTGGGTGGGAGGTGATTGTTGGACCACACCAGGTGGTACTCAGGGCTTACTCCTGCCTGTGCTCTGGGACCACTCCTGGAAAGCTTGGGACCATATTCTGTGTTGGCCTTATGCAAGGCAAATGTCCTACCTGCTGTATCCTGCTGTATCTCTTTGGCCCCACTCTTGCCATTTTTGTGGTGCAATCCTCTTAATAATTTTTAGGACAGGTGGTTTAAGTGCAATGGAAGAGCTCCTACTTTCAGCCATCAGGGGAAGGTAGGTTATGTGGGTCATTATTGGAAGTACAATCAAACCTCATTAATTTGGGCTAATTGGGGTAAGTCCTAGTGAGAGTGTTGTATGTTGTTTTTCTTTAGGTACAGCTGTTACTTTGAATCATATAGTAGCTGAAACTAGGCTAATAGTGTTACCAGGTTATTTTGTTAGGTAGAGGTCTGTGTACCTGGTTTAATGAATAGCTGAGAATGATGTGCAATTTAACTTTAATTGTATGTAAATTAGACCCCTGAAAAGCTTAAAAACAGCTCATTAAACATTTATCCTTGGAATCTTACACTGTTTTCTTAGCCAGTCTTTATTAGAGTGCAGAGGTAAACTTTAACTCAAGTCTGAATTTTTCTTGTTTCAGATGTGTGGCATCTATATTAATAAAATATAGAGAATTTTAGAGATAAGATTTGAGAAAGTACAGAGGAAGAGCATTTGAAAGTCAACTATCTGGCAGTTTAGGCCAACTGTAATGCTTTTGAGTGATCAGGAGTGTTAAGGAAGCTTTTTACTTACCCAAAACAGCATCACTCTAGAGTTCACACTTAGGGTTCATCTTAAGTCTCACATAAAATAATTGTGTATATTGAGGGATAGAGCTAGTTCACATGTGTAAGAACTGTGTTGCTTATTGACTCCATGGCTCAGAATAAGTAACTTGCCCTCTCTGAGCCTTAATTTGTTCACCAGTAGCACTGTAGCACTGTCCTCCCATTGTTTATCTATTTGCTCGAGCAGGCACCAGTAACGTCTCACAACAAATTGTGAAACTTGCTGTTACTGTTTTTGGCAGATAGACTATGTCACGGGGAGCTTGCCAGGTTTTGCTGTGCGGGCGAGATACTCTCGGTAGTTTGCCGGGCTCTCTGAGAGGTGCGAAGGAATCGAACTTGGGTCGGCCACGTGCAAGGCAAACGCTCTACCCGCTGTGCTATTGCTCAGTAAAATTGGGGGTAGTAATACATGTATTTTTAACTTTACAGACTTTTTTTGGGGGGTTACACCCAGCAGTCGTCACGACTTATTCCGGGCTGTATACTCAGGATCACTCCTGGTGGGATTGGGGGACCATATTAGATACTGGGGATTTAATACCAGGTCGGCTGTATGCAAGGCAAGCTTCTTGTATCTTAAAAGGGCTCTTTACAAACCTCTTGTGAGATTGAAAATGATTAATTAATCAAGTGACATAGTATTCATAAAATTAATGAGATGGTGTGAAAATGCTTTTTTAACTAGAACCTTTGTATTACCATGACATTATTAGAATAATGAAGATCAAGAACACTAATATATACTAATGCATAGAAACACAACAGCAGATGGAAGAGATTGAAGATACCCAGAACTTTACAGTTATAGTTGCCTCCCTCCAGAGTTAAGGAATCTTCAAACCTCATGAGTCCCTGACAATATTACAAGGAATTTTTTTTGGGGTCACACCCGGCGATGCTCAGGGGTTACTCCTGGCTCATGCACTCAGGAATTGCTCCTGGCGGTGCTCAGGGGACCATATGGGGTGCTGGGAATCGAACCTGTGTCGGCCATGTTGGCTGCGTGCAAGGCAAACGCCTTACCCGTTGTGCTATCGCTCCAGCCCCACGAGGATTTTTTTTTTTTTTAACTTTTTGGGTCACACCTGGCAATGCACAGGGGTTACTCCTGGCTCATGCAGTCAGGAATTACTCCTGGCGGTGCCTGGGGGACCACATGGGATGCTGGGAATTGAACTCGGGTCAGCTGCGTGCAAGGCAAATGCCCTACTGACTGTGCTATCGCTCTAGCCCCAAGAGGATTTTTTTTTCTGTTTTTTTTTTTTTTGTTTTTGGACCACACCCAGTGGTGCTTGATGGCTGCTTCTAACTCAGTGCTCAGTGGTCCTTCCCAGAAGTGCTCCAGATCAAACCTGGGACTCCTACATGCAAACTGTTTGCTTCATCCCGTTGAACTATCTTGCAGGCCCCGACATCAAGCTTTCATAATACAGTATAACCACTGATGTGAAGACCCCAAGTTACTGTACATTTAGTATATTCTGTTTAAGAAATAAAGTATATATTTGGGGCTGGAGTAATAGTACGGAAGGTAGGATGCTTGCCTCGTATGCTTGCCTTGTATGCCTTGTATGTGTGATCCCCAGCATTCCTATGGTCTCCTAAATATCGCCAAGAATAATTTCTGAGTGCAGAGCCAGGAATAACCCCTGAGAACCACCAGATATGGTTCCTCACCCCTGCCCTTCCAAACCCTCCCCAAAAAGAAAGAAAGTATACTGGAGTTGGAGAAGATACATAAGAGAGCTCAGAGCATGTCCTTAGTATTTGCAAAACCATGAGTTTCACCCTCTGTACCATATGGACTCCTAGCACCACTGAGATTGCTTATGGCAGCCCCTGAGTGCTACTGGGCATCTCTGGGAATGACCCAGGGAACCCTGAGCACCACTGGTATGGCCTCTATTATAGAAAATAAAGGAAAAGTACTGGGATTATAGTATACAGGACTTATGTGCTGGAACTGGATTCAATCACCGACACCATCTGGACTTAAAGCATCACTGAGTATAGTCCTAGAGACCCTTGATCACTGTGGGGTGTGGCCCTGGAGACCCCCTTATACTACTAGGGTAGAACAGGTGGTCTCCAGCATAACAGGAACAGAACAGCACCACATCCTCACAGCCCAAAAATGGAGCTGTCAGTCTGTTTGGCTGAGTAACACCAGAGTGGCCTGCAGACCACCTGAGCACCACTGAGACTCCCTTCAAATAAATATGCAGAATTTACAGAGATTGTCATTAAAATAGCTTCAAGGGTCAAAGAGATCGCTGTACGGGCTGGAGCACATGCTATGCATGCAGAAGGCCCGGGTTTGATTCCTAGTACCATATCATCTCCTGATCATCACCAGGAAGATAGAGAAATGTGGCAAAATTTTAATAATTGGTAGGTCTAGGGGAATGATTTAGGGGAGTTTTTTGTGCTATTCTTGGAACTGTTTTCAAAGTTTGGAACCTCCTTCCCCCTCTTAAGTATAGAAACAAAATTTCCCAAGTTCACACAGTTAAAGAATGTACTATTTTTGTTTGTTTTTGGTTTGAGGGCTATACCTGGTGCTTACTCCTGACTCTATGTTTAGGGATCACTCCTTGTGGGGCTTGGGTACCATATTGGGTGCTGGGAATTGAACCGGAATGGGCCTCGTGTAGGGCCTTGCTCTCTATGCTGTCTCTCTGATCCAGTAATTTGCTAAATTGGGGCCAAAGAGATAGTATAGTGGGTAAGATGCTTGCGTTGTGTGTGGCTAACCACAGTTTGATCCCCAGTATCACATATGGAACAAGCCCTGAGCACTGTACCATAGGCTAAGATTGTAGTTCGAACATACAATCCCAGAATGCATATTATTATTATTATTGTCATTATTATTTTGGTTTTGAGACCATACTTTGCTGTGCTCAGGGGTTTCTCTGGCTTTGTGCCTGGGGATCATTTCTGGCAGCGCTCAGGGAACCAAATAGGCTGCCAGGAATTGAACCCATGTGACCCTTTCTTAGGTCCCAGAATGCATATGCTTAGAAGCGATGTTGCTGTTGTATTCATAGTACTTTATAAGTGAGGTGTATCTATACTGAATTTCATTTTATCTTGGGGTTCTTAGGAAGGGTAGGGCCATACCCAGTGGTGTTGGAGGTTGTGCTCGCCTCTGTGCTCAGGTATCATGCCCAGTGGTGGTTGGGAGAACCATGTGCTGGGGATCGAACCAGGATCAGCTGCAGTTAAGGCAAGCACCTTAACGTACTATATTTCCAGCCTCTGTATTGAATTTTTTTTTTCTTTTTGGGTCATAGCCGGCGATGCTCAGGGTTATTCCTGGTTCTGCACTGAGGAATCAGAGGAATCACTCCTGGTGGTGCTCGGGGGACCATATGGGATGGTGGGAATCTAACCCGGGTCAGCTGCGTGCAAGGCAAACACCCTTCCTGCCCTCCCCGCTGTGCTATCTTTCCAGCCCCCACTGTATTGGATTTTAAATAATTGAAACTTTGTATCCTGAACATCCAACCCTTAAACTGTTTTAACACCTCTGATTTCTGGTTCTTCAAAGATACAGTGATCATATCATTTGTTGTGTATCCCTGTTTACTTTGGAGAGCAAGAGAAAATATTTTGAGTAATTTTCCTGTGTCAGTTGGTGTAAGCCAAGATGACAGACACCCTAAAAACCACTTGGAAAAACCAAGTTTTTAAAAATGTGGCAAGAACTGATAATTGCTTCATTATAATTAAATTTCATTTGGAATTTTGTTTTGTTTTGGGTTTTGGTCCACAAAAATTGGTGCTCAGTGCTTACTTCTGGCCCTGTACTCAGGGATCAGGGATCACTACTGATGGGGCTTAGAAGACCAAATGCATGCTGGGGATTGAACCTGGGTCAGCTGTATACAAGGCCAGGGCCCGCACTGCACTGTCTTATCTCTTTCCTGCCCCTGGTTTGGATTCCTATTCACCCAGTACAAATGCACTTTTTTTTTTTTAATGTCAGCAAACCTCAGATTGTCACCTGATCCACTTTGATAGTCTCTCCTTCTGGTTTTACTAATTCTTTTGCTTTTTTCCATATTGCTTGGGAAATTCTTTGTCAGACACAGTTTTCTCCAAATTAGAAAAAAAAAAGCCAACGGAAATTTTGTAGCACTTGTCTGGTTTTTAAAATACTGACACTTGGGCCTGGAGAGATAGTACAGTGGGTAGGGATGCTGCCGATCCTGGTTCAGTTCCGGGCATCCCATATGGTCCCCTGGCCACAGCCAGGAGCAATTTTTGAGTGCAGAGCCAGGAGTAACCCCAAAGTGTTTCCAAAAAATAAATAAAGTAAAATTGACACTTAAAGCTATAAATCCTGAAACATTCTTATTTACATGATTTCTACAAGGAGAGGAGCTGGTGAAATGCAACTATACTGCTCAGTTGGCTGAGAAGTGTTAATATTTTCAACTTCACATAGATACTTAGAAAAATCTTATTGTTTGGTCCTGGAGGCTGTGCAAATGTTTGCTAAAAGGGATATCAGTCTGGAATCAAAGACGTTTATGTGCTTCCTCATTGATCTGTTGCCCGGGTAGTGTCCATTGCCATTCTTCTCATCATACTTGTAATAATAGTCTCCTAGAGTTGTGTACAATTAAAGACATTGACCTTCACTGATAGAGAAGAATGTTTCTTAGTCATTCTCTATAAACTTTCAAAATGATTCCAGCACAGTCTGCTCAATATTTTTTTTCAGGGCGTGGGGGAATGGGGAGGCCTCACCTAGCGATGCTCAGAGTTTACTCCTGGCTCTGTGCTCAGGGATTACACCTGGCAGTGGTCAGGGGACCATATGTGGTACTGGAATCAAGTCAGGATCAACCCTGTGCAAGGCAAGTGCCTTAGCTGCTGTACTTTCTCTTCAGCCCCATGTTCAGGATTTTTAAAGATCTTTGCTTCTCTTTCTTTATATGGGGTGTATTAAACCAGGGACATATCCTAGATTAGATCTCAGAGAGGGTGGTTCAGGACAGAGACTCTTAAATTTAAATCAGGTAGTTTTCCCTTCTATTAGGAAAGGAAATTAGCTACCTAAACCACTTGTACTACCTTCTTCTCAAAGGGGCTGGACTGCTTGTTGGGGAAGTGGGCACTGAAGCAATTCAGGAGAGCAGTGGAAGCCTCAGGTACAGTTTTAGAGTTCTTTCCTTCTGCTTAAAGAAGGTAGATTTCCGAGGCTGGAGCGATAGCACAGCAGGTAGGGCTTTTGCCTTGCACAAAGCTAACTCAGGTTCGATTCCCAGCATTCCATTTCGTCCACCAAGCACTGCCAGGAGTAATTCCTGAGTGCATGAGCCAGGAGTAACCACTGTGCATCGCCAGGTGTGACCCAAAAGGAAAAAAGGAAAGAAAAAAAAAGAAGATAGAATTCCAGTACTGGGGCCCTGAGTGATTCCCCTCTCCCCCCGATGAAAAAGGAAGGGTAAGTCAAATAAGTGGGAACCTCTGCCTTACACATGTAACATTAGCTATTATGGTATAATGCTCAGGAAAGGAGTAGATAATAATTGGTGTAAGTGTGTGTGTGTGTGTGTGTTTTGGGGGGGTTCTCAGCAGTATTCAGGGACCCCAGGTTACTTAGCCAACTGGGCCAGTGGTTCTGTGCTAGGGCCCAAGGATATGGTGCTGCGTAGGCCCTGCGATGCTCTGGGACCTGCAGTACTTGGGAGACCATGTGATGCTGGGTATTGAACCTGCACCCTAACTGCTGTCTTATCTCCTAGATACCTTTGTGTGGGTGTGTGTTTGCGGGGAGGGTTTGGGCCACACTGGTGGTACTCAGGTCTTACTCTGTCCTCAGGGATTATTCCTGGTGGTACTTAAGGGACCATATATGGTTTCAGAAATTGAACTAAGGCTAACTTTGTTCAAGACAAGTGCCTTAACCCACCTGTACTATATTCTTTTGGTTGTGTTATTAATAACTAAAATTACTTACCTTAATTATAACTATTCCTATAGTCCTTTTTTTTCCTTTCCTCCTTTCTCTTTTCTTTTTTTTTTCCTCACTTCTGCAGTTTCAGTGAGCCCAGGGCCACATATCTGCAAGGCATGCATGCACTTTACTATTATTGAGCTACATTCCTGACCCTATACTCACAATAATCACTGTCACTGTCACTGTCCTCCCGTTGTTCACTGATTTGCTTGAGCGGGCCCAGTAACGTCTCCATTGGAGACTTTGTTGTTACTGTGTTTGACATATCGAATACGTCACGGCGAGCTTGCCAGGCTCTGCCATGCGAGTGAGATACTCTCGGTAGCTTGCCGGGCTCTCCGAGAGGGGCGGAGGAATCGAACTCGGGTCGGCCATGTTGGCTGCTTGTAAGGCGAACGCCCTACCACTGTGCTATCGCTCCAGCCCACCCACAATAATATTAATAATAATTAAAAATAAAAAATATTTTTATTTTTGGGGGCTGGAGCGATAGCACAGCGAGTAGGGCGTTTGCCTTGCGTGTGGCCATCACGATTCGAATCCCAGCATCCCATATGGTCCCCTGAGCACCACCAGGAGTAATTCCTGAGTGCAGAGCCATGAGTAATCCCTGAGCATCGCCGGATGTGACCCAAAAAGCAAAAGGAAAAAAAATTTTTTATTTTACTGTATTTAAAATTTTTTTCTGCTCCCCCTTCCCCAAGTGGTGCTCAGAACACCTGGGGGCCACTCTGTCATTCTTGGCCAACGGGGCCAGGAGATTCAGTGTGAGGCCTGAGAATGCGGGTTTGTGCATGTGCTTGCTGGGGACTGTGCTCTTTCATGTGTGGTGATTTTGCATAGTCTGGTTGGCTTCACAGGGGGTCGCTGTGGTGCTTACACATGTGGTGTCATGTGTAATGAGGTAGCATTCTTGGCCACAATGTACATCTTTGATTGTGGTGCTTGGGGGTGTCACACTTTAACTGTGGAACTCACAACTGGCTGCAGTGCTCTAGAGTGCTCCCTGTTGTGGTGCTAAGGGTCTCAGAAAACAGAGCCAGCGCTTAGTATATATATGGGCAGCACCATGAATTGAACTTAGGGCCTCACACTTATAAGGCAGGTGTGATAGACAACAGTAGTCATCAGCCAGTTCATTCATGCACTATTGAAAATCGCAAAATACTGGACCGGGAATGTGTTTTTATCGTAGAGCACTTGTCTTGCAATTGTGAAGCCCTGGACTCAAGTTTTGGCACTGCAGGAAAAAAAAAAATCCTATTACCTTGATCAGATTGACAGTTTTTTTTTTAATGTAGAAATTACTAATATATAATTTTGAGATACATTATTTGCAAATGGATATAATAGACATGATTTCTGTCCAAAAGAAGCTGGACCAGAGAGATAGTACAGGGGTTAAGATACTTGAGCCTACTTCAAATCCCGACATCACATACTATCCCTGAGCACTGCTGAGTATGACCCCAAAACTAAAATAAATAATTGAAGGACAGTAGTACAGTGGGTAGGGTGCTTACCTTGCTAGTAGCCGATCTAGGTTCAGTCCTTGGCATCTCATATTCCCCAAGCCTTGCCAGAGTGATCCCTGAGCACAGAGCCCTGAGCAGCACAGCTAGGTGTGGCCCCCGAACAGAAAGAAACCTATACTCTTATAACAAACACAATAAAGTGTCATCATGCCTTTTTTTGGCAGGAAGGAGTCATTTGGGCCACACTCCTTGGTGTTTGGAGGGCTATTCCTTGCTCTGTGCTTGGGATTTGCCCCTGGCAGCCAGCCAGTTTATATGATGCTGAGGATCAAACTGGAATCAGCTACCTGTAAGGCATGTGCCCTAACCCCTGGGCTATCTTCCAAATACCACAATATTATGGAATCTCAACTACTTCTGTCTTCGATCCATGTCTCTAACTTTATTCCATTCTTCCTGCCATTTTATCTTAGCAACAGTAATTTCTGTTAAGTTACATACTACTGTATCACTTTATTTGGAAATACAGGTAAAATGGGCAAACTTCTAGCAAAAGGTAGTGTACCGCGGTGATTCAAGGGGAAAAAAACAAAACAAAAAAAGAGAGAGAAACTTTCAACTACAAGAGAAAAAGAAAGAAAACAGTGCTCAAATAGTTTCCAGATGAATATCAAGACACAGCTAAAGGCTTTAGAATCAGATATTTCACCTTTTTTATCTGCTGTCCCCCTGAAGAAGTGACTATATATGGTTTACATTTTCACTTTCTGCCTTGGGTCTCTAGTAAGGGAACTAATTGTCACGTTTTATTCTTCATTGTTCCCCCCCCTTTTTTTCTCTCCTTCCTTGCCTTTTCTCTAAATTTTGTCATCTTAGCATAAAGTCAGAAAAGACCTTTTCATTGTTTAGAGATTTGTTTTTCTCAGCAGGTTCTATTCATTTTACCCTTCTAAGAAGGATTGATGAGGATAACAGAAGTGATGCTTGAAAGAGCTCACAGTCTAAGACCCCTCTTGGAGTTGTGCTCTGGGATGCATGTTACAGTGGAGGAAGGTAGAATGCTATCAGAACAGAGTCTAACAAATGTCCAGTGTCAAAGGCTTAGATACCACACATTTGCCCTGATCAGTCCAACTGGTTTTTCTCCATCTTAAACTCAACTTTAAAATTTCTGGGGCTGGAGCGATAGCACAGCGGGTAGGACGTTTGCCTTGTACACAGCCGACCCGGGTTCGATTCCCAGCATCACATATGGTCCCCTGAGCACCGCCAGGGGTAATTCCTGAGTGCAGAGCCAGGAGTAACCCCTGTGCATTGACAGTTGTGACCCAAAAAAAGCAAAAAAAAAAATTCTAACTTACCTTCAGTATTCAGGTGAAAATTTTCAGGTTTGCCTCTGTGTCAGCTGTTGACAAGGCTGAGATCTGATTATATAATTCTACCTTGGTGCCACATTACTGCTGAAAGGCACTGGTCTTCATTGGTTAATAATTGGAAGGTAGCAATCTGAATTATCTTGAGTTATTCTAGACTTTCAGAGAAGAGATAAAGTATTTATTATTTATTTTTAATAAATAAATAATAATAAATAAATAAAGCAGCCTGGGACTGCTTTCACTTGGGGCGCCCCAGTGGGGGGTAGGCAAGAGCCCTTCCTGCCCCAAGGGACCCAGCCCTGGTAGCCGACCTCCACTACCCAACTGCCACCACGCTCCGGGCCGCTTTCCGGACACATCATGAGACACTTCCTACCCATTTTTCGTAATTACCGCACTGTGTTTGATGGAGTTTGGACAGTAGGCAACACATCATATATATATGCCTCTCAGAGAGCCCTGCAAGCTACTGAGAGTATCCCTCCCACATGGGCAGAGCGTGGCAAGCTCCCTGTGGCGTATTCGATATGCCAAAACCAGTAACTATAACAGGTCTCATTCCCCTGACCCTGAGAGAGCCTCCAATCAACGAACAACGGGATGACAGTGACAGTGGTACAGTGATTTATTTATTTTCAATAATGTATAGTACTGCTATTTATCCAGCTATTGATTAAGCTGATTGAATTAGGCATGAATTCCACCTTACCTTTTTTTTTTTAATTCTATTCTGAATGTTAATTTTATTATTTTATTTCCCCCCCTTTTTTTTAATTCATCGTGAGATACAGTTACAAAGCTTTCATGTTTGAGCTTTGGTCATACAATCATCGAACACCCATCCCCTCACCAGTGCACATTTTCCACCACAAAAATCCCCAGTATTACCCCCACCTCCATTCCAATCCTTCTCCTGCTTGTGTGACAATTTCCCCCATACTCTCTCTCTACTTCTACTTTGGCTATATTTGATATTTCGACACCATTCTCACCACCACTCCTGCCGAAAAGGCAATGCTGGACGGTTTGTTTTGTATTGCTTATTATGGATAGAATATAATGTCCAGGAAATTCTGTGTCATTCTCTTCCGGGAGCTTTAGTTTATAGTCTCTGGGTCTTGGCCGTTGATAAGATTACATGGCGCAGGGGGGAAGTTTGTGGGTGTGACTGCCAAGCTACTGGAAAACTGTCCAAGTGGGCTTGGAGATCTCAATCACGGGTTCCCACATACCTGGGTTTTCCTGCCGGTCTGCTCTCTGGTAAGGTTCATCCTGTCTTGGGTGAGGTTCGTCCAAGCATGTGGAGAGTGTCCTTTATGTGGCGGCGGTTGGGTTCTGGAGGTTTTTGGCTGCTGGGGTTCTGCTTGGGGTGGGTAGGGAGACTCAACCAGTCCCCCTCCCAGGTGCCCTGGTGAAGACAGCCTGCCATGGGGTCAGGACATTCTTTAGCGCTCTCATCTGGGAGCTTTAGTTTATAGTCTCTAGGTCTTGGCCGTTGATGAGATTGGGATAAATTATTTTAAAAAGTAAAAAAGTAGATCCTCCCCATAGAAAGAGCTGGGGATGCTCAGCTTCATTAGTGATCAGACACAAATAAAAACTACAGTGATGTACTGCTTATGTCCATCAGATTATCAGATATGACCCAAATGGTTGACAAGAATTGGAAGCAGGCAGAAACCTGCTTCAGAGTCAAATATAAATAGGTATAATCATTTTGCACAGCATTTTGGCATTATCTCATGATTAAAGTAGGGCATACATTATGACCCAGCAATTCCACTCATAGGTATCAACCCCAGAGGACTGTTAGACATGTACACCAGGAGACCTATACAGAAATACCCACAGCAAAAGTATTAGTGCTAGTAAGAACAAACAAAAGTCTGGGGCTGGAGCGATAGCACAGCGGGTAGGGCGTTTGCCTTGCACGCGGCCGACCCGGGTTCGATTCCCAGCATCCCATATGGTTCCCTGAGCACCGCTAGGAGTAACTCCTGAGTGCAGAGCCAGGAGTAATCCCTGTGCATCACCGGGTGTGACCCGAAAAGCAAAAAAAAAAAAGAAAACCAAACAAAAGTCTAAACTGAGAAAAATCTCAGTATTCATCAGCCCTAATTATGAACAAAGGCTATGACTATATATTAGAGTACTCTATAACAGTGAGATGGTTAAATTGTAATATAACATGAATGAATGAGTCTCAACAAAGTGTAGAGGGAAAAGTTGCAGAAGAATATGTGTATTATAAGATTGGTGTAAGTTTAAAAACATGTAAAGCGAGGTGGTAAAGTATTTAGAGATATGAGTGTGGTAGAACAATGGACTGGCAGAGACATTTTGGGATAGTGTTATTTCAGGGTACAAAGGGAAGGAGAGAGTTTCGGGGAGAGACCTGCAGTGGACTGTAAGGCTGATGGCAGTATTCTTTAACTAGGAGGTAGATCCACTGGTATTTGCTGTATCCATGATTTTTGGTAATGTTTTGTGGGGACTGTGGTGCTGAATATTAAATTTGGGGCTTTGGACTGGAGAGAAAGTACAGTAGGTAAAGTACTTACTTTACACATGGCTGACCTGGTTTCAATGCCTAACACCCAATATGGTTCCCTGAGCAAGGCCAGGAATGATCCCTTAGCACTGCGGGGTGTCGCCAAAAGAAACAAAAGGAAAAAGCAAAACAAAAAAAACCTTGGGTGCCTCACATGTACAAGGCAAGTGCTCTACCGTTGGGCTACATCCCCTACCTTAACTTAATTATTTATACTTGATGTATTTGGGTGGTGGGGGTTGCTGGGCCGCACCCAGTCGTGATGGGGCTACTCTGGGCTTAGAACTCAGGTCATTCCTGGAGGTGTTTGAGGGACCATGTGGTGCTGGGCATCCATTTGGGATTGGCTCTGTGCGAAGCAAGTATCTAAATCTCTGTGTTATCTCCGACCCTATACATATTTCCATATTGCTTTTAGTGAAGCAAAGTAGTTTTTAATGAACGGAGCTTAGATGCGGGGGGAGGGGCTGGAGAGAGAGCACAGCGGGTAGTGTGTTTGTCTTGCTTGTGGCCAACCCAGATTCGATCCCTGGCACCCCATTTGGTCTCCCAAGCCTGCTGTATGTGATTGCTGAGCACAGAGCCAGGAGTAAGCCCTGAGCAAGTCGGGTGTGGCCCCCGCCCCCCCAAAAAAGATGTGAGGGAAAGAAAGAGAGGAATTATATATTTAAGAGAGAACACGACAAAGAAACAGAGACAAGCAAGCAAGTTATGTATTAAGGGAGAACATGGACTTGAAGAGCGAGCAAAAATATTTAATATTTTAAGTATTTAAAAACTTTTTAAAATTAAAAAATTATAATTTTTGTTTTGCTTTTTGGGAGGCCATACTTGGCAACCTCAGGGCTAACTCCTGGCTCTGCACCCAGGAATCACTCCCAGCAGGGCTCAGGAGGCCTTATAGGATGATGGGAATTGAACCCTGCTCATCTGCACACTAGACAAGCACCTTGCTTGCTGTATTATCTCTTCAGCCTCTTTAGACTTATTTAAATATATATAAAGTCCAAGGGGGCTGGGATACATATGCTTGACTTGGTACGCATGAGACCCTAGGTGTAGTCCTGGCACCACCAAAAATATTTTTCATATCCATAAATTTTAAAGCATTGAGAAAAGATTGTGATACTTGAGTAGTCTAGTGTCTCAGCGTGTTCTGCTTTGACACAAATACATTTTGGAGAATGTAAAAACTGAGGCCCAGAAAGATTAAATAATTCAATAGTTCAAAAATGAAAGTTGATCAGCGACAGCTTGGTTTCAGACCAGGTATAGAGCACTCTCTAATGTTGCATCTCTCCCATTAGGTAGATTCTATTGATCAATTAGAAGTGCTTCCTCTTGGATTACTGCCTCAATCTTTCACCCCTTCTTGTAGTATGTTCTCCAGCTGCTGCCAGAGAGACCTTTCTAAATGCAAATCCAATCATGTTACTCTCTGGCCTCAATCTTAAATAGTTCCCAATGGCCTTCAGCACACTCCCAAATGCTATAGTGCAGCATACAAGGCTCTCTGTGCCTCGGCTCCTGTCTGCCTTATTAGCCTCATCGCTCATGACTTCCTGCACTTCAGCCACACCAAGCTATTTGCTGTTTTGGAGCCGTGTTTTGCCTCCACACACACACAGCTCCCTTCATCTGAAACTCATCTATCTTATTTGTCCTTTTAGATACCGTTTTTTTTTTTCACTGACTTCCTCTGCTCCTAACTTGAGCTGAATACTTTGATACCTTGAACTTAATTAACGTCTGTTGTCACATTTAGCACTGGGTAGTATTCCCTTTATTTGTCTTCAGTAGCCTTTGAGCTTCTTGAGGCAGGAGCAACAGTGAATCCTATTCCTTAGTATATGTATGACACTGTACATGGTACTTAGAGTTTGTTGAATGAGTGAATGAATACACGAATGAAGAAATAGTTGGACATTACTTTATAAGAATTCCACATTTAAGTCATTTAATATTGGCGGGCTATACCCATTGGTATTCAGGGGCAACTCCTAGCTTGGGGCTTGAGAATAGTTCCTGGCAGTGCCTGGAGGGAATCTTGATACTGGGAATTGAACTTGAACTTTCAGCCCATGGAGCACCTGTCCCAGCCCACTGATCTCCAACATAATTTTAAGTTGTCATTAAGGCTCTTGCTTTGCATATGGCCGACTTGGGTTCATTCCCCAGCATCCCATGTGGTCTCACGAGCACTGCCAGGAGTGATTCCTGAGTGCAGCTGGATGTGGCCCAAATCCTGCCGCCTACCTGCAAAAAAAGAAAAGTTTCACTTGCGTTCTCTAGTGGAAGGCCTGAGAAGTTGTTGAGGTGTGCTAAATAACCAAACAAAAGTATGAAGCCAAAGGACCAGAGCAACAGTATAGTGGATAGGGTGTTTGTCTTGCATGTGGCTGACCTGGGTTCAATCCCTGGCATCCCATATGATCCCCTATACATCACCAGGAGTAATTAAACCCTGAGCACCACCAAGTGTGATCCAGAAAACAAAATAAAAGAATGAAGCCAAGGGGTTGGAGAGATAAGAGGCAGGTTGCCTTGTCTACAGTCTACCTGGGCTCAATCCCCAAAACCCCATCTGGTTCCTAATCCCACCAGGAATTTCTGAGCTTCAATCCAGGTATGAGCATCGCCAGGTGTGACGCCCCTTCAAAAAACAAAAGTATGGAATTAAGAGAGAATGTGATAAAATGGGCAGCTGTTGGAAAGTTCCGTAGGACTGCAGGGAATGAACATGTAAGTGAAGATGTTATAATAGATGAGAAGGCAGCCATATAAAAGTCATATTGGATGCGATTTTTCTGTTGTAAAGAAAAGGAATTAACAATCGAAGGATATTTATTTGATTTTAACTGTTCAGTGTTTCTCTTACCGTTTCTTCTTTAGCAACTGAGTTTTATCGTGTTTTCTTTGGTTTGTTCTTTTTATAACTATACTTGGAACTCTTTATGCTTTAGTGACTCCACTTTGAGTACCATCTAGACAGACCCCACACTTGGGCATTGTGGAGTGGGTGATACATTGCTTTTAAAGCAGCTTGGAAGGAGGAGGATTTAAATGACCTTCAAAGACTAATGTCAGGCCCCCATGTCAATGTCACTGCAATTCATGCATGCATCAGATAGTGGGAAAGGGAACTTAATTATGGAGGAGGGGAATAGTAACCCTGCATGAATGGGTAGTTGAAAGTCCTGGACCCGCCCCTTAACCTCAAGAAAGGACTTTCTTACATTTGCTGCCAAAGAGGTCATAGGGAGAGCCCACATAAATACCATGCTCCCTCTGGATGTGTGAGCTAGTGTTATTCTTTTGCTTCCACAGGTGCAGAATAGGTCCACCAAATAGTGTTCTGATCTCTATTGAACAGACTTTGGCATCTTATTGTCTTTCTCCGGAAAATCAATCCCTTCCAAGCATGGAACATGGCAATTTTAGGTCAGCAGGCATTTAAAGACACCTTTTTAACTTTCAAGGGTTGGCTTAATAAGGTGTATTTTGTACAAAAATAACCATGTTAAGATGAGATTTGAATCATTAAAATCTTGGAAAGGGCTTAGTTTTAGCTACTGGTGTACTTTTAACCCGTGAAATTACTCTTTGCTGTCTTTTAATGGTGCTGACCTTCTGGAGGACTGTGATCATCAGGTATCAGGCTGCATTCTTCTGTGAACCGTTGGTAACTGCTTAGAATCCAGTACAGTGTTGGGGATGAGGGAATGCAGATTAACCCATCTCACTGTCCTTTCAGAACTTTCCATGGTTAATCTGAATGACTGATAAGCCAGCGTCTGTACTCCAGAACTCCTCAAACATGGTTACAGTTTGACCAGAGATGTTAGTCACAGTCAGCCTCCTTTATTTCTTGCATTTGTTTTGGGAAATGGTACCTGTGAGGCAGAACAAAGAGGCCTTTGGCTCATTTAAACAGGCTCTGAACAGGAAAAGACTGTTTCAGTGAAGTCCTTGAGAGTAGCTGCAAGTCCATGATACTTCTTACAACTTTATTTATTTGTTTGTTTGCTTTTTGGGTCACACCCGGCGATGCACAAGGGCTACTCCTGCTCTGCACTCAGGAATTACTCCTGGCGGTGCTTGGGGGACCACATGGGATGCTGGGAATCGAACCCGAGCTGACCTTATGCAAGGCAAACTCCCTATCCACTGTGCTATCGCTCCAGCCCCACTTCTTACAACTTTAAATAGAGCTTTGCTATTTTATGGAAAAATGCTACACAAACATAATTCCAGTTGAAATATGTATGTATGTTCATACAGGGGTTTTTTTGGGGGGTGGGGGCACACCTGGTGATGCTTAGGGGTTACTCCAGGCTCTGCACTCAGGAATCATTCCTGACGGTGCCCCGGGGACCATATGGCATGCTAGGGATTAAACCTGGGTTGGCTTCATGCAAGGCAAGCACCTTGCCCACTGTACTATCACTTCGACCTGACAATTATTGATATTTCTAAACTTGAGAAAAGCTTTTTATGTTTTTACGTATTTGGAGTGGGAGGTTATACCCAGTGGTGCTCAGGAACCATGCCTGGCTCTATGCTGCAGGGGCCAGACCTGGTAGTAGAGACCATAATTAGCCCCTGATTTGAAACAGATTTTGTTTGGTTGGTTTTGGTTTTTGCGTCACACCCAGTGATGCTCAGGGCTTACTCCTGGCTCTGCACTCAGGAATTACACCTGGACCATATGGGATGCTGGGAATCGAATCTGGGTTGTCTTAGAACAAAGCAAATGCCCTACCTGCTGTATACTGTCCCTCCAGCCCCTTTGAAACAGGTTTATGACTGCAACTGCATGCAAAGCAAGTGACTTAAACACTGTACTATTTCTCTTGTCCCTCATATGTTTTTTATATTATATGTTAATCTGAATATGAGGTCGGGACTAGAGAGATTGCTTACTGGCTTGAGTGTGTGCTTTGTGGACCACAGGCCCAGGTTCTGGTACCACCTGCTCACCCCACACCACCAGGAGCGATATTCAATACTGAGCCTCTGAGCACCACTGGGTGTGGCCCAAAACTCAAAAAAGCAAAACAAAGATAAATATAGAGAGCTAGAGACGTGATGTTTTCCTAACTATCTTAAAACAGTACTCATTGATGGATTTTTGGTAGGAATAGAACATTAAGTTGTAAAGTTTCATCTTTTGCGGGGGCAGGGTTGTGTCAGGGATTGAACCCAGAACCTCATACTTGCCAAGCAGGTTTTCTGCCATGGAGCTCCATCCTTGGCATCTATCTTCTTAGTCCCAGTTTTTTCTTCCCTTTTAATAGAAGTTCTTTAGTGCACAGACCATGACAGAGCCTATTTTCAAAGAAGTTCATAGAGATTTAACAATACAGTTTATTTACCCTTGGTCATTAAGAAAGAGAAAAATCAGAGAACCAGATGGCTACCAAGGGAAAATGTTTTAACAGCAAACTTGAGGGGCTAAACACCAGAGAGCAAAAAGAATGCTTGGGGGTTATCTCAGGGAACTATGGTAATAACAGAATGGAAATTAGGTAATAGAAAATTTAGGTTACTGTACCAAAGACATGGCTCCAACAAATTCTGGCTTGAAATTACCTTTATAAAATTACCTTTTTGTGATGTTTGGAATGCCACAGAATTTATCTTTCAGCATTTTGTCCCACAGAGGCATTAGAATTTAAAACAGACCCTTTAATATGATTTATAGCAGACAAGAAAAACCAGTTTAGTTAGGGCAGGTGGTATTTAATTACAATACTCAGTGGGAGTGGAACTGTTCCCACCAAAATTGTGGGTGAAATTGCAACAAAATTTTATAAAGTGCATCTTTTCATATATATGTGTATATGTATATGCATGTATACGTATCTCAAATGAGACATTAGGTTTTTGTATTTTTCTAATGTCAGAGGTTAATTTAAAACATTAATGCTAGAAAAGATTAATTTAAGATATTAAATCTAGGAGGCAATAATACATGTACATATTGTAATTACTTCATTTTTACAATTAATGTAATTGTATTATATTTAATGAGCTATTTACATTTAATAATTAAAAAAGACATCTTTTTAGTATTCCCCACATACAGAAATAGATGGGAGGCAGGAAATGTAGTTCTGATATAATTATCTTTACTTGGGGCTAAAATGAAAAACAACTGTGCTTTTTGAAAAAGGGTCAGAAGTTTTTTTTTTAATATACATATATAGTTCAGAAATTACTTATGGGAGGAGCTGGAGCAATAGTAGAGCAGGTAGGGTGTCTACCTTGCATACGTCTGACCCGGGTTTGATCCCTGGCACCCTGTATAGTTCCCCAAGTCTGCCAGGAGTGATCCCTGAGCACAGAGTTAGGAGTTCGTCCTAAGCAACTCCAGGTGTCGCCCAGTAAATAAATGAATAAATGAATTACCTATGGGAGTATAAATTTTGCTTTCTTGTGAAAGGATGTGAAAGATTGCTTCTTTTTAAAAAATAAAGGGGACAGAGCATGGCAGGCTTTCACATGGGGTTCCGGGTATGGTCCCCCATGTGAAGCTTCCCAAGCACTGCTGGGAAGATGGGCTTGTATCTTTTCCCTCATCCCCCCTCAAAAAAAAAAGTCCCATGTGACAAGATTTGGTGAACTGAACAACGCACAAACACAAGCAAACACAGTCCTCCCGTTGTTCATCGGTTTGCTCGAGCGGTCCCAGTAACGTCTCCATTTTGAGACTTGTTACTGTGTTTGGCACGGGGAGCTTGCCAGGCTTTGCCTTGTGGGCGAGATACTCTAGGTAGCTTGCCGGGCTCTTGGAGAGGGGCGGAGGAATCGAACCCGGCTCGGCCGTGCTGGCTGAGTGCAAGGCAAACGCCCTACCACTGTGCTATCGCTCCAGCCCAACTGAACAAGGCACAGAGAATGAAAATTGAAGTAATTCTTAGGGACCTTGAGGGTAAAAGTAACCCTCTCAGGCCCTCAGAAGTGATGAAGCCCCAAATGTCTACCGACTGAAGCAAGGATTTTGTTTGAAAAGCAGTAGCATTCAAACGCGTCACAGAGGCTGGCACTTTAAATAAGCCAGTGTTTATGTTGTTTCAGATGAAAGATGTTCAGCCCCTGAGCAGCTGGCTAAAATTGGGTGTGGAGAAGGAGGAAGCAGTGTGTTATCCTCATTAACACCATCTCAGTTCTAGGGTAAATATGGCAGAAAGGCCTTCTTACGTTAGCATGTAGTCCTTTTTTTGAGAAGGAAGACATTAATCTAGGGTTTCATGACAGGAGTGTGTGATGGTTTGGATGTTTTGTGAAGAGTTGGTGTGTTGTCATGGAAAGAGCATGAACTTTGGACACAGACGGACCTGGGTTTAAAAGCCAACTGTTAAAGTTGTAGAGCCACTCTGTTTTTTCATCTGTAAAATGAGAATACTACTACTTACCTTGCAGAAGTGTTTTAAGGATTAGAGATGCTTTAAAAGACATGAATAAATGGCTTGACCATTTCAAGTATTTATTGAGGAGACACTAGGATACAAAGAAGTTTCAAGAATCCCACTCTTGAGCCACTGGGACAGTGGTGGAGGGAAGCAGACACTCCGGGGGAGGGTGTGGTGAGGGACCGTGTTGTGCACGAAACCCTATTATTAACACTACTGTAAACCATGTTCTCTAAAAAAAAAAAACCAAAGGAATCCCACCCTTAGGTCTAGAGATCTTGCTGATGTTGTTATTACTTCTAGGTTTAAAGATTTCTTTTTCATTACCTGTACTCTTAAGAGTTATACATTCCAAAAGTCCCTACAAAATAGAATGGAGTGAGTGCCTTAAAAGAGGGTCGACATACCTCTTTGGCACCTTTGGAGAGGGAAAAATGACTTCAGACTAGAAAAGTCAAGGAAGGCTTCTTAGAAGTGGTAACATTTGCCTTGGGCCTTTAAGATGAAAGGATTTTATTTTTAAGAAATGCCATAATCCAGATAATAGTGCCTTTGAGACTATTTTGCTTTCAAAGTACATAAAGTGAAAATACTGAATTGACTCTTGACTATGATTTGGAAGACTGATACCATTTGTCTGAGTCCTTAAAATTGGCATAATATAAGCAGAGGCCATCCACTTCATTCTCAGTATTTGTCTCTATACTTCTGGAGAGCCTGTCTTAGCAGGTAAGAGACTCACTTTTTATTGGTCTCAACTGAGACCAAAGAGAGCAGGACCCATTAGGATAACTTTGTGTAATGTATAATGTTGTTTAATTTAACCTACTCTCCTTAGATTATTCCATTATCACTGGAAGGAGAATCCAGACAAACTTGGGAGTCCTTTGACTAAGTAATAAGAATTACTGAGTACCTACTGAGGGTTTGGTCCCCCTCCAGAATGCTTTTGTTGCTACAGCATTTTATCCCCATTTTACAGATGAGACATAGAGAGATGAACAAGCCATCTAACAAGCCAAGATCATATAACTGGAGGCTCAGAATACTAGATTCACCTGACTGAATGTATATCTGGGTTCACCAAGTTCTGTTTCCTTCTTTGACGTGACAGGTAACTGTGTGAGTGTAAGTTAGAGCATTCTTTCCTCATGTGGGTGATATTGCTTTCCCCCAGGGCCACTGACTAGAACTGTACGGGGCTGTGGGCTGTAGCCTTAAGTGTAATTGGGGGTGCTGTCTCTTTGTTTGTGTAAAAGAGTAGACTTCCGGGGGGGGGAAACTTCAGGTGTTTTTTGTTTTTTTTTTTTGAACCAGGGTAGAAGGCCAGATTAGTTTAGGAAGCTACTGAGAGTATCTCGCCTGCATGGCAAAGCCTGGCAAGCTATCCGTGATGTATTTGATACGCCAAACACAGTAACAACAAGTGTCACAATGGAGATGTTACTGGGCCCGCTCGAGCAAATTGATGAACAGCGGGAGGACAGTGACAGTGACAGTGAGTTAGAAGTGGTACGGGCATATAGCTCAGTGGTAGAGCATGTGCCTTGAATGTGTAAAGCCATCGTTTGATCCCTGTCATCTACCCCCAAAGGATCTTAGGAGAGATTTTCTGTCTTTCTCAATTGTAGTCATTCAAAAATTAAATATTGGGGCCAGTACAGGGGGCAGGGCAGTTAGTTGCCTGCCTTGCAGCAAGCTGGGTTCAATCCTCAGCACAGCATTTGGTCCCCGAGCCCACTGGGAGTGATCTCTGAGCACAGAGCCAGGAGTAAGCCCTGAGTACTGCTGAGTGTAACTCCAGAACAAAAAATTGAATGTGCTCAGTCACCCGCCACAGCACCTGTTCCTTCTCTGTTAGCTGGTACAGTCCAGTGCTGAGCTGAGACTAAACCCCAGCTTAGGGAACAGGGTTGTTTTCCATATGAATGATGGTGCTGAAAGCAGGGACAGGCAGGAGGGGGAAAAGCAAAGAGGGCTGGAGCAATAGTACAGCAGGTAGGGCATTTGCCTTGCACATTGTCAATCCAGGTTTAGTCCCCAGCATCCCATGTGGTCTCCTGAGCCCTGGGCAGGGGTAAGTCTAGAGTTCAGAGCCAGGAGTAGCCCCTGAACATATCTGTGTGTGCCCCCCCCCCAAAAGTTATTTAGCTATGTTTTGTGTTTATGGTAATAATACCTGTTTGCAGTGCTTTTCAGGACACCACATTTTTTTCCTGTGACTTCTTCTAATAATACTCCATGGTGTACACTTACTGAAGATAATATATTATACACACATACACACACATATTTGTTTTGTTGGGGGGGGGAACATTCAGTGGTGCTCTGTGCTCAGGGATCACAACTGGCAGGCTTGGGGACCATTTGGGGTGCCAGGGATCAAACCTGGGTCAGCCGTATGCAAAGTAAACACCCTACCCACTGTGCTCTTGTTCCAGCCCCAGAAGACAAAAGAAAATTAATCTGACCTGAGGAATTTGGGGAGGGCAGGCAGTCTGTGCCCCACTGCCTGTAGAGGCTACTCATGGCTGTCTGCTCAGAGGTCACTCCTTATTCCTTGCTCAGGGGACCATGAATGATGCCAGGGTTGATTTAACCAGGGTTGACTGCTTGCAGGGCAAGTACCTTAACCCCTGTACTATCTCTGTAGCCCCGTGATTTGAGGAATCTTATACTTTATGAGTGGAGGCCTTGCAAACTTAGAGTAGAAATCAATCCAAATTGAACAGAAAGCACAAGGCTAGGAAGAAATGGAATTGAACCCTGTGATTACCCTGGCTTTCCATCTCGATAGATATTCCTATCATGGAGCAGGGTAGGGGAACCAAAGAGAGAGCAGGGATTGTAGTTCAGTCTCTGAACTATAGATACTGAGATTGGCAGCTGATGCAGCGGGAATTTGTGGGGTAGAATTCTAAAAGGAGCTAACTACAGAAAATTGTTCCAGAATTTTCCTCCAGGTTCCCTTGAGCCTTGCTGACCACATACATACACATATCCCTTGGGTCAAACTCCAGGAGGTTGGAAAAGGGTATCCAGGAAGCAGTGAGCTCTCTGGTTCCTGGAGCAGGGAGGTAGTCTGGTCCCTACCAGCTATTTCCTCACTGGGAACCTCTAACAGAGATTGCAAAGGTGCCACATCTTTGTATTGGCTAAAATATCAGTAGAGTAGAGGCTACTCTTGACCCACGCTTACAGAGTTTAAAAACAAGTCTCAGAAGGACAGTGGGGCTGGGATGATGTAGCAGAGGTAGGACTTAAGGTTGCCCCAGGCCCCACTAGGAGTGATCTCTGAGCACAGCTAACCACGTGATGCTGGGTATCTAACCAGGCCCATACCATACGGGGCGTACACTTTAACTCCTATACTCTCTCTAGCCCATGCAGCGGACTTTCAAAGTTCATTTTTCAGAAAAAAATTATTTTATAGATTCTGTATACTTCTAGCACATTTGTTGTGATTCTACTGGGTGTTGCTGCAGTGGCTGGTGGAGTGCGCCTGGCGGTGCTCTGAGGCTCCCTGGTGGTGCTGGCATCGGGTGTATGTGCTCAGGATTGAATCCACTGCCTTACGCGTGCAAGGTATGTGCTTATCGCTTGGGCAACATCCGCAGCCCCTTTCCACATTGTAATATCTCTTGAATCATGTTGTATCTTACAGTAGGTGGCATCTTAGATCTGATGAAATACTGTAGGAGCTAGTGGAATTGTGACTTTTCCATAAATTCTTAGTGGGAGAGTTCAAGACTTTGTTTATATTACCCTTACCTTGAAAGCGTTTCCCTTTTTATTCTTTTATCTCCTTCTGCCCACTTCAGAGCTTTCTTTCAGAAAATCTGTTCAGTTTCTTCATCCTTTCTCTTGTCATCATTCTCTTCACTATTCCTTGAATAACTGAACTTCTATTTATTTTCTATTGTTACTTAACTGCTTTATTTGCCTCATCAATTCTAAGGTTTTTTGGGGGGGGGTGAATTTTATATTTCTTTGTGTCCATTAACATCTACTTGATTAATATTTGCTGGTTGAGGGGCTGGAGCGATAGCACAGCAGGTAGGGCATTTGCCTTGCACGCGGCCGACCCGGGTTCAATCCCCGGCATTCCATTTGGTCCCCCAAGCACCGCCAGGAGTAATTCCTGAGTGCAAAGCCAGAAGTAACCCCTGAGCATTGCTGGGTGTGACCCAGAAAGCAAAAAAAAAAAATATTTGCTGGTTGAGAAGGGTACCATCATTAGTAGTTAGCTATAAATATAACCTGAATTTACCTATCGTGTTGTTTGGTGGTCAAGAGAACCACTTATAAAACATTTAGAAAGAATAGTGCTGATGCTGGAGAGATGTACGAGTTGCACCTCCGCTGCTGCTGCTGCTGCTGCCACCACCACCTCCGTAACCACCGCTACTACAGTCACGGCCATCATTTTAATTGCTGTCCTGTGCCAGACACTGTGCTAATAAATTAGCATCTTACACTGCATTATTTCATTTCCCCCATAATCTTAGAAACTTGGAAGCGTTACACAGTTTAATAAATTAGGAAGCATAATGAGAGATTTGACTGCGAGTTCTCAAAGCTAAATTCTGACAATAGTGGTCTGAAACCCATACCTCAGTCTGTTAATGTCCCTTCTCTTACGGCTCCAGACCACATCTCATTAAGTGTTGAAGACTTTAGTAACAGCTTGGTAAACTGAGGGTAGACTGCAAATAATAGGTGCTTACTTTCCCCACTCCTCAAGGACTTTCCCTTATAAATCTGTATTTTGAGTGGTAATAGACCTTGTGAGAGGGAGTAGATGTACAGCTGCCCTTTGCTGCTGACTCTTGGTGCTGGCGGCTTGGCCATTAGTGACAGATGAGTGTGTGACACTTTTTCAGAAATGAATTCTTGTTACAGCTGGCAGAAGAGAATAGTTGATTTGGAATTGCATGGCAGTTGGCTCCATAGTTCCGGTCCCTGGTGTTTAGATGTAGTTGTGATCACTAGGTTTCTCTTCACTTAAGTCCGTGTATTAACAGTCACATCCAGGACTGCTGCTCTGCCTGCTCTATGACCACACGGTGTGTTTCTATATTGCCCTGGAGCTGTCAGCAAAACATTTTGCTGAATTTCCTTTTTTGTTGTTGCTCTGAGTCTTTTTTCCCTGGCCTTTCTCAGTTGTGTAAAGTCGGTTTCTTTTTTGGCCTTTCCATCCCAGAGAGGGAACAGTTACTGCAGAGAGACGCTTGAAATAAGAAGTGAGGCATCATGGAAATTTAAATGAATGGCTAGACAGCTGGCAGGATGAAATGAGACTTACTCGGGGCCTGATGTGCGATTCAGCTCTGATTATCTCCTTCCTCCCTCATTTTCAAACCTGCCTTTGTATCTAATCCTCCAGTGCTCACTATAGGGAGCTGTACCTAGTGGGTACTCATGGCTACTTGCAAGAACGAAGGGGGAATAGAAGATTACAGGCTAGCCACATTCCTCCATTCCTGAATAAGGTGGTCGAGTGGGATGAAACACCCTTCTTTAAAAAGCCAACTGTATATCACATATGGTAGCATGCGCGTAGGTTTGCTTCCTCCAGGTTTGAAGCATGGATACCACGGAACACATTTTAGATCCTTTTATCTCCAATTTTGAGACACCATCAACTGAAGATTACTCTCTTCTGTTATTGGCTGTAAACGGAAAAGGTGGCTCTTAAAATTCAAGGATACTTTATTGAGACTTAATGTAATTATTAACATGTTTCGTAAATTTGTGAACTGACTTGAGGCTTTTAGTTGTCATTTGTGTGTTGAGCATGTGTGTGTAAAACACCTTTGATGTTGTTCATGTAATACTTCTGTGAGAACTTAATACTATATGTGATAGTATTGCTAATGACAATAGCTGAAAGAAGTCTGGTCTCACAAATTTAAGGGGTTAGATTTCTCCATTTCTGAGTAAACTCATATACACGTGCATACACAATAGTAATTTGGAATATTTCAAACTATTTCATTTTGATTACTTCGGTACTGCTAGAAATTGGCATTAGATCAAGAAAGTAAAGTGAACTTTTACTTAAAGTTTCTATGACTTAAATTCATAATGATAACATAGTAGACTTTGTATGATTTAAGTGGGTACATAAAAGGGAACTGGAGCCAAGATGGAGATGCAAATAATATTTTATGTTAATAATTTTTTTCTTTGAGAGATTCGGGATATAGTACAGCAGTAAAGCATATACTTCTCCAATATGAGATCCAAAATTTGATCCTGGCATTAAAAATAAACAAAAACTTTTCTTTGGAACTCAGAATACTTTGCAAAAAAAAAAATCTGTTTCATATAGCATTTCTCTAGCATTTTTTTTTTCAGTGTAGCTCACAGCTGAACTAGATGGATGAATTGAAAATTTTTCCCAATTGCCAGTCATCATTAGACTAAGAAATGGAATCCAGGTTTCCAACTCACAGTTTAAATTTATTTTCTTTTGGACACCCAGATGGATCCTACTAAAGGGAGCCTAATTTTGGCCATTTAAGAGGCAGTTTCCTGTGGAATAGTTGATACTAGAAGAAACCGATTTGAAGGTAAAAGTGGTTCCCCAATTTTAGCTTTAAGAACAAAGCTATGATTAGAACCTAAAGAATAATAAAGGTAAGAACAAAAGGTGGTATTACCCCTCAGAGATCGTAGAAAGTTATGGAATTACTTGATGTGAATGATCCTTGATGTACAGTGTAGTTAAGGAATAAGTTTCTATAGTTTAGAAGTTCTGTTTCCTTGGTTATTTTCCTCCAACCAAATTAGGTCAAGAGAACTTAAATTTATTGACTGTAGGTCCATGTCTGGTATTGTTCTTTCTATCTTTTTTTTTCCCCTTCTTGGGTCACACCCAGCAATGCACAGGGGTTAATCCTGGCTTTGCACTCAGGAATTACTCCTGGCAGTGCTCAGGGCACCATATGGGATGCTGGGGATTGAACCCGGGTTAGCTGTGTGCAAGGCAAGGCCCTACCTGCTGTACTATTGCTCTAGCCCCTGGTATTGTTCTTTTATGAAATTAGAAGTTTTTTTTTTCTGGTTTTAGGTCATATGGGTTTCTTTTTCTTGGCTCTTCCAGTTCGGTACTTACTGTATCTAAACCAGGAGATCCAATTCTGTCTAGTAGCTCTTTTATATATTGACTCTAATAACCTAAGTTGATTTTCTGTAGCTGTTTGTAGAGACTTTGGTTATAGTTGTAGGTTCAGCCCCTTCCTGTATTTCAACAGGAAGTGGGTAGGTGCTTCAGTACAGTGAGGTGTTCCTGCTGTGGTTGTCACATGGCAGTGAAGACTGCTGTCTGCCATGGTAAACTCGTGGTTCTATAAACGTTTTAGTAGATACACTTGGGTTGTAGTAAACATGTAAAGGCCCCCCCGTTGATCGTCGATTTGCTCGAGCGGGCCCAGTAACGTCTCCATTGGAGACTTTGGTGTTACTGTGTCTGGCATATCGAATACTCTCGGTAGCTTGCCGGGCTCTCCGAGAGGGGCGGAGGAATCGAACTCGGGTCGGCCATGTTGGCCGCTTGTAAGGCGAACATGTATGTTGTCTTATCATTTTGAAGTCAAGTGATTATTTAACTTTTTAGTTGAAATTCTTGAACCCCTCTTAAATGCAAGTGTGTGTGGGGGGGCGGGGTTGGGGCCACACCTGTCAATGCTGGGGTTTACTCTAGGCTTTTCACTCAGGAATTATTCCTGGCAGTGCTCAGAGGACCAAATGGGATGCTGAGAAGCTAACCTGGGTTGGCCGTTTGCAAGGCAAACACCCTACCTGCTATATTATTTCTTAGCCCCACACTTCTTCTTTTATTTATTTATTTTGATTTTGGGGTAATACCCTTTGATGCTCAGGGATTACTCCTGACTCAGCACTTAGGAATTACTCCTGGTGGTACTCGGGGGACCATATGGAATGCTAAGGATCAAACCCAGGTTGGCTGCATACAAAGCAAATGCCCTTCCCACTGTCCTGTTGCTTGCCCCTCCCCCCCCTCATATTCTTTTTCTTTTGTTTTCATTTTGGTTTTGACTCACACCCAGTTGTGCTGAGGGCTTGCTCAGGGCTTCCTCCTGGCTCTGTCCAGGGATCACTCCTGGCAGTGCTCAGGGGTCCATATGCCGGCCAGGGAACGAACCTGGGTTGGCTGTACAGGGTCAGCTGCATGCAGGGCAAACAGAGCACTCACCATACTATCTTTCTGCCCCTCTGAAATGCATACTTTTGGACATAAAATGTCCTCTCTTTTGGAAGAGGAAGCTGGCTAACGAAGTAAAGATTTTTTCAAATAAGCCCCCTTCCAAAGTGCTGTTAAGTGTAGAACATGGGAAATGCTGAAGTGAAAGCAGAAGTCCTAATTGCCACATACACAACATCCCCTGCTATTGCTAATCAGCATTTTGGGAATGTTTCAAAGAGGAACTGTCTTAAGAAGCATATCTGGAGACCAGAGAGATAGTACAGTGGGTAGGCTGCTTGCCTTGCACGTGTCTGGCCTGAACCACCACATATGGTCCCTTGAACACCTCCAGGAGTGATCCTTGAGCACAAAACCAGGGGTAAGCTCTAAGCACCACTAGGTATGGGGGCGGGGGGGAGAAGCATATCTGTTGTCATTGTTATTGCTATAACTCAGATGTACTTACTTATATCCAGATGTGATTTTAGGTGGTTTCTTGGCTCTAAAAGAAGTGTTGTTTGTTTATTTATAGTAAACAATCAGTGACAAACTCATTCTCAGAATGAAAAGTCATCTGTTTTCTGTCCTGGTAAAATGGAAATTGAGAGCAGAGTTACAGATAAAGACCTTCTCCTCTAGGAGCAGCCTCCCCTTATTACCTTCTTCCTCCATTCTAATCCCCACCTCTCATCTCACCCACTCTTGCCTTAGGGTTTTGAGTTCATCCTTGAGAACTTAGAGTATCATGTGGTTGTCAGTCTCTGACTTCATGCTGACCAAAAGTGATAACATAAATATTTCTTGATCACTACAGTATATGAGCATAGAATTTTATTATTTGAAGGATCCTGAAGGAACACATTGCTCCTGGCTCTGCATTATTTAATTAATTAATTAATTTGGAGGCCATGCCTGGCTGTGCTCAGAGCTTACTCCTGGCTCTGTACTCAAGGATCATTCCTGGTGGGCTTGGGTGGCCGTATGGGATGCCCTGGTCATCTGTGTGCAAGGCAAGTGCCCGATCTGCTGTACTTCTTACTCTGGCCCCTGAAAGAACACATTTGTTCTTTCTAGTTTCCAATTCAAAGCATGAATTCCATCACAGTACTGACAGTTTAGACTGGTCAATATATCACCAGGCCTGGAAGGGATACCTGAAATTTATTTTTCTTGGGGAAGGAGGGGGAACATACCCAGAAGTGCTCAGGGCTTACTCCTGGCTCTCCTGTTGGTGCTCGGGGAACTAAAAGGGGTGCTGGGATCGAATCTGGATTGGCCACATAAAAGTTAAGTATTCTGCCTGCTGTACTATCACTGCCCCCCCCCCCCCCGCCCCCAGTTGTGTATTTTCAGACTCTAAAATCCCATGAACTGGAAGTAGCTTGGGGTAAATATAGGGGTTGCCTCTGACCTGAGTACCTGGAACTGGTCCAAAGCCAGTTTTTCCTTTGGACTTCTTTAGATAACCAACTGTGATCTGAGAGCCAAGGTATAAAACTTAATTTCAGGGCTCCTTTCTGATGGGTCAAATCCAGGCTCTCACACGCGCAAGGTGAGTGCCCAGTTGCTGGGCCACATTCCTAGCCCTGACAGATCTTTTGAACCTTTACAGTCCATAGACTAGTGTACAGAACCAGCCTAGGCTATCAGCACCCGGATGGGACTCATGCTTTGAGCAGGCAACTGGCTTTGTGTTCAGAATGCAAATTGATGTTAGCCAAGTGATGAGGTTATAGTAGTTTAACTAGAAGCAAATTCAGGAATTTTAGAGCTTAAGGAGCAGCTTGTTCAGTCTCTATTTTGCAAATGAGGAAACTGAAATTTAGAATAAGAATATAAGGACAGGGATGTGGCTCAGTAGGAAGCATGGGCCTTGCATGCTTGAGACCTGGGTTCAAAATACCAAGGCCAGAGTGATAGTACAGCAGGTAGGGCACTTGTCTTGCATGTGGCCGATTAATTCCCTGTACCGCATATGGTCCCCCACTCCCCACCAGGAGTGACAGTTGAGCACAGAGCCAGGACTCAGCCCTGAGCATTGCCGGATGTGACCTCCCCCAAAAAACAAACAAAATACCTACAAATTAAGAGTTAGAATTATATCATTTTGGGCTGTAGCGATAGTGAAGTAGGTAGGGCATTTGGCTTGCACACTGCCGACCCGAGTTCAATCCCATATGGTTCCCCAAGCACCACCAGGAGTAATTCCTGAGTGCAGAGCCAGGAGTAACCCCTGAGCATTACTCAAAAAGCAAAAAAAAAAAAAAAAAAGTTACATCATTTAGAAATGATCCCGTATGAACCTCTCTGTTTCACCATTATACAAGCTAGAAATCCCCACTACCCCATGCCTGATAACTGGTTTGTTCAGAGGATGGTACTGAGGAAATACAGTCTCTACAAAGAACCTTTTCTAATACAGGACCGCTTTATTTAAGAGGATTCAACTACATTGAAATTTATTTCCTCATAACTTTCATCATCTAAGTGGTTCTAATTTAATTCCTCTCATATATACCATCCCACAAAGACCTTCTCACACCCCCAAATTAGCAAATGCTAATATAGCATATAATTCCCTAATCAAAGTATAATTTGGGGCCAAGGATATGACTGAAGTAGTAGAGCATATGTGTTACATATGCATGGCTACAGGTTCTTTGATCCCCAGCACTTGCTAGGTGTGATCTGTGAAGAGTTTGCCTGGAGAGTTTCCCAACTGGTCTTACCTTCCAGCTTTCGCCTGCTCAAATAAAACTTATTTGCTTCTTTTAGAATGGTTTGTCTGAAATGCAAATTTGACTGTGTCACTTCCTTAATTCAGTGGTTCTCAGCGCACAGTACACCATGAGTTTTCTATTCAGTGGATTGCTGTGCTGGCTAGAGGAGCCTTTCTCAGTTGGATTTCCATGAGAGAATTAAATCCTAATGCCATTAGACACCCATTGTACATAATGTATTAACTTTCCCAGTACATCTCAAATGGTACTAGTTACATAGTCTTGAGGAAAGTTGGGAATATAGTCACTCTTGTAGTTTTCTTTGTTCTGTGGTGTAGGAATCCGGTATGAACGAACACATGCAAGAGAAGAGAGATTAGTAGTCTTTGGGAGTTTTATAAGCTTGGTTGGGAGCCATTCTCCAGAAAAAAAAAATTCCACCAAACTTCGTTGAAATCTTGGGTTTGTTTTTAAATATGTATGATGGTCCAGAGAGATGAAGTACAGAGGGGAGAGGTTTGCCTTGTATGTGGACATGGTCCCTGGTTCGGTCTCCTGAGCACCACTAGGAGTGATCCCTGAGTACAGAGCCAGGGGGAAGTCCTGAGCACTGCTGGGTCTGCCCTCACCCCTGACCCCCCCCGAAAAAAAAATAAAATACAATAAATATATATGAGTAGCAAAGGAGTTAGTTCAATGTGTTGGAACACATGCTTTGCTTGTGCAAGCCCAGGTACATTTTCAGCACTACCAGGAATAACCCCAGAGCACAGAACCAGCTTGTCTGGAGCATCACCTGGTGTGGCCCAGAACATATACATATGCCACATATATGTATGACTATTGCATTGTACTTAAAATATGTTTATGATTAGAGTGTTTTCATTTTATTTGGGGGAGCCTCTGCAGCAATGCCCTGGTGCCAAGGGCCACTCTTTGCAAACTTAGTCAAGAAGTGTGAGTCAAGAAGTGTGGGCCTGATGGTTCGTGCTCAGGCCTGGGCGGTGTAGTGTTGCTCTGGCTCAGTGGTTCTCTGATCCTCCAGGCCACACCTGCTGCTGTTATGGGGTAGGGCAGGCAGTGCTGGGGTCTGAGCTTAGAGCCTCGTATGTGCAGGACATGTACTTCATTCAGTCCTTTGCATTATCTCTCCAGCCTCTAAAGTGTGTTGGGGTTTTTTTGGGTGAAAGGGAGGTCTTGGGCTGAGGGGATGACATTTTGGACCCCATCTGAGGATGTGACAATACCTAGGGCTATCTCAACTCTGCTCAGTTATTGTTACTCCTGCTGTTGCTCAAAGGATCATGGCGTACCAGGGATTGAACCCAGGCCTCCAACATGGAAGGTATGCACTTCAACCCACTCAGCTCTTTCTGATCCTCCCTGTAGCACTGTAGCACTGTCCTCCCATTGTTCATCAATTTGCCCAAGCATGCACCAGTTAACATCTCACAACAAATCGTGAGACCTGTTGTTACTGTTTTTGGCATATCGAAATACATCACAGGTAGCTTGCCAGGCTTTGCCAGCTTGCCAGGCTTTCCGAGAGGGGCGGAGGAGTCGAACCCGGGTTGGTAAACGCCGTACCTGCTGTGCTATTGCTCCAGCCCTGATCCTCCCTAAAGTGTGTTTTTTTTAAATTTGTTTTTGGGGTCACACCTGCGATGCTTAGGGGTTACTCTTAGCTCTGCACTCAGGAATCACTGCTGGCGGTGTTTGGGGGACCATATGGGATGCTGGGAATCGAACCCGGGTTGGTCGCGTGCAAGGCAAATGCCCTACTGTGCTATCTCTCCAGCCCCTTCCCTAAAGTGTTTTTTAAAATATTTATCAATAGGGACTGGAGTGAAAGAACAACAGGTGAGGAGCTTGTCTTGCACACGGCCTATCGTGTTATGATCCCCCGCATCCCATCTTGTCTCCTGAGCCTGCCAGGAGCTTATTCCTAAGCACAGAGCAAGGAGTAAGCCCTGAATACCACTGGGTATGGCCCCAAACAAAACAAAAAAAATATCAATAAATCAAATTAATTCTTCAGGAAGATGTGCCCTGGATCTCTAGACCTGCAAGAAGTATCCTTTTTTTTTTTTTTAGGCCTAAAACAATTGTTTTTTGTATTTTGTATTTGGGCAACACTCTGCAGTGCTCAGGGCTTATATCTGGCTTTCTGTGCTCAGGGATCACTGTGGTGCTCAGGGAACCAAATGTGGTGGGGATTGAACCGGTCATCTGTTTGCAAGGCAAATGCCTTATATATGTTAACATTATTTAATTTTGTCAAGAAAATGACCAGGATCACATCATTAGTAAAATGGCAGCGTTAAAGTTTAATCCGAGTATGTCTCGACTCTACAACTTGAAGCTGAGAATCAAGAACCTGGGGAGGCATTTGCTCCTTTCAGAATTCATCTTCTCTGTGTGTGTGTGTGTGTGTGTGTGTGTGTGTGTGTGTGTGTGTGTGTATGTGCGTGTGTGTGTGCGCACGCTCATGCTTTTGTGTGTGTGTTTTTTTTGTTTTGTTTGTTTTTTGGGTTACTCTTGGCTCTGCACTCAGGAATTAACTCCTGGCTGTGCTCAGGGGACCATATGGGATGCTGGGAATCAAACCTGGGTCGACCGCATGCAAGGCAAACGCTCTACCCGCTGCGCTATCGCTCCAGCCCCTGTGTGTGTGTGTGTGTGTGTGTGTGTGTGTGTGTGTGTGTGTGTTTGTGTGTTTTGGTACCATTCCTTTTCCTCAGGAATTACTCAGGGATTGCTAGTTGTGATACATAGGAGGTGCATATGTAGTGCGGATCAAACCAAGATCAACCACATGCAAAACAAATACCTTAACCCCTGTACTATCTCTCTGTCTCAGAACATAAGGATTTTCTTTTCTTTTTCAAGTTACTATTGTTGTTCAGCTCATGCCTAACTCCATACTTAATATGCAAGATACATTTAACCTTGATTATCCAAAAGGAAAATAAGCAGTGAGGCAGGTAATACTATATAATGGAATCTTGTTTCTCTTTGGTGGTGCTGAAACAAATTAGTATATGACTCTTATTTTTAGTAGCAGATGTACTTTTTCTTATTGTTTTGTCTTGATGGATATTGACAAATTGTTATTTCCTGAATACTCTGTAGCTTGTCTTTTGTCAGTAGAAAACCATTTTACTGTTGAAAACGGTGGTTCCAGGTAAAAGTCCCACCCAGGTTACAGATTGTTTACTTCATTTGTGGTTGCTTATCCCAGGCCCTTAGAGAAGCATAAATATTAAAATACCAAGGTATTAAAAATTACTCCATCCCTTCAACCTGGCATTTAACTGGCCATCGAAATCCAGTTCCAGTAGATATTCTGAGAGCCCTGGGATGCACTGTCTGTAGCCATGCTCAACAGAATTTCAAGATAGTCTGGCTCCTCTGCTTCTCGTGCAGCGCTTGAACAAGTATTGGATTGGTTGCTGGTGAAAGGAAGCGTAGTCCTTTGTCTGTTCTCAGTCATTGCTGACTGCACTCCTAAATTTTGGTTCTTCAGAATAACTTGAAATACGGAGTCTCTAAGGCATCTAAAGGATATGGAACCCTGCGAGGTTTTTGTTTTGTTTTGTTTTTGTTTTGTTTGTCCAGCTCCTTTTTTATTCTGTTACTCTGGTCACCCTGTATAGTAGTACTCAAGACTGGGTCTTAGTACCTGATAACTTTTGCATTATTAAACTGGGAAGTCCGGAGTTCGGATTAGAAAACTTGTTGAGTCAAAGGGGAATTTAGCAGAGGAATGGAATGAAAATCATTTCCTTAGACAGTAGACAAATAATTCAGGAAACACCTCTGCACCCCAAAGATAGGCACAGCTGCCACACAACAACTATTAAGGGGAGGTTCGAAGTTATGAGCAAACAGCTGATTCTTTGGTTCTTAGGCTGTTGCTGTTGGTGACAGGAAATCTTGTTCCCCAAGCTGCTGGCTTCCTGTTTTATTTTTACTCTTAGCAGATCAGAATGTCCATAACAAGGAGCAGTCTGTTCAAAAGGGTTCTATTCCCCCTTTGAGTCTGAAGGACTCTTTTTTTCTTTTGGTCAGACAATATGTTGGTTCAGTTTTATATTTGTGATGTTTAGTTTGACATAAACATTTTGTATTTACAATCAACTTTTTTTTGGTGATGAGCTGGTGTTTTAAGATTTACTGTAAGTATGCCTTGGTTTTGCTTTATTTAAGAGGAATTTGCAGTTTTGGGGACTTGGGTGTGTTACTATTCAGCCTTAGCCTTTCCTGTGAAGCAGATTTGCCGTTTTTCCCTACCACAAAAACCGTTTGGCTGTTTTAAATTTCTTTCGTGTCACAAGATCCAGAAGCAGGACCAGCACAATGAGCCTTGGCTGTAGTAGTCAGTATCCATTCAGTTGAGACTGAAACTGCCTTCTCTCCTAGCGAAGCAAGGAATTTGGTCATCTAATGCTAAAACAATAGCTCAGCATGAACCTGTCGTGCAGGGGGGATTTCCTAGGGAAAGGGGCTCGCTCAGCTGACAGGATGAAAAACAGCAACTGGAAGGTTTCCGGATCTGCTCCAGACACTTCCTGCTGTCTCAAGAGCCTTTTGGCCCAGGTGTGTTGAACCTGATGGGGGAGAGAAAGGAAGCTATTGGATAGTGGAGAAAGGGCCAGGGAATCTTAGAGCACAGTTTGCTTGGCATTGTGTTTGACATATTAAACAAGTCAAAGTTTTTCTTCCTTGGTATCCTTTCGTTCTGTCAATTTACAAGCTAAACTTCAGTGGTGTTAATAGATACCGGCAGTTAGAATTTAGTTGTACATTCGCAGTCAGGGCAGAACTGGAAAAGTTCTGTCCTGATATAGATTAATGGAATCAATATTGGCAACTTAATTTCATTGTGGTGATTATCAGATGACTGAAGTTCTTTTTTTTGATCCTTAAAATTTATCATCTGGACTTTGATGCATCCTGGTATACACGAAGCCAGGATAGGATCTGTACCATCCTTGGCTGCTGAATGGGCATTTTTCCAACCATACCACCTTGCCTCTGGAGACTCTTGTTGGTTACAGCATACTTGCTGTTTTCAGGTTTTTTTTTCAGGTTTTTATGCTGCTTGGATATCTCAGTCTGCAGCCAGCCCTTTCGAATTTCTAAATTTACCAGCAAACCCTCTACTAGCAAATCTTAAAATGGAGGTAGGGGGCCTTAAAAAGTTAGAAAAAAATGAAAGAAAGAAAAACAGGAGGAAGATTTTTAAAAGCTGTTTCAGATCAGAGCAAGACAAAAGGAAAAAGATTTGCACAGCCCTGGTGTGCCTGGAATTTGTGGTTGAGTAATACTTTCCTGTTATTTCTTTTTTAGGTTGTTTTTCATCATTCAGAACATTGCCTGAAGCAGGTCCACCATGCCGTTAGTAACGAGGAACATCGAGCCAAGGCACCTGTGCCGTCAGACGTTGCCTAGAGTTCCAAGCGATCTGGAATGCGTGACCAACATCACCCTGGCAAATGTCATCCGACAGCTGGGCAGCCTGAGTGAGTGCCGCAGAGAGCCTGTGCTTCACCCTCAGGGGTCGTTGGTGCTCTTTATTTAGTTTCCCTCTCTTCCCGCGTTCCTATTTCTCCCCCATCTGCCTTCCCTAGGTAATGCGAAAAACCGTATCCCACGCCCCTCTCCCCGAAGAGAGGCTCCTTTTTCATATAGATTCTTCTCAGCCCTTTCTTTATCTACCAGAACCTTCCAGGTTCCCTCCCCTTCCCCCTCCACCTGCTTCAAAAGAAATCTGTAGGAAGGGTGGCAGCAAGGGCTGCAGCAGAAGCTGCAGATGGAATGACAGAGCAGAATTCTCTGTGTGTAAAGTGGGAGGTTCACAGAGCAGCATCTTGGGTTGGGGAATGTGCCTGTAATTGCACGAGCTGTTCGATGTAGCCTGACTTTGTTGAAGCCTCAAATGTGCCAATAGTCTTTTTCTCTCCACACCCCCACCCCCTCCGCCCCACACACACCTTTTCTTTCCAAAGAGAAGTAAAGCAAACATGCACTCAGATTCTGGCTGACTTGTCTATCCTGGTACACATTTAATTGTGCTGCGAGCCCCCAGGTCCAAGTTCAGGGTACAAATTACTTCTGCAGTCTCTGGGGTATTAGGAGTTTTGCAAGCTGTGTGAACACACAGTGACACAATGTAGCTGGAGCCATTCTTCTCGAGGAGGAAGAAGGGGGCTAGCCCAGTCTGTTTAGGAGCTGAGGGAAAGCCAGCTCAACTGTTGTGTTGTGGGTTTTTTTTTTGTTTTGTTTTGTTTTTTTTTAATTGGCAAGAGTGAATGAGACTGCCTTGGGTGGGGTACATGCATGTGGTTTGGATTTCATTCTGAATCAAGCTGACTTTGTTTGCTTGTAGCCAAGGTATGGGGAAGGCAGATGCTTGGATAGGCTTTGTGTTTGTCTAGTGCCACTCAAGCTCCTTTAAGAACCTTCGTCAAAATGCCATTTTAGTGATGTTCCTTAGCAAAGGCATCTTGGTGTGAATTATTTCAGACATTTACCCCTCCTATCGCATCACTGCCCTTCGTGAAAGCAGTAGAATATCAAGAACGCCTGCATTCCCCTAGATAGTAATAGGCCCTGCCTTTAAAATTGGGGCCCGAGGAAACGGAGCTGTGTGACCAGATGATGTATGGGGTCTGAGATTCCTAAGCCTTCACCTCGCTCAGAGGCCATCTCACTTGATCCAGGGCTTAGGGGAACCTGGATGGGGTGTCAGGAAGAAATGAAACCCTGCCAGTGCCTGTCTTACACAAAGGAGCATTGACAGCAGCACGACTGACAAGGAAGCACATGAAGGCTGCAGAGAGCCTCACTGCTTCTTAAAAGCATCATTTCTGCTTCTGTCACCCTGAGAAGGCCAAATAGGAGGAAGTCAATCACACACTGGTTCCTTCTCCGTAGGACAAAGGACATCTAGCTAATGATGCTTCTTATTCTCACTCAGCAGGAGTTATGCTCTCTCTCAGGTGTTTTTCCAGGCTAGTGTTGATGGATGCCATTGCTTACTCCCCCACTTGTGTTCAGGCCACTCCTATCTTCAGGAAGCCGATCTGCAGGCCGGGGTCAGCTTGTGCCTACGGAAATAAGATTTCCTCGCATTGTGGAGCACATGGAGTCTTTATTCATCCAATAAACATGTATTGAAATGTAGTGTATGTGCCAAATGCTGCAGGGATATAGCGTTAATAAGACATGGCCTGTGCCTTCCAGGAGCTCATAATCTACCAGAAGATACAGAAATAAATGATTTTCTTTTTCGGTTGAGGATGGGGGCTGGGAGAGACCCCACACCTGGCTGTGCTCAGGCGACCATGTGGTACCAGGGGTGAAACGGGAGGCTCTGACATGCAAAGAATGCGACCAACCCTTTGAGACATCTCGCCCAGTTCAAAATAAGTATTTCTTTAATTCATTTGTCCTGGGATTTTTATCTTTTTCCTTTTGGTCTTGGTTTTGATTCATATCCCAGCAGCAGTGGGGGAAGGGAAAAAAGAAAAGGGCTACTCCATGCCCGGTGCTGAGAGGGTACTCTGCCAGTGCTGGGCCACCATTGCCTGCGGGGATTGAATCTAGGGCTCCAGCACGCAAAGCTCTTTCCCTCACCACCACCCTCCCCCCAAAGCCAAGTTATTTTTTTAATTGGGACACACACTAGCAGTGCTCACTCCTGGCTCTGTGCCCCAGGGATCACTCCTGATGGGGTTTGGGCAACCGAACCCTGTCCTATCTCTCCAATTTGGGAGTCACTCTTGGTAATGCTTGCGGGGAGCTGAAGATTAAGCTTTGGCCCAAGCATGGGCTTCTAACTTTAACTCTCTGGCCTAGTGACTTTTGCTTTTTTGGGTCACGGTCAAGGTCCTCCCGTTGTTCATCGATTTGCTCGAGCGGGCCCAGTAACGTCCCCATCATGAGATTTGTTGTTACTGTGTTTGGCGTATCGAATACGTCATGGGGAGCTTGCCAGGCTTTGCCGTTTGGGCGAGATACTCTGGGTAGCTTGCTGGGCTCTCTGAGAGGGGCGGAGGAATTGAACCTGGCTGGCCGGGCCAGCTGCGCTCAAGGCAAACGCCCCACTACTGTTCTATCCCTCCAGCCCCCAGCAGTGCTCAGGGGCTATTCCTGGCAGTGCTCGGGGGACCATATGGGATGCCAGGGATTGAATCCAGCTGTACTATCACTCTGGCCTGCTGTGACATTTTTCAGATAGGATCTTGAGCCTGGAAAGCTATCTCAATAGGTTGGAGTGCCTGCTTTTTCATGAGGGAACTCCAGGTTTAATTTCTGACACCACATGATTCTCCTTACACTGCCAGAAGTCACCCCCAGCACAGAACAAGGAGTAGCTGCCTCCCTACTCCAGCACTGCTAGGTATGGCCCCGGACCCCAAAATCCATCCATCCACTTATTTACCGCATCTTGACATAGATTATCTCTTTTGTTGTTGTTTTGGGGCCACACTCAGGATGCTCAAGGGTTACTCCTGGTTCTAAGCTCAGGAACTATTCCTGGTGGTGCTGGCGGCGGCGGGTGGGGCTGGGGGGGTGGTAGGGGGACAAGGCAAACCTGTGTGTGTGCATGGCAAGCAAACTATTGGTCCTACCCCTAGATTATCTCATTTAATCCTCTCAGTAATCCAATGAGGGTAGGTAGTAATATTCCCAATATTCAGATGAGGAAAAGAAGGCTCACAATAGTAAGGTAAGATGACTACAGAGATATCCGCCAGTCAAAGACCAAGTCAGTATTTAAATGCGAATTTCCGGAGAATTTCTGTTTCGGGCTAGAGATAGTACAGTGGGTAGGGCGCTTGCCTTGCACCCTGCTGACCTAGGTTTGATCCCCAGCATTCCATGTGGTCCTCCAGCCCACCAGGAGTGATTCCTGAGTGCAGAGCCAGGAATAAGCCCCAAGCATTGCTGGGTGTGGACCAAAAACCAGTGGGGCGGGGTGTGGGGGGAGGGTGTAAGGAATTTCTTAGTTCTGTTTTTGGCTATCTCTGCCACCACTGTCCCAGTTCAGACATTTGTTGGTGATCAGCTAAACTGTTTCTCTAGCTTCCTTCTGGTTTCCCTTTCTTTGTTCAATCCCCTTAGTTTAAGATACCTTTTTTTTTATTAGGACTTTGGGTTATTTTTTTGTTTGGTTTTGGGCTACACCCAGCAATGGTCAGGGGTAACTCCTGGCTTCAAACTTGGAATTACTCCTGATGGTGCTTGGGAGGACCATATGGGATGCTGGGCTCGAACCTGGGTTGCCTGCATGCAAGGCAGGTTCTCTACAGCTCTGTTTAGGGTTGATTTAGGGTTCTAAACCTAAAAGTCTTGCATAGTCTTTTAGTTTGATACCTATACCCCTGCCAGAATAGTCTGCCTAAAATGCAAATTTCACTTTTTCCTTACAGAATTCTAAGCCATTTGAATTTCTAAGAGCCATTCTTTGTTGTTGCAATTTTAAATGTGTTTTTAAAGAATACAAATCTTACTCAGCTCCTGGTATGGAATTATTTGTCAGGCATTCAAATCTTTTCTTGTTGTTTTGGCCACACCCAGCTGTGCTCAGGGACTTTACTCCTGGTTCTGTGCTCAGGGATCACTCCTGAGAATGTGCGGGGATCCTATGTGGTGCTCAAACCCAGGTTGGCTGTGTTCAAGGCAAGACGATTCACCTTCATTCTCGATCCTCAAAAGTCTTTTCTTTTTTTCAAATTTTTTAATCGTTTGGTTTTTGAGTCACACCCAGTGATGCTCAGGGGTTATTACTCCTGGCTCTGTGCTCAGGAATTACTTCTTGCCTACATGAGGGACCATATGGGTTGCTGGGGACCAAACTGGGGTTGGCTGCATGCAAGGCAAGCACCTCACCTGCTGTAGTATTGCTCTGGCCCCAGATTCTTTTACTTAAAAATTATTTAGGGGCCAGAGCAGTAGTACAGTGGATTGAGCATTTGCCTTACATACGACCAGCCGGGTTTGATCCCATATGGCCCCCTGAGCATAGCCAGGAGTAATTCTTGAGTGCAGACCCAGGAGTGACTCCTGCAAGATAAGCATTTAGAAGACCCAAGTTTCATCCCCATTGTCCTCTGAGCACTGCCAATTGTCATTCCTGAGCACCTAGCTAGCATAGCCTCTGAGTGACACCAGCTATCGCCAGAAAAACAAAAAGAAAGGCAAGAAGGAGGTGGGGCCAAGGAAGGAAAAAAAGAACGACTTCTTGGGTGAAGGAGAGAGCTCAGGGTCTAGATAGAGCACAAGGCTTGCGTACAGAATCTCCGGGCTTGACCCTGGCATTGTGTGATCCTTGAGAAGTGCCAGGATTGACTTTCAAGCACCAAGTCAGAAACAGTTCCCAAACACGATCGGGTGGGGTCCAAAAGCAAAAAGAATGAATTATCAGCTCCCTGTACTTCTGAGACAGACCATATATTCTCAGGCCTCCATGGGGGTACCAGGCTGTTCCCCCAGGCACATGGCCCTTACAGCAGATCTTCAAGGCCCTTCCTGAAGGGTCTCTTCGTCCAGATTAAACTGAGTACTCCTCTGAATACTCAGTCCTCTGAGTACTCAGTTGGCCAGCAGCTTTACTATTGCAATATTATATTGAAAGTTATTTGTATCTTTAAAAAGTTATTAGAGGACAGAAACCCTGTGTTGCCCTTGAACCTTAGCATCTTATGTCGTACTTGGCACCAGCAGTTGCTCAGTAAATGTTTGCTGAATGATTTTGATCTGTATTTTCACCACCACTTTATGAAGTTGCTGCACAGAGAATGCACGCAAATAGGGAGTGCTTTTTTGTGGGAAGTGGGAACACAGCTGGGCAGAAACAGTCAAAAAGTCTTCGCAGAAGAGCGTTTAAACTGGGCTCAGAAGATGACTAGGATCTCATAGAGAGGGGTTGGAATGGGTGCGTATGTGCTTCAAGCACATGACCTTGACTTTGCCTGCACCATTGAAAGTGCGCTATCTGGTAAAAGACCCAGACTAAAAATTACACAACCTTGAATTGTCCCAAGACCACAACATAACCAGGTGACTTATTTTCACTCAGAGCAATGAGATCGGTAGTTATATATCAGTTTGCCAGATTAGAGGAATTATGGCATAGTCACTAGCCAGTACTGGAATCAGTAGCCTCTCCACTCAGGAGAATGGACCCCCTTTGCCTGGGTAATTAGGACATCGGGCCTTGATACTAGGGTTTCAAAAGTGGTACAGGAAGGCCATGCCTCTGGTGGACTTTAAAACTCCCAGTCAGATTTTAACAAGAACATTTTTAAAAATTCATTCTACCGATTCTACTTATAGATATGATTTTGTTTCAAGAATTATGCCAAGGAAAAAATAATTCAAAAACTATTTTTTGTGGGGGTGTAGCAATAGCACAGCTGGTAGGGCATTAGCTTTGCATTCGGCCAACCCGGGTTCGATTCCCAGCATCCCATATGGTCCCCTGAGCACCGCCAGGAATAATTCCTGAGTGCAGAGCCAGGAGTAACCCCTGTGCATTGACATGTGTGACCCAAAAAGCAAAAAACAAAAACAAAAACAAAAACCCTTTTTGTTAATAGTTTTTATAAATGTGATTAGTTATAATGAGTCTTCTAATGTGATAGTGGATCAGTTTTGATAATCTGAAAACATAAATTTAACTCTAAATAAGATACTTTGATTTGCTCCTGAATAAGCATCACACTTTTTACTAGTTGGTGTGTGTGTGTGTGTGTGTGTGTGTGTGTGTGTGTGTGTGTGTGTTTGGGTCACACTCAGCAAAGCTCAATCATTACTCCTGACTCTGCGTTCAGTAATTACTCCTGGCGGTGCTCAGGGGACCATATGGAATGCTGGGGATTGAACCCAGGTTGGCCACATGTAAGGCAAATACCCTACTCACTGTTTCACTTCAGCCCCAGCATCACCCTTCTGGAGTACTTTTTTGACTTTTGGGCCATACCCAGCAGTGCTTATGACTTACTCCTGGCACTATACTTAGGGGTCACTCCTGGAGAAGCTCACTGGAATATATAGGGTGCTGAAGATTGAACCCAGGTCAGCTGTATGTAAGACAAGTGCCTGTCCATCACTTTGGCCCGCCCGTGGTTAGAGTAATTTTTAATATGTAACTAGAAGCTATCAATTACGGACTGGAATTATATTTTAATTTTTATCTATGCTTATAATTTAGTTTATTTAGATACTTGGACTCTTAAAAGTCATCTCTTTTTTGTGGTTTTATATTTTTATTTTTTTCACCTCTTCAAGGTCTATTCCTGGCTCTGTGCTTAGGAGTGAGCCCTGCTGGTGGTTATATGTGGTGACAGGGATTTAAATTGGGGTAGAATACATGCAAGGCAGTCATTTTAATCCATGCTCTCTCTGCAGCCCCTTTAAAAGCCAACTGATATAATTAAGCAATATAAGAAAGAATCCCATTGTAACTATGTTTTGCTCATTTAATCCTTAAAGTAGGTATAGTTTGTTTGGTTTTGTTTTGGGGCTACACACCCAACAGTGCTCAAAAGCTTGCTCCTGGCTCTATGCTCAAGGATCGCACTTGGTGGGACTCAGGAGACCAAATGGGGCACCCATGACCAAACCCAGGTCAGGTACATGCAAGGCACGCACCTTACCTGCTGTACTATCTCTCTGGCCAAAATAGGTATAGTTATTTTATTGTACAGATGAGGAAACTGAGGCTGTGAGGTTTTTTTTTTTTTACTTGCTGAAAAGTACACAGATATAAATAGAAGACTTAAATCCAGATTCTTCTGATTTGAAGTCCACTAGTGCCTTTTCCATATCGAATACACAGCGGATAGCTTGCCAGGCTCTTCCGTGCGGGCGGAATACTCTCGGTAGCTTGCCAGTCTTTCCGAGAGGGATAGAGGCTTTTGGGGTGACCTCTAATCACCCTTGTAGGTGTTACCATATTTGAACCCTATCAAATATGGTACGACAATTCCAGAAGATGGGTATTTAGTGTATTATGATGTGTCGCGCGTCCGCGCGGGTCCGGAAAGCGTCTTGGAGTGTGGCGACGGCTGGGTAGTGGAAGTCGTGTTGAGAGTGGAAGTCTGCCAGTGGGGTATTTATCTGGGTAGGGTGGGTCTCCTGTGCACAGTTCGATCCCTGGGTGGTTGATGGAAGCAGACAGGGCAGGGTAGGGTGGGGCTCCTGATTAGAATCCCTTTGTCACCTGTGGTGGTGGGAGCAAGCAGAGAAGCTCTGTCCCTGGGTCCGCTGAGCCTGGAGTCCAAGGTCTCAGAGAGTTCCGCTTATCTTGTTCTGTGGGTCTTCAGTTGTGCGTGGGTCTCGGCCGGAGCGGCCGCGCGGGTCCGGAAAGCGTCCTGGAGTGTGGCGACGGCTGGGTAGTGGAAGTCGTGTACATCAGGATCCTCCGTGAGCTCTATTGCGGATTCACTACCAGGATCTCACCATTCTACAAAGAAGTGATCGTTGATGTCAAGAGAGGGGTGCGGCAGGGTGATACCATTTCACCGAAACTCTTCAGTGCCACCCTCGAGAACATCATGCGACGACTGGAATGGGAAGGAATGGGAGTGAAGATAGATGGTGGCAATTACACCACCTCCGCTTTGCTGATGACATTGTTTTAATAACACCAAACATCAGCCAAGCGGCACAAATGCTGGCCGACTTTGACCGTGAGTGTGGAAAGGTAGGACTACAGCTGAATCTTACGAAGACAATGTTTATGAGAAACAGCCTTGTTCCTGACGCCCCATTCGCTCTCAATGGAACGACCATCTCCGAATGCAACAGCTATGTGTACCTAGGTCGAGAGGTCAACATGACAAATGACCTGGCACCCGAGCTGCGCAGGAGGAAGAGAGCGGCTTGGAACGCCTTCAAGAACGTCGAAGAAATAGCTAAGAGGACGAAGAACCTCCGGCTCCGGGCACATCTCTTTGATTCCACTGTTCTTCCTGCATTAACATATGCCTCAGAGACCTGGGCCCTACGCAAACAAGATGAGAACGCCATTCAGGTCTCCCAAAGAAGAATAGAAAGAGCTATGCTTGGAATATCACGTTTCACTCAAATGAGAGAACGAATCCGGAGTTCTGACATCCGTCGACGATCAAGGATCAGGGACGCTGTCTCATTTGCCAAGGTGTCGAAAATCAGATGGGCTGGTCACGTAATGAGATTTAAAGACGACCGTTGGACTAGAGCTGTTACTGATTGGATTCCACGGGATGTCAAGAGACCGCGTGGCCGCCCACCTACCAGATGGTCAGACTTCTTCGTCAAGATCATGAACGATGGGTTTGAGGCCCTTCATGTTCCCGGAGCGAACAGATGCCATTGGGCTACACTAGCACGCGACAGGGACAAATGGAGACGTTACTGGCACCCGCTCGAGCAAATCGACGACTAACGGGAAGTTAAGTGATTAAGTGCCTTTTCCATGTGTCATTTTATAGTTCTAAATATGCCCTGGGCCTGACCTGATATAATAATGGGCAAAGACTTTACACCACCCTGGCCACTATTACCCTTTTTTTCACTTCATTGAAAAGCAGAATGTCCTGGGCACTCTTTTGTTGACCCAAAGTTAAGTTGATGTGGGGGCTTCTTTTCCTCCAGAACAGCTGGAATGTTTAATGATGTGTTTGAAGCTGGTCTATTTTCTACACTTAAATGTTGTGTGTTTCTCTGCTTTAACCTTTCTATCACAGTTTACCCATACAACCTGATTTATAGTGCAGCTTTTGGTAATTTGTTTGCAATGCCAGGTATTGAACCCAAGGCCTGACACATGCACCGCCAGCCCTCAACCCCTGTGCTACCTCCCTGGCTCTAGTACCGGGTGCTCTTTCACTTATTCGTGTGTTTGTTTGCCTCTGGAGGGTGGTTGGGTGGTGCTCAGGGCTTATACCTGACTCTGTTCCGGGATCACTTCTGGTAGGACTCGGGAACATATGTAGTGCCAGGGATCAAACTCAGGTGGGCTGTGTGCAAGGCCAAGTACCTTACCCACTGTATTATCTCTCAGAACCCCATTCACGTGGTTTTTATAGGAACTTAGTCTGGTGGGGACTGAAATCAGGCAGGCTTTTCAACTTGCAAGGTAGAAATGCTTCTCATTCGTCACTTTGAATACTTTGAGCCCAGGAGCTCATGGTTGTTTAGATCACAAAACCTTTGAGTATGCAAAGACTTGCTCCTTCCTTATTAGAAACTTCTTATTGATTAAACTTACCAGCATTTCAAAATACAGTGTTGAATGATCTTTACTCGCCAGGTCACCCTGGGAAGATGAGCTGAAGATCACGGGGAAGGTGCCTTTTGAGCTATTCCCCTCACCCCACCCCAACCCTGACCCCCCAAATTTGGAATAAACACAAATGTAGTTTAGCAACATCAAAGTCCACTTTTAAATGGTTCTCAAAGAAATGTCCTTTTGGTTGGGCACAGTCACTTGTGCTGCCTTCGTTGTGCAAGTGAGAAACGGATGGTACCTTTATTCATGTGCACACTTTCCATTCGAACAAGAATGTGTTTTGTGGCTTGGAATGACAATATGGAGGTAGTGTCAAATTGCTGTTATGTCTCTTTGGCTTCAGATTCTCCTTGCATTCCAGAGTTGAAAGTAGGAATTTTTTTTTTTCTTTTTCTAAAAAATAAGACATTGTGGACTGAAACCACTGGTATGCTGCTTTTCAGGGACGGTTTGAAAGTTTCAGCTTTGGACTTTTTCCCCAAGATATAGATTTGAAAGATTGCAGCCTACAGCGAAAACTTTGAAAGTTGTAGGCGATAAAATAAAAAATAATCTTTCAGCCCTTAGAAGAAGTTGTAAGTCTCTGCTGTGAGTTGTTGATAAGTTCAAGGCCCCTTGAAGATACCACAACTTACCACATCATGGTGGTTCAGATATTTCCAGAACTTCATTGAGGAAGTTCAATTCACATGCTAATTTCATGTTAATTGTGGCCACCTCCAAGGTTCTTCTCACTCCCAGTCTGCTTTCCAGAACCATTTCCTATGTGCTTGCACAGAACAGCAAAAGGGCAAGGACTGTTGGCAAATGTGCAGACATATTGCCTGCTCTTCCAGGATTAATAGTTTGCACTATACCTTTTGGTTTTATTTAGCCTACTGTGAGTTCCGTGCCTATTTAGAGTTTGCTAAGAAGCCACTGTTAATTTTAGAATATCTGCAGGCTGCCCAAGCTCTGGAGAGTAGGCCTCTATTTCCAAGAGCAGGCGTCTGCTTATGAGCCGAACCATCTGAGGACTGAGTGTGTTTGGGAGGTGGGGGGTATTGTCTTTAGTAGCCAGTTTTTCAGACCACTTATGTCACTGTTCTGCACTAGTGACTTGGTTTCTTTGCTCTTACAGGTAAATATGCAGAAGACATTTTTGGAGAGCTCTTTACCGAAGCAAAAACCTTTGCCTCTCGGGTAAGCTCCCTTGCTGAGAGGGTCGACCACCTACAAGTGAAAGTCACTCAGCTGGATCCCAAGGAAGAAGAAGGTAAGGAAGCTGAGCTCAGCATTTGCAGGCTCTGCTGAGCAGTTTCTTAGAATTTTCCCCCCCGATTTATAAAAAAGTGAGGGGAGAAACTGCAGAGACCTCTGGAGTTCGGTTTGAAATGACACGAGCCTGGGTGGTGTTAAGGAACGTTTTGAGCTCTGCCCAACCCCTCATATTCCCCTTCTCCCATTCCCCCAATTCCCTCTTTCTCAAATTCCCCTTCCTCCAATCGTAATCTGCTACCATAAAAGTACTTGGAAGATTCATTCCTCCTAAGGAGAGGCCTGCTAGATCTGGCCACATAGTAAACCTTTGTGTTGCCTCATTTTGTTCAGTCGTGAAATAGCTGGGCTGCTGACAGCCTTGTGGGGCTTCCCCAGAGGGGGAGGGAAAAACCTGGCTGCAGACAGCCGCAGCCAAGAAACGCAGCAGCTGAGGCCTTTCTGACTGGTGTGACTCAGTGTTTGCTCAAATAGCCTGTCGTCCATTTTCTAATGCCTTCCATCTTCTCTCAGTGTCACTACAAGGCATCAACTCCCGGAAGGCCTTCAAGAGCTCCACCATTCAAGACCAAAAGCTTTTTGACAGAAACTCTCTTCCAGTACCTGTCTTAGAAACGTACAACACCTGTGATACTCCGCCACCTCTCAACAATCTCACCCCTTACAGGTAATCTGACTCGCTCTTCTGTTCAGCCCTGAGGTCAAAGACGCTAGATTACCTTTTTATTTAAAGTTGTGTACATGAGGGCCTTGGGTCAGACAGCTTACTACCCTGCCCCGGAGCTGCTTGTGGCAGCAGAAACTAATGTTTACCATCTAACCAGTTGTCACTTACTATTGTGGAGCTTCTGAAATTCATCGTGAGTATAACATATATTGAAAGTTTGCACCAGTATTGCATGTGCAGAGTTTAATTTGGTATAAGCCAGGTCCATCTTGGATTCTGTCCAAGGAATTTAGTTAATATAGAACCAAAAGGACTTTGTTACAAGGCAGTCTTACAGCATGCATCCCAGGGGCAACATTCTAGCAAGGCTCCCACTTACTCGGAAACCACTAGATTACCAGATGTTTGGGCGCGTGAGTGGGGCCAGTCTTGTGGACTGGCTGCTCAGGGGCCCTAAGGGCCCTTCCAAGGCTTAAGGAGTAATTGGCATTCTTCCAAATGAATGTCACTTTGTCTTGAACATCCTCTCACATTCCCCTCAGAAAGGACTAGCTGCTGCAGCTGGACTTAGAAAGAAGGTAGCCTTTAAAGACAGCTTAAAGCCCCCTGCCAATAGTGGCCGAGCAGTGCGATCCCACAGAACGCCACTCTGAGGGGCAGGAAGCAGATATCCTGCTTGCATCCATAAATATCTTCGGAACAGGCAAAAAGTAATTACAGATAGCTGGAGGCAGATGTCTTCTGTGAGACATGGGTACACTGCAAAGAAGAAAATGTGTGTGTGAAATTCAAGGACACCTGCCTGATTCAGGAAGCCTGGAATAGGTGCTTGGTGGCTTCTCACACAAATAGACCGTACACGGCATCTGTCCTGTGTTGACAGTGTGAAATTCTGTTTGCCCCTTAACTTTGATTGGGGCTCGCTGGCATAACAGGATAGAGATTTGACTATAGCCTCTTTAGTTAATCTAGTTGGGTTTGGGCAGAGGAACTGTATTGGGGGCAGGGAGGGAGTACATACTTGATATCTGTGAAGGGGGGAATAAGACACCAGGTTTGTGTGTTGGGATAGGACAAACAGATGATATTAGAACAAGTTTATTTTTCGGTTGATGACATTATCTTTTTTAACATACAATATCAGAACTAACACCTCATCTGGATTTTGTCTAACAAAAATGGGCAGTTGGTGTAGTTAACTCATAATAATATTTAATGTGAAAATAAAGAACCTGAAAGATCGTACAGGGGTTAAGATTAAGATGCTTGTCAAACCATCTTTATCATTGTATATGGTCCCCCTAAACACCACCAGGAGTGACTCCCTGAGCACAGAATCAGGAGTAAGCATGGCCAGGTATGCCCCCAGTTCCCTCCCACCTACCCACCCAAACAAACACTTGTTTAGGGGCCAGAGCAGTAGTACAGCATAAGGCATTTTTGCCTTGTATGCAGCTGACACGGGCTTGGTCCTTGGTACATCGCTTTAGCCCCTGGAAAAGCTTTCTATTAGTTGTGATAGAATTGTAGTCCAGGGAATAAAATTGCCTTTCTAATTCTTTTTAGTTCAGAGTCATGTTAAAATTAATGTCCAGGGCAAGAGAGATAGTACAACTGGAAAGGCGCTTGCTTTGCAAGCGGCTGACCTGGCTTTGATCCCTGGTATCCCATATAATCTCTTCAGCACCACCAGGAGTGACTCTTGAGTTCAGAGCCAGGAGTAACCCCTGAGCATTCTGCCAGGTGTAGCCAAAAAACAAACCCAAAATCCTCTTCTCTACACATGTTTTTTTTGGTAGGTGAGTGATGGAGTTGTGCCAGTATGCAAGATTCCAACCAGTATCATTGAGTCTGGCAGGTTCCCCTTACAGTGTCAATCAGTAGAATCCCCCATACTTTGAGATACTATATTTAACTCTTGTGGTCATAAAACATCTGGCTGTCTGTTCTCACTGGGGCCCCCTTGTGGCTGGGGGCAATGCTGCGCTATAGAAGGGAGCAAGAAGATAAAAGTACTGTAGTTATCTGCAGAAAAATAGCAGCTGAATAAATTCGTAACACTGTGTGTGTGTGTGTGTGTGTGTGTGTGTGTGTGAGCGCTCATGTCTACACAGTGTCAGGTGGATGGGAAGCCACTGATGCCTCCTAAATAGTCCTGAGGGTGGTCGGTGGGGTAAGAAAGCCAGTGGCAAAAATCTCCTTTGATGTGCCACAAAATGCGGATATCCTCAGGGAGAAAGCTATGGCCATGCAGATCATTAGAAATAATCAGGTTCCCTGCTGCTCCTGCTCATTCGCGCCCTGATCATGCAAATTTTCTACCAGGAACTGAAAGTAAGTCTAAAGTTCTTTAAAAGCCAGGTAAGTGAAAAAGTGCCATTCAGGGGCATTGGAATGCTGGTGTGGGAAAGGAAATATACAATCGATTTGAACGACTTCTTGATTCCTCCGTGTAAAACTGCTAACTGGTAGGTGTTTGGAATATTGGATTTGGTTGGGAGCTCATCTGTCTTCTGACAGCTACTTGTCTTCATTTCTATCCCAGGGACGATGGGAAAGAGGCACTCAAATTCTACACAGACCCTTCGCACTTCTTTGATCTTTGGAAGGAGCAGATGCTGCAGGACACCAAGGATATCATGAAAGAGAAGAGAAAGCACAGGGTGAGGGGAAAGGGGCCTCTGTTCTACACATCAGTAGGCACGATTGTGGAGGGGGGATAAAAAGGAAGCCAGTCTTATGTGAAGTAATCATTCTGAGTGGCTGCTTGCTTGGATGCCAGGTGAAACTCTTAAAAAAATGTGTCCACTCCCAAGCACAACCAAGATGAAAGTATCAGTCACACCAAAAATGTGTTTGTTCCCCCCAGCGCGATTAACAATTGAGTATATTCAGGCTGAGTTTTAGAAATTGACTTTTCTATTCACCATTTATTTCTCTTGCAATTTGCACCTGACTCTGCTGGACACTCAAGCTCAGCGAGTCCCTTCCCCGCCAGTTTTGCAGCTCATTTCTCTGAGATCAGCACAAGGCTCTACTGTTTGATTTACAACAGAGCCCATTTAACACCTTCACTCCTGGCTGGGTGGGGCTGGAGTGGGGCCACGAGTCCAGGTTTGGGAGATGCACCTCTCTCCTTCGACTCACCCCTCCCTAGATGTAGAGGCGTAGGACCGACCAGTCACACCAGCTCGGTCCCACCAGCATGGCTGCCGGGAGGCCCCAGAGAGAGCCAGGGGCTAATGTGACTGCAGCCTGGAGAATTCTTCATCAGTTGTTCTTGTAAACCGTTTCCTTGTGTCTGTCTCAGAAATCTACAGCAATCATTCCTTTTTCTCTGTGTTGACTGACCTTTGAGGCAGAGCAAATTGATAGCAGTTTATTAACTTACTAACAATTAGAGCCGCTCAGAAATGTGAATGAATTACCCAGAGAGGTAGTGGGGTGCTCATCACCGGAGGTCTTAAGAATATGGGATCGAGCACAAATGTTTGAGTCCAGAAGATAGCATTTGGATTGCATATCCTTTAAGTCACTCTAAACCCAATAATTTTTCATTTCTGTAGTCACTATATATTATCTAGGTACATCGTCTCTCCTGGGTGTGCATTCATGAGGGTGAATGGGATTTTAATGGAGAACTTTGGAAAATGTTTCACAAAGTCTTTTTCATTTCTTTCATTCTAGAAAGAAAAGAAAGATAATCCAAATCGAGGGAATGTAAATCCACGTAAAATCAAAACACGGAAAGAAGAGTGGGAGAAAATGAAGATGGGACAAGAATTTGTGGAATCCAAAGAAAAGTTGGGGCCTTCTGGGTAGGTGATATTTTTGTCCTGCATTTTTGTCCTGTTGATAGCATTCTTGGAAGGCTGGGACTGGGGGGCTGCAGTCTGCTGTGGTGTGACACCTTCACACTTCTAAAGGCTGGCTGTGAAGCTTTGATCAATACCAGTTAACCAGCTTCTTGTGGGGGGAGGTTTGGGCCACACCCGGCGATGCCCAGGGGTTACTCCTGGCTCTACAGTCAGGAATTACTCCTGGGGGTGCTCAGGGGACCAGATGGGATGTCAGGGATCAAACCGGGGTTGGCTGTATGCAAGGCAAACGCCCCACTCACTGTACTATTGCTCAGACCCTCAACAGCTGCTGCTGCTGTTTCTTCTTTTTTTTTAAATTGAATCACCTGAGATACACAGTTACAAAGCTGTTTATGACCAGTTTCATCAGTTTTCCAATTCTATCAGTGTACATTTCCCACCACCAATGTCCCCATTTTCCTCCCACCCACCCCTACGCCCTACCTCTGTGGCAGATACTTTTCTTCTCTCTCTCTCTTCCCTCTCCCCTCTCCCATTTGCCTTGGACTCTCTCTTTTTTTGGGGGGGCATTATGATTAGCAATACAAGTTCTGAAAGGTTATCATGTATGTCCTTTCACCTCCTTTCAGCGTTCAGTTCTTGTTGCGTGTGATTATTTCCAACTGTCATTATCATAGTGGTTCCTTTTCTGTTCTAACTGCTCCCCCCCCCCCCCCACACACACACACACACGCACACACTTGAGGCAACCATGGACCAGTCCTCCTGGCCCTCATTTCTACTGTCCTTGAGTAATAATCTGCTATTTTTTTACGCCCCGCAAACTTATTCTATGTCTGTCCTCCCCCTCTGACTCATTCAGCATGATACTCTGCATGTCCATCCCTGTGTAAGCAAATTTTATGACTTCATTTTTTCCTGGTGACTGAGTAGTATTCCATTGTGTAGACATACCATGGTTTCTTTATCCAGTCATCTATTCTCGGGCACTGGGGTTGTTTCCAGATTCTGGCTATTGTGAATAGTGGTACAATGAACATGGGCATCCAGATGGCTTTTCTGCATGTTTGGGCCCTAGGGCATATTCCCAGGAGTGGTGTTGCTGTATCATATGGAAGCTCAATTTCTTGTTTTTGAGGAATTCCCATATTGTTTTCCAGAAAAACTGGACTAGTTGGGATTCCCACCAACAATGAATGAGAGTCCCATTCTCCCCACATCCCTGTCAGCACTGGTTGTTCTTGTTCTTTTTGATGTGTGCCATGACATGATGTGCGAGATGACATCTCAATGTTGTTTTGGTTTGTTGATAATTAGGTATGTAGAGCATCTTTTCTTGTACCCTTTGGCCACTTGTATTTCTTCTTTGAGGAAGTTTCTGTTCATTTTTTCTCCCCATTTTTGGATTGGATTGGATTTTTTTTCTTGCAAAGTTCTACCAGTGCCTTCTGTATCTCTGATATTAACCCTTTGCACTACTGGGTATTCCCCCCAAACAAAGTGCATCATCTGATGATTCAGTTTGCATGATAGAACCACAAATGTAATTTCTTTTTTTGTGTGTGGGAGGGGCCGGGGTGGGAAGGGGGTCACACCTGCTGGTACTCAGGGCTTACTCCTGGCTCTGCATTCAGGGATCACTGCTTAATGGGCTTGGGGGACCATGAGAAGTACTGGGAATCAAACCCGGCTCAGCTATGTGAAAGGCAAATGTCCTATCCACCATACTATTGCTCTGGCCGCTGCAATTTAGTTTCAAGGGGTCGAGTACGTGCCTTATATGTTTGAGGTCCTGGGTTGGATTCCCAAGCATGGGACCATGAACCAGATTGAGGACCTCATAGTTAGCAGTGAAATAAAAAATGCTAGATGAGTCAAGATACTTAGCGGGGGTTTTTTTAGTATTAATTGATTGGTTGATGTAGGTTTCTTTGGACCACACCTGGCGGTGTCCTGGAACTACTCCTGACTCACTGCTTGCTCCCAGCAGTGCTCAGGGGATCTTGTGGTACCAGGGATTAAACCTGGGCCACTGTTGTCCCTACCCTACTTTTTTTTATTAGTGACGTGAAATAATTTTATTTAGGAAATAAGAGAAAGGAAAAGAGAAGAGAAGGATTCCCATACTTAAGAAATAATGTACTCCGAGTTGGGGTTTGTGGGCGGCACCAGAACGGAATGCCTGAAGGTTGAGAAATATCTGATCTGATTCAAGGGTGCTGTTTTTTGCAGTGCAGGTATTGTGAGGTTTGTGCTCCTTCATTGAGCCACCTTCTGACCCTCGGGACTCAGCAGTTAATTGGGGGGTAGGGGCAGGTGGTCCACCTGCCAATGCTCAGGGGCTATTCCTGGCTCTTTGCTCAGGAGTGACTCATCATGGCATTCAGGGACTGTGTGTGGAGCTGGGGATTCAAACCAGGGTCTGCTGCTTGCTCGGCAAGTGCCTTCCACCCTGTGTGATTTCTTGGGCCTGGGACTTAGCTGTTTGCATGAGGTGATTGGAGTGTTCTGGAAAAGAAAATCTATGGCTTTGAATGCCCTTATCTTGTCGGATGCTGGAATATCTCCGGACCACAAAGGAAAGACAGGAAATGGGAGAGGAAAAGTAGTCTTGGGAGCCCTTTGTCTCCAGTGCATTGATTTGAAGGTCGGGCCTAAGAGCTATGCAGTTTGCATGAGCAGAGTGAGGAGCCGGCAGGGTATTTGTGCGCCAAAGCAACTTTTCAGCCAGCCTTTGTCAGTCTTGAGAGAGAGGCCAGCCAAGGGACTGAGTGGATCTCAGAGACAGTGTGGGAAAGGTCGTGCGGCCAGTATTCAGGCTATATATCTCCTTGGAGAAATAGTCGCTGTCAGTCCGACCTCATTTCCCAATACCCGGTCACACTGGGGGTTTGTGGGTTTTGTTTTTTGGTGGTTTTTTTTTTATTATTGTTTTTGTTGTTGTAATGATTTTAAAGCTTGTTTTGATGCTTATCCTGGTGTTCCAACCTGTGTGACATTCAAAGCCAAGTCACCGTGACTGCTTGGCATGTGTCACCCCGGCTTCCCCTTGAATACATCACATCCTGACTGGCAGAGAACCTTGCTAGCCCGTGCCGAGTTTCTGTGAATGAGAAAACGAAAAGGTTGAGTTGTTCTTGGGTCTAGGTGTAACTCTACTATGAAATCATCTTTTGGAGGATGGGGGTCTTGATTTGGGGGCCATATGTGACAGTGCTCAGGAACTTGAAGCATGGGCTCCAGCATGTAAAACATAGGCTCTAGCTCTTTGAACACATCTACCCCACCCTACTGTAAAAATCTTAGTTTTTTTTTTTTTTTTTTTTTTGGAGGGCATGCCACACCCAACAATGTTCAGAGCTTAATCTATGCTCTGGGATTTTTTTTGGCAAGGCTCAGAGGACTTTATGGTGTGCCCAGAATCAAACCCAACTTCATCACATGGCAAAGCAAGAGCCTTACTTGCTGTATTATCTCTCCAAACCCTATAAAGCAGTCTCTTTTGTTGTTGTTTTTAGGGTCACACCTGGTAGTGCTCAGGACTTGCTCAGGGACCTCATCTGGTGGAGTTCAGGGATCAAACCAGTGTTGGCTACATGCAAGGCAGGTACTTCACTGGTGGACTATCGCTCCAGCCCCTTAAAAAGTGGCCCTTAGATAACCTCACGGGTGAGGAGATGCACATAGGGCTGGTGTGCGTGCTGTATATGTTGGAGCCCAGGTGCCAGTTCTAGCCCCTATTAACATGGTGCCTCACACCTCACCCAGAGCAAGCCCTTTTTCCCAGCTTCCTGTTGGAAGTAGCCCTGTGCACTGCTGGGTGTGGACAAAAAAACCAAAAAAATCCAGAGAGATAATTCAGCAGTTACTTGACTTTCACACGGCCACTGACCTAGGCTTAATCCCTAAATACAGTTAGTTGTGGCCCAAAAAACAACTCTCTCTATGTAATAGCTATTGTTGATAAGAAACAACAACAACAAAATGCATATATATACATGTGTGTGTATATATCTGTGTATTATATATCAACACTTGATATATTTATATATAGAGAGAGATTTAGAGAGAGAGAGACACACTTATTTTAACTGAATTAAGGAATTTATTTGGGAATCTTGCATACATCTGACCCAGGTTCAATCCCTTGCACCACATATGTCCCCCTGAGGCCTACTGGAGTGATTCTTGAGCACAGAGCCAGAATTAAGTCCTGAGCACAGGTGGATATGACCCAAGAACCAAAAAAAGAAAGACATTTGTTTGGGCTGGAGTGATAGTACAACAGATTAGGCACTTGCCTTGTATGCATCAAACCTGGGTTCAGTGGTCCCCAGCCCCCTTATGGTCTTCTGAGCCCACCAGAGTGATCTCTGAATACAGAGCCAGGAGTAAGCCCAATGTACTGGCAGGTATACCTGTGCCCACCCTCACAACCCCTGCCACTAGCACCAAAAGTGAATTTGTTTGGAGGCAGAGAGATAGCTAAGGCGTTTCTGCCTTACACAAGGCCAGCCTAGGTTTGGTTTCCAGCAGCACCATCAGGTGTGAACCGTAAGCACTGCCATGTGTGACCCAAAAAGAAAAAAGTTTGTTTTAAAGACTAATAAAGGGCTGGCAAAATAGTACAGGGCTTAAGGCATCTGCCTTGCATTCAGCCGACCTGGTTTAATTCCCCTCCTATGACACATCGTCTCTCGAGTACTGCCAGACATGATCCTTGACCACAGAGCCAGTAGTAAACCCTGAACATTGCTGGATATGACCTAAAAACCACAAAAAATAAAATGATTTTTAAATAGTAATGAAGATGGAAGCTGGGAGACATTATAGGGGCCAGGGTGTATACTAGGTGCTGCGTGGTTTGATCCCCAGCACTTCATGACCTCCCAAGCATCTCTGGACTTGTCACTGCTGGGGTGGCCTTGGTGGTCCCAGGCACTGTAGTACCCTGGTAGTACCATGTCTTTAAGCCCTGGCTTTGAACTAACAACCCTCATGATCAGATAGCACCCAGTTCCTCCCTGGGCTCCCCAAACACTGCTACCATCATCCCCCAACACCCCACCCCTCACCCCCAGCCTCCCTCTATGGGAATCTCTTCTGGGACCATACAGGATGTGGGAGATCAAACCTAGCACCCTTCATGCTGTACTGTTCTCCAGCCTAAACTTTTCCCACTTCTCTGTTGTCTTAAGAGTTCGGGGATCAGAAGGCTTATCTGGTGTATGTGGAGATGCTTGTTGATAAATCTGTAAAGAGACAGGCGAGGCTTCAGGGTTCCAGGCCTTGGGGATTTTGCGTTACAGCATCATCTGATTCAGAGAGTTTCCTCCACTCTGCCCTCCCTCAGGTCTGTGTTCTGTGAGTTCTTTAGAACCCAGCAGTGGTGGAAAGAAAGGGGGAGGTGGAGCAGAGCAAGTTCCATTTTGCCCGCTGATGTTTTGTGTATTTGTACTTGTTTGGAGGCTTGTTACTGTTACACCGAGAGCAGATTCACCCAAGGCCTAATGCTCTGAAGGACAGTGTTTTTATGAGACAAAGCCTAGCTCCTTTCCTTTCTGTTTGTGTATTTGTTGGCCGCTCCTGGTAGTGCTGGGGGGCGGGGGGACGCATATGCAGTGTCAGGGATCGAACGGGGCTCGGCCATGTGCAAGGCTGTACTGTCTCCCGTTCCCTAGCGGCCTGCCTTAATCTGCTGTTCATTTCTTTGAAAAGAGCCCTGGCAAACGGGCTGTCTGACGACCACACAGCAACTTGCATTAGTCCTCAGCATGGCTCTGCGATCCAATGCCTCCTTGGCCTTTGAGCACTCCAGAGGCTTGCCGACCTCAAAACCAGGCTGTGTGCCAGTCACGTGTCTGCAGCTCAGTAGCCTTGGGGCTTGGCTTTGCCCTTTGCCACAAGACAGACTTTGGGATTTGGGCATCGGCTGCTCCTAACATTTGGGAGGGAATTTAAAAGAACTGCTGGATCTGACAAGGCCAACACTGGGAGAGAAACAGCACAGCTTTCATAGTCTGTGCCTCCAGACAACACAGCGGAAATACCTAGGCGATATTTAGCAATAGGATATTTAACCCTAAGATAAAATTTTGATATAACAAGATTCAGGGGAATATATTTATTTTATTTCTCCCTAGCTTTTGTTACAGATGCATTTTTGTCTGATCTTTTAAGACAATCCAAGAGTCTTTTTCAGCCTTTTTTTTTAAATTTTTTTCTTTGTTTGTTTTGGGGCCACACCCAGCAATGCTCAGGGTTACTCCTGGCTCTGCACTCAGAAATTTCTCCTGGCAGTTCTAGGAGGACCCCAGTGGATGCCAAGGATCAAATCTGGGTCAGTCACATGCAAGGCAAGAACCCTACCCACTGTACTATTGCTCTGGCTTTTTAATGACGTTTCAGGCTCTATTTAAATGACTTTGCTTTGTTTTTAGGGTTACACCTGGCAGTGCTCAGGGGTTACTCCTGGCTCTACACTCAGGAATCACTCCTGGTGCTGCTGGGGATTGAACTCGGGTCAGCTGTGTGCAAGGCAAATGCCCTACCCTCTGTACTATCGCTCCAGCCCCCTAAATGACATTTGGTACTGGGTTCATTGTCAGGTATCCACCCACCTTGGTGTACCAGAATGGCAGCATCGGTTCTGTGGAAAACATGGACTCTGTCAGCTACCCACCACCACCACAGACAGACGCTACTTCTCCGCCTTCTCCGTCCTTCTCTGAGGACAGCTTGCCTCCCCCGCCAGCTGAATTCAGGTAAATGGTTGTATCTCCCTCATCGACCCTTGTTGAAGGGTCAGTACTTGGGAAAACAGAGTGATAGTCCCAGATTCAGATAGTATAATAGAATCGCTTCAGGTAAGTCTGTGTAGCTCAAGGAAGTAACTAATTTTGTCATGTTTACAAGGTGCTGAGCATTATCAAAGACATAATATAACTTAACCCCACTAGGGTGCTTTGGAGATGGGTGCCTTTTTTGCAAATGACTAAATGATGAGGCACAGAGAGGTCAATGAAATTACATAGGTCACACAGCCGTTAAGAACTCCTTGATAGGAAAGCAGGTCAGTCTGAATTAAGACACCTTTTTGTTGTTGTTGTTTGTTTGGGCACATCCAAGTGCTCAGGAGTTACTCCTGGTGGTGCCTGGCAGACCAGATGGGATGCTGGCTCAAACCTGAGTAGCACGTGCCCTATCTGCTGTACTATCTCTCCAGCCCCAGGCTGGGTTCCTTTCAGCTATTCCTGACCAGCTGGGAGGTACCAATGTATCTCCTTGCTTTTCTTGGTTTTAATGAACAAGATGGTGAGATCTGCTCTCCTTATACTATTTCGCTGACGCCTTGCGCAGCTCTCTAAGAACCTCTCAGTCACCTTTCTCTTCGTTGCTTCCAACTCATTTTATCGCTGGACAAAATCTGTAGGAAGAATGAAACAAAGGGACAGTGAGAGGAAAGGTAGACTCTGTCCTTGTGGACAGAGGCGTGGCGAGGGTCAGCAGAGTGTCTCAAAGGCCTCTCAGGTGTCTGGATCCCGGGGTCTCCCACAGTCTGTGCCCGTGCCGATTCCTGGCCAGGGAGAGCCTGGAAAGGTCGTGCTTTCTCTTTGGGCACTGTCGGTGCGCAGAGGAGCGGCGTGGACAGCCCCTCCGGTGCAGCCTGAATCGGTGCCTCCCGCCCCAGACCATTCTTCATGGCTCTTGAAAGCACTAATCTCCGATCCCTGCCTGCTGCTTGCCCTGTCTGATGCAGCGAGCGCTGAAGGTCTGTGGAAAATTCCAAGATGGATGCTTTTCTGAGGTGTGGTTGCTGGTGCAGGGCAGAGGGAGAGGTGGAACAGCTCTTCAGCCCCACACAACGCCCGGGGGTGGCAGTGGCCTCCAGGCAGCTCTACCCAGGAGCGGAGCCCCTGCGTCTTCCCTCCGCCAGCATCAGGCCGGGCGTCACATTCCTTTCCTGTCTCTGCTGACCCTCAGAACCTCCTCTCTGCCCACTTGTTCCATGTGAGCGCTGAAGGTGCGTTCACCTGAACCTGAGCCCGGCGCAGGCCTGGCCGGAGACTCGTGAAGATTTCCTGCCCCTTCACCGCACTCACAATCGTGTACTCACTTTAACGAGTACACGATTGCTTCCTAATGTTGCACCAAAAACAGTTTGGTTTAAACCTCTGCTTTGTGTGTTGGGGCCACGCCCGGCACTCCTCCCAGCTTGGTGCTTGGGGGTCTCTCCGAAGCACCACGGGGGACAGTGCAGTGCTGGGCTCCAAACCCCGGCCTCCTGTGCACAGAGCGTGTGCTCGGCTCACTCAGCTCTCTCCAGCCTCTGCTTTTCTCGCAGGCATTCTTCATCGTGCTCCAGCGCTGACCCTGAGGTTCCTTTTAGAGGAAGGTCAGGAAAGAGCCTTCCCAGGAGGTCTGAGGAGTCCCTGAGAGATGGGCGTGGCCTCCCTCGCCTGGTAGAGGAATACCAATTCACTAGTTTCTGGTGGTTTTTCTCAGTGTCCCCTTACATTCCTCTCCTCACGGGAAGCTCATTACCTTACAATGCTGCTTATTTCCCTTTTATTTAATTTTATTTTTTTTACCCCTTAATAGTTTTCATTTTCTTCTTATTGTTTTTATTTTTATTTTGGGACCACTCCAGACTGTGCTCTTGGCTCTGCACTCAGGAATTACCCTGGCAGTACTCAAGGGACCATATGGGATACCAGGGACCATATGGGGTACCAGAGACCATATGGGATGCAACCAGGTTCAGCCTGGGCCGGCCACATGCAAGGCAGGCGCCCTACCCACTGTGCTATGTCTCTGGTTCAGTTTTCTTCTTCATTTTCTTGTTTTGTTTCGGGGTGGGGGGCCACACCCAGCAAACCTCAGGGCTTACTCCTGGCTCTGCACTTTGAGTGCGCATGTGGGATTAATCCAACCAGAGTCCTGTAAGTTCTGGTGCGTCGTGGGGGCTTCATCCACAGAGATTTGCTCAGTGATGGAAACTCTGCATCAAAGACCAAAGTTCAGCATTATTCTATTACATTGCTTTTTTTGTTTATTTGCTTTTATTTTGGGGCCACACCTGGCAGTGCTCAGGAATCACTCCTGGCAAAGCTCAGGGACCATATCAGGTGCTGGGGTTCAAACCCGAGCTGGCCACAGGCAAGGCAGCCACTTGACCCGCTGTACCAGCACATCAGCCCCCACCAGGTGACCTTTCGGGTACACATGCCCTGCAAGGCCTGGCCAGTTTCCTGCGTCTTCCTAAGGTGGACAAGAAGCTTTGAGCCTCTCCATTTGCATGATTTTGTAGGGCTTCCTGGGTGAAGTGAATGGGAGCCATTTTGAGATGACCAAAGGCCGTTTACAGAAGAGGAAGGGTGATGGCTCTTGGGAGAATTTTTAAGAACTGACTTTTAAGTTGCCTCTCTCTCCTCCCGGTTCCTTTTGCTGTTGTTGCATACAGCACCCACACACCACACACACACACACTCACACTCACACTCACACTTTAGCTGTGCTGCATAGTCCGCACCACACCCCCCCCCCCAGGCTTTTCTCTCCCCACCACTGATCCCTCAGCTGCCGGGATGCCTGACTCTAAGTGTTGGCGTCTTGAGAGTGACTGGGGGTCTTTTTTTCTTTGTTCCTGTAGCTATTCGTCAGACAACAACCAAGGGGGGTCTGGCTTGGTCGGAGCCAAACGGTCCAGTGTGGTCAGCCCGAGCCACCCACCACCAGCCCCTCCTGTGCTGTCCCCACCAGGCCCCAAACCGGGCTTTGCTCCCCCGCCTGCGCCTCCGCCGCCGCCGCCTCCCGTCATGGGCATTCCACCCCCTCCGCCTCCTGGAGGCTTCGTGTCTGCAGGGACCCCTCCACCACCTTCGCCCCCATCCTTCCCACCTCACCCTGATTTTGCTGCCCCTCCCCCGCCTCCCCCGCCACCGGCCGCTGACTACCCAACCCTGCCGCCGCCTCCTTTGTCCCAGCCAGCAGGGGGAGCACCGCCCCCTCCGCCCCCTCCGCCTCCCCCAGGCCCCCCTCCTCCCCTGTTCAGCGGCGTGGATAGCCAGCCTGCCCCCCCACCTCCACCTTCCGATGCTGCCAAGCCCAAGTCTAATTTGCCTCCCGTGAGCGATGCCCGCAGCGACTTGCTTTCAGCCATTCGTCAAGGTAAGTCACGGTGTGTGGGGGGAGGGGGGTGCCAGTACTGCGAAGCCCTGTCTCTCCTGCACCTGGGGTGCCTGGCTGGGGCAGTGTAGGGGCCCTGCCCTTCTCCAGAAACCCTTTTCACTGGTGAATAGAAATTGGTGCCTCAGGCCTGAGATCAACCTGAGGAAAGGCTTTGAACACCAAAGTAAGGTTTAGGCCTTGGGAGCTGGAGCTGGCTCAAGGGCCCACCACATGCTTTGCAGGCAGGAGACCCCAGGTTCCATGCCCAGCACCGCATGGTGCCAGAGACCACCAGGTACTGCCCCCAGAGAAGACAAAATAAAGACTGGGTTGTCTTTCCACCTTGGTTAAAGGATTTTCTCTCTCTCTCTCTCTCCCTCTCTCTCCCCCCCCCCCCCGTGCCTTCCTCCCTCCCTCTCCCTCTCTCCCTCCCTCTCTCCCTCCACCCACTGGTACTTGAGGAGGTGCTCCCAGTATAGTGCTCGGGGACCCATAAGTGTTGGGGATCTTAACAGAGCCTTCCACCTACAAAACATGAACTCAAACCATTGAGCAATCTCTCTGGCCCTTTTGTTTGTTTGTTTGCTTTTTTTGGGGGGGAGTCACACACAGCGATGCACAGGGGTTACTCCTGGTTTATGCACTCAGGAATTACTCCTGGCCGTGCTCGGGGGACCATATGGGATGCTGGGAATTGAACCTGGGTCAGGCCGTGTGCAAGGCAAACACCCTACCCGCTGTGCTATCACTCCAGCCCCATGCCCTTTGTTTTTAGGAGGTTCTGGGGATCCAACTCAGAGCCTTGACACATGCAAAGCGCAGTCTATCATGTCACATGCCTGTTCCTCACAAGCCACCAAGGCCACACCTGGCAGTGTTCAGGAAGGCATTTGATGCCAGGGGTCAAAATCAGTGTGTCGCCCATGTCAGATGTGCACTCCAGCATTTGGCTATGTGTGTGTTATGCAAAGAAAAAAAAATTTTTTTTTTTTTTTAAGAATACTGATGCTCAGGGCTGTACTGGCTCTGTGCTCAGAAGTGACCCCTGGTGGTGATCAGTGCAGTGCTAGGGATTGAACCAGGGGCAGTTGCATGCAAGGAAAGTGCCTGACACACACACACACACACACACACACCACCACCACCACCACCACCCCCCCGCTCACTCTCCAGCCTCATGTAAAGGATTTTTGACCTGTCATCCTTGGGGCAGGGGCTGCTCTCAGAGATACCTGGCAGAGCTGGGGAGGGAGGACAGGTAATTTCAGGGATCGAACTCAGGGCCTCGGTCATATGCTGCAGTCCTTTCGTTCTCTCCCTGTCCCCATTGACCTGGAATGTTTGACTCTCTAGAGAATTTATGCCTGTATATGTTTGTGTCTGTTTTCTTTTTCCCTCTCGGGGAAGTGTCTTCATTTGTCAACAGGTTCTGAAAGGGGTTTGCACTGCGGAGAAAAGCCAGAGCCACTGTCCTCAGAAGGCCTTCCTCAGTGGGACTCAGTCACGCCTGCCCTCCCTTTTCTGCCTTTCGCATCCTGCCTGCCTGCTCTTTTTCCTTTCTCCCTTGCTCCTTTCCCTCCCACATCTGTCTTCTTCCCTTCATCCCCCCCCCCCCCTTCACCATTTTACCCTAATGGAATATTTATTCTCTTTCTGTCAGAGACTGTCTTGTTCAAGCTAATAGAGTGGTTTCTTCTTCACTTTTTGTGGGGTGGGGGTGGGGGTTCCTTTTTTTTGGCAAAGTGGTACTCAGGGGTTACTTCTGGCTCTGTGTTCAGGAGTCACTCCTGGCTTCTCTGGGAACCATATGGGATATCAGAGATCAAACCCGGGTTGGCCACATGCAAGGCAAGCACCTGACCTGCTGTACTATCGCCCCGGCCCTAGAGGGTTTCTTCTGTTTGTGGTCCTCAAAGATCCAGAGGACTAATTGGAGGGAACAACTCTGGTAGCCAAGCCGTGTGATAACCGCGGCACTGGGCAGACGGAGTACCCGCTAGCTGGGGTGTGAGATCCTCCGCCTCGGGAGCAGCAGCCTTCCCTGTGGGAATGAGGAAGAGTGGCAGCTTCCTTTCAGACACGTGTCTAATGCGGGGCCAGCATTCCGTGAGCCCGCACCTCTGCTGAGGCCCATCTTCTTCCCTCTCTACTTCCCCAGGGGACCCCTCTTTCTCTCGGCCTTCCGGCCGCTCCCCCACCAACAGCCACATCCCCTCCGCGGCCCGGGTGGATTCTGAGGGCGAGCACTTGCCTCCCTAAGCCTTTTCTCTTTCTCCCCCGCCCCCACCAGGCTTTCAGCTGCGCAGGGTTGAGGAACAACGGGAACAAGAGAAGCGGGATGTGGTGGGCAATGACGTGGCCACCATCCTGTCACGCCGCATTGCTGTGGAGTACAGCGACTCGGAAGATGACTCCTCTGAGTTTGATGAGGAAGACTGGTCGGATTAACGCCTCCTGGCCGCTCCCCACCTTCTTCTTCCTTCCTACTTGCTTTCTTTGATGCCCACCCCGGCGATCTCATGGGGGGTGGGAAAGGGAGGGAAAAAAGGAATTTCAAGGGGCCAAAGTCTTCCCTGAAGCAACCAAAGATGTATCCAAGTGCTTCCTCCAGATCAATGTCTGTTTTCCACCCCCGCCCCCGCCCCCATAGTCAGGCCCTGTGGAGCTCCTGGGGTTTAGTAGCTTAGACATTCCCTCTTCCTTCCCTTCATATTTTTAAGCAGAGCTCTTTGAATGGTTTGAAATTGGAGTTGGTGCCTTCCCCTAGGAGCCATTTTCCACAGTGGACTTCCACAAGGCTTAGCTTTCAGCTACTTCAAATAATGCCGGCCACCCCTGGCCCCGCGGCCGGCGCGAGCACGCTTTCCTGGGCACCGCTTCCCGGCGGTCAGATCAGCAGGGGAGGCTCCCTTTGGCTAAGCAGTTTCTATGTCTGGGTGCCCTTTTTTTCCAGGCTCCGCCAGGCCCCTCAGGAATGTCTCACTCCTCCGCCCAGAAATTACGCCCTTCAGAAGGCCGAGCTCGTTGCCTCGTGCCCAGGGACCTTCTGAAGAATGTGATGTCCGGGTGTTCCGGAAGTGCCCCGCCCTCACCTCCAAGTGCCACCTGGCACTGCCTCCCACTTCTAACCCCCGACACTCATGACCAAATTAGCCCCGCCACACAGGGGCCGGGGCCTCTGCTGGCCGTCGAGACCCGGAACTGGAGGAGTGCTGGGACTCCGGGTCTGACCCACCGAGCGTGACGTGGGAAGAGACTTGCTCGGGGGCACAGGGTTGGGTGGTGATAGGGAGACCCCAGGGTCCCTGATTCCAAGGCACCTGTGCTTTCTGGGACCAAATCGCGGGCCCCTGTTGTCGTCCGGGTGTTGCTTCTCCAGCCCTCACCGCAGGTGGGCTCCCAGTGGTGGGGCGGGGCTCCTGAACCCGGCCTCTCGGCGTCCCACAATCCTTGGCTCCCGGTGTCCCATCACTCCCCTCCCGCATGACCTTGGGGCCTGGAGACAGTGAGAGGAGGAAGCAGCTCGGCAGCTTCTGACAGGTGCTGTTTTCAATTCCTCTCAGCTCCCCCTCCTTTTTATTTCCCCAATTTAAGCCCAGGCTCTGCCAAGTGTAGCAACTTCAGTCCCTCAGGCTGGCAGCCTCTGTTGGTAGCCGCGAGGGGGGCTGCGAGGCAGAGGGGCTCTGGGCCTGTGTCTAGCTGCCCCTTTTCCCTGCACACGGTCATGTTCCCCGCTCAGGCCCCTTCCCCGGAGCTAACACACAGGTGCTATTATTCAGGGAGAAAACTGGTCAGCTGTGGCCAGCAGTGAGGTCCCTTCTCTTCCGTCCGAACTATTGTGCAGCCTCTTGTGCTGAAACCGGCTTCTCCTGGCTTCTCGAGCTTTCAGAGCCCTGAAACAAAGAGAAACAGGATCTGTCTCTGCCCAGCGCAGCAAATGGTTGTAGTAATTGCCAAAGCTCTTGTAAACCCCTCCGGCTGGAGGAGAGCATGTAATCACGGGTCCTGCCGCGGTGCCCTGGCTGAACGCTCCCCCTCTCCTCCCTTCCTTGAACTCGGGGCCTGGGAACTGAGCCGGGAGGTGCCAGCAGGCCCTCTGCTCGGCTGCTCCGGCCCGTGCCCTCCTCCCTCTCCCTAGCTCAGGTGTCTCTGGCACTGGGCTGGCACCAGGCTCCAGCGCAGAGCTGAGCAGGCTCTGTGCCTCTGCCTTGTTCCCCAGCCTGCTCTGTGGATGCCGAAGGTGCTTTCTCAGAGCCCTGAGGGGCCGGAGAGGCAGCCGAGGGCAGTGGTTCTCCCAGAGAGGAGCCCTGGGGCCCAGCCAGGCCAGGGTTTGCGCCTAATGGCTTTGACTAAATTACCCCTCCCCCTCCTTTCCGGAAAGGGGGAGCCAGCACCACTCGCCAGGGTTCTGCTCTGACCTTGAGAGGGGCGGCGTTGGCCTGGCTTGTGGAATGGACAGCGTCTGCTGTCCGTCCGCAGTGGAAAGGGCTGGGGGGCAGGAGGAGGTGGGGAGGGGCGCCGCCTGCGGAAGGTAGGATTAGATCATTAGCTCAGTGACCTCCTAGGGTTTCGATGTGCTGTGTTCTCATCCTACAGCTGGTTTGGTAATGATCTGCAAGTCCCGGAGAGCAACAGCACAGCTCTGCCTGACGCTCTCATTAAAATCTATGCAGCCAAGCTCGGCGCTTTGTAGCAGCCGGCCTTGCGGAGCCTCCTCAGCTTGGGGGGGCTGGGGACCCAGTCAGCCGAGAGGCCCTCTGGGCTCTCCTTATGCATATGTGCACCAAAAAAAAAGCTTCTTTAAACCCAAAGCCCTTTAGGATGATAAAGGATCCTGTGCAGGTAATTGTGTGTTTTCGGAACCCTGTAATGTAGAATGCAGAGTTTAGTGATTATTTAAACTGGGCTGAGGCCGGTAGGAGTGTGAAACAATGGCCCATAAGGACTCTTCCTGCTGAAGCCTGGGAGCCGCCTCCCTCCCTGGGCCTGCCGCGTTCCTGGGGCCCCGGGGCCCAGCCTGCCGCTCCATGTGGAGGCCTGTGGCTACTCAGCCAGGGACTGAGATGACACATTCCAGAGGGGGGCAGGGGCCGCACGGGTGGGCTCGGGGATCCCTCGGAGGCTCAGAGCAGCTGCCCAGGCCCCAGCTTGCCTCCGACAGAAGCTCAGGCGCCCTCGGAGACGACCCTGGCCAGTATCACCGGCAGAGCCGAGGCGGTGTTGTCAGGCCGAGTGGGGAATCTCTTCCCGCGGCGCCGACCCTCTGACGCGGCTGCCGGCTTGGACAGACTAAGGCCCGTGGCGCTGGTGACCCTGTTCCAGGATTCCCACCGGACCCGGCCCTCGGCCTCCCCTCCACCACAGCCCGTCGCCGGACCTCAGGGCAGCCAGGGCTGGTACCCCAGGTCAGAGACTTTGGCTCAGGAGACACGAAAGCAGCAGACTTTGAGCGGGGCGCAGCCCTTCCGCGGGACCAGGTGCCACCCAGAGACCCACCTCGTCTTGTGCCTCGGAGAGGAATAGGGAACAATTTATTATTGTATTAACTTGACTCAATTAACTCACTTGAGAAACTAACCAATTTTTACTTTCCGTCTAGAATGTTGTACATGTAGGAAAATAAGCCGTAATGCTCCCAAAGTGCCTTGTTTTCTCTGACATAAATATATTTATAAGGACCGATTCCGGTGGATTCTTGGAAATGATTGCCACATCGAGATTTTAGGGAGTGGGTCTGTGGTGTAGTGGGGTCCAGTCCGAAAGTGGGTCCCTTTCCCAAGAGACCGGGCGGGAGCGGCCATGGATGTGAGTGTTGGGGTTCATCCGGGCCCCCAGACAACCCTTTCCTCTCAGCCCACTCCCCAGGGCTGGCAGCGCCCCCACCTGTGTGCCGTGTCCCGCAGGCTGCTGTGCGTCACGTTTGCAACCAGCGGCCTCAAGATTCCATATGAGGAATACGCACAAATACATAAATGCCAACATTTTAAATAATTTGATAAAGCCGTCGTAGCCGCTCACTTGCGTGCACGTGTGTGTGTGTGTGTGTGTGTGTGCACGTGTGTGTGCGCGCGCACGTGTGTAACACTTGACGGGCACAGGACAGCCACAGGTGGTGGCCAGAGCTCCAAATGAGCCTGTGTGCGGGCTGAGAGCAGGAGGGCTCTGGCTCCGGGAGGCGACACCCCACACGCAGGCTGGGGCTAGAGACCAGGAATGACTTTGGCTTAGGAGCCCAGAGTGTAGGGATCCAGCCCCAGCCCCTCAGCTGGCCGCAGGGGACGTGCCGGGGCCCGGGGGAGACCAGCTGTTGGCAGCTCCTTGCACGAGGCAGGAGAGGAACGGGCTGAATGCTGGTGCGGCCTTCCCACATCTGGCCGGCATCTTGTCTGCCTCTCAGACCCCAGCAGCTTACCCTAAATAGAACGGTTCACAATGGAATCCGATAAAAGGGCCCGGCCGCCGGGCAGCCCCTCTCCTGCCAGGGAGGCAGGAGGCTGGGTTTAGAGTCTGACCCAAAAAAACTACCTACCCAGGAAGCAACGGTCGTTGGGAGCCCAGCTGCTGTGGGTAACTGTCCCGGGGGTAATTTACGAGCAGACACCCAGTTCCGCCCTGCAGACGCGGCAGGGTGGCCCCGGGGTGGGGGCGGGAGCAGGGCTGGTGAGTCCTCTGGTCACGCCTGCTGCTCACTCACCCACTGGCATCCCAGGAGAGGGGCAGAAGTTTTCAATTGTCAGCAACTGCTGCGCCAGCCGCTCTGAGCTCATCGCTGGAGGTGGGGGTGCAGGGGAGGGGGCGCGGAGCCAGCCCGCCCGGCGGAGCCCCTCGCTCCACCCTCCTGCTCCGGCCTGTGTTTAGTCAGCACTTGGCTTCCCCAGGCCAGTGACTGACAAGCAGCCAGACACCCGCCCTGGGAGAAGACAAAATGGTGGTGTGGGGAGCCGCAGGCAGGAGGCTGCCTCCACATCTCGCTCAGCCACGCCAGTCCTCCCGGAGAGGAAGGAGCGGCCCGTCCGTGCCTCCTGCCCGCCCGAGAACCGCCGCGGCTCTATTTCCGTCCTATGAGTCAGTGGCCACCCCTTGCCCACGTGGGGAAACAGGTTGAGAGGTTGAGTTGCCTCAGACCACGTAGCTGGCATGCTTGAAACACGGGCCTTGACCCAGAGCTCACGCTCGCTCTGTCCTCTGAGTACGTTCCACAGCTTTCCAGACCTCTCCCTCCCTGCAGGCATTTGAGAGCCCCCGGGTGTACGCTTTCCACTCAGGCCCTGCGGCTCGGGGGCAGGAATCGGGCGGCTGGACTGAGGGCCCCATCCTGCTGGACATGGGCAGTTGGGAGTGACCCGCAGCCTCACCTGCCGGGCACAATGGTTTGGATCCCTTCCCTTCCCCCACTCCACACACACACACACACACACACGTGTGCAGCGCGCACACGTGCTCAGAGGCAGATTGACGCACACACTCAGACACACAGCCCTGCGAGGGGCCCTCGTGAGACAGCGCCCTGCCCTCTCGCAGACAAGGACCTCGGCTCACAGCTCACGGCCCTTCCCAGACAGACCACACCAGGGCGTCGGGAGCCGCCCCTCCCTTCTCGCTGCCTCCACCAGTTCCTCACTGCCCCCTCCTGGCTGCCCAGCCGCCAGGGCAGCCTGGCCCCATTTCCTGTGAGTTCTGCTCTGGGCGGTGGTCAGCCAGTTTCCTCCTAGGCCTCAGATGCTCCCCGTGGACAGCCTGCGGTCCCGGGAGACGGGGGGCTAGGAAGGACATTCTGCAGCTGGTAGAGATGAAAGATGCACTCGCACACAAGCAGGCTTCTCAGGAGTCTCCTGGCAGAACTGTCAGCAGGAAGTGAAGGGAGGCCTGCACAGACACCACCCTCCCAGACCTCAGCAGCACCCGCCGGGGACCGCCCAGAGGTCGGCTCTGCTCACTCACGCCTTGCCGCCTCCTGCCTGTGCAGAGAAGTTGACCGCCATGGTGTCTGGGACCCTCCCCCCCAGGCCTCTCTGCCTCTAGGGAACTAACGCCTTTCCAGATTTGTGTGCCTGAGTTAAGCACAGCCATAAACGTGGCCCCGACACTCCTCTGGGCGGTCCCAGGAGGGTCACCGAGCAGTCCTGCTTATTTACGGGGGTCCTCTGCCAGCAGTATTCGGCCTAGCTGGGATTGGCTCAGTGCTACTTCATGGTGATGCGGTGATGGGGCACTGCCCGGGCCCAGTCGTGCTGGGGGTCAGCAGGACCACCCTGGCATGCAATACCTGTTCACGTGCACAGCATTCTCTCTAGCCCACTGCTACACATATCCCTTTTACAGATAAAGGACCCAGAGAGGCACAGTGACTTAACCAAAGTAACACAGCACGTTGGCAGCAGGCGTGGAAATAAAAACCCTCGTTTCCAGTGCTCCAAGGGAGCGGGGGACCCAGTGAACCAGGGCACAAAGCCAGGGAGACAGGAGCTAAAAGACTAAATCCAGAAACTGCCTTTCCGGTCAGGACATGGACAAGGCAAAGGGGAAGTCAGAGCAGACCCAGACTTAGGTATTCGCGGGAAGCCTGGGAGACTCCACCACTCCCCACTGTCACAGAGGGGACCACCGAGCCTGTCGGAAGGTGTCATGCAAGTGGTGTGTGCCGTGTGGTGGGCCCCTGGGGTCTACACTCAGGGTGGATCTGCACACAAGGCCTGTGAACATGCTTAGGAGCGCGTGGAAGTGTGTGGACGCCTGTCACGTGGCTGGTTTGTATGTGGAGAGGCGGGTTCAGACGTGCCTCTGCGTGCGTGCCACGTATACTGGGTTTCTTCCTGAGTATTCTTGGCTGTGTGCAAGAGCGGTGTGGCACATGGCCACGTGCATGCCTGGTGCCCATCATCCCGAGAGAAAGATGCAGTGTTCCCTCCAGCCCTGGAATAGGGATGACCTGCCTGGCTCCAGCCAGACGCCCGCCCCTGCACACTGTTCCCCAGATTCATTCCACTCGGCCAATTTGCAGCCTCTGGCTCCCAGCTCCCAAGAAAGGCCTGCAGCAAAGTCAAGGGGCTGGTGGCCAATTAGTGAGGGGGTTAATCAGGGATCTGGGGACCCCTGGGCGGGGGGGGGCGGGGGGGGGCACGGCAGGAAGTCAAAGGCAGGCATTGCGGTTGGCAGGAGCTGGAGCTGTTTGTCAGGAGGTGGGGGAGGGGAGAGCTTGGGCGGCCAGGACCTTCCATCAGTGCTGCAAACCCTGGGCCTGTTTGTGGGCTTCTGCGGCCGAGCTCTCCGCAGTGGGAGCCTGTGCTGAGTCAGGCACACTGTGTGCAGAAGGGCACGTATGTGCATGCACTCACCCACCCGCATGCAGAGGCGACCTGGCTCCGGGTCCCTTCCGTAGACACATGTGCAGGGTGGCGTGTGGGGGGTGCAGACGGGTTCAGGTATGCGAGCATGTCTGGGCCATGCACACACGCGCTTGCGAGGGACCTTGTATGCATGCATGAGCAGGGTCGGTGCAGGCAGGGCCGCTCTCTGGCTTGCAGTCGTACACGTGGAGTTAGCATCTGTGTCCACGTATGCTGGTGTCTGTACATGCATGTCTGCGTGTGCCGGTGTGCTCTCAACACCCCTGTGTGCGCCAGTGTGTGTCCGTGCACACACGCCCACCTGCACACTGCGCTCAGCAGGGGGGGATGCCGAGCTGCTGGGGCCGGAGGGCTCCAGGCTCCAGGAGAGAATCTGGCAGACGAGTCTTGCCGCAGCCCCCGGCCCCGGGAGCCTGTTTTCCAGCCTGCGGAAGCTGTGAGCCCGTGAACTCATCTTATATTAATAGCTGCTGTCTCCTCACTTATTGCAGGGAGAGGCGGTCACGGCCCCGCTGGGGGCTTGGCACTCAGGGCCGCCCCCTCCCCCACTCAGGGCCTGGGAAGGGGGGGAGACCTGGGCCCCCCTCACCCCAGAGCCCACCCCCGCAGGAAGGAGGGCCCCTCCCCCAGCCCAGGGAGCCCCCACTGCTCGGCTTTCACTCCAGGGCCTTGGGAGTGGGGTGGGGTCAGGCATGGGGGTTGGCAAGCTGGTTAGAAGCAGAGACTAGGCGGCTTGCCCACTCCCCAGAAAACACAAGCGCACACAGACACACACACACACACATACACATGCACACACACATACACACACATACACACGCACGCACGCACACACGCACGCACGTACGACGCACGCAGCCCCAGGCTGAGATGAGTCTCAGGCTGAAGGAGACAAGCTCCCCTCTGAGGGATTTGCTCCTTGTTCCAGACACTGCCTTTCTCCCTGACCCCCCTTCTGAGGAGAAAGGGGAAGGTGGTCCATAGTCGGTGGGGATGGCGGGGTGCCCAGCTCCTGCCCTGGAAGGGCTCAGTCTGGGGGGAGTGGGGTGGGGACCCGGAGGAGACCCAGAGCTCAGACGGTTCCTGGCCCCGCTGGACAGAAGAGGACCTCTGGCAATACGGCTCAGGGAGAAGGCTATATTCCTGGCATGCACAAGACCCCGAGTTTGACCCCAATGCCACACAGTCCCTGAAGCCCCCCAAGCAGCACCTCCCAGCCAGGCTGAGTAGTTCTAACAATGAGCCCCTCAGCACTGCTGGGATGGCCCCTATAAGTCATGAAACAAAGCAGAGGACCTGTAGGGCCCCGGACAGGCCCTCCACATGCCAGGCTGGCTCTTGCCCAGCTGGACACTGGAGCAGGACCTGGGTGGGAAGGCAGGGGTCACAACCCCTTCGTGGTCTAGGTGGGCCCCTAAGGAGTGTGTGTGTGTGGGGGGGCAGCAAAGAGGCCTTCTCTGCCTCCCCTACCAAAGGTCTGGGGAGAGCCTGGGAACCCTCAACTTTTCCCTAGCCTGAGGCTCCTCCATCCCCAAGTTTTCTGCCTGCCTTTTGTGGGGTGCTCCTGAAATCTGTTCCATCACCCTCAAAAGAACCACTTGGAATTAGATGGGGCTCAGAGCAGAAGGCAGGGCAGGGGTTAAAGCACTTGCTTTGCATGTGGCTGACCCCAGTTCAGGCCCTGGACTGCCACTGCATCGAACCATGAGCACCATCAGGTGTGGCCTCAGGCCCCACCCCCTCCCCCCAAAAACAACCAAACAGACCCAGTTGAAGTCCCAGTGACTTTAGGTGAATGAAAGAAGAGAAAAAACCTCTTAGAAGAGAAACCTCTCAACCGGGCCTCTTGGACACCCTCTTTGCAAGCTCATCCACACTCCCTGCCTCCTGGCGTGACAGGCCTCTGGCCCTGTCTTGAGGATTGTCTCCCCATGACACTCTGACCTGGTCACAGGGACAGCAGAGAGAAACCAGGCGCCAGGCCTCAAGGTCCATGCGGGGAAACGGGAAGAGCAGGCGCCCCCAGGAGGCTGTGTTCAGACAGGCTGGCAAGGGTCCTAGAGTGGGGGTGCTTTCCCAGGGAGAGAAGAGAAGGCTCGCCCTGGCCTCCCTACTCTCTGCCCGCAGCATGGCTGTGTGGGGCTTAGTCCAGGTCTGCACCCACCTCTGAGCCTACCCGAAGCTCTCTGCCCTATTGGGGCAGCAGGAATGCATTCGCTGCTGGGATGGGATTCCAGACACAGGCCCTGCGCTCTGGCCATGGAAAGGGAGGGGCCTGGCTCCCAGCCTGGAGCTGCCAGGGCAATGTGAGCAAGTGGCTCCTCTTCTCTGGGCCTCAGTCTCTCCCCCTGTACAATGGACAGGTGACAGAAATGCTGAGACCTACCCCCTAGGCTTAGCCCATCTGGAGCCTTGAACAGCCAGGTTCCTTTTGGTCACACGCTGAACCTGGGGGTTGGGGGGAGCCACACCTGGCTCTGTGCTCAGGGATCATCTTCTGGCAATGCACAGGGGACCATATGGGGTGCCAGGAATCAAACCACATTGGAACGTGCCAGTCAAGTGTCCCAACCCCTGTACTCTCTCAACCCAGGTGAACAGAGTCTGAAATTCTCCCTCCTCATTCCCTCATACAATTCCTACTGTGCTCAAGACCATGTGCGTGCAGTGGACATCACTCCCCTAGCTCTCCCAACTGTAGAAGGACCAGACCGAGTAGGCACTTGCCTTGTATGCAGCCGATCCCAGTTTAATCCCAGTGTCACATGTAATCTCTTGAACTCCGCCAGGAGTGATCCCTGAGCACAGCTGAGTGTGGCCCAAACCACAAGATTAAAACATGAAGACAGAATGACTAAGATTCTATCCAATGCAGCCTTGAGCTTTGAGGATGAACCCCAACACAAATCAGGCTCACAGTATCCTGAAGTCCATGCTCAAGAAGATGAGAGGGAGAGCACAAGTTCTAGAAGGCTCTTAGCAGTCTGAACTCTGGCCCTAACAGTTCTTAGCCGTGTGACCTTGGGTTAGTCACTGACATGCTGTGACCTGCTCTTAACCTCATTTCCTCACTTATAAAATGTGCATAGGTGGGGCCCCAGAGTTCTCATTAGGCATAAATGAGGTAACATGTATCATTCACGTTCACCTAGCCATTACTAAGTAGGCTGACATGTTTGGAGAAAATACTTCATGCCAAAGCCCCCACCTAAGGTTATTGTGGGCAGAATATGTGTACCCTCCATCCCAAAAGGACCCAGCACCCTAGTCTCTGTCCCCAGAGGGCAGTAAGGTCCTAGCCTGATAGCATTTGGCTCTGAGTCGAGGGGCCCATCAGCTTGGCACCCTGAGTACTGGCGGCCTGCCCAGTCACCCTTCACCCTGGATCTCCAGCTCTGTGGACTCCTCCAAAGGCACCTTAACCTGGAATCAGACTATGCCACCCTCTCTTCCCATAGAAGACAACACATGGTTATCACAAAATCATTTTTTATTGTGGGCTGGGCCAGGGACAGGAGTAAGGAATGCACTGGGGACCATACCCCAATTGGCAGAGGGGTCAGGTGTTGGCTCATGCCCTGGCTCCTCAAGGGCACCGCAGGGTGAGGCCTGGCCCCCAGGCCATGGCTGTGGCGCTGGAGTTGAGGCAGGAATGGGGTTGGGGTTTGCACGTCCTGGTCCCGGCTGGTTGACCGGGCTGCAGTTCCCCAAAATGGCCACCAGAGGGCAGCCGGCCCCCAGCGCAGAGGAATTCTTGGTTGCTCAGGTGATGGCTTCTTAAAAAAATAAAAAACCAGAGGCTGGTGTGGTCCCCCAGCAAGCCCGTGGGGGGGCAGGCCTGGGGAGAAGGCTCTGGTTTCTATGATCTCTTTGATAAAAAATAAGCAAAAAGAATAACAAAATACGTGGTTTCTCTATCTCCCATTCCCCCCTCTAGGAACTGAGGTCAGATATGGGGGTGTGGGACTTGGGAGGGGGAGGGGTACCCTGGAATGGCCTGGATTTCAAGGTGTGGGTCTCTTTATTCCCCTTACCACCCATAAATAAATAAATAGATAAATAAATAAATAATAAATAGATACTCTGTATGTGTACATATATACAGACCCATCTTTCTCCTAGCAGAGGTGTAACCTCTCTGACTCTTCTGCTTTCAAACTCAAAAGTAAAGTGACATGGTCAAGGTCAAGGGAGGGACAGGTTCAGGGACTTGGAATGGCACTGTAAAATGCCCAGGCAGCATTCTAGAACTGCAAGCCAGCTGGGCTGCGGGACATTTTTGAGTGGAACTCTGACCACTTGAACATTCTAGAACCATGGGGCCAGTGGGCCCTGCAGGGTTCTGAACAGCCTCCTGTGAAACACCCCATGTCCTAGATCTCCAGAACCAGCTGGGTCTTGGGGAGTTGGGACAAAGCCTTGGAGGACCTAATTTCCTGGTATTCTGGAGTGATCAGGGCTGAAGGTCACCGAGGGTCACGCCACTAGACATCACTGGGGGAACGGGATCGAAAGTGGATTTTGGAAGAAGAACAGCAGCAGCAGACGGCCCACAGCACCTTCTGCACGTCCTGGTTGCGGAAGGCGTAGATGATGGGGTTGATCATGGAGTTGTAGGTGGCAGGGAGCAGGGTGAGATAGGTGTAGAGGGGCGGGGAGTGGGCGTCACCCAGCAGGCAGTAGACGGTGAAGGGAAGCCAGCAGGCGGCAAAGGCGCCCAGCACCACGGCCAGTGTGGCAATGCCCTTGCGGGTGGCCACGTAGTGGGAGGCGGGCAGCAGGTGCCGTTGGAGGGCAATCTGCTGGGCATGACGGCAGACGATGCGGCAGATCTGGGCGTAGAGCTGCAGCATAATGCCAAACACCATGAAGAAGGCCACGGCCAGGACCACCAGATGGTTCTTGGAGAGTGGGTACACCACGCCACACGTGACCGGGGCATCCAGGCAGTTCCAGGCCAGCACGGGCAGCAGCCCCAAGCCCAGGGCACTGCCCCACACGAGGGCCAGCATCACGTAGGTCCGTGTCACGGTGGTCTCCGAGTAGTAGGTGAGGGCGTTGTACAGAGAAAGGTAGCGGTCGACCGTGATGGCCAGCAGGCTGCCGATGCTGGCCGTGAAGGCCATAGCCAGCACCCCGACCAGCACCAGGCTCATCTCCGCCGAACCAATGCAGAAGACAGCGGCAAAGTGCAGGACCAGACCCAGGCCTGCCAGCAGATCGGCCACGGCCAGGCTACCCACCAACAGGAACATGGGGGCACGGAAGGCGGGAGTGCCCACGATGATGGCCACCACCAGCGCGTTCTCGCAGGACACCAGGGTGCCCGAGATGCACAGCACCACGTCCCAGGCCCTGGGTGAAGGCAGCGGTGCTGCGGGGCCTGTGGGTCCCTCTGATGAACCCACGCTGCTCAGGTTCACACTTCCTGGGCCGGCTGAGAGCCAGGCCAGGGGGCCGCCTGCACCCCACATCATGGTACCTGTAGGAGAAAGGCCCATGAGAAGCCGGCAGAGCAGGGCACTGCCAGGAGGGGGTGAGGGTGGCCAGGTAACCCACAGGCTACTGGGGTCCTTCAGTTTCAGTGCCTGGGTCCCCTTGCCTATCCCAGGATCTGGGCCTAGAACTCTTTCCCTTGGTGCTCTCCCAGGCCCAGGCTGACTGGCAGTCTCTGGTGCCAAAGGACCCCTGCCTCTCCCCCTTCCTTTCGGTTCTGGGTCCTGCTGGCAGCTTTCTCCCACGTGTGTAACCCAGGAGAAGCAGAACTCTAGGGGATGGGGGGTGGAGGGGGCTCTAGGATCCAGGAGATGCCGGGAAGGCTCCGGACTGGGGGAGGGAAACATCTCATGACTCTGCTGGAGCTCCATAGGATGACACTCAATTTCTGAGGCTTCCTCAACCCCTCACGAGCTTCAAGATTGCTCCGCCCCCCGGAATGAGCGTGAGCTCCCGCTGCCCCCCACTCTGCGCTCTTCGGCTAACCAGCCCTGGAAATTCGCACCCCTCCCGCCACCCCAAAACACACGGGCCCAGACTTCTGTACCCGGCGGTCCCTCTTCCCTCCCGGACTTCTGGTGTTGGGAGCAGACACCCCCACTGCTGGAAATCAAACCCCTCTTCTGCCTGGACACCGAAGTCTTGGGTCTGACCCCGCCTTCTGCACGGACGTCTGGACCCCCAAGAAATCAGACCCCTCCTTCCGCCCCCGAGCCTGGGGGTCGGTGGCCTTAGCAGCCTCCAGCTGGCCCGATCGCATCTCAGACGGCCGCCAGCGCCTCCTGGGCCTCAGGTGCCTATACAAGTGCTCACGCCTCGCCAGGTTCCCCAGGTGACAGTTCTAACCACCGTGACACTTGAGTCCCCGCCTGCGAGCCCCAAATCTGACTTCGCGGTCTCGACCTCCGACCCGGGTCAGCAGCGGGGAGCCTCCCCGCGGGCCCAGCGCTCCGGCATCCCGCTGGCTCCTCCCGGCGGCCGGGTCCCCGCGGCAGGTGCCCGCACTCACCTCTCAGAAGTAGGTGCGGCCGGGCCGCGGGGATGCTCTGCTCGGGTCCGGGCTGCTCCGGGCGTGTGCGCGGACCCCGAGAAGCCCCCGCGGCCGCCGAGGGGAGGCGTGAGTCACCCCGCCCCGCCCCGCCCCCGGCTCCCGGCTCCGTGACGTCAGCGGGGCGCTCGGCCAATGGGCGCGCCCGCCGGGGCGCAGCGCGCGGTGCGCCGCATAGTAATGAGGCCGCGCGCCGCCCGCTCCCCCATTCATAAAAAGCGGCCGCGCTGCGGCCCCGCCCCCTCCGGCCGGCCTGCGCTGTCCTTGACGCCGCGCCCTCTGCGGCCCGGGGCTCCGGGACGCGGGTGCGAGAGCCTGGGGAAAGTCGCAGGGGGCTAGCAGGGGGCCTGCGGGAGCGGCGGGGGGAGCGGACAGGGGGCCCGGGTGGGCTGCGGGGTGATGGGGCCCTGGGCTGACAGAGACAGGTCGACGACTTTCAGGTGACGGAGTCCCAGGGATGGGGCTGAATGGGCGGTCCCCCCCCCCCCCCCCGTGAGATGACGGGGATCTGGGGTGACGGTGACAGGAGCACGAGGGAGCAGAGGTGGGTGGCAATGACGGTATGTGCGGTGACACGATCTCGGGGGATGGCGGAGGTGGGATGCTGCTGTAGGAAGGGTAACCTCAGGGCAGCACAAGCGCTGCCAGGTGACTTTGTGGCATGACAGGGTCCAGGCGCCCATGGTGGCAGGCGGTGGGAAGGGAAGAGGGAGTGACCCCGTGCCGGGACTTTAGGTCGCCACGACCCTATCTCCTGTCTCAGGCACTGAGGTGACAAAGTTAAGTGAAGCAGGTTTAGGGTGCTGAAGTGTAGATCTGTGGTCATGTGGGCAGGGCAAGGGTCTGGACCAAGTGACCTGGAGGGTCAGTCCTGCCAGGGCATGTCCTGTGGTGCGGCGGGGCTAGGACAGAGCCAGTGACCAGTGACGTCACTCTGTCTGCCCAATAGCGTGCTCACAGCATGGGCCGAGCGGACCTGGCACAGTTTCAGAAACTGAATTATTTATTGCAGGATCTGGAAGGCAGGCAGAGTGGACAGTGGGAACACTTCCCTGAAGCAGCAGGGCACAGGATCCGGGAAGAACCTGGAAGCAGAAAGCCTGGCAGCTTAGTTTCCAGGACTTCTCTGAGCCCTGCATCTTTTCTTTTTGCTTTTTGCTTTTTGGGTGACACCCAGCGATGCTTAGGGGTTATTCCTGGCTCTGCACTCAGGAATTACTTCTGGCGGTGCTTGGGGGACCATATGGGATGCCGGGGATCGAACCCAGGTCAGCCGCGTGCAAGGCAAACACCCTACCCGCTGTGCTGTCGCTCTGGCCCCTGAGCCCTGCATCTTAGCATCCTCGCAGGACAGGGCAAGGGGGAGCTTCCTGATCTAGAGGACCCTCATCTCCCCAGCACACCCTCCAAAGCTGTCTCCCCTCCAGCCTCTCTCTGCTCTCATCCTAGCTGGAACCACTCAGACCACAGGCATAGGGTTCAGGGGGGTGGGGCGAGGGCTGGGCAGGTGAGGGTTTTTAAGCATACACCTCCTAGTCCTGCCAGTGCCACACAACCACAGGCCCCAGACAGTGCAGGAGGGATCAGCCAGTGGCTAACCAGCACGTGAGAAGAGGCGAATCCTGGAATGGGGACAATGACGACACTGTGGTTGAGTGTGTTGAGTTTGGGGTGCTGTGTGGGTGATGGTGTTCAGGAAATAGACTGGATTCAAAGGCTCAATTTCTCTCTGCCCGAGTTGGCTGGGTAGGCTGAGTGCCTTAGCTCTCGGTGCTGATTTCTTGACTAGGGTAAGGATAATGCTGGTGCCCACCTCTGAGGCCTGCTGGGAGGGGCCTGGCAAGCCAAGAATGGGATATGTTGGTGCCAAGGGCCCCTCTGTCAGAGGGGGCCCTGGGAGGCACACACAGGTGGGAAGGTGGGCCTAGAGGGTCTAGGAATGGTGACACCTCCTGGAGAGGGGCAGAATGTTGAGGAGGCGGCTCGGGGAACCCCGCCATAGGAGGGTCTGGGTCCTGCCTGTCTCTGCCTAGAACCCCTTCATGTCACTAGGTCTCTGTGCCTGTCACCTGTCCTGAAGCAGGTGCCCCAGACTACCTCTCCCTTCCCCAACCATCTCCTCTCCCCATCCTTGATTCGCTATTGTTTAAAGCATGCAGCACCCCTGAAACGAGGTCTGCTCATGTGCAGGCTGTACTTGAATCTGAGCTCCAGGTGGGTGGAGATGTCGCTCTGTTCTTGGTTGGGAACAGCGCCCCGTGCAGAGCGGCCTTCTACAAAGATTTGCTGATTGGGAACTTAAACGCAACATCAGGCTGGAGTGAAAGTACAGCGGGTAGGTGCTTGCCTTGCACACAGCCAATCCTGATTCCATCCCATATGGTCCGCTGAGCACAGAGTCAGGAGTCAGCCCTGAGTACTGCTGGATGTTACTCAAAAAGGAAACCAAAACAACAGAGAGAGAGAGAGAGAGAGAGAGAACAGAGCAAACAGTGACTTGTGTATTAAGGAAGGTGGGGCATTAGAAAGGGCATGTATGCCAGGGCATCATGTTTTAGACTCAGGGACCCATTTCTCCCCCGTATGTTCTCAGGGCTGAAGGCTGCTGGGAGGCTGGCAGCAGAGAGACTGGGGTGTGGTAGACTCTCTCCTGCTATTCTGAACAGCAGTCACAGATCTTGTTTTCATAGTTTGTTGGGACATTCACAGAAAATCTGAACAATTACCACTGATAAAGTCACTGGAGAAGGGCTTGCCTCATATGTAGATGACCTGATTTTGATCCCTGGCACCCACATGGTCTCCTGAGCCCCAACAGAAGTGATCCCTGAGCACACACAGAGCCTGGGGTAACCCTGAGCATAGCTGGGTGTGCTCCCCCACAAGAAACAGTCACTGCAGACCTTACTCCTTTTCACTGGCCCACACAGGCCTTTGCAGCTACCCCGACTCCATTCTGTTCTCAGGTTCCATTTGTTGTTTTCTTTGCATCTCCTTCTCAAACAGGCCATACACTTCACATCCGTGTTTGGGCTCACTTTCCTTGCATAATTCAAGGAATCCTAGATCATGACAAAGTCAGCTGTCTTGCTCCCCCAATGGATTCTGGAGTGGGAGAGGTAGTACACAGAGTCAAGCACTTGCTTTGCATGTGGCTGACCCGGGTTCAATTTCTGGCAATACATATGGTCTCCTAAGCCCCACCAGGAGTGTTGCCTTGATGTAAAGCCAAGAGTAAACCTGAACACTAGTCCAAAATAAAATAAAATGAATACTAGTGAGTGCGGCTCAGTGGGAAAAATGTGTGTCTCATGTACGTATAGCCCTGAGTTTGAGTCCCAACTTCACAAAAGGGGAAAAAAGAAGGGGAGGGGTTCTGATACAAAATGCAGAGATATATGCTCTTATCCCCTTTGACTAGTTTTCTTCAAATTTCTGTCTCAGGAGGCCAGAGCAATAGTACAGTGGGTAGGGTTTTTGCCTTGCATGCAGTTGACCCAGGTTTAATACTTGGCATCTCCTATGATCCTCTGAGCACTGCCAGGAGTAGTTCCTAAACACAGAGTGAAGAGTAAGCCCTGAGCACCACTGGGTATGCCCCCATTCGCCTACCCCCACCAAAAAATTTCTGTCTGAGGATGCTTTAGGGCAAAGAACATGGATAATGCTGTTTGTGCTGAAGTAGTTGTTGGCCAGAGCTTCCCAATCCAGGAAATTACTGTGTTGTTCAGGATGGAACTCCTCCTCAGGCATCCAGGGAGGAAGAGAGTGCAGTGACAATGTCTAATCTGAGAAACTCAGGAGCAGATACACACACACACACACACACACACACACACACACACACACACACTGCTCATCCAATGACGGATGGTCCCAAGACCCGCTGTTGTGAGGAAAGAGTAACCCTTGTCTTCTCTCTCCCAGGTCTTCCTTTAAAAAAATATTATTTTTATTATATCCCCGTGATTTACCAAGTTGTTCATAATACCAAGCTGAATCTGGCATTAAATGTTCCAATGCCAAGTCCATCACCAGTATGCCCTTTCCTCCACAAATATCCCCAGTTTTCCTCCCCCCCCCCGTTGCAGGCACAAATAAATTTACTTCATATTGTTTGTTACAACACGAAGGCAAATGGAATTATAAAAGCTTAGATTAATAAGAGTCCATTTGTGATCATTGTTTTATCTTCCAATGATTGTTACTAAAGTCGTTGAGGGTCTATTGTTCTGGTTGGTGCCAGCTGAGCCTCCTGGGTCATTGTTTTGCCTCACTGAGCTTGGTGGGCTTCTCAGCGATTTTCCCATTAGATTTTCTGCAATCCTACTGGGCTGACAGGACTATGAAATTCTGTGGTCTAGGAGCTATAGTTCTAGAACAATTTGGTGGCTTGGCAACTTGATGAAGTTCAGTTGTGGAGCTCAGCCTTCTGTGCTGAGGGTGTTGGATGTGGCTGTGGGCTGCTGTGCCTTCAGGCAGAAAGGGGAATCTGCCCACCCCCATTCTGAGAAGGCCCCAGAGTTGTCAGCCAGGACCAGTCTACCTGGGGAGATTTGGTGGTATCATGTTCTTTTGGAGATGTGACTCCCGCCCCTTCTGTCTCCATTACATCCTTGCTTCGCTCCCTCACCTTCCTATCCTTCCTTGACACCTCCCAGGGGCAGGTCAGCACCTGGTAGTTGCAACAACCTGCCCAGAGAAGCAGAATGAATTTTTCCCCAGAGCACACATTATGTGGCCGTGAAGCCAGGTCTGCGGAGGTCAGGCTGCCTGGTACCAACCCTGAAGCGAAAGAAATACTGACCATATTTAGTTCTGGCAGAAGTAGGCATTACCATCCCTTCCTGTACATTTGTTTCTCTCCAAAAGACCAATAAGAGGTTTCAGAGAAATGGGGAGGTGGGTCCAAGCACAAATTATCTGCCAGGCTTGGTTCAAGGCACAGAGCACAAGCAACGGACAAAAGCCATTGCCTTCTCTTTTTGGGGGGAGCAGATTCTGGAGATCAAACCCAGGGCTTCCTACATATAAGGTAAGTGTTTTACACTGAGCTACAGCCCCGCCAACCCCACCTTCTTCTTGAAGCTGCCATTCTGATAGGGGAAATGAGCAATTAGATGCTTAATATGCTGTTGAGAAGGAAACCCTCGGAGGTCTCCAAGACTAGTGGGACAGAGAAACATGTTCACGAGCAGTTACAGGAGGCTACGGAAGCCAGAGTTGGCGAGGAGGCACAGGAGAGGGAGGCAGCCTTGACTACTTTGGAGTCTGCCTTTGCATGCTGGCCCACAGATGTGACTGTGTGACCTGGTGGGTGACTTCCGGCTGAAGTCTGCACCTGGGCTAACAGGTCCAGAGAGTTAAGACATTTGTGGACATTAGCTTAAAGGCAGTAAATAAGGGCCAGAGAGATGGATCAAAGATCTAAATGCAGGGCCGGAGTGATAGTACAATGGGTAGGGCATTTGCCTTGCATGCAGCTGACCCGGGTTCGATCCTCAGCATCGCATATGGTCCCCCAAGCACTGCCAGGAGTAATTCCTGAGTGCAGAGCCAGGAGTAACCCCTGAGCATCGCTGAGTGTGACCCAAAAAGGAAAAATAAAGATCTAAATACATGCTTTGCAGATGTGAGACCCATGCTCCATTTTTTGGCACCACATGGTAAGCACTGGAGTAACCCCAACCTCCCACCAAAGCACTACCCCAAAAAAACTGAAAATAAGGGCAAAAAACAGCTCAGTAGCCAAGAACCTGCTTACAACTGTGAAAGTATGAGCTTGAGGCCAGCGCTGCACCAAGTGCAATTCTGATGACAGCGCTGTTGGTAGTGTGGCCACGTCCACAGTGTGCCGCAGCCCTGAGTCCCGCAACTAAAAGTATGTGAGTGTAGAGGTCAGGTGGTCCTCCCAGTGAGACCTGTGAACAAGATGTGCGGGAGCATCATAACTATGGAGTGAGACGCCCACAAGCGTTCCCTCGCCACCCCAGGGGATACCAGGAAGAGGAGAGTGAGCATTGTTAATGCCGGTGCCGCTAGGAACTGCCTAGCAGTCTAGGAGCTATAGTTCTAGAACAATTGGCTTGGCAGCTTGATGAGGTTCAGTTATGGAGCTGAGCCCTCGGGTGTGTGTGGTGGGGTGAGGACAACCCCCGATGCAAGAAGAGGGGACTCTGGGTGAAAGTGGGAGATTCTAGGTGTGCATGACCATGTTTGCCGGAACTCCTGTGGAGAGGGGCGCAAGGGAAGCAGGGGAGAACCTTGCTAGGAGAGGGTTGTACTTGCTCGCCCCCTCATCCTAGGTATTCTCCCCAGCACACAAGGCACAGAAAGGGGAACTTTTTAAAAATTTCTGGTCCGGGAGGCTGGAGCGATAGCACAGCAGGTAGGGTGTTTGCCTTGCACGCGGCTGACCTGGGTTCAATTCCCAGCATCCCATATGGTCCCCCGAGCACTGCCAGGGGTAATTCCTGAGTGCAAAGCCCGGAGTAACCCCTGTGTATCACAGGGTGTGACTCAAAAAGCAAAAAAAACACAAAATTTCAGGTCCAGAGAGACACCTAAACAGCCAGAGCACATGCTTCCTATCAGAAGGCCAGGGCTCAATTCTCCAGCCTCACATGGTTCCTCAATCACTACCAGGAGTGATCTCTGAGCACAGAACTGGGAGTAAGCAGGAATCATCACTTAATCACTTAACTTCCCGTTAGTCGTCGATTTGCTCGAGCGGGCGCCAGTAACGTCTCCATTTGTCCCTGTCGCGTGCTAGTGTAGCCCAATGGCATCTCTTCGCTCCGGGAACATGGAGGGCCTCAAACCGATCGTTCATGACCTTGACAAAGAAGTCTGACCATCTGGTAGGTGGGCGGCCACGCGGTCTTTTGACATCCCGTGGAATCCAATCAGTAACAGCTCTAGTCCAACGGTCGTCTTTAAATCTCATTACGTGACCAGCCCATCTGATTTTCGACACCTTGGCAAATGAGACAGCGTCCCTGATCCTTGATCGTCGACGGATGTCAGAACTCCGGATTCGTTCTCTCATTTGAGTGAAACGTGATATTCCAAGCATAGCTCTTTCTATTCTTCTTTGGGAGACCTGAATGGCGTTCTCATCTTGTTTGTGTAGGGCCCAGGTCTCTGAGGCATATGTTAATGCAGGAAGAACAGTGGAATCAAAGAGATGTGCCCGGAGCCGGAGGTTCTTCGTCCTCTTAGCTATTTCTTCGACGTTCTTGAAGGCGTTCCAAGCCGCTCTCTTCCTCCTGCGCAGCTCGGGTGCCAGGTCATTTGTCATGTTGACCTCTCGACCTAGGTAGACATAGCTGTTGCATTCGGAGATGGTCGTTCCATTGAGAGCGAATGGGGCGTCAGGAACAAGGCTGTTTCTCATAAACATTGTCTTCGTAAGATTCAGCTGTAGTCCTACCTTTCCACACTCACGGTCAAAGTCGGCCAGCATTTGTGCCGCTTGGCTGATGTTTGGTGTTATTAAAACAATGTCATCAGCAAAGCGGAGGTGGTGTAGTTGCCGACCATCTATCTTCACTCCCATTCCTTCCCATTCCAGTCGTCGCATGATGTTCTCGAGGGTGGCACTGAAGAGTTTTGGTGAAATGGTATCACCCTGCCGCACTCCTCTCTTGACATCAACGATCACTTCTTTGTAGAATGGTGAGATCCTGGTAGTGAATCCGCAATACAGCTCACGGAGGATCCTGATGTATTGGGCTTGAATGCCCTGATTGGCTAGGGCTTCAATGACCGCTTCCGTCTCAACAGAATCAAAGGCCTTCTTTAAATCAATGAACGTTAAGCAGAGCGGCATCTTGAACTCCCGAGAAACCTCAATGAGTTTGGTTATCGTGTGGATATGGTCGATGGTGCTGAATCCTTTGCGGAACCCTGCTTGCTCACATGGTTGTCCTTCATCTAGTGTTCTGCCAATCCTATTCAGGATGACTCGAGTGAACAACTTGTAGATGACAGACAATAGGCAGATCGGGCGATAGTTGCCAATGTCATGGATGTCTCCCTTCTTGAACAGTAGTACGGTCCTGCTGGTTTTCCATTGAGATGGAACCTTGCATTCAGACAGGTAGCGAGTGAAGAGCCGAGCCAGTGTATTGATGAGTACTGACGGCAGGTTCTTCAGGTGTTCAGGTCTGACCTTGTCTGGGCCTGGTGCTGTTTGCTTCTTTACTGACGAAATGGCGTGTCGGATTTCGGAAGGGAGAACGTTGGGAACGACATACCCATCCTGTGGAATTTGGTATGTTGGCAAGTGGACATGGCTATCGAAGAGATTTGAGTAGAAGTCATGGATAATCTTCTCACATGGTTCCTCAATCACTACCAGGAGTGATCTCTGAGCACAGAACTGGGAGTAAGCAGGAATCATAATAATAATAATTTAATGAAATATGGGCTGGAATAGCACAGTGGGTAGGGCATTTGCCTTGCACGTGGCCGACCTGGGACGATTCCTCCATCCCTCTCGGGGAGCCCGGCAAGCTATCGAGAGTATCCGGCCCGCACGGCAGAGCCTGGCAAACTACCGTGGCATATTCAATATGCCAAAAACAGTAACAACAGGTCTCACAATGGAGATGTTACTGGTGCCCACTCGAGCAAATGGATGAACAATGGGAGGACAGTGCTAATAAAATATACACTCTGCTTGTAGTAAAGTGTTACACACTCTGCTCGTAGTGAGGGGTCGACAATTGTTAACTGTGTCCTGTGCTGGGTGTGGCTGCTGCAGATTGAGATATGAAACTTGTTTTCTTTGTAAAATTTCCAGTTTGGGGATTCCATCCACTGCTCTGTTCAGTGTTTGGGACCCCGATGCGCCAACCTTGTGAAATTCTCACCCTCTTTTTTTTTTCTTCTTTTTTTTTTGGCTACCATGAGGGTCAATCCCAGGCCTCACACATGCAAGGCAGGTGAACCACTGAGCACTAAAACGTGTTTTTCAAATGGGAACTGACAAGAGGGGAGCAGCTTCGATGCCTTCAGAAGACTTCACCTGGGGCAGGTGCTGGGGCAGGTGCCAGGGCAGGTGCCAGGACGGCAGCAAGGCCCATCTGTCCTAGGAACAAAGAAGCTGGTGATTTGTCAGAGGCAGTGTGTACGTGCGTGTGTGTGTGTGTGTGTGTGTGAGAGAGAGAGAGAGAGAGAGACAGAGAGACAGAGAGACAGACAGAGAGAGACAGGGACAGAGAGACAGAGACAGAAAGAGACAGAGACAGAAAGAGAGACAGACAGAAACAGAGACAGAGAGACAGAGAGAGAGATGCTTACGTGTGCAGAAGGTGGGCTGACAGAAGGGTGCATAGGGAAAGGTGAAGAGAGAAGGGTGTAAGATGTGGAAGGAGGTGAAGCCTGGCGCACTGGCGCAGGGTCAGGGCGCGTGGGACCGAGCAGCAGGTGCGGAGGTCATGGGATGCGACTCACCTGCGCAGAGTCCGCCGGAGATGAAATCAAATCCAGATGTTATAGCTAACTCTGACCTCTTCGGTGCCGCAGTTCCGGCACCTGTGAAGCGGAGCTAATAACTTCAGTTGCGTGCTCGCAAGCTGGCAGCCCCGAGGTGAGCCGCTCCCCCAGACCCACTCCGTCCGGGCCCCCGCCCGTCCCGCAGGTTGCGTCACTGGCCACGCCCCTACGGCCACGCCCACCCGCCTCTATTCTGTCCCCCATCCCAGGCTCCTTCTCCACTCTCGGACAGAACCGAGTCCAGAAGCGACGTGCCACCCCAGCTCTCCGCGGACCCCCAGCCCCCGCCCCCGCGCCCATGGCCGCACTGGGACCCCGCACCTTACAGGCTATTTGTGGCGGTTGCTGCTGCCTCCTCCTGTGTGCCCAGCTCGCCGTGGCTGGTAACGGGGGTGGGAGCGGACGATGGGGGGGTGCTGGTTATAGGACAGAGGACTCCCCAGGGAGCACAGAGCTCCAGGGGTGGCGGGTAGGGAGCTTCAGGAAGCAGAAAGCTCCAGGTGTGTGAGATGGGGAGGGGAACAACCCCAGATGCAAGAAGAAGGGGCTCTGGGTGAAGGTGGGAGAGTCTAGGTGTGCCGGGACGCCTGTGGAGAGGGGCGCAGGGGAGGCAGGGGAGAGCCTTGCTAGGAGAGGGTTGCACTTGCTGGCCCCCTCATCCTAGGTAAAGGAGCTCGAGGCTTTGGGCGGGGTGCACTCTTTCGCATGAACTTTGGGCCAGCTGTCGTAGGGAGCTGCAAACACCTGAAGCTCTGCGAGCACTGTGTGCAGAGCCACCGGGCTCACAACCTTTCTGGCTGCGTGTGGGAGCAGTGTCAGCAGGAGCCAGGTAGGGAGATAACTATCTCCTCCCCCCATCCAAGCTCTGAACCCCAGAACCTCAGCCCCCTCTCCAAACCTCTGCCCTGCACCTTCTCCCTTCAGGACACTGCGTGGGCCCCGCTGAGGCGGTCAAGGAAGGTTGCTCCATCTACAATTACTCAGTGTCCTGTCCAGGTAAGGGGCTCCCACAGACTGAGCTGAGCTGGAGGGAATCTCTGAGGTGTCAGCAGCCAGAGCCAACACCCCCGCCCCCGCCCCTGAAAGGAGTTGTTTCTCCCAACAAGTGGCCCACTCCCAGGATCCCCGGGGTTTGATTTTAGTCCTGACTTCTTGCTCCCTCGCAAAGATCCTTTCTCTGGCTTGTTTTCTCCTCTGACATTAGTAATGGAGAGGATAGTGGTGTTAGCTCCTTCGAGCTGTCAAGTGGGAAGTTCAGAAGGGAATGAGGAGAGGGCCTAGAGCAATAGCACACGGGGTAGGGCTTTTGCCTTGCACGCATCCAACCCAGGTTCAATTCCCAACATCCCATGTGGTCCCCTGAGCACCGCCAGGAGTAATTCCTGAGTGTAGAGCCAGGAGTAACCCCCGTGTATCACTGGAGATGACCCCCCCAAAAAAAGAAAGAAAAAAAAGAAGGGAATGAGGGGAGGACTTCCCTGGAAGAGGTGGCACAATGGTGCCTTGTGAAGAGAGAGGGCACATCCGCTGGACAGAACTATAGGAACAAGGGCTTGAAACTATATGGGGTGGTCCTGGCACAGAAGCCCAATCTGAGCCACAAGTCCAGTCTCTAACTTTGTGTCAGAGAGCAGGGTGCTGGGTTTTTAATGGAGTCTCTGTCTTTTCAGCTGCCCATCACCACCCTACCTATGAGCCGAAGATGGTCACAACAGGTAAATGCCACCAGGGGTGGGTGCAGGGGAGAGTGGGGGTGCAGGAAAGAGCCCGAGTTTCAGGCATGCTCATGGCATCAACCCCTGGACTTCTCCCTCCAAGTCATTTCCACATCTGTGAAATGGGTCGGCTAATACCTGACAAGTCTCTGTGAGAATTTTATGAGGCACTATAGCTCCTGGTTTACTGTCTGATGTAGAGAAAGCTCTGAAAATTCTGAAGACTCAGGGTGACCCCCAGGCCTCCATTGGGTGATGGGTGTAGGGCTCAGCCTGCCCATGGGTCTCTATCTACTTCTGCCTCCAGGCTCAGAGGTGGGGGGGAGGTGACAAAACAGGGTCCTTGCAGAGGCAAGAACCCTATCCCTCTCTTCCCACTGCCCCTCAGGACAGGAGGTCGCCGGCTTGGCAGGGGTGGCGGAAGAGGCTCTTGGTTAATTAAAGGCAGAAACAGGATCTCTGAAGGCTGAATTATTGATGGCTCAGGTCCCGTGGCTTGAGCTCTACCTCAGCTCGGGTGGCTCATTTCTTTTCTCTTTCTTTTTTGGGGGGGGCTATTGGGCACACCTGTCTGTGCTCAGGGCTTACTCCTGGCTCTATGCGCAGGAATCCCTCCTGGAGAGCTTGGGGGACCGTATGGGATGCTGGGAACAAACCCAGGTCGGCCAGGTGCAAGGCAAATGCCCTACCTGCTGTACCTGTGCTCTGTCCCTCGGGTGGCACATTCTGTCCCCCATCCTTTCCTTTCTCCAGTGCCCTCCCCAGGGCTCCCTGAGATGTAACTGGGACCACCTACTGCCCCCCATATTCTCAAATCCCTTTCACAACCTCCCTCTCTGGGAGAAAGCCTGGCTCCCCGCTGGGTCTCTGTCCGCTGCTGCCCCTGCGGGTGCTGGCAGCAGCAGCTGAGCCTGGGCACGTGGCCCAGAGCCTGACACTGAATCCCTGGTGGGAGTTGATGGCGAACTGGCATAGCTGGGAACGACCTGGGCAAAAGCGGCCCCCGTGCCCCTCAGGCTGAGCTGAGGGAAGGGGCCGAGGGTGCGCCATCCCAATGACTTGGGAGCCATCTGGCCTTGGCCATTTCTCCATCTGATGTAGGTCACTCCCCCTCCTGGCCTCTGCCCCTTTCCTCTCTCAGTGCCTTTCCCGGCTGAGGAAGGATGACATGGGGTTTAACCTGGTCTCAAGGAGTAGGATCCTGAAGGAGGTGCCTCGTCTCCAGCTGGGCTTTGAACCTCAGGACCTGAGGCTGAAAAGGCCTGTGGACTGAAGAATCTGGATACCGGAGTTCTGGGGTGGGGGTGGGGGAAGACCCTCCTCACCCAACCGGATGGGAGCAGGACAGAGAGGCTGAAGGGAACTCGGGGCATCTGGTCCCAGCAGTAGGAGGTCAGGGCTGTCCGGGCACACAGCAGGTCAGCATGCAAGACCATGCCCATGCCCACCCTCAGATGCTTCCCATGGCCCCACCTGGGCTGACGTGCTGCGCTGTGGCTTGAGGCTCCGCGTGAGCTGCTTGTCGGGGCGGGGCCAAGTTCCCATCCTTGATGGCTGCTCTGACCTCCCCCCACCGCACCCCACAGGGAGCCCCCTAATCCCCGAGAGCGGTGGACCTGACTTTGACAGTGCCAGCTTTGTGGGGGGCATCATCCTGGTGCTGAGCGTGCAGACAATGATCTTCTTCATGCTGCGCTTTCTCAAGGCCAAGAGCAACCCATACGAGTCTCTGTGAGTACCTGGCACCACCCCCGCCAGCCACGCAAGGGCCTTTGCAGCCTTGCCTGGTGCCACAGCCCTAGCCCCTCCTGCCTTGGTGGGTTCCCTCTGCCAGGAGCCCAGTGTGGGAGTCGCACTGAGCCCTCTCATCTGTCCCCTCACGCTGCCAGCAGGGAGGAGACTCAGACCCAGTAGGTGAGGGGCAGGCCGTGGGGACTGGGCGCTGCCTGGCCATGTGTGCGTCTGTCTGCTTTTCCTGCTGGGGGCCCCGTGTGCTGTGTGCTGTGGGGAGGGCTGCCACAGCCTCTGTTCACATTTGCTGTCCACCCACTGCCCGTGCTGAGGGGGTAGGGGATGGTCCTGCCTGAGTCTGCGCCCCCACCCGATGCCTCTGTCTGGCCTCCACAGACACTGAGCCTCTTTCAGCCTGGACTCTCCACTGAGGGAAGAGGATGACGAGGCCAGCCTGCTGCGGGTGTGGGGGTAGGGGGGAATCTGACCCCTGATTCCTGGCTGTGCTGGGCACTGGCAGGCTCCACTCCTGCTATCTGGCCATCTCTCCTGTCAGGGGGTCCACAGCCCCCCTCAAGCTCCTGCTGCCTCATCCATTATCCCTCCACGGGCCTCTGCCTGGTGTGGCTCTGAGCCTCCCTCCCCTTCAATAAAGGATCTCTTTCCAGCCCCGGCTGCCTTGCTGTGTCCGGGGAGTGTGGACTGGGGGGCTGGAGGTGGTCGCTCTCTGCTCCATGTGCTTCAACCACGGCACACTGTCACCCTTTGCCGTATTCAGTCCCTTGTAGGTGACTCTGTGGAGGTCGGGACTCAGAGAGGTGAGCCCTCTGGCTCCAGGTCACCCACAGGCTTGGACAGGGCTGGGACTTGAATCCGGGTTTCTCTGGCTTCAGACTGAGCAGGACTGTCCCAGCTCCGCTGCCAGGGCCCCTCCCTGCAAAGGTCTCTTACTGCTTTCAGAAGAGAAGCCATCCAATAAAGAACCATCCTCGACTGGGTGGAAAGCCCGCAGGAGGGACAGTTCCTTCGGCAGGCTCAGAGGGAACAGGTTTGACCCCTGCCGGCGCTTACCTGCTAGCGAGATGGTCCAGGCAGGAGATGCTGCTGCTGCAAGGCAGTTGAGGAACCAGCAGAACCAAAGAGCTGGAGCAGTGCCGGGGAGGAGCGAGGGAGCTTTAACGGAACCAGGCGGGGAGAGGAGGGTGCCCACTGGGAGGCCAGGGAGAGCAGGGAACCCCATGGGGACCCAGGTGAGGAGGGGGTGCAGAGGCTTAAGTGCAGTTTGCACTGACTGAGTGGGGTGTCTGCTCCATATCCTCTGGAGTGGGACCTGCCACTGCCCCACACACATGCCCCGCCGCCTGGCGTTAGCAAGAAAACTAAGGCCCAGAGCTCTGGGAGAACTTGTTTCTTTTCAGCAGACAAGCCCAGGGTCAGACTCTTGGACACGTGCCTGCTTTCAGTTGAGGGCTTCCTTGGTGGGCAGAAGCTGTGATCAGTTTGGGGGACGAGCACTTCAGTGCCAGGCTGGGGGCACGCTGGAGGCAGGCAGGTGGGGTCAGACTCCCCAGGATGGAGAGAAGTGGCAAGTGGCAGGGCAGGCTGGCATCTGAGAACCCCAGGGCTCCCTCCTCTCCCCGCCTGGTTCCGTTAAAGCTCCCTCGCTCCTCCCCGGCACTGCTCCAGCTCTTTGGTTCTACTGGTTCCTCAACTGCCTTGCAGCAGCAGCATCTCCTGCCTGGACCATCTCGCTAGCAGGTAAGTGCCGGCAGGGGTCAAACCTGTTCCCTCTGAGCCTGCCGAAGGAACTGTCCCTCCTGCGGGCTTTCCACCCAGTCGAGGATGGTTCTTTATTGGATGGCTTCTCTTCTGAAAGCAGTAAACGCCTGTGAGAAAATGGCACTGGCGGTTTGTGATTCCAACACACACACACACACAGACACACACACACACACGCCTGTGAGAAAATGGCACTGGCGGTTTGTGATTCCAACACACACACACACACACACACACACACACACACACACACACGCCTGTGAGAAAATGGCACTGGCGGTTTGTGATTCCAACACACACACACACACACACACACACACACACAGTCTCTGGTGCACCACAGCTGAGTGAGTATGCAAACCTGAAACTAGAATGTGTGGCCTGATTGTTGCAGCAAGAAAGGCTCAGGAAGGAGCCGGCAGGGAAGAATGACAATCACGAGGCCTCAGGGCAGCTCTGTGTAGAGCTCGTGCTTCGAATGTCTGATGCCAAGAGTTCCACCCTCTAAGAACCACACTTCCCTCGAGCCCATTACCCAGAAATGATGCTGGTTATCTCCATGGCAGACCTCTCTGTGTTTAGAAGCTACATACACATTGGTTTTTCTGGGACACTGAGTAGAATGCTGCTCTTCACACAGAGTTGTAGCTGGCCTCATTCACGGGCAATCAGATCGGTCCCTCAGCCAGAGAAAGCAAAATGGCTAAGCCTGTGCTTGGTGTGGGTGCGGCTTGGGTTTGACTAAACCACCGGTGATCCAGTGAGCACCTGTGGGAGAAATGTCTGCCCCTCATCCCCAGTTCCACCAGTCGTGGCCCTCAAAACAAAACTAACCATCGGGGCTGGATCAATAGTACATGGGTTGGTGTGTTTGCCTTGCACACCGCTGACCTAGGTTTGATCCTCAGCATCCCATATGGTCCCCAGAGCACCTCCAGAAAGAATCTCTGAGTATTGCCGAGTGTGGCCCAAAAACAAAACAAAACCAAAAATCCCTAACTGGGGGTATGGTTCCACCAGCAGGCCAATCTGTACCTATGAGGCGAATGCATCAGCAGCCTGATGGTGCCTTCAAACTTCCAGATACCCCAAAATTGCTGCTGTGCCTTTGACCAGACCCCCAAAACTTGGGGCAAAGTTTACCAAGAAAGTAAACGGCCAAAAGTTAGGTATGTAGGAGACACACCCACAAACCACCTCTGGCTCAGCTATATAATTGGAGGCATGGACTCTCTGGTTCCTGATTGAACTGCTTAATGGCCATGATCCCAGAGACTCAGAAACAAATCTCGAAACCCAAAGGCTTTTGGCAGAAATTCGTCCAGTCCCTGCAGTAGGTTACCGGTGCTGGGCCAACCCAGCTGGGAATAGGTTTCATGCCTTGGCCTATTCCCCCTGGCGGCCCGGTGCCCACCATCCTCCAGAGGCCACTGGATAGTCAGGTTTGGACCCGCAGTGAGGAGACATGCAGGGCCTCATGGGATGGGGGTGGAGCCGGTCCTTTCCTCCCCATCCCAGTGAGATCCCAAGTCATCACCCACGAACGGCCTCCCTGGCTCCTGATCAAGCTGCTTAATGGCCATGATCCCAGAGACTCAGAAACAAATCTCGAAACCCAGCGGCTTTTGGCAGAAATGCGTCTGGACCCTGCAGTAGGTTACTGTCGCTGGGCTACCCCAGGGGGGAAAGGGTGTTGTCCCTCCACCTGCTCCCGCTTGGTGACTCGGTGGCTGCCATCCTCCAGAGGCCATTGGACAGTCAGGTTTGGGCCTGCAGTGATGAGACATGTTGGGCCTCATGGGATGGGGGTGGAGCCGGTCCTTTCCTCCCCGTCCCAACGAGACCTCAAGTCATCACCCACGAACGACTTCTCTGGCTCCTGATAAAGCTGCTTAATGGCCATGATCCAAAAGATTCAGAAACAAATCTCGAAACCCAGTGGCTTTTAGCAGAAATGCATCCGGACCCCGCAGTATGTTACTGTCGCCGGGCCACCCCAGGGAGAAAAGGGTGTTGTCTCTCCACCTGCTCCCCCTAAGCGGCTCGGTGGCCACCGTCCTCCAGAGGCCACAACAGTCAGGTTTGGGCCCTCAGTGATGATACACGCGGGGCCTCATGGGATGCGGGTAGAGCTAGCCTTTTCCTCCCCGTCCCAATGAGACCCCGAGTCACCGCCCATGAACAGCCTTTCTGGCTCCTGATCAAGCTGCTTAACAGCCATGATCCCAGAGACTCAGGAGCAAATCTCGGAACCCAGCAGGTTTTGGCAGAAATCCCTCCAGATTTATGGACACGAACACGGTCCTCCCATTGTTCATCGATTTGCTCGAGTGGGCCCAGTAACGTCTCCACCGTGAGACTTGTTGTTACCGTGTTTGGCATATTGAATACGTCGTGCAGATGAGATACTCTCGGTAGCTTGCCGGGCTCTCCTAGAGGGGCGGAGGAATCCAACTCAGGTTGGCCATGTTGGCTGCTTGTAAGGCAAACGCCCTACTGCTGTGCTCAGAATTTCAAAATCGCGTGGCCACTACTGCAGCCACGCAACATCATATGTTATTCATAACCAGCAATAGAAAACAAATTGTCTATTGTTGCCTTTTCAGCAGATCTGAGTGTTGGGGTAAAATCTCAAATAATAATGGTGGGTCTGGTGTCAAGATATTGAATGTGATCAAAGTAGAGAGAGAGTAATGTGGAAATCATCTGCCCCACAGGCAGGGAGAGGGTGTGGGATGGGGGTATACTAGGGTTGTTGGGGGTGGAGAATGGGCACTGGTGAAGGTACGGGTGTTTCATTGTATGCCCGAGACTTAGACCTGAACGCTTTGTAACTGCTCTCATGGTGATTGAATAAATAAAATTATAAAAACATGAAAAAAAAGTAAGCTGGAGTTCATGCCCAATTCAATCAGCTAATCAGTGGCTGAATAAATAGCAGTACTCTTACATTAAAAAAAAAAAAAACCCAACCGTCTGTTCTAGCTTGCCAGAAGGTCATGACCTGCCTGGGGCCTTGTAATGTCCAGTGGACATTTGAACACTGATGACTGTAAGGAATGCACTGATGGGCCAGCTTGTCTGCAGAGATGGGGTGCCTGTCAGAGGTCTTAGGTGACAGAGCCAAAGGTGGAGTGGCAGAGGTCCTTGTGTCTGTCTCACTAGATCCCTCCAGCCCGACAAACTCACTTCCACTTTTCTTCATCCCCTTTCATACCCCAGCCCTCCCATCCCACCTCTGTTGTCTTGGCATAGAGGAGAACTTTGTGGTCTGAATGAAGACCACAAATGAATGAATGGACAAGAGAATGAATGAATTAACAAACTCCCTTCTTCCCAGATCACCCAAGTGCCTTCTCAGCTCAGACTGCACCCCTCACATCTGGACCACGATGCCTTCTTCCAGCAACCACCCCTGCCCCATGCCCCGTTCCTGGTATGCCCTGAGTGGGTGGCCCCTGGGACTGGCCTCACTTGGCAGCTATATCCAGGTCTTGCCAGGAGCTCCCCGTGGCCTTAGGGTTGCCTTGTTAAGGTTAAGGAGGTTGCTCTCCGGGCTTGGGCAGAGGCTCTGTGGCTCTGAGAGAACAAAGCTCCTTCCCATCGCGGGGCCTCAGTCTCTCTGTCTATTCATTCATTTAACTGATTTTTACTGAACACCTACAGGGCCAATAGGAGAGGCCCAGTCACAATGACCGAGCAGACTATGAGGAGACAAGGCCCTGGGCAGCCTGCACTCAGCACCACTTGGGGTGCACTGGGTGCCAACAACTGGGGCTGGTGATCTTTCAGTCCTGATGACAAGACAGGGAAGGAAAGCTTGTGAGGACCTCAGGACAGGCAGTGACCCTGGTCGAGGTAGAGGAACCATTCCAGATGGAAGACACGGAACAAGCCATGGTTTAAAGGAAGAACAGCCCATGTGAGCCCAATGTCTGGAGAGATGGGGCGTGGGGGGGGGGGGGGCCAGGGCAGCAATAATCCCACTTTCTCTGTGTCAGAGGTGGGAGAAGGAAATGCTGCCCCTTCCTGTTGGCTCCTACAGGGGTAGGATGTGCCTGGAAAGGGACAATGGCAGGAAATCTTGCTCCATATCCTCCTTCAGCCTGATCCCACTATAAAGGAGCATCTCCTTTTTTGGGGCACCAGCAAAATGGATCTCCGGTGGACCCCACTCTCCCTTTTGCTCCTCTTGCTTGGGGATCCCGCCCTAGTGAGGACCCAGGATAAGCCCAGCTGCCCAGGTAGTGGCCTAACCCCCCGCACTGGGACGCTTCCCCCTTGGTGTGAGAACCTGGACTCTTCTATACGTTGATGCAGATGGTGTAATCCTGCCAGCTCTGGTACTAGCGCACTAACCCCCCATTCTCTTCCCACCCTGGGCCCCTCGGCCGTGCCTCTCCTAGCAGAACCCCGGGAACTGCAAGCCAGCAAAATCGTCCTCCTGCCCAGTTGTCCTGGAGCCCCAGGAAGTCCTGGGGAGAAGGGAGCTTCTGGTCCCCGAGGTAAGAGAAGCCAGGGAGCAGGTTGGGGGCCGGGGTGAGGGAGAAGCCAGCGGACAACGAATGGTGCTAACAAGGCTACGGTCAGGGGGCCAGAGCGATAGTCCAGTGGGTTAGGCACTTGCCTTCCATGCAGCTGACCAGATTCTATCTGGGGCATCCTGTATGGTTCCCTGAGCATACCAGGAGTAATTCTTGAGTGCAGAGGCAGGAATAACCCCTGTGCATCAGAAAACCCCTCAGCATGGCCACCAAACAAAATAAAACCACGGCCTGGGGAGGGCAGGGCAGAGTGCCAGGCTCTGAGTGGCCCCCTCCGCATCCTAAGGTAACCCCTGCCTTGGTGTGGTACTGTCCCCACGTTGCAGAGGGGGCAAATGGGATTCAGAGAGGATAAGGGCATTTCCTTTCTGGGGTCAGAGCCAGGACTGAGTATAGCTGGAGTTTGGTGCCTGGCTCCAAGCCCTCATTGTTTTCTGGTTCTGGGCACGATATGGGACTTAAGAACCCTCTGGGATTTCAGGACCACCTGGAGCACCAGGCAAGATGGGCCCCAAGGGAGAGCCTGGTGAGTGTGGGGTCGGGGTTACTCTGATTCTGCTCCTGAGCCTGGACTTGAGAGAGGGCTGTGGCCAAAGGCCCTCTCTGTGCGTGGAGGGTGGGGGAGTGGGGAGGCCTAGGAAGGGCCTGTACCCCTTTCATTTTGGTGGGCGCGGGAATTCCCCGTGGGGGTACTCAGCCCTCAGAGCAGCACCCCTCCCCCTCTCTTTTGAGCAGGATCACCTGGCCAACTGTCTGAGTGCCCCGGGGGTGAGGCAACGTTCCCAGCAGCCTGAAACTTGGAACAGGCCTTGCTGGGGTGTGGCAGAATCATCGGGCTTGGCCCCAGCCTCGGCAGAACACGCTGCAGGGCACAAAGGGATTGAGGGGGGACACTGGAGTACCCCCCATCAACCCCCGGGTCTGTTCCATTCCCTGGATGGGGGGTCGGATGTCACTTGGCCCCCTGCTCAGTCCGTTTTGTTTTCCAGGACCTAGGAGGTGTCAGGACATTCTGAGCCACGGTGCTACCTTGAGTGGCTGGTACCATCTGTGCCTATCAGAGGGCAGAGTCCTCCGAGTCTTCTGTGACATGGACACGGCAGGGGGCGGTTGGCTGGTGAGTGCCCCACCTCTCAGGCCAAGTCCCAGAGGCCCTTCTTCCTTCTGACCCCTAGGGGGAGCCAGAGCCCATTGGAGCCCAGACATTCTTTGGGCTTGTTTATTCATTCACAGGACAAATATTTGTGGAGCTTCCTGAGGACTGGGACAAGTCTGAGAAGGCATCACAGAGGAAGCGTCATTTAAATGGGTTTTGAGGGCTGTGTAGAAGTTCTCTGGCTAAAAGAGATGAGAAGGACATGCTAGGTAGAGGGAGGGAAAAAAATGCAAGGAAGCAGAAGCAAGCTGAGGATGGAATCAGAGTCCATTGCATGCAAGATGCCTCAGGACATCTCTGAGATCCACCAGGAACGATTCCTAAGCAAAGAGCCAGGAACAAGCCCTGAGCACCACCAGGTGTGACAAAAAAAGAAAACAAACCCAAAAAACAAAACAAACAAAAAAGGAGGCTTAGGGGGGCAGGGGATAGCTAAAAGGATCGTGCGCTTGTTTTGCCCATGGGACCCCTGGGTTGGATCCCAGGCATCGCATGGTCTTTGGAGCAGCCCCTAGCCCAAAGCCCTCCTACACACACCTCAAAACAAAAGGGGACTGGGATTGGAGCTCACCAGTAGAGCACTTGCTCTGTATGTGTGAGAGACCCTCGGTTTGATCCCTCATGCTGAAAAATAAATTATTGAGGAAATGTCGAGGTTATCAACGTATTCACAGGCAAAACCCACTCGAACTCGCTAACAACAAACCCCCAGCCCAGGGTGGGCACCCTCCCACACCTCTCAGCTGCCACTGCCCCTCATTTTCCATTCCCAGCCTGGAGCAGGGGCAGGGTTCCAGCCTTCTCTGCCTCCCTAGGTGTTCCAGAGGCGGCAGGACGGCTCTGTGGATTTCTTCCGCTCTTGGTCTTCCTACAGAGCAGGGTTTGGGAGTCAGGAGTCCGAGTTCTGGCTGGGGAATGAGAATCTGTACCAGCTTACTCTCCAGGGTATGTTCCCAGGGGACCCCCGGGGGCCTGAGGGGTACTTGGCCTCTGGGGCTCCTCCACATCCCCTCCCCTCAGGTACCTGGGAGCTGCGGGTGGAGCTGGAGGACTTTGAGGACAACCGCACCTTTGCCCACTACGCCAGCTTCCGCCTCCTGGGGGAAGCGGACCACTACCAGCTAGAGCTGGGCAATTTCTTAGGGGGCACAGCAGGTGAGTGAGCCTGATGGGGGTCCTAGAGGAGGGGAAGGGGGCGAGGCAGGCTCCTCTGCCTGCACTGCCACAGCCTCCGCGAATGTTCCAGGCCCATCCCTTCTCTCTGCAGGCCTCAGTCTCCTTGCTTGAGGAGTGGCAACTATGAGAGGAACGTGCAGGGGGGAAACTTGGGCTCAGGAGACAAAGAGCTGAGCGTGAGGATTCTGTAGGGTTTCTCTGGTTGGTGTAGTGCTGGATTCACCCGGGGTCTCCACATGCCAGGCTTCTGCACTACCACTGAGGCACACAGCTGGCCCACTGTCCTTTTTTCACTATGAGACTTTGGACACGGCCCTTTCAAGGTAGCGCCTCAGTTTCCCTCTGTAAAATATGGGCATGGAGGCTGGGAGGGGGTTGTGGTAGCCATCAGAGACTCATTGGAGCATGAGCTGTTTCAAAAGAGGAACCAGGAAGGGCATTTTTTTTTTTCCAGAGAAGCATCAACTGTTGAGAGACTTTAAAGAGGGAAGTGGTTATGAGGAGGTGCTTAAGAGGCACCCCTATTTCTGCACGGACGTCAGAGAAGTGCTTCCCAGCTTCCCAGGGCTAGAGCCAGCAGAATACAAAACAACGGAAGGAACTGGGAATTGGGGGAGGGGGCAAGCTGGGGAGAAACTAGTGGATTTGGAATCACAGTCCTGTGTCCAAATCCCCAGGACATCTGGGAGCAGCTGAGGGACCTTGGACAACCCTTTGCCCCTTGTCCTCTGATAGCACTCGGTTGCTCCGCGGCTCTGCTGAAAGCAGGGTGACAGCCACCAACATGCCTCCTTCCACATCTCCTCCCTCTAGGGGACTCCCTGAGTTTCCACAGTGGGAAGCCCTTTACCACCATGGACGCCGACCATGACAGCAGTGGTGGCAACTGCGCTGTGATTGTCCATGGTGCCTGGTGGTACGGTTCCTGCTACAGGGCCAACCTCAATGGGCGCTATGCCGTTTCCAAGGCCACCGCCCACAAGTATGGCATCGACTGGGCCTCGGGGCTCGGTGTGGGCCACCCTTACCGCAAGGTTCGCATGATGATCCGCTAGGGCCCTCACAGCAGCCGACTCGCTTCTCCTGCACAGCTTCAGAGCCTTCGGCGCCTCACCCGAGCACTCCTGTCCATGCTGAAAAATAAAATCACGTTAGTCCTTTCTAGGCTCATGAGCCTCTTTCAGTTACTGGTCAAAACTCAGGAGGGCAGAGTCGGGATATGGGTTCCAATTCTATCCCAGCAAACCTCCCTTCCACTCAGGAAGGCGGCTTTCAGATGCTGGGAGGAGCAAGTAGGGTGAGAGGGGCAGCTGGATGCTGGGAGGATTGAAGGGGTTCAAACATCCCTGGGAGGATGCCCTGGGGCCTCCTAGTGCCACAGGTGGATAGAGCCACACAGCTTTCTCACCCTCTCTGTTGCCCCCTGCCCATCCCTCTCAGTACCTGCTTCTGCCTGACCTCTGGGATAGCCAGATTACGGGCAGGGTAGTTGTGGCAGACTAAGGTCTGGGGTTCTGGGGTTTCTGCCTGTGGTTCTCCTTTTTTTTCCCCCTTGGTTTTTGGGTCACACCTGATGGTGCTCATGGTTCACTCCTGGCTCTGTACTCTGTACTCTGTAATCACTCCTGGTGGTCTCTGGGGATAGTATGTGGTGGTGGGGGGATCAAGTCTGGGCAGGGTGTGTGCCTGGCAAGTGCCCTACCCTGCTGCACTACCACACCAGCTCCAGGGAGTTCTCCTTTGGGTGGGTAAAGGTAAAGGTAAAGGCCCTCCCGTTGATCGTCGATTTGCTCGAGCGGGCCCAGTAACGTCTCCATTGGAGACTTTGTTGTTACTGTGTTTGGCATATCGAATACTCTCGGTAGCTTGCCAGGCTCTCCGAGAGGGGCCGGGGCGGAGGAATTGAACTCGGGTTGGCCATGTTGGCCGCTTGTAAGGCGAACGCCCTACCTGCTGTGCTATCGCTCCAGCTTTGGGTGGGTAGAGAGATAATTGCTGAACTCTTCACAGTTGATGGGGTCATTGTCTGGGTGGAGGTCAAAGGTCAGTCGGGCTTCACCGCAGTGGCGCTACTTTTGGGGGGCAGCGCGCACCCAGCAGTGCTTAGGGTGGCTCTAGAGGTTGTCAGGGGTTCGTGGGACTCCAGCCTTTTCAGCTCTCCGCCCGGGTACTGCACAGCAAATGGGATTCTCGGGAGGCGCCCGGGGGAAAGGTCCAGGCTCCGGCTCAGATGTCAGGTTCCGAGTTCCGGGGAGGGGTTGCGATTCGCACCTCTTGCCTCGCCACGGCCAGGGCACACGGGAGCCCCTGCCGTGCTGGCGAGCAAGGGGCACGGGCTGTTCCGGAAGCGGCCGGGCTCCGAGGTTCTGGCGAGGGAGGAGGAGGGAAGAGGCGAATCCCCGGCCTCTGGGGAGTGGTGCTGCCCCGGGCCGAGGGTGGGGCTTTCCCAGTCGGCTGGGAAAGGGCTGGGCTCCGGCTGCGGGTGAGGGCAGGAGGGCGGGCACTCTCCTTTGGAGTCTGGGTGGCGAGGGCAGCCACACCGAACCCGGGGGCCCTCCACGTGACTCGGATCACTAGATGCCCGGGATTCCCGGGACGCAGCGCCCACTTTCCGATTCTCCGAGTCCGGATTTCGCCCTGGACCCCCCGGAACGGGAGCTCGGGGTGTCCAGGTCCAGGAGGAGACTCCCGAGCCCGAGATCCCTGGCTCCAGGGTGGCCCCGAGTGCCCAGAGACCGGCGCCCCATGCCCGAGCGCCCCCCCACGACGGGGCCGTGCCCGCGGTCCGGAGTCCTGGAGCGCGCGGGCAGTTGCTGGCAGGACCCGCTGGCCGAGGCGCTGAGTCGGGGTCGCCCGCACGCGGCGCCCCCCGGCCGCGGCTGCGCGCGAAGCCGGCCGCTCCGCGTGGTCTACGTGCTGACCGGAGAGCCGCAGCCCGCGCCGGACGGCGAGGCGGACGCCGAGGCGGAGCCGCTGCCCCTGCGCTGCCTGCGCGAGGCCTGCGCGCAGCTGAGCGGACCTCGGCCGCGGCCGCAGCTGCACAGCCTGCCCTTCGGGACCCTGGCGCTGGGGGACACCGCGGCCCTGGACTCCTTCTACAACGCGGGTGAGCGCGGGCTGGGGGCGCGGGCGCGGCGGAGGGGCGTGGCGAGGCCCCTCCGGGGAGACCGCGAGGTGCGTGCCGCGGGGGAACCGGGTGGTCTCAGCATCGAAAGTTGGGGGACCCGGGCGGGGCAGCGATCAAAGTGAAATTAAAGAGATGGGGAGCTGCGCTGGGCACGGAATGGAACTTCAGAGCATCCAGACCCCGCTCTGGGGCTCAGAGTTGAGGCTTGAAGCACCTTGGAGTGAAGAGGGGCGAGACTGCAAACGGGGCAGCGCGTGGACCTGGGCAGTGAGGTTGAAGGACTCAGCCTCTGAATATCGCGCGGAGCTGAGGGGGCGGACCCCGGAGGGTGGAGCTGGACACGGCCGAGCAGCCGCGAGGGATTGCGCTTCGGGGCTCCTAACCCACTGCTTCAAAGCACCCGGCTGGAGAGACGGACAGAGAAGCAAAGGAGCCGCTGGCGCTGGATTAGGGACCCGCGAGCAAAGGTTGCGAGTCGCTAGTAAATGCCGTGGAACGGGCGGGCGGGGGCGGGGCGGGGGCGCGGCCTTGAGGGCGTTGCTCTCGGTGGGCCACGCCCCTCGCCCCGCCTCCGATTTTATTTGGTCATCCCTGACCCGGGGAACCGTGCTGGCCGCTTGCTTGTTGTCTGGAGCTAAAAATTGAGGGCTGATTTGGACTTGGAGGACATAGGCATGCACAACGACAGACAGACAGACAGACACAAACGACATATAGACAGGCCTGCAGCAGCCCTTCAGACTGTCACACTTAGGGAGCTTCATGCTCGGCCGCTCACAGGCCCAGTGCTGGTTCACGCGCACACAGCTGGGGCCCAACCCTTTCCAGAGACGGGATGGACAGCCCTGGGAAGGGAACTTCTGTGTTTGCGTAACTCCTGCATCTCTGATGACTGGCTTGGACAGGCGGGGCTGGGCCAAGGCCTCCCTTTGGGAACAGCTGAGACCTGGGTCCCCGGCTGGAGAGCTTAGCTGGGCATCACAGAGAGCATCTGTGTAAGAGGCAAGCAGCCCTCCCTGGGGTAACTGAGGCCCCGAACGAAAAGGGGCCCCGCTGGAGTCTTAGGGGAAGACAGCCGAGCCAGGGTGGATCCCTAAGCTCCTTCCCCAGCTGTGATGCTGGGGGGGAGGGGGGCGCTCAGGACCCAGACTGGCATCGCCTGTGTGCCCGCAGACATGGTGGTGCTGGAGGTGAGCAGCTCCCTGGCACAGCCCTCGCTGTTTTACCACCTGGGCGTGCGTGAGAGCTTCAGTATGACCAACAACGTGCTCCTATGCTCCCAGGCCGACCTGCCGGACCTACAGGCCCTGCGGGTAGGTGGGGGCAGGCAGAGGGCTGTGGTGGGACCTACCCAGACACCAGCATCTGACTGTCTGTCTTCTGCAGGAAGATGTTTTCCAGAAGAACTCGGTGAGCAGAAGCCATCGGGCCCTCCCTTTAACCTCCAATGTGCCCTGCCCTTTGACCTCCAGCATGACCTCCATCTCCACTGCTTTTCCTGGTCTCCTGAGTGCGACCCCCTCCCCTAGCCTCTTTTTTTTCCCCTTTTTGGGTCACACCCGGTGATGCTCAGGGGTTACTCCTGGCTTGCACTCAGGAATCACTTCTGGCAGTGCTCGGGGGACCATATGGGATGCTGGGAATCGAACCCGGGTTGGCCGCGTGCAAGGCAAATGTCCTACCCGCTGTGCTATTATTGCTCCAGCCCCCCCAGCCTCTTTATGTCCTTGTAACCCTCTGTTTCCCTACTGCTTCCTTCTGAAGTGTCCCTTCCCTGCCATTCCCATCCTCATGCTGATCTCAACCCCCTCTCTGCTTGGCTCTAACCTGGTGCTGATCTCTGACCTGTACTGACTCTTCCCTCCCTGCCCCAGGACTGCATTGGCAGTTACACGCTGATCCCCTACGTGGTGACGGCCACCGGCCGGGTGCTGTGTGGTGATGCAGGCCTGCTGCGGGGCCTGGCTGATGGGCTGCTCCAGGCCGGGGTGGGCACTGAGGCCCTACTCACACCCCTCGTGGGCCGGCTGGCCCGCCTGATGGAGGCCATGCCCACGGACTCTTGGTAATCAGGACCCAGGGAGGGGAGTGGCGGGAGAAGGATGGTACGGGTCCAGCAGGGTGGCATGCCCCACCATGCTCTCTCCCTGCCTTCCCTGCTGTGGGCATCAGTGGCTATTTCCGGGAAACCATTCGCCAGAACATCCGGCAGGCCCGGGAGCGGTTCAGCGGGCAGCAGCTGCGGCAGGAACTGGCGCGCTTGCAGCGGAGGCTGGACAGTGTGGAACTTCTGAGCCCCGACATCATCATGAACCTGCTGCTTTCCTACCGAGACGTGCAGGTGAGGCAGGCCTGGGGCTGCGGGGAGCCCCTAGCCAGGGGCTCTGAGCAGACAGTGCCAGCTCTGCACCCCAGCTTCTGTGTCTGTGAGAGGGGACCATTATCACCATCTCCCAGGAATCTTCAGGCAGTTGGTGGGGCAGACGGGCTTCTTTGTGTAGGGGGTGGGGTCCACACTACCTGCAGGCCTCAGCGGTGAGCAGGGGATCGTGGTGGGAAGATGGGGTGTGGGTGGGACATTTGTCAGGCTTCCCTCGGGTAGGGCTGGGGACCCAGCAGAGGCCATCAGGCACGCTGCCTGTCACGCAGGACTACTCAGCCATCATTGAGCTGGTGGAGACACTGCAGGCCTTGCCCACCTACGACGTGGCCGAACAGCACAACGTCTGCTTCCACTATACATTTGCCCTCAATCGGTGAGTGCAGCGAGGCACCCGGGACACAGGTCTCAGCTATGTCAGGTCAGGTGTCACATAGCTGCTCCGAGGCTCAATGTCATCCCATTGTTCTTGCTTTTTTCTCTTACTGCCATCTCTCCTGTGGTCCCTGCTATTCTGTTACTGCTGGTGGCGGGTGGGGTGGGTTGGTGCTGCCCTGTAAGGTCACTGCTCCCCAGAGTCATCACAACAGGAGCCCCTGGTGTCCGGGTTCCCTATCTTTAGAAAGGTCGGTGCTGAGTGGGGTGCTACTCCTGAAAGAATCAGCTCTTGAAAGAGTCCCCCCTGAGGGATGGAGCTATAGAACAGCAAGGAGGGCGTTTGCCTTGCACGTGGATGACCCAGGTTCAATCCCCAGCATCCTATATGGTCCCCAGAGCACTTCCAGGAGTAATTCCTGAGTGCAGAGTCAGGGTTAGGCCCTGAGCATCGCCAGGTGTGACCCCCCCCCAAAAAAGAAAAGAAAAGCGAAGGGGCTGGAGTGATAGCACAACGGGTAGGGCGTTTGCCTTGCATGTGACTGACCTGGGTTTGATTCCCAGCATCCCATATGGTCCCTTGAGCACCGCCAGGAGTAATTCCTGAGTGAAGAGCCAGGAGTAACCCCCGTGCATCACTGGGTAAAAAAATAAAGGGAGGGGCTGGAGCGATAGCATAGTGGGTAGGGCGTTTGCCTTGCACATGGCCGACCCAGGTTCGATTCCCAGCATCCCATATGGTCCCTTGAGCACCACCAGGGGTAATTCCTGAGCACAGAGCCAAGAGTAACCCCTGCGCATCGCTGGGTGTGACCCAAAAAGCAAAAAAAAAAAAAAAAAGGGAAAAAGTTCTCCCTGTTTAGAGTCAGGGGCTCCTGGAGAGCGGGACAGGGTTCTCAGGCAGGCCCCCAGCCCAGCCCATCTTTCCCGCCCCCTAGAAGGAACAGGCCTGGGGACCGGGAGAAGGCACTGGCTGTGCTGCTGCCGCTGGTCCAGTTGGAGGGCTCTGTGGCACCAGACCTTTACTGCATGTGTGGGCGCATCTACAAGGACATGTTCTTCAGTTCTGGCTTCCAGGAAGCCAGCCACCGCGAGCAGGCCTACCACTGGTAAGGGATACAGGCCAGAGGGCAGCAGGTTGGAGCTGTGGGCATCAGTCCGGTCTGATCTGACTGCCCCGCCCCAGGTACCGCAAGGCCTTCGATGTGGAGCCCAGCCTGCACTCAGGCATCAACGCAGCTGTACTGCTCATCGCGGCCGGCCAGCGCTTCGAGAGCTGTGAGGAGCTCCGGCTCATAGGTGAGTTCCATTCTCCATTCCTCTCCCCAGCACTACCACAAAGGGGCAGAGTAGACAGAGGACACAACAGTAGCTGGCACTGTTCCTCCCTTTGTGTGGGTTTGCGGCCATACCTAGCAGTGCTCCAGAGAATAGGTGGTGTGAGAAATTGAACCCAGGGTTCCTGCATGAAAAGCAGATGCTCAGCCCTTTGAGTCCTCCCTGGCCCTATGATTTGGAAACAGTGTCTGAGTCAGTGTGTAAGGAACAGGGCAAGGTACCAGGGAGTGACACCTGACCCCTGCCTTGTGTGTACCCCCAACCAAAATCAAACCCAAACTCTCCCCTGAGCTCCCACTTCCACCTGGGGATCTTGCCACAGCTGTTTTCACCTGGGCTGGTGCTGTGATTGTGGTTGCACTTACCTGCCCACACTTACAAAGGCCATGGCTCTCCCTCCCAGGCATGAAGCTGGGCTGCCTGCTGGCCCGGAAAGGCTGTGTGGAGAAGATGCAGTATTACTGGGATGTGGGCTTCTACCTGGGAGCCCAGATCCTCGCCAATGACCTTGCCCAGGTGGCGATGGCCGCAGAGCAGCTGTACAAGCTCAATGCCCCCATATGGTAAGTGGTCTGCTGTAGGCATGCCCTGGCAGCTCTGTCCACTGGCACGCTAGCCTGACCTCCCTATTTGGCGATCTGGGCTTTCTCAGTATAGTAGCCAAGATGCCCAATGCCCATGTTCTGGTTACATCCATGCCAGTCTCCTCTCCCTGGCCATGCTAGCCGGGGCCTGGGCAGAACTGAGGACAGGCCTGGCCCGCAGGTATCTGGTGTCAGTGATGGAAACCTTCCTGCTCTACCAGCACTTCCGACCCAGCCCAGAGCCCCAGGGAGGACCCCCGCGCCGAGCCTACTTCTGGCTCCACTTTTTGCTACAATCCTGCCAGCCGCTCAAGACATCCTGTCCCCAAGGGGACCAGTGCTTGGTGAGGTCCACGGGGGTGGGAGTGGGGAGATGGGGCCTGAGAGAAGACAAGCACCTTCTACCAACCTCTCTCACTCCCCAACAGGTGCTGGTCCTGGAGATGAACAAGGTGCTGCTGCCCGCCAGGCTGGAGGTTCAGGGCACAGAGCGGGGGGGCACCGTGACGCTGAGCCTGGTGGAGCCCGAGAGCCAGGTGAGGCTCTGTGCGGCTCCTGCTCCTCACTCCTTCCATGCGGAGTGCTCCAGTCCACACCTGCAGGGGTCCTCACCTGCAACTCACACTGCCTCTCTTCTCACAGGATGCTGGGACCAGCAGGACATTGCCCGTGGCCTCCATCTGCGGTGTGAGGTGAAAGGACAGTTCTGGGGGGCCACCCGCGGGGGCATGGGGCTGTACAACCAGCCTGCCGGTGTTCACTGGGCCTCTCCCTTTCTGCGCAGTGCCTCCAAGCGTGACGGGCGCTGCTGCTTCCTCTATGGACTCCCACCGGCTCAGGACGTTCAGCTCTGCTTCCCCAGCGTCAGCCACTGCCAGTGGTGCGGCAGGGCTGGGTTCCCCAGGGCCGGGAGGCTGGGAAGGTGGGGGGGGCACGCCCCCACCTGACCTAGGAGTGGACGACGTCCCATCCATGCCCTGATCTCCCCCACCCTCAGGTTCTGTGGCCTGATCCAGGCCTTGGTGACGAATCCGGATTCAGAGGCGCCTGCAGAGGAGGCGGAGGGCGTGAGGGAGGTCCTGGAGGTGAGGAAGAGGCGGGGGTGGGGGGGTGTGCTGGGGGCTGGGGGGGGATGCTGAAGGCTTTGCCGACACCCCCCACCCCCGCACTCTCTGCAGTTTGACTATGAGTACACGGAGTCGGGCGAGCGGCTGGTGCTGGGCAAGGGCACGTACGGGGTGGTGTACGCGGGCCGCGAGCGGCACACGCGCGTGCGCATCGCTATCAAGGAGATCCCGGAGCGCGACAGCAGGTAGGGGTCCAGGCACGGGGGGCACGAGAGAAGAATGTCCTGTACGCTGGAGAGGGAGGGAGAAGCGGGGTTCAGGAGCCGGGCATGTGGGCGGGGGCATGGGCTGGAGAAATCTGACTCAGTGCATCCGGGTCTGTGGGCGGAGCGCAGGGACCCGTGGGCTGTCTGCCCTTTGGCCAGGTCTGGGGGCCCGGCTGGTCCTGGCTCCTGGCATGGCTGGTTCTGGAACTGGGGAAGCCTCCCCTCGCCCCCAGATTCTCTCAGCCCCTGCATGAAGAGATCGCGCTGCACAGACGCCTGCGCCACAAGAACATCGTGCGCTATCTGGGCTCAGCCAGCCAGGGCGGCTACCTCAAGATCTTCATGGAGGAAGTGCCGGGAGGTACCTGGAGAAGCCTGGGAGGAGCCAGGGAGGGGTGCAGGCAGTCCTAGGGGAAGATGAACCCTAGCATTTGTGTGGGTGTCGTGGGCTACAATTAGTTGAGACTGTGTGGTGCTTTGACGAGTCTGTATGCCTGGGCATCTTGCAAAGAGCTGTGGGTTGAAATCATGTGGGTGCCAGTAATGAACTTGGACTCTCTGTGGCCCAGGAAGTCTGTCCTCTTTGCTGCGGTCGGTGTGGGGCCCCCTGCAGGACAATGAGAGCACCATCAGTTTCTACACACGCCAAATCCTGCAGGGACTAAGCTACCTACACGACAACCGCATCGTGCACCGAGACATCAAGGTGAGCCCAGGGCGGGCTGGTCTGTCCTGGTCTTCAGTGGAGACACAGGGACAGACAGCTGGCCCTTTGCAGAGGGTAGGGGAATTCACCAGAGAGATTTTCTGACAAAGGAGAGTGGTTCAATCTCAGCTCAGCTAGAAGCCAGCTAGCTGGGGAACCAATGGGATGGTGGGGATTGGGGGTGGGGAGAGGCTGGTAGAGACAGGGCAGGCAAGGGAGTCCCAGGGTCACTGATATCTTTTTTTTTTTACTTTTTTGGGGCCACACCTGGTGGTACTTAGGTCTTACTCCTGGGTCTGCTCTCAGGGATCACTCCTTGTGGTAATCGGGGGACCATATGCGATGTTGGGGATCAAAGGCTGCATGCAAGGCAAGCGCCCTATCCACTGTGCTATTGTTCCATCCTCAACCACTGGTACCTGGTTATTGGGCTCTACCTAACAGAGGTGGCCACAGGTCACCGATCTTTCAGTGTGCAAGGGATGTAGTTACTGGAGAGGGTCAGTATATACTGTTTCAGGAGCCTGATATTCACGGAGTTTGATGTTCACTCTGCTCAGGGGGACAATGTACTGATCAACACTTTCAGTGGGCTGCTCAAGATTTCTGACTTTGGCACCTCCAAGCGACTGGCGGGCATCACACCATGCACAGAGACATTCACAGGTGAGAGGGCGGGAAGGTGGCCATGGGAGTGCAGACCTGGGCAAAGAACCTGGGGCTGTCCAGGAAACAGTGTTTCTCCTGGCCCAGACTCAAGTTCTAGGGGAATGGACCCCAGGAAGCTGTACTAGGACAGGGGTCAAGTGAGGCTCTCTAGGAATTGGAGAGCTGGTGTGTTTTGGGGTGTTGTGCCTGAATTGAAACCCAAGAGCACTCTGAGCTCTGTGGGCCATTGTAGGCAACGGAGTGTAGAGTAGGTGATGCTGTCCAGACTGGATGATGGGATGGGCTGTGAGGGATGAGCGAGAAAACTCAGGAGAGGCCTGACAACCAGGGTAGGTGATCGGGTCTGTCCCAGATGATGGGGTTCAGAGTGAGTAGAGGACCAGAGGATGATAGGACCCTGGAGGTGAGAAAGGCTCCATCAGCATGACCACTATGTCCTAGGGACCCTGCAGTATATGGCCCCGGAAATCATCGACCAGGGCCCCCGGGGGTACGGAAAGGCAGCTGACATCTGGTCATTGGGCTGCACTGTCATTGAGATGGCCACAGGCCGCCCGCCCTTCCATGAGCTCGGAAACCCACAGGCTGCCATGTTTCAGGTAAGAGCCATGTTTCAGGCTGTGGTGGGGACAGACTGAGCCCCAGTCACCTCTAACCCTGACCCCGTTTGCTCTCCCTGTCCTCTTCCAGGTGGGCATGTTCAAGGTGCACCCACCAGTGCCCAGTTCTCTGTCAGCCGAGGCACAAGCCTTCCTCCTTCGAACTTTTGAAGCAGACCCCCATCTTCGAGCCAGTGCTCAGGCACTGCTGGGGGATCCCTTCCTACAGCCTGGGAAGAGGAGCTGCAGCCCTGGCTCCCCCCGACATGCTCCACAACCCTCAGGTACCACTTGGGTGGAGGGAGGGAGCAAATGTGAGGTAGGGGTGCCATGCAGGAAGATGCCTGGGGGTTTGTCCCCCAGGCTGATGGATTTGTCCCTCCCTCAGATGCTACCTCATCCAGCCCCACTCCTTCAGTGGACTCGACCACCCAGTCCCAGACATTCCCGCGCCCTCAGACACCCTCTCAGCACCCGCCTAGCCCTCCTAAGCGCTGCCTCAGCTACGGGGGCACCAGCCAGCTTCGGTGAGAACCAGGTTTCTGGGATGGTACTGCCCTTGAGGACTTGTACGCCTCAACCACTTGCAAGAAAGGCATTTGGTACTAATCTCCCAGATGCTCTTATTTTTATTGTGCCCCTTCAGTGCTGGGCTCATCTCTATCCCAGAGGAATCAAAGAGCCCCGATACAGTCCTTAGGGCTTAGGGCTTTGTGGGGTGGTGCCGTTCGATGTTGCTGCCTGCCCCCTCCAACAACTTTCACACCCAGGGTCCCCGAGGAGCCCGGGGCTGAAGAACCAGCGTCTCCCCAGGAGAGTTCGGGGCTGAGCCTGCTGCACCAAGAGAGCAAGCGCCGGGCCATGCTGGCCGCAGTGCTGGAGCAGGAGCAGCACAGCCTGGCGGAGAATCTGCGCTCCGAGCAGGAACAGGTGGGCGGACCGCCCCGGCACCCCCTAGTGTTTCAGCATGGACAGGATTTCTGCTGAGGGTCTTCCCCACCTACCCCCGCCCACCCCACCAGCATCTCTTAGCTCAGGTGCGAAGACGTGCTGGACAACCTCTCTCTTCCTTCTCAGGATTCCTGTTTGGGCAGGAATCACGTGCAGCAGCTACTGCGCTGCCTAGGGGCACACATCCACACTCCCAACCGCCGACAGCTGGCCCAGGAGTTGCGAGCACTGCAAGGACAGCTGCAGACCCAGGGCCTTGGGCCAGCCCTTCTGCAGGGACCTCTCTTCGCCTTTCCGAATGCGGTAAGACTGCAGTGAAATGGAGTGATAGTACAGTACCTGCCCCCACACCCCTGCCAGACCTCGGGGAGTGATCCCTGGTACAGAGCCAGGAGTAAGCCCTGAGCACAGCCGGGTGTGGCCCCAAAACGACAACAAAAAATATTCTCGCAATAAGGGCTTTCCAATGAGTAGTTGGGTGGGTTCCCCAGTGCCTCCTGTAACTGTGCAAGCATTTGATGTCGCAAGACTCCATAGGCGCCTTCTCCAGGAAGTCACTGTCATCATCTGGAAAGGGACAGCCACCTGGTCATTAGCTTCCCAGCCCCTCCCCTGACCCCAAGCCCTCCCACTCCACTTGCCTCTGGCAGAATATTTATTTTTTCACTGCCTAGATAAACACAGGGCCTGACTCATCTCTACACATCCCCACCTGACAGGAGTAGTTTTATTTTATTTTGGGGCAACATTCTTTCTCAGCAAGGTGCTAGGTGCCGAGATTCCAACCAGGTTCCAGCACACAAAGCATGCACACTTGGCCTTGGGGGTATCTTCCCAGCCCTTGGCAGGAGATTTCTTAGACCTTCCCAGCTCCAGCTCCATGGTGCTGTGAGGCTCAGCAGTCTCACATCGTGCCTGTCCTCCCTCTCCAGGTGAAGCAAATCCTCCGCCGGCGCCAGATCCGCCCACACTGGATGTTTGTGCTGGACTCACTGCTCAGCCGTGCTGTGCGAGCTGCCTTGGCGGTGCTGGGCCCTGGTAGGTGCGTGTGAGTGTGTGCGTGCGTGCATGCGTGTGTCCCTTTTGGGGGCGTGGCAAACACAAATGAGGTCGGCAGTGGGAGTGGTCAGGGGCAGGCTTTACCTGGGTGGACTTCGGTCTCCCTGCCCCAGAGCCTTGACTGTGCTGGCCTCTGGGGTCCCAACTGGGAATTCTCATCCCGCTTTTATTGTAAGAGGTGAAGGAAGAAGCAATCCCTCCGAGGTTAGAGGAACCGAATAAAGAAGAGGCATCCCAGCCAGAGCAGCTGGAGACGGTGGTCCAGCCCAACCCTGCCCCTGTGGAACCTGAGCAGAGCCCCCCACTTCTGATGGTGCAGTTGAGCCTCTTAAGAGCAGAAACGGATAGGTAAAGCCCCTAGAACTTGTCTGTTGCTTCGCGCTCCATCCTCATGCTGCCCCTTCCACTGTACCCACCCTTCCGCACCCCAACAGACTCCGAGATGTGCTGGCTGAGAAGGAACGAGAGTGCCAGGTTCTGGTGCAGCAGGCTCTCCAGCAGGTGAAGGGACAGGCTGAGAACTCTGCCGTGGCCTCACAGCCCTCAGGTGAGCAGGACCCGGGCGGTGTTCACCTGTGGTGGGTGCGAGGCAGCATCTGGAAGGAGACACCCTGACTCACACCTGACTTCTTGACAGCGGCTCTCCTGGGGGACCAGAACCTGGTGCAGTGGCTACAGGAACTGAACGTGGATGCAGGAACCATCCAGACGGTAAGAATGGTGGCTGGTTGTGACCTCAGCAACCCCAAACTCCATCTTTGCCATCTTTCAGCACCTCTTCCTCTGTCCTTCTGCTGCTGAGAGCCTGCAGAAGGGTCCCTTAGTGTTCCCTCCCAGGCACAGATAAGAATGGGTGTGATCTGCTCCAGCGGGTGTCTAGGCCCAGCTTTCCTGATTCTTTGGTTCCTTGTCCACAACCAGCTCCTGAGTCACCGCTTCACCCTCCACATCCTCCTGACCTGTGCCTGCCGAGACGACCTCATCTACACCCGTATCAGGTGTGTGCTGCGCTTCCCAGGCATGAACCACATCTGTGGCCTCACGCTGGTCCTATTTTCACCCGCAGTGACAGACTGGTGCTCCCCGGAAACAAGGGTCTCAGGCAGGCTGGGTAACGGAGAGAGCCCAGGGCCTTCTGGTAGAGTCACACAGAACTCCTCCACATACTAGGGGAGGGATGGTGTGTCGCATCTGGAGAGCCATCTTGACACAGCGAGCAGGATCCACAGCAGCGGCGCTCGGTTCCCGAGAGGCGGAGTGAAGGCAGCAGAGGATGGAGGCCACACCGAAGGATGGAGAATGGAGAGGACCCCAGCAGCACTGACACATCCCACACCGAGGGGCAATGGGAAGAGATCAGGCAGGTGGGAAAACCAACCACAAAGATGGCCCAAGCATGCCAGGCAAAGACTATTAAACCCAACACTTTTGTATCCTTGGGTCTTAAACTTTTTTTTTCTTTTTGGGTCACACCCGGCGATGCTCAGGGGTTACTCCTGGCTCTGCACTCAGGAATTAATCCTGGTCGTGCTCAGGGGATCATATGGGATGCTGGGAATCAAACCCGGTCGGCTGCATGTAAGGCAAACTCCCTATCCACTGTTCTATGGCTCCAACCCCAGTCTTTAAGGTATGGCATCCAGGTGGGGCCCAAGGACCAGTCATTAGGTCTTTAGGTCTGAGTCTAAAATGCCTTCCCTGGTCCCCTTCTATCCCTGGCTTTCCTGCTGCCTCTTTGCTCCTCTCCCCTGCTCCCCAAGCAGACATCAGCCCCTCATTGTCCTTAGGATAGACTTTATTGACCTTAGCCAAGGGCAGGCTCTGAGATGGGGGTGCAGAGAGTTTGACAGGACTGCTGGGACAGCTATGTCCGGGGGACCAGGTTGGTTCGGAGGGGCAGGAGGCCATCCACCCACTCACACGGTCGCTCCAGGAGAGTCTGCCACAGCTGCTTCTCTTCAGGGGTGGAATCCATCCAGGGCACCTGCAGCCCATAGCTGCTACCTGGATGTGGGGGGGGTGGGGGGAGGGAAACACTGGACACCTCAGTCTCAAGGATCACCCACCTGGTCCCAGATTATGTATGCACTGTCAACCCAAGTTCTCCATGGACTCCAAAGCTCAGGTAAGGGCAAAACAAGGCCCAGGGTGGCACTCCGATCCCATTTCTCAGGACTGACCCTGCTCCACTCACCTGTGCCCAGGCTGAGACGTGTGCCCCCCAGCTGGCGGCTGGCCAGGGCCCCGTGGTCCCAGAGGGACAGCTCAGCGCAGGCCTGGCGCAGGTCAGCAGGCCCAAAGCCATCGTAGACCATGGTGTGGTTGAACATGGGGCTGAGGCTGCGGCGTACCACCCTTGTTCGTTGGCGGCCGGCTCGGCTGTCATCGGGCAGCACAGAACTGTGGGAGAGATAGGTTGGCTTCAAGCAGCTACCTCCTTATACTCCCCAAGTCCTGTCCTTCTCCAGCATGCAAAAGTCCTCCGGCTCTGCCTTGAGATCTGGCCCCAGACATTGGCTACCTGGAATCTTTGCACCAGCTTTCTGTCTGAAGTTTCAACCCTTGGACTGGGGGAGAATGTTCAGTGGGCTGGAACACATGATCTGCATACAGGAGGCCTGGGTTCCATCCTAGGTACTGTATAGATCACCCCCTCTGACACTCCCACTAAGCAGTGAGCCAGGAGTAGCCCCTGAGCACCTAGGTGTAGCCCCCAAATGAAAACATAAAAAAATTACAATTCCAGGGGCCATAGAGATAGTACAGTGAAGGTGCTTGACTTGCATGCAGATGATCCGGGTTTGATCCCAGGCACTGCTTATAGTCCTCTGAGCAAAGTCAGGAGTGATCCCTGAGCACACTCAGGTCTGGCCCATTTCCCTCCAGTGCTCCAATTAAAACCCCTATTCAGAATAATGTCTGAAATATAATTACACTACTGTCCAGTGCAGTGACCTACACTGGCTCCCTATTGTCCACCCACTGGAAATAGTCACCAAACTCTTTAAAACCTCCGAACTCCTTCTGCAAGATAAATTACCTTTCAGAAGTACCAAACCTAAAAAAAGAAAACTGTCATTTTCTCCAGCCAGGGACTCGGAACTCTCATGAACTGATGTTCATTGTACTCTCTGAGGGTTTGGAGCACCTGGAAGGCTTGGAGGTTCCCCACGCTTACTTGGAAAACCACTCAAATACAAGTTTGGAGCAAGCCTTACAGCCTGGCCTTCCATGGCAGGTCCCTGCAACCTTGCGGGTCTCAGCTTCAGGTCCTCAACAGTCCTATAAGTGCCCGTCACCCTAAACAGTAGAGCCTGGAAGCTTCTTCCCTCACTCCAGGCCTGTGCTCAGGCTGTCCCTGCACCCCTTCTCAGTGGTCAAAGCTCACCCTGGACCATCATGGGAGGTTGATTAGCAGGGGCAGTGGGGGCTAGGAGAGAGCTTAAAGGAGTTTAAAAAAAAAAAAACGGAGTTGATCTCGGCCCCACATGGGCCCCAGAGCGGTTCCAAGAGCAACCCTCAAACACTGAACATGATGAGCCCCCCAAGGGTACGATCAGATGTGGCTCAAAAATCAAAAAATGATAGAAGGTTTTGTTTGAGGTGGGGCGTTCATTGCAGGCGGAAGGAAGGGAAGCCGGGAGATTCCAGTGGGCCCTCACCATTGTACGTAAGAATCCAGGGATCCTGAGCGCAGTGGAATGAGGTCCTGGGCTTCCTTCACCCAGAAGTGCAGCTCCCCGCTGGGGGGCTGATCTGCGCCTGCGGAGAGTGGATGGCTAAGGCCGGGTCCCCTCCCCAGGGAACAGGAGTCTTCTTCCTTGCAGGGCCTGTCCTGTTTGGCCTCTCGCAGGCCGGTCACTCACCCTCAGCACCAGCAGGGACGTACTTGAGGGACAGCGAGAGCAGCCCGCGGCTGGGGAGGTCGTCGGGCGACGGCGGGACCTGCGGGAGTCCGGGGGGCCGGTCGGGGGCGGGGGCAGACCCAGGGGAGAGCGGCCCGGGGTCTCCAGGTACTGAGGGGCGGGGTTAATAGGAGGACGGTCCCGGGAACCTGTTCTGGCCACGTGGGCAGGGCTAGGGGAACCCCGGCGGTACAGGCGGGTCTCCACACACGGGTCAGCTCTCTCACCCGGGGCTGCAGAGGGAGCCAGGTGGCCTCAGAGTCCCAGTTCCACGTGTCCAGGGGCACTTCGACTTCTCCCAGAAAGATGTTGCGACCCAGGCTTTCGCGATGCCACACGGACAGGCTCAGCACGCGACCCAGGAGCTCGGCCTGCGGGACGGAGTACTGGGGACAGGAGGTGCACATTGGCGGGGCGCCGCTCACGGCCCTAGTCCCAACACCGTCCTTGCAGCACGGAACCTCGGGGAGCCCACCCCCCCAAGGGCATCAACGGGGATCTGGACCAGCGCTACGCACACCGCCGCCAGGCCAGCCAGATAGACTAAAGCACCTGACGGGACAACGACACCTGACTCCGGCTGCCCCTGCCCCTAGGCGTCCGGCTGCTGAGCCGGGGGTCGCCCCGACGACGCTGCAACCGCACCTGGAGAATCTCGTTGAAGACGGGGTTCAGGTTCCGTTTCTTCACCGCCGTCTTGCGTTTGCTCAGCTTATCAGGGAGGAGGTAGCTTTTGACGTAGCTGGGGCGCGGGAGGTGAGAACGGGAGATAAGGCGGGGAGCCCACGCCGCGCTTCCGCCCCGGCCCGCGGCCGCCCCACGCACTCACTGCTCCCCAGCACCGCGGGGCTCCGCCCACCTCCCCCCACCCCCAGAACCCTGGGGTCCGCGCCCCGCGAAAAGCGGCGGGCCGGGCCTGCGGGCGCCCCCTCCCGGCCGGGCCCCGCACTCACGGGTCGGAGCGGCGGCGGCGCGCGGCCGCCAGGCCCTGGCACTGGATCACGTGCACGCGCAGCTCGCCGGTGCCCGGCTCGTAGCGCAGCGCGAAGTGCACCGAGCCGCGCACCTGCACGGCGCCCGCCTCCGCCTCTCCGGACAGGCTCATCTGGCTGCCGCTCAGCTGCGGACGGGGGGCGGGGGTGATCAGGGCGTGGTGCGGGGCTCACGTCGGGGGCAGGGAGAGTGGGGGACCGGGGGAGAAAGGACAGCACCCGAGGCAGCGCGTCTGGGGCTGCGGTGTCCGGTCTGGGAGTGAGCGTCGGGGTGCGGGGGGTAGTGCCCACCTTCCGCGTCCCCTGGCCCCCTCCTTCACCCCCTCACCGTGGAGGAGTTGAGGCTGGACACCGAGGAGCTGCTGCTGAGCATGCGGTCGAGGGAGGGACAGCGTCCCGGCGTCTCCTCCCCATTCTCGTGGGCCTCGGACGCGGCCTGGTTCTGGGGAGACGGGGGCGTGAGTGCGTGAGTGGGGGGCGCCCGCTTTCCCCCAGCCCCTCCCGGACCGCGCTCGCCCGGCCCCTCGGGAGTCCGCTCCGGCTCTTGAACGCAGCCGCAGCCGCGCCCGCCTACCTGAGCTGGAGGGGGCGTTGGCTCCTCGGTGCCCCGCGACCGCGGCTCGGGCGACGCCTTCTCCTCGGTGCAGACCTGTTCGCCCCCAGGACTAGGGGCTGGGGTGGGGCAAAAGTGGAGGGGAGAACCCCTCTGGAGCCTGGTCCTGAGCCAGATTGCAGGGGCTGGTTTACAACCCCAGGGACCCCCAGCACGTTCAGGCCCGGGGTATCCCGGGGGAAAATCACCCTGATTTAGGAGGCAGCTGAACACTAGTAACTGGGGTCAGAGTTGCTCAAGTCCCCATGACCTCTCTCCTCCCCAGCCCATACCCTCCCACGGTTTACCTTCTTGGGCATGGGGCCCGTCCTCCTGATCAGAAGCCCATGGAGATGCGTATGGGGTGGAGGAATCAGGTACCTGAAGAAGCCAGGGATACAGAGTCAAAGGTCATGGTGGGTCAGAGCCCCCCCTTCCCTCAATCCCCATCTTCAGATGTGGCACAGTCCTCAGGGCAGGGATGGCACCCTGGCAGGACCAGTTGGGCCTGTACTTCACACTTCTTTACTCTGAGGGCTTGTCTGCCTACCTCCAGGACAATTCTGCCTGACTGAATAGGGCCCCCCTGGAAGCTGGGTCCACACCCCCTTTTGATAGGTGGTGATGAGAGAGGCCCAGTAGGGTCTCAGGGTTCTTAGGCTTCTTCCCAGCACACCCCACCTCTACCCCAGCACCTGGGCGCTTCTTCCACCAGCTCTTTCAGTCACTCATTACTCACCTCTGCCGGGATGAACCTCTCTTGAGGGGCCTCTTCGTCAGGGAGCCTAGGAGGAGGGAGGGGTGACCGTCAGGGCACGGGCTCGGGTCACTGGTGGGTGCCCTCCCCTCCTGCCACACCACCTCACCTAGGTTCCGGCTCCTCTTCACTCCCTTTGCCAGCAGCCTCGGCCTTCTGGAGGCCCGGAGACTGGTCTCCTGTGCTCCGGTGAGAAAGTCTGTGAGCCCCCACCTCTGAAACTCCAGACCTTGGAGATGCCCGCCCACCTCCGAGGTCCCCTGGGGAAGATACCCACCAGGAGACACACAGCTCTGGGGCAACAGGGACCCCCTGCCATCTCTCCCCAGTGCCCTCTGCCACTCTGCCCTAGAGGTTTCCTCTCACCCCTGGAACTCTTTTTCCGGCGGAAAGAGGCTCGGACAAGGTCGGAGCCAAGGTGGGTGTGGTGGTGTCTCTGGGCACGAGCTTCCTGGAACCAGTCTCCCGTCAGGATCTTCAGCTGCCCAGGGTCGGCCAGTGAAGCCCGGAGCTTGCTGGAAGGTGGGGAGGGTATGGCTGTCACCACTCATGCCCAGTACTGTGCCCACTGAGGCCAGGTGCATGGCAGCAGATCAGACTTGGCCCCTTCCTCCGGAGGGACTTAGTTTAGTGGCAGTGAGTCTAGGATATTAGTGAGGTAGATGCCACGATGCGTATGAGAAGGGCTCGCTTTGCCTGTGGGGATCCAGGAGCGCTTTCCAAAGGAGGTGGCGCTTTAATTGCTGCCTTGTTTGTTTCTGACTATACTCAGCAGTGCTCAGAGACTCAGTGCACAGGGTTCACTGCTCAGTGTTCTGGGCACCATGTGTTGCTGGAGACCAAACCTGGGCCACGTGAAAGCAAAGCATGTCCTTCGATCCCTTGAGTTATCTCTCTGCCTTTGAATTGTTTCTTCTTTTGGTGGAGGAGGGGGACACACCTGGTGGTGCTCAGGATTACTGCTGGCTCTGCTCTCCGGGATCACCTCTGGCAGGCTCAGGGGATAATATGGGATGCTGAGGATTGAACCTAGATTGGTTGTGTGCAGAACAAGTACCCTACCCACTATAATATCTCCACCAACCCTGAATTGCTTCTTTAAGGACAAATAGAAGTTCTCCAGGTAGAAAAAAATTATTAATTATAATTATCATCAAATAATTACATCACCTCTGTCTGGATGAATCTCTCTTGAGAAGCTTCTCCACATCATCTGATCTCATTCTATGAGGCAGTGCCCCATTTGACAGATGGAGAGAGTGAGGCAGGGTGTGAGGGTGTCAGGACCAGGAGGTGCCTGTCAGAATGTCTCCAGACATAGTTGGTGCACCCAGGCTCCTCTGCCACTGTGTGGCCCCAGGGGAGGGACAGCACAGAGGTGAGGGGGTGCCGGGAGCCCCGGGGCTGAGTGGACACTGTGCATGCATTGGGGTGGCAGTTCTCCTGGAAAGTGAGGTGGAGAGGCTGTATCTGACAGGAGGACAGGTCTGAGAGCCCCAACTGAGCTACGGTGGCCCTGAGGGTTCAAGACTGCAGAAAGGAGGCTGGGAAGGGAGCTGGTAGAGTCATCTAACACAGGTAATGCGCCAAGCACAGGGGAAGAAGAGGCAAAGCCTCTTCACAGGTGTTGTCAGGCAGCATGTCATGTCGGTGGGCTTGGGGTGGGGGGCCAGGAAAGTGGTTCAACGCCTCGGTCAGGACTGCCCGCCCTGCCGCACCTTACACGGCCTTCCTCCCGCTGGCGCAGGTGCGCGTCTCTCTTCAGGACCTCTGCAATCGCCTCCTGCTCTTCCTCCGTCAGGAAACTGAGGTCCAATAGCCCGGCGGCCTCAGGCTCCAACTCGTGCGCCATGAGGGGGCAGGGCAGGGCCCAGAGCCCCTCTTGAGATATGTGGGCGCTCTGGGGCATTAGCTGGGGCAGTGCCCCGGCTGGGCACACCTGGTTCCCTGTGGACAGACCAAGGGACAGGTCAAGCCCTATCCAAATGCAGAGAAGGTCTTGGAACTGTCATTTGTGGGGCCCATGCCGGCTGTGCTCAGGGTTTATTCCCAGCTCTGTACTTGGGTCATTCCTGGCAGTGCTTGGGGGACCAGGATCAGCGGCCTACAGGTAAGCACTTTAACTTCTGTGCTATCTCTCTGGTCCCTGGCTGACCTTTTAAAAATGACCCAAATGGGGCTGGAAAAAAGCTAATATGCATGATTTACACCTCTAGTTGTCACCCTCATGAAGGCACGCCCCTACCAATGCCCACTCCACCTACTCAGCACAGAGCAGGAAGTAACCCAAAATGCAACAAGATAAAAAAAAAAAAAGCAAAAAACCTGCTTAAATATACGCTCAACCGAGGGGCCAGGTACAGCCCCAGGGAAGACTGAGGTGGTGTGAGATGCGTCATGGACACATTCAGATACTGGTCCAGAAACATGCTCAGGGGTGCACAGGGCACACTGAAACCAGCTTTCCAAGGTGGAGCAGACACCTGCCATGCACACATGCTGATTCCTGCAGAGCCTGCCTGGGAAGCCTATGAAACAGAGGCCCAGCCCCAACCCAAACTAGGAGACTAACCCAACATGTTCTTTTTCTTTTCTCTTCAGTTTTTGGGTTACACCCAGCAGTGCTTACGGTCACTCCCGGTGGTGCCCAGGGAGTCTTGCAGTGCTCTGGATGGAACCCCAACCTCACCTGTGCTCCAGTTCTTGGAGCTCCCTCCTGGCCTCACTGAGCATAGTCTTAAACCCAACACCTCCCTACACAATTTTTGTTTTGTTTTGTTTTTGTTTTCAGGACACAGCTGGTAGTGCTCAGGTCTTACTCCCAGTTTTGTATTCAGAAATCACTCCTGGCCATGCTCAGGGGATCAAACCCAGGTCAGCTGTGTGCTGACAATATCCCTTGCCCTGGCCACTAGCATGTGCATGCAAAAGGAGAGAAGATGGGGTCATCAGGACAAGTACAAGGCTGGAACAAAGACAGATCACACCCGCATGGCACACCCACACCATGAGCTCCTGGAGAGGAGAGACACCCCGTGTCAGCCTGCAGCTTACAACAGATGGTTGGCGACAGACTGGTTACATGCAAAAGCCCACCAGCACACATATAAAAGCACACACGTGCACTGTAGACACAGGCTTGCACACGTACCTGCTGCCTGGGGACCTCCTAGGTCCTTCCCTTCACCCCTCACCTCTACCCTGCCTTGGCCCATTAGATCTTCCTGTTTGAGGCAACCTCCGCTTCAGCCCACACTCCAACTTCCTCCGCTTGAAGTAACCGCAGAGCCCACTCCCAGTGGGGCCTTTGCTACCAACCCTGCCCTCCTGTACAGAGCCCGCAAACCCCTCTGCTGTGGCCAGTCACCTGGGTCACCTGGCTGGGCTGCTGGTGGTGGAGGCTGGCTTGGTATTGTGGTGACTCCGGAAGGAAAAGCTTGCCTACTGCTGAGGGGCATGAGGACGTGGCAGGCAGGGGGCATGACTGACCAGGGGCAGGGCAGGTGGGGCTCCAGCACCTTCTGACCTCACCCTCCGACACACACACACACACACACACACACACACACACGCACACACACACACACACACACACACACACACACACACACACACACTCTCCCCAGCCCTGCTGTACTAGAAGGCAAGAGATAGGGAGGTCCGGCAAGTCTTACTGTCCGCCCAAGGAACCTGGGCACCTGTAGGTCCCACGGCAACAATAAGTCCTGGACTGTGCCCCAGGGCTCTGGTGGTGAACAGTTTGGGGTTGGGGTGCAGGGTCTCTATCTATTCTGTGCCCGAGGTGCCTGTGGGTGCACAGCTGTGGGGCCCGGGTGCAGTGTCACTGTGGTCCTGTCACAGGCTGTTGTGGACTGGGTCTGTGTCGGTGACTTTCTAGGGGTGGTGGTGCAGTGGGTGTGATGAGCTGTACCCTGAGGGTGGGTGTCTTGTCAAGCAAGGTCAGTGCAGATCTGACCTACCCTGGTCCTGCAGGTCTGGCGACCTCTGAGCCCGGGGTCCCCATCAGCAGCTGCAGATTCTATTGGGGTCACCTGCTCCGTTCCAGCCAGGGCACAGCTCCGAGAAGCCACAGAGGGACCCTCTGCAGGTCTGCTCCAGTCCTTGACACTCCTGCCGCCACCCCAACCCCCAGTGCCAGAGGGCGCTCAAAATACCAGGTGGCAGTACCTTCCCTGGAAGAGGCAGGGGACCCTAAGGCTGCCCCGAGGTGTGTTACCTGTGGGGGTCCAGTATGGAGGGAGCACCTTCGAGGGGTGACTGGCTCCCCTGACAGCAGAGTTTCAGAGCGGGAGGCGAGCAGAGTGGGACTAAAGCTGACTCAACCGGCGCAGCTGCCGCTGGGGCCCGGCTGCCCCTGGAGGAGGAAACACCTTTTGGCGAGGCCTCATGCAAAACCGGGCCTGGACTCCCGGCTTGGGCACGCCTGCGAACCTCTCAGCACCCACAGCATGACTGGTGGTGGGGTGCTGCCCGTCAGGCCAGTCTCTCCGCAGACTCACCCTGACCCTCTGCAGCTGCAGTGGCGACCTCAGAGTCCACCTGTGCCCACCAGAGAAAAGGCTGCGATGCCCACTGCTGGCCGGAAGCAGCGACAGACCTGGCCCAGGGTGTGAAAGGGGCAGGAAGGGGCAGGCGACAGCTTAAGTTCCTGCCCTCCCCATGGAGACCCAGACTGTGCCCCTGTGGATGCAGCCCTGTCCTGGTCCCTTCTGACCATGGGGCTCTGAGGAGTGGACGGGCACAGCCAGGGCCTGGCTGTACCTAGGAGGCACACACTGTCCTTTCTCCTCCCCAGTCCACTTCCACCCCTTAAGGACCTCCAGGGAGGGACTGGCCAGGGGCCACAGCTGCATCCTGACCCCAACTGTATTCTGGTGCTCCATCTTCTTCTATTAGGAACCTTTGTACTGATCTCTGGTCCTGCCTGTGCTCAGCAGAGCACTGGTCGTGGGTCACCTTTGCTTTGGAATCATGAAGAGGCCACACCCAAGCTTCCCCAAGGCCCACAGTCAGCTTCCAGCCCTGGTAGCTCACAATACTCCAGAGAGGAGGTGACCAGGAATCTCCACTCCTCCTGCCTTCATTTCTGGAACTCAGACCAGTTTCTGAGAGTTTCAGTTGCTCTGAGCATGGGAACGTGGCCCCAGCCCCAGGCTTCCCATGCATTATTTGTGGGAGTGTTTTCATATTTTTACCGTAGTTTAGGTGCCTTCCACCATGTGCACTATGGGAGGGATGCTGTGAGGTCACCCTCAGTGGCCCCCAGGGTGGAGGGAGGCCGCACCACATGGCCCTCCCACCATTCTGTCCTGAGTCCCCCAACTGGAGACCTTATTTTCAGATGCACTCCGTGGATGCAGCCCTGTCCTGGTCCCTTCTCTCTCCAGGGCTTTTTTGTGATCCCCCTGGCTCTCTCTGGGCAGGTCTGTCCCAGCCCAGTGCCTGGAAGCTTCCTCCTCCCTCATCTGGCCTGCAGACAAAGCCCCTCAAGTGAGTGCCTGCAAAGCTGTTGGAAGGTATTTCCAGTACCCTCTCCCCCCACCCCTCTTTATTTACCAACTTCAGCTTTGAAAGAAAAACCCATTCCCACCTCTGCTCCTAACCAGCCGCGCCTCCCTTCCTTCCACACTTCCATGGAACAGATTTTCACCTCAAGTCAGTCTATACTCTGCCCACCCCTCAATCCACCCTCTGCACCCCCACAGTAGAGCTGGGACTGACCCTGCTTCCCACATTCTTAGGGCCCTCCTCCAGCCCTGCCTCCAGTCCCATCAATATAGGGGTGATGTCTGAGCTTGTCCCAATCTCAGGCGACTCCCACTGCTTAGAGGCCTGTAGACGGGTTAAATTTCTGGCTCTGGGGCTGGAATGTGGCTCAGTGGTAAAGAAAGCACCTGCCTCACATGGGTGAGGCCCTGAAGTGCGTACGTGTGCATCTCTCTCTCTCTCTCTCTCTCCCCCTCCCTCTCTCTCAGATCTGTCACATAGTCCCTGGGTCCTTGGAGCAGCTCTATATGCCTCAAAGGCCCCTTAATCAAACCAGGACAACCGTATAGCCTCCTATGGAGTGTTTCCAGTTTGACTGGCCTCCTGCATCCATTCTTTTTTTTTTTTTTTTTTTTGGTGGGGAGGGGTCATAGCCAGTGATGCTCAGGGATTACTCCTGGCTCTACACTCAGGAATTACTCCTGGCAGTGCTTGGGGAACCATATATATGGGAAGCTGGGAACAGAACCTGGGTCGGCTGCGCGCAAGGTAAATGCCCTACCCGCTGTACTATCACTCCAGCCCCTTCTTCCTGCTTTTTTGGTCACAGCACCCCATCTTTCAAACCAGCCTCTCCCCACTTTTCTTTCTGTGCCTAGTGAGGCCATCTGGTATTTGGGGGCTTCTAGGATCAGGGGCTGGGTTTAAACATGGCTTGGACATGACAATGAGCAAACCACTGCTTCTCTGCTTTCTCCTGAAGATGGGGGTGACAGTGCCCTTAGGGCTGTGGGATGACAGTAGACTTGTGTTTCAAGAGCCATGTGGGGACTTTCACTGTGTGTACTGTCTCCCAGGCTAAGGCCCTGTTGGGCAGGAAATATGCCTGAAGACTGTTTCTGCACCATAAATGGTAGTACTCGGGGGTTACTCCCAGTGGTATATGGGAGAACCATGTGATACAGGGGATACACCCAGACCTCCTGCATACAATGCATGCACCTTTCTGCATCTTCACTTTGCCGTGGTTATCCTCTATCCTGGAATCACTCACCAATTCTGATGTGCCCAGTAATGTACAATGTATTTCTAAAAATGGAATTGCTCTCAAATGGGAGGGATCACCTCTGGGTTGCCTGGGAGAAATCTCAGGCCTGGGATGAGCAGACAGACCCTGGGTTCCTCAGGCTGGACACTAAGAACCTTTGGGACTCAGACAGCAACTCCTGGGCTAGTTAAACTCAAGTGACAAACACCACAGGCAGGGTCAGGAAGGACACTTGGCTGTGAGTGGCCTTTGAAAGCAAGTAGGTCCCAACTCAACACATGAGAAGCAGGGCAGACATGGGTGTAGGCTGTGGAGGGTGTGTGGGGAGCCAGGAACTGGGGAGGTCCTGCAGTCACTGGGAAGTTGAGGCGTATCGGGAGCACGAGGATCTTGGCCATGTAACAGGTGACATGGCAGGCGATGGGGTTTGCCTAAGCGCCACAGGCCATAGCGTCAGTAGGATGGCTTCCAGACTCTTCTGCCAGGTCCTGCCCCCCGCCCCACCCCCCACAGGGAGCACTAGAAGGATTCAGTGGTGGAACAGCGAACAGCCCTCACCAGAGTGCAGGTGCCTGGAACCCTGAAAAGAAAGGAGCTGAAGGGCAAAGAGGTCACAGAGGGAGAAAACAGGGCCAAGGCAGTGTTTCAAGTGCAAACTCTTTATTGCCGTGCCAGGGAGTCCCCACAGAGGGATCATGGAGCCTGGGGGTGGGGGGCGGGGGAGCACAGGTCTCTTCTGCAACTTGGAGAGAAGGGGGTGTGGAAGGTGGGAAGAGCAGCTCCCTGCAAGGTGCAAAAACCACACACTGCACCCAGAACGGATCCAGTCACAGAGGTGTGTCTGGGCACGGTCAGCGTCATTTCACCAGCCTGGCTGTCGGGAGCCCCGGTCCCAAACCAGGTGATTTGGGTGGAGATTGGCTCAAGTGCATGAGGACACCAAAAGATGGGGTGCAAACTATCCGCAGGCAGAGACTGGCAAACCTTCGAAAGCTGGACCCTGTCAGCCCCCGGGGCAGCTGAGTTCCAAAATCTTCTGAGATTATCTCTGCACCCACCCTGGAAAGTCAGGCTCTACGTCCAGTGCTGGCCATGGTGTCCCCTGCCCCCCAGGCACTGGGCAGAGGTGGAGGCCCGGCACGCAGTGGTTCAAGATCTACAGGGGGAGGCTGGGGTGCCTCAAAGAGGAACAGAGAGGGTGCCTCAAGGAGGGCAGGGGAGGGCAGGGGTATTCTGAGTAAACAGGAGACATGGTAAACAAACACCCCTCAGCCCCAGCTCCTCCTCAGCCTTTACTCCGTGACTAACCCAGACCCCAGGGTCAAACCAGCAGGCCTGTCCCGCCTTTTGGGTGAGCAGAGAGACTCTGGAACTGAAAGAGGTGACCTCTGCTTCCTCAGGCTCCCCGTGGGTTGTGGTCCCAGGCTGCTATCACCGCAGGTTAAAGACTAGGCTCACTGTCAGGATGATGCCGAGGAGGAGGACGAAGGGCAGCCAGGTCTTCACGAAGGCTCCGAAGCTGCCAGAGAGGATAGGAGGGGATGGTGGGGGCCCGTGGGTGGACAGAGGCGCCCCTCAGCTGCAGACCCAGATGGGGATCTGCACAAAGGAAGCACCTGGAACAAGTCCTCACCCCCCAAACCTGGTCAGCCAAAGGCCTGGGCCAGGCCTGGCCTTCAGTGTGCAGAAGTGACAGTCAGGGCCTTGGGTGGGGCTGCTGCAGGTTCCTGGTGGAGATTTGATAAGGAGAGGCACAAGAGACCTGGACGTGGCGCTTTCTGGATCAGCTTCTGGATCTTATGGGCTCTTCCCAAACCACCTGTCTCTAGTGGTGGACTCTGGTGAGTGGACCAGGAACTGGTCTGGGCCTGAAGAGCAGGAGCGCCCCCTGCCCTGAGTGGGCGGAGGCTGAAACCAGCCTGTGTCAGACCCAGCTGAACCCCGCTGGGCTGCTGCAGGCTCTGCATGGCCAGCTACAGTCTTCTCAGGGCACCTCTAAAGGCCTTCTGGATTCAGTGTGACCTTCCGCAGCTCTTTCCTGCTGTGTGTCATTAAAGAGAGCCCGGTGAGAGCTGGCTCCCAAGCGCCCGAGTCACTCAAACCTTGGCTGTGAATTGTCAGTGAGTCTTTTTTTTGCAGTGCTGGGAATGGAACCGAGGGCTTCATACACACTAGGCTAGTGTGGTGCCACTGAGCTGCATTCCCAACCGTCCCTGTGATTCAGAACTCCTGCCTTTCAACTCACAGGCTATGCGGCTGTGACTTCAAAGGTCCTGGGTTCCCACACGCCTCCCTGCCCAGAGTGCTGCCTCTCTGGGAGTTTGCAGGAAGGTTGGGGTGGGGTGGGGTGATGCGTGTTCATTTCCTGAATACAAGGTTCTCCGCACACCCCTTGCCTCCCAGGGAACTAGTGTTCTCACTCCCATTTTACCAAAGACAGATATAGCTTAAGAGAGGCCAAAATAGTTCCCCATAACTCACAGTGAGCAGGTGACAGAGCTGGGCTGGGACCCAGAGGGACTTGAGCCACCTCATCCTCCACCAGGAGCTCAGCTAGTTGTTCTAGAACCAGCATGGCTCCAGCCAGCATCTGCTTGGTCCCTGTTGGCTGAAGAACTCTGGAAATGGCCCTGAGGGAGGTTTGGCGGAAGAGGCCTGTGGGCAGTGGGTGGGTGGGCAGCTCACCTGATGTACTTCCCATAGAGCAGGCAGAAGAAGCAGAGTGTCACCATGTTCCAGTTAGTGCTGTTGTTGTAGCGCATCAGGTTCAGGGCCAGTGCCACGTGGGAGTGACAGTTGTCACAGCAGAGACTGTGCTGGAGACGCAGGCAGAGCAAGGTAAAGCTGGGTGACGGGGCCCCTCCGCCCGGTGCCCACATCAGGCGCGCCCCACCTACCATGCGGTGCTTGTACTCCTCCGAGGCATCATGCACGGCCGTGTCCCACGCATTGGGCCCGCTGGCGTAGACCTGTGCAGGGTCCAGCTTCCAGTACCTGAGGGGAGAGGGTGTTCTAGCACTGGAGCTCTCCCTGCACTGTGAGCGTCACAAAGGTCCCCAGACGCCTGCTCTGGGCAGGATGTCCTGTGCGGGGGGCTACAGGGACAATAGCCTGCAGAAGACCAACACCAATGCCCCCCGGGGAACGAGCTGACAAGCCCCGCTGGGGGGAGTATGAGGCTTTCAGGGGTCACCACTAAATCCAGGTTGGAGATCAGAAGTGAGGCTGGTGCAGAATGGGAGTGGGCATTCCAGGCAGAGGGGGCAGTTATGACAACTGTGAGGGCACTGGTGTGGGACTCATAGGAAGAATGGGGACAGGACACTGGATAAGGAGAAAGAGGGAGTCACTTTCTGGGGAACTTGCTGGTGCCCTGGGGGTTTTATTCATCACTCTGGGTCCGTGTGGGGAGTGGAATTTCAGCACAGAGCTGAGCAGGTGGAGGAAACCTCCTTGCGCCCTGGTGGCCCCAGCAAGGGGGGAGTGAGAGTTCTCAGGCTGAAATGGGCTGAGCGCCTCCTGGCTGTGGTGTGCAGTACCGGGACACCAGGCCTACAGGGGTTCCTCCCCAGAAATCACTGACCTTGAAACAAACTCTCCTCTAAGAGGGGAGGACAGCTCAAAGGGTGGAGTGTATGCCTGCAAGAAGCACTGCTCTGCCGGAACTGAGGACCCAATCATCAAGGCCAGACTGTGGATCCCCAGGAGTGATCCCTAGACTTTGCTGGGAAGGCCCCTATAGACGACTCCCCCCACCCACCCCACGCAACTGTCCTTGGAAAGCAGCTTGACAGCAGACATTTTAGTCAAAGGCCCTTGGCCTGGTGTCCACTGCCTGAGGAGGTCAGCAGGGGAAGGGGAGCCATCCCAGGCTGCCCTGCTCCGGGATGCAGACTCAGAGAGAGAAACTGTTCTGAGTCTGTGACAACACGAAGGTGACTAAGGCAGGCCACCAGACTCTCGGGAAAGAAAAATATGAAAACTGAACATCCCAAGGGAGCCAGCATTCGCTTTGGGACAGCTTGAACTGCCTTTCTTCTCTCCAAGCAGAACTTCCCCAGAGTTCCAAACAAAGCCTCCTTAAGTGGCTGCTCCCTCCCAGGGCAGGCAAGGTTTCTGGCTGAGGCACTAGGGGGCAAGGCCAGGCCGGCCACTTCCTCAACAAGGCCCATCCCTTTGCTCAGCTTCCAATGAGCACCTGGAGAGCGGAGGCAGGAATGGAGCGTGGGCCAAGGACAGGCCAGGGACTGCAGGAGGTGGGGTGCGCCCCAGGGAGCCCGGCTGGCCCTCCCTGCTCCCATGCCAGGGAGTGAGCTCCTGTTGCTCTGGGCAGGAGGAAACAGCCTGAGGGCTCGCCACATCACTTACTTGGCTGGTTTCCCAAAGGCCATGTTGTCTTCCTGTTGAGGGACAAGAGCAGAGGTCAGTGGGGTATGCAGTGGTCTGAAAGACACAGGTCAACGGGGCCATGTGGGAACTTGTGGGCAAAGGTGGGCTCAGGGTCCTGCCCGAGACTGGCACAGGATCAGAAGTGGCAACCAGAGTTGTGTTGCAGGACAAAGTCAGAGACCAAAGACTCAGCGTGCAGTGGTGACCGTCCTGTGCTGTGACGGTCCCTCAAGGGAGTTGTGGTCATTCCCTCGCCTCTGGGGCACATTTGCTCCAGGCTTTACGGTCAGTCTCTGACCTCATCATGGGCAGCCTTTTCTTTTGTGGGTACAAAATGCCCCTCTGAACTACTGGCCCACACAGGGGATCTGGGGCGTGGAGTTAAACAGGGTTCATCAGGACAACTGACAAGACATGAGCCGAGCTTCAAAGGCTCTCCCACCAAAGGCCTGGCCAGAGACGGGCCTTTGTCATGAGAAGCTGACAGCTCTCCACAGAAGTCTTCGAAACCTCCCAAAGACTGTTTAAAGGGGACCACATGCTTTACATGTAGGAGCCCCGAGTTTGATCCCTGACTCTATAGGGTCCCCCCAGCACCACTGTGGGTGGCCTTTCCCCTTGAAAAAATAAGCCTTCTGGTCAGGTGAAGGATGGTAACTCACCGAGACAAAGTAGGGGCCAGCGAAGTCCCTAATGATGCCTGTGGAAGTGCAGATACCCATGTGGCCAATGATGGGGAAAAACCACCTGTGAGAAAAACGGGCAGGGCAGAACTGTGAGACAGAAGCTGGAGCCACAGTCCCCTGCAAACAGAGGGTGTGTGAGGAGTGCCCAGGACACGCTGAGAGCTTGAGGAAGCTGGGAGACAGGTATATGAAGGTGCACCAGGAAACAGCCCCACACACCACAGCAGGCAGATCGCCCCTGAGCCTGGGGCAGAGGGCTCCTTGGGGAGGGGGTGGGGGGTTGGGAGTAGGAGGGAAAAACCACTTTCCAAAGCTGACAGTTTGGTCTCGGCCTCAGCAAGTGAAGGGTAGGGTATCCACCCAGCAGCGTTCACTGAGCCACACAGAGCAGCTTTCTGCAGCACAGCTGGAAACATCATTCCTGAGGCCATGCCTGTGTCCCACGTGTGATCTTCAGGGCAGGGGAACCTGTGCGCAAGCCCTGGCAGCACCATGTGTGCATGACCCTAGACACTGCAACACAACCCCAGGTTAAACAGTGAAGCAAACTGGGCTACAGTCCTCCACTGAAACAGAACGAACTTCGCTACTCATGCCCTCATTTTCGCTGATGTAAGGCAGAACACAGAAACTCTCCACAAAAGTAGACACACAGGGTTGGAGTGACAGCACAGCGTGTAGGACATTCGCCTTGCACGTGGCCGACCCAGGTACGATGCCCAGCATCCCATATGGTTCCCTAAGCACCGCCAGGGGTAATTCCTGAGTGCAGAGCCAGAAGTAACCCCTGTGCATCGCTGGGTGTGACCCAAAAAGAAGAAAAAAAAAAAGCTGATGCACATTAAAGTTCAAAAGGGCATAACTGGGCAACTGCAACAGTATAGTGGTTAGGGCGTTTGCTTTGCATGCCACTGACCCTGGCACCACCTAGGGTCCCCTGAACCCCCCAAGAGTGATCCCTGAGCACAGAGCTGGGAGTAAGCCTTGAGCACTGCTATGTAAGGTCCAAAAAGCTTAAAAAAAAAAACGGAGGGAAGGAAGAACTAATCTATGGGCAAGAAGGCAAAAAGAGGGTGTATTTCTGTGGCTGAACTGAATGGCAGAGGAGTTGTTTGAGCCTTGGAAATGTTCTCTAGTTTGACCTGAGTGAGATGAATATATACATATGTGAAGTTCACTGAGTCAAATACAGAAGGTTTGTATTCTTTATCTTATAAGAAATGTATTTATTTACATTAATAAATCAGAATGTACTAAAAGGGGGCCTTCGAATTCATGCAGGGGACCCCCTGAAATGATGACGGAACAGGGCCCAGCGGACAGTCATGTAGCCCCTGCTTCCATTCTGACTCCAACAGAGAAAATGAAACCCCCCAACAGAAACATTGACAAAACAGAGCACGCAAGGGTTTCAGACAAGTGCATGGTGCATTCCAACTTCAAATTTATTTTTTTTGTTTTCTGTTTTGGGAGCCACACCTGGCTGTGTTAAGGGGCTCCCGGAAGTGTTGGGGGGTCTACATGGTGATGAAGATCAAATCCAGGCCTCCTGCATACAAAGCATGTGCTCAGGATATCAAGCTGTTCCTTGTTCCTAAAGTTCATCTTTTACTTTTCCTTTTTTTGCTTTTTGGGTCACACCTGGTGAATACTCAGGAGTTATTCCTGGCTCTGTACTCAGAAACTACTCCTGGCAATGCTTGGGGGACCATGTGGAATGTTGGGAATCGAACCCAGATTGCCAACATATAAGGCAAACACCCTCCTCTCTGGACTATCACTCTGGCCCCTCATCTTTTACTTTTGTTTTTGGTTTTTGAGCTACACCCATCAATGCTCAGAGGTTGCTCCTGGCTCTGCATCAGGAAGCACTCCTGGCAGTTCTAAGGGAAGTCACATGGGATGCCAGAGATCAATCTTGAGTCAACCTCGTGCAAGAAAAGTGCCTGATCTGCTGTACTATTTCTCCGGCCCATATTTTAATATATTTTCTATGTGGGGGATTTGGGGTACCACACTCAGCTGTACTCAAAGGCTACTCCTGGCTCTGTGCCCAGAAGTGGGGTCAGGGGACCATATATGGTATTGGGGATTGAACCTGGGTGAGAGGGATGGAAGGCAAGCACCTTAACCACTGTATTATTTCTTTGACCCCAATGCTCACCTGAAAAATAAAAACAAAACAAAACAGAACAATGATTTCTCCTTTTCTTCCCTTTGCTGGGCTGTGATGAGCAGGCGTTGTGGCCTGCTTTATAACATCTTCCATTCCTCTTCACTTCCCTTTTTGCTGTTGTGGCAACACACTTAGTAAATGTGCTCCCCACCCCCACCTCCAGGGTGCAGTCCTTTGCGGTGATGCTTAAAGTCCTGTTTGCAGGGGCTGCTGAGGGTCACAAGCCTGGTTCCAGTGCCTACTACATCAGATGGTGCTTGCACCAATCTTGGTTGCATTGCTGGACTGGTGTCACCAGGACCACGCTCAGCATGTGAGAGGATGCTGAGGACTGAACTCTCAGTTTCACACTGTAAGGTGGCACCTGGTCACCAAGTGATCCCTGAGCCCAAGTTGAACTTTAGCTGTGTTCCTACATACTTGGTTGTGGTATGCCCAAGATCATATATTTTATTATTCCCAGTGTTTGCTTTATATACGTTTGGGGGAGGACAGGGTTTAGGGGAAATTTTGGGCCACACCTATTGGTGTTCAGGCTTTACTCCTGATTCTGTGGTCAGGGATCACTCCGGCAGTGCTTGGGAGATCATATGGTACTGAGGACTGAGCTGGAGTTGGGCTCATCCAAGACAAGTGCCTTAACCCCTACACTATCTCTTCAGTCCAAATTTACATTTAAATTTTTTTGGCTTTTGGGGTCTCACCTGGCGATGCCCAAGAATTACTGAGCAAACACATGTGCTGTGCTTGGCCCCATCCCACACAGTCCTTGAGCAGCATCTCACAGGTTTGTCTTTACCTTGGGACTCAAGTCAGGCCCCCTGTAGCTGTACTATCACTCCGGGCCAAATTTACATTTTTAGAAGCCAAAGATGGGCCAGGAGTAAGCCCTGAGCATCACTGGGTATCTCCCTCCACAACCCCTCACCCCCCCAAAAAAAATCTCAGGCATGTGGCTCAGGTGTTAGCGTGTTTGCATGAAGGAGGTCCTGGGTTTGATTCCTTGCACTGCATGGCCCTTCATCTCCCCAGAACACTGGCTATGGGTCCCACAATTGAAAACAGTAATAATAGGGTCAGGTGTTCTGCAACTCAAGTTGCAGAACACCTAGCATAGTTCTGGTGGCTCCCAGCACTGAGCCATCAGGCTCACAGTGCTGGACCAAACATTACCTGGAGTGGCCCCAGGTCCCCAAGTATTTTGAATGTGGCAGCAATAATGACTGATGGTGATGATGATGGAGGTGGTGGCGGTAATGAGGATGATGTAGATAACTGTTTTGAAAAATCTTGGGAAATAAACCCTTCAGAGGCTGGAGTGATAGTATAGGGGGTAGGACACTTGCCTTGAATGTGGCTGACCTGGGTTGAATCTCCAGCACCATGTATGGTCTCCTGAGCCCTGCCAGGACTGATCCCTGAGCACCAGATGTTCGAACAACCAAAAAAGTCTTGGTTAGCTCTTAATAATGCAAAGCACACAGGAGGCCCAGATATGCATCCCCTGAGATAGCTCTAGAGGACCTAACTCAAGTCCCAAGGTGAAGACAAATCCCTGAGATGCAATTCAAGGACTGTGGGGCAGGGCCAAGCACAGTGCATGTGTTTGGAGAACTGTGTGTGTGTGTGTGTGTGTGTATGTGTTGGGAGTGGAGGGAAGGATGGAACCAGTTCAGCAGGTATTCTGCAGGAAAGGGTAGAGTCGGTGCTCCTGACTAGAAGACCCTGAGATGCAATAAGATGGAGCTTTTATTTTAGTTTTTAGTTTTTGGACAACACCTGGCGATGTTCAGGGCTCCTGGCTCTGCCTGGGGGACCATATGGGATGCCAGAGATTGAAGCTGGGTCGGCTGCGTGCAAGGCAAATGCCCTACCCACTGTATTTTGGCTCTGGCCCAAGATGGGACTTTTAAAAGCAAGACAGGACAGTTTTATGATGGTAGGATACAGATATTCCAGATCCATGCTGGAGCACCTGTGAGCTGGATTAGTCTTTCAAACAGGTATTTCGGATTTTGTCATTCACTTCCTTAGCACCCAAGAACTGCTTCCTCTTACATTCAAACTTCTTCAAATCCTGGGGTAGTTTGACCCTGCTATCTGCAGAAGTTACTTTACTCTTCTCTCTATGACACTGCCTGCTTCTGGTTCTTCAGCACACAAATCCTCAGTGCTTTCCTCGCATCTGCCCTTCTCTCTGTCCAGTCTCCTGAACACTTTGCACAGTTGGCAGCTTTGCAGCACTAAGGTCTCATCAGCTCAGAAGTCAACTTCTGAGGTTTTCCCTGACCATGCCATCTGGATCAACTGCACACCAGCCCTGGCATCCCATGCACAACTACTCTGCCCCATTTCTTCGTACATACCGGTACAGGAAATTATCTTGGTTATTTATATGACCACTGTCTCTCTCCTCACTGCCCAGTAGCTCTGTCTAAGTAGGGATTCTTTCTGACTGCTCAGAGTAACCTCCAGGGCAGTGCCTGGCACATAGCTGCAACTCACTGGAACTGAATCAGTGTTTCTCTGTGTCCAGCTGGGGTTCCCTTCCAACCATGCCTTCTTCCTGCAGCCCCCATCCAAAGGCTGACTCCCCTATTTACATGATTCTCACCTGTGGACTAAACAATAACCGAATGCCTTGAATTTAAGACATTAAATTCTCTGACAGCAGGTTCAGATGAGACTTGTCTTGTTTTGGTAAGTTATTCCACTGTCAGTGAGAGGTGGAAAGTAATGATGATTATCTGGTGGGGGCGATCCTGAGGACTGAAGAGGCTCTGCTGACACAGCGCTTAGCACTCTTCTTTGCCCTTGCGGCTGCTAAGTGCGATCAAGAGGTGGACAATAAAAGGATTGCTATCTGGTTGGACAGGCAGGGACTCATCTGCTGAAGACCCACAGTGGCCACAGGATGGACACTCAAGGGCAATGGGTGAGTGGCTCCTCTGGCTTCCCAGGTCCTACTCGCAGGGCCCAACTCCATTCCTCGCTTGCAATTACTGTCATCTGGATGGAGAGGAGGTCTGTGCTTGACTGGTATTCCGCAGCCCAGTTATGCGGATGGCAGTTACTGGAAATTAGAATAGAGACTAGAGACAACAAAGTCATGGCCAGTGAGGCCCCAGGGACGTTTGGAGTCCCTTGGGGGCAACTCCAGAGGAGCCTTATGGTGGCTCTCTACTTAGAACCTGCAATTAAAGGTCCTCAACAACTATTTATTGAATGAATGAAGAAATGAGTTACTAATTCTGGAACTCTATTGAAAAGGAAGAGTAGCTCAATGGAAAAAAGCTCATGTTGGCTTCCATGAGCTTTTTGGAAAGCTGTATTTTCTTACCCATAAAATGGTGACGGGGTCAGAGATTTAGTACAGCGGGTAGGGCACTTGCCTTGCATGTGGCCGACCTAAGTTTGATCCCTATCACTACATATGGTAGCCTGAGCACCATTAGGAGTGAACTCTGCATGTAGAGCCAAGAAGAAGCCCTGAGCACTGCCAGCGGTGGCCCCCCCAAAAAGGTAAAGGCCCTCCCGTTGATCGTCGATTTGCTCAAGCGGGCCCAGTAACGTCTCCATTGGAGACTTTGTTGTTACTGTGTTTGGCATATCGAATACATCACGGGGAGCTTGCCAGGCTCTGCCGTGCAGGCGAGATACTCTCGGTAGCTTGCCGGGCTCTCCAAGAGGGGCAGAGGAATCGAACTCGGGTCGGCCATGTTGGCCGCTTGTAAGGTGAACGCCCTACCACTGTGCTGTCGCTCCAGCCCTGGCCCCCCAAAAGAACAAACAAAAATAATCAAAAAAAAATTTTAAATGGAGACAACAGTATTTTCATTTTTTGGCCACAATCAGCTATACTCAGGTTGCGCTTACTCCTAGCTCAGCACTCATTCCTGGCTGTGCCTGGGGGACCATTGCTAGGAATTGAACCTGGATTGGCCACGTGCCAAGCAAGGCTTATCCGCTGTGCTCCCTGGCCCCAACCAGTATGTATTTTCATGAAGTTGATTAGAGGATTGAATGAATCAACATAAAATCCTTACAACAGGGTCCAGGACAGAGGATGCATTTTGTCACTGTTTTTAAATCAGCAGCAGAGGTTATTATCTGTTTTTCGTGCGGAATGATGACTATCTCTAAGGGACTACTCATATTTTTGGACTTGATTTTCTCTCTAGTCCTCCCTCCAAAGACAGATGACAATTTCTGGTACCACATCAATCCCTTGATCAGTGCTCTAAGTCAGCAATCATCCCAAAGAACTACAGAGTTAGTTGTTCGGTCTTCAGCCCTTTTCTCTTCTGCTGGAGGGAAAGTTATTTGATAGGAATGTGAGCTATTTCAGAGGGACACTAGGTCTGATTTCCGTGGTCCATATGTAAAGGAATCCCTGTGTATGGATCTGAATGACAAGGGGTTGTGAGTCCAGACAGGGTTCTGGTCCAGATGGGGTTCATGGCGCCTCCACACTTTGACCTCATGAAGCTACAAGTTCTTTGAAGATCAGCAGACTCCATGAAATAGGTTTTTTTGGGGGGAAAGTGGGGGTGTTATACTCTGCTGTGCTGCTGTACTCCTGGATCTGTGCTCAGGGATAACTCCTGGTATGGCTAAGGGAGTGTATGCAGTGTCAGATTCAAACCTAGGTCAATTATGGGCAAGACCAGTGCTCTACCCACTGTATTATATTCTCTGGCCTGAGAATTGAAACTAAGTTTATGACAGCAAGGATGTGCTTTCCCCCCATCAGTGCTGGGATACTCTGGGGTTTGGGGCGCCTCCTAGTGATGCTGGACTCAGGTGTTTGGGTCCAAGGTCGAACAAAGGTGTTGGGGGGGATGGCATGCTAGGCTGGCTTTCCACCTTCGAGCATGTGCTCTACACTTATGCTATCTCTCCTCCCTGCCACTGCATATTGTTTTGGGGCCACACCCGGTAGAGCTATTCCCAGCATGTGCCAATGCTTGATTAGGGTCAGTGGCAGACAAGGAAGGCGCCTTAAACCTGTACTATTTCTCCAGCCCCTGTATATTCTTATAATCTAGAACTTCTCTAGGTACACAGAAGCCACTTAGCAATTATGTTTAAAGAACACTAAATTAATAACACACTTTCTTAAAATGTTTATTTTAAAGGATTTAAACTTGCACGTTCCAAAACAAATGCACAAGCTTTCGAAAACACAAGGTATTTTAACACAAAGACAAGACAATTGTAGGGTCAGCAACATGTAAAGGCCAAAAAACAATCCTCTCTCCTTATCGCCACTTGGCTGCTTTTGATAGAAAACACAAATAAACCTATCCTCAGGTGAGATGGGAGGGAACAAGTTATGGAGTCAGAGAGCTGAGTCTGGCGCCCTTGGCTTACTTCTAGGAGAACCACATCATGACACCAGCTGAGGCATGAACATGGGAAGAGAAAACCCACTCCCACCCCCAATGCGCCTGGTGGGCTGGGGACAGAATACTCAGGCCGCCAGTACAGCCCTACATGAATGAGCAACTGAGGTTCATCCCCAGCACCGAATTAAAAAAAAAAAAGAATGTGGCTGTAAAATTCAGAATGGGAAGGAGCTTGGTGGTCGGTCCCAGGGCCATTAATGCGGAGGCAGGAGGGCAAACCAACACCCCCACCCCACACGCAGGGACCCCTCGCACTGCTGGGGTGCCAGCTTCTCTCTTGACACTGGCTGATGCCACGGCAAGAAAGAGCCACGGTCTCGGCGGGCATCGCCCTGGGACCTCAACCTGCCCATCAGTGTGAGGTGTGCGCTCCTGCCTCACCTTCGGGACCAGGCGTGAACTCCCGGGCCTCCGGGGGGGCCCCAAAGGCGACGTGATCCCCATCGAACTCCCACCCCCGCGTCCATTGATCTTAAAGGATTTAAACTTGGATGCTCCCCAACATTTAAACGTGGATGCTGTGCGGGCTGGAAATGGTTTGCAAGCGTCGGTGCATGAATGAAGAGACCAACGCATGAATGGAGGCGCCCGGTGGCACCGTCAGGGGCCGCTCGTCCGTGGGTGCCGGATGCGGGACCGCCCGGCCCCTCGCCCGCGGCTGTTTCTCCCGGGCTCCCCCGGGTGCCGAGGGCGCAATGGGGACCTGGGCGAGGCGTGAGCGTCCTGCCCCGGCTGGACGCCGCTCCGGGGTCATCCGAGGACGCCGCCCCGGTCCCGGATCTCCGCGTCCCGAGCCGACGCCGGAGGACACTCACGTGAGCACCGGGATGGGCGTCCAGACCACGCAGTAGGGGAAGCGGCTCCGCTCCACGTCCATGGCGGCGGCACACTGCGTCTGGTCCTTGTGAGCTGCCGTCGGCGCCTCCACTTCCGCCATCCCGGGCGGGGGTGTGAGTGGCGGCAACAGGCGCTTCGAACTTCCTTCCGCTCCCGCCATACTGCGCGCACCGCGCTCCGGGCGCTCGCTCCTGCGACGTCACTTCCTGGAGGAGGCGTCCGCCGCCTTGCTCGTCCCCCCGGGAATTGGAGCCGCGTCCCTCCGGGCCCGGTTGCCTGACTCCGCTTCTGGGGTTCCCGCCGGCCCACGTGTTCGCGCTGACGGACTGCCTTCAAGCAAGGTGCAGTTCTGGGAGCGTTACCTAGAGCTGTGAATTTCTGTATCCCAAGCCGTCCCCAGAGGCCCGATCTTCAGTTTATTGCGTGCTCCTTAGGTGCCAAGTTCTTGAGGCATATTATTCCTAACTCTATAAAATCGGTTAGAACCTGGGAGATATTTCAAAGGGCTAGAGCTTTTCCTTTGCTTTCGAGAGGCATGGGCTATTGATCCCCAGCACCACATGGCCCTCTTAGCACAGCTGGGAGCACAGAGCCAGGAGTAGTCGCTCTGAGCACCGCCCAGCACTTCCTGGTGAGGCCCCAAATCGAAACCAAATCAACTGATTACACATATGACTTTAGATGCTTTCCCAGGGAGAAACAGGATGGTGAAGTGAGTGGCTGCATTGCAAATCCAAGCGTATCTCCCTTGCCCTTTCCATTTTGTGGTCTCTCATGACATAATGGTAGTAAAGAAAGGACAATTTGTACAAAGGCTGAAAGTCTCAGGGAAATTAAGTCCTTTTTTGTGGGGCTGGGGTGGGGCAGGTGTTTGTGTGGAGTCTATACCTGTATTCCTGGCTCTATGCTCAAGATTAACCCCTGGTAGTGCTTGGGGGATCATATGTGGTATTAGGGATTTAAAAGGGGTCTGAGGGCTTCAGACAAGTACCTTAACCCTGCTATAATCTCTCCAAAGTAATTGTCTCAACTCATAAGCAATTGTATAAAGAAGCCAGATTCAGAGGCCAGAAAGATAGTGCAGGGACTAAGACTCTTACCTTGTGTATAGTGAACCCAGGTTCTATCTTCATATGGTCCTCTGCATACAACTCCTGAGCACTACAGAGTGTGGCCCTAACCCCATATCCTTCCCCCCCCAATATATTTATATTTTCTTTTGGATCATAGCCAGCAGTGCTCAGGGCTTACTCCTGGCTCTGCATTCAGGGATCTTTCCTGGTAGGGCTTGGGGGACCATATGGGGTGCTGGGGATTGAACCCAGGTTGGCTGCATAAAAGGCAAGTACCTAACCCACTGTATTATGTCTCTGGCCCAAACTCACCCCTTCCTCCCTCCCTCCCTCCCTCCCTCCCTTCCTTCCTTCCTTTCTTCCTTCCTTCCTTCCTTCCTTCCTCCCTCCCTCCCTCCCTCCCTCCCTTCCTTCCTTCTCTCCTTCTCTGTCTCCTTTCTTTTCTCTCTTTTTTCTCTTTCTTTTCCACAGCCAAGTGTATTAAGGGCTCTCTTCTGGCTCTGCACTCAAGGATCACTCCTGGCAAGACTTGGGGAACCATATGTTCTCTGGCTCAAAATTATAAAAATAATGTAGAAACTAGGCTCAAATACTGACTTCTCTGGGACTTTAAAAGGATGCTGAGCTAGCCTGGGATATACCTCAGTGGCAAACTGAGTGCCTTGCTTATATAAAGTCTCCTGGGTTCGTCCTTGGCAACAAAAAAGAAAGAAAAAAGAAAGATACAAAGAAAGAGAGATAAACAACATATCCTCTTTAATCTGTTGGCATGGTAGGGAAAATGGGACAACAAAGTCAGACAGGAGAGCGGTATGGGCAAATCCACGTAGGAAGATGGGACATGTGCTTTTAGGGATGTTTGTTTGCTTGTTTCAGGGACCCTCTTGATGGTGCTCAGTGGCTGCTCTTGGGTCAGTGCTTGGGGGAGTGGTCAATTGTGGTGGTGTTCAGGGAACCATGTGGTACAGGGATCAAACTTGGGTCTCTTGTATGCAAAGCGTGAACTCCAGCATGTGAGCTCTCTCTGGCCCCGGGCAAAGTATTTTTTTTACCACTTCCTTGATGCTGATTTATAGGAAATCTGCCATCATCACTTAAATATTTATTATTTGCTTATTTGGGGCTTTTAGGCCATACCCTGTAGGCAATTATCAGGGGCTATTCCTGGCTTTGTGCTCAGAGTGACCCCTGATAGTGCTCAGGGAACCATAGATAGTGCCAGGTTATTGGGAAGCAAGGCAAACATCTCCTGTACTATCTCTCTGGCCCATATTTTATGTTTGAAAAATGTTTTTTATATGTTTTTTTGGAGCACATCTAATGGTGCTCAGGGGCTACTCCTGGCACTTGGGGGTTATTCACAGCAATGCTTGGGGGCTCATGTGCTTCTAGGCATGCAACGGAGGCTTCCCACATGCAAAGCATATGCTCAGTCGGTTGAGCTCTCTCTGGTCCTAAAGCAGTTATTCTATTTCCTCCCCCTTTTCTTCCCTTCATTGTTGATGTTATGATGACAACACAGTGTGTGTGAGGAGGTTACACATATACCTGCCTGTGGGGTACCCACATTTTAGCTGTGCTCACGGGGCTCTCACATCAGAGTGTGGTGCTTGCACACTCAGTCATGGTTTCCACCCAGATTTGCAATTGTTTAGGTGTGGTGCTTGATGCATGCTCTCTGGGGACTCACTGTAAGTTGAGCTCCCCTCATTATTGTGGTACTTGCTGCAGTGCTCACACATGCTCACCAGAGATTGCATTTTCTGGCTCTGGTGCTTGTGAATTTTGTTTTGTTTTGGGGCCACACCTGGAGGTGCTTAGGAGCTACTATTGATTGGCTCAGTACTTTCAGGTTGCTTCTGATGGTGCTCCCCCCCCACCCCTAGTGGTACCAAGAATCAAAGTCAGGCCTCTGGCATGCAAAACATATGCTCAAACCCTTTGAGTTATGTCCCCAGACTGGTGGCTTGTGCATGATTTTAGTGATGGTGTTCACTGAGCACTGCATCCTTTTTGTGATGCCTGCACATCTGGCTCCAGTGTTACTTGTGATGGGGATCACAAATAGCCGAGTTACCAGGATCATACTTGGTACACACGGAACACTGGAACTTGCAAGACAGGCTCTCTGAAAACCCTGTGTTAGGGGCCAGAAAGACAGTACAGAGTCTAAGGAAGGTGCTTTTGCCTTGCATCTGGCTGATCCTGATTTATTGTCTCCTGAGCACCACATGTGGTTCCCTTGCACTGCCAGGAGTGATCACTGAGAACAGAACCAAGAAGAAACTCTTGGACATAGCCTATACCCTCAAAACCCCCTCCACTTGCACCTCTGAACCCAGGACCTAGTATTTTGATGCACTGGGTTATGTCTGTTATGCAATGCTAAGGTCCTTTAAGGACCTAGCTCATTTCCTAGTACAGAAAAGATGCCTGGAGATGTGTATCAGTCAAATGATGGATGTTTTATTTATGTTGGTTTTGGGGGTCATACCTGATTGTGCTCAAGGTCTGGCCCAGTGCTTAGGGGACTGGGCAGTGAGGGGGATCCAACTCAGGCCTGCACACAATGAACTTAGCCCTTTAATCTACCTCTCTGGCCTCAAATGATGGATGTTTTAGAAAGTCTTCACAGATATAATAGCTGAAAATGATTCCTACTCAGAATTACTCAAGTATGTTTTGTGCCTCTCCTATGACCTATGTGTGCTATATGATCCTTGAAAGGCAAAAAACCAGTATGCAGCACAGGGTTTGAAATAGATTAGGTGTGCAGTTGGTTTGTTGAATGAATAAATTACATCACTTATTGATTCAATCACCGTAGCTCTCTAATCTCTCCTGGATCACAGGCTCTGAGGAAGAGCTATGCCTTCCAGTGTTCTACCATCATTGTCATCCCCCTGACACTAGCATAGGGCTGGTGTCATTTAAACATTCATTGCACGTTTGAATGAATATAAAACAAAGGAAGTCTTTCCTAGGAACTGTCCCACAATTTGTAGCACTGACACAAGTTGTGCCGCATTTATTTCTTTACTCATTGGGGGGCTATACCCAGACTTGTTTGGAGACCATGTGGTACCAGGATTCCTGTGCTCCTGCATACAAAACACACACTCCAGTCCTTTAAGCCCTCTCCCATATGGCCTTTAACCTGATAGCCTTCCTTGGCTTTCTGTGGCACTTCAAACCGGTGTCTTACCACGGAAGCTTTCAAGGCCCAGCACCCAGACTGGACCCTGCCCTTTTGTCACTCACCCACTATACTCCCGCCACTCTCATCTTTTTTCATGTGTTAATACCCCCAGGGAATTAAAATATGCTATTCTCTTTTCTTGAAGTGCCCCCAACCCACTTTAACTAGTTAACTTATATTTATCTTTCAAGTCTCTGATGCAACGTTGCTTTTGGAGGTAGGGTGCTTGCCTTGCACATGGCCTACCTAAGTTCAGTCCCCCGCACCCCATATGGTCCCTGCACTTCCACCAGGAGTGCTCCTTGAGCACAGAGCCAGGAGTAAGCTCTAAGCACTGTCGGCTGTAGCCCAAAAACAAAACAAGTGAAATAAATGTTTCTTTCTCAGAGTCTTTCCTTTGCAGCCTGATCTAAATCAGGAAGTTCCTGCTGATCTTCCTTGGTTCTCTTTTGGGTGTTCAGGGGGAGGAGCCAGACACGGGAGTGCTCAGCACTTGCTCCTGTCTCTGCATTCAGATATCACTCAGGTGGGGTCTAAAGATCAAATCCCGGTAGATCGTGCATTGTACTATCTCTCTGACCCCCCTCTGACCCACTTTTCTTCATAGCACATTTGTAGCTGTGTGTTGTTTTATTTTGTTGTTTTGTTTCAGGATGCACACCCAGCTGTGCTCAGGGGTTACTCCTGGCTCTGCACTCAGAAATTACACCTGATGGTGTTCAGGGAACCATATGGGATTCTGGGGATTAAACCTGGGCGGCCGTGTACTAGGCAAGCATCCTTCCCCACTATACTATCTTTCTAGTCCCAGCTATGTATTGTTTTCCCTGCCTCACTAGACTGTAAACTCCTTGAGGGAGACTACGTTTGCTAAATTGAATGAACGGCAAATGATTTTTTTTGGGGGGGCACACCTAGTAGCGCTAAGGGTTTACTCCTGGCTCTGTGCTCAAGGATCACTCCTGGCAGAGCTTGGCGGACCATATAAGGTGCCAGGAATGGAATCAGGGTCCAATATGTGCCTTAACTTCAGCACTATATCTCTGGCCCCCTTATCTCTTTTCTAAGTCTGAATGTTTCGGTTTATTTTTTGCATTTTGGCTCATTCCCAGTGGTGCTCTGGGGGTGAGAGGAAAGGGGCATGCAGTACTGGGGATCAGAGATGTGCTCCAGCTCTTTGAGCTGTCTCCTAGAAGTCTGAAAGTTTTATTAAGAAGTTAGGAGAGAGGGGCTGGAGAGATAGCACAGTGGGCAGGGTGCTTAGCTTGCAAGTGGCCAGACGGGTTCTATCCCCATCATCCATATGGTCCCCTGAGCATCGCCAGGAGCAATCTCTGAGTGCAGAACCAAAAATAACCCCTGAGCATCGCTGGGTGTGGTCCAGGAACAAACAAAAAGAGTTAGGAAAGAGAAGAGAGACAGACAGAGAGAGACAGAGAGCTCTGTAAGGAAAGGGGATACAAGTCCAGAATGGAATGTTACAGAGTTAAAGGAAGAGAATTTACACACTCCCACATTGGCAACTTCAAAAAGAATCAAGTGCCAAGTACATACTCGGCCCCACTCCAGTGCTGGGGACTGAACACAGAACCTCATACATGTAAGGCAGGAGCTTTATTGCTGGGCTCTATCCCTGACCCAGCAGGTCTTGTGTGTCAGGCTGGGTTTGATGTCATAGGCTGGCTACAGTTCAAGGTCAGGAAAACAGGGTGACAATCTACCTCAGCAAGGGGCGGTATGGGGTGGCTCCCAAGTGGTCCTCCTGGCCACTTCCGGCAACGTGCCCTAACCCCTGAGCTATCTGCAGCACCCGCTTTTCTAAGGGGCCTTTGTGTTGGTGTTGCTAGTGTCCTCTGGTGTTTTGTTGCCTCTTGTCATCTGTTGACAGGGGCCCTTTTCTAGTGTGGGGTGTGACTGCAGCTGGAGGCGGCTTCTGGGTTGCATTAGCCAGGGAAAGCCAAATGAGAGCCTTTTCCAAACCCAGGCCTTCTCTCTCCTGGGCCTTCCCCGCAGGGCAGGAAACTGAACAGAGGCTTTTTCAAATTCTGCTCCTCGGCTTACCTTATAAGGACAAGGAGCCCAGCCTGGGCCCCAGTCTCCGTGTGGACCGGCCCAGAGACAGAAGGTTATAAAAGTCTCTGCTGAGGCGCAGTTGGAGCAGCCTCAGCACCTGGGAGGACCGTCTTGCTTCTCCCACGCGATTGTTTTTGTTCCCTGAGGCTTGGAGAACTAGACCTGCTTTTCATAAGCCCAGCTCTGCCGCAAAATTCTTTTCACGTCACAGAGCAAGAACCCATCAACCGTGGAAATTTTCCTGCTAACACTTGGAGGCTGGTGGGCACGGTGCCCAGGAGTCGAGTCTGATCAAAGAGCCCTAGTTCCCTTCTCTATCGCCAGCATCACCCTCCCCTTGGCCTGCAGCTCAGAAGCAGGAGCGTGAGCAGGGCCAGGGGCCTGGAAGGAGAAGCCAGTTCCTCTTTGTCTGGGCCTCCCAGGCATGCCCCGACCGTAGCCAATCTATAGAGTTTGATCTCAAATGTACACCACACCTTGGTTCTCTCACTCAATGCAAAAGCCTCCCTTGGCCTGTGCCCTTCGAGCCATCACGGCAGCCACTCCCAGCACTCAGAGAGAGATGGGAAATCACCAGTGAAGATGAACACTTCCCTCCAGGCCCCAAGCATCACAGCAGGGTCCTGGAAGACACTCCTCTCACAGAGATCTCGGCTAAGGATTGATGAGGCTCACAGCTCCCCTCCCCCCCAAGCAGACACCGACCTAAAATAGGAATGACCATCTGGATCCACTTACAGGGCCGGCTGGGGGAGGGACGGATGGCAGAGCTGGAACCGCCAAGCCGGAAAGCTTCGAGGCTAAGATGCTGCTTGTTTTAAGGGTGAACTCGGAACATGTCTGGGGGCCAGGGAGCGTCTCAATTGGCTGCACATCCTCTGTCCCCGGCTCATGGACTTGCTCCTTCGAGCCATCCCGCTCCTTTATCCCGGTAGTCAAGGCCCCCATGAACTGCGCTCAAACCCCAACCCCTTTCCCAGCTTGTTTCTCACTGCCTGCCTTTTTTGGGAGCTAACCTCAGGGGACTCCAGGCCCTTCAGAGGAGAAGCTGCACAGGGCAAAGCTTTGCTTTCATCTTTGCTGGCATGCTGCAGACTGCCCTTCTCCGACTCCCCTACCCACCTCCAGGCTTTCCCACAAATACTCCCTCTTTGCTCCCAGAGCACGAAGGCTGTTTCTACCTATTGAATATTCATGTGTGCTTGCACTAGCATTAGCTGTTTACATGCTGGTCTACCCCACGAGACTGCGAGCTCCGTAAGAAGGGGGCCTGCCTGCCTGCCCGGTACCCAGCCGACAGGAGATGCTCTGGGAATGTCACCAGTTATTTGTTGGTCACAGACGTTCTCCTTAGAGACTCTGAGGAAGAATCACCGGATCAATAATGCAGGAAAGCAGTGCTGAGCCTGGGGTGGTCTCGGCAGGCTGGAGGGACTGCTGGGCGCGGGGCAGTGGGTGGGGAGGTGGGTGGGAGTGTGCGGTGTGTCTCTTTGAAGCCTTTCTGCCTCAGCTTCATTCCATGCCTCTCTGGCGCCTGGAGACTGGGAGTCTCCCCATTAAGCCCTAAACTGCCTTCCAGGATGGCCGCAAATCTTTCTGTGGTGGGCAGAGGAGCAGTTGGGACTGATACCATAGAAGAAACTATTTGAGAACCTGTGGACATCAAAGTTTATCAAACAGTTTCTTTCTCTTGAAGGAGGGTGACTTCACGCCCTGCTGGCAGAGAGCACAGCTCAGACTCCTACTGCGCATGGGCTGTCAAACACCAGGGTTAAACCGTGAACTAAGCCAGCAGACCCAGACCTCAACTTCAGCTCTACCAGCTTGATCCTGTGTTAGAGAAGTAATTCATCCTGCAATGGGTTCCATCGTGCCAATGGTGGCAATGCACATTTCGTAAGATTCTTGCTGTTCTGATAGGCTGTAGTTGAACAGTTCCTGTCCTCAAAGAAATCCTCATTGTTAGCTCTTGTGGCAGTAAAAACCACACATCACAGTTGTAGAACTTTGTTTTTGGGCCATATCCCAAGGTGCTCAAGGCTTACTCCTGGCTCTGCCCTCAGGAATCACTCCTAGCGGTGCTTAAGGGACCATATGGCACGCCAGGGATTGAATCTGGTTGACTGTAAGCATGAACAAGTGCTTTCCCTGGGTCCAAAGCAATAATACAGCGGGTAGGGCATTTACCTTGCATGTGGCCTACCCAGATTTGATCCCCTGCATCCTATAAGGTCCCTTAGCATCACCAGGAGTGATTCCTGAGTGCAGAGCTAGGAGTAAGTCATGAGTACTGCTGGGTGTGGCCCCAAACCAAAACCAAAACAAAACAAAAGACAACCCCCCCTCCCAAAGTGCTTTACCTATTGTACTATCTCTCCAGCTGGTTTTTTGTCTGTTTGTTTTTTCTGCTTTCTTGGCTGGAGCGATAGCACAGTGGGTAGGGCATTTGTCTTGCATGCGGCCGGCCCAGACGACCTGGGTTCGATTCCTCTGCCCCTCTCAGAGAGCCTGGCAAGCTACCGAGAGTATCTCACCCACATGGCAAAGCCTGGCAAGCTACCTGTGACGTATTCGATATGCCGAACAACATTGGAGACGTTACTGGGTCTGCTTGAGGAAATTGATGAACAGTGCTACAGTGCTACCATTTTCTTGGGTCACATTTGATTGTGCTCTGGAGACCATGTGATGCTGGGGTGAAACCCAGGCCTCCAAAGACATGCAATCAGCCTTTTGAACTCTTCTCTGGTGCCATGGAGCACTCCTAACTAAAGAGCACAGAGATTGGCATAACCTCAATATGATTTGGAGGCTTCTTACAAAGAAGTACCCAGAGCAGGGCTGGAGAGGTAGTACAGTGGGTAGGTACTTGCCTTGCATGCAACCAACCTGCGTTTGATCAATGGCGCCCCTATGATCTTCTGAGCTCTACAGGGGTGATCCTGGAGAACAGAGCCAGGAATAAGCCCTGAGCACTGCTGTGTGTGGCCCCCAAACAAAAAAAGATGGGAGCATATTTCAGATTTGGGGTTCTAGATCTTGACTCTGGTTCTCTGCTGGAGACCCCTATTAGGGGCATTAAAGAGGATGAGGAGACTGGGCCAGCATGAGACACTGTGTAGCACCACTAAATAGGTACAAATGTTGGCCTCTTCAGGACCAGGACTTACTTTATATTAAAACACAAGGTAGGAGCTGGGGATGTGGCTTGGCATTGCCTTGCATATGTGAGACTCTAGGCCAATTCTCAAACCACCAACAAACCAAAACTTAACATAGAAAATTCAACGAGATCAGAGCAGGAGGCAAACACTAGCACCTCACTGTGCTAGTTTGCCGCTGTGTCCATCAGAATGCCTTTGTTCTTGGTGGCGAATGAATCGGAAGGACTCATGGATCTTGGTGAAATCAGCATTCAGGGATAACACCCCTATATTTGCTCTTCTTCCTTTTCCACATATTGCAGAGGATCAGGAAAGGGACCAGTCTCCTGTTTGCATTTTCTTTTCTTTTCCTTTTTTTTTTTTTTAATAAATAGATTTTATTTGGAGGATTTTTAGGTATGGAGGGAGAGAGAGTGAGAGAGTAACGTACTCAAGAGAGAACCCGGGCTTCTCCAAGGGCGGAGAGAGCCCCTACACACATCCTAGCATTAGACACGAAAGCATGAAAGTACACATCTCAAGAGGGGAGATGCGGGTGACACATGTGCTCCGGCACCACATGTGCTCAGCCACGTGGGCTAGAGCAGCACATGAACTCAGGCAGCATATGCGCCCCTGTTTGCATTTTCACTGAACCAGTTCCAGGCATAAAGAAAGCCTTAAAACATACCATATTAAGGGGCTATAGTGCAGTGGGTGGGGGGCTTACCTATAAGTGGCTGACCTAGACTCAATCCCCGTACCCCAAAATGTCCCTGAGTCTCCCAGAAGTGATCCCTGAGTGCAGAGTGAAGTATAAGCCCTGAGCACTGATGGGTGTGACCCCCAAACAAAACCAAACCCAACTCATATTAAAAAAAAAAAAGATTGAGGCCAGAGGGATAGTACAGCAGGGATGGCATTTGCCTTGCACACAGCTGACCCAGCATCCCATATGGTCCCCTGAGCACTGCCAAGAGTAATTCCTGTGTGTAGAGCCAGAAGTAACTCGTGAGCATTGCCAGGTGTGACCCCAAAAGCCTAAATAAAAATTTAAAAGAATAAAAAAAGATTTGGGGGGACCTCCCTAGAGTTATTCAGGGATATGTGAGGTGCCACACCTCTGAATCAGACTCAAGGCCTCCAATGCAAGGCATCTGCTCTAGCCCAGTGTTTCTCACCTCTTCCCAACAGTGGCCCCTCCTGACCTGCTTCCGTCCTATTGCCCACCCCCGTCCTACTGGTATCCTCAACTTGGAATATCCTAGTGGTTCACAGAGGGTTATATAGGCCCTGGTTGAGAAATACTGCTGTAGCCCACTGAGCTATTTCCTGGGCCTAAAGATTTTGTAATTGGGCCAAGAAACAAGTTAGGGACTGCTTCTAATTCACTGGCATCTGAGGCAGCCCATCCCTTCTTTCTTGCCTCTGGAACTTTGTGCCCATTTGAACAATGTGGGGACAGGAATGCATCAGTGTCCTTAGCTCTGGGAGCCTTTATGATGATGGATGCTTAGGCTGCCATCCCAGACCAATTAAAACAGAGTCCCTGGGGTGAGGCATTGATTGTTTTTAAAGTTTTCTGGGAAGTTCTGGCTGGATGATGACTTTGAAGCTCGGCAACCACACTTCACATGTCACCTCAGCACGAGACTGGCAGTGGGCTTCCTGGTCACACCTGCACACCAGAAATAATGGCTCAAGTCTAACGTCTGTTTTGCTGTGCCTTGTGCAGGACTTATCTGAGCTCCTTCGATGGAGCAGGGCGGTGAGAATGCCGAATGAGTCATACATGCGGAAGCATGTTAAAATGACACACCAAAGATCTTTCCACTGTTACAGTTTTGCCATTGCTAGAATATCACATAACTGGAATCATGCTGTATGGCTTTCAGACTGGTTGCTTTTTCTAAGCAATGCATAGTTAACGTTTCTCCATGATTTGGTGGTGTGAGTTTATTTTTTTGTTTCTTTTGGGCAACTGGCGATGTTTAGGGATCATTCCTGGCAGAGCTTACCATGGCAAGAGCACCACATAGGATGCCAGGGATCCAACCTAGTCCGAGGCAAGTAGGGCAAGGCAAGTGCCCTACTCACTGTTCTATCTCCCTAGCCTCAGCCCTCCCATATGTATACATATGTATACATACATATATACATATATATATTGGCCACACTCAGCAGTGCCCAGAACAGTGCTCTGCTCTCAGAGATATCTCCTGGTGGGCTCAGGGGACCATATGGGGTGCCAGGGAAAATGCCACATGCAAAACAAGCACCCTACTCACTACACTAACTGACCCCCAATCCCCTTCCATTTTTTAATTGGGTTGTTTTCATATTTAATCTTGAGTTATTTATATATTTTGGATATAAGCCCTTTATCTGGTGTGTTTTATAAATATTTTCTTAGTACTTGTCTTCTTTATTCTCTTAAGAATGATTTCATAGAGTAAACTTTTTTTTTTTGGCTTTTTGGGTCACACCTGGCAATGCACAGGGGTTACTCCTGGCTCTGCACTCAGGAATTACCCCTGGTGGTGCTCAGGGGACCATATGGGATGCTGAGAATCGAACCCGGGTTGGCCGCGTGCAAGGCAAACGCCCTACCCGCTGTGCTATTGCTCCAGCCCCAATATAGAGTAAACTTTTAAAATAAAATTCATCTTATCAAAAATAATTTTTGAGGTGGTGCTCAGGGGCTACTCCCAACATGTTGCTCAGGGGGACCACGTGGTGCTGGGGCTTGAACCTGGGCCTCCTGGATGCCAGACACATGTACTAGTCTTTGGAACTACTTTCCAAATCCAACTTAATTCTTCTGATGACTGAGTTTTTGATGTACCTAGAAATTCAAGGTCACCTGTTTTATCTTCTCAAACTCTTTCTTTAGCTATCCCCTCACCTCCCTGCCTTCTAGAATTCTTTATAACTTTCTATTTACATTACAGTCAAATGCATTTTAAATTATATATATATATTTTTTGACAGTGTTGGGGTGAGGTATGTTGTACCAGAAACCAAACCAGGACTGTGTACATGCAAAGCATGTACATGACACTGTACATGAGTCAAGATTCATAGAGCTACTGGTGACACATTCTTAGCCCTAAGTTATTTTTTTGCATGTAGATATCCAGTTGTTTCAGCATTATTGAAGACTCTCCCCATTGAACTGACTACTCCTTTATTGATTATATTGATCAGTTAATTATAAGCTGATGTTGGGCCATGCCAGCTCTCTTTTTCTTTGATTTTGTCATTTGTGCTGGCTACTCGCTTCTCTGAAAACCTTAGAATCAGTTTTTCCATATCCACAAAATAGCTTTCTGGGATTTTGGCATCTCACTATAGATGAAGTTGGGAAGAACTGACATCTTACTAATATTGAAGCTTTCTATATCTGAACAAGAAATGGTTCATTTATTTGCTGTTCCCCTAATATTTTTATCAGAGATGTTCACTTTTCCTCATATCTTTTTTTTTTTTTTGCAGGGTCCACACCTGATAGTGCTTAGGTGTTACTCCTGGCTCTGCACTCAGCAGTTACTTCTGAAGGTGCTCAGGGGAACATATGGCATGCAGAGGATCAACCCTGGTTGGTCTTAAGCAAGACGAATGCCCTACATTGCATTATCACTCCAGCCTTATCTTCATACAGATCTTGTATGTTACTTATTTTTTGTTTTTGGGCCACACCCGGTGATGCTTGGGGGTTACTCCCGAAGTACTTGAGGACCATAGTGATGCCGGAGATTGAACCCAAGTTGACTGCATGCAAGGCAAGTGCCTTAACCTCTGGTATATGTTACTTATCACGGCATCCTTGAATTATTGGTGAAGGTTAAGTAGGTGGAACAAAGGGAATTTTTAGGGCAGTGAAACTACTTTCTATGACAGTGTAATGGTAGATATGACACTATACATCAGTCAAGACCCATAGAACTGTATAATTGAAGAGTGAACCCTAATTTAAACTATGAACTTTAGTTAATAACATTAATAACTTAAGGAATAACAAGATTCACTAACTCCAACAGATGTACTATGCTTCTGCAAGCTGTTAATAGGGGAAACTGAGCCAGAGTGAGGTTATATAGAACTTTCTGTACCACCTGCTCAATTTTCTTTTTCTTTTTTTTTTTAATTTTGGGGAGGGGGCGGTTGTTTTTGGGCTACACCCACATCCAGCGATGCTCAAGAATTACTCCTGGCAGTGCAAGGGTGATGATATGGGATGCCAGGGATTGAACCCCAGTCTGCCGTGTACAAGTCAAACATCTTATCTGCTGCCTTATCTCTCCAGCCTCTCAATTTTCTATAAACCTGAGGCTTCTCTAAATAGAGTCTATTAGCTTACAAAAAGGATCAACAGCTACTGGCAAGTCCTCCACGGCAACTACTTGCTAACAGCATTAACCCTATAGCCTCCGACTAGGCAGAGGGAGTCCCTCTGACTGCTGTCCAGTGCGGCTGCACTGAGTCACTCAGGTTCCACAAGGGATCGGGGATACTGTGCTATCCCCCTGGCCTGGAACACTCTCCCTTGAAGCAGCGTTGTGGACTTCAACTCAGGAATACAAAGGAGTAACAGCAGCCTACGGCATCTTTCTCTCACCTCCTGTGCTTCCAACAGCACCTCTGTCCTGTCTATTTCCTGCATTCAACTCAACATACCCTGCTGTGCTGGATCCAGCCTAACATTTCAAAAAGTACAGACAGAGGAACCACAACATTTCAGCAGAGAAACCATCACTCCCACAGTGCTGAATCACAGTAACGACCAGTTCCCAGACTCTTCATCAAGGCACCTGAAGGTGACACTGCACATTCACAAGAGACACTGGATTTACTGAAATCTGGGAAACGCAATACCTCAAATTTAATATCTGCTGGCTACCAAAAAAGTCTTATTTTGTTTTTGAGTCATACTCAGCGATGCGCAGAGGTTACTCCTGGCTCTGCACTCAGGAATTACTCCTGGCAGTGCTTGTGGGACCATATGGAATGCCAGAAATGGAACCCAGGTTGACCCCATGCAAGACAAATGACCTACACACTGTACCACTGCTCTGACCCCAAAAGAATCTCCAAAATCTTTTTCTTTGATTTTGTCATTTGTGGTGGCTACTCTTTTAAGATAGTTCAGTTTTAGTGTTACCATCATTATGACATCTTTTGAAAAGTTTCCCTCCCACCCCTTTTGGGTCATATACAGTGATGCTCAGGGGTTCATGTAGTACTGGGAAGTGAACTGGGGGCTCCTGCATGCAAAGCAAGCCCTTCAGTCCACCGAGCCATCACCCCATCTTGAGAAGCTGGGATTTTAGAGGCTGCTAAGATAAAGCAAATGAAAGTCTCATTTTGAAAGGAAATGAGGGTGGCAGGGTCTGATCAGAATAGAAAGTACAAGGGGTGTGGCGGCCACTCCCAGAGATCTTGGGTCCAACAGGGCTATATGTAGAGTTTCTGGGGGGTTATGTGGGTACTGGGGATCAAACCCAGGGCCTTGAAAAGCTAGGCATATGCTTTATCACAAATTCACTGGCCAGTCTGACAAGCTTTGCAGTGCCCAAAGGCAGAGATCTGATTGGTGATTGTAGTTATTTAAGAATGAAAAAAAATATTGCTCCTTCTAATTGTATTTTATTGTTTTAGGGGGATATAGGCCATACCCAACGGTGTTCAGGAATGTTCCTAGTTCTCTGCTTGGCTGTGACCCCTGATGCTCCTTGGGGGGCCATATGTGGTGCCAGGGATCAAACAAGGGTCAGTTGCATGTAAGGTAAACATCTTAGCTCCTGCAAGCTCCTGTTAGCTCTAGGGCCTCAATTATATGTTTATTATTATTATTTTGGTTTGGGGGCCCCATCCAGCAGTGCTCAGAGCTTTCTCCTGGCTCTGTGATTCCTTGAGTGCGCCTGTCAGAGCTCAGGGGGCCATGTGGGGTGCTGGGGATTGAACTTGGGTTGCCCCAAGTACTGAGCCAAGAGTAGCCCCTGAGAAGTCCTGGGTGTCACCCCCAAAGAAATACAATTTACTGAGACACTAATGGTGGGGTGAATGCTTTGGGCTGAGAAAAATTGGCAACTTTCTCTGTTCTACGTAATCTCCTAATCCTGGTCATACCAAAAAACTGCAGTTTGGTTGCAAAATCCATTTAGTGGGTTATAACCAGCATTTTCTCTCCTTAATAAAATAGAATGGTAAATAGAACACATGGCATGTAGCAGACATAAGCAAACTGTGCAAAACTTATGTTCATTATATACATACAAACTAAGCAAGGATCTCTTGGGTCGCAATGTAAAATGTCTGCTTCTCGTCTGGGTCTGATATGGAAAACCACTCCAGACCCCTTCTACTTCAGTTGAGAAAACAGCCTGGAGAGTGAAGGGTGATTATTGCATCGCTCCGGGGCCCCTCCTGTGAGGCCAGGAGAGGTGGGCAGGCAGCAAGCAGCATTATTCTGCCAGGCAGAGGTGTGGTCACTCAGTCACCCAGCCACAGAGCTGAGGGATCCCCTACCCTCGCTGTGGTCCCAGGACCCACTTGTACCCCACAAATGCCACCAGCCACACCTAGAACAAAATGTTTTAATCAATTGCGTCACCCTCACTCTCCTGGGAGCAGAGCAACAAAAAGGCTCGGCTCCTGCCCCCAGAGGACAGTAAGGCTTATGTGTCTCTCCACACTGCAGGGCCCCGGCGGGCTGGGCGGGCAGGGGCAGGGGGCAGGGAGAGGGGAAATGGCGGGTGGCTCCAACGCAGGGAAGCGGAGGGGCTCTGCTGGTCCACGGGGCCGGGCCCCAGCCCCACTCTCCCCTCCCTGGCTAGAGAAAGGTCACGGCGAAGAGACAGGGGAGCAGGTCCCAGCAGCAGGAGAAGCAGCAGCAGCTGTTCCCTTCCCCAATAAATATACTTCATTACCAAGCTGGGAGGGGGAGAGGGGCTGGGGTAGGGAGGGACAGGGAGAAGCTGCCACCTGTGTTGTCTGGATTAAAGCAGAGCCGAGATGGTGCCAGCGCCCCTACCACTCTCCTCACCCCCCATCTTCTTAAAACTGTGAAAAAGCTTTTAACATGGTCCTCCTGTCTCCAGGGCGGCTCTGAAGCCTGACTGAGAGGAGGCACCTGGCAGAGACAGGGGTGGAGGGAGGAAGGGGAAGGAGGGGGAGGGCGGAGGGAGGCGGCTTCTCCCCAGAGGCTGCAGCTGGAGAGCTGGAGCCAAATAAGCACTGAGGGGGAGAGGGAGGGAGAGGCGGGAGGATGAACCCACCACCACCGCGCGCGGCTCCTAGCTGAGAGCCAAGGGGGCGGGTGGGGCCCTGGGGAGCGGCGGGGCGACCTGCTGCTGCGTCCAGTGTAAAGCTCGGGCTGCTGAGGGGGGCGGGGGCTGAGCTAGGGACTTCCCGTCTGAGTGGTTCAGGAGACCCCCTCCCCCCGGAGCAGCAGGGGACAGAGAAAAGCCATCACTTCTTTGGTCTTTGTGGCGGCTCAGCATGTGGGGCGGGAGGAGGGTGGAAGGCCCTTAGCGGGGAGCCCCACCTCAGTGAGGACAGACCCAGCTGGGTGCTCTGGCAGAAAGGTCACAGTGAGGCCGAGGAGCGCCCCAGAGAGGAGAGTGGCTGTAGTGCTGACAGGGAGAGCTGGCATGGAGGTGGGTGGGCTCCCATGCCAGGGTCCCGGGAAGAGGCTGGACCCCAGAGGTGACCGGTGAGAGCGGGCGTGGGGTCCCGAGCCGGAGCCCGGGACGCGCCGAGGGCCTGCGTGCTCTGCCGTGACCAGGGCAGTGGCGTGGCCTGGCCCGTGCTGGGGCTCCCGCTCTCCCTCTGGCCCGACCCAATACTGTGGCTCTGGGAGGGCAGGACCGGGTCCTTTTCCAGGGCCTTCCCTGAAGCCCCAGGGCAGCGAGCCTTGCTGCTGGGGGAGCCCTTACTGATGGGGGTTCACTCCCTTTTCTGCGGCCGGCTGAAGGGGGTGGGTGGTCCCGGAAGGCAGCTTCAGGCTGGGCCTCCAGGGACATGGAAGTGGGAGGGGCACACTGAGGGGCTTCTGGCCCCCAAGTCTGAAAGCCAGCAAGTTGTAGCAACCCCCACCCCCATTGCCAAACTAACAAAATGGGGGCGGGGGAGGGGGGGAGGAAGACAAACCAAACGGAACCCCCTGACTTCCTGCCCAGGGCGCAGGTCCAGCCAGTAGCAGGAGGGTCTAGCTGGGCCGGCACTGCACCTGGCCCTCTGAGCTGTCCTCGTCGTCTGAGGCCCCGGCACCGCCCGCGCTGCTCAGGCCCGCGATCTGGTAGCCCATGTTGAGCAGCATCACCTCCAGGGGGTCTGCGTTCATGCGCCGCTGGTTGGCCTGGGAAGCCCCCTCCATGTCCTCCACCACTCGGCCCGTGAGGTCTTCACTCTGCGGAGGGGAGAGACGCGCACGACTGGGGTGGATGTGTGGGGGACCAGCACGCACCGAGGGACAAGGCACCACGCGGGGTGATGGGGGGGCATGTGGGGAGACACCTGGCCATGGAAGCCAGGACACGCTGCAGAGTGGGGGAGATGGGCACTCAGGGGGCACCTAGCTGGGGTACACACTCACGGTACACAGAGGGAGGGGCATGGCATGACGAGTATCAGGACGTGTTGGGGGTGCAGACTGGGCACTGGGGGAGAGTACAGACGCCGCGACCGACCTCATCGCCCCTTCCTGCTGTCATCCTTCCCAGAGTCTCCCCGCTTCAGCCTGCTCCTCAAGCCACCGCCGGGATGGGAGTGACCACTAAATCTCTGTCTGTTGCCCAGCTGGTTTCCTACTCAATTTTTTAAAATTTTTATTTATTTATTTATTTTTGCTTTTTGGGTCACACCCGGCAATGCACAGGGGTTACTCCTGGCTCTGTGCTCGCGCTCAGGAATTACCCCTGGCAGTGCTCAGGGGACCATACAGGATGCTGGGAATTGAACCCGGGTCGGCTGCATGCAAGGCAAACACCCTACCCGCTGTGCTATTGCTCCAGCCCCTGGTTTCCTACTCTAGTGAAGGGTCCACACTATCTCTGAGTGTCTCCAGGCCTGAATGCTCCACAGAGATTTCCTCCTTTTCTTCTTGGTTTTTTTGGGGTTACTCCTGGCTCATGCACTCAGGAATTCAGGAATCACTCCTAGTGGTGCTCGGGGGACCATATGGGATGCTGGGAATTGAATCCGGGTCGGCTGCATGCAAGGCAAACACCCTATCCGCTGTGCTATTGCTCCAGCCCCCTTGGTTTTTTTAAAAAAAAATTTATGGGGGGGGGTTTGGTCATGGTGGGGGTCTCTGAATCCTACTCCAGCTCTACTCTTAAGTGCCACTCCTGGTAGAGCTCAGGGGGCCATGCAGTGTGGGGACTGATTCCTGCTTGCCAAGCATGTGCTCCAGCTGGTTGAGTCCTCTCTCTGGCCCAGGGGCACCTCTTTTTGGTGGGCAGAGATGGCTCAGTCCCTCGAGGAGCAGGATTCAAACTCAGGCTCACTAGGCTCGAAGCCTGTATGTCTGGCCTGCGGCTGAGGGAGTAGCCTCCACAGAGAGGCCTGCTGGGACCAATGCACCATGGTAGCAAGGCATGATCTCAGGAAGTGGCCCCTTTCCTGCCCTCTTGCCCTGATGTCCCTGGCCACTGGTCTGGTGTGGGAGTCTCCCTATGACTCACTCAGGACAGTCCCCTAGAAGGGGCAGGGGTCAACTCGAGCTCTTGACACACCCACTGCATCTAAGCTTCCAGAACTCCACAGCTAGGACACACAGCCTTGGGTGCCGGGAAGGAGTGGATCCCAGCGGCATCTAGCTTCTGCATTACTGAGTTCTCTTCTCAATGGGAAGAGGCCTGGCCAGGTTCACCCCAGCCTTCCTACGTCCTCACCTCTGGCCGGGGGTTCCAGAGCCGCACAACGGGATCGATGCCACTGGTGGCCAGGAAGCAGTAGCTGGGGTGTGGCTGCAGGCAGTTGACAATGGACTCGTCCCCTCGGAGCACGCGGACGAGGTTGGTGGTCTCTTTTTCCCAGATGAAGAAGGAGCCGTCATCAGAGCCACTGACAATGTACTGAGCATTGCTGGCAGGGGACAAAGGACAGGGAGGTCAGGTGCAGGGCTCGCTGCATGCCTCTCGGAGAGGCTGCCTGGCTCAGGGCAAGCGGGAGCAGAGAACTGGGTTCCACGCAGCCCCCAGAGTCGAGGGTCTTTACCGACTCAAACCTTACATGAATAGGCTAATAATTCTCATACGGAAGGGCCTTTACTGCTCTTCAGCTGTTCTCTCAGACGGGGTCAAGGGTTGCCCGGGTCCCTCTGTGGGAGTTAGGAGTGATTTTCCTATGTCCCTAGATCTCTGTCTACCCTTGGCCCACTGCCGTTCCTCACACACTGCGCTGACACTCGAAGGGGATCGTGATGGAGACGTTCTCCATGTATATTCTTGGAGCTCATCTCCCATTGGGAGCGGAACATTGACCAGAGGAGAGGGCTGGGGTTCTGGTGTCTGAGACACAAACGGGTCCTCCAGTCTCTGTACCTGTAGTTAGGAACCCACAACAGTCCTGCGGACTCCTGCCTCACTGCCCTAGCAGAGGGAGGCTCATGCGCCCAGACAGAGAGACCAAGCTCTGGCACACGGAGCCGGACAGCACAGGAGGTGAGGGATAAAGGAGACCAGGCCCTCTGCTGGATGCCGCATGGATGACCTCGCTGGTCTCTGCACAGCCCCATGACTGAGGGTGGAGGGCTCCATTTTATAGATGCCGAAACTGAGGTCCACAGTAGGGAGGTCATTTGCCCTGCAGTAGAGGAGGAGCTGGGCTTTGAGACTTTCCTAAGAGCATTTTGCCCCCAAGCCCCCAACCTCCAGTTGCCAACCAAGCTGTGCCCTCTTCTTCAGGGCCTCAGACCTGCCAAAGAAATTGGCCTCCTTGATATCCGTGGTGCTGTTGCAGTGGCCACAGTAGCGGAACTGATAGTCGTAGCTTCGTTCCCGCAGCACCATCTCGTCCTCTGAGATGGAATCCTTGCGGCTCGTGCTGCGCAGGCGGACAGGGCCTCCACCAGCTCCCTTCTTCTCCTCTGGGGACAGACAGCAAGGAGAGGTGAGGGCCTATTCCCCCCTCCCCCACTCTTGTTCGCAGCCCTGACCCTGGGTGCAGCCCAAGCAAGAGCAATGCAGGGCTCCCTTTGCCCTCCCCTGGAGAACTGGGAACAACTGTGGTGAGGAAGCATGATCGAACACAGGCCGTGAGGATGTTCAGAGAGGCCTGAGGCCGGGAGGCAGCTCTCCCTCTTGGCCCCCGGAAAGATGCCTGGAGCCTGGCCTGAGTGAGGCCAGGCCCAAGGTCTGCTCCGTGCTGGTGAAAGGCCGCTGGGCACCAGCAAGCAAACCTTGAACAGGCGATTTTCCCAAATAGATCCATAGCTCTAAAGGCAGTAAGGAACAAATAGGTTCTCTCTGGAGTTATCTTGGAGCTCAACCGAGGCACTGGGGTGGCTACGTGTCATGGGTAATACCATACCCATTTTCTCGACTCTTTATTGCTGCCCGCTAAAGGGCCATTACACAGGTTAGTCCTTAAGCCAGGAACTCTCCCAGCCTCCCCCGCCCCCACCCCAACAACTACACTTTGTATCTAGTTAACTCCTTCTCATGCTCCTGGAGACCTCAGCTTTGATGTTTCTTTACCAAGAAGCACTGCCAACAAGCCCTCTCCCATACTCCTAGACCATGGCAGGTCTCCGTGTCACTTGTCACACTTCTTTCTCCATTGTTTGTCTGGTTCTTTCATTTGGCTCTAAAACCACGAATACAGAAATACTAATGGATTTGTTCAAAGCCAGACTTCCAGGGTCCTGCACAGTGCCTGACACATGGCAAATGCGTGAAATATACTCAAGTTCCCCTCCCCCAAAAAAGGAAAAAGAAAAGAGCCAGAGGGGCTGAAGCGATAGCACAGCGGGTACGGTATTTGCCTTGTATGCGTCCAACCCGGGTTTGATTCCCAGCATCCCATATGGTCCCCTGAGCACCGCCAGGAGTAATTCCTGAGTGCAAAGCCAGGAGTAACCCCTGTGTAACACCAGGTGTGACCCAAAAAGCCAAAAAAAAAAAAAAAGGAGCCAGAGAGATAGTGTAATGGGTAGGGTGCTTGTTCTGCACATGGCTGAATCAGGTTCGATCCCTGGCACGCCAGGACTGATCCCTGAGCACAGAGTCAAGAACAAGCCCTAAGCACCACCGCTGGGTGTGGCTCAAAACCAAAAAAGAAAAAGTAAAACCAATGGCTTGGTCAGTTCTTTGGCAATGCATGAAACATACTGTTAGCATATTTCAAGCTAGTAACTGCAAAGAAGAGAGGATCCGACACTTCTCCAACTTGCTCTGCAGTGCTCCGAGGTGACGTGGACAGAGCTTCAAATGCTTTCTCTGCAGGTCAAACAGCAGGCTGAGAGAAGATGTGCTTCACCCAAGGTCCCATGGATACTGCACGTCAGAGCCAAGACTGCAAGCTGCAGCTCCCTGCTGTGTGCCAGAGGCATTTCTATTGCCCAGGATTCCTGCCTTTGCTGCAGGTGGGCACCCCGGTAGCAACGGAACCCTTAGCAACTGTCCCCACAGAGCAGACAGGGCCCCGAGTTTATACTCAGGTGAGAAGACCCAGCTAGAGTTGACAGCCTGCCTGAGCCCAGCTCGCTCTTATCCTGGGTCCAGGGCACTCTGCTGGGTGCTTTCAACATGCTACTGTTCAACCTTCCAGTCTCTGGAGAGCAAGTACTGGCCTCCCCATTGCAGGGGAGCAGAGGGAATCTCTCAGAGAGCAGGAGACTGTCTCCAGGTCACCTGGTTTCTGATGAGCATTGAAACCCAGGACTCCCCCAACCCGAGAACGGCATCCTCTTCAGAAAGTCAGGAAGCATTTAGACCAGCCCTCCGAGGGCCTACTCACCGCCATCGTTTTTGGAGAAGAGGGCAGCGGTGATGTCACGGCCCAAAGCATCACAGGCACTGCTGTGGGCCTGCTCTGGGAACTTCCCCTTGAAGTCATCCAGGCACTCCAGGGCCTCAGCGACATACTTGAGCTCAAAGAGGCAGCGGGCCAGGCGGAAGTGTGCCTTCAGGTGGCATGGGTTCAAGGAGATGGCCTTGAGGCAGTCTCTCAGAGCATCGTAGTGGTCACCATCCCTGAGAAGGCCAGTGAGTGTGGTCAGGAGGTAGGGCAGCAGGCAAGGAGTCCCCCACTCAGTCCTGGCTTCCTGCGGCCACCAGAGCCCGCCTCTGACCCAGAGCAAGGGGTTCCTTGCAACTGAAGAAAATCCTGGCGCAGCAAGGCCTCACTTCCCAGAAGACAGAGTGTGTTAAGGAAACCAGCCAGGAACCCTGAGGTCTTAGGTAGGGTGGGGGAGGGGGGAGAGCGGGAGCGCGGCGGATGGGCGGCTGGAAGCTGCGTGTGTGGCAAAGACCAGTGTTGGGCTGCCCTCTGCTGGACCCAGAGCGCAACTGTGCACAGCTCACCCCAGGCGCCTGCAGCGCTGCAGCACAAGTGCTGGCATTGTGCCCGCTTCAGCCCTCCTTCTCACTTCCTCCATGCACCTCCTAAAATCCCGCCCGGCTGGCCTTCAAAGTCATGTCCCAGGCCGGCGCCCTCAAGGACAGCTCGGAGGTCTGGGGAAGCCAGAAGTGCCAGGCTGGGGGCTCGGGGCCTGACCAACAGGCAGCAAGCCGAGCTGCTCCCGCTCTGTCCTGGCCCACTGATCCACAGCAGCTGTGGCCTGCACCTCCTGGGGCTGGAGGAGGGGGACTGACAGTCTGGCAGAGTCAGCTCAATGGAAGCTGATGGCGGAGCGGATAGACACCAGGAGTTCCAAATCAGTCCTCCTTGCTTCTCCAGTCTCCTAAGGCAAGGATGCAGGGAAGGAGAACGGAGCTTTTTGGAGGTGCAGTAAATGGGGGGTGGGGGTAGGGGGGGCAGTCAAGGAAAAGCCTCCTCTTCCCCCCCTCAGAGCTCCTGTGCCTGTACACAGGGTCACACTCCCCCCAGCGCGCTGCTTCTGCCTCTCCAGGGGAGAGCTGGAGGGCGGCTTCTCTTCTGGGAGCGGTGTTTTGTCCCGCTGGGCTAAGGTGGCCTGAGACCCAACTGTGCCAAGCAGCACTCACAGGGCTGATGGCCTTTCCGCTCAGCCACTGCTCACAGCCCTCCCACACAAGCCAAGGCAGGCGTGACAGGGACAGTGTCCTCCTGACCGCCCCCCCCCCCCCAGCCCCCCTGAGAGCGAGCAGCCGGCTCTCCAGCAGCCAGGCCCAGCCAGCCAGGCACAGGCAGATCAGCCAGTGTGGGGGCAGACAGGAAACGGTGCTTCGATGGCGTGGCCTGCGTCAGAACGAGTGGCTGTGACGAAGGAGCAGGCGCTGCCTGGAAACCCAATTACTGCCTGCAAGGTGCCCCTCAGAGCTCCTGGGAGACCTAGATTAGAGACCAGCCAGCAGCCCAGGGGTGACAACTCCCACTGCATCCAAGGAGCAGATGGCAGCCCTGGGGAGACTGGCCTGGGACAGACTGTGACATTCTAGGGGTCACTGGCAGGCATGGGGGGAAGGGGAGAGAGCAGGTTGGCCCCAGGGCTCACCCATCTAGACTCATTGCCAGATCAATTTCCCTGAAAGGACGCCCTCAGCACCATCCCTCAACAGCTCAGAACTCCTCAGCAGTTGCCCATCATCCGCTGAATTGAGGCCAGAACGCCACCGCTCTGCATTCCGAGTCCTTTCCGGGCCAGCCCCAGGCTACCTCCTAGACTCATCTCCTGCCAGTCCCTTCCCGGACCCACTGCTTCAGCCAAATGGCTTGTTGTTCAGCAAACCAGCAATTCACTCAGTCCCCCGCCCCCACGCTTTTGTTCCCCCCAAATATCATCTCCCTGGGAAAGGCTCCTCCACTGTCCCCTTCCTCCTTTCATGCTCCCCCCCCCATTCTTTGACTACATCTGCCCACACTTAATGCCCATTCAGACACCCCATCTCCCTGATGCTTCCCTGATTCACAGCTGAAGCCACCACCCATTTTTTCCCTTGAGGAAGACCCACAACGCTTGACCTGACCATTCAGACTTGCTGCTTCTACTTCTGCCTCTCTGATGGTGTGGCAGCCCCTGCCCCAGAGGTGGGGTACTCTGGAGCACAGCAGCGACAAGGCTTTGTGTCCCGAGTACGCTGTACACAGGAGAGTTCAGAGACCAGGCTGAGGACACATAGGGACAGAAAGCAGCTCTCAGCACGGGGCCTGGACAGGGACCACTGTGCCCCACCCCAGTGTTGGATGGGAACCCTGAAACCCTCACCTCCTGGGCCTGGCTGCCCCCTGGGTCCATGGCATGCGCCTGATGCCTGACCTAAGGTCTGAGGGGGCAGTGTGTTCCTAAGTCCCCATTTGCCATTCTGCTATCTTGGGTGGTTTTCTTAAGTCTCCCTCTCCGGCCTGCCTTGTTGCAGCCAGACGATGGCACACCAGCTGGCCTGTCTGTCTGGGCAGAGCCGACGGATGCCAGACGGAGCAGAAATGGCTGTGGGCCCAGCTCTATCCATCTCCAGTCCTGGCCCAGGCTGGGGGATGGGGGCCTGCTTGCCTGCTGGTGCTGCAGGCAGAAGGGCTGGGGGCCCTGATGGTCTCCAGAGAGAAAGGATTCTTTAGGATCCTGGATCTACCCTTTGTCACCTGCCACTAGTGCCCAGTACAACCCAGAACTGGCTTGAGATCTCGAGATTCATGTTTGGTCCAAAGGGGCTGAGCACACAGGAAAGCACACTACAAGGTCAATGACTACAGGATCATTCCACACACAAATCAAGGGAATTCACCACATATCTTATTTCCAACTAGCAAAATTCATTTCTCCTTCGAAGACCAATATGAGACCCCCCATTTCTTGCAATTCTGGTGGTCACGGCACTCTGACAAAGCACCATGCAGAAGTGACCCGTGAATCTGAGAAGCTGAGACCTTTCTTGCGGCTTGAGATGATTGAGGAGAGGGTGGGATAGGGCCAGCACTGAGGTCAGGCTGAGAGACCTGGGCAGAAACCACCAACTGGCATCACCCCCTTCCCTGCATGCTGCAGCAACTCAGCCCCGTGAGGCCTCCTGCCTTCGTCCCTCGCCCTGGCTCAGGCCCACTCACCACTTGCGCTTCATGTAGGCAGCGGCTCGATTTCCATAGAGCATGGCGTTGTGAGGGGCCCTCTGCACAGCCTTGCTGTAGAGCTGAATGGCCTGGGTCCACTGCTGGCAGGCAAAAGCCTCATTGGCCTGCTGTTTCACGCGCTCCAGGTCCGGGGGCAGCTCTACCTGCGGGCTAAGGAGAAGCAGCGCAGAATCGAGTCAGGTCCCAAGGGAAGCGCAGTCCCTCAGGAAGTCAAGAGGTTCCTGCCTGAGGGCTTTTCTGGTTTGCCTTGGCTTGTGGGATTTGCATGGCCAACGAGCAGTGGGGACCACCCTCATCCTCGCCTGGGTTTCCATGGATTCTAAGCCAGTGGAAAGGTGGAGGAGCAGAAACCAGGTTGTCCAAGCTGGTAATTCTTATTCAAGCTCCCGGGTCTGAGAGTCACAGACACCACCTGCCACCCTCTGAGCCAGACCTAAGACCACCAGGTCCTTCCTGTGCCTGCTCTGTGGGGAATTCTGTTTCTCTCAGGGCTGGAGGCTTTGAGCACTTCTGTATCCCAAGCTGGGGCAGGACGCGGCTGAGAATAGAGGTGAGAAGATGTGACGAGATGGAGAAGAAAATGGAGGGGGTCATCTGGGGGGAAGCCCATCAGGTGGGAGCTCCAGGCTGGGACGCCTGACCCAGAGGCTGAACGGAGGAAGCAGAGCTTCGATCTGAGCATGGCTGGAGTCCCACAGGTGGGAGTGGCACCGGGACCACCAGTCACACTGCAGGGACCTCACTGTCCTGCTTGCCTGACTCAAAGGGACGCCCCTGCGTGGGGGTGAGGAAGCTGGTGCTTCCTCTAGCCCCCGAGGTGTAACCAGGGCTGGGAGGTGGCCTCACCTGACATGCCCCCGACTCTCCGGCAGTCGAAAGCCATTGCTGTGGAGGTGCAGGCCGTTGGAGACGCCGTTGGAGACGCCGTTGGTGGCCATCTTGCCATTCTGAACTTCTGGCAGGGGGTGGGGAGAAAGGAACAGCGATCGCCTGCTCGCACTTGCCTTCGAAGCCCTCCAGCTCAAGGGCTTGGGGTGCGGCTCCCCTCCCAGAGAGCCAGTTCTGCTGGGCCAGCAGGCCAGGCTGGAGAGAAAAGCCCGTGCGCCCTCTGCTGGCTGAAGAGGCACAGCTTCAGTGGGCACTGCCCTTGGAAAGGGGGGTAGGAGGTGGGGGTGAGTTAGTGCCCAAATCAGGGCTGGGTCCAAGAAGAAGCCACTGAGGAGACTGATTCAGGCTGAGCCGTGAAGAACAACTGCCTCAGGTCCTCATGAGAAAAGCCAAGGAGAGAGCTGGCTTTTTCCCCTTTTTTTTAAATTTCAGAGAGAAATGTAAAGGGCGGTAAGGCCAACCCTGTCAGGTCTCTCGGAATTACAGCGACCGTCCTTCACACTGCACGGACAGTGTCACACAAGTCGGAAAACCGACTTCTTCTGGAGAATTGGAGCCACAGCACAAGGGGGCAGGTTTCTCAGCCGAGGCAGCACGCGCGCACACTCGCTCCCCAGCAGACACGCCAGGAGGAAGAACTTACCCCCTGAGGAATGGCATTTTCTGGGCAAGAGGAAGGTGTACGGCCGCTGCTTGTATGTCAGGTCAAACAAATAGACCTAGAGCGGAGGGTCAAGAGGAGAGATGGAGGCTGTGAGGTGATGAGGTGGCTGGGGAGCAGGGAGTCGGCCCGGAGACCTGCTGAGCATGCTCTGCATCAGGAAGCCTCGGCCTTGATCCCAAGCACTGTGCGGGAGTAGCCGTCCTCCACCCCCATCCTGTGCCCACCCTGAGGGAAAAAAAAGTGGCTGGATCCTGGGCCAGGTTTGGCAGTCAGCAGGAGGGAATACAGTGGACATTCAGCGTGAGCCACCGAGGGAGACTCGGAGGGGTTTCTGAGGAGCAAACCTCAGAGGGGAAATCTCCCCAGTGAGACAAGGTTGATTTGTGGAGGGTGGATTACTTAATTTCACTCATGAATTAAAATCAATTGTTTAAAATGAGAAGGTTCTCCGCGGTTACAGCCCAACATGTCATTTTACAGATGGGAAAACGGAAGCCTCAGAGAAGGACAGCAGTGTCCCCAAAGTGACACTGCTGGGAACTTCCCTTTGTGCATTTTATTATAAATGAACATTGAGTGAATTCTTACTTTGCTCCAGAAACTCTGCTGAGTATTTAATATGACTTATTTCATCCCATAAACTACCCCATGAAGAGATAACAATTATCATTACTCCCTTCACACATGAACAAATAGGCTCAGAGTTTAAGGTTTTTACTTTTTTCCTTCAGTTTTTGGGCCACACTTGGTGATGCTCAGGGGTAAGTTCTGGCTCTGCACTCAGAAATTACTCCAGGAGGAGCTTGGGGTCATATGGAATTCTGGGGATTGAACCTGGGAAGGGTGTGTACAAGGACCTAACTTGCTGTACTATTGCTCCAGTCTCCTTTTAGAGTCTAAGTGTTATTCATGGCCATGAAAGTATCATGAAGCATCACCAGGACCCAGCACCAAGTGTGTCTGAAACATTCTGTAAGACCGCCTGGCTCACTGCCTATCTCTAGGCCACCTCCGGCAAGGTGGTGGCTTAGCTTTCTGGAGCCAGTGCCCTTTTCCGAACCAGGACACTTACTCTCCATCCCATTTCTTCTACGCATGCTCACACCTGGCCTCATAATGGCATAACTACTTCACTGGCCATGCCTCTCCTTACTCTGGGTGGACCTTATTTTTGTACATATCCTCCTTATGTGGATGCAAAGGAAATGCTCAGGATGGAGTGCTTGTAGGATGAAAGAGTTTATACGAAACTTACGAATTAGCCTGACTGAGAGCACACACAATGAACATTACCAAGGAACCTCTCCTGGCTGCTGGCTATGGGGCGACAGTGGGGAGAAGCCGTCCCGGGCAGTGCTGCATACCTGCTCCCCACCCATGTTGACCAGCAGCTCCGTGCCGTTGGGGCTGAAGGTCACGTAGGTGGCCACCAGCACTCGAAGACGGTTGTTATAGTCAGGCATCTTCACTGGCAAGTGCCCTGCAGGGAAGGGCCCAGTCACCTTAAGCCATGGCTCCCAACAGTGCTTCTCCTGCCGCTCCCCCACCCCGCAATGGTGAGGGAGTAGTATGAAGTCAGATACAAGGATGAGAGCAATCACTATCACAAAAGCATTTAAATTAAGCCCTCAGTCAAATGTGTGGGCCAACTGCTTCAGATGCTTTAACTCACTTCGTATTTTATGATCTCATTTTACAGGAAAGAACTTAAGGCTCATCAAGGATAAGCAATTTACCAAAGGTCAGACGATGGCTGGACAATGGCAGTAAGGATCAAAGGCCAGATCTGCTTGACTCGGAAACGCTTGCTCCTGACCACTGCTGCTTGCTGCCTCCTAAGAAGCCCCGGAGGAGGTCAGCATTCAGCAAGGAACGGGAGCCAGAGGCGGGCTGAGGCCTACCTGCTACATAATACTGGGCTGCACCATCTGGAAGGGGCTTCTGCCGGTCACAGAAGGTGTGCACGCCGGCCGAAGGACTCTGCTTCATGCTCTTCCTGATGAGAAGGGAAACCAGACAGGTCAGGGTCCCAGAACACCCACTACAGGAAAACCTAAGATTATGTCCCTGAGGCAGAGAGGTATCGTGCTTCCTTACCCCAATAAGCCCAGAGGTCTAAGAACTAGACTTGTGAATGCAAACTTCATAGCATTATGGGGCTTTACACAAAGATTAGGTTTCCTGTCCTGGTCCTCATGATCACCCTTTGCTCTCCATTTTACAGATGAAGACACTAAAGCTCAAGTCCCACTCCAACTCATTAGTGCAGAGGGTCCCCAAGCCCACTAATGAGAGTAAAGCAGGTCAGACACTCCTGCACCTGTCCAGGTGTGCGCTAAAAACCCAGGCTGGCAGGGCCGCTCAGGACTGGACTTTGATGCAGGTTCTGAGCGCATTCTACTTTTGTTAACAAAGAGAGAAGTTTTAGTCCTATACTAAGATACTAAGTACCTCCCAAGCTGGGGAGTTTCTTTTCTACTTTCCAATAAACTTTTTCTATCCTCTAAAAAAAAAAAGAATAAAATAAGATGACATGTATAAGGTTATATAACTGTACAAATATTCACAGTAAAAGCATAGGCAGAAAACACTATACACTGATTTTTCTCAGATGATAAATCATAGGTCATTTATTGTACTTTTGTATTTTCCAAAATAATCCACATTAAATTTTTTAAGATCAACAAATTACAAACAAAACAAAACAAACAACAAACAAAACTCTCTTAAAAACAAAAGGGGCTGTGACTGAGAGTAAAGAAGCTGCTGGTGGGGCTGGAGTCCATACCTGTGGTTGTGGATCATGCGAATGTCATATAGTCTCACGAAGGGCCCACTGGCCCCTACTGCCAGGCAGTTGTTGTCCTGGGGGTTGACAGTGAGGCACTTGGCCTCCACCAACTGGCCACAGTACTCTGTCAGGTCAATCAGCACCTCCGAGTGCTTGCTGTTCTCCCGAAGGTCATACTGGCTGTGAGAGAGGGCACAGTGAGGAGACTGGGGGGCAAATCCTTAAGTGAAAGGCAGAGGAGAAATGAGGCCTTGTGATACCGGGGGCTTGGGAGGGACTTTGGAACTGTTCGTAAAAGATAAGAACGCTAAAAGAATCCCATACCTTCTGTTTTGTTGTAGTATCCTTCTTCTAAGGTTGATACTACTAGAACCAAATATATTTTTGATATATTTGGTACATCAAAAATATATCAGTATTATTGGGGCTGGAAAGATAGTACAGTGGATAGGGTCCTTGCCTTGTTTCAATCCCCAACACCTCATACGGTCCCCTGAGCCCACCAGGAGTGATTCCTGAGCGAGGAGTAAGTCCTGAACACTGCTGGTGTGGCCCAAACCTCCCCCATAAAACAAAACAAAACAAACAACCAAAACCCAAAAACCAAAAACACAACCCAAACCAACCCCTCAAAAAAAACCCCAAAACCACCCATATGCTGTATAACTACAACTTATGTACAATTATTACTGATTATAAACACTTAGAAATTGCTTTGTTTCTAGTATTTTCCTGAGTATTGTACAAGCACAAATTTTATCCCCATACCACCGTAGGTTCCACTACAATAATGAAAATTAACTGAGTTAAATAACTTGCCTAGAATGGCACTGCTAGTAAATGTCCTAAGATTGTGTTTTAATAACGATGCTCTGCTTCTTTTGAAAAATTTCTTGGAAGTAGAAATGTTCCAGGCTGGAGTGATATACAGCGGTAGGCTGCTTGCCTTGTACATAGCCGACCCGGGGATTCAATCTCCGTTACCCCCTACGGGCCCTCGAGCCCTCCAGGAGTGATCCCTGAGTGTGAAGCCAGGGATAAATCCTGCGCATCAGTGGGTGTGACCCCAAATCAAAAACCAAAACTAAACAAATAGAGGAAAAAAATAATTTTTATAGGTGGTGCTGCTGCACGCAGGAGGGCAGGATGGGGGAGGGAGCGGCCATGTGTGTGGTACTGGGAATCCGACTCAGACTCATGCCCTGCCAGGCACGTGCTCTGCTCTTTGACCGATAGCCATGGCCTCCAACTCCTTAATTCTATTTCTCATTTACTTTTCTTTCAGGAAACAAAAGAATCATGGAGGTGACAGAGAAGACAATCTAGCGGTAAATTAAGAGCTACCTAGAAACACCAGGTGCTGAAAGATGCCCAGGAGTCCCACGCGGGCGGTAAAGACTGTGCTGAATTATCTGCCTGGCTGTGCACCGCCATCCTTGCAGCCTGTAAACTTCCTGCTGCGAACACACGGGATTCAGGGAGCGGAGAGGACTTTCTCCATGTGCTTCCTCACCCTTGCCTAAACCTCTGCACTTACCTCTCCACTGTTCACCTTATCTTTCTAAACCATGCTCACCAGATTGCTCTTTCAGAACAATTTTTCTTATTTCGGGGGTGGGGGTTATTTCTGGCAGGCTTAGGCGATCAGATGAGATGCCGGGGATCTGCTGGGTTAGCCGTGTGCAAGGCAAGCATCCTACCCGCTATACTATTGCTGAAGTCTCCTCAAAAATACTTTTCATCACATCATTTCCTGCTCAGAAAATCAGAGAATCCTCAAAACTCCTATAATTTTGTCACATCCAGCAGTATTGAGGGCTCTGGGCTCTGGGTTCTGGGAACCACTGGTACTGGAGACTCTAATTCAAGTTGATCATGTGCAGGGAAGTGCTTTAACTTACTTTCACACTATCTCTCTGGCCCTGGAGAACCTGATGCTTAGGCTGATCTTATGATAGCAAGGCACAGAAAATCCCAGATGCTTCCCAACCCACAAATAGCCCAGTGTGAAAGTCCAGAGGAGGCAAAGACTATGCGCCCAAAGGTCAGCCGGCCTGGACATAGTGCAGGAGCAGGTAGAGTGGGGTGGGGTGGGGGAGAAAGGGAGGGCAGACTAAGCAAAGTTCCCAGCTGAGTGTGTCACAGACAACTGTCCTGGGTACACAAAGGTGGCAAGAACTGCTGAAGTGAGGAGCCTGGCTGTGGAAAGCAGCAGTAGAGGCAGATGGGCAGAGGCAGAGGACATGGTGGGGTGGGGGTGGGGAGCAGGAGTGGCATCGACCCCCTCCTGCTTCAGGCCCTTACCGGATAAGCCCATCCTCAGCAGCACTCCAGAACGTGTTGGGCCACATAGGCGCCGTGGCAATGCGCTTCACTCGGTTTGTGTGGTCTCCAAACATGTGGATGGTCTCCTTTACAGTCAGATCGTGGACATGCACCTTGGAGTCAGCTGCCCCCGTGATCAAGATTCGGTCCCCAGCGTGAGGCAGGAACTGCTCGAGAGAGATTGAAGGAGAGAAAAGCAGGCGGTGCGGGGCAGGGTTGGCTACAGATGGAGGCTAGTCTAGGGGTGAGTGTCTCTGTCCCTCTCCATATCCAGTGAAAAAAGCAACCCATTCAAAATAGTCCACTAAGAAAATGGGATCTAGAGTATGAGCCCGAGATAACTTTCAGTTTGCCTGCACACAAAAAGCGAGAAATTGGCACAGATAATACCTGTACAGGAAGACCTTAGGAACTTTCCCCTTTTGTTTTGGGGCCACATATGGTGGTGCTAGCACAGCGGTAGGGCGTTTGCCCTGCACGCAGCCAACGTGGCCGACCCGAGTTCGATTTCTCCGCCCCTCTCGGAGAGCCCGGCAAGCTACCGAGAGTATCTCGCCCGCACGGCAGAGCCTGGCAAGCTCCCCGTGACGTATTCGATATGCCAAACACGGTAACAACAAAGTCTCCAATGGAGACGTTACTGGGCCCGCTCGAGCAAATCGATGATCAACGGGAGGGCCTATATTATTATTATATTACCTATGGTGGTGCTCGGGGGTAATTCCTGAGTCTGTGGTTGGGGGTTATTCCTAGTGGTATTACTCCTAGGAATCATGCAGTTCTGGGGTCAAACCTGGGTGGAGCTATTTCTCTGCCCCCCTTTATTTTCTTTTCCTTTTATGGCCCTTCTCCCAACATGGGAAACCTCACCTCAACCACTGCTCACATCGCTGGCTGTGAGTCTGTAACAAGCTCTGGCCAAGGGACATTTGCTAGGGCCCTTTCCTAGGGAAGGAGCCCAGGGTAGGGTCCATGGCATCTCCTGCCTATTCTATCCTTAGGTGGAAGCCCATTCTCTGGGAACGCACAGTCCCAAACTTGTGGAGGTCCCTGTGAGGGCCACAGATGGCTTGAGTCTCAGATCTTTTCAAGGGACATGTGATAGAGTGACATGATACCCCATCATGATAGCTTGTGACCCCATCTTACTTCCACCCTATGGATCCCTCTTCTAATTTTTTCATTTTTGGGGCCACACCCAGTAGTGCTCAGGGATTACTCCTGGCTCTGCACTCAGGGATCACTCCTGATAGTGCTTGGAGGACCATATGGGATGCCAAGAAACAAACCCAGGTTGGCCACGTGCAAGGAAAACACCTAACCTGCTGTATTATTACTTTGCCCCCCGCCTCTATATATATATATTTGCTTTTTGGGTCACACCCAGCGATGCACAGGGGTTAATCCTGGCTCTGCACTCAGGAATTATTCCTGGCGGTGCTCGGGGGACCATATGGGATGCTGGGAATTGAACGTGGGTTGGCTGCATGCAAGGCAAATGCCCTACCCGCTGTGCTATCGCTCCAACCACCTACCCTCTTTTTATCTTAATGGAAAAGTTTATCCCAATAGACAACAAGGCCAAGTGAGTACTGGTGCATGAGACGTCATTCTACATTTAAATAGCTGAAATTCCACTTGACTTGAAATGTTCACACAAGAGCGACAATTCACTTCTCCAACACATATTTCTCTAATGGTACTGCAGGTCAAGGGACAGAGGAACATAATTTAATCACCTATAGGGACAACTAATAGTGTTCATGGAGACAGTATACTCCATGTTAAATAGAAATAAGCAGATGAATCCTTGCTAAGAATTTGTGGCATCACAAGCACCTCTGGGAGTGCCCCTGAACACCTAGTAGAGAAGAGTCCTCCTCTTCCCTGAAACCCGGGTGTGCAACCAACACCCCTGCCCTCATTCCCCACCCCCCCACCCCCACCACCATGCGGGTCCATTCCCAAAGTAATCTGTGCCCCAAGTCTCACACATTGTAGCTGCCACTAGGGGGAGCTCACAGGTTAAATAAAGAGTCATATTTCATTTGGAAAAGAATCCTCTTGTATAGTATCATTATTATTTTGTTTCTTCTATTATGGGGTCATACTTCAGGGCTTACTCCTGACTGCACACAGGAATCACTTAGGCTGATGCTTGGGGGAGCCATTCTGCAGTGCTGGGGACCAAACCAGCATCAGCGACATGCAAGGCAAGCACGCATTTTACCTGCCTTACTATCTCCCTGGCATCCCAATCCATTCCACATTATTTTTATACAATAGGAGAAAGGTCTATGAATATAAGTACTTTTTCCAATGTTAGCAAGCATCAAAGCCACTGCCGAATTCTTGTTTTATGAACTCAGAAATGTATTAGTTATCTCAATGAACTCTAATATTCATTTGGTGGACTATTTTTTTAAAATTATGTATTTGTTCATAAGTATGGGTTGATAACCTCAGCTACTTCCTCTTGCAGATGACTAAGTGGACTCAGAGATGTCAGGTGATTTCTTAAATCAGATCTCCCTTGGGGCTGGAGTCATAGTACAGCAGCTTGGGCACTTGCTCCATTGGGTCCCCTTACCCCCCCAGGAGTGAGTCAGCAGTAAGCCCTGAGCACCACCAAGGTGTGGCCCCTAACGAAAAGACAAAACCAAAACAAAACACCCAAATCACAGGGTTCCCAAGAGGCAGGTGAGGTGGGGCATCAAACAGAGGTCTGCCTGCTCTCTGAAGTCCTGCCCAGAACCAAGCCCACCCCCTGCCCATGCACAGAGATGAGCTCTCTGGGAGCCAGTCTCCTGACTCTGAGAGAGGAAAGGAGGGGGTGGCGTCAGTGACTTCGAGAGGCACCAGAGATACCCACACAACTGTGCTTAGACCACTGTCACTTGCTCCGTGGATTCTCCTGCTTACCTTGACAGAGAAGATATTTGCAGTGTGGCCCGTGTGCATGGAGAGCAGCTTCTTGTGATGCAGTGGGTCCCACACAATCGTGTGCTGGTCATCGGAGCCAGAGGCCAGCAAGCTGCAAGCAAAGTGAGGGGCTCGACCTCTCCCCAAGTTCCAAGACGCCTCTCTCCTCTTTTTTTTTTTACACCCCCACTGATAAGGAAGAGTTAGGCAGCGCAGAACTTGAACAGTAGATGTCACAGGATTTCAGGTTATTTTATAAACATTGAGGATCTTCAGTTCTGCTTTGAGAATTTATCATTATTCCTTAAAGACATTGGTTCATTAATTTTAAAAAAAAGGTGGGGGGGTTGGTTGGTCATCCAACCTTCTACGTGTCTAAGACTCACTGTTTAACTATTTTGGTAACGATACAAACAGCAAAGAGCAACAGTGGCCTGAGTCGACTCTTTAATGTAGCTCTATTGAGAACAAGGACCATTCCCTTCGCTCAGCATCCCGACTCTTCCTTTCACATCTTCGAGTCGAGGTGCCATAGCTCATACTTACTCTCCTTTCTCATTCCACTCCAGACAGTTGACACAACCTGAGTGACCCTGGTGAAGTAAATGGAAAGGAACAAGAGAACCAGTTAGATATTCTTCTGGGGAACTTACCATTAAGAAGCAGAATTGAACAAGTAACCTAACCTTACCATCTGTGATGCTTTCCAGGTGCAGAGGAGTGACCAAAACTAAAGTGAGCCACCTGGCATCTTACAATATATGAAGTTCTTTCTTCTTTCTTTTTATTCCCCCCCCTTTCACCTTTTGGGTCATACCTGACAATACTCAGGGGTTACTCCTGGTTCTGCACTCAAGAATTATTCCTCACAATGCTTAAGGGATCATATGGAATGCTGGGGATCGAACATGGGTTGGCTGTGTGCAAGGCAAACACCCTACCGACTGTACTATTGCTCCGGCCCTACATGGGGCACTTTCATGATTATAATTCCGCTCTATAACTGAACACTCTGAGCCATAAAGGGCAGGTTTCGTGGATCATAGTTTTTAGATACGTAAACTGAAGTGCAGATAATGGTGAGTAATTAAAGTGAAATCTAAGCCAATTTTGCCTCTTACCATACACCCCTCAGCCACAGAAAATTAGCCCAGAGGAGCAACTGTCCCAAAGGCAACCAATTAATTAGAAGGCTGCACTTTCATTCATTTGGTATATATAAAATTTATTAAGTATCCACTCCATATCCATCCCATGCCAGTTACTGTTCAGGTGCTGGGGGCTACATTAGCATACAAAACAAAGTCCCTAATCTTCTGGAACTCGTTTCAAGTAGATGGAGTCTGCTCTAGTAAGATAAATTGGGTGACAGCCTGTGCATAGGAATATTATGTGTTTGTGTGTATCTGAGTGTGTCTGAGTTCGTGCTTGCAAACCACCTGAGTATGGAGGATCCTGAATGATTGCTATGGTGTTTACAAAGAGCTGGGCACAGTGTTCATGGAATGACATCCTCTAGTCATCCACCTCCTGAACCTCTGAAATCTAAAAATACGTCATGCTAGGAAACTGAAAAATAAGAGTGCAGCGAAGATCCTTGAGATCAGGATATCATCCTAGATTATCCACATGGGTTAATATAATCACACCAGCCCTTCAAATCAGAAGGCTTCCCTTGGCCCAATACAACTAGAGTGATGGCAGTCAAAATGTGGCTCAGTTATAGAGCACTTACCTTGCATGTGTGAGGTTCTGGGTTTGATTCCTGGCACTGAATGGTGCTTTGAGCACTGCTAGGGGTAACCCCTGAGCATAGAGCCTAATCTCAAATATATCCCCCCCCAAACAAAATAAAATTATTTTTCCCACACTTGTCAAAAGTATTTTACTAAAAGAATTGTTATTAAGAAAATTATTATGTTCAATATAAATTTATGCTCTCAAAAACTGACTGAAAGAGAACAGGTGGACCAGAGAAAAGCAGGCAGCTACCGATAATCCCTCAGTGGAAAAGTAAGTTGCCAGCCTTACTTAAGAGACTCATAAACAAATCTCTTTAGAGATAAGAAGCCACAACTAATTTCAGACCTGTGCAAGGCTGTAAAAATGGGATGCATTGGAGGAGGGTGGGTTTGCCAGTGCTCATGCAGGCAGAGCCCCGGCAGCCACTTACTCCCACAATCTAAAATTGCTGCCATGCTCTGGTCAAACTCCACTGTCTCAGAACAGACCTCACCAAGATATTAATCTCTAAAAATTTGGGTATGTGGGTTCTGTGACATATCTCCAGGCTGTATTGGGGTTGAGATGGGCTACCTCCCCCCACCTCCCTGTACCTCTGGAAGGCCTGGCAGTCACATCCACAACCCAAAGCCACCACCCAGTTGCAAACCAGAATGTACAAGAGGAGAGAGAGAGAGAGCAAGAAGAAAGGTGCTGGAGGGATGAGAGGGAAACTGAGGACATCGGTAGTGGGAAATGTATATTGGAGGATGGACGGGTGTTGGAATATTGTATGAATGAAACCCAATCATGAATAGCTTTGTGATAGTCTATTTCAGGGTGATTCGATACACAAACAAAAAAGTAAGCTGCCTATTTAAACACCCGCCCTAATGCTTAACATGCCCATATTTTGTTTTTCAAAAGTAGGTACTATAAACACCCTCAAAGAAATCATACATATATCTTCAACATTACAAAACGAGGTCTGAAGGAAAAGCCAAATATGAAAACACAATTTATAAAGTAAGCCTCTCAAGCCTAGAAAACTGAAATAGAGAGATGACCTCATGAATGCTACGATACATAAAGAGCTAAGAGCAAATGAACAACTCTAAACACCTTCCCAATAGTAAAGCTACAAAGTGAGAGCTTACAGTATTATTAACACTACTATTTTCTTCTAGTTATCATCTCTTCATACATAAATCAAGATAAACTTTTTCTACTCAATTATCATTCTATCTTTCCCCTAATTTTTTCTTTTCGGATTTTAAGGCCATATCCAGCGGTGCTCAGGGCTTACTACTGCCTCTGTGCTCAGGGATCACTCCTGATGGTGCTCAGGGGACAATATGGGAGGCCGTGCATAGAACCTGAGTTGGAAAAGTGCCCTACCTGCTGTACTATTGCTCTGGCCCCTCTCTAACAACATTTATCCTTTGGTTTGACTGAACACAAAAGGGTTGAAAACTAAAGAGTATCAACTCTTATTGGAATGGCACTTGGGAAATGCAATTCTAGAAATGCTAAATTTTAATGGAAGTGGTAATTCCTGAATGAAGAGCCAGGAGTAACCCCTGTGCATCACCAGGTATGATCCAAAAAACAAAACAAACAAACAAAAAAATTAAGGGCAAGAGAGCACAACAGTCGAATGTATACTATGCATGCAGGAGGCCTGGGTTCAATCCCTAGTGCTGTCAGAAGTAGTAGCCTCTGTATGAGGTCAGGTATGCCATCAGGTGTGATCCCAAAACATATTAAAAATTAAAAGTAGGCACATATGCTTCCCGAGCCCATGTGCTGCTTGTGCCCACATGGCGGAGCATATGTGTTGCCTGCGTCTCCCGTTTTTTTTTTTTTTTTTTGCTTTTTGGGTCATACCCGGTGATGCACAGGGCTACTCCTGGCTCTGCACTCAGGAATTACTCTTGGCGGTGCTCGGGGGACCATATGGGATGCTGGGAATCGAACCCGGGTCGGCCGTGTGCAAGGCAAATGCCCTAACCACTGTGCTATCACTCCAGCCCCGCATCTCCCCTCTTGAGATGTGTACTTTCAGGCTTTCATGTCTAATACTGGGATGTGTGTAGAGGCTCCCTCCACCTTCGGAGAAATCCACGTTCTCTCCTCAGCACTTTACTCTCCACTCTCTCCCACTCTCTCTTCCTCCTTCCCTTCAAAACCTCCAAATAAAAACTGTAATTTAAAAAAAATTAAGGGGCTGGAGCGACAGCACAGCGGTAGGGCGTTTGCCTTGCACGCAGCCAACATGGCCGACCCGAGTTCGATTCCTCCGCCCCTCTCGGAGAGCCCGGCAAGCTACTGAGAGTATCTCGCCCGCACGGCAGAGCCTGGCAAGCCACCCGTGATGTATTCGATATGCCAAACACAGTAACAACAAAATCTCCAATGGAGACGTTACTGGGCCTGCTCGAGCAAATCGATGAACAACAGGAGGGTCTTTACCTTTTACCTTAAGGGGCTGGAGTGATAGCACAGCGGGTAGGGCGTTTTCCTTGCACGCGGCCGACACAGGTTCGATTCCCAGCATCCCATATGGTCCCCCGAGCATCGCCAGGAGTAATTCCTGAGTGCAGAGCCAGGAGTAACCCCTGAGCATCGCCGGGTGAGACCCCCCCAAAAGTTAAAAATTAAAAAAAAAAAAAAAGGACTTTCAAGGAAACAAATTCTTCTTTGCAGTTTCCAGAAGAAATACTGCCCTGTCAAGAGCCTTACTTTTAGAAAGTGTGATCTACAGAATTTTAATGTTTTGGGCCACTTAGTGATGCTTGGGGCCACTTTCAGCAGAGCACAGGGGGCAGGTACTAGGGAACCATTTGGGCTGGGTGTCACACTCAGGCAACTACTGCAATGTAAAGTATATGCTCCAACTCTTTCTCTGGTCCCCGCAAGTGTTTTACTTTTTTTATGGTGGTGCTGGGAATAGAATCCAGGGTTTCTCACAAGTAAGGCAAGTATACCAGCTCTTAGCTACACTCCCAGCCCCCTGAATGTATATTGTTTTAAGCTACTAAGTTTGTGGTAATTTGTTATGGCAGCAATAGAAAACTAATATAGAAATTGAACTCTACATTCTTTATCTTGTTAAACAAGTATCATACTCAGGTATGAGTATGATAGGTATCATACTCATTTCTTGGATAAGAAAAGCCATGCTCAGAGATTAGGTAGCCTATTTTGATATTGTGATTTATAATAATTATACCTTTGGTCTTCACTCTTGTTTCTGGCACAAAGCACCTAAAACCCTTTGAATTCCTAAGTGATGAGAGATAAAGAGTCTTTTGTTTTGGAATTTTAGGGCCACATGCAGAAGTGCTAGAGGCTACTCCAAACTCTGCTTGGTACTCAGGAAACCATGTGGTGCTGGAGATTGAACACGGGCCTCCTGCATGCAAAGCATGTGCTCAGCCCTTGAATCATCTCTCTGCGCTCTTAAATGATATCTTAGGGGCTGGGGAGATAGTATAGCAATAGTACAGTGGTAATGTGCTTGCTCTGCACACAGCAGACCTGGGTTCAAGGTTTATTCCCTGGCACCATATTAGGTTCTTTGAGCACTGCCAGGAGTAATTAACTGAACACAGAGTCAGGAGGAAGCCCTGGGCACAGCCAGGTGTGACTTCCCCCCACGAGCCCACAAAATAAGGGTATCTTAATACTTATAACAAACTCCTTTCTTGGGCTGGAGTGACAGTACAGCAGGTAAGGCTTTTGCCTTGCATGTGGTCAACCCAGCCCAGGTTCAATTCCCGGAATCCCATATGGTCTCCTGAGCACTGCCAGGAGTAATTCTTGAGCACTACTGGGTGTGACCCCTGAAAAAGCAAACAACAACAACAACAACAATCCCCCCAAAAAAAACAAACAAAAAAAACAGAAAGAATTCCTTTCTGCCATACCCCATTGATTAATGAGGTTACTTTTGGAAAGCTCCTAAGGATGGGGCTGGTTGCCAGGGGAACTAATCATGTGATTAGAGCTTTGGAACTTTCAATCCCACCCTCAAGGTGGTGGGTAGGGGTGGGGGTGGGGGGAAAGAAGGGCTGGAGGTCGACCTGAATGCCAAATGCCCATGATTTAATCAATCAAGCGAAACTAATGAAATCTCCATAAACCCCCAGAAGGATGGGATTCAGAAAGTTACGTGGAGATGGGGGGAGACTGCAGTGCTCACTGAGAGGACGTGAAGCTCTGCACCCCTCCCCACGTCCCTTGCCTGAGGACCTCTTCCCTTTGGTTGCTCCTCAATCATACTGAATCTAGTTAGCTCTTTCTCTAATCTTATTTTCACCACTTACCTGACCCTAGAAATGCTCATCTCTTTCCTCCCATCTTTCCCTTTCTTTTGCTTTACTCCTGTTACTATGATGGGGATTGCATTAGATGCTGGGGAGTGGAGTGGTGCTCTTGGGGTCAGATACCTTGAGCTACTGCTGCATTCCTGGTTCTGATGCTCACACATCTCCTTTCAGCCGCTCTGTTTTCGGTGGTGGCACACCTGCCTACCATGCTGCAGACAGATGGCTGAGGTACTGCACTTATTTTGTTTTGGGGCAGAGCTGGCAGTACTCATGGCTTACTCCTGGCTCTGTGCTCAGGGATCAATCCTGGCAGGGCTCTGGGGACCACACACAGTGTCAGAGATTGAACCTGGGTCTGTTGTGTACAAGGCTAGCACCCTACTAGCTGTACTATCTATGTGGCTCTGATTCTGAGTTTTCTTTTTTAATTACTTATTTTTAGGCCACTCCCAGCAGTTCTGTGGTTAAAGTTTTTTTGTTTTGTTTTGGGCTTTTTGGGTCACACCTGGTGATGCTCAGTGGTTACTCCTGGCTCTGCACTCAGGAATTATTCCTGGTAGTGCTTGGGGGATCATATAGAATGCTGGGGATCAAACCCAAATGGCTATGTCCAAGGACAGCATTCTGCCCACTGTAGTATTGCTCTGACCCACTGAATTTTCTTAAAAGGAGGAAAAGTAGGCTATACTCTAGAGTGAGCTGTCTTCCAGTATACTGTCATTTCTCCTCGGGATGGGTATAGCAATGTTCACCAAAATGACACAGCAGTAGTTGCATTTAATTCAACATTTTGATTTTCAATTTTTATTTATTTTTGTTTGAGCCACACCCAGTGGTGCTGGGAGCTATTCCCAATTCCATGTTCTGGGGTCAATCTTGGCATTGCTTGGGGTCCATGCAGTGCTGTGGATCCAGCCCAGGGAGCTATCTTTCTGACCTGACATTTTAATCTTTTAAACCTCTGTCTACCAGTCTGATCTGGTTTTAATTCCTACTTTCCATTTTATTATTTTGTTATTTCTGCTCTCTCTCATGTACACACATGTGCTAATGCACACTTTTCCCTATCTCTCCTGCAATAACCATTTGAGAGTAAGAGGTATACTTTAGGACTCTCTACATATTTAATACTTCTCTGTGTATGTGTGTGTGTGTGTGTGTGTGTGTGTGTGTGTGTGTGTGTGTGTGCATGCGCGCACGTGTGTGTATGTTTCTTTTTGGATCACATCTGGAGATGCTTAGGGGTTACTCCTGGCTCTGCACTCAGGAATTACTCCTGATGGTGCTTAGGGGACCTTATGGGATGCTGGGGATCAAACCTGGGTCTGCTGCGTGCAAAGCAAATGCCCTATCCACCGTACTATTGCTCAGGCCCCAGTATATACTTCTGCGAATATGGATATCCTTTAACTTAACCACAGCATATTTATCAAAATCAGCAAAGTTGACATAGAAACAATACCATTATTTAATACTTGTGGGGCCCAAGCGATGAGACAGCGGGTAGGGCATTTGCCTTGTTCATGGCTGATCCTTGATGCTCTAGCATCTCTTATAGTCCTCCAAGTACTGCTAGGAGTAATTCCTGAGTGCAGAACCAGGAGTAACCACGGAGTGTCACCAGGTGTGACCCAAAAGGCCCAAAACAAAAAAACTTAACCACAGCATATTTACCAAAACCAGCAAATTTGACATTGAAACAATACTATTATTTAATATAATGTCCCTATTCAAATTTCACCACAGTCAACTGTGCTCAGGGGTGAATTCCAGCTCCGTGCTGGAGGTGCGTAGGTAGGGAGCTTGCTCTGAGAGGTGCTCAGGTCCATATGGTAACAGGTATTAAACCCAAACCTCCTACTTGCAAAGCATGTATTTCTGCCCTTTGCACTATTTCTCCAGCCTCCCCAGTTTCGTTGAGTGGAGAATCATAGACCAGTCTCTCATAGCTACTGAGGTGTCATTGCACCTGGAACCTTTTAGCAGACACAGCAGAAAGCTATTTACAAATATATACTTATGTATGTATTTTTAAACTTTAATACTGCTATTTTGGGCTGGAGCAATAGCACAGCGGGTAGGGCGTTTGCCTTGCATGCGGCCGACCTGGGTTCGATTCCCAGCATCCCATATGGTCCCCTGAGCGCCGCCAGGTGTGACCCAAAAAGCAAAAAAAAAAAAAAAAAAAAAAACAAAAACCAAAAAAAACCAACTAATACTGCTATTTTGAATTTGTATGTAGAGTTCTTCTTTGCCTTTGAATTAATTTCCCTTCTCCCACTGTGAAGGGAACAACTGATATATCAATATTATAGATATATTTATTCTATTTAACACTGATATATTTATTCTCTAAACACTTATTTGCTTATTTGCTCAACTGCTACAGCAACTTCACAACTATCCTATAATGGGCAGGGTGCTTGTCTTACACACAGCCAACCCAGGTTTGATTCCCTGATACCCTGATACTTGAGTACCACCTGGAGTGATTCCTTAGCACAGAGCCAGGAGTAGATACGGCCCCCAAGACCCCATTGAAGTGCATACGCGTGCGCGCGCGCACGCACGCACACACACAGACACACACACATACACACACACACACTGAGAGGCCTGGGGATATGGCTGGATGGCAGAGTGCTTGCCTTTCATGGAGAGGGTGCAAATATGATACCAGCATTGCCCTCCCTGCTAAAATGCAATCTTGATAAGACACTGCTGCCTATGAACCCTGGCTCCACAACAAAGGTATGTTGTGGTGCAGCACAACCAAGGATGTAATAGCACGTTACAAAAAAACACGAGACCCCAGTAAGCACAAGCAGCTGAGTGTGTGGAATCCAGTCATCACAATTACTACAAAAGAAAAAGGGGGGGGGGGAAGAACTCCATTCAAAAATTAATTGTATTAGTTACCATCTGCTTCTTATCGTTGCAGATTTGGGGAGATGGAACAAAGTGAGCCCTGTGCTGCGTGTGGTCTCAAACCCAACCAAATACTCTGCAATAAGGTGTTGACAAGAGTTACTCTCCTTTCTTGGGGGCTGGAGAAACAGTAAAGCAGGTAGGGCATTTAGTTTGCCTTGCACACGGCAAACCCAGGTTTGATTCCCAGCATTCCATATGGTCCCCTGAGGACTACCAGGAGCAATTCATGAACGCAGAGGCAGGAGTAACCCCTGAGCATTGCCGAGTGTGGCCCCCCAACCATACAAACCAAAACAACAAAAACCCAAAGAATTAAATTCCCCCTTTTCTACCCCCAGCCCTGCCACCTTTTATTTTATTTTATTGGCGCTCAGGAATAACTTGCATGCAGGGCATGCACCCTACCTGCTGGACTATCTCTTTGGCCCTCTACCCACCTTTATCCTCTGCCTCCTACTCCCGAGAGATGACAATTTCATTAGGTTTTGCTTGTCTGTTTTAGTGCCTACGCTGTTACATAAATTCTTATTCTGTTATACCAAAATTAACAAAAGTAATTATTAAAATGTCATTGCCCTTAAACAGATATAAAAAAAAAGATATTCAATTGCATTCATGTAAGAAACATAACTAAAAACTATAGGATATACTTAATTTTTTTTTTTTTATTTGTGGGCCACACTCAGCATTTTATTTTATCACACTCAGGGATTACTCCTTACTCTTCACTCAGAGATCAGTTCTGGTAGGGCCTCAGGATCATACTGGGTTGGCTGAATGCAAGGCAAGTGCCCTTCCTGTTGTACTACTGCTCTGGCCCTAAAAAGACCATTTCTCATCTGTAAGATGGTAATTTAAATCTTCAAAAGTGTAACCGTACAATCTACTGATGAGTTCTGGAGAAACAGGCATGTTCATGCACTGCTACTGGGAAGACACATGGTGTAACTCCAACAGAGGGAAATTAGTATTCAATACACACACACACACACACACACACACACACACACACACACACACACCCTGTGATCAATACTCTGGCCTCTAAGTTTTTACCCTTAAGGTGTGTACTCAGCAATACTGAAATACAGATGCACAACATTATTCATTATGGTATTGGTGGAATTACAAACTATTAGAATCTACTCAAGTCTATGGGCTGGGGTTGGAGCCCTGGGGCAGAGAGCATGTTTAGCAAATATGAGGTCCCACAAAAATAAGTCTCTCTGTGAGAAATTCATTGCACATCTTGGCATAGCTGTATAGTCATTATGCAACTGTGAAAAAAGAATTCAAATCTAAGAACTGATGAGTGATTTCAAGATATGTTAAGTTTAAGAAGATACTACTGATAGAAAAAGATACCATGTCTTAATGATTTTTCATCTGCAACAACTCCAAGTTCAATGAGCCAATTCCTCTATTCTTTGCTAGTTATATATTTACTTCCTTCTCTAACCCCTAAAAACCCATGGATCATTACTATAATCATTCTCTTGCAACACTCAAGAAAAAAACCAATCCCAAAAGATCTATCCTATATTTTAAACTTTACCTAATCTTTTTTTGGGGGGAGGAGGGGGAACTAACTATGGTCAACTTTTTCTAATTTTAAAAAGTTCTTCCTTGGTGCCAAATACACATGTATCCAGGGCTTTCCTTTTCTCTTACCCTTCACTGGTATAGTGAGAGAGCAGTTTACCACTTGAAGGTTAGTTCTCTATTTTCCTTTCCTCACTTCCTAGTAATTCCGCAATCCATTTCTATTTATCTATTCCTCCTGACAAGATTAATAGCATTAACATTCTTGTTTTATTTTATTTTATTTTATTTGCTTTTTGGGTCACACCTGGCGATGCACAGGGGTTACTCCTGGCTCTGCACTCAGGAGTTACTCCTGGCGGTGCTTGGGGGACCATATGGGATGCTGGGAATTGAACCCAGGTCGGCTGCATGCAAAGCAAATGCCCTATCCACTGTGCTATCTCTCCAGCCCCAACATTCTTGTTTTAAATCTATGGACTTTTTTTCTTTTATTGAATCATTCGCGGCCATGTGACTTTTTATTGTCTAGTTCTTGCTCTCAGAGAACCTGGCAGGCTACCAAGAGTATCCTGCCCGCACAGCAGAGTCTGGCAAGCTCCCCATGGTGTATTCAATATGCCAAAACCCAGTAACAATGATGGGTCTCATTCCCCTGACCCTGAAAGAGCCTCCAATGTGGCACTTGCTAAAATCTCAGGGCTAGGACGAATGAAGACTTTACTGGTGCCTGCTGGAGGAAATCGATGAACAACAGGATGACAGTGATACAGTGAATCAATCAATCACAGTTACAAACTTGTTTATGATTGGGTTTCGATCATACATTGTTCCAATGGGTCCCATCCACCAGTGTACATTTCCCACCACCAATGTTCCCAGTTTCCCTACTAAGTGCCACTCCCCCAGCCCCCCCGCCCCCCGCCTCAAACCTGCCTCTATGGCAGATTTACCCCCTCCCACCGTCTTCTCTCCTCCCTATCCCTGCCCCCAGCATTATTGCAATAATGGTACTAAAATATATTATCAAGTATAATCTTATTTCATTTCAGCACTCAGTTCTTGTCCAGAGCGATCATTTACAGCAATCTTTGTCATAGTGGTCTCTCTGTCCAAACTGCCCTCCCTCCCAACACCCCCCCAACCCCCTGCCATATGCACACACTTGTGGCAAGATTCCAACCATGCACCAGTCCTCCTAGCCCTCATTTCTACTGTCCATGAATTTTAGTCTCATACTATATGTTTTTTTGATATTCCACAATGAGTGCATTCATTCTGTATCTGTCCCTCTCCCTCTTGACTCATTTCATTCAGTATGATGCTCTCCATGTCCATCCATTTACAAGACAATTTCATTACTTCATTTTTCCTGGTGACCGAGTAGTATTCCATTGTGTAGATGCACCATAGTTTCTTTATCTAATCATCTATTCTCAGGCACTGGGGTCGTTTCCAGATTCTGGCTATTATGAATAGTGCTGCAAAGAACATAGGAGTGCAGATGGCTTTTCTGCTTTGAGTTTGGGCCCCTAGGGTATATTCCCAGGACTGGTATTGCTGGGTCATAATGAAGCTCAATTTTTAGTTTTTTGAGGAATGCCCATATTGTTTTATGGACACTTCATAGTCCTTATCTTACTTCACTCCTGGTAGTATTTGAAAGTCTGGTCATTTCCTCTTTAGTAAAACACTTCTTCCTGGTTCTGTGGTATCACTATGTTTTCCTTCCCATTCTCCTGTAGTTCTTTCTTGATACTCTTTATTTGTTCACCTGTTCCTTATGTTGTTTTTTTTATGGATCCTTTCTAGGCTTTCTTCCCACTCTACAAACTACTAACAGGCAACTACAACTCACTTCATTGCCTCAATCTATATGCTGCTGCCAAATCATCTCCAGAGTAAATCTCTCTCTTTGGCTCAGACCAAAACACTACATCCACATGTCTAGGTAGCAGATGATCCATGGTTACATATAGCTCTCGAACAACTTTAACAAAGTTCACCATCTTTCCTTTCAAATCTATTCCTTCTCCAGTGTTCCCTAAATCAGCAAGTGAGAGGGTATATTTTTTCCTTTTTTAAATTTTGGGGCCACACCTAGAAGTGCTCATGGCTCTGTCTTGGCAATGCTTGCAGATTATATAGGATGCCAAGAATCGAACCTGGTCAGCCACATGCAAGACAAGTGCCCTATCCACTGTACTATCTCTCCGGCTCCAGCAAATGATAACTTCATTCTAACTTTTCAGTCACCAAGTATTATTATTATTATTATTATTATTTGGCTTTTTGGATAACACCCAGTGATGCTCAGGGATTACTCCTGGCTTTGCACTCAGGAATCACTGGCGGTGCTCGGGGGGACCATATGGGATGCCGGGGATCGAACCCTGGCCGGCCGTGTGCAGGGCAAATGCCCTACCCCCTGTACTATGGCTCTGGTCCCCTAGAATTCTTTTAATTCCACTTATTAATAAAAGTTTTTCAGATTCACTACCTTCTCTCCATCCAAATCACCGTCCTCTTAGGTCCTCTTGGGGAAGTGGTTACCTCTTTCTGGAAGGCAGTCACACCTGCGTCACTGGTCTGCTGACTCCAGTTTAAACTGCCGCAATCTTCTATTGTAAGCCAAGATTAATTTCTTAAAAAAGTTTACCTTTGATCACACTGGCTCTCCACTGCCCTTAAGAAAAAACTAATAGTCTTCAAAAGTTTACAATGTCATTTATTATGAACATCGGACCTCAGCCATCTTACTCACCTTATCTGTAATCCTCTGTCCACTTGGATCCTGTGACCATCTGTTCTCTTGAACTGAGAACACTACTCTCTTTGGCTCCACGCATATGCTGTTCCTCTAGCCTAAGGCACATTTTCTTCCCATCTCCAAGGCTCCCCCAATCTAGGAGGCTCCTCCCATCTACCTTTCCAGTACCAATCTGACTACATTCTCCTAGGAAGTCAAGCTGATATTTCCCTGGCCCATCTGTTTCACTTGCTTGGGAAATTTATCAGATTAATGAAGGACATAAGGGGGAGAAGAAATTTGGGATGGGACCAGAACAAATGTTAAGCATTATGTCTGAAATAAGAATGAAGAAAAATAAATTGGTGGAATCGCCATGGCAGGTCATTTTGGTCACTGTCACTATCCTCCCGTTGTTCATCAATTTGCTTGAGCGGGCCCAGTAACGTCTCCATTTTGAGACTTGTTGTTACTGTATTTGGCATATTGACTATGTCACGAGTAGCTGCCAGGCTTTGCCATGCGGGTGAGATACTCTTGGTAGCTTGCCTGGCTCTTCGAGAGGGGTGGAGGAATCGAACTCGGGTCGACCATGTTGGCTGCTTGCAAGGCAAACGCCCTACCCGCTGTGCTATTGCTCCAGCCCAGGTTGTTTTGGTCCCTGTCACTGTCACTGTCCTCTCATTGTTCATCGATTTGCTCAAGCGGGCCCAGTAACGTCTCCATTTTGAGACTTGTTGTTATTGTGTTTGGCATATCAAATACATCACGGGTAGCTTGCCAGGCTTTGCTGTGCGGGCGAGATACTCTTGGTAGCTGACCTAGCTCTCCAAGAGGGGCAGAGGAATCGAACTCAGGTCGACCATGTTGCCCACTTGCAAGGCAAACGCCCTACCTGCTGTGCTATCGCTCCAGCCCAGGTTATTTTGGTACTATTTATAAAAATTATAGAAGTGGGTGGAGAGATAGCTGAGCATGGTTTGTATGTGGGAGGCTGGTTTTGATCCCCGACAGGGCATGGTCCCTGAGCACTGCCGAGTATGGCCCAAAAACCAATAATCAAAGTAAATTACAGAAGCATTTACCTTCTGACCTACTATTTATATTAAGCACCAATTCTACAAAATGCTGCTAGATACTTATCCTGTATATACATATCCCATTTATGCCAAATGATGTTGCAAGAAGTAATTTGCACATACACAAGATTATTATAAATCCATCAACAGATACAGCTTAGACTATGGAATACAAGAGAATATCCTAAAGTTATTAAATAATTAAAGGTAAAGGCCCTCCCGTTGATTGTCGATTTGCTCGAGCGGGCCCAGTAACGTCTCCATTGGAGACTTTGTTGTTACTGTGTCTGGCATATCGAATACTCTCGGTAGCTTGCCAGGCTCTCCGAGAGGGGCGGAGGAATCGAACTCGGGTCGGCCATGTTGGCCGCTTGTAAGGCGAACACCCTACCCGCTGTGATAATTAGAAATATATGCAATGACATGATAAAATCATGACAATATAGATATATATCTATACTTTTTTAGTATTTGAGACTCATCTGATGGTGCTCAGGGCTTATTCTTTGCTCTGCTCTCAGGACTCACTCCTGATGGGACTTGGTGATCATGGGTGGTGCTGGATATTGAACCTGGTTGTCTGTGTGCAAGGCAAGTACCCTACCTGTTGTATAACCTCTCCAGCCCCTCATGATGTATATTTTAATTTTATTATTGTCATTGTTGTAGTGCCTGTAATCATACCTGGTGCCACTCCAGAGAATATGCTTTTAAATTTAAAAAGTTAGGTAAAATATGCTAGGCTAATATTGTGAAGGCTAGAGCGATAGCACAGTGGGTAGAGTGTTTGCCTTACACACAGCCAACATGGCCGACCCGAGTTCAATTCCTCCGCCCCTCTCGGAGAGCCTGGCAAGCTACCAAGAGTATCTCACCCCCATGGCAAAGCCTGGCAAGCTACCCGTGATGTATTCGATATGCCAAACACAGTAACAAGTCTCACAATGTTACTGGGCCCGCTCGAGCAAATCGATGAACAATGGGAGGACCGTGACTGTGACTGTGAATATTGTGAGGAAAGGTGAGAATTTTATGAATAAGGTTTTCCTAGAAAGAACTTGAACTGATTATATTAGTTGATTTCAATGAAGTTAATTAAACAGTTGGGGTAAAAAGTGCAAATATGATCTTTTAAATCTTTAAAATGAGAACCATAAGAGTCACTGTCATTGTCATTGTCCTCCCATTGTTCATTGATTTGTTTGAGTGGGCCCAGTAACATCTCCATTGTGACACTTGTTACTGTGTTTGGCATATCAAATATGTCATGGGGAGCTTGCCAGGCTTTGCTGTGCGGGCGAGATATTCTCAGTAGCTTGCCAGGCTCTCCGAGAGGGGCAGAGGAATCAAACCTGGGTTGGCCGGGTCGGCCGCATGTTTACCTAATAATAAATAAGAGGGTTGGAGTGACAATACAAGGGGTAGGGTGTTTGTCTTGCACTTGGTCGACCCAGGTTTGATCTCTGGCACCCCAAATGGCCCCTTGAGCCCAACAGGAATGATCCCTGAATGCAGGATAGAGCCCTGAGCACTGCTGGGTGTGGTTCCTCCTCTCCAAAAAACAGTAATGGATGACCTGAGGTGCAGCGTGCATACTGTGCATGTGGGAACCTGAGTCATGATCCATCCCTGGCATGGTACCTTAAACACTGTGCTGTGAGCAGTCTGGAGCACTGCAGGGTGTGGTCCCCAAACTAAAATTAATAAAAATGAGAGGGGTTTAACAGTCAGATACTAAATAAAAATCTATTATTTAGTGGACCCAGGGGAGGTGCTCATGGCTAAAAGTGTCTGCAGTGTAAGCATGGGCCATGAGTTTGACACCCGGTGCTGCCTACAGGCACTGAGCACAGTCCCAGTACCTTTGCTGACAGGAAGTGCTGGGGTTCAACTGTCTCCAGCATGTACTAACAACTAAAGACATGTAAGCATTAAGGGTAAAAGGCAAACTTTAGGCCAAAGGGGCCGAGGCTTAAGGTGAATGCTAGGTATGGCCACGCCTGGTTCAATCTCCAGCACAACAGATCCTCTGAGCACTGCTGGTCACGGCCTTGGAGGCCTCCAAACAGAGGCAGGTACGGCTCTGGAGGACCCTGAGCACTGCAGGGCCAGCAGCATGGCATCCTCAGGCCCTCACACTGAGCCTCTCGTATAAGAGTTACTGGGAGTGGCCTCAGGCCTTCTGATTACAGCTTGGGAGATTCCACAGACAAAAAATATTCTTTCATGCAGGAGGCCCCAATGTGATGTTGGTACCACATGGTTCCTCAGCACTGAACTGCAGATTACCCCTGAGCACCACGGTATGGTCACAAAACCAAAAATAAACACAGAGTTTATTCCTATTTAAAAAAATGACCTGTCCCCAAGTGAGTATCAAGAGCCACAAAAAAGAAAGGTGAGGGGAGGGAAGAGGCATTAACTATCATCTATTCAAACCTCCAGGTCAAAGAAGTGATGCAGTGAAGATTTGATTCCGCACCACAGTGCACGTTGCTGCAGCTGCTGGAGACACTTCAGACAGGAGACACGCTGGGGTGGTACTAGGGATGAGACTCACCGTCCGACTTGCAAAGCAGGTGCGTTTAGGCCAAGTGATCCCCCGATCAGTGCTGACATTTCTTGATATGTCACCAAAGGTCACATCAAAAATGTTTTAAAGTCCCGGGAAGCTATCCAGCTCAGGTGGGAAATACGTTTGCCTAAATTCTTCCCTACCCAGAACCCTAATTTAAAAGTTCTTGGCAACAAATACTGTCAGCATTTTTCCTGAAATCACAGCCCACTTCATTTATTTTTAATCAATCCCGCCGCGCACCCCCCCCCCCCCCCCCCCGCAAACGTTTCTTTGGTATTCTGGTGCCAAGGATGAAACCTGCAGCCTCATAGGGGTGGAGAGATAAAACAGCAAGTAGGGTGCCTGACTTGCATGCATGCAGCTGATCCAGGTTTGATCCCTAGCATCCCATATGGTCCTCTGAGTCTGCCAGGAGTGATCCCTGAGCACTGCCAGGTGTGGACCCAAAACAAAAACAAACAAACCCCCCCAAAACAACCTTGCAGCCTCATACATGTAAGACAGATGCTCTTCCACTGAGCTAAGCAACATACCTGACCCCTCACTTATTTTTCAGAAAATATCTGCTAAAACACTCACACATGACTAACCAGTTTTCATAGTCAGTCCTCCAGACGATGCTTCATTAAAAAAAAGTCAACTAGTTGAGCTATTATAATTCTACAAGTGGTTTTCCTTAAAACATACTTCAGTATGTAACAGCAGCACATTATGGCTACTTTCTCATCAAACAGATTATTAAGGCCTTTAGGCCTGGCAAGCTCCCCATGGCTGATTCGATATGTCAAAAACAGTAACAAGTCTCACAATGGAGACGTTACTGGTGTCCGCTCGAGCAAATCTATGAACAACAGGAGGGCAGTGCTACAGTGCTACTTTAAGGCTAAAATTTAGCAAAACTGGTCATTTTTACTGCTTCACATCAATAGCATTTTAAGGTCACTATATATGTAGAAGGTGACAATTTTATTCAATGACAGTTTGTTATTACCAGCCTTGATTTGTGCTATGGAGACAGTTTTACTAAATGTTTTTTTAATTTAAATTTTTTTTATTATTATTTTTAAATAAAGTTGCTCATGATTGGGTTTCGGTCATAATATTCCAATACCTGTCCCTTTACCAGTGTACATTTCACACCACCAATGTCCCCAGGTTTTCTCTTTCTTTAAAAATTAAAAAAAAAATTGGCAAACAAACTTACAAATAAATCCTGAAAGACAGCAACACCCTACAGAGATGTCCTCTCACCCCACACCAGGCTGACTTCATCTGGGGACCTTGGGGGGGCGAGGGGCAGGTATGTCCCTCTCCCTAACCCAGCAGAATCCAGGCAGTCACAAACTTCCAGAGAACCCAATCATTGCTGTGCTTTACCGTTGATCTTCACAGGCTCGGGACGAGCCCCTCATGCATGAAAATGAGTCTACTGAAAAAACCAGGCTTGTGGGTTCTGTGACTGAAATCTCCAGGCTCACAAAAAAGTCAGGAATGGGTCCCCTCCTCCCATTTCCCTGTACTCCTGGCTTCCTGGCAGTCACGCCCACGAACTGCCTTTTGGCACCATCTAAGCTCATTAACGGTCTTGGTTCAGAGATTCACAAATAAATCTTGGAAGAGAGCAACACGCTGCAGAGATGCCTCCGGACCCCCAAATCACCATCCAGTTAAAAGTTTAACTCCACCTCTGGCACCTATTTAAAATTTTAGAATCCCGGAGCGACAACTCACACTCTACACCACATTTGATGGGATGTAAGGTAGAAGGCAACCAATCTTGATAAAAAAATTTTTTAAAAAATACATTATATTTATATACACATGCACGCAGCCAACATGGCCGACCCGAGTTCGATTCCTCCGCCCCTCTTGGAGAGCCTGGCAAGCTACCAAGAGCGTCTCGCCCGCACGGCAGAGCCTGGCAAGCCACCCATGACGTATTCGATATGCCAGACACAGTAACAACAAAGTCTCCAGTGGTGACGTTACTGGGCCCGTTCGAGCAAATCGATGATCAATGGGAGGACCTTTTACTTTACTTTGTACTAACATGTAACAACATGTTAGTGATCTCCTATACAGGGTCTCAATGGCTCCAAGATGAGATACAAGAATTTTCACATCTCTAAGGAAACCTTTTTGGACCTTTTTTAGTTGGTTATTCATGACAAGCAATACAAAATAAATTATTTAGCATCTGCCTTTGGGGCAGGTTTGGGTAGTGGTGGTAAATTAAAAAAAAATGGCGGTGGGAAAGTGTAACGGTGGTGGGATTGGTGTTGGAATATCAAATATAATAAATTATTGTGAATAACTTTATAAAAATAAAAAATAAAACATTTGGCAAATATTTAGATTATAAAAGCAACTTTTGGCCTTTTTTTTTTGGGGGGTGGGGGGGAATAAGGTGCACTCTTGGCAGTATTCTGGACTTATTCTTGGCTTATTCCTGGCTCTGCACCCATGGATCATTCTTGCAGGGCTCAGGGGATTATCTGGGGTGCTGGGGATTGAACCTAAATTAGCCGTGTGAAAGGTCTATACTATCTATACTATACTATCATTATGCAATCACTCTGGTCCTGTAAAAGCAGTGTTTTTTTGGGGGGGGGAGGTCACACCCGGCAATGCACAGGGGTTACTCCTGGCTCATGCACTAAGGAATTACTCCTGGCAGTGCTCAGGGGACCATATGGGATGCTGGGAATCGAACCCGGGTTGGCTGCATGCAAGGCAAATGCCCTACCTGCTGTGCTATCGCTCCAGCCCCTGTAAAAGCAGTTTTGATCTCATGTATATTCATGAAAAGGTTGTGGCAATTTCTAGGGATCTATAGAATACATTTTGAGCATTATTAAGATCTATTTTGTTTGAGGGTGATACCCACTGGTGCTGTGGGGTACAAGCATGTGTGTGTGGGGGGGTCACTCTTGGTGGTACTTGGGGTGCCATGTGCTGGGGATTGAACTCAGGTCTTCCACATGCAAAGCATGCACTCCAGCCCACAGAGACATCCTCCAGTCCTAACTTTGGTTTTTATCTTCTTCCTCATTCCAGACCCACTATTCACTATAAGAATGATAGAAGTGTCTTTGCTTTTAGGGCCAGAGCTATAGTAGGGCACTTGAGTTACACATGGATGACTCAGGTTCAATCCCTGGCACTCCACAGAGCCAGGAGTTAAGTTATGAACACTCCTGGGTAAGCTACCCGCCCCCCGCAAAAAAAAAAAACCAAAAAAAAAAAAAAACAAACAAAGAAATGTCTTTGCTTTAGTCAAAGTCATGCTCTTCACTCCAACTCTGAATCTCATCCCTTTCAGCATTCCTCAGAAATCTGCTTCTTCAGTTATTCTTTTTCCAATATCAGCAATGCCTTCCCCTCTCACCAACATATAAACATGGTCTAGTATTTCTTTCTACTTATACAAATTCTTCCTCTGATCTCAAAGCCCTCTCTAACTCCTGCCCATTTCTCATCTTCCTTTGTAAATAGTTTTTTAAAGTTGCCATACTCAGTAATATAGCTAGGGGGAAAACCCCAACAAAATTAAAGTGGTCAGAAGAATAGTACAGGAAGTAAGGTGCTTGCCTTGCATGTGACTTGTCAGCTGCAATCCTGATTCAAATCCCCCCCAAACTACATAGGGTCCCATAAGCATGCCAGGGGTCACTCTTGAGCACAGATCTAGGAATATCCCACAAAGTGGCCCTCAAAACAAGAAAAAATTTTTAATGACCAATAAGAAAATGAGGGGAATAAAAAAAAGTCATTCTTTCTCCAATATTTTGAAATGACTTCCTATTGGTGAAAGCCATTAAGAAGCTAGAAGAGAGACCCTTGGTGAACCTGTGAAATCAGAGTACTGAGCTGAAGAAAGAGGTGAAGAGCAGATTTAGAGACAAGAGAAGAGTATTTGATTGTGTGTGTGTGTGTGTGTGTGTGTGTGTGTGTGTGTGTGTGTGTGAATCAGAACTTTATATTGAAACAAACTTAGAAAGATGTGAGGAGAGACAAAGGGAAAAGTACATATTTGAGAGAGAACACAGGATTCTCCAGAGTGGAAGTAAGCAAGCAAAGAAACACAGAGACAAGCAAGCTAAATATGTGTTTAGGGGAGAACACAGGCCTGAAGAGTAAGCCAAGAAAATTATCTTTTAAGTTTGAACTTTTAAACTGCTTAACATTCTAACTTTCCATTCATGTGTGAGGAAATTTTTAAACAAATACTTTCCATCACTGTTGAAATACATACATGTATGCATGAATTTCCATCTCCTTTGCAGAGAGTCTCACACTTTTGCTACTGCCACTTCCTCATACCACTCACTCTTTATTTCCTTCAATCTAGTGTCTTATTCCCATCCCCTGACCCAGACGGCAGTCATTGTTCTGTCCTCAGCCTTATACTCAGAAGCACTGAGCAAAACTGATCAAACCTTTCTGTAAAATTTTCATTACCTGGCCTCTACACTTTCCTGGTTTTCTTCTTTCTGCCTCATGACTACTCTTTCTTGGTCAACTGTTTTATATCCATTGCTTGTATTCAACTTCTAAAAACTGAGCATCAGACACACAAAAGAATTTCGAGGGGCTGGAGTGATAGCACATCGGGTAGGATGTTTGCCTTGCACGTGGCCGACTCGGGTTCGATTCCCAGCATCCCATATGGTCCCCTGAGCACTGCCGGGAGTAATTCCTGAGTGCAGAGCCAGGAGTAACCCCTGTGCATCACCGGGTGTGACCCAAAAAGCAAAAAACAAACAAACAAACAAACAAACAACAAAAAAAAGAATTTCGGAACTGAGCAGCTCATTGCAGAGATGCCTCTGGACTTTGCACCAGGCCAATTTAATCAGAGTGCCTCAGACAGGAGCAGGTGTTTTCCATTCATTTGCTCCCTAGGAATCCCTGTGGCCACCAACTTCCAGAACCCAATGAGAAGTCCAGATACGCAGGAGCAGTGACAGCAAACACTAGGCCTCAAGGAATAGGGGATGGGTGGGATCTTCTCATCTCCATGTCCCTATGGGGCCCTGGAGGTCTTGCCCATGAAGTGCCTCAGGCTGCTATTTGAGCTCCTTAATGGCCATGATCCAGAGACACAAAAGAAATCTTGGAACTGAGCAGCTCGCTGCAGAGATTTCTTCAGACCCTGATTATCTAAAAGCTTAGAATTCCAGGGGCAGGCAGCCACAAGAGCAGCCGTGTGACATCTTATGCTATTCATAACAAGCAATACAAAATAAATTTATCTATTTGCCTTTTCAGCCGGTTTGAGTGGTGGTGGGAAAATTCAAAATGGTGGTTGGAAGGTTTAGTAATAGTGGTGGAACTGGTGTCGGAATATTTAATGTACTCCATTATTGTGAGCAACTTTATGAAAATAAATAAAATTAAATAAAAAAAAACTGAGCATCTCAGAGCTAGTCCTTGGAACCTTTTGCCTAAAGCTCCATAGGCATTAAGAGTCTCCAGACTTCTTTCTATAGTCAGAGTTTTCTCTTGATTAGTAATATCAACTGCTGACATGTCCAAAGCTATCCAACAGGTTTCCAAACTCAGAATGTCCAATCCAGTTCCCTTTCATTTTGCCCTTAGGGTAGTGCAACCTGAAACAGTGTGCCTTAACATCATTTTGTTCTTGGTATCCAGGCCTTGGGAAAACAAACAAAAGCATCTCAGTCTACTCTGCAAAAAGTTACCAAACAGGAGAAATAGGTTGGAAGGAGGCATAGCTGAGAGAGGTAACCTTCAGGAATGACCTGCAGAAAAAAAACTTGTTTATGCCTTAAGTAATGGCCTAGAGGATTCTCTGAAAGCAGAGAATAGAGAGCCAGCCATGTGCATCTAGCTAGCGGCATTCTGGTCTCTTCTTACCTGCAGCTCTGCTTCTAGGCCCAGCCGCCGGATAAAGGGGTCAGTGACATGGTAGCGCCGTTCAAAGCTCAGGGCACCCTGTTCCTAGAGGACAGAACAAATGAGCTTCATTGACTTGATTCAGTGTTACTTTACAATATGCCTATTATATAGACAGCATTATGCTGCATGCCACAGGAGTTAGAAATAATGACAAAAAATTGGCCTGCAGAAGCTTGCACTATACTTGGTAGAGATTAGATAATTATAGAAATATGTAATTAATTACAAAGTTGTCAAACTGCAAAAATATACTGGAAAAAAGAAATAGTAAATGTTGCCATATTTGGGTTGGAAAGGTGGGCATCATCTTTAGGACACATGTTGCGGGGGATTAATGATTAAAAAACTTGTATGGTCCCTCCAACTCTATGGTTTTATTAGGCTTTATGAGACAAAATAATAAAAACCCACAAATGGGATCTGGAGAGACAGTACAGCAGGTAAAGCGATTCACCGGCACGCAGCTGATCCCAGTTTGCTTGCCAGCACTGTGTATGGTCCCCTGAGCACTACGATATGTGGTCCCAAAACAAAAACAAAAACCTAAAAACCCAAATCCTCAAATGAACAAGATTCCAAAAAAAATTAGGGATGCAGGGGGAAAATATACATCACACACATGGCTCATGTAAAGACACTCTCTCAATCCTCCTTTATGGTAAACATAGGCATTTACTATGGGCTGGAGCGATAGCACAGCGGGTAGGGCGTTCGCCTTACAAGCGGCCAACATGGCCGACCCGAGTTCGATTCCTCCGCTCCTCTCGGAGAGCCCGGCAAGCTACCGAGAGTATTCGATATGCCAGACACAGTAACAACAAAATCTCCAATGGAGACGTTACTGGGCCCGCTCGAGCAAATCGACGATCAACGGGAGGGCCTTTACCTCGAGCAAATTTATCATATTAAAATTATTTATTTTAAGTTTTCGGGCCACACGTGTTTGTGCTTGGGAGCTATTCCCATTGTGTCCTTAGAGGACTTCTCCCAGCACAGTGCTCAGGGTCACTCTCGACAACACTGAGGAGATCACGTAATGCTGGGGGATCCTGCATTACAGGCCTCCTGCATGCAAAGCCTGTGCTCCAGTCTGTCAAACTTCCTCAACCCTTTAAAATATTTTTTAATTATAATTTTTAAAGCATTTAACTTGTTAAGAATTTTCTCTTTTTTTTTTCAGGTTTATATCAATCTGCAGGCAACATTATCATTTAACAACAGGAAACTAAGGCACTGGAGGAAAAATAACCAAAGTTTTATAGGTAGTTAATTAGAGCAGTGACAAGATTAAGTTCTTACTTAGGATTCTTATTATTGAAACATCATGCTTTGGTTAAATCTCTAGCATTAAAGTCCTGTGCTCCTTTATCAAAGGTGTCCCCTTAAAAAGCCTGGGCTACTTTGTTAAATAAACGCGAGTGTCATCATTCCTGCTTCTCACAGTATCAGTGTTTTCTATGGACAAATTGCAGAGAGCAGGTACAAGTTTTGGTAATTATATATGTGCAACTTTGTAGCTGGAGCAAAAAATGAAGCAGCTCCATTTTCTTCTTCAGAAGCCTTCTCCAAACACACAAGTACTGTGCATACCTTCATCCCACCTCCTCACCACCCTGGTCCAGATATGCACGCACATGCAATCCAAACTGATTTCCCTCACCAGCCTCTATTAATCTCAGAAGCCTGGGTACAAGGGGTACAAGGGCCTTGGACATACGTCTCCATGAATTCTATGTTCTTACATAAAAGAAAATAGGAGTCAAGACATAGTGACTTGGGCCTAGAGAGACAGCACAGTGGGTAGGGTGTTTGTCTTGCACACAGGCCGACCTGGGTTCGATTCCCAGCATCCCATATGGTCCCCTGAGCACTGCCAGGATTAACTCCTGAGTGCAGAGCTAGGAGTAACCCCTGTGCATCGCCGGGTGTGACCCAAAAAGGAAAAAAAAAAGATATAGTGACTTTAGGGCTGGAGAGAAAGTACAGCGTGGAGGGCATTTGCCTTGCATGTGGCAGACTGTGTTCGATTCCCGGCATCCTATATGGTCCCCTGAACACTACCAGGAGTAATTCCTGAGTGCGGAGGCAGAAGTAGCCTCTGAGCACAGCCAAGTATGGTCCCCTTTCCCCACACAGAAAAAGAGAGACTGACTTTAGTTCTGCCACTAATTAGCTATAACTTGAAGCAAAATCATTGACCCTAGATTTCATGACAAGAAACTGGCCTGCAGGAGCTTGCACTATACTTGGCAGAGATTAGATAATCATAGAAATACATAATTACAAAGTTGTCAAACTATAACAATATACTGGGAAAAAGCAAGAGTAAATGTTGTCATATTTGGGTTGGAAAGGTGGGTAAGGTGCTTGCCCTGGACCAAGTTCCTTCCACTGTAAAGTGAATCTGGGGGGAGGAAAGAACCTCCTGCTCCAGCGCAGAGGTCTAACTCCTTACCTTGATCTGCCTATGGATGAGGTCTCTCGTTATGTTGACTTTTGCCATCTTCTCTTAGTGAGGTCAACAGAAGGAAGCTATAGAAGGAGCTTCAGGAACCTTGAGCATTCCAGCCAAGCCCAGGTCCACAAGACACACATTTAATTACCTGGGATGGGGAGAAATATCAAACCTTAGTGGGTAGAATAAGGTAGCTTCAGAGCCCTGATTCCATAGTCCATGAATCCTCCCAGTGAAATGGCTGTTGCATGTGATTAATGACAGGATGGGCTGGCCCTGCTCCTGGCAGAGCTGAAGAACCTGTGGAATGGGCTGGGGGCTGGGGGCAGAGACAATGACTCACAGTCCAGGAAGTGGTTATGGCTTCATCAGAATATGGAAGGGCAATGAATATGAGTGCATAGGAAGAAGGAAGCATATTCTAAAAGTTAAGACACAGCACACATCAAGGAAGAGGCCATTTCACTTGTTTAGCATCATACAAATAGCCTGGGACTTTGAGGGGAGGGCTGCTTGGTTCACACCAGTTGTGCTCGGGGGCTATTCCTGGCTCCGTGCTCAGGAAACATGTGGTGCCCAAAGAACTGGACCTCACACCTCTATTGAGTTTTTTAAACTCACTACCACTCAGCCAAATGCCCAGCCCCCAAATCAGTAAGTATTTTTAGTGATATGGGGACTAAGCACAGTGCTAGGAATGAACCTGAATTGGTTTAAGCCCTGCCCAAATCAGTAAAGTTTTTGGTTTGCTGTTTCGTTTTTGAGTCACACCAGACAGTGGTCAGAGGCTACTTATAGCTCTGTACTCTGGGATCACTCCTGTTGGGCTTGGAGGATCATAAGGGATGCCAAAGATTGAACCCAGGTTGGCTGCATGCAAGGCAAGCACTTCATTCACTGTACTATCTCTCCCACTCCCAAATCAATAAGTTTAAAAAGAAAGTTCTGCCTTTTCTTTCTTTCTTTTTTTTTTTTTTTGTAGAATTTTGAGTCACACCCTGTGATGCTCAGGGCTTACTCCTGGCGAGCTTGGGGGGACCAGATGAGGTGCCAGGGATCAAACCTGGGTTGGCTGCATGAAGGCAAGAGTCCTACCCGCTGTTAGATCTCTCCAGCCCCAGTTTCTACCTTTCAGTTCTGATTCTATCTCTGGAACCACACAGAACGTCAAATCTCTCTTCCCTATGACACCTTTTGTGCTGTGATGACAGCTTCCAGGGCCTACCAGGTGGTCTTCCTATCAAGCCTCTGAAACTCACAGCAAGACCGTCAAGGGCACTTTGAGATTTTCTGCCCATGGTTTTCCATCAGCTGGCCTCCTGCAGATCACTAACATAGCCTCCTGAAATCATATCTTATCCACCTGATCTGTGATACTCAGACTTTCCTTTGTCACTTAACAAGGAACTAATTATAAACAATGTTATTATAGACAGCATAGTAGAACAACAAAAAAACTTACTGCCTTGTTATGTTTCAATCTGTTCAAGTTCTTTGTGGCTTATGCCTCCATTCATTTGGGGATCATAGTATCTCAAAAGTGCAAAACCTTCCCATAATGTAGAAGCCATCTAGCATTGCAACTGAGTGAAGATTGCCAGGGAGATATGGACGTTGATATCAAGCACTATTTAAAATGATAAAACCTGTGGCACCAAGAACATTCAGGGATGCCAAGCCAGAAACAACTACAATTTCATGATGGCTTTTCCACAGGGGGCTCTGGCTATCAAGTGAAAAAATATGAATTTGGGCAAGGAGCACATGCAGAGCACAGGCTTTCCTTTAGGGAGTCCTCAGTTTGCTCTCTGGCATGGCATGATCCCCTGAGCGCTGAACTGGGAGCACTCCCAAGCACTGTTGGGTGTGACCCCAAAACAGTAACAAAATAAGAATTTGAGCTAAGGATGTGGATGTAGAGTGCATGTTTCAAAAAAGGTGAATTTGAACAAACTGACATAAGTGAAACACTGACTGGCATGGAATGTTTTGTGATATAATGGTCAGAAAATTCTGACCATTGAAACAATAGAAATTTCTGTCACAATTACCAAGAATATAGAGGAATAATTATAACTGAAAGGATACCTAAGAAGATGGGTATATTACTAAGTGGCCAAAGGAATGGTACAGTGGGTAAGATACTTGCAAGTAGTCAATCGGCATTCGATCCTCAGCACCACATATGGTTCCCCAAGCCCCTCATAAGAGTTCCTGAGTACTGGCAGATGTGGACCAAAAACCAAAACAAAACAGTAATAGTAGTAAGATCAGTTCTGTTACTTCGATAAAGACCTTGCTTCCTCTCTTTTATTCTTCTTATTATTTTTTGGTTTGGGGGCCACACACGGCAATGCTCAGGTGTTACTCCTGGCTCTGCATTGAGGAATTACTCCTGGCAACACTCTGTGAAAACATATGGGATGCAGGAGATTGGTTTTGAACCAGGGATTGAACCAACGTTGAAATGTGGCCCTCTGGCCCCATTTTAAGTAAATTAATTCTTTTTTTAAACTTTTTTTTTATTTTAAAAATTTTTTTTAGTTTTTTTTTTTTCTTCCTTGCTTTTTGGGTCACACCTGGCAATGCACAGGAATCATTCCTGGCGGTGCTCAGGGAACCATACGGGATGCTGGGAATTGAACCCAGGTCGGCCTCGTGCAAGGCAAATGCCCTAACCGCTGTGCTATCACTCCAGCCCCCACTAAATTAATTCTTTGAACTTCACTTGCTTTCCTATTTTCATGTAGTTTACAATACAAATATCACCCAAACCCAGGTGAGATTCTTTATTGGGCAGTCACTGAATCACATAACTCAAACAAGCTGATCTGAGAGTGATTAATGAGCTACTTTTAGCTTGAGATCAGAGATGAAGAATTTGTAGAATTTTCTGGTGGCTCAGCATTTGAGAATTCCCCTTTTAATGAGACTGGGGGGAGAAGAAAGAACCCCAGCATGAAAGGAGAATAGTGGAGACTAACATCCTCCTCAGGGGGCTCCCCCACAGATACAGTATTGTATATGGTCCAGGTTATACCCCCTAGGCCTGGGTTCTTCATCTTTCCAACCGTGCATGGCCCCTTCCAACCTTGCTCCCTTCTATGGCTCCTCTTACTGGTTTAAGGAGGTGGTCTTGTGAAAATCTATGAGATTTTCACCTGTGCCTAACCCCCTCCCCCCACCGAACTTGAATATCCTGGGGGCCCATATGATCCTCAGCTTTAAAGTATTGAACTAGACAATCTCTGGCTTTTACTGGGACACTTTGATGAAAGAATCAGAGCATTATGGAGAGACTAAGCTGGCGGCAAGGGGTGACACTGGTCATTGAGGTTCAGGATAGCAGTGGTATAAACTGAGTATGTGGTAGTGGCAGCAGTATCCCCATGGACACTGAGAATATTTTTTTGTTTTGTTTCGTCTGGGGGCCACACCTGGTGGTACTCAGGGTTTACTCCTGGTTCTGTGCTGAGGGATCGCTCCTAGCAGGCTCAGGGGACCATATGGAATGCTGGGAATTGAACTCGGGTCTGCAGTGTGCAAGGCAGGTGCCCTACCCACTGTACTATCACTCTGACCCCTCATGAATAATATTTGCCTATTCCCAGCTTTCCCTGTTCCAACTATTTGGGGGAAGGGGTTGAGGGGCACACCTGACTATGCCCAAGGCTTACTCCTGACTTTGCAACCAGATCACTCCCAGGTTCTGACCTAGAACCTGGGTCATCTGTGTAAAAGAGATGCCGCTATGAGTCTTGTTTTGTGGCCCTCCTATATCTCGTGAATTTTTCTAATATTCGTCATCAGCTACAAATCACTGATACAGAGGGGTTTCTCTGAAAAGATGACTTTCAAATTGAGTGACTTGGGGGAGTTCCTCTGAGGACAGAAAACAACAAGAGGAAGATAGGCTGAAAAAGCTTGTGTGGGTCTGGGAAGAGAGCTCACGTGTCAGAGTACATGCCGAGATTGTGTAAGAGCTCGAGTACTCCTGAGAGCATTATGAATGTGAACCTTGAACCATCAAGTCTACACCATCTAAAATCAACCAGAGTGTCTCCAGGCCCTCCAAGTACAGCTAGCAGTAGTGCCTTAAAAAAAAGAGAGGTGTATGTATCTCACTGTGATTCAATAAAAACGAATAAATAACTCAGATTTTTTTGAGAGAGGGAGGGGGAGAGAGAGATTAAGGGAGAGGGAGAGGGGGGCGAGGGAGAGAAAACAAAGCTTTGTCAGGCATATAGTTCAGTAGTAGAGCACATGCCTCTCATGTGTGACCCGAGGTCTGATTCCCAGAACAGCCCCCACTAAAAAAAAAAAAACCAACAAAACAAAAACAAATTCTTTAATAAAACCTTGTATGGCAGTAGAGACTTTGACTCTCACCAGTTTACAAATGAAGGAGACTCATGGACATAAAACAGTTTGCACACCGTGACACAGCTAAACTGGTGCTGGAGCAGGAATTCAAGCTCAGAGCTACAGGTACACTCCTCACCGTTGTGGCATATAATGTCCTACTTTAATGACCATTATGAGAATCTACCAAAACAGCCATCTAAATTGTTGCTACTCATTCATTCATTTCCTTAAAATATTACCTGAGTACTTACCAAGCACTAAGTACTAAGTCAGACAAGGGGGAATACTAAGTGAGTACCTATGGTGAAAGCAGAGAATCAAAGGCAAGAGACTTTAGCTAAGGTTGATGGATGGTTTGGAAATACTTAAAGGAATAAAGGGGGGAAACAAAGAAACCAGACAATCAAAAAAATCACAAATTCATTAAATGGTAAAATAAAAACTGGGAAGTAAAACCAGATCAGACCAGCAGACAGAGGTTTAAAAAAACAAACGTCAGGCCAGAGAGATAGCTTAATGGGTCAGAATTTTTTGGGTTTGGGGGTGACACCCAGTGGTGCTCAGGACTTATTCCTGGCTCTGTACTCAGGGATCACTCCCGGAGGGGCTTGGGGGACTATATATGATGCCAGGGATTGAACCTGTATTGGCCATGTACAAGGCAAGTGCCCTACCCAGTGTACTAACAGATCAACAGCACTGTATGGTACCCCCAAACAATGTCAAAAGTGACCCCTGATTGTGGAATCGGGAGTAGGCCCTAGCACCACTGGGTGTGGCTCTCAAACAAAAATTTTATGAACCAAAATATCAAATTTAATACTACTGCTATTAGCATTTTGGAGAACATTGCTATGCCCTCCTGAGAAGAAATAACAACATACTGGGAGACAGCTCTCTCTGGAATATAGCCTACCTTTTCTCCTTTTAAAAAAAATTCAGAATCATGTATAGAGAGATGGTACAGTACAAGGGTGCTAGCCTTGCATGCACAGACCCGTATTAGATCCCAGCACCCCATAAGGTCCTTGAACCCAGAGTGAACGCCAAACCAGGACTAAACCAAGAGCAAGAGCAAGAGCAAGAGCAAGGAGTAAGCCCTGAGCACCACTGAGAATGGCTCCAAAACAAAACAAAACAAAACAAACAATAACAACAAAAACCCAAAAACATAAAAACAAACTCAGAATCAAAGGCCAGGGATGTAGATCAGAAGTAGTCACTACTACTTGCCTTTGTGGGGCTCTGGTTTCAATCCCCAGCACCACCAAAACAAACAGTATGAGTAAAACAAAACAAAAACCCTTGAATTAAGTGGCTTTTCACAAATATATAGGCATGAAAGCCTAACTGAAAATACTTCTAAACAGCAATTACTTAAAACATTCACATTTAAAGGTAAATACTCTTCAATAAGGGGCATAACTAACTTCATACTTCATCTCTCAAACAGAAATAATCTCATCAATACATGGTTAATGAAATGAGAGAAAGTGATGTTTTTTTCTTTTGTATGCAAAGCATGTGCTCCAGCTCATTGAGTTATCTCTCTGGCCATTTAATTTTTTTCTGCTTTTTGGACCATGCCTAACAGTGCTTAGGGGATACTCCCAGCTCAGAGCTCAGGGGACCATGAGATTCCAGGGACTGAACCTGGGATTCCTACGTGCAAAGCTATGTTCCAGTCCGCTGAGATAACTCTCTGTCTCAGATCTAGTCAAGTTTTAGAAGCATTATTTTAGGGAGGGCTCTGAAGTAGTGAGTTTGACAAAGAATTCATTGATACAGAATATAGAGATATCTATCACGCAGTATGCAAAATACCTACAAAATGTCCAGTTCTACAAAGAGAATTAAAAAAAACTGAAATAAGCGACTTTGCAAAACCCTAAAATAAAATTACTGTCACTTATGATGGGCATTGTGCCTGACTGTAAAGATGGCAAAGAGCAAGCCAAACGAAGACCCTTTTTTACAAGAGCATCCAATATAGCTGGCATCAATTGAATATGATGTGATCAAGGCTACTGTAGCCACAACTCCACAGTATAATACAGGGGCTGGAGAGATAGTCAGTGGGTAAGGCACTTGTCTTCATGTGGCTGACCCAGGTTCAAGCTCAGGCACCACATATGGACCCCAGAGCCATCCTGGAATGATTCCCAAATAAAGCCATGTGTTTCCCAAAAACCACCACTCCTCGTAAATTGTCTACTTTAATCTAGTAAAATGAATACCGAGATTAGTAAATTCAGAAGATACAGCATGGAATTATCAACGAAATCTTATTTATAATCCCTTATTCAAAAATCTTAAAAGAAAGCACAAAATTGTAGGAGAAACAAACCAAACATATGCTGGAAGGCAAAAAGATGACATGGAAATCTTTAGTGAAAAGTGAGAACATTAACAGATCGTAAGTAACTTAAAATGTATATTCTTATTTTATGGATAGCATTGCTAACTGAATAGATGCTTATCATCACAGTTGAAGCTCTAAAAACTTTAGAGGGCTAATTTGTTTATAGAACATGAAAATGCACTATAAGAAACTTTCTCTATTAAAAGGTTTTTGTTTGTTTTTTTGTTTTTTGGGTCACAGCCAGCATGCATGGGGGTTACTCCTTGCTCATGCACTCAGAAATTACTCCTGGCGGTGCTCAGGGGACCACATGGGATACTGAGAATTGAACCCTGGTCGCCTGAGTGCAAGGCAAACACCCTACCCGCTGTACTATTGTTCCAGTCCCCCTTTATTAAAAGTTTAAGAAAGATTTAAGAGTAAAAAGATTTAAGAAAGGCATTTACTCAGGCTAGAGAGATAACATAGTGGGTAGGGAGCTTTTCTTGCATGTGGCCACCCAGGTTCATCCCTGGAATTCCATATTGTCCCCAGGCACCACCAGAAGTAATTCCTAACTACAAAGCCAGGAGTAACCCCTGAGCATCCCCAGGTGTGGCCCAAAACAAAAACAAACAAACTAAAAGAAAGGGCTGAAGGGCTGGAGAGACAGTATAGCTACGGCATTTACCTTGCAAGTGGCCAACCCCTGTTCAATCCCAGCATCCTATATGGTTCCCTGAGCACCACCAAGACTGATTCCTGAGTGGAGAGTCAAGAATAATGCCTGAGCAAAACCAAACCAAAACAAAAACAAAAAAGATATCTACTGAAATTTAAGCTGCTGCAGGACAAATCTAGTCTGTACTCTTAGAAAGGAGGAAGAAGAAAGCCAATTTCTGGGAGCTGGCAATTTGGAAAAACAACAACAATAAAAACACATCAAGGAGCCGAGCGATAGTACAGCGGGTAAGGTGTTTGCCTTGCATGCAGCCGACCCGGGTTTGATCCCCGGCATCCCTTATGGTCCACTGCCAGGAATACATTCCTGAATGTAGAGCCAGAAGTAACCCCTGAGCATTGCCAGGTGTGACCGCAAAAGCCAAAAAGTAAAGCAAACAAACAAAAAATCCCCCTCCAAAAACCCAAAACCTAAGGCACAGAGGAAAATATATGACATAATGTTATAAAGAAAATACGAGCTGCTATACCTTCCTAAAGGCATTCTATTCCAGAAGCTCTAAAATGCCTACCTAGTATGTCACCACTTAACTCTATCCCTTCCACAAATTTTTTGCTTTGTTTTTGGGTCACACCTAGCGATAGCAGGGATTACTCCTGGCTTTACACTCAGGAATCATTGTTGGCAATGCTCAGAGGATCATAGAGGATACTGGGAATCAAACCCAGGTCAGCTGCAATGCTTTACCCACCGTACTCTCTTGAGTCCCTTTTCCACAAACTTTTTAACTTAGGCTACTGGGAAACTTCCTTCCATTAACACATTTCAACTATTACAAGGAAGCTAATTAAAAAAATAAAATTCAAGTAACACCTCAATTTGAAGGAATTAATGCATTTCATAATGCAAAAGGTACCAGTAACCTAAGAGCCCGAGGCTAACAAGCGTTAGAACAAAGTACACCTGGTGAAGACTACTCATGTAGAACCAAGGATTGAATAATAATATCCAAATAAACATGAGGAACCAACCATTTCAAGGGTGGCACAGTTCTTGTTTTGATCTTGTATAACGCAGTGAAAAGAGAAGCAGAATTAAAACACTTTGGCATACTGGGGATACAGCTCAGTGGCAAAGCACATGCCTTATATGTGTAAGAACTGGGTTCAATCTCCAGCACTGGGAAAATAAAATGAAAACAAATATAAGATACTTAGACATCTGGCACAATACATTGATTGTGCCAATTAACCTAAATTTTCTCATCTGCAAAATGTGAAGCTAATCAACTTTCATGGGTTGTTATAAAGAATAAATAATGAAGTCATGAGATTAAGCACTGCAAGGAGTGATCCCTAAGTGTAGAGCTAGAAGTAACTGAACACTTCTGGATATGGCCTTCCGAAAACAAAACAAAAAGAATCAACATTTTATGAAAGCATATAACAGAACCTAGATCATAGTAGGTGCTCAACAGACATTAGCCACATCTAAATTCTATTACTAAGGTCTTATAAATTCAATTATCTATAGTGGATGGCATTTCTACATCTATAGTGGGTTAAATTCCTTTCTCCCTTCCTTTCTCCCTTCCTCCCTCCCTTCCTGCTTTCCTTCCTCTCTCTCTCTTCCTTCCTTCCCTCCCTCCCAGAGAGATAAAATTGATATAGGAAATTCCATTGCAGGTTGGTGGGGACACAGAGTGGGATGTCTTTATCATATCTGCTAGCATTGAAATACAAGAAGAGAGACAATATGCCTTTGTTACAAAACAAAGACTCCATATAAGACTTATTAGAGGGGGCCATAGCAATAGTGCAGTGGGTAGGATGTTTGCCTTGTAGCCAGCCTACCCGAGTTCAATCCCCAGATCCCCACATGGTTCCCTGAGCCTGCCAGGAGGATCTCTGAGTGCCTAGCCATGAATAAACTCTGAGCACCACCAGGGGTAGACCCCAAACAAAAAGTAACTAGAATGTTAATAGTTTTATTTTTGTTGTTATTCTGGGGTCACACCCAGTGGTGCTCAGGGGGTTGCTAATGGCTCTGCACTCCTGGGGGACCATATGAGATTCTGGGGATCAAACCCTGGTCAGATGACTGTAAGGGACATGTCCTATACACTGTACTATTGCTTTGGCACCTTCAGATTTATAATAACTAAAGTGTACAAACAACTTGAATACCCATTAGCTAATAAATGAATAAATGTATGGGGTGCTTACATGTGTGATGTTAATTGGTAATGATAAAAAGGAATGAAGTACTGATACATGCTATACTGTGGATGAACTTTGAATTCATGGTGCTAGATGAAAGAGAAACTCACATAATTTCATTTATACGAAATGCCCATGACAGACAAATCTATAAAAACAGATTTGTGATTTTGGGGGATGTCAGGAAAAGGTGGTGGTAGTTAAAATATACTTCCCTTTTTAAAAATTAAAGATAAATTCGCATAACATAAAATGATTCCAAAGTACATCATCTATGGACCAGAGAAATAGTACAGTAGGGAGATTCAATCCTCAGCATCCCTGAGCCCACCGGGAGTGATTTCTGAGCACAGAACCAGGAGGAACCCCCAAGCACTGCCAGGTGTAGCCCAAATCTCCCTGCACCCCCCAAATAAGGTAGATAACCCAGGGGCCAGGATTGTAGTTCAGCAGCAGAGTACTTTCTTCCTGTGTGAAGCCCTTGGTTCTAACTACAAACACACACATACACACAGACACACACAGACACACAAACCAAATCCCCCCCCCCCCGCACCCCTCCCCTCTTTTTCCCAGATCTAAGGATGCTGGGGAAAAGAGGGGAGGAGACTCTAGGATACTGGTGAAATGATCCGGGCACTCTGGTGGTGGGAAGGGAGTAACAACATTGTACATATCATTAACAAAGCTTTTGAATTAAAAAAAGAAAAATCAGGTTCAAGATGGATAGATGGTTACCTCAGCCTTGAGGTGGGGCTGGGGAGACAATTTCCGAAGTGCACATACCTACAATGCCCTAACAAAAAAGGGCGTGCACTAAAACTGGTTGGTTAGTGGAGATCTCTCTGACAATATCCCTCTGAGAAGGGATATCTTTCCCTTTGTTCTTCTGTATTTCCAAGTACTCTACTACAAAAAATTTACCATTATTATACTAAGATAGAAATTGCTAACAGAAACCAGCTTTGGACTGAAAGGGACTTGAGTATGAAGTGGGTTCCACTACACAACAGGTTGAATAATCCTGGGCAAAATGACCTTCTTCAAGATCATGGTTTTTTTTTTTTTAACCTGTAATGTAATCCTACTCGGATTTGGGCTGAGCATCCTCCACCCAGATCCTCCAAATTCCAGTAGGCGGGGGTCACACCCACCAACTGGCCCCCTGGCGCAGTGTAATCCCATCAATGGCCAAGACTCAGAGACTATAAAAACCAGCTCCCGGAAGAGAACAGTGCAGTCTCCTGCCCCTGCGCCTGACTGTCCTCGCTCGCCGGGACCCCTTGGAGGGGAGCGGGTTGAGCTTTCCTCCCCGCCCCGACCAGGGCTCTGGCAGCCAAAGACTTCCAGGACCAGCCACCACCATGCTGGGACCACTTATGAGACACCTTATTAGGTAAAGGCCCTCCCGTTGATCATCGATTTGCTCGAGCGGGCCCAGTAACGTCTCCATTGGAGACTTTGTCTGGCATATCGAATACTCTCGGTAGCTTGCCGGGCTCTCCGAGAGGGGCGGAGGAATCGAACTCGGGTCGGCCATGTTGGCTGCATGCAAGGCGAACGCCCTACCCGCTGTGCTATCGCTCCAGCCCTTCATAAGACACCTTATTATGACATCTTATTATCTCATTCCTACTTTGGACAAACTGGCAGGTTACCAAATGTAGCCTGCCCACACGGCAGAGTCTGGCAAACTCCCCGTGGCGTACCCAATATGCCAAATACCAGTAACAATGATGGGTCTCATTCTCCTAAAGAGCCTTGAATATAATCTCAGGGCTAGGATGAAGGAGACGTTACTAGGGCCTGCTTGAGGCAATCGACGAATAACAGGATGATTTGTGATTTGTGAATGTAATCCCATCAACGGCCAAGACTCAGAGACTATAAAACCCAGGTCCCGGAAGTGCGCGGCCGCATTTGCGGCCGCACAACATCTTATCATCTCATTCCTACTTTGGAGAAACTGGCAGGCTACCGAATGTAACCTGCTCACACGGCAGAGTCTGGCAAACTCCCCGTGGCGTACCCAATATGCCAAATACCAGTAACAATGAAGGGTCTTATTCTCCTAACTCTGAAAGAGCCTTGAATATGGCACTTTTTAAAAAAATCTCAGGGCTAGGACGAAGGAGACGTTACTGGGGCCTGCTCGAGGCAATCGACGAATAACAGGATGGTTGTGATTGTGACTGTGAACCTGTAATGCAGATTATATGTAAGATCTCACGGGACTATTGGAAACATTAAATGAGGTAACTCTGTAAAAAACTTATCGAAATATATGGTACATGGGAAGTGCTTAAGAAACTACTTTTAGGGGCTGGAGAGATAATACAGCAGGTGAGGTGTTTGCTGATGAAGGTTTGATCTCCAGCAACATATACGGTCCCCTGAGTCCTGCCAGGAGTGATCCCAGAGCACAGAGTCAGGGGTAAGCCCTGATCACCCCCAGGAGTGGCCCAATTTCCATGAATTGTAAGAAAGAATAAATAACAAAGGGTGGAAAGTCAGTATAGTGGGTTAGGTGACTGCCTTGCACTTTGATCCCCAGCACCATGTATAGTCTCCTGAGCACTGATACGAGTGATCCCTGAGTGCAATGCCCAGTGTAAAACCTAAGTACCACCTGGTGTGGCACAAAAACAAAAAACAAACAAAACACCTGTTACATGGAGATAATAACTGTCATGGGGCTGGTTTGACAATTACACTGAGATAACTGACACACTATAAATATTACAAGTGAGTTACAAAGCATTATTTGCAGTAAGAAAAACAATTGTTTAATAAAACCTTCACCTCAAAGTATTGCATCTAACCTTGATCTCCTGCAATACTACAAAAACAAGTGATATGCAGTTACTAAATGAGCCACTCCTAGCTGTGCACCTAAGTGAAATAAAAACATATGTCCACACGGAAACTTATCTATAAATGTCCACAGAACTTTCATTTATATCCCCAAAGTATAAACAATTCAAAATTAACATAAATAAATTCTCATCAATGGGTAGATAAAATATGTCATATCTATATAATATTAATAGCCATAAAAAAGGAATAAGGTACTTATTAATTTCACAACAGTGGATGAAAACGGAAACACTGTAAATGAAAGCCAGGCACAAAAGGCCACATATTGTATGATTTCATTTACATGAAATGTCAAGAACAGGAAAAGTTACAGAGACAAAAATCAGATTAGTGGTTGTTTAGAGTTGATGGAGAAGATGTGGACAGATGGTATACTTAGAGGGTATATGTTTCTTGGTGGGGTGGGCAGGGTGGGTGATGAAAATATTCTGAAATTAGTGGTGAATGATTGAAGAACTGTGAATTAAAAATGCAGAATGATGCACATTAACAGGACAGTTTTCATGAACCTCAATTATAAGGCAAAGCTCCCCAATTCTTTCTTCTTTGCTCTGTCTTACAATCACGTTCTATGAATAGAATGGTTTCTACCTTTTCCTTTACCTTGAACTTCATTTATGTGGTTTCTCTCCCTTAAAAACTTATAAGCATTCTGTGGGCCAATTTCTTCATCTGACTCATCTACTGATCCCCTAAATCTCCTAAATTTACCAATTAGTGATTCTCAAACTCTTTTTGACCATGGCCCTCCTCCAACCTTGTTACCTTGCTGCGGGCCCCCTCTCTTACAGCTGGAGCCCTAGTCTCCTGTTGTGGCCACTCCCCCTAGTATTCAGTTTTAACCTGCGGTCCCCTTGGAACACCCTGGAGAGTCACAGAAGGGCCATATAACCTCTGGTTGAAAAATGTTGCCTTAGGTCTCCAGAGAATGAAATGGGCTTAGTAGGCACTAATATTTGAGTGGATAATAACACAACTATCTTCCACATAACCACATAATGTGTTTTGTACATATCAAAATGCTTTTGCTCATGTATTTTTATTTATACGATGAATCCCCACCCCCATACCGGGTGATACTCAGGAGTTACTCCTGGCTAGGTATGTGGGGGGTTCTCCTGGGGGTTGTCCCTGGCAGTGCTCTCACTAGGGGAACAAGGGGTCAGGAATCAAACCTGGACCTCCTTATGCGAAGTATGGACCCAGCCCTTTGAGCTACTGATTTGAACCTAGCAACCATGTGAGGAAGATGGGAAGCTACTATCATTCCCATTTATAAAGAAGAGCAGCAGCACAATGCCTTGTGAGAGACGGACCCACTGAACTGGAATCTAAGATCTCTTGCTCCAGGCCACACTAAGTCTCCAACTGGCATTATGATTCTGAGTGAGACATTTACCATCTGTGATATAAGAGGTATACTCTGAGTTGAGCCCCAAACCCTTCTTAATGCCAATCTGTCCCATGGATTTAGAAACACTAGGTAGCAGCCAAGTGGCAATGGAACCCAAGTCACTTGAATTCTTTCCCCTGGAGTTGTCCTTGGTCCAGGTGACAACTGACCCCCTTTCAACATCCTGAATTATGCAAAAGATATAAGCAACTTTCCTTTCACTCTTTGTAGTGGCTCTCCTGCTGGTGTAATTCTGAAGACAAATGCACTTCCAATGCATAACGATCATTGGAACTGGCACAACAAAACAGAGTTGGGGTGTGGAGCCCAATGAACTTAAGTGAGGTTCATTTTCTGTGACAGCATTTCTAATGGGAGTGGAAGGCAAGAGGGAGGTTCCCAAAAAATGCTCAGGGGCACACCAGGGCTGTCTCCAGCAACATTCAGCCAACTGGGTCTGTGAACATTTCTAAACCCAAGTTTCCTAAATTGTAAAACAGAACAATAATCCCTATCACAGACTGATAAGAAATGAAGGACAAACATACAAACTGTGTTACACTAAGCCTCGTAAAGTAAAGTAAAGTAAAGGCCCTCCCGTTGATCATCGATTTGCTCGAGCGGACCCAATAACGTCTCCATTGGACACTGTCTCCATTGGACACTAAGCCTCATAAATAATAATAATTATGGATATTGGCATTTTGCAAGTTTATCTGACAACCCGCACACATGAAGGTACTGGCAGAGGGACAAATCCACGCGGTTTCCGGGGCCGAGACCTCCAAGCCTACTCAGATTGGAGTCGAGCATCCTCCACCCAGATCCTCCAAATTCAAGTAGGCGGGGGTCACACCCACCACCTGGCCCCCTGGCGCCGTGTAATCCCATCAACGGCCAAAACTCAGAGACTATAAAATCCAGTTCCTGGAACCGCGACATCATATCAGGACATCTTTTTATGACATCTTATAATCTCATTCCTACTTTGGACAAACTTGCAGGCTATCGAATGTAGCCTGCCCACAGGGCAGAGTCTGGCAAACTCCCCGTGGCGTACCAAATATGCCAAATACCAGTAACAATGATGGGTCTCATTCTCCTAAAGAGCCTTGAATATAATCTCAGGGCTAGGATGAAAGAGACGTTACTGGGGCCTGCTCGAGGCAATCGACGAGTAACAGGATGATGAAATGAAAATGATGAAATGATCTGACAACCCAGCAACAGATATTATTATTATCATTACCTCATTTTATAGATAACTGTTAATGAGGCAAGACAAGTTAATTTGCCCAAAGTTATATTTGATAAATGGAGAGTTAAACTAAATAGTTTACTGGAAAGCCTAGGATTTTAGCTGCTAAAAAGGTTACTATTACAAGTTCAGGCTGTGTTGCCCAAAAGATACTTTTGTTTGTTTTTATTTTTGTGCCACACCCAGCTGTGCTCAAGACTTACTCCTGACTCTGCACTCAGGGATCATTCCTGGAGGGCTGGGTGGACAATATGGGATGCCAGGAAAAACCTGGTAGGCCTCATGCAAGGCAAGCACACCATTACCCACCGTACCCGTGTACTACTGCCACCTTCTCTCCTTCTGCCCTCCCCACCTCTTGCTATTCCTTAGGGTTAAACTAAGAAACAAACAAACAAACAAACACTGTCCTCCGTTGTTCATCGATTTTGCTCGAGTGGGCCCAGTAACGTCTCCATTTTGAGACTTGTTGTTACTGTGTTTGACATATTGAATATGTCACAGGGAGCTTGTCAGGCTTTGCCATGCGGGCGAGATACTCCTGCGGGCAAGATACTCTCGGTAGCTTGCTGGGCTCTCGGAGAGGGGTGGAGGAATCAAACCAGGCTCGGCCGGGCTGGCTGCACGCAAGGCAAACACCCTACTGCTGTGCTATTGCTCCAGCCCAAACTAAGAAATAAAAACCTTAATTCTGGGGCCTGAGCAATATACCGTGAGAAAAGTGCTTGCCTTCCAGGTAGCTCACCTGGGTTTGATTCCCAGCGTCCCCTCCCATATGGTCCCCTGAGCACCACCAGGTGTGATCCCTGAGTGCAGAGCCAGGGGTACTGCCATGCATGGCCCCAAACAAAGCAACAACAAAAGACATCTCATTGATTTGACTGATCTCAAACTTGAAAAGTATTTCAGGATGATGAGCAAAGGTTGCACAAGAACTATACTGAGAATGAGATATAGTTGATAGGATAGGTCTATTATCAAAGAAACTGCAGAAAAATTATTTTCCATTTGAGGTTTCTGGCTCAACTAATTCTATATGTGACGACTGGTTTCTCTGAGGAAATCCATCCTAAGAAACACTTCCCTTTATAGAACATGTGCTGTAATTTCAATTTTGCCTGATCAGGTTCTGTAACGTCATTTGAGCTTTGTGAAAATTTTTTTCTTCATATTTTCAGAACCTTGCTTTTTCAGAAATCATAGCTAATTTAAACATCTTCTCTGAGGCTCACAGTCATGGATGGTCACATAGAGATAAAGCGAGCATATTTTGACAACACTGTCCTATTCCACTGTATTCAAGAGCATCTGCTGTCTTGAATTTTGCCTTTTATGTGCATCTTTCTGAATTCTCCCACAATTCAAAATGTCTCTTAAAGGGAAGCCTTTGAAGATTCACCCTTTAACTATACTCCTAGCAGAAAGGACAAGGAAGACTAAGTCAATTTTTTAAAAATTGTTGTTTATAAAAGTAAAGTAAAGGCCCTCCCGTTGTTCATCGATTTGCTCGAGCGGGCCCAGTAACGTCTCCATTGGAGACTTTGTTGTTACTGTGTTTGGCATATCGAGTACGTCACGGGGAGCTTGCCAGGCCCTGCCTTTCAGGCGAGATACTCTCAGTAGCTTGCCGGGCTCTCCGAGAGGGGCAGAGGAATCGAACTCGGGTCGGCCATGTTGGCTGCGTGCAAGGCAAACGCCCTACCGCTGTGCTTGGGGCTTACTCTTAGCTCTGCACTCTGGGTGCAGGGGACCATACATATGCCGGGGATCGAACCTGAGTTGGCTGCATGCAAGATAAGTGCCTTACCTGCTGTACTATCTCTCCTGCCCCTAACCCATTCAAGTTGGAATGACTTCCTTTCTAAGTTACATGCAGCTGTGCTGTATCTACGTATCTCACTCAGAAGTGACCCAGGTAAGCCATAGTCACCCAAACACTAAGGTATCAACTGATAAAACTCTCTGACCAGAAATGCCTGACTCCTAAGAAAGACTTACTGCAAGTAAAAGGTTCTGTTGTTTTCTGCAAAGACAACGTGGGGGTTATAAACAAAAGATTCTACCACGGTCATGATCCTACTATTGTCTCTTGCAAGCTCCTATCTGGATACCTGGGTGAGGTCTGATGCTATTCTGCTTCCCTTCCCAAGAAATGGGGTTAATACATCCCCAGATGGCTACAGGGAGGATTAAGGGTTATTATTCTTGGCATTCATCTCTGTCCCAGCTCTAACAGTTGTGTCCCTGTTTGTTGCAAATAATAGAGTAAAAATAAAAACACAAACAATGCCTTCCATCTGACTCTTTGGGCAGCATGAGAATTTGCTGTTCACAGGTCTTTGACAATGTTCAACCTGTTGTTTGAATCCTCCTCTTATTCAGGTTTCGAGTTTTTAGAGTATTAGTCACTAATGCCACAAAGTCCTTCGAGGAGTCAGCAGCTATTACTAACAGTATAAAGAATGAGTCCCAGAAGTTTCAGGGTTGCAATTAGGCCTGAACTCACCGGAAGAAGCCAAAGGTTTCCTCTGTCTGCAAACCTGGTCTCTGAAAGACAGTGAGGTTTAGTGAAAATTACGTATTTCATCATTCAGACCTCATATACCCACTGTATGGTAGGTACCATCGTCAGTCTCATTTCACAGATGAGAAAACGGTATCTCTCAGGAAATACATGACTGAGGAGAAACAGGTCAAAGAGCTAAGAAAAGGTGATGCAGGTTCAAACACGAGTCCCACCATGCTACTTCTGCAACCTCTTACCAAATTGGTGAACTGTCTGGAGCCTCAGTGTTCTCAGGTGTAAAGTGAGGGACATTACTTCAGAAGAGATTTCTGGGGATTAAATGACATACAATAGAAAACTATCTAGCAAGTGCCTTGCACCATTAAAAAAGGGTAGGCATTAGGGACACCTCTTTTTTTTTTAACGAATCAAGATGGCAAAGAATTTGATATGGTATTCACAGAATAACAAAGTTTAAATTATTCAAAGAGGGCTGTGGAGAGAGTTCAAAAGATTGGAACACATGCTTTGCATACTGGAAGCATAGGATCAATCTCCAGCACTGCAGGGTCCCCCCAAGCACCAATAGCACCAACCCTGAGCACAGTGGGTTGTAGCCCCAAAAGCAACACCAATAAACCCCTAAGATACTAAAGTATCAATGAGCCAAATTTCCTATATATATATATGAAAACAATTCACAACTTCTCAACTTCTACTTCAACCAGATCCTTGATAGAAGTGGCACAAGCTTTAATACCTTCAATGATGGGTAACTCACTCTCTTTCATGGCAGATAATTCTTATTCTGCTTTTTTTTTTTTTTTTTTGCCACCAACTGGCAGTGCTCAGGGTTTACTCCTGGCTTGGGGATTAGAAGATCATATGGGGTGTTGGGGATCGACCTCGTTAGCCATGTGTAAGGCAAGTACCCTACCTACTATACTATCACTCTGGCCCTGACAATTTCATTTTTATAAAGTGAAATTCTCTCTTATCAAGACAAAGTTCACCTTCTTGGAATTTCTGTCCTTCAATACTAGTTGCTGCCTTCTGAAATCAAACAGAGAAAGTCCATAACCCTTTCCACATAACAGTTTTTCAAGTATGTGCAGGCAGGTATCATGTTCCTCAGGTATTTAGCTTGAGTTCTTTCACTTCTTCCTCAAGTGACACAGTTCCCAAGTCAGATCAATATCCAGTCTCAGAGCAGGCACACATGGGTTTGGTTCCAATCCTTTCTCATACTAGTTGTGTGATCTTAGGCAAATTATTTACCCTCTCTGAACCTACTTCTTCATCTGTATAATCAGGGAAAGTTATTTCTGCCGCACAGGGCGTGCATGAGGATTAAATTAAAGTACAAACACTATCTAGTACAGGACTAAACATATACTGATCCTCAGTAATAGTAATTTTTAAGAAATATTCTCTAAAGTAAATTATTGAGAATTAAATGTAGTATTAAGGGTATGGTTTCTGTTGGTAAGTGCCAGTGCTCAAGTTTTTAAGAGTATTTATCCTAGCAAACAGGAAAACACAGCCCGGCGGTTATATGGGTCCATCTGTAATAGCAACACAAAGATGCAGGGGAGAATCTGGGAAAATAAGGAAGAAATAGGTAATGAAATAAGACAGATCTTTAAAGCTGTACCCAAAAGAAAGGCAGCATTACCCTACTACATGTTGCTATGACTCCCTCAGACCCAGGTCTGCACATGTTGGCCACATGCCCCAATTTTATTTACTTTAAATCTTTTTGTTTTTGTGTCACACCCAGTGGTGCTCAGGGCTTATGCCTGGCTCTGTGCTTAGAGATCACTCTGGGCAGTGCTCAGGTGACTATAAGCGGTGCCAGGGATCAAATCCAAGTCAGCTGCATGCAAGGCAAGCAAGTGTCTTATCTGCTGTACCACCTCTCCAGCCCCACATGACCTAATTTTAAGGTGAGCGAAGGGGGCCGAAGCGATAGCAAGTGGGTAAGGTGCTTGCTTTGCACACGGCTTACCTGAGTTTTATCCCCAACACCACATATGGTCCTCTGAGCCCAGCCAGGAGTAAGCTCTGTGCACTGCTGAGTGTGACCCAACAAACAAATGGCAGGGGGGATGGGGAGAGGAGGTGAAGAAGAGGAAAAATAAAAATAAAAGAATGACCTGGGTTTGATCCCCAGCATCTCAAACCCCACCAGGAGTGGTCCCTGAGCACAGAGCCAGGAGTAAGCCCAGAGTACTGCTGGGTGTAGCCCACAAACAAACAAACAAAATTCAAAACCGACAAACCATCACTGTCAACACTATTACCACGGGCCAGAGAGTAAGTCAGCGGGCTGAGCCCATGCTTTGCATGCAGGAGGCCCTGTTCAATCCCTGGCATCGCACAGTCTCTGGAGAACCACCAGCAGTAACCAGGAGTGGATTCTGAGCACAGCCAGTGCAGCCCCCTCCCCCCTCCCCAAAAATTCCAAAACCAAAACCAAAAAGTCACTATTACCACACAATCATCACACATATTTTTCCCCTGAAAGAATTACAGGTAGAGATAAAAGATTATTACCCAACAATTCTGCAAAGTTGACACAAAGTGCTTCTTAAAATGAGGTGTGACTTGAACATGAATGCCCCAAAAGAGTTCAAAAGAGTGGAATAGGGCAGCATGATCACAAAGAAAAGGTTATTTTCCACAAACCAATGAAATATAATGACCTATAGTGAAGAAATCCATTGCTATCATCGCTGATCTTGATACTCAGCCTACTAGTTTCTCCTGGGTCTGTGAAAAAGGACTGAGTCAACAGACTCAACAGCCGAGATGCATTTGAAAACCTTTTAACAAGAATTAACAAGGAAGAACAGCTAGAACTCAAAACAGAAACAGCCTGGAGTAGTTCCTTCCCCACCATGAGCAAGAGGCTGGCCACTCACGGAGGCACCGAAAAGCGCTAACGTACAAAAAGCTGGGCACTGAGTCAGGAGGTATCCTCAGAAGTTTTCTTCTCAAAATGGATTCAGGCTTGCTGAAAGCGTACACTGAACCGCGCCACTGCACCCTGATCATTCACCTGTACCTCGGACGGATGAAAAGCTTCTAAACTCATAAGCTGGGGAGAACTTTAAAATGTGCTCTGCCACCACCTCGGGAAGTCAAACAAAGTCCCTTCCAGACGTTCGCCCTCGGTCCCCAGAGCTCATTTGCAGAGAACCTGGTAGACACCTGCAGAGGAGAACCAGAGGGCACCCAGCAGATTCGACCTGGCTGGCGTCCCGGGCGACCCACTGCAGCTCGCAGTGTCTCCTCTCGGCTCCTCTCTTCCGATTGGCCCTTCGAGGATCCGGTGCCCCACGGGGCCTTTGTACAGGCGCTGAAGTCGCCCGCTGGAAACACCTTGGCGGAGTACAGCTCGGCGCCAGAACGGGCCACTGAAGGCATGTGCCGCTGCCAGAACGCGAGGCGCCGAGTGAGAGAGCGGCGAGAGCAGACGGGGCACGGACCGGCACCGCCGCGGAGAGCCAGCGAGCAGGTCGGCGGGGCACTCGGGCGCTCCCACCTGCCCCCCGCGTCCCGAGATCCCGCGCCAGATCAGATGTCAAACAAAAACTCCGCAAAGAAGTCCCGCGGTGGGACGCCTTCCACCCCGCCCTCCGCAGGGCCGACCCCGCACGGCCCCACCAGGCCCCCGACCCACGCTGCCCGGTGCACCGGCGAGGCCTGCCCCTGCCCGGGACACCCCGGGGCCCCGGCGCGGGCGGGCTCCGGCTCCCGGGCCGGCGTGGCAGGGGCCGGCCCGCAGCGGGGCGGCCCGGGTGCCGGCTCTGCGGGCGCCCGTCCTCGCCCGGGCGCCCGCCCAGGGCAGGGGGCGGCGAGGCTCCCCCCGTACCTGTCAGGCCTCTTTCCAGGACCAGCTGCGGTGCAACTTCAGGAGCCCATGTCCGTCCGGGGGGGCCCAGCCCCTCTCCCGGGAGGGGGGCCGCGGATCCCAGGGAGGGGGCTGGGGGGCCCGGGCAGCTCTAGCCCCTTCCCATGCTCCTCGGCCGGCGCCTGACCGCGGCCGGACAGCGCCTCCGCCCGCCCCTGCGCACCGCCTCACACCCGCGCTCACACACACTCACACTCCCTCGCGCGCTCTCACACACGCACCCCCCTCCCTCCTCCTCTTCTGTTTATCTCCTCCAGCTGTCTGGGGACCCAGGAGAAGCCCAGCAGCGCGCCTGCGCCACGCAGTCTCCGCCCCCGCCCCGCGCCTCGCAGCCGGCGGCCACGCTACGGAGGCAGCGCCTGGCCGTTTCCAGAATGGCGAGCCGGGTTCCTCCCGCCTCCACCCCGCCCGGCCCGCGCCCGGGCAACGTCCGCTGCCGGCGGCGCCCACTAACCTGCTAGCGGGGGAGCCCCGCACCGCCGCGGCCAATCAGCTGCGCGCCTGGCGGCAGGGCCGGCCAATAGGCGGGCGGCAGAGCCGAGCTGAGCCGCGGGTCATCCTGGGAATCGTAGTTTTTCTCCGTCCGCGAACACCCGCAGAGTGGGCTCACCCCCCGCCCAGTTGCCATTAGTTACCCGGACGCACTTTGCGCCCCCACGCCCACGAAAAATTCAGGTAGCTTTGGGACCGTCTCCCTACACACACTTTCCCTTTGCCCCTCAGAACTTGAGGCAGTCTCCTGAGAACCGCCTTTGAGACTTCTTCAGAGTCCCTGAATTATGGGACTCTCAGGGTGGGGCTCAGATCCTTAGTCTTTCCCGCTCTCAGAGGGAGCTGAAGTGGCACGTTCCTCGCTCTTGTCTCCTAGGCTAGAGAAAACGAGTATACAGGAATCAGTCCTCCAGAGGCCGGCCGACAAGGGAGCCTGCCACATGTACTCTGGGGACTTTGGGGCAGGGGCCAGAGCCAAATTCCATGAGAAGCCGAGGCGGCACTGCCGGAACACCTCCAGTCTTGCGAATTCCCAAGTCCACTGGAGACGATATTCTTGGTAATAAGGAAGTTCCTGAAGTGACAAGCGAGGCACATGGCTGTCTTCTGAACGCAGAGATCAGGTTCCCCGTGAGGTGCTGCAAATCAGAAAAGGAAGACGTTGCCAACATCTTCCCAGACTGGAAATTTCCCACATATAGGGTGCCGTTTTCCTAATGATGATAGTTTGCTTTTATTGAGCAATCACCATGCAGTCCTTTAAAGCTCTTTAGACAACTATTACTATATTGTGCTGTGCAGAAAAGGAAGCTGAGGCATAAAGAAGTTAAAAGCAACTTGCCCAGTGCTTCAGAGCTGAAAAGGAAGTCTAACTCAAACCTAGATATTCCTGACTCAGAGTCTGAGATTCTCAGTCTTCTTATTGTGGGGCCACTGCAACTGATGTGAAGTGGAGGTGTGCGGGCGCTGGCATGTGTCCCAAGGGATCAAACCTAGGACCTAGCATATATAAGACATATGGTCTGGCCTCAGAAATAGTACAGTAGCTAGAGTGCTTGCCTTGAATTGGGCAAGCCAGGTTTGATCTCGGGCACCCCATATGCTCCCTGCAAGGAGTAATCCTTGAGTGCAGAGCCAGGAGTAAGCCCTTAGCACAATCCTGATGTGCTCCACCACCCCTAAAAAAAGTGCTGTGTCACTTTGAGCTATATCCCTGGCTTTGAGAGTCTGTGCTTTTGAGCACTCTGCCCTTCCACTGTGACCAGTCACAGCACCAACTTTCAGGAAAAACTGGTATTTATAGTGCTTGTCCCATGTTTAAACTTCAAGTGTTACATGGATTTGTTTCCTGCTTTAACTCACATCAGTCTGTGGGCTCCCAAAGGGTAATTTTTCACTCTTTGGAGGGATTAGAGTTGTGAATTCAGTTTTGTGTAGTGCCTGTCTCCTAAAAATGTTATGGGCCATTCCTGCTGGTCTTTCTCTCATACCTATTCCACATAATACAAAACTTCATAGACTTTGGGACAAGAAAGCTTTGGGATAGCCTATCCATATGCCCAGGTTTATGCTGAAAGCCTGTTAAGTTCACTGAGTTAAATAAAATAATATGAGCATTTATTGAACACCATGGGAAATAAGTGCTTACTAATAAATTAAGCAATACTCTTACAATTACACAAATTGGAGTGATGTAGCTGGTATTAGAAACCAAGTTTATTTGAATCCAGAACACCGCCCTCCATTTTACATATTTAATTATTTTATTTTCCCCACTTCCCTTCTTGTGTTGCTATTGAATGACAAGGGCTCACATACTTCATTGTGGTATACCAGAACCCACACCCTTTGTTATGATGCCAAGGACCCCAAATCATAGTGCCAATTGGATCACATTTGGCATGTGTAATGCTGCCAGGGATTTAACTCAGTCTTCTGCTTCTAAAGCAGACATTCCACCTCTGATCCCACACCCCATGCCCTAGAAATTCCTTTTATGGGAGTCAGGGGTTTGGGTCACATCCAGTGTTGCTTAGGGTTTACTGTCTCTCCAGCCCTGGAGTCCTATTTTTTTTTATGCTTTTTTGGTCACACCCAGCGATGCACAGGGGTTACTCCTGGCTCTGCACTCAGGAATTACTCCTGGCGGTGCTCAGGGGACCATATGGGATGCTGGGAATCAAACCCGGGTCCGCCACGTGCAAGGCAAATGCCATACCCGCTATGTTATCTTTCCAGCCCCATGAAGTCCTATTTTATTTTATTTTATTTTATTTTATTTATTTTTTTGCTTTTTGGGTCATACCCGGCGATGATCAGGGGTTACTCCTGGCTCATGCACTCAGGAATTGCTCCTGGCGGTGCTCAGGGGACCATATGGAATGCTGGGAATCGAACCTGTGTCGGCCATGTTGGCTGCATGCAAGGCAAATGCCCTACCCGCTGTGCTATCGCTCCAGCTCAAAGTCGTATTTTTTTTTTTTTTGCTTTTTGGATCACACCCAGCGTTGCACAGGGATTACTTCTGGTTCATGCACTCAGAAATTACTCCTGGCTATATATGGGGGACCATATGGGATGCTGGGAATCGAACCCGGGTTGAGCCGCATATAAGGCAAACGCCCTACCCGCTGTGCTATCACTCCAGCCCCCCGAAGTCCTAATTTTAACCCTTGTTCTATGTTGGCAACGCTAAAGAGGACCTTAGAAAACACAGCAAAAAAGTGAGAGTAACAGAAGAAAGAAAAAAAATTTCTCACTTCTGTATCTCCAAGTATAATTTCTGATATGTAGTAGATACTCAGTAGATATTTGTCAGAATGAACTTCAGTCAATAGAGTAGATGACAGGAAGGAGAAATCAATAATAGTTAAATTTATTATTTATTATTTTCTTCCAGGTGTTAACTTGCCCTTCATGCATTCTTTACATGTATGAATATACATGGATTTGACATGTGTATATATTGCACATATACACGTATATACCTACATGCATTCATGTACATGAATTGATACATGTATCTATATACACACATAAATACACACACTAACTCATTTGATTCTTACAATTATCTTATTACTTAGGTATTAGTCTTACTCCCATTCTATATAGCAGAAACATATACTCAAAAGAGGGTTAAGTTCAGAATCAAAAGAGGCCCATGGGTGTCGCTCAGTAGTAGAGTACATACCTCACATAAGTAAAGGCATAGGGTTGAGTCTCTGGTACCACATAAACAAAAAGTCTCTCAGAATCAGACACCAAGGACAACATAGATATTTTCAGATCAGTTTAAAAGAGCGCTTTCTAACCTACAGAGCCAGACTAGGACAGTTATGAGTTCTCTACCTTTGGAAGTATTTAATTATATGATATATTGTTTGATCACACTTGACAGTAAATATGATGTCTAACATAATTTAATTATATGATAGATAATATGATATTCCCAACATACCCTAGAAATATTATTACATAATATTTAGCTAATTAACCAGTTAATTCCAATATTCTCTGATTTGGTTTCTGTAAGTATACAATACAAACATTATCCCAATAAGGCTCATGCAACAAATGAAGCTCTTTTTTATTTCTCCTAAGAGTACTATATGGTCCTCCAACTGATCACTAACTCTGCAGTGTGGGGTCATGGATGACACCATTCTCACTTCCTGATTGGACTCCTGGGCAAAATTGAACCTAAAATTGAAGATGGTATTTCATACACTATTCACATTGGCAAAACAGAGGCCCGGGGAGATAGAACATGGCTGATACCAGTTCAATCCCCAGCATTACATATGGCACACCAGGAGTGATCCCTGAGAACAGAGCCAAGAGTAAGTCTTGAGCATCATTGAGTGTGCCCCCCAAACCCAAAACGTCAAAACAATCTAATCATTCTTCTAAAGAGGGGGAATGGATGGGTAAATTTGTGTTTAGTCCATACACTGAAGTACTACACAACTAATTAAAATATTCAGGACTGGACAGACAGTTCAAACGAATGAACTCATGCTTTGTATGCATGGGGTCCAGGGTTGATCCCTGGCACCAGAGTCCCCCAAGCTACCAGGAGCAACTTCCTAACACAAAGTCAGGCATAGTTCCCCAACATCTCCAGGTGTGGCCCCAATTCAAAAAAGAAAATTTTTGACATGAGCAATAAATAAAATAAAATAAAAAGAACCCTCCCCCCCTTCATGAACACCACACCATTACTTGTGGACCTCAACTAAGAGTGCAAGCCCACAGACACAAGACAGTGCAAACCTAGGTGACACAACAGCTGTGTGTGTGTGCACCACAGTCTGATGTGTGGCCCCAGAAGTGTGATCCCAGAGAGCATCACAGTTAAAACTGTGCGAGCACCAAAGCCAGGCATCAGTATCACCCAATCCAGTCACTCCAATGATAACAACAGGCAGGAAGAGAATGCAGAGGTTGGAGAGAAGGGAAGAAAACAGAAAACAAAAGCCTTTTAGAACCCCCAAAAGATTTCTGCTTATGCCTCATTTGGCAGAATTATGTACTGCAGCTATTTGACCTGAAAATGGTTTGGAAGGGTTTGAAAAATTATTTTTATATAGTATTTCCAGTCTTTAAGTGCAAGAAAATGCAGAGGAAACAAGATTAGTGAGTGGATATTGGTCAACCAACTAGAACTTTTAGCTACACAACCTTTTAAGGTGATGATTGTGTGTGTGTGTGTGTGTGTGTTTGTTTTGGCTTGGGGGCCATACCTAGTGATACTTGGTGGTTACTCTCGACTCTGCACTCAGGAATTACTACTGGAGGTGCTTGTGGACCATATGGGATGCAGGGAAGTGAACCTAATTAACAGCATGCAAGGCAAATGTCCTAACCACTGTACTATCTCTCTGGCCCCCAGTGTGATGGTTTGGGGCAGAACTCAAAACCTGGGCTTCAAGTCTAGTTCTAGAAGATTAGACTGTCAGTACACTGTACCAGTACTTTAGCATCAATAGAAGGGTAGGAAAAAGGATGGAACCTAATGATAAAGTGTATGCTTAAATGTATGAACACAGATTATGAACTTTTCAATTATGAGAAGTTCACAACATTCAATTTAATGCTGTCAGTTGGTTTAATTTAATTAATGAACACCATGCTTACTAAGTGCCAGTAACTATTTTAAGCAATTTACCAATTTTAATTTACTTCAGTTGGTGGGGCTCCATATTTGGCAGTGCTCAGGGCTTACTCCTGGCTCCATGCTCAGGATTCACTCCTTGATCTATATTCAGGCATCACTCCTGGGTCTGTGCTCAGGTATCATTCCTAGCAGAGCTCAAGGGCCCTATGCAGTGCTGGGAATGCGAACAGGTGTCAGCCACGTGCAAAACAAGAGCCTTACCTCTTGCATCATCTCTCCGTCTTTCAGTTTACTTATGACATACCTATGAAGAGAAGTAATAGAATTCTTTTCATTCAAGAAACGAGAAAACTGAGGGGTGGGCGAGATAACTCAAAGGGTTGGAGGGCATGCTCTTCGAGGAGAAACCCTAGATTCTGTCTCCAGCACTGCATGGTCCACCAAATACTACAAGGGGGGACCCTTGAACACTGCTGGGTGTGACTCAAAAAATTAGGGGTGGAGGAAAAGTCTTGAGGCCAGAGAGATAGCTCAAGGAGTGAGTGCCTGCTTTCCCTGCAGGAGGCAGGTTGGATCCCCGGAAGGGTATTTTCTCCGAGCACAGTGGGGAGAGACTCTGAGTGTGAGCTGGGAAAGTAGCTGCTGATCACGGCTGGGTGTGGGCCAAAAGCAAGATTTTATCTACATGGGACATTTTTATCCCCTGTTAACTAAAACCATTGAGGCTGTCATTGCCCCCTAGCCTTAGTGGTAGAGCCCCACTGACACTTAGTTTCTTCATCTATAAAACAAATTAAATAATCTATCCCCCATGATTGTGGGTTGAAACAAAAGAAGAATTAAGTGAAGTACTACTTTGTCCACTTTGAGAAACTCTTCACAGGCTAGAGCAAGGAGTTTGGCCTTTCACCTCACAAGCCTCACCTTATACCCTCCTTTCTCCTGGCTAAATGTCAGATTTTTAGGCTCCTCAGATGCACCCAAAGGGACTCTGCCTTTGGCCACTAAAAAGCTTTCATTTTTCATTTCTCTTGTACTAAAATGTGCTTCCCATGGGTGTAGTTTCTGATTTATAAATACAACCACAATGTTCTTTCTTGTTTACCTTTTTGGTTTTTGTCTCACCTGGTGATGTGCTGGGTATTGAATGGGGTCAGTTACATGCAATACAAGTGCCTTAACCTCTGTACTATCTAATTCAAGTAGTATTTCTTGCCCATATAATAGTGGTATTCCAGAACCTTACTGTCCACCCCCATCAAGAGTTGGAGTCCATGGCCAGAGATGTTTATAGTAGATAAGATCTAGATGAAGGACAACCATGCGAGCAAGCCGGGTTCCGCAAAGGATTCAGCACCATCAACCATATCCACACGATAACCAAGCTCATTGAGGTTTCTCGGGAGTTCAAGATGCCGCTCTGTCTAACGTTCATTGATTTAAAGAAGGCCTTTGATTCTGTTGAGACGGAAGCGGTCATGGAAGCCCTAGCCAATCAGGGCGTACAAACTCAATACATCAGGATCCTCCGTGAGCTGTATTGCGGATTCACTACCAGGATCTCACCATTCTACAAAGAAGTGATCGTTGATGTCAAGAGAGGGGTGCGGCAGGGTGATACCATTTCACCGAAACTCTTCAGTGCCACCCTCGAGAACATCATGCAACGACTGGAATGGGAAGGAATGGGAGTGAAGATAGATGGTCGGCAACTACACTACCTCCGCTTTGCTGATGACATTGTTTTAATAACACCAAACATCAGCCAAGCGGCACAAATGCTGGCCGACTTTGACCGTGAGTGTGGAAAGGTAGGACTACAGCTGAATCTTACGAAGACAATGTTTATGAGAAACAGCCTTGTTCCTGACGCCCCATTCGCTCTCAATGGAACGACCATCTCCGAATGCAACAGCTATGTGTACCTAGGTCGAGAGGTCAACATGAGAAATGACCTGGCACCCGAGCTGCGCAGGAGGAAGAGAGCGGCTTGGAACGCCTTCAAGAACGTCGAAGAAATAGCTAAGAGGACGAAGAACCTCCGGCTCCGGGCACATCTCTTTGATTCCACTGTTCTTCCTGCATTAACATATGCCTCAGAGACCTGGGCCCTTCGCAAACAGGATGAGAACGCTATTCAGGTCTCCCAAAGAAGAATAGAAAGAGCTATGCTTGGAATATCACGTTTCACTCAAATGAGAGAAAGAATCTGGAGTTCTGACATCTGTCGACGATCAAGAATCAGGAACGCTGTCTCATTTGCCAAGGTGTCAAAAATCAGATGGGCTGGTCACGTAATGAGATTTAAAGACGACCGCTGGACTAGAGCTGTTACCGACTGGATTCCACGGGATGTCAAAAGACTGCATGGCCGCCCACCTACCAGATGGTCAGACTTCTTCGTCAAGATCATGAACGATCGGTTTGAGGCTCTTCATGTTCCCAGAGCGAACAGATGCCATTGGGCTACACTAGCACGCGACAGGGACAAATGGAGATGTTACTGGCACCCGCTCGAGCAAATCGACGACTAACGGGAAGTTAAGTGATTAAGTGATTAAGCAAGATAAGATACTTACTCTGCATGGGACTGACCCAGGTTCAATCTCCAGCACCCCATATGGTCCACTGAACCCATCAAGAGTGATCCTTGAGTGCGGACAGGAGTAAACCTCGAGTACAGCTAGGTGTGCCTATAAGAGTCTGTTTCCTCTTGAGTGTGATTTTTTTTTTTGTGGGGGGGGTGTGTGGGGTAGGACCATAATTGACAGTGCTCAGGGTTTACTTCTGGTTCTGTGTTCTTCTTTTTTTCCCTCTATGTGGGTTGTCCCTTTTCTCTGTCTTCTCTTTCATATTTCCTAAATATGAGAAATGGAGAGAGAGAGAGAGAGAGAGAGAGAGAGAGAGAGAGAGAGAGAGAGAGAGGAGGGGGTTATTGGGTGTGTGTGTGGGGGGGGAGAAAGTTGGAGGTGCAACTAAAGACCAGACTGCCCCTCTGTAGCATGGGAAGGAAACTATTTTTTTGTTGGTGCAGGGATGGGGGGACCTGCAAAGCATCCCAGGGACCTCTTCCTGGCGATATTTGTCAAACTGTACAGGCCAATGAGGCAGTGATACTAGGATCCAGCATGGGGGTGGAGGGTGGGCACCAGGGTTACATCTGATAGTGCTGAGGTGGGGCATGTGGTGCATGGGGACCGTGTGCTGTAGGAACTGCAAGCTGGTCACGCGCTCAGTTCTTTGAACTATTTCCCAGCTGCCCCTTATTTCTAACAGAGCAAAGTCTTAAGCCTCTGGGCTAGGGGAAGCAAATGCTCTCAGGCCCAGGTAGAGATCTGTCAGCAAAGATCTATTTCTGCAGAGTAGCACAAGGCCCATCTGCTTAGTGGTGGGTGACAGGAAATTCGCTGCAGAAACTCTCCTCTGCCACCCCAGGAGGGGCAGGGATCCAGCCTGAGCCTAGGGCCCTCGGCACTACCAACTGGAGGCCTGTTCACGCTGCCAAGAAACCCCAAACCCAGGCCGAATTTGATTGTCATGAGGAAGAGCAGGCAGGGTGAAAAAACACCAGGCTGAGAGCCCAGATGCCTGGAGCCTGAGTAAGAAGGAGGCAGAGCAGCATAACGGAGCAGCCTAGAGTTGCACAGGACCACATCCGAGCACCACTGCAGAGGGAGAGACCAGCACCTCTGCAGAGGGAGAGACCAGCACCTCTGCAGAGGGAGAGACCAGCACCACTGCAGAGGGAGAGACGTGGAAAAGGACCCTGGCCTGGTGCAGGTCTGTGAGCGTGGCTGAAAGCCAAAGGGCAACAAAAAACAGCTGGGAAAAGCCACTCAGCAGCGCTGGCTTCCTGCAGACTTTTTCAATGTGAGTGATAGAGAGGGGGGAAGGAGCAGAGATCAAAGGAGTCTTGAATCTACATAAAGGAGGAGTTTGGGAACTGGTAGAATTGGGGTAAATGCAAAAGATATTTTTCTTATTTCTCAATCTCTATCAGAGCAATTCACAAATGACAGCAAAAATAGTCAATAATGTGCTGTGTGAAGTTTATAGCATCTTTAAAAACCAAAGTCATGGCAGTCACAGTACAGGAGGTGTGAGGAAGAAGACAGAAGCTGCAGTAAGATTCTGACAGCATGTGGGAAGTCATAGATAATTTCTTGTTGTAGTTATTGGTTTATTTTAAGGTGGGCTTCTACTCCCGAGACACTTTGCCCAGCTGTGTGAAGTCTGATGGTTCAGTGCTTGGGTCCAGCAATGTGGAAGTGTGGTACAGCCCCGCCCCAGTGATTCTGGGGCGCTCAGTCCACACATGGTGGTGCTTTGGGGCAACCAGGGTTCTAACTGGCAGCGCTGGGTGGGGGATACTGTGCATTACCAGGGATCAAACCCAGGGCTTAGTACATGTAAAGCATGCACTCTGGCCTTTTGAGCTCTTGATGGATTTTGTTGGGAGGCCATATCTGCTGTGGTCAAAGCTTACTCCTGGCTTTGTACTCAAGGGTCACAAGGGCTCAGGTTACCTTTCTTATTTCTTATGTGGTGCCAGAGATTGAACCCAGGTTGACCACATGCAAGGCAAGTGCCCTACTCACCGTACTATTGCTCTGGTCCTTCAAATAATCTTGGAGATTATTTCATTATTTCAATCTATGCTGAATTAAACATGTATTGTATAGAACCTGTTAAAATTTTTAAAGAGGTATAACTAATAAACTAATAATAAAGATAAAATCATTAAAATAAAAGATAAAAAATGGAATCATTTAAGAAAATGCTCACTTAGGGGCCGGAGAGATAGTACAACGTGTAAGGTACTTACCTTGCAAGTGCCTGACCTGCTTTATCTCTGGCTGTGGAGATGATTGCCTGACCACTGCCAGGGGTCCCTCTTGAGCATAGATCCAGGAATAGACTCTGGCTGCTTCTAGGTATGGCCCAACCTACTGTCTCCCCAACCAAGATACTCAATTAGGAGGACCGGAAATGACAGGAGCATGGGTAGGGGGTCTTGGACACTTTGGTGGTAATGAGGGGTGGTAACTATGCACACCAAGGTCATAAATGTGAACATCATAGTAAACATGCTACTTTAACTATAATAGATGTTTTTAAAAAGTACTCAGGGCCAGACAAATATATAAAGGGCTAAGCACAGGCTTTGCATGCATAGTCCCGGGTTTGTTCCCCAGCACCACATGGTCTGCTGAGCACCTAAGCACAGAACCAGGATTAACCACTAACACTGCCAGAGATGATGCAAAACCAAAACAGAAAAAGGCCAGAGAGATGTACAGGAGATTGTCTTGCATGTAATTGACTCCTTTTCTATCCCTAGAACCACAAATGATCCTCTGATTGATTACTTGGGACTGGGACCGATAACAACGAAGGGAAGAGGTTGGGGCTAGAGAGATAATACAGTGGATAGGGCACTTGTCTTGCAGGCGCTGACCCAGGTTTGATCCCTGGGGACGCCCTCAGTACCACCGGAAGTGGTCCCTCAATGCAGAGCCAGGAGTAACCCCTGAATATTGCTGGGTATGACAAAAAAACAAAAACAAAAACAACTCCCTAGTCCCACCCCCCAAAAGGATAGGGGATATGTATGTGAGACAGAATCATACATATGAAAGAATAGTTATAAATAAAACAAAATGCAATTCAGAAAGAGACCCATCTACATATGGTCAACGGATTGTCCACAAAGATGTGTAATTTTTGAATACAGAGCCAGTGGTAAGCTCTGAGCACTGCCGGGTCTGGTTAAGATATCAATTCTTTCCAAGCTGATAAATACATTCAATACAATTCCAAACAGAACCACAGCAGGATATTAGAAATATAATTTGATAAGCAAGACAGGAGAGATAGCTCAGCTGGATACAGTGCAGGGGTGGAGCGATAGTATAGTATGTAGGGCAGTTGTCTTGCAAGCAGATGACTCCTGAGCGCAGAGCCAGGAGTCACTCCTGAGCCCTGCTGGATGTGGTCAACAAACCAAAAAAGAAAAAAAAAAACCCGGATATGTAGCATATCCTTGGTGTGCAGAAGACCAAGTGTGCAGAAGGCCCTGGCCTCACATGTACTTCCCCATTGTCCACTTCCAGGAGTGACCTTAAGCACTGATCCAGGAGAAAGTCCCAAGGAGTGCCAGATGTGGCCTCAAAACCAAAAGAAAACAATAAGCAAATTTTGATAAGCAGATTCTAAATTTCAGATAGAGAGCTGGGGATATAGCTCAATGGTAGAGCACTGCTTTGCATATGTGAGCCTGTGGGTTCAACTCCCAACACCATAAACAATCAAATAAATAAATGAATCATTTATATTTATAATTTATTAACTTATAGTGAAAGGCAAAGGAATAAGAATAGCCACAAAATTGGGGCTGGAGAGATAGTACAGTGGGTAGGTCATTCGCCTTGCATGTGGCAGAGCTAGGTTTGATCACTGGCATCCTATATGGTCCCTCGAGCACTGCCAGGGATAATTTCTGAGTGCAGAGCCAGGAGTAAGTGCTGAGCACAGCCGGGTGTGGCCCAAAAAACAAACAAAAAAAAACCCCAAAATTTTTTGAAAGAATAGCCACAAATGATTGGAAAAATGAACAGATGGACATTTTACTCTAGCTAATTTTCAGTCTCTCTAGAAAGTATGAAATTAAGATGGTGTGGGAGCCAAGGACATCTCAGTTGGTAGAGAGCCTGGTGTTGGACTTTAAGTTCAGAGTTCAGAGCCTGGCACTGCCCCTTATCCTGAGGGCCATCCAGGTGGCACTCTGTGAGACTCCCAGCAACCACTGCAACCAACTCGCAGGATGACAGTACAAGCACCACAACCTCGTGCCTGAGAGCCTAGGTTATTCCCACAGCAACAGAGGGAAGGGGATGAGGTGTGTGTGGGAGGCAGCATGATATAGAGCAAAGAATATTTATAAATAAAGCAAAATAGCATCCAGAAATAGACCCAGATCCATATGGTCAACTGATTGCCCACAAAGACGCAAGGTAAAAAGGGAAAAAAAAGGTGGGCTTTTTTTTTTTTTTGGTGTGTTTGGTTTTGATAAAGGCCCAATCCCTGATGTACTGGCTGTCCTCAGAACTTATTTCTGAGTCTGCATACAGGATCACTCTTGGCAGAATCTGGGAGACTATATGGGATGCTGGAGATGGAAGCTGATTGGCCACTTGCAAGATAAGTGCCCTAATCAATGTACTATCTTTCCAGTCCTCCAAGAAGGTCTTTTTTTGACAAATGACACTGGAACAATGAAATGTCTCCACTTTGCACAAGAATTTTCAAAGTTCAAAGTTCTTATACAAGAATTAAAAGTTAAGGGGCCTCAAACGGGGAGAGAGAGATAGAGGGAGAGAAAGAGAGAGAGAGAGAGGGGGGGGGGGAGAGAGAGAGAGAGAGAGAGAAAGAGAGAGAGAGAGAGAAAAGCACCTGCTATAGAGGCAACAGAGGTTGGGGGATGGGGGTGATGGGGGTGATGGGAGAGAACCTGGTGGACACTGATGTTGGGAAATGTACACTGGTGGAGGGATGGGGCTTGGAACACTGTATGGATGAAATCCAATTATGAACAGTTTTGTGATGGTCTCTCTCACAGTGATTTAATAAAAGGTGAAGGTAAAGGTAAAGGCCCTCCCGTTGATCGTCGATTTGCTCGAGCGGGCCCAGTAACGTCTCCATTGGAGACTTTGTTGTTACTGTGTCTGGCATTTCGAATACTCTCGGTAGCTTGCCGGGCTCTCCGAGAGGGGCGGAGGAATCGAACTCGGGTCGGCCATGTTGGCCGCTTGTAAGGCGAACGCCCTACCCGCTGTGCTATTGCTCCTCGAGCAAATTTAATAAAAAAGTTTTTAAAAAATTAATGGGCCTGAGGAATAGTACAGGGGATTAAGCACTTGCCTTGCACATGGCCAACCCTGGGTCAATCTCTGGCATCATATGCAATCTCCCAAACATGACCAGGAGTGATGCCTGAGCACAGAGCACAGAGAATAAGTCCTAAACATTCTGGGTTGTATTACACCAAAATGAACAAGCAAAAGAATCCAGTCAAAATATATCATAAACTTAAATGTAATACCTAACACGGCTGGAGCGATAGCACAGCGGTAGGGCGTTCGCCTTACAAGCGGCCAACATGGCCGACCCGAGTTCGATTCCTCCTCCCCTCTCGGAGAGCCCGGCAAGCTACCGAGAGTATCTCGCCCGCAGGGCAGAGCCTGGCAAGCTCCACGTGACGTATTCGATATGCCAGACACAGTAACAACAAAGTCTCCAATGGAGACGTTACTGGGCCCGCTCGAGCAAATCGACGATCAACAATAGAAGTATCATTTTTAATAATGTTAAATATTATTAAACTAGACACCATCTTAATATAGGACTGTTGTTCTTTAAAATATGGCAAAAAAAATGAACCAACTATTACAGGTGGAGAAAATATTTGCTTATCACACATCTGATAAAAGTCTTGTGAGAAAAATAAAGGAGTTATAAATAGTCCTCAAAATTCAAACTGGTGTTGCTATTGTTGGGACTCTGTGCTAGATAGGTGCTGAGGGTATGGTAGTGGATGATGTCGTGCTAGGTATGTGCTGAGGCAACGGAAGCAGATGAGACTAATGTAGCTTATTCTTCCATTGGGGAGACAGAGAAAGATTAAAAACAGAAAGGCAACGTTGTCTGAACAGAACCAGCCTAGGGGAAGTGTGACAAATGATAAAGGCCCAATCCCTGATGTACTGAGGGTCAGGAAGAAAGGGTTACTCAGACGTGGTAAGATTTGTACCCAATTTCCCAGAAGGATCTGAATATAAAAGCTTTTGAGGAGCTGGGAGATGGTTCAGATGGCTGAAGTACATTCTTCACAGACAGGAGCCCCAGTGTCCACCCTCAACATCAGAAAGTGACTCCTGAGACTAAGTCCTGAGACTGAGCACTCAAGGTGCAGTCCCCAACAGACACACAGACACAGACACACAGACACACACACACACACACACACGCACGCACACACACACACCCCAAAACAAAAACTCATTATCTCAATTGAATGTATCCATTTTGTCTTCATATAAATAATTATTTTAAAATATAATAATTAGAATTAATTATTGGGTTTTGTGTCACCCCTGGCAGTATTCAGAGGTTATTTCCAATTTGGTGCCTGGGAGTCTCAGAGGGCCAGGTATACTGGGTATCAAATCTAGGCCTCCCTCATGCACAGCATCATCCTCCAGCCCATTGTGCTAGCTCTTTGGACCAGTTCTCAAAATCTTTGCTTCTTAAAACATACTCTGAAATGTGCAGCACTGGCACTAACAGGGAGCTTATTAAACATACAAATTCAAGCTGGAGAGATAATTCAAAGACCAGGAGCACATGATGTTTTGCACGCAGGAGGCCCAGATTCAATCCGCTCTGCATGGTCTCCTGAGCACATAGCACAGAGGAGTCTCTCAGCATCACCAGGTGTGGCCCGAAAACAAAAAGATTTAGGGCTCAGTGGTAGAGTAGATGGCTTGCGTGAATGAGGCCAAGACTTAAATCCTGACACTGCTAAACACATCAAAACAAAACAAAAAAATAATTACTTTGGCTGAAGATGTAGCTAAGTAGCACCACAAAGGAATAAAACAAACAAACAAACCCAAATAAATAAATGAATATAAAAATACAGAAGAGGGGCGGGAGAAATAGGATAAGCGTAAGGTGTTTGCCTTGTATGAGTCCAACCCAGGTTCGATTCCTAGCATTTTAAATGATGCTCTGAGCAATGTTAGAAGTGATTCCCGAGTAGAGGCAGAGTAATCCCGGAGCACAGCTGGGTTCTTTTATGTGGTCTCAAAACAAACAACAATAATACATAGTTATTATAATCTAGGGTCAGATCTGTGGCTTAGTTGTAGAGAAGCTGCCTTGCATGTGAAACCCTGGGTTTGCTCCCCCGCACAGTAAAATCAGTCAATCAATCAATCAAACATAAAAATGCAAAATCACAGAATCTATGATGGGTCTCATTCTCCTGACCCTGAAAGTACCTCGAATGTGGCACTTTTTAAAATCTCAGGGCTAGGACGAAGGAGACGTTACTGGGGCTGCTCGAGGCGATCGATGAACAACAGGATGACAGTGATGCAGTGAGACACAGAATCTATCACAGACCTCTTGACTGAAACTGGATTTTATTTTAGGTTTTGGAGTTTTGAGCTCAGGGGATATTCCTGGTTATCTGCTCAGGGACTAAAGACAGTTCCAGGATTTGAACCTGGACTGTGACTGCAGCTACATGCTAGTAAGTGCTTAACCATCGTACTACCTATTTACCCTGAAACTGCATTTTAACTAGGTCTACGCATTGAAGTGTAACTGTTCTAAGGTAACTTGATTACAAGAATAGTGTTTTTTGGACTCAGTACCGTAAACCCCCCAATATCAATTTGGGGACTGAAGAGATAGTACACAACTGACCCAGGTTCAATCCCCAGAACCCCATATCATCACCCGAGCTTTGCCAGAAATAATACCTGAGCACAGCCAGGTGTGGCCCCCAAACTAAAATTATATATATATGCATATATTTAAATAAGTATATATTTCATGTGGGCTGGAGCGATAGCACAGCGATAGGGCGTTTGCCTTGCAAGCTGCCAGCCCATCTGAGCTGGGTTCAATTCCTCCACTCTTCTCGAAAAGCCCAGCAAGCTACCGAGAGTATCTCGCCCGCACGACAAAGCCTGGCAAGCTACCTGTGACGTATTCCATGTGCCAAACACAGTAACAACAAGTCTCACAATGGAGATGTTACTGGGCCCCCTTGAGCAAATCGATGAACAACGGGAGGACAGTGCCACAGTGCTATATTTCATGCAGGGAGAATTCATTTTTTCATACCTTTTCCTTTGTACACTGTATGCTGCCTTGATCAATGCCATAAGAAAGGGAGGATTCTTATTCATCTTTTCTCTTTTTGTCACCAATATATATACATGGTTAAAGACTTGGGCTGAGGACTGGAAAGAGCCCCAATGGCATGTAGCACACAAAAAAGAAACAAACAAGAAAAAAGTCCTCAGGTTGATGAGACAGAGAGATTGTATAAGGATTAAGATGCTTGCATCCCAAGCATCACTGGGAGTGACCCAAGACAAAAAAACCTGAGGTTGAGAGTTAGGATAAATTTATTCCTATCCCCTCCAATGCTCTCAGCACATCCATAAATACTACTGCTTGCAAGACCTGAAAATACCCTCCAGCATTGTTAGAAAACCTAATGATATGTAAATATTCTAGATTAGGCTATCCACAACTATCTCCTAAGCACTGCATATGTGGCTAATATAACTGAGCTTTAATCTAACGTCTTAAATTTAAATTTAAATAGACAGGGAAATAGTGATGCCATTTTGACATGACAGATCTAGACCAATCCTCTATTTCATGGACTTGAAGAAGGTCCAGAAAAATGTGAGTGACAAGTGTGTGTAACAGCACTGTGTGTCAGAGGTAAAGCACACTGGACTGAGAAATGGACAGACCTGGATCTCGGACAGTGGCTCAGTAATGTAGCTAGTTCCCTCGGCCAACTTCTATGGTCTCGGATTTCTGAAAAGGAAGCATTTATATTTGCTCTAATTATTTGCATCCAAGGTTTCCAGTCGATCATTTTTGGGTTCTTTGCATAGTGCCACCTAGTGGTGTGCCATGAATCCTACATGGGTCTCTCCGGGTCCAGAAGGATGGAAACCTGGTCAGAGCTGACCTGTGCTTCGCAATGAGAGCCTTGGCCCTGAGACCCTATTCACCTCACAAAAAATGTGAGTCAAAGTTGAATGCAGGCACTCTTTTTTTGTTTCATTTTGGTTCTGTTGGCCACACCCAGCTGTTCTCAGGGCTTATTCCTGGTTCAGTTCTCAGGGATCTCTTCTGGTGGATCCTAGGGTCCATTTAGGTTGATGGGGATTGAGCCTGGATTGGCTGCAGCACCCTACCTGATGCATTATGTTAGCCCATAATGCAGATACTCTTAGATGTACCAGGGCTTTCCCTAATGTTGAGTCATTCGCAGCATCCTCAGGTCAAATGCTTTGAGACAGTGTTCAAGGTCAAGTCAGATGGAACCTAAATGTCCAAAGTTTCCTGCCCCTGGGTCTGGTCTATGATGCCAGCCACCTCCTCTGTATGATATTTTTCCTCTTACTCTGGTTATCTCATATGATAACCAAGATAAGCGCTAGCAGACAGAAAGTTATGGGCCTGTTATCAGCAATCTGGGGACAGTGCCAGAAAGATTCTCAGATCCTTGTCCCCTGGGTCAAAACAGCCTTGTGACCATGGCCACCCTATTTAATTTTTTTAAGTCTCAGTTTGGATAGTGAAAATAAAAAGACCTATCTCTGGTCTTGAGAATTAGAATCTATACGACTATCTGTAATTGTAATGCAAAGTGCTTGGTGTGTAATAGGGGACCTATATTGGTAGTCGGTTACAATCTCACTGGTGACCTATACCTTCCATTTGCTCAGCACTAATATCTGGGGATGCACAAGAGCTATGGAAAAGCCAATGGCAGCCGGCTTCTACACTGTTCGTAAAAAGCAGCCTACCATACAGAGCAAGAGCAGATCATTGGTGACGGGGTCTAATTAAGTGCAAACTGAAGGGTCACAACCTGTGAGTGTGGCAGGGGCCCCATGCTAGGGAAGATAATAATCATCCTCACATCTATATAACACTCTAGTGTTTACACTGTCCTTTGACGTCTGTAATTTTACTTACAACAACCAGGAGGGGGACATTAATGTTATCATCTTCATTTTACAAAGGGAGTCGAGGCTCTCAGAGACAAAGTGACATACTAGGAAGTAGCAAAGGTGAGACTTGAGCTAAAGGAACTTATTACTATGGCCCCAGGGTTTCTTCTGGGCAAGTATGGACTTGAGATGGATCTCAAAGAGTGAGAGGTATTGGAGGTTCCAGAATAATGACAGTCACCAGGCAGAAAGCCATGGAGGAGAGTGGAAATTGACTAGGTGGATCCTGGGATCTCTCCAGGAGTGGGATGCCCTGGTTCTATACACTAAGGATAACAGCTTGATGGGGGCAAGAGGTTCGGGAGGGCTTCTTGGAGAAAGTGGCATCTTGGTGAGACCTGATGGCTAACAGGAGTTGGTCAGCACTCCTAGGCAAAAGAAATATTATGCACACATTCAAGGAACTTGAAGGAGTTGGACCAGACAGGAGCAGAGAATGGTTAAAAGTGAGACTATGGAGTCGGGAAGATAACTCAAAGGGTTGGGCTTATGTTTGATGTGAGAATCTGGCGTGGGATCCTCATCCCCTGAGCACTGTTGGGGGTGACCTCAGAGCATGAAGATGTGAGCAACCACCAGCACTGCTGGGTAGGATCCTGAAGCAAACAAAAAAGCAAAATAACAAAACAAAACAAAACAAAAAAATAACAAAAAATTGAAACGGTAAAGTTAGTCCTATGCTAGGTTCCTCCCTAGCTGGGGAGTTTCTTTCCCTTTCCCATCTACTTCTCAAAAAACATTTCTATTGGGGCTGGAGAGATAGTACAGTGGGTAGTGCGTTTGCCTTGCACATGGCCGACCCGGTTTTGATTCCCAGCATCCCATATGGTCCCCTGAGCAGCGCCAGGAGTAACTCCTGAGTGCAGAGCCAGGAATAACCCCTGTGCATTGCCGGGTGTGACCCAAAAAGAAAAAAAAAACAAAAAAAACAAAAAAAAAACATTTCTATAAAAAATTGAAATAGGAACGGTTTGTCAGAGATATGGGTCATCTGTTAGAGTGCATGAAACCATGATGTGAGGAAAGAAGGAAGGAAGGAAGGAAGGAAGGAAGGAAGGAAGGAAGGAAGGAAGGAGAGAAGGAAGAAAGAAGGAAAAGGAAGGGGAAAGGAAGGAGAATTGAAGAAGGAAGTAAAGAGGGGAGGGAGGGAGGAAGGAAGTAGAGCGGGAGGGAGGAAGGAGACTGTTGGTTTGATGGGGCAGAACCTTAAGTCACATCAAGATCTTTCAGGGCACAGAGAACTCACTGGGATGTTTCCCCAGGCAATTTGAACCCTTGAACAATCACTGCATTGTGGACATAGAGTGGCAGGGGCAAACTAGAAGCAACGAAATCCTTTAGAAAATTGATATATTAACCCAGGCAAGAGAGGGAGGCTGCCTGTAGGAGGAAACTAGGTAGGGATTGACAGAGACAAAGGGCAGAATGAAGTCCAGGGACAAGGCTCAAAGGGCTAGAATGCATGCTGTGTATGAGTTCCCATTCCGCCCACACATGATCTCCCAAGCTCTGCTGGAAGTGGTCCCTGAGCATGTCAAGTGGAATAAAATAAAGAGGCAGAATTTGCTGGAATTGATGATTGGAACCACCAACATCTACGGGCTTGAGAGAGGTGGAGAGTGAGCACAAGAAAATATGGAACCTGGGATCACATGAGCTCTCTGAGCCCCTGTGTTGAGAGTCTTTGCACAAACATCTGAGCACATGGAGGCTGCATCTTCCCTCTTGAGATGTGGACTTTCATATCTTAATAATGGAATGTGGACTGGGGCTCCTTCTCCACCCTGAAGAACCCTTTCTTGAGCGTGTTGCTCTCTTCCTCTCCCTCCTTCCTTTCCTCCCTTCCTCTCCCCTTCTCTCTCTCTCTCTCTCTCTCTCTCTCTCTCTCTCTCTCTCTCTCTCTCTCTCTCTCCACACACACACTATCTTCCCCACCCTCCAACTTCCTCAAATTTTCTAAATAAATTTTTTTTAAGGGTCTGGAGTGATAGTACAGAGGGGTAGGGAGTTTGCCTTGCACATGGCTGACCCGAGTTGGATCCCTGGTATCCCATATGATCCCTTGAGCCCCACCATGAGTGATCCCCGAGCACAGAGTCTCCTGAGCACCGCTGATGTGGTAATCAAACAAAAACAAAAACAAAGCACATATGTTTTGACTTTAAGAAAAGGGGGGGTGGGGTGGGAACTTGAGGATAACTTCTGGCCTGTGGTGGCAAAGGTGACCGTGCCAGGCCCGGGATGGGGGAGTACAGGAGAGGCAGAGTAGTGATGTTTTCGAAGATGGGGGGAATTTAGCAGCTTTTGAAGAATTGGAAGTCAAGTGCTCCATGAGCAAAGTAAAAGATTTCCCTTTTCACCAACCATCTTTCCAGGAGCTGGTCACGTCAGTAGTGTGGGAACATAGCAGTAAGCAGGGCCCTGTAAGCAGGTCCTGTGGCCGTGGAGTAGTGCAAACACTGACACAAGCAGAGAAACAAGTTCAGAAGCTTGTGGAAAGGGCCCTGGGGCCTTGTAGACAACAGAGACAGACTGTAGGGATGTGGGCAAAAGGTTCTGGACAGAGTGAGCAGGGAAGTGAAGGAATGATATGGGAGTTCCTTTCTGGGGACAAAGCAGGGCCGGCCTTTGAGGTGAGAGGTTCCCCGCATGCTGTAGCCACTCCAGCCATCAGAGGAGAGGGCTGAGATCCGAAATGGGTCTGAGAGACAGTTGGATGGGCTGAACATACGCTTTGTATAGGGGAAACACCCCCAGGAGCAACCACTGAGCAAACTCGAGTAGCCCCTGGGTATATCTGGGCGTGTCCCCAAAATAACCCCCAGCCAAAAAAAAAATTAATTTTATCATAAAATCCACTTTCTCTTCCTCTGGAGGGTGAATTCCGCAGGTCATTTTCAGAGCCACACACCTAACGACTTGTACTGGTTCTGCTCTTGCCCCGCGCTCCACCACTTACCAGCTCTATACTCAGCCATGCCACTTTTTCTCTGAGCCCTGACTTTCTCATTCATAAAATGATTACACTCGTACATGATTCCTGCGAGGATCAAATGAAGTTGTGTATATAGGATCGGCCCAGAGCAAACTGCTAGGAATGTTAGCCTGGGAGTGGGGGTACCGGATCACACCCAGCTAACACAAGCAAACACATGCTTTACTGCTGAGCCACGTCCCGGGCCCTTGTTTTTATTTTTGCTGGAGGCATAAAAGATACAGTATGGAAAAATTTGATTTAATTGAGGCACCAGAGAGACAATGCAACAGGTTGGGTATATGCTTTTTGTGGCAGTGAGCGGAGGGCAAGTTTAATCCCTGGCATCACAGAGTCCCCTGAGCACTTTATCAAGAGTAGCCGCCCCACCCCCCCACCCCCCAAGTCTCCAGGAGTCCCCTCCCTGCCAAGAAATCTGATAAATTAAGTCTGCAGAGTTAGTAAAGCAGGTAGGGTGCTTGCCTTGCACTTGGCAGACCCAGGTTTACTTGTTTTTTTAATTTTTATTAGTGAAACACCATGAGGTACAGTTGTAGACTTACAAATTTTTGTGCTTGGGTTTCAATTATACAATGATCAAGTACCCATCCCATCCCTCCACCAGTGCCCATTGTCCACCACCACAGATCCCAGTATCCCCCCATCTCCCCCCCTACCCCCGTCCCACCCTGCCTCTGTGGCAGGGCATTTCCTTTTGTTCTCTCTCTCATTTTGGATGCTGTGGTTTGCAAAAGAGGCATTGAGTGGCAATCATGTTTGGTCTATGGTCTACTTTCAGCATGCTTCTCCCATCCTGGGAGGATCCTCCTAACACCCTTTATTTGGTGCTCCCTTCTCTATCTGAGCTGCCTTTTCCCTAGCATGTGTGGTTGGCCTCCAAGCCATGGAGCAAACCTCCTGGTACTAATACCGGCCACTTTTGTGTGTTAGTCTCCTGTTTTGTTACTTTATGTTCCCCACATGAATGCAATCTTTCTATGTCTATCCCTGTCTTTTTGACTCATTTCGCTTAGCATGATACTTTCCATGTAGTACCACTTGTATGTAAATTTTTTGTCTTCATCTTTTCTAACAGCTACATAGTATTCCATTGTGTAGATGTACCAAAGTTTCTTTAACCAGTCATCTGTTCTTGGGCACTCAGGTTTTTTTCAGATTCTGGCTATTGTAAACAGTGCTGCAATGAACAAACAAGTGCAGATGTCACTTCGACTATACTTTTTTGCCTCTCTGGGATATATTCCCAGGAGTGGTATTGCCGGGTCAAATGGGAGCAAATTTTTGGAGAATCGTCCATACTGTTTTCCAAAAGGGCTGAACCACCAGCAGTGAAGGAGGGTCCCTTTCTCGCCACATCTATGCCAGCACCAGTTGCTTTTGTTCTTTTGGATGTGGGCCAGTCTCTGTGGTGAGAGATGATAATTTCATTGTGGTTTTGATCTGCATCTCCCTGATGATTAATGATGTAGAGCATTTTCTCATGTGCCTTTTAGCCATTCGGATTTCTTCTTTGAGAAAGTTTCTGTCCATTTCATCGCCCCATTTTTGATGGGGTTGGATGTTTCCTTCTTGTGGAATTCAACCAGTACTTTATATATCCTTTATATCAACCCCTTGTCAGATGTGTATTGGGCGAATATCTTTTACCATTCTGTAGACTGTCTTTGTACTTTGGTCACTGTTTCTTTTGAGGTGCAGAAACTTCTTAGTTTAAGATAGCCCCATTTGTCTGTCTCTGTTTTCACTTGCTCGGCCAGTGGTGTGACATCTTTGAAGATACCATTAGCTTCAATGTCGTGGAGGGTTTTGCCAACCTTGTCTTCAATGTACCTTATGGATTCCAGTCTGATGTTGAGGTCTTTAATCCATTTTGATCTTACTTTTGTACATGGTGTTGGCAGAGATCTGAGCCCATTTTTTTGCATGTAGTCATCCAGTTTTGCCAGCACAATTTGTTAAAGAGGCTTTCCTTACTCCACTTCATATTTCTTGCTCCTTTATCAAAGATTAGATAATCATATGTTTGAGGGGAGATGTCAGTATATTCAACCCTGTTCCATTGACAGACGACCCAGGTTTAAACCCCAGCATCATGTACGGTTTCCTGAGATCTGCCAGTACAGAGTTTGGAATAAGCCCTGAACGCTGCCAGATGTGGCCCCCCAAACACAAGCAAAATAAAATTTAAAAATCTGGCAACTTTTACCATTGAACCTTTCTTTTGCTACTCTTGGCAGAAAAAGTATATATCAGTGCATTTCCTTTCCACCTTTTCATACCCCTCTGCCACCCCATACTCCATTCGGACCCCCCACTCTCTCCCCACTCTCTCCAACCTCCAGTTTCTGACCCTGCCAGGTCTATGGTTCCAAGCTGACCTGGAGATGCCTTTTTGTAGCTCCAGCTTCAGACTTCACTCCATCTTACTCTACATTCAAGCCCATCTCCTCTCCACATGGGCTCTCATTTCACTGACAAGGAATGTGCAGGAGAGAGGTGGAAGAAGACTTGATCTGGAGCTCATAGATTTTTGTTTTGTTTTGTTTTGTTTTGTTTTTGGGCCACACCCAGCAATGCAGTGTGTCGAGGGGCGGGGGAGGGGGGTTACACCTGGCTCTGTGCTCAGGAATCACTCCTGGCAGTGCTTGGGGGCCATATGGGAGGCCGGGAATTGAACCCAGGTTGACTGTGTATAGTAGAGATAGTACCTTCTGTACCTTCTGTACTTTCTCTCCTGCCCCAGGAGCTCATAGATTTTTTTCATTTGCTCTTTTTTAAAAAAAAATATATAAAGTTGTTTACAATAATTTGGGACTGGAGCGATAGTACAGCGGTACGGCGTTTGCCTTGCACGCAGCCAACATGGCCGACCTGAGTTCGATTCCTCCGCCCCTCTCGGAGAGCCCGGCAAGCTACCAAGAGTATCTCGCCCGCACGGCAGAGCCTGGCAAGCTCCCCGTGACGCATTCGATATGCCAAACACAGTAACAACAAAGTCTCCAATGGAGACGTTACTGGGCCCGCTCGAGCAAATTGAAGATCAACGGGAGGGCCTTTGCTTTGCTTTACAATAATTTATTACATTCAATATTTCAACAACAATCCCACCACCATTACACCTTCCCACCATCATTATTGAGAATCTTCCCACAAGGATCCACCCCACAAATCCCCGCCTTAAGGGACTCTGTGTGAAAGGTATGATTCTGAACAGGCCTCAACATGCTTGAGTTTCTAACTGTAGGGCCTCAAAAAACATTGAGCCATGGAGTTAGAGGGTTATCAGTGGAATGGCTCATCTTGTTGCTTCCTCTCCATTTGGCCCCTCCAGGTAAAGAGAGAAGAGCGCGTGGCAGGAGGGGGCTCTGGGGAGCAGAGAGCCATAGAGGACGGAGGGAAACAGCTGTGTGACCTTGGCTGAGTCACTGAGTAAAGAGCCACACCCTTGCCCAATAGCCAGAACCAATTCCACTGCAGGATAAAGTCCCAAGATCTTGGTCAATCCTCTTCTAACTCACCCCTCCTCTCCCTGCAATGCAGCCCAGGTGAGTGTGTGTGTGTGTGTGTGTGTGTGTGTGTGTGTGTGTGTGTTTGTGTATAAAACCATTTTTTTTCTCATCTTTTCACTTCTTTTCTCTTCTTATTTTTTAAACTTTAGGTTTAAAAAAAAAAAAGCCCTGAAGGTGCCCAGGGCTTGCTCCTGGTGGTGTTCAGGGAACTATATGTGGTGTTAAGGATTAAACCCAGGTCAGCTGCATGGACTTGCCAGTATCCTGTCTGCTGTACTCTCTCTGGCTCTAGGACCTCCTTATTTGGATGTTTGTCTCTTTGGTTTCACACACACACACACACACACACACACACACACACACACACACTAAACATTTCCCTTGAAATAACTGTAGATTCACAGAAAAGTTGCAAAGATAGACATGAGCATTCCCATGTGGCCTCTCTGTGTTCCCGATGCATACATTATATATATTTGTTAAGACTAAGGCATCTTCAATATTGCTGTGTTTTTGGCATATTCGATACGCCAAAAACAGTAACAATAACGGGCCTCATTCCCTGATCCTGAAAGAGCCTCCAATAGGGCAGTGATGGGAAGGACGATTAAGGAGAGACTGCTAAAATCTCAGGGCTGGGATGAATGAGACATTACTGGCGCCCACTTGAGCAAATCAATGAACAACAGGATGACAGTGATACAGTGATACAGTGATCATTAGATAAGCATAAAATTTACTCGGATTTCAGTCATTTTTTTCCATCAATATTCTTTTTTTTCTGATCCAGGATCCCTTCCAGGTTACAACTGTTAAAAATAAGACAGCAGGGGGCCAGAGAGACAGTACAGGGGGCAGAACACTTGTTTTGTATGAGGACGACCCAGTTTCCATCCCTGCACCCCATATTGTCCCCTGGGGCCTGTAAAGAGAGATCCCTGAGTACAGAGCCAGGAGTAACTCCTGAACACAACTTGGTGTCCTGTCCCCTCCCTTTCCCCCACCTCCCATCAATAAAAAAGATATCAGGGTAGGGGAGAGAGCTCAAAGGATGGATCACATCCTTTGCACCAAAGCAGGAGATCTGGGTTCATCCCCTGCACTGCATGGTTCCCTCAGCGCTGCTAGAAATAGTTCCTCAGTACTGCAGGATGTCACACCCAAAACAAAGCAAAAACAGACTAGAGGGCTGTGGAGATAGATTAAGTGGCAGAGCACCCGTCTGACATGAGGAAGGCCTGACTTTGATCCTTGGCACCTTATGCCCCCCACCCCCACCCCAAGCTCCATGGGATGTAGCCTTCAGGGTCTCCAAACACTGCTGAGTGTGGTCTTTATAGAAGTAAATAAAATAAAGAAACCAAACCAAAACAACAGATTCTAACAGGGAGTCAATTATGCTAAAATCCCATTTCCTCAAAAGAAGATAAAACTGTAAATGATGAGGAATTTCTATAAGATAATCCCTGTGACCCCTTAATGGATGTGACCTTACCACAGCAAATCTACTATTTAGTCTAGTTTAACTTTGCTCCTTCCCCCTTCTTCCTTTTTGATTTCTAGTTTTGGGGTCACCTCCCATTGCTCTTAGTCCTTGTGTCTCCCAAACCTCCTCTCAGGCTTGAGCATGGCCAGGGATTCCACAGAAAGTCCCTGAATCTGATCTATCTGATGGTTCCTTAGGACCAGCTGGGCAAGAATCACCCAGAGGTGAAGTGACCCTCTCGTCACACAGTCTGTCAGGGGGCGCCTGCTACCTGATGTCAGTCAGCTTCACTTGGTGGTACTTGTCAGGCTTCTTTCTACCCCATAGAGTCACTCTCGCTTTTTCCCCTGTGATCCCTCAGCAACTCAGGCATCTGCCGTTCTGCCATTCTTCAGTAAAGCCAATCTTCAGGAAAGACTAGGATTAAGTTTTTCCTTCTGGAAGGGGTAAAAGCTGTGTAAATTACCTGGAAATTTTCTTTTGTGTGTGTGTGAAGAGGGAGGTGGTCACATCTGGCAGTTCCTGGTGGTTACTCCCAGATCTGTGCTCAGAAGTCTCTCCTCTTGCAAAAAAAGCATGTGCTCAACCCATTCAGTTCTCTTTAGATGTAGAATTTTTTTTAACTTTGTTCTTTCTTGTGGCTGGAGCAATAGTACAGCGAGTAGGGCATTTGCCCCTTGCACATGGTTGACCCGGGTTCAATTCCCCGCATACCATATGGTCCCCTGAGCATCGCCAGGAGTAATTCCTGAGTTCAGAGCCAGGAGCAACCACTAAGCATTTCCAGGTGTGACCCAAAAAGAAAAAAAAAAAACAACAAAACTTTGTTCTTTCTTTTCTTTTGTGTGGTGGGGTGGTGGGAACTCACCTGTCATGCTCAGGAGTGACCTCTGGCAGAGTCCAGCAGACTGTATGTGGTGCCAGGATTAAGTCAGAGTGGACCACACGCTAGGAAAGTGCCTTACTCTCTCTATTCTCTCTCTGGCCACTATTGATTTTATTCTTCTTGCTATAATCCAATAGCATGGTATTTGTTTTGTTGTCCAAATTATTCCTATTATGACCATTGGGACATAACTCAGGTTGTCTCTTGTTTACATATATATATATATATATATATATATATATATATTTAATTGTGAACTCCTGTTTACTTTTGCCTTGCCCCTTCCTTGATTTTTTGGGAGGAAGAGGTTGGGGGCCACACCTGGTGATGCTCAGGGGTTACTCCTGGCTCTGCACTCAGTAATTACTACTGGAGGTGCTCAGGGGACCATATGGGATACCAGGGATCCCATCTACACTTCAGGACAGAGTAGGATTAAGTTTTTCCTTCTGGGTCTGTCATATGCAAGGCAAATGCCCTACCTGCTGTACTATGGCTCCGGCGCCCCTTTCCTTGATTTTTTTTTGGAGCATTTCTTTATTTCTTCACACTACAAGATGCTCAGGGTACAGGGATGTGACTCGGTGGCAGAAAACATGTAGGTTCAAATCCCCAGAAGAAAACCTAAACCTTGAATCTTACCTTTACCTAACCTAACCCTAACCCTGACCATAACCTTGACCCTGAACCCAACCCTAAATATAACCCTAATCCAAAAGGAAAAAGAAAAAACCAAAATGCTCTGGGATCATCCTATCCTTTCTCTGCTCCAACTCTAGAATCAGCACTTTGCTAAAAATCTCTGATTTCCTTACCCTTGGTTTTTGAGTTTTTTTTTGAGGCTGTATCTGGGGTTGAAACCATGACCTCCCACATCTGAGGCATGTGGCTCTACCACTGAGCCACATCCCAGCCCCCAGATTCCTTTTGCTCAAGAATGAGCTTTAGAAAAAAAATAATGAGTTTTAGAAGCCAAAATCCAAATTTTGGATCATTGCTTATTGTTCCTGGGGGTCAAAGTGTTTTCATATTTTTAAATTGTAAAATATCACACAAACAGATGGACATGTCAAACTCTTAAGTATAGTTGAAAGAATAATTATAAACTGAACATAGTCAAAGCTGTTGTTATCAACATTAATTATGTTGATTCTCTCCTGTCTTCCTCCTGCAACCTCCCCCTGACCTGCAAGACCATGGTGGCCCCTCATAGATGCACTGTGGCACCTGGCCCCTGCTCCTGTGCTCTGGGCCTGCTCTGTTAACATATGTCCGTCCTAAGCCAGAAGAGGCAGGAAAGTTTTTGTTGTTTTATGAGCAAAATAGTTTTTGATTTTTGGTTGTGGGTTTTTTTTCTTTTTTGGGTCATACCTGATGATGCTCAGGGGTTACCCTTGGCTCTGCACTCAGGAATTACTCCTGACAGGGACCATATGGGATGCAGAGGATCAAACCCAAGTTGGCCTTGTACAAGGCAAACGCCCTACCTGCTGTACCTTTCTGTACTCTGGCCACAGAAAATAGTTTTATATTGAAAGAAATTTAGAGAGTGTGAGGGGTGCGAGAGAGGTATTCAAATGAGATCAGGGGGTTGGAAGAAAAAAAGCAAAGGAGAGAAGGAGAGAGAGATGTTCAAGAGAGAACATTGGCTTTGAAAAAGTCAGGCGGGAACGTTTATTTATTATTATTTTATTTATTTATGTTTGGACCACCCCTGTATTCAGGGCTTACTCCTGGCTCTGTGCTTAAGGATCTCTCCTAGTGGGTGTGGGGAACCCTATGGGTGCTATGGATTGAAGCCAGCTTGGCCGAATGCAAGGAGGATGCTCTGCCTATGGCCCCAGACAGAAAACTTTAAAGAGAAACCAAGCTGGCATTATCCTCCCACCAAAGGGGAAATATTCCATATGTGGCCAAGGGTGTGATGGGTTCCCTCCAGATCTGTGCTTCACCCAGGGGGTGTGCAGATGGAATGTGCTGATCTTAGGGAGATTCCTTGACAGGTTGTAGCTCATGTGTGTTGATATTACAGGGGCTGGGGAGCCAGGGAGGTAGGAGCCTCGAGAGAGGGAGAGTGCTACTCTCCTGCTTCCCATGCCTCGGTCTCTCCACAAAGAATTCAGGGTGTGTGTGCCTGATGGGGGGAATCAGGACTAGTAAAAGTTTGGTATTCTGCCACAGGCACCTGCATGGACACTAGGTTCCACCAGCCCCGCTGTGCAGCTGTCAAACTGCACTGGATGTTCACTTTATCAACATGGTGCAAATATTGGTCCCCAACAATTGAGGACCAAGGAATTTTGGGGGAAACTGAAGATTTGAGGGAACCCCGGCCTCAGGCAGGAATGAAGGGTCACTTTGTGGGGAAAAGGAAAGTTAGTCTTGACCTCTGCCAGGTTTTTCCAGGTTCATCATCTACTCACACAGAAAATAATTTTAGGAGGAGCCAGAGTGAAGTAAAGATATTTTATTAAAGTAGGAGAGAGGGGCCAAAGAGACCAACAGCAAGGTGTACCCTGGCATCATGTGGTCCCAGTACTCCGAGCAGCTTGTAAATACTGAGCCAGTAATAATCCCTGAGCACAGCTGGGTGTGGGAAAGGTAGGAGAGAAAGGAAGGAAGGGAGAGAGGGAGGGAGGGAAGGAGTGAGGGAGGGAGAGAGATGAAGGAAAGACTGAGAGCTCCAAAGACTGGAGACCATACTTTACAAGCAAGAGATTAAAAAACAACACAGATTCAAAAACCAACACCACATGTCGCCTGAGTACCCACCTGGGAGTTGCCTCTGAGCACCACTGGGTATGATCCCCAAAGAAATAAAAGTGGGTGGGGGCCAAGAGAGAGAAAACAGGCCTTCTCCAGAGGACAGAGAGACCTATACTGTTTATGGAAAAGATCTCTCCTTTCTGTGGCCTGGAGTTCTCTGTGTACATCAGAGTTGTCCAGGTATTGTCATACCAGAAGAGATTTGAAGTTTGTTTGTTTAGTTTCATATATTTATTAATCATTGTAAATGCCTACACGGTTTTATGCTTTTAGAGGGGAAATAGTCCCCAGTTAAATAGGAAACTGTGCCAATGGCTTCTGGAAGTGCCTTATTTTAAACAGATTTCCAGTGAAGCGTTTCATTAAGTCTTGACCTTCTTTCTTCAGTTAGCTGTAATCTAGTCCACTGGTAGAACTTGTAATGATCACTTGGACCCAGTTGTTCCAGGCTTCTGGATTATTATTTCTGTCCCCACTGACATGTGAACTGAGCAATGCCCTATGACATGCGTGGCTGCTCCCACAAACACCCAGAGAGCCATCAAGCTTGGAGGTGTCTGCACTTCCCTCAGGAGCTGGGAGCCACTTCTCTCAGTGGCTGCAGCAGAGGTCTTGAGTGGGGAAGGAGAGAAGAAGGAACCAAGTGTCTGTTGGTGTTTTCCTTCGTGTTCTTATCACGACTTGTTCCTTATGAGAGAGTCTTGTCTGTGTCTAGTCTGCTCAGGACTGTGTGGTTCTCAGTCTCTCAGGCATCAGCTTCTGCATTTTTACAGGGGATCTGGCTTTCATGCTCTAGGATTGGTTTTGGACTTGTGACAGAGTAACATTTTTTTTTGATTGGTTGATTTGGACTTTGGGAGGCCACATCTGGCTTGGTACATAGGGGTTGCTCAAGGGATCACAGAGTGCTCAGCTGACTCCTGGCTCTGTACTCAGGCATCACTCCTGGAAGTATTTAGTGCACCATAAGTGGTGATGGATCAAACTGGGGTCAGCCAAGTGCAAGGCAGGCACCTTACCCATGTACTCTCCGTCTGGCCCTAAACAAAGCTTCATTAAAATTAATGTAAGGCAGCTTATCCTGGGAAGGGAAGTTCTGGGCCACATTCAGGGATACTGAGGGATGAGGGAAATGCCTTACTATCTTTCTGGCCCTAATTTACCTGCTTTAAAATTTTTTTCACTGGGCCAGAGCGATAGCACAATAGGTAGGGCACATACCCTGTTTGCGGTTGTACTGAGTTTGATCTCTGGCCTATATGTGGAGCCCTGAGCACCAGCAGGTGTGATCTCTGAGCACAGAGCCAGGATCTCTGCGCATCACAGGGTATGGCCTCCCAAACCAAATAATTAAATTAATTAACATTTTTTAAAAAAATTGTTGTTTTGTTTTGAATGGGAGACACACCCAATAGTGCTCAGGACTCACTTCTGGCCCTGTACCTGAGGATGCTCCTGGAAGTGCTTCGGAGCTTGCAGTGTTCAGGATCAAACCCAGGCCCCCTCCATGCAAAGCATGTGCTTAACCCATTGAGCTGTCCCTTCATCCTCCCACCAGATTTTGAGAGGATCCTAGAGAGATAGAGTACAGCGATTAAAGACACTTGCCTTGCATGTGGCTCATTGGGTTTGACACCTGGCATATTGACCTCTGAGCACTGCCAGGAGGACCTTTGAGCACAGAGTCAGGGGTGAGCCCGGAGTATCACTGCGTGTGACCAAAAATTAAAACAAAAAATTTTAATAGCTAGCAGAACAATTAAAATTATGTTTGTGATTCATATTGTATGTGTGTATTACACACACATATTTACTTATTTATTGTTGTTTGTTTTTAGTCCCACTGGTGGTTTGGGTTCACTCTCAGATTGGGTTGTTGGAGGTGACTCCAAGAAGTCACCTGCTTAGGGGGGGCATGTGTTGTTGGGATGGGAACATGCAACACAACTCTTTGAGCTATCTCCCCAAATCGCTGCCCAGATCTGCAACCCCTTCATCCCCACCCCACCCCACCACAAGCCATCTCCTGGCTCCTGGAGGTTAGACTCCTTCTGAGTATCAACCAAGAGTAAAGGATTCTTGATGATTGGATAATAAGGTCTCTTGCAGTGCCTGCAGTTGACAATTATTTGCTTTCAATAAAGTTGACTGAGGTTCTAATTTTGTCATCAAAATAATTTTCAAAGATAAATCACTATGTGAATTATAGTGGTTTATGACTCAGAAGGATCTCAGATAATGAAGTGACATTGTTGTAGCAGTACTCCTGCCATGCTCATTTACTTGTGTGAACACGGTTTCTCGGTGATTATATTTTATATTCTAAAAATAAATAATGGATATTAAATTAATGCTGAACTCAGTTGCATTCAGGGAAGAAGTAGTATTTACCCATAAATAAAGGAACTAATTAAAAAAGAAACAGTTTCACTATGGGATGCATTTTCCAATGTCATTTTATTCTTGACTTATTACTCATGAGGATATGTTTCACGTGTTCTGTTAGTGCGTAGGCAGTCTTGGGCAGAGTAGCAGTGCCCAGTGCTTTCTAGTGCCCCATGCCATTTGTCGGTGGTCACTGGTTCCTGAGGCTTCTGAGCATGCTTGGATGAGAGATCATGAGGGAGCAGTTTGGCCACAAGGTGGGCAACAGACTCTGCTGTGGCTACAGTGCTGGTTTATATCAGTCAGATACCAGAGCAGGAACTAATGGAGATTTTCAAACTCTAACCATCCTTTTCAGCTCCCTTATTTCTCTGCAGACCCAGAGAGACCATTATAAGGACAAGGAGCCAAACAGACCCAGGTCACAGCCTGGACCCAGACTGCCATGGGCCGGCCACCTTAGGAACCGATGGTCGCTTCCCTTTTGGTCTAGGTTTCCCTGTTTGAAGGTTCCCTCTGGGCTTGAAGAAACTAACATGCTACTGTGTACCCCAGCCCCGCAGCAGGATTCTTCTTGCATTGATGAGCAAGAGTTCAAAATCATGAAGATTTCCGGCTGACACTTTGATAGATGACATTCTGAAACAATAACAATGATTCTTTAATTCAGAAGAAAATTCATAAGCAAAGAGTCCTAGAGTTAAAGGATATTTTCAATTATTTAAATTAAAAAACAATTGAGATGGGCTGGAGCAATGCAAAGCAAGTAGAGTGTTTGCCTTGCACATGGCTAACCTGGGTTTGATCCCTGACATCCAATACAGTCCCCCTGAGCACCGCCAGGAGTAATCTCTCAGCACAGAGCCAGGAATAACCTCTGAGCATTGATGGTGTGATCCAAAAAGCAAAAAACAAAACAAAACAAAAACAATTGAGGGATCTCCCATGCAGTGCACAGGGCAGCTGGGGATATTCATTTGACTGTGCAGGGCTGATGGTGCACAGGCCTGAGGATGCCGCTTTGGTTGACTGTGCTGGAGGCAGCCACGATCACACCAGGGGCACTTGTAATTTGTGTGTGTGTGTGTGTGTGTGTGTGTTTATATAAGGGGGGGGCTGGAGGTGCTCAGTTATGGAGATAGAGAGATAGTATGGGAGGTAAGGTGTTTGCCTTGCATGCACCAAGTTTGATTCTTGGCACCATGTATGGCACCCCCAGCACTGCCAGGAGTGAAGCCCTGCGCACCACATGATGCAGCCCCCAAACTAAATCAAAACAAAAATTTCTTATCAAGTGAGAGTTAGATAGTAAGCAGCAGACTTTAGTGCATAAAATATTTTATGCTAGGAAAATATTCTGTGAGAGGGAGCAAAATGTATATAATCAAAAAGAAAGAAAAAGATGGAGATTTAAGTTTTTTTTTATTATTTTTTAATTTTTGGGCCACATCCAGTGATGCTCAGGGGTTACTCATGGCTTTATGCTCGGGGATCACTTCAGGGGGCCATAAAGGATACTGGAGATTGAATCGGTTGGCCACATGCAAGGCAAGTGCCGTATCCTCTGTACTATATCTCTGGCCCCAAAAGTTGAAGCATTTCTGCCTGTAAATGTAAAACTTGTTTCAGTATTTTCTTGAAATGAGTTATGAGTATCAAATGACAATGGTATTTACATTCAGCTCATGATAAAAAAAACTATTTAAAATATTAATTTTGGACTGAAGAGACAGTACAAGGATTAAGGAACTTTTTTTGCATCCTACTGATCCTGGTTTGATTCCTGTATGATCCCCTTCAAAGCGCCAGGGGTCAGTCCTGAGTAAGGAGCCAAGAATAGGTCCTGTTTGGTCCCCAAATAAAGAAATAGGTTGCCCTGTAGCACTGTCCTCCCGTTGTTCATCAATTTGCTCCAGCAGGCCCAGTAACATCTCCATTGTGAGACTTGTTGTTACTGTGTTTGGCACATCGAATACGTCATGAGTAGTTTGCCAGGCTTTGCCAGGCTTTGCCGTGCGGGCGAGAAGCAAGATACTCTCGGTAGCTTGCCAGGCTCTCCGAGAGGGGCAGAGGAATTGAACCCGGCTAGATCAGGCCGGCCGTGCAAGGCAAACGCCCTACCGCTGTGCTATCGCTCTAGCCCAAAGAAATAGGTAAACATTGATATTTATAACATGCTAGGAAAACTATCCTTTCAGTGATTGACACGTGAGATGAACATGTTAGGGACCGGGGGATGCTCAAAGGACTGGCACACCTGATTACATGGAGAAGCCCCAACTTTGATCTCTGGCATGCCATGGTCCCCAAAGCATTACTGCTGGGAGTAACCCTAGGTACTACCCCAAGTGTGACCCAAAAACCAGAGAGAGAGAGAAATACATGTTAGTTCATTAAAAAAAAAAAAGCCTGGAAAAAAGGAAAAACATACCAGAGAGTTGGGGAGAGCCCAGTGGCTGAGCACATGCTTTGTTTGTGGGAGTCCTAGGTTTCACCTGGTGCAACAGGGTCCCCTGAGCGCTAATGCAAAAACTGAAAAAAGTCTTTTTGAATTAAAAATTTTTAAATAAAAAAACTTAATAGAAAGGGCAGGGGACAAATAACAGAAGAGAAATTGGCCTAAAAGGACTTGCATAGAGGAGCCTTGGGCCTGTCCTGACACCTCATGGTTCCCTGAGCACTATGCTGGAGGTGGCCCTTAAGCACTGCTGGGTAAAAACAAACAAATAAAAAAGACCCTCGAAGAGCCAGATTCCTGTAAGCAGAATCACAAATCCAATCTCTGCATTATTCCTCCCCACCTCTCTCCTGGCTGGCTGGCTTGGAGCACATCAGTGACTCAGTGCCTTCTGGCCTGACCTGTATTCGGCACTGAGGAAACTGACAGAAGACAAGAGGGAGGGAAGACAAGAGCACAGGCACTCCTCCCCTGGTTCCTGCCTCTTGCAGTTCAGCCTGGGCTGTGAATTAAACATTGTCGCTTCTCTTGAGGCTGAGGTACTGTCCCCTTAGGCCTCTGGGAAGCAACACTCCAACAGCTGCTCCACTTTCCTTCCTGCAAGAGTCTAGTGATTTGCCTACAACCTGACCACATTTTTTTTGTTGTTGTTGTGGAGTGGGGGGTGGGGGAGAGAGAGGTTGCCACATCTGTCAGTGCTCAGGGTCACTCCTGGTTCTGTACTCAGGAATTACTTCTGGAAGTGCTTGGGGGATTATACAGAATGCAAGGGATCAAGCCAAGGTTGTATATGTGCAAGGCAAGCACCCTACAGCAGTGCTATTTCCCAGGCCTTGATATTTTTTTTTGTTTTCTTCGGGGCGGGGCGGGAAGGAGGTCATACCTAGTGATGCTCAGGGGTTACTCTTGGCTCTTTATTCAGGAATCATTGTTGGTGGTGCTCAGAGGACCTGATCACATCTTCTACAGGAGTCCATTTGGCCAGAGAGGTAGCTCAGTGACATAGCACTTGCCTTGCATGCAGGAACCCTGAGTTTTCCTATTTGATTCCTTGCCTGTATAAAACCCTGAGTTTGATTCCTATATATCACTGCATGAAATATGAATTAGGTAGGTAGTCAATAATAGACTTTATAATAATAAACATAAATAAATGAATAAAGAAAGAAAGTAGCTCATAAAGAAAGTAGCTCATTTGGGGCCAGGGAGATAGTTTAAAGGGAGGAAACATTTGCTCTGTATGCATGAGGCCAAGGTTCAAGCCCTGCCACTGCATGGTCTTCTGAGGAGAAAGATTAATGACCTCAGAACATCATGCCAGAGTAGTACTCGACCAATAGTGGGTATGGTCCCCCCCCAACTACTACTACCACTACTACTACTACTACTACTACTAATAATAATAATAATGATAATAGCACTGTAGAACTGTCCTCCCATTGTTCATCAAATTGCTTGAGCGAGGAGCCCAGTATCGTCTCCATTGTGAGACTTGTTACCGTTTTTGGCATATGGAATATGTCATGGGTAGCTTACCAGACTTTGCTGTGCGGGCGAGATACTCTCGGTAGCTTGCCAGGTTCTCCGAGAGGGGCAGAGGAATTAATAATAATAATAATAATAATAATAATAATAAGAAGAAGAAGAAGAAGAAGAAGAAGAATTTAAGTTTTCTATTTGTGAGGACTTGGGATTGGCTTCATGGCAAAAGTATGTGGCTGAGGATTTGATCCTTAGTGCTGCCCTGTGTATCAAACTTGTTCCTGAGACTTTGTTGTTCAGAAGCCCTGGGCCTCCAAAAGGGTGTGTGATCTCCAATGCACTGTCCTATGCGTGCCCACACTGCAGCTAAAGATTCACAAGGCACCGCAGCCAGGAGCACAACCTGTAGTGAGCTGGTGTGTGAGCTCCACAGTGGCCCCTCGTGAGCACTACAACCAGCATTACTAGAGTGTGACCCTGAGGAGCACTGCAGCCGGGTGTGAGAGCACCACACAAGGGATGTGTGTGTCTGTGTGTCTGTGAATGTGACACCAGCCACTGCAACAATAAAATACTGTAACAATAGGGAAAGGGAGGAGATTTTTTTAAAAGGCCTCTTGCTTTGCATACAGCTGACCTGGGTTTGATTTTGGTATCTCAGTGGTCCCTGAAGCCCTTCCAGAAGTAATTCCTGAGCACAAAGCAAGGAGTAAGCCAGGAGCACCTCCAGCTATGGCACAAAAAAGTCACCTTTTCTGTATATAAGATCTTCTTGAATTGTCTTTTTGGGAGGAAGACGGCTATATGCAGAAGGACCAGGGGTTATTTCTGGCTAAGTGCTCAGGGGTTGCGCCTGGCAATGTTGAGAATTGAAGCTGGGCCTCCCACATGCAAAGCATGAACTAATCATTTGTCTCTGCAGCCCTTTCTTTGTGTTAAAATTAGTGTTCTACTTGAACGTCACAAATAGAGAGACAGGGCAAGATTTTAGAAGGGAATATAAGAGCGAAAAGTCTGAATACCTCCCATCTATATTATAACCTTATTCATTCATTCCATAACCCCTTACTCAATCATGCCTGGTTGCAAAATACTCAGCTGTAAAGATGAATTAAATAGTCCCCTCACTCCCATTCAGATGACTACTTTCAGGAAACCAGAAAACAAGTGTTGGTGAGAAATTGGAACCCTGGTACACTTTTGGTAGGACTGTAAAATGATACTGCCATTGTGGAAAACATTATGGAGACTCCTTAGGCTAAAAATAGAATAACCAGCTGGAGAGAGCACTCAAAGGGCTGAGAGCATGCATGCATTATATACAGGAGAAACTGACTCAATCCCTAGCACTGCATGATACTCAAAGTACCATGAACCATGTGTATCCTTAGAGCTCAAAAACAAAACAAAAAATTATTACCATATGAACCAGAAATCATACATCTCAAACAGGTCTTAAGAGATATTTGCACATACACATTCCTAGTAACATTCACAATTAGCCAAGAGGTGGAAACAACCTACATTCTTGGTCCATTGATCAAGGATCACCAGAATGTGATGCATCCAGAGACTAGGATATCTTTCAGCTTTAAAAAGGAAAGAAATTCTTGAATATGTTACAATATAGTGGAAACTTAGACATATGCTAAGTGAAGTAATCCAATCACCTAAAGCAAAAGCTGGAAGACCCCACGTTTACAAGGTACTTAGAGTGGTCAGAATATAAAGTATAATAGTGGTTGTCAGGAACTGGAGGTGGGGAAATTGGGATTACAGTTTGACAGGGAAACTTGCAGACTTGCAGAGGTGAAGAGTTATGGGGACAGTGGCAAGGGCTGTGAACAATGTGAATGTTGAATGAGACCACCAAAGCCACACTTCAAAACAGTTACTGTGGTAAATGCTACATTGCATGTATTTAATAATGAATGTTGTGGAGAGATAGTATAGAGGTTAAGGTGCCTGCCATGCATGTGGATAACTCAGGTTCAATCCCCGGCATCATGTATGGTTTCCTAAGCATGAGCAGGAGTGATCCCTTTGTGAAGCAGGGTGACAGGCTCTGGAGCAGGAAAAGCACGACCTTGCAAAGCGGCCTTGAAGTGGAACCTTGCAAGAGGGAGTAACTGGGCAAAGATAGCAAAACAGGGTGCCTGTATCATGTGTCTGGCCTTGAGCCTCACTCAACCCCCTAGTCATGTACACCTAAAACACAGAAACCATCACCTATGCCTTAAGCAAGTCATTCTAACCGCAACTTGTAGCCTTGAAGGGGATTGGACCAGGGGCAAAGGAAAAAGTGATAGGCCTATAGTATTTAGCTCTAGGTGACTATATATATAGGGACTGGAGTGATAGCACAGAGGGTAGGACATTTGCCTTGCACGGGGTCAATCTGGGTTAGATTCCCAGCATCCCATATGGTCCTCCGAGCACCACCAGTAGTAATTCCTGAGTGCAGAGCCAGCAGTAGCCCCTGAGCATCGCTGAGTGTGACCCAAAAAGCAAAATCTATTTATCTATCTATCTATCTATCTATCTATCTATCTATCTATAAATATATATAAAACAGAACAAAGGATATGATGTAAAGGGGTAACATGTACTAGCACCCCATATCTCCCACCCAGCACCACCATGGGTATGGCTCTCTTGATTCTCAAGTGCCACCAGGCTTTAGCACTGAAACTTTGAGCTCACACTCAGGCTAAGTATCACTGGGAGTATCACTGGCCCCTCCCCCCATCTGCTGACAAGGTCCCTATAAATAAATATTTATATATGTATCCTAAGTGAAGAGCACTATAATGGAGGGCAATAATGCTCTCATAAACATAGGGACAAGTTGTGGGGGCACTGGGAAGATAGAAACCAACTATTCTTACCTGGGGGAACTGGGAAGAAGTTTGCAGAGAAGGTTTCATTTGATTTATGACAGTAAAGATAAGTAGGAACTTGCCTGCTAGTGAATGGGCATTGGAGGAAAGAGGCAATATGGATAAAGTCTCAAGAAGCGATGGTTATTATGGACTGATGAGTCACAGCTGAGTGTTCCAAAGGTAGTTCTCAAAGCACAAAGAATAAAGAAAACAATATGTAAACAGGATTAATTAAAAACTAGAAATGTACACATGGCAAAAGATCTCCACAAAATTAACTACTAAATGATTTCCTAATTGAAGCAGATGGCAATTTATATATAAATCACATATAGGAATCAGTAAGATCTAAAGACAAATAGGCAAGTTGAAACATGGGCAAAGGACATGAGCAAGCAATTCTCTGAGGAATTTTCAGGGAAATAGAAATTAAAATGAACAGAAGAAAGGAGCAGGGAGGGAGCTCAACACGCTGGAGCATTCTTTCTGCTCGCTCAGAGCCCAGCTTTCATTTAGCATCATGTGTTCCCCTACTCCCAGGGCCCAAACAATGCTGGGAGTGCCCCCCCAAAAAAACCAAAATCAAAAACAAACCAATCAGACAAACAAAAATGATTAGAAAGGGCTGGAGCAATAGCACAGTGGGTAGGGTGCTTGCCTTGCACACGGCCAACCTGGGTTCGATTCCCAGCATCCCATATGGTCCTCTGAGCACAGCCAAGAGTAATTCCTGAGTGCAGAGTCAGGAGTGATCCCTGTGCATTGCCAGGTGTGAACCAAAAATAAAAAAAAAAGATTGGAACAAGTTGGGGTGGGAATGTGGCAGGTGGGAAACTGGGGACATTGGTGGTGAGAAATGTGCACTGGAGAAAGGACTGGTGTTAGAACATTGTATGACTGAAACCCAATCATGAACAACTTTGCAACTGAGTATGGCACAGAAGTTCAATTAAAAAAAATTAGTTGACAGCACTATTCACAATAGTCAAAATCTGGAAGCAACCCAAGTGTCCAAGAACAGATGACTGGATAAAGAAACTATAGTACACTGGGGTACTACTGGGCTATAACAAAAGATAGAATCATGATTTTTTTTGCTATGTGGATGGATCTGGAGAGCATCCTGCTGAGTGAAGTTAGTCAAAGGGAGGGGGACAGAAACAGAATGATTTTCCTCATAGATGGGATATAAAGAAATAAGTAGGAGAGTAAACAAATGCCCTAGGGCTATGGTGGAGGAAAGGACATTCAGGTGGAGGGTGATGATCTGGGACGTTTTATGTCTGGAACCCTGTCATTAATAGGATTGCAAACCACAGTGCCTAAAATAAAAATGAAAAAGAAAATTAAATGAAACTGGAGATATGGGTCAGCAGTAGGGCAAAGTGCTTTGCCTGTGTGAAGTCCTGGATTAGATTCCTGGCACCACAAAAATCCAGACAAACAAAATGATTAGATAAAACTTTGAAAAACTAGAGAAAAAAAAAACAGTAACACTGAGTGGAGTAAACTGAAGCCACTTTCATGAAGCAAGTGATCAAAAGTAGTAAGACCTATTAGTAAAAAGTTTCTCTTTGATGGTGTGTGACGGAAGGTTATTTGACTTTCCGGCTATTTTTCCTCTAAACCCCTAACCCCATCCAGACAGGAAGGAAACATCTATATTGAGGGACAGTCTTCAAACTATCTGACTAGTGCTTCTAAAACGGTCATGGGACAAGGAGATGGCTCAAAGGACTAGAGTACATGGTTTGCATGCTGAAGCACACGCTTTGCATGCAGGAACCCAGGGCTTAATCTCCTGTGAGTTTCCAAAGAAAATGCATGGGCGTACACAGGACTTGAGTGTTCGGTCGCCAAGAGCTGGCCGGCCCACAGTGACAGACGAATGAAGGACCAGGGGAATAGAGAACAGGACCCCAGGTTGGTTGGTAGACAGTTTATTTCTCTTTCTCCTCCCCAGTGTAGTCTGATCTCTCCTCTTATAGCACAATCGTAGTCAAAGGTTTGGTTGTAGTCCCAATCATCATAGTTCCATTATCCTAGTCTCCTCGTAGACCTCAAAGCCCTCTAGCCCTCTTACCCCTTACAGCATGTAGAAATCATGAAGGGTGGAGTACACATAGGTGGGGTTGAACATTGTCATAACAACAAAAGAGGTAAAGCCACTCTTTCAGGGGAAGTTCTAAGGACAAGATCTCATCTGAGGGTTCAGCACTCCAGATTACTAGGAGATCTGCTCAAGGGTGGGATTCTATCCAGGGTGTATTGCTTTCTCCTTTCCTCAGCTAGTAATCCTTTTAAACAATCATAGTGAATTTACTTCTTGTAATATTTCTAGTCATTTTGTATGAACACAGTCACTTGTCACTTGTCACCCTGTTGTTTCTCGATTTGCTCAAGCGGGCACCAGTAACATCTCCATTCGTCTCCGTCATGTGATAGTGTAGCCCAATGTCATATTGGGGGCTCTTTCAGGGTCAGGGGAATGAGACCCATTATATGAACACAGTAAGATACATATTCCGCTTAAGGTTGGCTTTTCCTGGGAACATCTCTCTATATATCCCAGACCTATAGCGATAGCACAGCGGTAGGGCGTTTGCCTTGCATGCAGCCAACATGGCCGACCCGAGTTCGATTCCTCCACCCCTCTCGGAGAGCCCGGGAAGCTACCGAGAGTATCTCGCCCAGACGGCAGAGCCTGGCAAGCTCCCCGTGACGTATTCGATATGCCAAACACAGTAACAACAAAGTCTCCAATGGAGACGTTACTGGGCCCACTCGAGTAAATCGATGATCAACGGGAGGGCCTTTGCCTTTATATATCACTATAAATCACAGTCCTCAGGCCAGGTTAGTCTTTTCTAACCCCAGCAGGGCCTTATACACTTATTTTTTATTTTGGGTCATGACAGAATTTTGTCCCATGACCATGCTCTTAATTTATTATATTTAAGATGCTTAGCTTGTCCCCTTTTCGATGCCAGGATAGCTTACAGTTTGCCCTGGGTCCATCCAGTCCCTTCATCGGGACCCTGCTTTTGAAGTGTTAGGAACTAAGGGAAACTGAGGTTTAAGTCAAGCAAATATGGATGCCCAGAGTAAATATTATTTTGGAGTCAATTAACTCCCATGTTACAAAGTATAGCATGAACTATCTTCCTGTGTCTATACAAAAAGAACATTGCTCAATCATGCAAGTGACAAAAAGGAAAGAAAAAAGCAGTATAGGATTATTAGTGATTGATGGAACTGGGTGTGTCTCAGGGGCACTTTTGGGGGAGTAACTCAATAAACCTAAGCTCCTTGTGGGAGGAGCAAGGACAACCCAATGTTATCCAACAATCCCCTGAGCACCAAGAGATAGTCACAGACCAGAGAAGGTTAATAAGAGAGAGGAGAGAGGACTGAATGCAATTTACTAGCCTAGATGGGATCCTGCAATAGAAAATAAACATTGGTGAAATTGGAATGAAGTCTGGAGTTTAATAGCAATATGCCACTGATGGTTTTTCTGTTTTGACAAACCTACCATGGTAACATAAATTGAAGGCACTACGAGAAATTGAGTGAAGGCTCCTGGGAACTTCATCAACTATCTTTGCAACTTTTCCATAGATTTAAAGGTATTCTGATGTTAAAAGTTAATGTCAAAAAGTGAAGAGGGCCAGTCAGGTAGTACAGAGGGTAAAGTGCTTACCTTGCATGCTTACCTCGACCTGGGTTCAGTCCTTGGCACTACATATGATTCTCTGAGCCCCACTAGGAGTGATCCCTGAGTACAGAGCCAGGAGGAGTAAGTCCTGAGCACAACTGAGTGTGGCAAAAAAAAAAAGCCCTGATAAATAAACACAAAAGTAATTTACATGTAAATTCTATTTATTCGATTTTCTACCCATCAAATTAACAAAGGAAGTACTGAGGAGACCATGGGAAAAGTCTCATACTTGCAGGTGAGAAGGCAAAAGGTAATTTAGAAAAACAATTTAGGAAAGCAGAGGCAATACAAATTCTAAATACAGAAATACAATTTACAAGTATATAGGGAGAAGTGTGTGTGTGTGTGTGTGTGTGTGTATGTGTGTGTGTGTGTACTAAGCCCAGGCTGCAAATATACAATGCAAGTGCTTGATGGCTGAGCCACATCCCCTGGTGGTGGGGGCAGGGGGATTGTTACACCTATGTACCAAGATATATGCAGAATAGCTGATACAACACTATAACACAATATACAACAATAGCACAACTGTAACAGTTCCAATTTCCATCAATAGAAGAACAGATATAAAGGGGAAATATAGCAACATGATGCAATATTTATTTATTTAAACAAAAAGTGAAATTAAATCTGAAAAAAAAACAGAGCATGAACTGGGGCTGACACTGTGACTTCCACGCTGTCAAGAGTAAGCTCAGTGGCATTGCCATTATGTTCCCAGGGCTACAGCACTCCGACTCCAGACACTGCAAAAGCAACAGCAACCAAGGGGAGGGAAGTGAAATGAGAAAAGAGCATTTAAAAAAAAACAGAAAATAAGAGCAGGAAGAATATTTACCTGACAGCAGCTAAAAGAAGGAGGTTTGTGTCTATCAACGTGGTTAGATGCTTATCATACTGAGTGAAAACTAAAGATGATGATGGATACGTGTGCTATGCTGGCATTGATAGAAATTTATTTATTTATTTATTTGAGTTTTGGGACCTCACCAGGAGGTGCTCAGAGGCGATTCTGACTGTGTTCAGTAGTGACCCCTGACAGTGTAGGGGGAACCATATGCCGTGCAGGGGTGAAAACAGTGTCATCTGGGTGCAAGGCAGGTAACTTAGCTCTTGTATTATCTTTCTGCCCCTGACATAAGTTTAAATTACCATAAATGGGACTGGGGAAATGGTTCAATGGGCTGAGAGTATGCTTTACAGGCAGGAGGCTCTACGTCAATCCTCAGTACAGCATGGTCCCCTGACCACCACTGCAGCACCACTGGGAGAACTCCAGCACAAGGCCAGGAGTTGCCCCTGAGCACCACCGGGTATGGCAGAGAGAGAGACAGAGACAGATACAGAGAGACAGAGACACAAAGAGAGACAGAGAGATAAAGAGAGACAGAGACAGAGAGAGGGAGGGAAAGAAAGATTAAAATATTGTATCAAGTTTGTGTTCTCATATAACAAATCTTTCTTTAATGTTTTATTATGCAAACTGCTATTCTAAGTCTAATACAACAGTGTACATTCTAATGTGAATAAATGGGTAACAATTACATAGGACTTCCAGGCTTGGAAGGAGTTTGCTTTGCACTTGGAACAGATGGGTAGTGATAGTGCAGCAGGGAAAGAACTTGCCTTGCTTGTAGTCAACCAGGGTTTGGTCCACAGAACCCTGTATCATCCCCTGGGCATTTCTAGGAGTGATCCCTGAGCAACATCAGGCATGGCCCCTCAAATCAGAACAATAGTAACACATAATTATATAGGTCTTACTATGAACCAAATATTTTGAAATAACAATGATAGCAAAAACATGTGGCACTTATTAAGTAGCAGATATAGTTCTAAGTACTTTATATGCAGAATCCATTGAACCCTCATAAAAATCTTATGGCAATGGTTTTATTGTTATTCCGTCTTATAGATGAAGACATCGGCATGATGAAATGACTTGCCTACAGTCACACAACTGAGCACTGGGAGAGCAAGCTTACAAATATAGGGAGTTTGGCTTCAGGAGTCTTTGGCTGTCCTCTTCCCTTCTGTTAACGTGAAGACTGAGGGTGGCACACACACTTGGTTTTGGTGCTCACACAGTTTTTGTATGGTGCCTGCGCATGATCACCAGGGGTAGTACCCGTGACCATGGTACTCATGTGCCATTTTAGTTGTTAGAGTTCCCACCTTTTAACTGCACTTCTTGCACATGCCAAGTTACAAGGAATGACTGTGATTCTGGGGAGGGCATATAGCAGCAGATTGGCAGGATTGCACTTGGCGCATGCTGGCAGCACCAGTACAAACCCACCCCACTCTCCACCGACCCTCACCTTGCAAGGGAGGAACTTTAGCCACTGAGCACCTCTTGGCCCCTTCAAGCCTGACTTACCAACTATTTTGCTCTCTGCCTTGAATTCCTGCTGTCAGACTGTAATAATGTAGGAATGCAGTATGTCAGATAGTGAAAGCCACAGATAAAAATTAAGAAAGGAGGAAAGAAGAAAAGGGAGGTGATGCAGGTATTGCACCTTTGTTTTGTTTTATTTTATTAGGTGGAGGGCTACATCTGGTGGTGCTCTGAGTTCAGAGGTCACTTCTGGCAGGTTTCAGGGACCACATGGGGTGCCAGGGATCAAACCTGGGTGAGCCAGGTCTAAGGAAAGCGCCCTGCCCACTGTACCATCACTCTGACCCCTATTGCTTCTTTTCTTTGGTTTTGTTTTGGGGTCACACCCAGTAGTTCTCATGAGTTATACCTGGCTCATTGTTCTGGGGTCGCTCCAGACAGTGCTTAAGGGTCCACGCAGTGCTGAAATTCAATCCAAGACCTCATCCATACAAGACAAGTAATCTACCACTGAGACACATATATGGCCCAGGTATTACACTGTAAAGAGAAGATATGGAGCTGAGGGGGGAGCCTCTCTGAGAGGGAGTATCTTAGACCCAAAGGAAGTGAAGGGGGAAGCCAAGCACAGATATCTGGGAATAACTGTACACCAGGTAAACCAAAAGTTCTCAAAAATCACTAAACCTGGGGTGTTTGGAAATAAATAATGGTCAAGGATGTAGATCAGCAGTAAAGCACTACTTCTGCATGTTTAAAGGGCCAGGTTTGATTCCCAGCACAAAAAAAGACAAAACAGCAAGTTAAACACATGTTCTTATTTGTGCTGGGAGACAACTCAAAGAGCTGGAAAATGTGCTTTGCATGTGGAAGCCCACAGCTTGATCCCCAACACCTCAAGGTCCCTAGAGCACTATTGAGCAGCACTAGGAGTAGCCTCTGAGCACTAGAAGTGTTCCTACCTCAACTCTCAAAAGGAAAAAAAAAAAGAAAGAAAAGGAATGAAAAGAAAAGCAGGGCTGGAAAGGTAATACAGTGGGTAAGGTGCTTGCCTTGCTTATAGTCAACTCAGGATTCAATTCCTAGTCCTCCAAGAAACAACACCAGAAGTGGTCCCTGAGCACAGAGCCAGGAATAAGCCCTGGGCACCACTGAATGTGTCCCTGCAACCAAACAAAAAGAAAAGAAATAGCAAGGAAGCCAGGGTGGCTAGAGCTGGATGAAGAAGGAACAAGTATTGGGATGAAGCCAGAGAGAGGCTGAGTAGAACTGGTGAGTAATAAGGACCTTGGAGGGATCTGGGAAGGAGATGATAGAATCTAACAGAGACTTTATAGGGATCCTTCTGACTGCTGTGTTGAGCTGACACCGCTTGGAAACTGTTGTAATAATCTGGAGAAGAAATGGAAATGGTTGTGATTGGGATGGGAGTGGGGAAGGCAGTAAGAAGCAGTTGGATTCTGAAAATGCTTTTGAGATCGAATTGATAGTTTCTGCCAAGGATTGACAGGAAAGGAAAAAAGGAGTCTGGGATGACTCAGGATTTTGGCCTGAAGACGTGTGAAGATGGAGTGACTGCTTCCTGCACAAGGAAAACGGCAGTGGGAGAAGCAGGGCTGGGAAGTGGGTGGGAAGACCCCCCTGTTGGTTTGGACCTACTGAGTTTGAGATTTCTGGTACACAGCCAGGTGGACATGTGGAATGCTCAGTGGGCTGCAGTATCCTGGGTTTAGAGCAGAGGTACAATCTATGGACTGTCTGCCCGTTCCTGTTATTTGAAACCATGAGGAAAAGAGATCATCAGAGAAATGAATATAGATCTAGAGATCAGAAAGGTGAGAAGTGACCCCTGAGTGGCTGAGGATTCAACCACAGCAGACAGAGAGGGAGCAGTCAGGGCAGGGAGGAAAGTCAGGTGATAAAGGGATCTCATGAGGGAGCTAAAGAAAATGGTTCAAGAGGGATCAAGAGATTGAAGATAAGAAAGGTGAAGCGCTGAGAAGTGAACATCTGAACCATCGTGGCAGTGGAAGGTGGCAGAATCCATGGCCCTAAACAGGCCATTTGATCATAAGAACTACTTAGAGCTGAAGTTCAGAAACAGATACAAGAAAAATTCCTGGGGGCTAGTGCAATAGTACAGGGAGTATGACACTTGATGCGAACTGGGTTAGATCTCTGGCATCCCATATAGTCCCCTTAGCATCACCAGGAGTAATTTCTGAGTGCAGAGCCAGAAGTAACCTCTGAGCATCACTGGGTGTGACCCAAGAAGCCAATATACAAACAAACAAATAAATAAAAGAAAAACTCTTGGACCAGAGAGAGAGAAAGAGAGACTAAGTTAAATGGGCTGAGGGCATTCTTTACATGTGGGAGTTCAGGAATGATGCCTGAGTACAGCACCAAGAGTAAGTCCTGAGCACAGCTACCCAGCTATGCCACAGCAATGCTACTGCCCCTTCTTCCCCACAACCAAAATAAGGAAGATTTGTACAAAGGCTTAAAGGATGTGAAGAAATGCACCAATTAGCTAATGGGAAGAGTGTTCCAGGCAGGCAGAAGGAACAGAATGTGCTAAGGACTAAGGTAGTATTTGAGAATGACATGGAGAAAGTGTGGTTGAAGCGGAGTGAGAGGAGGGGAGACTAGACGGCCTTGAGAACTGTGATATTATATAACAAAGGAAAGAAGGAAATGAACTCAGTTGGCACTTAGTGCCAACTATCTGACAGGAACTGAGCTTGATATACATCAGCTATTTAATCTTTCCATTAACCTTGCAAAAATAAGACTCATGACCCCCCACACCTCCTATACCAGAACAAACTGAGAAACAAAAGCAAATGTGACTTTCCATGATGGACAGATAATAAGTAGCCCAGCAAGTTCTTTCCTCATACACACTACTTGCCACGTGTCTGTTGATGTCATACTTACGTCCATTCAATAAATTCCCATCACTTTCAGTGAAAGAATTTAATGAATGGCTATGGGAGCAGATGTGGTCAATGCTGGGGAAGGTCCAGGCACCCAGAGACTGATCTTGATCCGCAGTCGGAAAAGTTCACAGAGCCCACAACTTGTCTGAGTCAAGAACAGTGTGGGCCTGGAATGTGAAAGAAAGAAAAGAGGGTCCAGAAAGCTTTTACAGCAGATAAACACCGATAAGGTATTTGCCTAGCATGAGACTGGTCAAGATTTATTCCCTGGCATCCTATAAGGCCTGATGAGCCTCTCCAGCAGCGATCCCTAAGCATAGAACCAGGAGGAAACACTGAGCATTGCTGGGTGTGGTCCAATCCACCCCACTCCCTCCCAAAAGAGTGTTTGGGGCACCGAGTAGCCCAATGGCTTAGAAAACATGAATGGTGTGGTGTGGTCATGAGTTCGTGGTGCATTGAGCGCAACCCTGGAACTGTGATCTTTGGCATTGTAAGTGGTTTCTGACCACTTTGCAGCCAGTTATGGGCAAATACTGCAACAAAAGCATGTGCCCACGGGTAAGACTCAAACTAGAGGTGTGTCAGCCCTGCGGTCAGGAAGTACAATCACTGCCAAACCGATGTCAAGCTCCCCAGTGAACCCCAGTGAGCACTGCATCTACAATGGGTGTGAGGAACTCAGTTAGAAGAGCACAAGCTCTTGTGAAGACATATGCAGGCACCACAACTGAAAGAAGTGCAAGCCTGGAGGATACCACAGTTGCCTCTGCAAATGCCACACCCTGGGGAGCACCACAGTGAAATGTTTGAATGGCACAGACAGGGATATGGGGGACGCCCCAGTTATCAGAATAGCAACAGCAAACAGGAAGGAAGTGAAATAAAATTTTCAATGAGAGGGCATGCTAAAACAGGGCTATAAATATTATGGTATTCTTTAATTTACAACTTTTTGGAACATTATGCTTTTAACATGCACAACAAATAATATCATTTATCTAAAATTATTGTTTGGGGGGGGATATTGGGGCCACACTCAGCCTTGCCCAAGACTATTACTGGCTCTGTGCTCAGAAGAGTCCCTGAGTTTGGGGATGAAACCAGGGTCAAACACATGCCAGGCAGGCACCTCACCTCTCTTTCCAGACCCTACATAAAATTCTTATGAAAATTAGGGGCTGTTATTAAAATATGAAGATAGCTCAATGGGCTGAGCGAGGTTTCAATTTAATCCTGGCACTGCATGATGTTCCAAGGACTTGCAGGAGCAATTCTCGGGCACAGTGCTGAGAACTTCTGTGATGGCTCCAAAACAAAAGCCAAACCAAACCAAACCTACGGTCTATACTCAGGGCTTGTAAGTAAAGACACTGATGGGAACTATATGCAGTGCTGCTCTTAGTGTTGCAGATATCTCGGCTGACATCTTGGAAACAGTCCCATGCAATTAACTTCATTGTCGTCCCCACACACTGAAAGAAGCATCAGGGAGGATGATTAACTTATCTAAAGTCTTCTAATTAATGATGGGGAATGGAGCAATAGTATAGTGGGTAGGGTGCTTTCCTTACATGTAGCCACCCCAGGTTCCATTCCCAGCATCTTGACATCCCAGATGACCTCCCAAACCCATCAGAAATGATCCCTGAGTGCAGAGCCAGGAGTAACCCCTGAGCATCACTAGATGTGACTCCCAAACAAAAACAAAGCAAAACAAAAAAAAAAGTCTTATTAGTCATGAGAGATGGCCTGGCACTGGAACCAGATGGCTGGCTGTCCACAAGAGCGACGCATCCCCTGTAGTATCATGCATCCTGCATGTCACAGGTGGCTTCTCCCAAGGAGTTTTTCCTGGCTCTCCTGCATGTTTACCAGTTTCTCCAGACTGTGGAGGATCTTGGGGTTGGCATTTCATGGCCCTCGTGGGATCTACTTCTCCCAGGATGGCCCTGAAGGACTCACTGTGACTGGAATGAGAGAATCCAGAGAAGGAGGATCTGAGCATGCCTTAGACTGGGAAGAACTCTAGAAGTTAGGGTTTCAGTCCCTGGACAGTCCTTTCACCACTCACCCAAGCCCCTTTGTTCTTCTACATGGAACCTATAGCGTTTTGAAAGAGTACTGATACACATGTTAGAAAGCTAATTAAGTTCCTGGATCTGTCACCTGTGAAATCTTGATAAAGTGACTTTATGTCTCTGAGACTTATTTGGTTTTTTTTCTATTCCTATGTATGTGCACACATATGTGGTTCTGGGTATTGAACCCAGGATCTCACACTTGTAAGGAAAGTGTTATATTGCTGAACTACATCTGTGATCCTTTGTGATCCTTTTTAGTTGTTTGTTGAGGGAGGGTCCTAAGTGGTGCTTCTGAGGTCCAGGGTCCCCTCTCAGAGAATCTGAGTCAACAGAGCTAGTGGTTCAGTGTCAGGGTCCAAGGATGTGATGCTGCTTGAGCTCTGCAGTGCCAAAAGTTTCCAAAGTCAGCCTGGCAGTGCTCAGGGGACCATGTGGTGATGAGGATTGAACCAGAGCTGGCCACAGGCAAGGTAAGAGCCTTAGCAACTGTGCTATGGCTCTGCTCCTGGTATTTTAGTTTCTGTTTGTCTGTAAAATGGAAATGAAAATAACTGCTACTATTTATTGAACCCTCATTGTACACCAGGTCTTGAATAATTGATAATGCTTGTGAGACATCATTATAATATTCTGATCCTTTCCATAAATGCTATTTTCTCTTTGGTTACTTCTATTATAGCTAATGTTCTCCTTTTATCTGCTCCCAGATGACACAAGGCCCTTGGACTTCTCTATAGGCTCTTGTAGTCTTTTCTGTCATCTCCCAGAAAGTGCCAGGAGGATATGGGGTACAGGAAGTTGAGTTTAACGTTGGCACCTTCATTCACTATCATATCACTTTATTATCATTTTAACACACCTTTTAGTGAAAGGATAGGCTATCTCAAGGATGGTGGACAAAATGTAAGTACTCAATGAGTTATTATACAAATCATTAGGGTTTGGTGAGTCGTTCCAAAAGAACTTCCTTTGTATCTACCACCCAGTAAAAAAAAATAGAAAAATATCAGCATGTTTTGTCCAATCTGGGCCTCCTCCCAACCCCTACCACCTCCTTCTTCCCTGTGTCTTATCTCTGTGTCGTGAGAGCCCAGTATGTGAACCTTGTCAGAAGGCCCAGAAAATATTTGCTAAACTGAACTCAGCCTCTTTGAAATCATTTTGTGATCTTGAGCTAGTCACTTAGACTTTCTTGGTCTTTTTTTTGCTCTTCTGCAGAACAGGGGCAACATTTTAGTAATTTTAATAGTTGTCAACCCTAAATGTACAGTAGAAGGAGGTATGTATATGCAGGAGCTTTTGAAAAACTAGCCTTGTCTGGGTGATTCCATGGAACAAGAACAACTGAATTCAAATCTCTGGATGTGGGTACCAGGTAATGTGTGTATGTGTGTGTGTATGTGTGTATGGGGGATGGGGTAGAGAGAGAGAGGGGAGTTTTGGGGCTATACCTACAGTGCTTGGGGCTACTCTATATGAAGCCTATTTTCAGACCACTGAGTTCTCTTTCCAGTCCAGGCAATGGTAATGGTATTTTTTAAAAGTTTTTCAGGACCAGAGGGATAGTACAAGAGTTAAGGCACTTGCCTGGCATGTGGCTGACCCTGATTCAATCTCCAGCACCCCATATGGTTTCCTTAAGCACCCAGGAGTGATCTCTGAGTACAGAATTGTGCCATCCTAGGAGTAAGCTCTAAGCACTGCTGAGTGTGATCCCAATTCGCGCCAAAAGTCCCCCCCCCCCCCCCCCCCCCCCCCCCCCGGTGGAATCAGGGAGAGTCTCAAAGTGTGGAGTGTCACCTTTTCCAACTTTGATCCCTGGTACTGCATGGTCTCCTGAGAACCTCTGGGAAGCATCTCCAAATATAGCTAGGTATGACTTCCAAATTAAAAATACCAAAAGCGTTCCAATTATTCCAGTATACAGCCATGATCTCTTCAATCTTATGAACCCAAACCAATAGTGCATATCCAGATCTCAGTTCTACTAGTGTTGTGGTTTGAATTGTGTCCTTCCAACTGATGTTGAAGTCCTAACCCCAATAATTGTGAACATGACCTTATTTGGAAATAGGACCATTGAAAACGATAAGATGAGGTCACTAATGTGAGTTCCTAAAACAGCCTGACGGATGTCCTTATAAAGAAGGGGAAATTCAAGGTTCAGAAAAATGGGGGATGTTGCATGTGGTGTTATAGTAACACAATGGCAGAACACTAAAGAATGCAGCAAATGTTAGAACTAGGAAAGACAGAACAAATTCTCTGTGCTTCAGAGGTCTCAGAGGAAACAGTCTCGCAACATCTTTGTTTTAGAACTCCAGTTACAGTATATAAAGCAATGCATTTCTGTGTTTGAAGCAATCATTCCCCCCACATCCCCCCCACACCTCTGTGGTATTTTGTTACAGCATCCTTAGCAAACTAATACGAGTTACATGCTAGCTAGGGAACTTTCTTAACCTGTTTCCTCACCTGCAGAACCAACTATAACAACTATTGCAACTATTACTTTTAGGTTCCATTCCGATGACCTAAGTTAGTCATCACAATATTCCTCTGATACTGATGCTACTATCTTCACTCGCCAGTGGAGAAGGCCGTGGACAGGAAGTTAAGTAACTTACTCAAGGTCACATGATAATGAAATACACAGAATAATAATATATGTTTCCCGGGATTAGTCGGACGCTTTCATGTATGTGACTGCAGAGATGGATATGAGAGCGCTTTGTACATGGCGAAGCGTTTTACGCGTAAGAGAATCTTTGTAGATTCTATGTGAGCTTCACCGCCTCCCTCCGCCCCCGCCCCTCCCACTTCTTCTCCATCCTCTGCGAGACTCCCTCCCTCGCGATAGGGGTCGCTGCGTCGTGCGGGCGCTGATGGGTCTCTCTAGCAGGCCGTGCCGGCTGCTCGCTGGTGCCTATAAATGGCAATCCTGGGTTCTGACGGGCAGCAGTCAGCCGCCGGCGGCGCTGGGGCCAGGCTTGGGGCGGAAGCCGGAGCTGGACACGGAGGAGCAGAAGCTGGGCCGGGGCGGAGTGCAGTGCCGCGCAGGACCGAAAGGAGGGGCGTGTTGCCGCTAGCCCCCTGCGAGCCACCCCCCAAGCCTGCCCCGAGGCGCCCTCCCACCAGGCCGCCTGCCTCCGCCTTCCGCCACTCTCCATTTCCCCGGAATCTCTGCCCGGCCGGCGCTCCTGCACTCCGAGACCCTTCCCTGCGAGGGCTCGCTCCCGACCGCTTTCCGCCTTCACTGCTGCCTTGCACCCTGGGCTTCCAGCCCCCTCTGTCCTTTTCCCGACTGGATCCCACCCTCTCCTTCCCCTTCCTTTAGCTCAGGCTCCCTGTTCCTTGCCCTAGCAGAGTCCCAGCTCCTCACTCACTTTGCTCTGGCTGCCAGCCCTCCCTCCTTCTCTTCCTTGCCCGGGGTCCAGCCTATCCTGTCCCTCTCTTCCTCTCTTCCTCTCTCGCCCTTTCCCAGGCCTGGAGTTGCAGACCTTGGGTCGCTTCCCGCGGTGCAGCCTGCGTCTTGTCCCTTTCCCCCAGCCTGGAGTTCTGGAGAGAACCCAGCCTTCCTCCACCCCCGGAGGACTGCTTCCATTCAAATACCTGAGACATGAACTTTCTCTAGAGACTGCCCCGGTGTCTCTCCCCACCCACTGAGCCTTGCTACCTATGTCCTGGGACTTGCTGTCACTTTGCTGAGCGTTGGCGTGTCCGGGGCTGAGTGAGCGGCATGCTGCTTCTGTGGTCTGGCATCTGCGGCCTCTCGCCACCGCGCATCTTCCCTTCCTTGCTGCTGCTGCTGGCCCTCCTGGGGCTGCCCCCCATTCTCAGGAGCCATGGCCTCCAGCTCAGTCCTACTGCCAGCACCGTCCCACCGCCGCGGGAACGCTCCATGGGGGATGTCACCACCGCCCCCCCTGATATCATCCCCGAGAGCCGCCCCGTTAACCGGTCAGTCACTGAGCATCACTTGAAGGCCCGAAAGGCCTTTCCAGTGCTGGGCATTGACTACGGGCACGTGCGCACGCCCTTCGAGATCTCCCTCTGGATCCTGCTGGCCTGCCTCATGAAGATAGGTGAGTCTGGTGTGTGCCACCCAACCCGTGAGCTTCTTGCTGCTTACATACGCCTTGACGCTCCACCAGTCCTGTGACACGCGGCATCCGTCCTGCAATCTCTGTCCTTCCCAGAGTGGAGCTCCCGCCTCTGCAGCCCGAGACCTCCCAAAAGCGGAGCCAGGCGGGGCTTGGGAGAGCAGGAGTCGATCCTAGGAGACCTTGGATCAGGAGCCAGGGCCTGGCATGCCTCTTTTGACTGGGTCAGGCTTCACAGGAAGCCAGGCACCCAGCTGTGTGTGAGATCGAGACAGTTGTCTTTCCAGCAAGTGTTGTGGTCTCTTCTGTTATTAGCAACCAGTGCCATTGCACGCTGCGTGGGGTGTATGTCTTAAAGTTTGAGTATAGTGGGGGACTTGTGTACTGCAGATCTATGGTATGGTGGAACATGGGGGATCCCCGTAATCCTTCATCCCTAGAATGTCAGCTGTCAACTTTGCCTACCAGGGTGGGGCAGACATCCCCCAGGAATGCCATCCCTCATGGGTTCATGGGCCAGTGGGTCAGGGAAACTTCTGAAGTTTATCTGGGAAGTGAAGGGGTCGTTCTGAAGGTTGAAGTTGGGTCTGGCCCCTGCTCACTCCGAGGTTGGCACTAGCTGTATCTCAAGGTGCTGTCTGGGCTGATCAGTCACGATGACCTGCTACTTAGCCAGGTGGGAAAAGGACACGCAGAGGGGTCTAGAGATTCTGGCCCAAGACTCTGTGAACCTTTCTGGAAGAAGGGAAAGAGTAAAGTTGATCCCTTCCAGGGGGCTTGGTCTCCCAGCCAGGCTACGTGCTCTGCTTGCTGGGTGATTGATGGGATTGGTGCTTGCAGAACCCAGAAGTCTCTGAAAGTGATATTGAGGGGCTTGAAAACTGCCTTTTCTTTAACCCCCAACTAGCTGTGGCAGGCATGGGGACCTGGGACTCTGCTGGTGGGGATTTGGGGAGTTGTGACTCTCGGCAGGAAGCTGTGCGGCTTTCCCAAGGACATGTGGGAGCCGGTAATGATGCTCAGCTGGTGTGAGCTGGGCTGGGGACCTGCTGCAGGAAAACGCTGTTCTGGCAGACCCGAGAGCTCACTGCTGGTGTGGAGCTGGGGTGCCCTGACAAGATCAGGGCCACCAGCACGCACCCTGACGGCAGCCAGTTTCCGGGGAAAATCAGGGCTGGGCCAGGGGAGCAGTGTGCATGGATACTGACAGATATATGACCTTGAACAAGCTGGGCCTTTTTCTGCCCTTCTCCCCCACCTGTGAAATTGACCAAAATTTCTAAATTTGACTCTTATCAATTGAGTCAGGAAGCCCGTGTCTTGTTGTCAGTGACCATGACGTGTCATTTGCTTGTGGGAGACCTGTCTGTAAATTACCCACCCCCTCCAACACACACACACACACCCCTCCCATTCATACTGGCCTTTTGTTAGGGCCCTGGGGCTGGGCCACACACTGAGTCTCTGCTTTCTAGTGGGAGGAGAGTAGGACCACAAAGACGTTTCTCTGGGGACTCAGGGGTTTTCCCTCAGGCCCAAATGGCTGGGACTGCTTTGTCACAGCCAGAACCTGTGTCTGGGACCCTGGGCAGCCCGAGAACAGAACAGGGACCATGGAAAGGTGCCTCACTCTAGACTAAGTTAGGAGATATGGCTTTTCTTCCCCCACCCTCTGTGACCTTGGGCCAGTCATGCCTCTCCTAAAAGCCAATTGATCTTTGTGTCCCCCTCCAGGTCTGACATTTCTGCCTTTCCACTGGGCCAACCACTTAGACTCAGGCCTCAGTTTTCCCACTGTAAAATGAGGAGGCTGGATATGATCTCTGAGGGCCTTTGGCTTGGAAAAACGTTTTTCTGCCTCTGAAAACAAAGGAGCCCTGGTATCTGGTCTCCTGGGGAAGGGAGTAGGGAAAGGAGCTCCAGAGATCCCAGGGTCCCCATTCAGGTGGCCAGAGTAAAAGCCCATTTGATGTGTATTTTGGGTAATACCTGGTGATTAATTTGGGGACTACTCTTGGCTCAGTGCTCAGGGGGTCATGCAATACTAAGGATTGAACCAGGGCTCTTGCATGCAAAGCATGTATTCCAGCCCATAGAACAAACTCTTGGTCCCAAACTAGGTATCTTTATGTTCATCAGCTTTCTTCTTTCTCGTTGCGGAGTTTTGAACCCAAGTCTCAGGCAAAGAAGCCGTGCATTTTGCTGTTGAGCCGTATCCCTAGTGGAAAGCCTGTTTTTTTTTTTTTCTTTCTCTTTGCAGCATGTAGAGCTGAAGTTAGACAAGGCTTCTGCCACGCTGCCGCTTACCCTCTCTTGATCTCAGTTTCCCCAAACAGGGGAGGGGTCTTGCCAGAGTGTGAAGGGTCTTGCTGAGACTGTGACAAAAATGAATATAGGCAAAACTGCCCTGTGCCTGCAGGAAGCCCTCGATGAGTGGGAGCTGGCCCTGTAGGGTTTTTTGTTTCTTTATTTTATTTATTTTTTTGCTCAAGCGGGGCCCAGTAGGGGGGGATTGGGGGCTTCCAAGTGGTACTCTGGAGGACTGGGGCCCCCCATCAGCGATTCTCCGCCAACCGGGTTGACAGTTTGATGCAAGGCTGGAAGACGAGATGCTGTTCAGGACAGGGATCCCTGGGCCACCCCAGTAGTGCTTGGTGGTCTCCAGGCCTGCACCCAGCAGTGCTTGGGAGCCCAGGTGGTGCCAGGGATGGAACTCAGGCACACGCCCAGCCAACCTAACTGCTGTGCCGACTCCCGCCCCACCCTGCAGGTTTTTAACCACCTAAGGCAGTGAATCCCCACCTCAGCCGCCTACAGTGCTCTTATGGCTGGAGGTTTTCAAGTTGCTCAAGCCTCCACTGTCACTGGGTATCCTTTCCTCAAGATTTTTGGGGTTTGGGGTGTGGCCTGCTGACTTTGTTCTTCCTTTGACTTTTGGGTTTGGTTTGGGGCTAGGATTTGAATCCAGGTCACCTACATGCAAAGCCTGGGCTCCAGCCTATTGAACTCTCTCTGGCCCCTTCCTTCCACTTAAACTGCCTCCAGTGTGTGTGGGATGTGGTAGGTGGGTTCCGGGGCAGGGGCCTGAGGCCGTGCTCCTTCTGCACCTTTCTACAACTAGGCTGGGTCTTGCCTAATCTTCCAGTGCCCTAGTGTGGGCAGGAGCTGTGTCAGCCTCATTCTGTCACTTCTGGCAGCTGTTTCATTTGCAAGGTGTACCCCTACTTTCAGATTAGAGAGTGCTGTTTGCTCCTGATTCCTTATCACTGAGCAGAGCCTCAGGTGGGTGCAGCCAGGGGTGGGTGTGGGAGAGGTGGGTTAAAGACTGAAGTTCCGGGGTAGATGCTCTGGGTTATTGTCTGACTAACTCCACTGAGTTAAAGTGGGTGACAGTAGGCAAATCTAGACCTTTTCTTCTCTCTCTTGACAGTCAGAGATTCTGGCTCTTTCCTGGGTGGGGAGGGGTAAGTGAAGCTTGGGACATTTTGAACCATTTTGGGTTTTTGTTTTATTTTGTTTGTTTGTTTTTTATTTGGGGGGGTGCACATTCAGCGTGCTCAAGGAACGATTACTCCTGGTTTTGCACTCAGGAATGAATCCTGGCAGTGCTTGGGGGGCCATATGGGATGCCGGGATCAAACCCAGGTCTTCCAGGCAAGTGCCCACCCCATTGTACTATCACTCTGGCCCCTCAGTTTGGATTTTTCTTTTGGGGGAGGTCACCGTGGTTTTCAGAGAACCAGCTGGGTTTGGAGATTGAACCTGAAGCTTTTCAGAGCATACACACCCCGCCCTTTGCACTGTCCAGGCCAGAGTCTTAGAATCCTGGGCAAGCCCTGAGTGATCCTAAGCCTTGGGTGAGGTCCACTCTCACTTCCCTTCCTCCTTGTGATCTGGGCCTTATGAATTCTGCTTTGTCCTGAGTTCACCTCTCTGTCCATCTTGGGCTTATTTCAGAAGACAGCCACATACTGACCCTGCTCACCACGGGCACCCCCTGCACAGTTTTTGCTCATATCCCTGACCCGGAACTCCTGGCAGAAGCTGGGGAGCCTATAAAGCAGGTATTCACCTTGTCTCCTGATCGGAGGCAAATAAGCCTCCCTTTGTCCCTTCTCATCCCTGTAGCTTTTTATGGTTTTGGTCTTTGCAAGGCATATCCTGCCATTTCCTCCTTAGAACAAGCCTGTGAGTAGGGGATCATTATCTGCTTCACATGTGGATATCAGCCCCAGCCACTGGTTCCTGTGAAAAGAAGACTAACTTGCTTCTTGCGTCTCATGAGGACACAGGAACAACTTAAAGGTCACCTTGAAACTGTCTCAAGAAGCCCAGATGGGACTCTCTAAAAAGAAGAGGCGACCTTTTTCTCTCTGGGTAAACAGCTAACTGAGGAGGAGACAGTGGGCAGGGAGGTCGGGAGCCTTCAGGTCTGACACGTGTCTCCAGAGCGCAGAGACCTTGGACTCCATTCGCCAAGTGCCCACACCTACTCTCCTCCCCACCCTGCCCCGCCTGCCAGCTGCCGTGTCAGGGAAGGATGAGGACCTCGGGCCTGTGTGGCCACAGACCAGGCACCTCGTTTCTTTGGGTCTAACTTGGCTGTCAGTGAGATGAAGATGCTGCCTCCGTCCTCTTGGCCATGGAGAGGGGGGCCGTGGGGGCGCCCCCAGTGCTCAGCTCACGGTAGTGGTTCAGGGCCTGCTCTGAGTCCTCCTGCTCTGCATCTTCTGCCCAGCCCAGCCCAGCACATGGCAGTTGCTTCCACTTCTCCCCCTGAACCCGTTTCCCTGATTGTCTCTCCACGGCTAGGCTTAGTCTCCCCTGTCACATCTCATTTGATGTGTATGCGTTTGTTTATAAGAATGACTGTTTGTTGGGGCTGGAGAGATAGCACAGCATGTAGGGCGTTTGCCTTGCACGTGGCCGACCCAGGTTCGATTCCCAGCATCCCATATGGTCCCCTGAGCACCGCCAGGAGTAACTCCTGAGTGCAGAGCCAGGAGTAACCCCTGTGCATTGCCAGGTGTGACCCAAAAAGAAAAAAAAATGATTGTTTGTCGAGTATAGAGTAATGTTGTGCATTTCATAGTGTGTGTGTGTGTTTGTGTGTGTGTGTGTGTGTGCGCGTGTGCGCACGTGTGCACGCATATACCCGCACACATGGCAGAGGTGGTGCTGGGATGGATCCCGCTGAGCTCTATAGATCATAGTATTTCATTCTGGCTTTCTCAGTGAGCCCCCAGAGAGTTTATCTCCTGGGATGTGGCATTGCTGCATATTTTCTTTTTTGAGTCTTGTACCACATATGTGTGCACACATGTCCCTGGCCCTCATGTTCCCTGGGCAGGTGGGGGTGCCTTCCTGCCTGCTCCTGCTCTATGGACACAGGACGTGGCCAGGAGCAGCCCTCAAGCCAAGAGCCAGGAGTAGTTCCTCAGCAGTGCTGAGTGTGGCCCCGAACAAACAGAAACTGAAAGACACCCTGGAGGGGCTGGGCTTTTGTTAGACGGGGCACCTTCCCCTGAGGAAGTGGGAGACCCTCTGTGCTTGCTGGTGCCTACCCAGGAAAGTGTCCCACCAGTCCCAGCGTTTGTGGGTTCCCCTGAGTCCGTCAGGATTCCTGGCCTCTGGGAGTGACCCTGCCTGCTGTCTTCTTGGTGGTCTGGCCGGAGGATGCTTCTTACCCACGTGTGTCGGGAAAGTTAGTGGGGTCTTCCCCTGGGATTGTGACCTCCCACCTCAGGGTGGGCAGGGGGATGGGGTGCCAACCCTCAGGCACCAACAGGGTCACCTGAGAGGGGGGTCACTGTAGGGGGCTGGTAGCCCAGATTTTAAGGGAGGTGGAGTTTAGTGGTTATTCTGTTAATGCTGTAGTTTGTTTCCAAAGCACTCACATATACAGTATTTCATTCGGATCTTCTCAGTGGTCCCGCAGGTAGAATATTGACATACCCATTTTCAGTCTAAAGAAACTGTCTCAGGTTGTGGCCTGTCTAAGCAACCAAGTGATGAAGCAACGAAGTGATGAAGAAACCAAACCCTGTCCCTTTTTCCCCCTCTTGGTATTGGGACCATACCTGTTGGTGCTCAGGGGCTGCTCTTGGCAATGCTTGGGGGACCATACAATGCCAGGAATTGAACCCAGGTATGGCACATGCAGAGCATGTGCTCAGCCAGGTGAGCTCTGTCTCTGGCCCCAGCCCTGTACTTTTTTTTGGCAGGGGGCAGGGGGCAGAGGGAGGTCCATACCCCCTGGCACTCATGACGTCTGTGTCTTTGGTGGTGCTCAGGGGACTGTATGTGATCCTGGGGATTGAACCAAGATCGGATACGTGCAAGGCAGGCTTAACCCTCTGCCTTCTCTCTGGCCAAGCCCTGTCCTTGTTAAGCCCAAGGCGCCATCCTCTTCCTATATGACTAACACTCTGGATTGCTGCAGGGATCAAGGGAAACCAGAGATCCAAAGTGGCTTTGACGAGAGCGAATAGCTGAACACGTCCTTGTTGGTGATCAGAATGGTTGTTGGGAGAGACACTGGTTCCTCCTCGTGCAGGGACGGGCTGAAGGTAGCAGGGTGGGCGGGCTGGGGTGGTCTCAGGTCTCAGTGTTTTTTTTTTTAAATTGGGGGCCACACCCAGTTGTGCTCAGGGACATGGAGGTTGTTCCTGGTTCTGAGGGTGGTTCTAATGAGGTGGTGGGAACCCAGGACTGCTGCCTCAGAGCTATGCACTCCAGGCCACCACTATCACCCTTGCCCTAAGGTGAGAGTTCTTACCAACACAACCTGCACACCTGTGTTTGGGCTTCTCTAGGAAGAGAAAGACGAGGAAGAGAAAGGAAGAGAAAGAGCAGTGAAGGCTGATGGATGAGTAGGAGGAGAGAAGTCAGAATGTGAGACCTGGTTTTAGCTCTTTGCGGCCTGGCTGTGTGACTTTAAGCAAATTGCAACATCTCTGGCCCCATTTTCTAATTTGTAATTTTTTTCATTAAATATTCCTTACAATTGATGCCAGTTACTAAGCTCACATCATAAAGGTGGTGTCAGGTAGTAGTATGGCTGGAAATCACGGGTGTGTACAACCAGCTCCTTCGGGTTCAAGACCCCTTATGCTTTTGATTATTGTGCCCTGGCCCCCCCTCAATTCAGAATTTTTTGTTTCTTTCTTGTCTCTTTATCTCTTTATTTTTGGTGGGGTAGGGAAGGCTCCTGAACAGTGCTCAGGAGGCTTGGGGATAATTTCTTCTCTGCCTGTGGGACCTGATGGTCCCCCGGGCCACACTGTGCAGGTGGTACTAGCAGTGGGGAGTGGGGGTTGGGACCGTGGTGCCAGGATCAGCTCTGGGCCTTGTGAGTACAAGGCATGTGCTCCAGCGCCCCGACCCTCTGAAGTCCTTCAGAAATGTGACAGTCTAAAGATTTTGGTGCAGTGAATTTTGACTGTTCTCTAAAGATCATTCCTTGGATTTGTGCCCCCCCCCCCCAAACTCCCAGTTCGGCTGTGAAGCAAATGGCCCTTCTCAGAAGAGGTGGCATTCAGAAACACAGCAGGGGCAAGGGAACGGAGCTGGGGTCCCCGGTCTCCCTTTGGGAATACTCACAGCTGGCTGGCTCACCGCCTCCCCCAGCCCCAGGAGACCCTCACTCCCCCCCCTCGCCCACCTGCCCCCTTGCCTTCCCGGGTGGGGCGAGGAGGCTCACTCAGCAGACCTGGGACTTAGGTTCTTCCTGAGTCATCCATCGCCTGTGTGGGCCTCCTTGCAGCGCTCACTCCCCCTGCAAACATCTGAGTCAGACGCGTCTCCCCAAGGTTGTCTGCACACACCGCACTGGGCCAAACCGTCTCTTTAGATGCCGATAAACATCAACTGATACTTTAAGGCAACCCGTGATTATATGTGGGTATTTTTAATCTTATGGGCTAATCTAATTTTAACTGAACTAAGTTTTGGGTTGGGCCTGGATCAGTGGCCCGCCCTGCTTCCCTGGGGTCACAGTGATGTCATCTTGTCTCCCCCCTACCCAAAAGCTCACCCAGCATGTGAAGGGGCCATCTGGGGGTGGGGGTGGGGAGGGGGAGCCCTGTAAGATGGACCGACCCCTGAGTTTAAGACCGACTTGGTGAGAATCTGGTGTGCCTCACATCACTCCAACAAACGCTTTCCTGAAAAGCTATGTCCTTAAATAACTCTGAGGCAGGTTGAGGCCGAGAAGTCCTGTTCCTTCCTGGGGGCCCTTTGGGGACATTCACCCTTAAGCCCACTTAAACCCACACTGGCCCTTCCCCAGGCTCTGCTGGTTTGTGACCAGGCCACAGAGGGGGCAGACAGCACAGCTCTGCATCAGCAGAGCCCCCAAACTCAACAGAATAACAGTGAGCTAACACCTTCACATCACACTTGCCATATGCCAGGCACAAAGACCAGGTGGCATGCTGTTGGCCAGCGGGGACTGAGCTCAGCTTGACTTGTGAGTCTGTTCACACTGGTGCAAGGGACAGGCTGGCTGAAGTCAACCCCAGGAGATCAACAAGTACCTTCCTGGAACCAAAAAGAGAGAAACCCAGGCCTTACTCACTGTGAGCTTAGGGGAAGAATAGCGGAATGGACAGACCTGCAGAGGCAAAGTTCAGAGGCCAGAGCTGTCCTGTCTCCCAGGACAGGGGTGGTTAGGAGCAGCTTGTCCCAAGGAGATGGAACTTGAATAGGTCTTGAAGCATGGGGAGGAGTTATATCAGAGGCAGGACCAAAAGCCAGACACCCTTAGTCTGCACCCCACAGGAAGGAAGCCCCTTGAAGACAGTGCCTTGCTTTCTGACCTGCCTAGAACGGAGGAAGGAAGTTAATGTGTGAAGACTAATTTCCTTATAGAGAGAGGATTCATGGGAAGGCTTTGGGGATTAGAAAACCAGTTTGACTGCTCAGAGGGCAGGGAGAACACGGGTTGGCGAGGCTAGGTGCCAGACGGAGTGCCAAGGAGCTTGGCTGAGTGTGGAAGGTAACGTGAGGCACGTCTTCAGCATCTGCCTGCCAGCTGCGGGGGTGAGATTCATGCCCTCCACTCCCTCGCTCAGCCTGGCTCCAAAGGAGGGTCGGCCACAGACCCGCCCAGGCATGTGGGGTCCCTCAGGAATGGCCAGGTCTGTTTGGTCTGCCCTCAATTTGTGTAAGTAAAAGTGAGATACCAGAACTTCCTCAGGGAGCTGCCAAGAGCCCTAATTGAATCAAGCTTTTCCCGGGAAGATTCCTCAAACCATCAGCCACCCCTGTGACTGTGAATTAACGAGACCAGTTGGCCATAAACCATGCAGAGGACAATCTCATTCGTTTATAGCTGGACCAGGGCGGGTTGACTGGCTTCTCTGTTTCCCTCTGTGTGCGTGTTGCGGGCAGACTGGGGCCAACACTCCTTTCTGTAGTGCTTTTATTTCTTCAGTATGAATAAATGAAGCATGATTATGATGGAAAACAGAACAAACAAAAATAAAACCCAACAAAAGGGTATTTAGGTAAAAGTCAGAGTCCCTGTCTCTTCTGTCCCCAGCAGGTTCGACTGTTGACTTTCTTGCCTGTTGACTTTCTTGCGCACCTTTGCAGAAATTCTCTTGGCAGCCAAGTGTGAAAGGAAGAGGGCAGATTTAGGTTTCACAAGGCCATTTGTGTAAAGAAAAAGCCAGAGACTGGGAATGAGGACCTGAGAGCTGGCTCTTGCTGTGCCTTTTTCTTGCACATTGACCGATAGTAAGTCTTACTTTGCCTGTCTGTTGGTTGCAGATCCATAGGAAGTCTCTCTGGGACTTTTTTCTGGCTTGGTTTGGTTTTGGGACCACACCCAGCTGTGCTCAGGGCTTACTCCTGGCTCTGTGCTCAGGGATCTCTACTGGTGGAACTCTGGGGATCATACACTGTGTCCGGGATTGAAACAAGTTTGAGATCATGATCATCTTTGACCCAGTTTAAGGTTATGGGGTTCAATAAATGCGCCTGCAGAAGGTTGGCTCTCTCGTTGGAGAAAGTAAGACAACACACAAGAAGAAAGAATGAGTAGGAAATTGTTTGAATTGAGGGAAGCCTTCCTGGAGGAAGTAGTCTTTTTTTTTTTTAAATCACCCTCAGACAGTTACAAAGATGGTAATTATTGGGTTTCAGTCATAACAGTGTTCCAACACCCCTCCCTTCACAAGAGTACATTTCCCACCACCACTGTCTCCAGTTTCCCTCCTGCCACCTCCAGGAGGTAGTCTTTTTAATTTTACCACACCCAGTGGTACTCAGATATACCTTCTAGCTCTTTGCTCAGGGGTCATTATGGTGGTGCTCAGGGGACCTTGTGGGACGGGGGGCGGGGGGTTGAATCTGGATCTTCTGCATGCAGAGCTCTTGTACAAACCACTGAGCTCTCTCGCCAGCCCCAGGAGGTGGTTTTGAAGCTTGGACCAGGTAGAAAAGAGGAAGTTCATTCAGGAGGGATTGCATAAGAAGGCGCTCTGACTTAGGCAGGAGCTTAGCAAGCTGTTGTTCTACAGTTCGCTTTCTAAGGCTCTTCCTGAGTCCTAAATAGTATTTAAGGGACCCACGGATATCTACCTCTGCCTGCAAATGATCTCTGTAGACATTTATATATGTTTTAATCAGCAGGAGACCCATAGTAGCCACAGATTCTGAGAAGGATCTAAGGTCCCCCTGAAAGATTTAAAACATCTATCTTCATGTTTTCAGAATTAGAATAGGGCAAGGAACAAAGTAACTTAATCTTGAGATGAGTGGGGTTTGCTTGACATCCACGCTATAGGACTCCTAGGGAGCAGAAAAGGTGAAATAGCTAGAGAAGCTTTCTGTTGTTTTTGTTTGTTTCTTTGTTTTTTGTTTTGTTTTGGGGCCATACCTGGTGGTGTTCAGGGGGTTACTCCTGGTTCTGCATTGGGGATCACTCCTGGCAGTGACCATATGTGAGCATATGGAATACCAGGATCAAACCCAGGTTGGCCACATGCAAATCAAACTCAGTAGTATCTCTCCAGCCCTGAAAAAAAGCTTTCTGGATTGGGGGAACCATGTAGACCCCCATCTCTTCCCTCCTGCCCCCCCCCCCCCGCCTGGTGTAAGCTGGGAGGGTACCAGCTTCCTTTGCCCCGGGTCTCCTGGGTTTCCATGGTGAGTTCAGCAACCCGCCCTTTTCCCCAAAGTGCCCAAAGCCCAGACTCCTCAGAGGCTCTGTTAGGGGGGATCAGCAGAAACCGGGGGAGCTGCTCAAGGGGACAGCCTCTGATGTCACAGTACGGCAACCCTGATTGGCTTTTCCTGTTTCCTGAGGAGGGGTGGGGGGCACATCTTCTGCTCTCACCCTGCTTGTGGAAGTGAAAGAAAAGATTACTGTACCCCTAGATGCGATAGCACAGCAGGTAAGGTGTTTGCCTTGCACGCAGCCCACCTGGCCAACCCAGGTTCGATTCCTCCGCCCCTCTTGGAGAGCCCGGCAAGCTACTGAGAGTAACTTGCCCGCACGGCAAAGCCTGGCAAGCTACCCGTGACGTACTTGATATGCCAGACACAGTGACAGGTGTCACAATGGAGACGTTACTGGACCCGCTTGAGCAAATCGATGAACAATGGGAGGACAGTGACGATGACAGTGAGAGTGACCCCTAGGCATTAGAGGCAGAGAGAATCTTGTCACGGTCTGTGGCTCCAGGTCCCAGAGAAGAGCAGAGAGGTGCTGATCCATCTCCTCAGTTTCCCCTGCTGGTCCAGAGCCGAACATGAATAAACTACAGAGGCAGAACTTCTTTGCTCTGTGTTCTAACCCCAGGTCTCCTGGGATTAAGCGGCAGGATCAGGAGGAGGGGGCCTGGTCCTCAGCCTGGATGTTGGTCTCTAAGCAGTGGTGACTCAGTAGAGGCTCTAGGATCAGGAAGAGGGGCTCTGTGCCGCAGTGTCCATCGGGGAGCTGTTCCTCTCAGGCAAGCCTTTGGCCTTCAACACGTTCACCCTTGCAGGGGGCAAGTGCAAGGCTCCAGACCTCTTAACTGTCCCAGAGGCCGGTGGGGTTCCTCCGACCTGTCAAGACTGGCACAGGCCAGTGTTGAGCCTTGGTGCTGTGCTTTCTGCAGCATCTTTGCCATCAGACTGGGGAATGAGGTCCTACCACCAGGGCCCACAGGAATCTGGATGCTCTACCAGGGAGGCAGGATGCCAGCATGAGGCCAACCAGCTCAGCTCACCTAGCTGTGCACAGCTCAGGACTCAGGTTACAGCATGCTGGCGGAGGGGAAGGGAGGAGAGGGGAGGGGCACTTAGCTGCACCCACCTGCCCCTCCAGGCCTGCCGGCTAGGAAGAATGAACACTAGAGGAAGGAGCTCTGCTTCTCCAGGAGCTCTGTCACTGTCCTCCCATTCATCAATTTGCTCGAGCGGGCCCAGTAATGTCTCCATTTTGAGACTTGTTGTTACTGTGTTTGGCATATTGAATACGTCACAGGTAGCTTTCCAGGCTCTAGGACTGGAGAAATGCCAGAAAGATGCAGTAAAAAGTGACTGAGTTTCAGGGTGCAGGTGGTATTATTCAAGCAGAGGCTAGAGGAGGCAGAAAAGACCTTCCCACCAGGGAGGATTGTGGGGTGATCATCGAATTATTTTTGTTTATTTGGGGGCCATACCTGGCCATACTCAAGGTTACTCCTGCCTCTGCACTCAGAAATTACTCCTGGGACTGCTCAAGGGATCATATGGGATCCTGGAGATCGAACCTGGGTCGGCCATGTGCAAGCCCTTGTACTAGCTCTCTGGCCCCTGGGGGTGATTATTGAACAAGCTTTGAAGGATGGATAGGATTGAAATGACATGTTCTCAGGACTGAAGACTTCTAGAAGTTTCTACTGGGGACAGACCTCTCTGAGTTGCCAAGGAAGTTCCTAGAACAGACTTCTTTGGAACATAGACTTTGCATCTTGATGGACATGGGTTCAGATCTCTGCTGTCTACATCTTGGTACCACTTCATGTTTTCCACTGCTTTGCGTCATGTGGGGGAAGTTACTTCTCCTCTTTGAGTCTCAAGTCAACCATTGACAGCGAGGGGAAATAATACCGGGCAAGGATGTTGGGCAGGATTTTTTGAGTTCTTGTGTCAGGTGGGGTGCCAGAGTTTGTCACATTCTTAACACAATAAATGGTGCCACTTAGGACCCCCTCCGGGATCAGGAGCCCTCAAGGAGCCTAGGGGAGAGAATCAGTCACATGCACAGCTGACTGTGGCCCAGCTGAAGCCAAGGTTGGGCTTTCCATGCCAAATCCGCTGCTTTTCCTCCTACATCAGAGGCATTTCCCCCACCTCGTTGGAGCAGCAGACTTTGCACTTGAAACATTTAATGAGCAAGGCACGTTTTTTGTGTATGACAACTTGATGTGCCGCTTATAAGAGCACTGAAGTTTGCAGAACAGATGATGGCTTTTAAAATAGGCCCAACTCGGATAAGGTGCCAGGTGAACTGAGCCAGTATTACAGGGAAAAGATTTTTGCCCCTTCCTAGCTACAGCAGCTCATTATCTGAACCTTGGTTTCCCCAATCAAGAGGATAATATCTGTCAGCACTTTGTAAGCGCCCAGAAGCGGGAGTCGCCCTGTTCTGGTTGCGTTAAAGAAGGTGGAGTACAGCCCCGGAGGATGTTTTAGGCGTATGGGCCAGAGGGCACTGGGTCAGGGCAGTTCTGGGAGTGGGGTGAGGGGATTGCAGAATAGACCATGAGCGGTCTGAGCAGGAAGAAGGCTAACCCTGCTCAGCCCACATTGATCTACACTGATAAATGCTGGTCTGAGACCAAAAGACAAATCACTCTTAACAGCCTCACTGAGGCTGGAGTGGGAAACGCCCAGTTTCGGGGGCACACGAGGAGTTGAGAGCAGGGGTTTGGGGAATACTTCCAGAGCGTGGAGCCAGAGCCTCGCTGTGACTGGCATTTGCAGAGCTCACCTGGAGGGAGGCTCTGGAGAAAGGCACAGAGACCTGAGTGAGGCCCAGAGCGCCTCCGATAAAGCAGAACCATTAACCTTTGCTTTGGGAGCTCCACCCCTTCCTCCTTACCCCTAACACACTTCGCCCACCTGCCTGGCTGCCTTGCTTCCTGTGGGGAGGTGAATTCCAGGGATGGGTGGCACCAGACGCCAGGCTGCGGCTGTGCCTAGGGCACCCTCCCCTGACTTGGAGTGGAGGTTATCTGCCTTTATCCAGCCCCAGCGTCCTTGCAAAGCGAAACAGGGAATGATTAAGTGCTTCATGATGCCGGGGCCAGAGGGCTTTAGGAAGGGGGTGAGAGGCCTCTGGCATGAGTGGGGTGTGGAGCCTTTAGAGGTGCCTGCATGTGACCGTCTCAGAGCAGGGGCGGTTTGGGCAGCCCCCCGAAGCCCTGAGCAGAGGTGTGATTGGGTACCTGGGAGGATGCCAGGCCAGCTGCGGGGGATCTGGGCTGGACTGGAGCGGGGGGTAGTCTGTGAGGAGGATGGTGGGGTAGGTGGGCTGGGCAGGACCACCAGAGGGGGTAGTGTGGCCGGGGCCTCTGGCAAGGAAAACCTGTTACCTCACCATTGCCCGTGCCCACCTGCTCTCTCTCTCCAAGCCATGAGTGTCCCTAACCTGCTGACCCCAGTGAACTCTGGAACAGTCCCCGGCTCCACTCCCCTCTCATCAAGCCATGACACAGGGACGTGGGTGTTCCCTGCTGTTTGCCTCTTGATGGTTTCTTAAGTGAAATTAAGAGTGAAATCTAGGAAAGGTGCAGCCCTCACTTCTCCTCTGCCTCTCCTCTTCTCTTTTTTTTTTTTTTACTTCTCTCTGTCATGCTCTGTCCCCCCCCACCCCCCTTGGAGATGCAGGGATCGAACCCAGGGCCTCACACACACAAGGCAAGTGCTTGCTAAGCTACATCCCAGCCTGTGCCCCGATGTTTACACACACACACACACACACATACCCAACTCTCAGCATCTTTCTGGGTTCCTCAGCCACCCGGAGCCTTACTGGGCCTGTTCCCCCTGCTAGGCCAGCTCCTTCCCACAAGCTTCAGTCAGATGTCACCTCTTCACTTCACCTCCCAGAGCCCCCCCCCCCCCCCCCGCCCACCCAGTGCAGTATTTCCCCCTCTCATTTCCTGCATGTCCCCGAGACACTGCTCTGGGCGCTGTGGACACAACGAGGAGCAGGACGAGGAGACTCCTGATGCTCGTGTCCCGGCAGGAGATGCTGGAAGGGGCCACAGCGCCAGGCCGTGACAGGGTTCTCGTAGAGAGGAGTGAGGGACTCATTGGCCCAGGTGCTGCGGTCTCTCCATGGAGCTAAGGTTTAGCTGGGCCCACCAGGTGGGGCCTGCCTTTCAGAGACCCAGCGCCCTGCGGGGAAGGGGTTTTTGAGGGAGCTGGAGTGGGGTGAGAGCGGGCAGATGAATTGTGGAGATGAAGAGAGGGCAGGGCTCTGAGCCTTGGGTCCACTCACATTCTCAGTGTGGTGTGGTGCCTTCAGGGGCTCTCAGGCTTGGGGAGGGAGGTGGGGAGCGGCCTGGCAGTGGGAGGTGGTGGCTCTAAATTGGCTGGCATAACCTGGAGAGAGAGAGAGAGAGAGAGAGAGAGAGAGAGAGAGAGAGAGAGAGAGAGAGAGAGAGAGAGAGAGAGAGAGAAGACAGGAGGGCGTGCAGGGAAGGGAGAGGCTGAGCGGGACGCCAGGCTCTGCTGGACTCCTGCCTCTTCTGCCCGGGCCCAACGCCTGCAGGCGGGCAGTCACCAGACCAGTCATGTGGGAGGCGTGGCACCGCCAAGCACCAGGTCCTGGCAGGCCTGTTCCCGGCCGATCCCGAAGATCCCACGTGGCCTGGGGACTCCAGACCCAGAACGGCAGATCTAGAGTGAGAGAATACGGCCTTTATCGCTGGGCGAAGACCCAAGGCTAGGCCCCAGATCAGACCATGTAATGGAAGCGCCCCGAGAGTTAGCAGGCAGGAGCCTTCTGTCTCCTGATGGGTACGGCTGGGAGAGCAGCGGGCTGAAGGGGCTCCCAGGGATGACGGACTGTGCCTGGGCCTTGCCCAACACCCTCATCTTGCTGCGGAGGAGGAAGCAGAAGGCTGAACGGAAATGACTTGCCCACAGGCATAGAGGGGAGTGGCAGAGCTGGGCTGAGCGGGATGTCCCCCTTGCCCGTACAAGCCCTCTGCCAAGCCCCCTGCCCCCCTGCACAGCCTCTTCGGCAGCCCCTGAGCACCTCCTGTGTGCCAGGCAGACTGAGCTGAGCGGGAGGCGCCCCCCTGCCCCCGCAGTGCTGCTGCTGGTGTGGGAGACAAACACAGGATCTGCCCCCTCCCTTCCCTCATACCTCCTGCCCCTCCCCAGACCTCAGGCTTGCCCTGTCTTCCCCCCACCCCCGACCCAGGGGCTTGGCACCCTGAGGCTGTGGGCCCCCACATTTCCTGCTTCCTGGCCCTGCTGAGAGTGCCCACCTTGGCCGTTCTCCCTGCTTGGGACTTGGTGGCTCAGGTCATTGGTGCTCCCAAGCTAGCCTAGATACATTTCGGGAGAGAAGGTTGTTCAGACAAAGCCCACAATTAACACTCCTTAGCGCCACCAAGACACCCCCCACCCACAAGATTCCCCTACTCAGCCACAGCCTGGCCAATGACAGGGGCCCTCAGGTTGTGTAAATAAATACACAGCTGCTTCCTTCTTCACTGTTCTTCAGATTTAGTGCTTGTGAAAAGACACATTAAGGAGAGATTAAACTTTTTTTTTTCTAAAATAAAAAAAAAAACCCAATAGCGACATGGAGCAAACTGCAGTGTAGGTCCTGTGCTCCTCGATTCCGGGGCTCTTTCCGAGAGCATGGGGGGGGGGGCACCAAGGCGAACAAGGGGCCAGACAAGAGAGCCTCAGGTTTCATAGAGGGCCTGGGACTCTGCTGTAGGTGTGGGAACTGCGAGGGGGCTGGCGGGGGAGGGGGAGGAGGACCCGGGACCCCAGGCCATCCTGCTCAGGATGAAGACTGTCCCGGCAGGTGGAGAACGGCCCCAGCTCAAGTTTTTCCCCCCCTGTGTTCTTGGCTCCAGGGATTTTCCGCCTCCTTTCTCTGTGGGTAATTATCCTTCCTGAGAAACTGATCAGATGGGAAACTGCAGGCAGTGGTTTGGAGCAAGGATTGTGTAGGAGTGGGGGCACAGTAGAGAGGATGTAGCAGGAGGGGGGGCTCCCTGCCAAGCAACAGGAGGTGGTGCTTTTGGAGGGGGAGGGAGGGCAGCCTGGGCAGGGCGGGAATTTAAAGCAGGGAGTGGGTGGCTCGAGGGGAACCGAGTCTCTCCAAGCCTCACTGTTCCGCAGGGGACCTAAGGGGACAGTGGAAGGCAGGGTGACCCAGTGGTTAGAGGCAAGCCCAGGTGCTGGGCCAAGCTCAGGCCTGTTCAGCCATCACGTGGCCTGTCCTTACCTGAAACCCCCTCACCGTGGGTCCTGGCCAACAGGTGGGTGTTTGTGGGCACCCTCCTAACACAGGACTCTACTCCGGCCCCCAGCTTCTGTTCATCCCTGCCAGTTAAGCAGCAGCCCTCAGGAGGATTTTGAGGCAGCCTGGCTTGGTAGGTGTGGCAGGTGATGGAATCACAGCTCTCTGCAGGCCTCCAGCTGTGCCTGGGGCTAAGACTACCTGTCCAGAGCCTGAATGGCAGAGGTCAGCCCTTCACAATCCTCAGGGTTACCTGCCAGCTCTATGGCCTTAGCCTGCTTATGTCATGCATCGTATGCACGCCCGCCTCACTGGTACTGATCTGAAAGTGTGATGCTCAGAGATTCATCACACACTTCTGCATCCTTTAATAACTGTGGAGATCACTGTGGAAGACGTCTTGTCTGTGTGTCCCCTAAGTTCCCGTCCCAGTCTGTAGCCCACACTCCTGAAATAGCCACTGCCTGGAACTTCTGGACAGTTGGTTTCCCTCTTGTTGTCAAGAAACTGGAGTCAGGCTTTGCATGTACCATGGATCCAAGAGCTTCCACTGATGCCCCTTGACTCAGGGATTTGTTCTTCTGGTCTCTGGACAGCAGTGCTTTGTATGAATCCTAGTCTTGTCTTGTTGACAGGGATCTGGGTTGATTTCCCTGGTTTTGACGATGATCAGCCAAGAACAAACACATTTCCCACATTCCATGGGATGTGGGAAAAATTGAATGAGATCATCTATTACAGTGTGTTTATTTTATTTTTGGTTTGAGAGTTGATCCAGCAGTGCTCAGGGGCTCCTTCTGCCTCCATGCCTCGGGGGTCACTCCCAGCGGTGTACCAGCATACCATGAAATGCGGGAACTGAACCTGGGCCTTCTCCATGGACAGAACGTGTCCCGGCACAGTTTAACTATGAGTTTTAAGTCAGAGCAGGTGATCAGGAAAATTTCCCCATTTTTTTAAAAATAAAATTCTTGTCATACAAATTTCAATGGGCTGGAGCGATAGCACAGCAGGTGGGGTGTTTGCCTTGCAAGTGGCCAACATGGCCAACCTGAGTTTGATTCCTCTGTCCCTCTTGGAGAACCCAGCAAGCTACCGAGAGTATCGCGCCCGCATGGCAAAGCTTGGCAAGCTACCTGTGACGTATTCCATATGCCAAACACAGTAACAGTTGTCACAATGGAGACGTTACTGAGCCCGCTCAAGCAAATTGATGAACAACGGGAGGACAGTGACAAATTTCAAATAAGCATCATTCTCCCAGGTTTTGTTGTTGTTCATGAAAAGGATGAAAGGGGCCGGAGTGATAGTACAGAGTACAGTGGGTAGGGCGCATGTGTCATCCTGTGTGGTACCCAGAGCTGGCCCGGAGTGATTCCTATGTGCAGGCCATTCTCAGGCATGGATGAGGAGGGAGGTCCTGCACCGGTCTAGGCTCCCCCTGTACCCCCAGACTGGGTCTCTTTTACTTCCCCAATCCCTTCCTGCCACCTGGGAAACCCATCCAGGACCCCTGCCCCTTTCCTCACAGGCAGATGAAGACCACGGCCCCGGTTGGGGTTCTGATTTCTGGTACAGCGTTGGACTCTCCTGAGCTCTGCCCTCAGGGCTCTGCAAGAGGGGCCACCAGGGATTTCCCCTCAGCCTGTGAGATTATGACCTCAACTGAGGACAGAAAACTGAAAACAGACTGGGACGTTCGCCCCAGGGGTTAAGGGTGTGTGCAAAACATGATTCCACCTGACCCGGCCAGATCTTTTGTGGCCTCAGAGACCCGAGCAGGGGTGGCCCAGGTGGCCCACGATACTGCAGTGCCAAGCACTGCATCCTCAAGTCTTGGCATTGAACCATCCAACGAGGGTAGCTGAGTAGGACTGGGAGTGGCCTCCAAGCCCCCTGAACACTGCCTGGGAGGGTCCACCCTCCCAAAAAACACCTCAGAGATTAGAAAAACAGACTGGCCTGGGTTGGGGCCTTTGTCTACCTCGCCCTGCTTCTCTCCAGGAAGAATTTGGAGTGATAAGGTGTTCATGGGACCTGCCCAGTGTTTAACCACCACATGCAGTGCCAGGCACACCCGAGGGTCCTGGCTGCTGGTGCCCTTTCGGGTCACCAGGCAGTGATAGGGGCCTGGGCAGGCCCTGTTGGTTCAGGAAATGGTTTGGGGAGGGGCTTTGGGCCATCATATGTTTGCAGGGTGAGGTGGTAACACGTATTCTAATGACCGTGAGCGGTGATATCACAAAACTCCCACACAGGGGCTGAAGAAATAGTACAGCAGGTAGGGCACTTTCCTTACCTGCAGCTGAACCAGGTTAGGTCTCTAACATGCTCTCGTGTTCCCTGAAGCTCCACCAGGAGTGATTCCTGGGTGCAGAGACTGGAGTAACCCCCCGGAGCATCGCCAGCTGTGGCCCAAACACCAAAAACAATTTTTTTAGAAAAGCACAAAAACGAGCAGGTGATGCCTGACCCCCTGTCTCGTGGCACACGAGCACTCTGCCTCTGTCATCGCAGGTGGTCCTCACTGGACCCCATGAGGTGCTTGAAGGTAATAAACCAGGACGCTGTGATCTGGAGCGGTCAACCAGCTACTGGTGGCACCAGGCAGCCCTGGGTGCTGGAAGGCCAGGACGGTACTGTGAGGTTCTCTGGTGTTGTCCGGAATGTGGCCAAAGTGCCCTTTCCATTCTGTGGAACTCACCAGCAGTCACTTCTCTACAGTGTTGCCAAAGCCCGCCTCTGAGCCGAAAGAAGGGTGATCCAGACCATCCTTGCGGCTCAGCTCCTGGGCGACCCAGGTGAGAGACACCCTGGCAGAGAGCAGAGGGCAGCCCCCGAGGCAGTTTCCTGGCCTGAGCCCTGTGCGGCCCTGTTCCTTCCCAGTGAGGTGGCCTTGGCCTTGGTTTATCTGCCTCTCCGCCTCAGTTCCTCACTGGCTCTAGGTAGTTGAGGGCCCAGGAGCCCCCTGTCTGTCATTGCATCCCTACCTCACGCCGAAGTAGGCCTCGGAGCTGACCAGAACTCTCTGGAGTGCCAGGCCCGGCCCTGGCTGCTCCCCTAGCCCCTGCCTCTGTGTGTCACACACATACAGGATCACCCAGCAGAAGTGCTGCTGATAGACTTTCCCAAATCCTTCCTGGGCATGAGGCAGCCCTGTGGGAGGGTCCAGCTCTGCCTCTGGGATCAAATGCCAGTTTTGTTGGTTCCTGGCTGGGCGCCATGGGGCTAGTCCTCTCAGCCCAACCCAGGTCTCTCTGCTGGAAAACGAAGATAAGGGTGCTTACCTCTCGGCATTGCAGAGGTTCCACGAGAAAGCACCGAGCGTGGGGCTAACACGTTCCACGCTGGCCTGCAGCTGGAGGGCTGCACTGGCCCCTGCGGCAGCTGATGGGCACCAACCAGAGCCTCTGCAGGCCGAACCCAGGCCAGGGAGGGGCCACTGGTGGACTCCCTTGGTGGAAGGGAAGTGTCACAGTGAAGATGGGACGAGGAAGAGCCGTGGAGGACTGGCTCGGAGCAGGACTCCCGGTGCCGCCATCCTCTTTCTCCGGGGCCTTGGCCAAGTCCCTGCCCCTCTCTGGGTTTCCTTCTTGCATCTGGAAAGATTGGACTGGAATGGCCCCGGAAGGCCCTTCCTCCTCACTCCTCTGACTTCGTGCTGTCCCTCCTCTCCCTGCTGTGAAGCCTGACCTCCCTTTGCCGTTTCTTGCGCCCTGGCCGTCCTGGCAGCGGCCCGCAGCTGTGTCCTCATCTTTTCTCTGCAGTGTCCTCTGAAGGGCAGCCTCCTCTGAGCATGCTCGGCTCTCTAGTTACTCAGCGCCTCTTCCAGCTGACCGCTCCCCCAGGGAGGGAGTGGAGGCACGGACCCTCCAGGCGTGCCTTCGGGGTCTGTGACTTGCACCTTCTTGTAGGAGAGCCCGCCCTGCCCCTTCTGCCAACCTCGGGGACCCTACTGCCAATGTGTCAGGGGACCTGAGTCTTCATGGCCTGGTCTCATCCACAGGGGATAAGAAGCAAGTTTAATGGTGCTCCTGAGACTTCAGCATCTTCTCTGCCTCTCTTCAACCTTCCCCTCGGCGGCCCCTCAGCTTCTCCTCAGCCTCCCCCTGTCATCCCTTAACCTCTCCTTCAGTCTTCCCTCAGTCTCCCCTCAGTCTTCCTTCAGCCCCTCCTCTGACACCCCATTAGCCTCCCCTCAGACTCCTCTAAACCTCCCTTCAGCCTCCGCTTAGTCTCTCCTCAATCTCCCCCAGTCTCCTCTCAGTCTCTCCTCAGCCTCTCAATCTTTCCCTCAACCTCCCATCATTCTCCCCTCAGACTCCCCTCAGCCTCTCCTCAATCTCCTCTCAGTCTCCCTCAGTCTCCTCTCAGCTCTCTTCCGTCTCCCCTCAGTTTCCCCTTAGTCTCTCCTTAGCCTCCCCCTCAGATTCCCTTCAGCTTCCCTCAGTCTCGCCTTCTGCTTCCCCCAGACTGTGTGGACCACCCCAGGCCTGTCCCTTACACCAGCTCCCCAAGGAGCTTCCTTTGGTGCAGGTCCCCCTCTTGCTGCGCCCCAGCTATGAGTGACCTCTGCCCTACCCCTCTGCTGTCCAAGCTCTGTTCATCTGACAGCGAGCCCTAGAAGGAGAACCCAGGCCCCTGCATCCTCCCGGCTTCTCTACTTTTCCTCAGAAATAGGCTTGTCACAACCATGACTGTGGTTGGGTTTCGTTTTGTTTTCATTGTCCTCTGAGTGTCTTTGCTTCATAGATGGGCCCTGGGCTGTGGACATTGCTTCTAGGGGAAGGGTGTGGGGCCGTGAGGTGATTTGCCAGAGACCAGAGAAGTTGGTGCTCAGAACAGGGGTCAGTCCCATCAGACAAAGACGGGCTCCCTTGATGGCCACATGGACTCTCTCCCTGCTGTGTTCCTGTTCCAGACAAGGACTGCGCCAGTCAGACGCTGGGGGGGGGGGGGGGGGGGGGGGTGTGGATGGAGGTAGTGAGTGTGAGAATCTCCAACTTTGTCCAGCAGCGGAGTGTGTGGGTCAGGCTCCTGACCCCCCAGTGGGCCTGGGGGGTGGGGAAACTGAGACCCGAAAAAGACAAGAGCTGGGTGAGAGCACCTGGCCTGCCAGACTGGCAACAGGTTTTATCTCTTGGAGGGAGGGGGCAACCTGGTCTCTGGAGACCCTGGGAGGCCTCAGCCCCCCTGCTGGGACCTGCAAGGAGCCACCCCCTGGAGCCTGTGTGGTGTCAGCCCCCTGAACCCTTGCTTCCTTTCTGAGGCACCCACAGGCAGGGCTTTCATACTTGCCCCTGGTGAGCGCTCTCTGCTGGATCTGGCAGGCCTGCCAGCGCGCTCTGAAACTGCCTCTCCAGGATATATTCAAGGCCCTAGGTGAGCACTTTACTGGGAGTCAGTGGTTCCCTATTTTTTGACCTGGCTCTGCTGCTACTCACGGGAGCATGGGTGGTTCTTTGGGCCACTCTGAACTTCCGTTTCTGTATCTGGTGTCTCCTGCCTTGCGTTTCAGTGAAGCCAGAAGAATGGCTGGCCGTTGACCATCTAATTATGTTTCCTTGCCACTTTTCCCTGTAATTAATTTGCATCCTGTAGAAATCCTCGGCCCGCACCACACTTGTCCTCCTGTCCTGCCTTTCCACGCACTGCTGCTTTGCCTAGAGGTCTCCTAGGATCCCATTCACCCTCCTTCAGATTCAGGCCAGCCACAGCTAATGTCCTCAGGCGCCGAGGGCCAACCCTGCGGGTTGGGCTAGCTCAGACAGGGATTCTGCGGGCTCAGCAAGTTTGGGTTGGGCCATGCCTAGCTCAGGGTCTATTCCTGGCTCTGTGCTCTGAGGTCTGTTTGTCAGTTGGAGATCTGTCAGAGTCATCTCTGTGCTATCTCTTTGGCCCCCAGCAAACCTTGATCCTAGCCACTGGACAGGCTCTGGGCTATGGAGCATCAAAGACCTGTGGGAGAGGGTCCCTGCCCTTGAGCAAGGCCCGGAGTGGGAGGCCACCAGGCAGGGTTAGGGCCCAACTGCAGGACCTTGAGGACCCGCTTCCAGACTTGTGACTGTTGGGTTTCTCCCTGGGGTGCCTCCGGAAGCCAGGAGGAGGGCTATTGTGCTCTCGCCCCTCCTTGGGGTTCCCTGTCAGCCTCACCCTTTTTCTCCCAGGGAGGAGAGAATTGCCCACTGCGCCGGCCAGGTTCGGGTGGGAGGGCTGTCCCCAGGCATGTGCAGGCCATGAGGAAATGGCCAGAATCGTGGACAGAGGATGGTATCCCCACCCCCATGGCTGAGGCTGCCAGCAGGTGGAGTGTGTCTGTTCAAGGAATGGCGGGGAGGTTGCAGAGGCAGCCAAGCAAGCTCTGCGGGAGTCCCGGGGTTGGACTGAGGGTGAGAGATAGGGGCCAGGGTGATTTGTGGGACAGGGGTCCAAGTACCTGAGTGAAGCTGGAGAGATGGGGACCGCTGCAGGAAGAACCTGCATGGGGGTGCAGACATGAGTGCTCAGCCGCTATACCTGGTCCCTGTAGGCTCAGCTTGTGACACACCCTGGCCACATCAGCCTCGAGTCACTCACCCAGTCCCCTGCCAGCCCCACATCATCTGTGGCCCACTGTGAGTGTGCTCTGCTCAGGCATCTTCTCATCGGTGACTTTCTGGCCCACTGAAGGTTACCCACTGCCCAGGCGCTTCAGGAGCTGGGCTGGCAACAGGGACTGCCGCCCTCTCCCAGCTGCCCACCGGTCAGTCTCCTCCCTCAGGCTCCCCCTGCCCTGCCCGGTGGCAGCTGGAAAATGGGACGCAGAGACCAGCTTTCTGCAGGGCTGTTGTCCTGAAAATGGCAGAGTCGCTCTCCTCCTGACACTGCTCCTGCACCGAGTACGGGTGTGGGGGAGGGCACCGGCAAGGAGTTCAAGCTGTGGACCGTGGGTGGACTTTGTTGTGATGCTTCCGAGCAAAGTGACTTTCACCTGGAAGGGCCACTCGCTCGGAGCATCAAGGATTTTATTCTGTACACTCAGTGCCAGTGTTCTTTGAAATTTGCATTTAGCAAATGACACCCTACCCCCACCAAGCTGAAAAGAAAGGAAGACGTCAGCTTCCCACGGCTCTCAGGGCTCTGGAAATGGCGCTGTGCCTCTTGCTTCTTCCCCCCAACTCCAGGTATGGGTGCCCCAGTGCTTGGAATGTCTGCCCCTGGCAAGTCCCGAGAACAGTCTGGCAGGAGGTCACAGACAGGGACAGGGTGTGTATGTGCGTGGAGGGGTGGGGTGGGGGACAGGCTGGGAGCCACATTCCTGGGGTGCCAGGAAAAGAAGGGAACTTGCAGCCAGATGAATTCCAGGTGCTTCCCCCCCCCCCCGCCCCCATGATTGAAATGCAGGGAACCAAAAGGGGTTCTTTGCAAGGGAAGTGATTTAGATTTTTCTAATGCCAGTGTTAGCCACGGGAGTGGGAAAAGTGGAAGCCAGAGCTCTCTGGTTACATGAGCAGTCACAGAGGCCAGGCCTGCGGGGACGCTGTGTGGAGGACCTCAGGGTAGAAGAGTGCAGCCTGCCTCCCCGCTGAGCCTCCAGGAAGGCCCAGGCAGGACAGTGAGCTCACCCGCCCCCGCCCCGTGGTGGTGGGCAGGGGTGGGGGAGTGTCCACGGGGTCTGACCCTGGCTCTGGGCCCCGGGGCCATGTAAGTGGTCAGCCCTTTGCTGTTCCTTTACTTGTTTTGTTGTTGTTTGTTGATTTTTGGTCACGCCCCACTCAGGTGCTCAGGGCTTACTTTTGTCTCTGTGCTCAGGGATCATTCCTGGTGGGGCTCAGGGACCCAATGGGGTGTCGAGGATCAAACCAGGGTCAGCCATGTGCACAGAAAGTGCCTTACCCACTGTACTATCCCTGCAGCCCCTCTTACTTACCTTTAAATAAGGCAGTAGCACCTAGTACGTTAGAACAAATGAATTCAGGGGGGATGCGATAGCGAAGCGCTTAGCGCAGCCCTTGCCCGTGGTCACAGCGCACTGCGCAGGCTCCACTGTTGCCGCAGAGTTAACATACACAAGAGGACGTTGAGTACTGTACTGTTTCCATTGTTGGCCAGGGGGTTGGAGATTGTATGGTGGGTATAGGAAGCAGGAGAATCACTAGATTATTCTCCTGCCGAATTTGTTGCCAGGAAGTTTCAGCTGATCCTGATTTCATTTAAAATCATCAAACAGGGCCATGGAGCTCAACAGGCTGATCACATGCTTGCTTATTTCCCATGCAGCAGACTCGGGGTCAGTCCTGACCTTGTCTGGTCCCCCAAGCACAGTATGTATATTGTCGAGACCTGCTAGAACCGTGGCCCATGGGATAGAGCACAAGCCTTGCTCATACAAGCCCCTGGGTGAGATGCCCAGCATCCAGCACTGCCCTGTGTGGTCATGGTGGCCCCCGAGCACCCCAGTAGTGGCCTCACAACAGCTAAAAAAAGAAAAAAGGCAAATCATGAGGCCGGAGATACAGTACAGTGGAAGAGCGGTTGCCTTGCATGTGGCTGACCCAGGTTTGATTCCCGGCACCCCTAGCCCACCAGGAGTAACCCCTGAGCACAGCCAGGTGTGGTTAAAAACTAAATAAATAAAATGGCCCAAGTAGCTGGAGAATGTTCTTGTCCTTCCTGAGACTCAGGGGGATGGTGGGCCACGTTCTCATACTCAGTGGTAGGATGCGTGTTTTATTTGTATGAGGTCCTCACACCCAGAACACAGTCTCCAAAGCCGACGTGTAGTACACTGTCACCTTGCTGGGCCTCCCGCCAGCCACGAGAGTATTTGGAACCAGAGGATAACCCCACCCCGCCGCCCTGCTACCGGGACTGGCTGCCTGGGGACCGCTCCTTTGCCAGGCCTGCTAGCCTGCTGGAGTTCTGTGTCTTGTCAACACGCAGGGACTGTTTACTGCCAGCCCCAGTCTCTGTCGCTCCCCTCCCCCCCTGTGAGTCATCCCTCACCTCCCTGCTCAGGGACTCTCCATCCAGAGCCTTCCTGTGGGGGCGGGGAGAGTGCTGGGCTGAAATGCACCCAACACTTGTTTATGGGAGCCCAGGAACAGCGGGGAGGGGAGGCTGGCCCGGCACCCGGAGGTGGCGAGCTGGAAGGGGTCTTTGAGACCCCCCGGGAGAGGAAGGCTGGTGGAAGAAGAGGCAGGGTGGGCGCAGGGCCTGGCTGCAGGTCGGGTCAGGGGCATTCAAGGCCAGGCCGGCAGCATCAGCTCAGGCCCTTGGTAAGTCCCTTCTATGGCCAACTTGCCCCAGCCGCACATCCCACAGCGTCTCCTTCCTGGGCTGGCTCCTGGCCACAGGCCCCGGGCAGACTGCTGAGAGGGTCTCTCCATGCAGGCGTTCACATTCTTCCCCACCCTCCAACTTGCCTCCCACCTGCAAGAAGCACCCCTGGTTCTCCTCGGCCCACCTTTTTGAGCTGCCTTCAGCTGGCATCTACAAGGAGTGCCCCACGTGCCACCCCCTCCTCCCTTCTGAGGAGAGCCTGACTCGGTTGGGGGGCTGTTCAGGGAAGACTTCCCAGAGGAGGTGGTACCTCCCCTGGGGTTTGAAAGGTGGGTAGAAGTTCCAGGTACAGGTAGATCTCCCTGTGAGTACACAGAGATGGGAGTCTGGTCCCCAGCCCTGGACATCCTTCTGATGGAATGTCCTGCGGTGGAACGGCGTCTCCGACCCTGCAGACTCCGTCATTCGCCAGCCTCCTGGCCCGCCCCCAGCACAGCCTTGCTGTAGTAGCCCTGCCTCCTCCGTCTTCCCTGAAGCTGTGCTGGTGTTCCGCATGGCGTCCAATGCCTGGGTTCTCACACACAGGGAAACCGAGCTGAACTTTGATGGTTTGGGAAGTGCAGTTCTGCACCTGGAACCTGGCTCTGGGTCTCCTGTTTTGAGGCTGGGGGCAGCATGTGCTATATGTGCTCTGGGAGTTTTTCAAGAAACTCCTTCCCAGACTTGAAGTTCCCGAGGGTGAGACCCTGACTCCCTGAGAGGTGGATGGAGACAGACGTCTGGGGGAAAGATGGGGCAGGAAGGCGGAGAGCCAGTTCTTGTGAGGGGGATGAGTCTTCCAGGTACTACAGCAGATTGCTTGAAGGCAGAGTGTGGGGGAGGCACTCATGGGCTCCCATTCCCATCCTGTTGATCCTGACAGGCTGTTTTCTTGGCAACAGCCAAGCACAAAGGAGGCAAGAGGAGGCTGGGGTACTACTGACCTGGACTCCCTGGCCCTCTCTGCACCTCGGGCAAGGCACTTAGCCGCCCTGAGCCTCTGGGTTTTTTCTTCTCCCATTTTTTGGGTTTTCTTATGGTGCCAGGAATTGAACCCAGGACCTCACGCGTGTGAGGCAAGTGCTCTTCCTCGGGGCTACATCCCCAGCCTGCGCCTCTTTCTTCATTACTTCATTAATCTTCACCTGATGGAAACAGGGGAGGCTTGTGAACACTCCCTCAAGGCCCAGTGCACCGGATGCGCTGTGTGCCCCATGGGTGCTGTCCCATGGGTGTCAGAGGCTGTATCTTTTTTGGGGGGTGGGGGTGGGAGGTCATGATGCCCATGATACTCAGAGGCTGCACCCGGCTCAGTGCTTGGTGGTGGTAGGAATTGAACCCATAATTCCCACATCCTGAGCATGTGATCAGCCCCCTGAGCCGTCCCTCCAGCCCCGGAGACTGTATTTTAAAGTGAATCATGACCAAGTGAAGTCCCATGGAGTGAGCATTTTAAATTTACATTTTGAGGGGAATAGCACTATACTGTCATCCCGTTGTTCATCAGTTTACTTGAGCGGGCACCAGTAATGTCTCCATTCATCCCAGCCCTGAGATTTTAGCAGCCTCTCCTTACTCATCTTTCCCAACACTGCCGTATTGGAGGCTCTTTCAGGGTCAGGGGAACGATACCATTATTGTTACTGTTTTTGGCATATCAAATACACCATGGGTAGCTTGCCAGGAGCATAGGAGGGGAATATAGGAGATTGAAACCAAAGCATCCTGTATGAGAAACATGCACTACATACACACACACACACACACACACACACACACACACACACACACTTTGGTCTGTTTTTTGGGCCACACCCAGTAGTACTCAGAATATACTCCTCACTCTGTGCTCAGGGACTACTCCTGGCAGTGTTCAGAAGACCATATGTTTTCTGATGATTGAACTTGGGTTGGCCTCCTGCAAGGCAAGTACCTTACCTACTAGATATATTAATATGTCTCTATATATCTGGCCGGTTACATACAGATATATTAATATTATTATCATTATTTTACTTTTTTGCATATTTATATGTGAAAATATTATTTATTATTATTTCACATATTTCATATTATGTCACTACAACTTCCCTTGGGGCGAGTTAGAGAAGAGAAACCGAGACATAAAGACACATTCGTAGGTGCTTTGCTGCATGAGTCTAACATACAATCTCACATTCCATCTCCCAGCACATACTTCCCTGTGGGTGTTGGCACAGGCTGGGAGGGCAGCCTGCCTTCTTGTCTTTGGTTTTCAGTCCGTCGTTACCCATATATCGGGGTACTTATGCTGGGTACTTCTGTTGAGGATGCAGGTCTTAGAATGCCTGTTCTTTGGCTTACTTGTCATAGTTCCGCTGCTCCTTCCAAACCCAGTCTACACAGGCCCTGCTCTGGGAAACATCATCTAGGCCTGCCATCTCGGAGTTCCTCTACCTTTCTTCCCACACTTTATGTCTAACTTCCCAGAGTGCTCTCAGTTCATGAGAGCCAAGACCGACTCAGCGCTGGAAACTGAGACCCGGAACTCTACAAAGTTCCCACGCTCAGGGGTTGGGGGCTTAAAGCACAGAGACAGAGGAGTGCACCCAGGAGACCCTGATAACAGAGTGTTTCAGGCTTTACTTGGGTTTGGAAGAAAACTGTGAAGATAATAGGGGCCGGATGTAGGTCAATTGTAAGGCCCAGGCTTCAAATGTGTGAGGACCTGGGTTCTATCCCTGGTACTTCCCACAGCCTCCCTCCCCCACCCCCCACCCCCGGCCCTCAAAAGTAAATAAAATAAGTTAGCACTTTTTGCTAATGTTGAGTGCCAGCATCCTTTGGCACTTTTTTAAAAATTAATTTTTTAATTTTTTAAATTTTTAATGAATCACCATGAGGTACAGTTACAGAACTTTCATGATTACATTTTAGTCATACAATGATCGAGTCCCCATCCCTCCACCAGTGCCCATTCTCCACTATCAATGTTCCCAGTGTCCCTCCCACCACCACCCCAACCCCCCTGCCACCTCTGTGGCCGGCACATTCTCTTTCATTCTCTCTCTCCTTTTGGGTGTTGTAGTTTGCAATGCGGATACTAAGTGGTCATCATGTTTGGTCCTTCGGCACATTCTTTACTCTTCCTCCTCTTGCACTCCAAAGCCCGCTGTGACAGACTTCACACAGGAGGGTAGGAGAAAGAAGGAAATTTGCCCAAGGTCATCTACCTTGTCGTTGGCTATGCCCCGACCGGAACCTGGGATGGTATGACGAGCGCCACGTGCTCGCCCTGCATCTGCCTAGGATCCTGCTGAGCCTGGGCTTGGGTCTGTTCAAGTCTATTTCTCTTCCTCTCTGGTTATAACCAACACCAGTGGTGGAAGAGTCGACAGAGAAGAATCAGAGATATATTAATATTCTTATCATTATTTCAGTGTCAGTTGTAAAGCCAGAATTGGAGCCCCTCCCCCAGTAGAGGACCCTTCTGCCCTGCAGAGCCCAGGACCAAGAGCACAGCACACAGACACCGCCGGGTCATTCCCAGCTTCTGCCCTAGCTGTGTGGTGGAGACCACATGCCCCTCTAGGCTGGGCTCCTTCAGGAAGTCTTCCTGGAGGGGCACAGGCTGAAAACAGGAGGGCTTACTGGAGAGCACAAGCTTAAAGCGAGGAGGGATTTCCCAAGATCTCTTTGTTTTATTTTTGACAGTTCCAGGGGAAGGATGCAGGGCCTCAGGCATACACGACATCCACTCTCTTTGGTCCACATGCCCGGCTTCCAAGGGCTTCCTGGGCCAGTTGAGTGGGAAGAGAGCTGTGGGCACTTTCCCTGGAGAAGCACCTGTGGAAAAACTGCCACCTCTGGCCCTTGGGGAAAGCACTCTGGGCCTCTGTGGTTCTGGGTCGACTTTCCCCTTAGATGCAAAATAAAAAGAAAATCAGGGCCAAGCAAGAGAGCGGCCCGGTGCATGGGCTCCTGAGTCAGACTTCAGGATGCGAATCACTTACCAGCTACGTGACTTTGAGCAAGTTCTTAACCTCCTTGCACTTCAGTTTCCTCTGTCTAACGAGGAGGTGGTCACTGAGACACCCCCCTCCTGCGCCGTGGTGAAGTGCATGGACACGAAGAGGCCCCGGCAGGACGCCATAAACTGGAGTGCTGGAGGTGTTGCCTTTCGGAGTGCTGCTGGAGCTGGTTGCTGGGGCAGTTGAAGAGGGAGTTCAGGAAATGGAATCGTCGGAGTCCCTGGGGACCTGGCCGAGTTGCAAGCCCCAGAGCAGCCTTAGGCCTGGAACTAGGGCGCAGAACCCCTCTGGAGTCCTGGGTCCCCCATGACTGGGCCCTGGTGGGCCCATGGAGGCTTCTCTTCCTGGCACTCCCGCCTGACTGCCAGGGCTGGAGCCAGACGTGGGTGTCAGGGTGGCCAATGGCCCAGAGAATGAGGGAGACATGGGTGTCTGTAAACAAGACGCTCTCCTGTGGTAAGCAGGGGACCGCCTCACCCGCTCCAGGTTTGGTGAAACATCTAGACTCTGTGTATGTAGGGGGGTGTGGTTGTGTTTGTGTGTGTGTGTGTGTGTGTGTGTGCGTGTGTACAGAGGGTGGAAGAACAAGGGTACAGAAGAGATTGCAGGCGAGTGTGCAGAAGTGAGCACGTGTTAGTGTGTGTCAGAAGATGTGTGTGGATGCATTTGTATGAGAACATGCGGTGTGTATCAGGGTGACATGAGTGCAGGAACCCCAGCACCCCAATTTCCTGACTGAGATAGACCGAGACACACCCCTTCAGCCTCCTGTGTGCCCTGTGCCTGAGGGGTGTTGAGCCGCACCCTCCTCTCCCCTGTTCTGGTGTGTCCGTGAATCATCATGGTACCATGGTGGGCCCAACCAGAGCCGTACCGGGTTGCAGGCACCTTGGTCTCCTGTATCCCATCCAGGTGTGGGTTCTGCAGTTGATGCTAAAGGCCTGGGCTGCACCCCTGATTCCACCCTGGTGACATTACCCCAGCTACAAGTTTGGGCCCCAGAAGTTTTGCTTCATTTCCTGGCATCTGCTCTGCAGTTGGGGCTGGGGCCCCACTGCACCCCTCTTTGCATGCCTGGTGTCAGCAGGCTTCCTGTACTCTGAAGGCACTTGGGGCTCCAGAGGCGTGTGGGCGACTGGTAGAATTGGGGTCTGGAGAGAGGACATGCCAGAGCAGGCCCACAGGCCCCCGTGTCTGCCAGAGCCTCACACCCACCCAGCCTTGGAACCTTGGAAGCCGAGAACCCAGATCTCTCCCTCCCTGGTGCCTCACCTCCCCTGCTCCCAGCCCGCGATTGAGGGTCTTCTGCTCTCAGAAAGGCAGGGCTGGCATAGGGCAGCCTGGGGGAGCGGAAGCCCTGGGCCTGTCCTCCAAGTAGTTCACCTGTTGATCGGACTAGCAGTGTCTTTTCACCTGGCGACCAGGCCTTGCGGCCGGGCACCAAGATGGCAGCCCTCCTCCAGCTGCTCACCAGTTTTGAGCCCTCTCAGCCTCCCAAGGTGCCACCCAGGCCTGACTCAGACCATACTGGTGGCGCACCAGACAGTGCAGGGCGGTGAGCGCACTCTGCGCAGGTTGGACAGGTGTATGTAGAGTGGAACTCCTCCCTTAGACACCAGCAGGGCCCTGGAACCTTGCGGAGCCCCAGCTTTCTCTTCTGCAAGCTGGGGACTATCCACTGGCACACGGCTGTTGCAGGGACTCAGGAGAGGTGTGCACCAGCTCCAGGCCCGGTGCAATCCGGAGCAGTGGGCATGCGCAAGAGTGCCCCCTGGTTTGTTTCAGGTACCTTGACCCTGCCCCCAAAGAGCTGGGGCTAACTCATCTGGACCCTGGTGTGTCTTGGTACCAGGAAATCTTGTAGATCGGACCAGGGACCAGAGTAGGTGGGGAGACTTTAGTTTTGTTTGCCCTGCTGGGAATTGAACCAAGGCGGGAAGGGGGGGTAGTGGGCGGGGGGGGGGGGGGAGGGGCTCACGTGTAAAAGGCAAATGCTCAATTGTTGAGCTTTGGCCCCAGACCCAAGAGGAGGCTTTTTTGGTTTCATTTTGTTTGAGGGCCACACCCATGGTACCCAGGGCTTACTCCTGGCCCTGTGCTCAGAGAACCACAGTGGGTGCTGGGGATGAAATGCAGGTCAGCCGCAAGACAAGTGCTTTAAATGTACTATCTCCCCCATATTATCTCCCTCCCATTCTATCTCCCTCACATACTATCTCTCCAGCCCTTGTTTGTTTTTTTTTGTGGGGAGGGAGACTCACACCCTACAGTGCTCAGGGGCTGCTACTAGCTCGTGCTTGTGGAGAGGGACCATGTGGGGCCGGGGATGGAGCACGGTCCTCCTGCATGCAGAGCATGCCTTCAGCCCTTTATGCACTCTCTCCAGCCCCAACAGGAAGCATTTTTAAAGCCTAACCAGAAATCGAACCCTAAATCTAAATGTAACCCTAACTCCCCCCAAGTGGAAGAAATTTAATTAAAAAAAACTGAAAAAATTAAGAGATAATCCAGTAGTCTGTGATGCCCCCAAGATCATATACTCTGGTGCCACGAGAGGCCCCCAACAGCAGAGTCCCCCGGTCACTCGGTGCAGGTGGCTCCCAGCTCCTGCTTGCAGGGCAGGCACCTGTGCTGAGCCATCCCCAGGACCCATGAAATGATTCTTCACTCGAGACTCTCCAAACACCTGAGAATGGGAGGCGTTTGGGTAGCGGGGTTTGTTCCTCCTTCCCAAGGACCCCAGGGATGGCGGGCGCAGAGCTCCAGCCAGGCAGCTCTCCCGAGTGCTGTGGGTAATGGTCCAACCCTGCTCATTTTCACATCAGCTGATGGTTGTTGGTCACCTGCTGGCTCCCCAGCCCCAGAGTGTGATTATAAGCAGATGTGGACTCTGCCTACACAGAGGTTACAGGCGAGTGGGGGGAGGGGAGCGCTGGCCCAGCTATGACCCAGGGGCTATGGCACCCAACATGCAGCCTGCTGCCCAATTCTTTTTCCCTTGTCACCCACCTCCTCAAAGCCAGCAGTCAAGCAGCAGCCCACAGGGAACATGGCACTCTGTGGCTAAACCTGGCATCAAGCAGGACCTTCCCCCTCACCTCCCGCAGGGATGTTCACTCCCTCTCAGCTCTGCATCTGGGGGTCTCAAGAGGCCTGGCAGGGGGCTGATTGGTGGAGCTCAGAGAGGAATATGTTAGACCTCAGTGGGGAGGAAAGTGAGGCAACATCGGCTCATGGAACTGTGGGGCTGGTGAAGGCCGGGGGTGGGGAGTTGGTCAGCCCAGAATCCTCTCTTGGTTCTTGAACTTGAAGGGCAAGTTCATTCCCCTCTATGAGTTCTGTTGACTTATCCTAAGAGTGGGGAGCCTTGTGGGGCCAGGAAGGTCGTTCATGTGGGAAGGCGTTATGCTTCGCGAATTTGAAGCCTGGTTCCCCAGCACTGCATGGTCCCAGAGCACCACCAAGAGCCGCCCGTGTGACCCTGTACACCCTAACTCTGGGTACCATGGGACTAAGCCGGGTCTGTCTGATTATCACGTTGCCTCCGTGAGCCCCAAGCCAGGCAGGAAGGGCGAGAATCAGGACTTCGAGCTGACGGCTGCCACGCTGATACTCTTGGTCCTTCTCTGTGTGCTTCGTTTCCCCCAGCCAGCTGTCCCCCTGCAGTTTAGACACCTCTGTGTTGGGTCCCTCTCTGCCCTCCGATAGGCCCTTGGATGGCAGGCGTGGATCTGTCTGCTTGAATTCGTGCCTGCAAACATGGCCTGGGGGCAGGGTGAGGCGGTGCTGTAGGTACCAGAGCCTCCTATGTTGACCCCCATTATGTTGACTGCGGAAGACTTAGAGCCACTTCCTTGTACAGGATATTACATCTGGGTATCCTTTGAAAACAAAGCACTTTAAAAACCTCATCCCAAGAGAGGTAGTACAGCAGATATGGCACTTGCCTTGCATGTGGTGACCGGGGTTGAGTCCCCACCATCCCATATGGTCCCCAAGCCCTGAGCACAGAGCCAGGAATAACCCCTGAACATCGCTGGTCTGACCCAAACACAAACAGTGACCCTGTGAGGCTGGTCCACTCACCTCCACCTTAAGGGAGAGAACAACTCAAAGGAGAGGATGCTGAAGGTCTGCCCCTGCCGGTTCCTCTCCCAGCTGCACTGCTTGTCCCTGCTCTGTTCCCGGGCTCCGCAACGCCATGGCCTCCCATTCTCTCACCCTCGTAGGTTTCCACGTGATCCCCACCATCTCGAGCATCGTCCCCGAGAGCTGCCTGCTGATCGTGGTGGGGCTGCTGGTAGGGGGCCTGATCAAGGGCGTGGGGGAGACCCCGCCCTTCCTGCAGTCGGAAGTCTTCTTCCTCTTCTTGCTGCCGCCCATCATCCTGGACGCGGGCTACTTCCTGCCGCTGCGGCAGTTCACGGAGAACCTGGGCACCATCCTCATCTTCGCCGTGGTGGGCACGCTGTGGAACGCCTTCTTCCTGGGCGGCCTCATGTACGCCGTGTGCCTGGTGGGCGGGGAGCAGATCAACAACATTGGCCTCCTGGAGAACCTGCTCTTCGGCAGCATCATCTCGGCCGTGGACCCCGTGGCCGTGCTGGCCGTCTTCGAGGAAATCCACATCAACGAGCTGCTGCATATCCTGGTCTTCGGGGAGTCCCTGCTCAATGACGCCGTCACTGTGGTGAGGGGGCAGGCCCGTGCCCATGGGCACACGGGGCACATACCTGAATCTGGGTTCCACAGGACCCCCACACTCACCCTCTAATAACTGAAGAGGGACAGCAGGTGTCCATGACCGCTCACCGCGTGCTGAGCCCCCCTGACACTCTCCTCTCCTGTAAACCCCAGGACCACCCCAGTGGTTCCTTGTTAGTCTCACTCTCCAGAGGAGGATCAGGCTTAGGGGAGTTAAGCACTTGCTGGACTCACAGAACCAGGTGAGGATCGAAGTTCCACTGGCTCACGGGCCCAGGCTTGTGACTTCACCAGGTCACATACTTCTTCCCCATTTTTTGCTGTGATGTGATCTTGGTTTACAATATGTACCCTCTCTGGGCCTCCGTTTACCCTCTTATGGAAGTTTGTCCTGAGGGTCATGTTGGGTTTGTTTTGTACATTTGTACGGGCAGCAATCACAGAAAGGGATCTTGCCTCCAAAATTTCCGGGGAGTGATCAGTGAAAGGGGTTAGGCCACTCGCTTACTGGGTGACCTAAGGCAAGTGACTGGGCCTCTCTGGCCCTTGCTCCCAGCCAGCTCCTTCCGGGAGCACGGGGCCTCCAGCCCTGTTGATGCTCGTGCTGCCCCTCCCCCTCCTCATGGAGAAGAGACCAGCAGGACGGTCAGCTGCTGTGGTCTTGGCTGCTTCTCCCTCTGCTCTCCTGCCCCCAGGTTGGCCCCGGGTGGCTGGACGAGGCCACAGCTTGGCCTGACCCTAATCTCCGAGCCAGCGTCTGTCCCTTTGAGCCTGAGATTGTGGCACACAGCAGTCACCCTCCTGGATTCCTGCTGGCCTTGCTCTCATGGAGGGGCTGGAGCGATAGCACAGCGGGCAGGGCGTTTCCCTTGCATGCAGCTGACCCAGGTTTGATTCCCAGCATCCCCTAGGGTCCCCTGAGCACCGCCAAGAGTAATTCCTGAGTGCAGAGCCAGGAGTAATCTCAATGCATCGCTGGGTATGACCCAAAAAGAAAAAAAAAAAAAAGGAAAAAAAATAAAAGACTCCATGGAACGACCAAGTGGCCCCCTGGATCTGAGAGTTAGGGTTCAGGCTGGGGCTCCGGGGACAGCGGGTCGAGCAGCCAGCCAGCCACGACTTGCCCTCAGGTGTTGCTGATCTTGCACCAGCTCCCCACAGGCTGGTCACCCCCAGTTTTCCCAGGCGAGAAGCCTGAGAGCCCGCCATGAGTTAAGTGTGTGAGTCATCCGAGGTCCCATTCCGTGATGGCAATGTCGCCGGGGTTGACTCGGGGCCTGGTGCTGACCACTGTGTCCCCCATTCTGCTCCGCTGGCCCGGGCCAAGAGCAGCACTGTGGGGGCCAGGCCCCATCCCTCGGCTACCCTGGTCCAGGCAGCATGGGTGGCCAGTGTCCGCCTCCCCTTCTTTCCAGCGCTCCAGCCGCAGGTGTGAGCACTGCAGCCTACACAGGACGGCAGGGGCAGCCCCACCCACACTCTCCCGGCCCCTGGGGCAGCCCTGTCACAGAGTCTCCTGGGCCCCCTCCCAGGGAGGGTGGTGGTACCACTGGGCCTCACAGTGGCCTCTAAGGGGAGATGGAATCTCAGACTGAGCCCACCTTGAGGTTCCTCTGCTGTCAGCGCCCCCTCCCCCCAGCCCCGTCCTGCTGCTCCTGGGCAGGGGTCCCTAGCTGGCAGGTGCCATAGCACCCCGGCACCCTGTGTTGGCTCAACTCAGCCAGGCAGGCTGCTGCATAAAAGCAGGAGGCGCTGGGCCAGGGCACCCCAATCTGCTAGCAGTGTTCCCCGATGCATCTCGTGCCAGTCCAGGTGCCCCCAAGGGCCTCCAGGCCCCCAATACCCACCTGGCTGCTCCTGGCGGCCCCTGGGACTGGGATGGAGGTTTCTAGGTCCCACTTCCAGAGTCTGGGGTCGGGGGTGCAGACTGGCCGTATACATTCCCAAGAAGCTTCCGTGGTAAAGAAGCCCCATTCAAGCCCATGGTTCGGCTTCTCCCTGCTCAAAGCTGAGACCCAGAGAGAGGTGCTCTGCCCAGGGTCATGGGGGAGAGGCTGGCATGACCAGGGGCCCAGTTCTCAGCACTGCACCTTGGAGAACTGATTTAATAACCACTCCAGGAGCTCGGCACCCTCTTCCTCGCCTTATGGATGAGACGGGAGTGGGAGTGCTTACCCCAGTGTTTGGCTTAGGCATGGCGGGGCCCCAATTCCAACCCAGGCCTGCATGGGGGGTCTGGCAGACCTGCCTGGGGTCCTTCTGCTCCCTCATGGCCTCTGTGGCCAGGTTCCGGGAAGGGGTGGGCCAGGGCCAGGGCCCGTGCTCCCACCCACCAGCCTGTACTCCCTCCCAGGTCCTGTATCACCTCTTCGAGGAGTTTGCCAGCTACGACCACGTGGGCATCGTGGACATTGTCTTAGGCTTCCTGAGCTTCTTCGTGGTGGCCCTGGGCGGGGTGTTTGTGGGCGTGGTCTACGGGGTCATCGCCGCCTTCACCTCCCGGTTCACCAACCACATCCGCGTCATCGAGCCGCTCTTCGTCTTCCTCTACAGCTACATGGCGTACCTGTCTGCTGAGCTCTTCCACCTGTCAGGCATCATGGCGTGAGTCTGGGGCCCCAGGGATGATACCCCTGCACCAGGTCCCCAACCCTGGGACTGCCCCTCAAAGCCACTGACTTGACAGCTTGGGGGTGTCTTGACCCTACCACCCTCTCCCTCCACCAGTCTCAGAGGGGTCCTTGGCTGGAGCTGAGCACAGATTCTCGAGCCTGCCAGCTGAGGGTAGCAGGTGTCCTGGAGAGGGGAGCTGGTTCCCAAAGGGTAAAGGAGGGCTAAATGGTGACTTGGGGTGGCGATGACCCCAGCAGGAGCAGGCCCAGATGTGGGCACCTTCCTGTGGAGACCCCGGGACTGTGGATGAATAGAACAGAGGATGAACACTGTACCACCCCTGCGATTCCACAGTTCCCTCTCTAACCCCCGCCCCCACCCCGCCCTGAGTTCTTGTCTGCTCTCCACTCCTGGCTGATGTCCTGGTGGGCAGAAGACTCACTTTGTCCTGGTCTCAGTTCTCTCTTCTGAACCACACAAGCTCATACCTGTGACCGCAGGGCAACTGTGAGCACCATGGCAGGACAAGGGCAGGCGTTGGACCCCCAGGGTCAGCCCAGCAAAGGGTTGTAGTTCTGCTTGGAACCCTGAACCCTCTCCCCCCCACCCCCCAGACTTATTGCCTCGGGCGTGGTGATGCGCCCCTATGTGGAGGCCAACATCTCCCACAAGTCCCACACGACCATCAAGTATTTCCTGAAGATGTGGAGCAGCGTCAGTGAGACCCTCATTTTCATCTTCCTCGGCGTCTCCACTGTGGCCGGCTCCCACCACTGGAACTGGACCTTCGTCATCAGCACCCTGCTCTTCTGTCTCATTGCACGCGTGCTGGGTAAGAGCGTGTGTGTTTGTGTATGTGTGTGTGTGTGCGTGCAGGTCGTCTGTGCAGCGTGCACATGTATGCATCTGTGTTTTACATTTAGTGTGTGTGTGCATGTGCTCGTCATGTCATGTGTGCTTATATGTCTGTGTGTGTGCGCCTATGTGTGTGTGTGCCTGCTATCTGGGACACTTGCCAAACCGCACCCCTGCAAACCTGTCCTGCACAGGTCCTTGCTCTCAAGTTCCACTCACTCTGCAGGTGCACCTCACCCCTGCCCGGTGTCTCCCCACCTTGGCGGCCATGACTGGTGGTGTTCATGGGGCTGGGGCAATCATGGGTAGGGCAATTTGCCTTGCATGTGGCTGATCCAGGTTCAATCCCTGGGACTTCATGTTGTCCCCTGAGAACCGCTTGGTATGGTTCTAAACATGAAAACAAACAAATAAAACTCCTGTGGCTCTGTGCTCAGAGCTTGTTCCTGGCAGTGCTCTGGGGACCCAGAGCTGCTGGGATCAAGCCCAGGTTTCCTGCATGCAAAGCAGGACTCAACCCATTGAGCTCCCTCCGACCCCTTGGTGTTGTTTAAACACCCTTTACCTGTGCCTGTTCTCATGAGGTTCAGTCTCGGGCGTGGGGGTTGGATCCAGGATCAACTTTTTTGTTGGTGTTGCAGGGCTGGGGATCGAACCCAGGGCCTTGCACATGCAGAGCCAGGCCTCTACAGTCTTAACTAGCTCTCTGCACTGGGAAGCTAGCCCCTGTGCACCCATCCTGTGGCATGGGTGTCACTGTGGCCTGTCTTATTTCATCTTTTCTCCCACTGCACTCCCAGCCTCTAGCCTGTGAGGCCTCCAAGGTCCATTCAGGTTTGGGCAACCCCTGAAGGATTCCCCGAGCTCTTGCTTTGAGGGGCTAACAGGTCCTGGTCTGAGGGCTCCAGGAAGTGAGTCTGGCTGGTGTAATCCTGGAAGCTGAGGCTCAGGGGAACTGGGGATAACTTGACATCTCTTTTCATTTTTGTTTTGTTACCGCTCCTGGGGGTGGGGGAGGGGCTGGAGTGATAGCACAGCAGGGAGGGGTTTGCCTTGCACACGCCCCAGGTTTGAATTGACCCAGGTTTGATTCCTCTGCCCCTCTCAGAGAGCCCAGCAAACTACCGAGAGTATCTTGCCCGCATGGCAAAGCCTGGCAAGCTACCCATGATGTATTCGATATGCCAAAAACAGTAACAAGTCTCACAATTTGTTGTGAGACGTTACTGGTGCCCACTTGAGCAAATCGAAGAACAACGGGAGGACAGTGCTACAGTGCTACTGTTCCGGGGACCAACCCCCTGGGGACTGAGCTGGGTCCCCCACCCCCACCCCTCTGCCCCTGGATCCCAGCCCTGAGCTGTTTCTCTCCCATGACCCACAGGTGTGCTGGGCCTCACCTGGTTCATCAACAAGTTCCGCATCGTGAAGCTCACACCCAAGGACCAGTTCATCATCGCCTACGGGGGCCTGCGCGGGGCCATCGCCTTCTCTCTGGGCTACCTCCTGGACAAGAAGCACTTCCCCATGTGTGACCTCTTCCTCACCGCCATCATCACCGTCATCTTCTTCACCGTCTTTGTGCAGGTGCTGGCCAGGGACCCCGCCTCTCCGTCACTCAAGAGAGCCCCTTTGCTTTGTCCCAGGGCGAGTTACTTCTTCCTCCAGGTCCTCAGTTTCCTCAGCTGTGAGGGAGGGTTGTGACAAGGGTCAGTGCTCAGCAACCCCGGGAATGTATGGCACCTTGGCTGCCGTGCGACGTCAGTGGGAAGGCGGGTGGTCTCCAGAGAAGTGGACCCGGAACAGGCCCGGATGCACATGTGGAGGGGTCTTAGGGAGGCGATTGACTATCTCAGGCACCCACATCCTGCATACTCGCCGACCTGGGCCTGCTGCCGACTGTCCCCCAAAAGGCCTCCTCCACCAGGGTCTCTGCTGCCCCCTGGGAAGTGAGGGGTTTGTGCCAGATGATACCTGGGCATCCTCCTGCCTTCTGCTCAGTGATGTCCGTGCTGAGACACAGGCTTAGCTGTGAGCTCATTCCCTTCCCTCGGGCCCCCCACCCCTGACTGGGACCTCGGGTGAGGCAATGGTCTGGGCCTCTGCTCCCCTCTCCCCCGTCCCCTCTCCCGGACCCCAGTGGGGATCATGGCTGTTTCAGGAAAAAGGAAGGTGACAGAGCCACCCCGGTGGGGCTGCCGCTTTGGTCCTCTTGTCGCTGTCAAAACTGTCCTCACCCGGGTGTGTGCTCAGGGCCTCTCTGTGAAGCAGCACTGGGCTGGGGTTTGGCACCCATTTGGATCCACCCCTCAGCCTCTGAGAGAACTTAGAAGGCCGCTGAGCACACCGGGCTCCTCCCTGTGGGGGGGAATGAAAGAGCCTCCTGCATGGTCTGGGGGTACAGACCGCCTCCGGCGGGGCCACACTCAGACCAGGGTCCAGTGACAGTGTGGGAGGTGTTCCACTCTCCAGCCTCTGGCTGTGTCTGGCTTTATGGGGGTGGAGGGTTTGGGGCCCTCAGCAGAGAGCACCACGGTTTTGGGGGCTCTGGGGGAGGGAGAGGCTCAGTGGTCCCCCTGCCAGGCTCACAGGGGGACTCTCCCTTCCCCTCCAGGGCATGACCATCCGGCCTCTGGTAGACCTGCTGGCTGTGAAGAAAAAGCAGGAGACGAAGCGTTCCATCAATGAGGAGATCCACACCCAGGTACTGGAAGCCGAGGCCGGGCCCTGGGTGCGGAAGAGGTTTTGGGGGCCAGGAGCAGCTAGACCCACCCCTTGCCTAGTGCTTGCACTCCTGCCAGGTACTCCTGCATCTCTGAGGGGCCCAGTCACCCTGTAGGCAGGTGTGGTGACTAGCCGTGAGCCCGAGGAGGGGCATCATGGGAGAAACTCAGGCCTCAGACACAGACCATTCCAGGTGGGGGTCTTAGTGACAGAGGATTTAAGAGGCCCAGAGCTGCTGCAAGGGGTTCAGGATGTGTGAGGTGCAGGCGCCACCTCCTGGCAACTCTTAAAACTGCAGGGCTGGGCTTAGCAGAGGGGTAGCCAAGAGGACTGGGAAGCGGGAGGGCCTGCTCAGAGGTCTTGGTGGGGAAGGAGCCCAACAGTGAGGCTTGACCTGGCCTTGGGCCCGTTTCAGTTCCTGGACCACCTTCTGACAGGCATTGAGGACATCTGTGGCCACTACGGCCACCACCACTGGAAGGACAAGTAGGTGGCAGGCCTGGTGGGCAGGTGGGTGGGGAGGGGTAGGGGGGCATCTCCCGGGTCGGGACCTCTCCGCAGCCCCTGGGCCCGGCTCCATCGGCTCATTCCTCTTCCCACCAGGCTCAACCGCTTCAACAAGAAGTACGTGAAGAAGTGCCTGATCGCGGGCGAGCGGTCCAAGGAGCCCCAGCTCATCGCCTTCTACCACAAGATGGAGATGAAGCAGGCCATCGAGCTGGTGGAGAGCGGGGGCATGGGCAAGCTGCCCTCCGCCGTGTCCACCGTCTCCATGCAGTGAGTGCTTGCCGGGAACAGAGCCTCTCCTTCATGCTGTGTCAGGCTGCAGCCCTGAGCCCACCCGCCAGGCCACCCAGCCCCCTGCCGCAACCTCCTCCTGGCCCAGCCCACAGTCTCCGGGCTCCAGGCACTGACCCTAGGCCTGTTTGTCCCAGGAACATCCACCCCAAGGCCCTGCCTGCCGAGCGCATCCTGCCGGCTCTGTCCAAGGACAAGGAAGAGGAGATCCGCAAGATCCTCCGGAACAACTTGCAGAAGACCAGGCAGCGGGTGAGGCTCCTGCCCGCGTCCCCGGCAGCCTTCCGTTCCCCTCTGCACCCTCTGCCCCGTCCTCACGGCTTCTCTTCCCACAGCTGCGCTCCTACAACAGACACACGCTGGTGGCAGACCCCTACGAGGAGGCCTGGAACCAGATGCTGATCCGGAGACAGAAGGTCCGGCAGCTGGAGCAGAAGGTGAGTCGGAGCCCGGGCGGCACGCGCTGGCGCCTCTCGGGGATGTGGCTTCTCCTCTCGTACCCCACTCCCCGGGGTCCCTGACAAGTGGAGCCTCTCTGATCGGGTTTTGAAGACCCAGAGCCAGGGCCAGTTGCAGAAAACCTCCCCCTCGCCCCTGAGCTCCGAGGAGGCGAGGCCTCTGCAGGCATGAGGTAGACTTTGTCCATGACTCCGTCTCCCCCCATGACGGCTTTCTCCACTCTCTGGTGAGGAAACCCAGGCTGAGAGGCATGGGTGAGGGGCAGGGAGCTTAACCAAAGTCTCCAAGCAAGACACATGCTTTGCTGGGGAAACATGGCCAGCTGCAGAGGCCTCTGTGGACCTGCCTGGGTGGTGGTGGAACAGGCCGCAGGGAGGCTCGGGATGAAGAGCGCAGATGGAGGTGCCAGAAATGGGAGGCGCCACTTCCCAGGAGGCGACTGAAGGGACACTGAGGAGGGGGACGGAGCCCTCAGGCCCGGGCACTTGTTTGAAGGGGGCTAAGGAATGAGGGAAAGGAAGCCATACATGTCCAGCCTCTGACTGGCTCACTGGTGGGGTGTCGGGGGGACACCTCTGAAAGGAGGAGGCTTTGAGTCCTTCTGATTACACGAGGTCAGCAGGGCCCTGGTCATACACATGGAGTTGGCTTTGGCGGGCACGTGTGGGCTAGAGCAGGAGATAGGCTGCCTGGACTAAGCCTTCAGCATCCCCCCAAAGCGCCTGGAGGTCACTGGTGCTGCCGGGCCAAGGGCCTAAAAGGAGCCACCACAGAAGGACTCACCTGCTTTCTGCTCCCTCAGATCAACAACTACCTGACGGTGCCCGCCCACAAGCTGGACTCACCCACCATGTCCCGCGCCCGCATCGGCTCAGGTGAGGGGAGGCAGGGGCCCGGAGGTGGGGTGCTGTGTGCCCCTGCGATGAGCCCCCCCCACCCTGCTTCAGACTCCTCCGAGCCACATGCTTCTCCTGCTTCCGCTGGGCTGGGAGATTGGCGCTCCCACGCGAGAGCTAAGGGGGCCAGGGGCTGGCAGTACCCTGAGCAGGGCAGCTTTTCCTGGGCCTGGGGCCAAGAGCAGGCTCAGGTGACTCAGGACGGCATCCATGGGGACCCCCCAGCGTGCGGAGAGGAGGCCCCTTCGCAGGGACCCTGGTGAAGTCTCAAGTCAGGTGGCTCATTCCCAGGAAGATTCTGTGGGGGTGCTGGCAGCCGCCAGCTCAGCCGTGCTCTTGCTCCACAGACCCCCTGGCCTATGAGCCGAAGGCTGACCTGCCCGTCATCACCATCGACCCGGCCTCGCCGCAGTCGCCCGAGTCTGTGGACCTGGTGAACGAGGAACTGAAGGGCAAGATCTTGGGGCTGGGCCGGGACCCGGTCAGACTGACGGAGGAGGACGAGGATGAGGACGGGGGCATCATGATCCGGTCCAAGGATACCTCCTCCCCCGGCACCGATGATGTCTTCACGCCCGGGCCCAGCGACAGCCCCAGCTCCCTGAGGATACAGCGCTGCCTCAGCGACCCTGGCCCACACCCTGACCCTGGGGAGGGCGAGCCTTTCATCCCCAAGGGCCAGTAGCGCCAGGAGCGCGGGTGGTGGCCGGCCCGCAGAGACTCTCCCACCAGAGCCAGAGCTGCTGGAGGGGGCGGGGTGGGGGGGTCCCTCGACCTTCGTCCCCTGGCCTGGCCCCACCCGTCCCGACTGCATGGCCCCCCGGGCCCACTGCCCCAGCCCCACGCAGCACGGCTTCCCCGGCCTCCCCCTGGGCAGATTGGCGGGGCTGGTGAAGCCCCCCGGGGCTGGCTCTGAGCGCCCTGCGCCTCAGCCACACCCCCTGCCCCATCTCCCCCTCCTCCTCCAAAACCAATCTTCATTTTAACCAAAGAGCCTTGGCTCAGCCTTGGGCCTGGCTGGGAAAGGAAGGATTCGTGGGGGGGGGGGGGGGGGGGGGGAGGGGGGGCCTCCCTGACCGGGAGCACTAGACTGAGGGGGGAGCGGTGACCCTTCTCCTGCCAGCTCTGTCCCCCTGGCCAGCCACCCGGCCCGTCCTTCCTCAGAGCCGCGGGCTGAGCACCTCTCTGAGCCGCCCTGTCTGGAGCTGGGGCACTCTGGACAGTGCCGTGCTCAGAGCTTCCCAACGGGACCACCCTCGGGGCTGCTGCTGGGGGAGGCCCCCGGGCTGGGACAGCGCTGCCTTTTCTCTGTTGGGTTTGTCCACGCCTACCCGGGACTCCCCGCACACGGGGGGTTCCTGTTTGAAACACCCCTCCCCCCAGCTGAGCAGAGCTCTGGCGCCCCCACCCCGTACCCACACATCCCTTCTTTGTGTCCCCATCTCTCCCACATGCGCTGCCCCCACACCCTCACCCCTGCTTCCAGGTTCTCCCCAGGCTCTGACAGCAGAAATGAGCCCCTCCTGGCTCCAATCATGATTCTGACTGGCAGACGCTGGGCCCTCCGGAGCCTTTCTGTGCTCTGAGGCCTGACCTCAGTTCCCGCTGGTCTGTTCTTCCCGTCCCTCTCATTGGGAACCCCGGAACCTCCATTTCACAGGCAGCGCCCCCGGCTTGCTGTGGAACCCGGTGCTCGGGGGAGAAGGCCTCTGCTGAGAGCAGCCAGAGTCCTGGGCCCCCCACAAGCACACACTCGCAGCCCCACTGCCGCCGAGGCCAGGCCCAGGCCTGCTAGCGTCTGTCCTCCCGCTGGGGCACCCCCCTCCCCCAGGATCGTGCAATAGTCGAGTCCCTCCTCCCAGCAGACCGGGCAGCAGGTGCTCCTCTGTCCCCCCACCCCCACCCCACTCCATGCAACTGCTGTTTGGGGCAGGAGTCACCCTGCAAAGGTGACGTTGACAACCACAGTCAAAGCCACCACAGCCGCTGCTGCTCTGCCGCCTGTACAGAAGAAACCGAATCTTTTTCATATTCTAATAAATCCGTGTGAGTTTTTTATAAGAGTCAGGGCTGCTTCACTGGGGGCCCCGGGATCTGGGAGACGAGGCTGGCCAGGGACCTGAAGATCTTTGCTTGGTGGCAAGCGCTAAGAAATGCCTAAGCCCTGCCCACTGCTGGCTGGTTAGTCCTGTGTGCCAGCCACGGGGATAGAGGGGTGAGCGAAGCAGGGCCACCCACCCTGCATTGCCCTGGCCCAGGAATAGTGTGGTCACATTCGTGAATGAAAGGTTGGATGTGGGGGTAGGGGGATGGATGTTCCCCACGAGAGGACTGGTGAAGAAATGGAACTTAGCCGGGTGAAGGTGGGGTCAGATCACCCAAATATTCTCACTGCGAGCTGCACCTGGGAACATTCTGGAATCTGAGAAAAGGCTGAGGGGCTGGGATGGGGTGACACAAGGAGAGGCAAGGATGGGACCTTGGGGTGGAGAAAGGAGATCTCAACAGATTCAGCGTGGAGTGCTTTCTTTGCATATGGGGGACCCGGGTTTGAGCCCCAGCGCCCCCTGATTTCCCAGCACCAATGGGTATGGTACAAAAGCAAAAAAATGGGAGCTTGTGGTGAAGTAACAATTGACCTGAGTGCACTCTGCCACCTGGGTGCAACGCATCAGCCCTTCTTGAAATGCTCCCTTGCTGGTGTCTGTCAGGGCAGGTTCCTGGGTGCGTTTCTGAAATCTGACACCAGAGGGCGTTTGGCCCACCCTGCCCATCCCTGTGTCCTCACAGAATTCAACTGAGGCACTGTCCAGAGGGTGGGCAGAGGACATACCTGGGATGGCATCCAGGATGGACCCGCAGGAAGCCTAACGGCGTGAGAGGAGGGAGCTGTGTCCATGGCAGGGGTTTGGGCCAGAGTTGTGCCACAGGGGCCAGACACGGCCCTGCCAGGCTGAAAGACATAAGGCAAAAGTCTTGCTTCTGTGATCCCATGGTGCCTCCCTGTTGGCACCGTTAACTGAAAGCAGAAGGGAAGGTGCCTGCACATCCCAGTCCCTGCAGGTGGAAAGGAGTTTGCGGGGGACAGGTCATCCTGCAGGGCTGATTCTACTGTGTCCAACATCCACCCTGTCCCTCAGATAAAAAATGTGTGTCCCGCCTTGGGATGTGACCCAGGGGTACAGCATGTGCCTGTCTCATACGAGTTTGAGCCCCAAACTTTCTGGCCCCCCCTAAGCACTGCCAGGTGTGGGCACCAACACCACAACTTTAAAAAACAACGAATTTCCCTATTAATAGTTGCAACATTTGGGGTGATGAAAAAAAGGTTTGGAAATAGTTCCTGGTGATGTTTATACAACATTATGAATGTATCTGATGCTGCTGACGGCTCTCTTTTAGATGCTTGGAGTTTGAAGTCCCTGCTGCAGCAATATTGGCTGGTACCGGGGAAGGGGTACGAAAAAAAAAAAAGATTTGCGTTTATTATGTGAATGTTACCTCGATTTTTCTTTTTCAAGTCCATCCCCAGCCGTGGACAGTCTCATCAGCCACCCCATCTTGCCATCAGTCATCCTCACCCGTTCCAAACTTAGAACATCAGTCCTCAGCAGGGTTCTCTCAAAGAGACAGCAGGGGTGGGGGCGTGGGGGGAGAGTAGACAATAAACAGCTGCCACGGCCCCTTCTGAAGTTGGGCACAGGCCTCGACAAGCAATCACGGCGCCTCTTCCTCCCCAGCACGTCCTCACTCCAGCTGCCAACACTTGGGCTGATGGAGCTCCTTGCATACTGAGCTGTCCCAAGTTTCATTCCTGTGCAGATTCAGGTTTGCTGTTGTTGGGTTTGAGGCTGCACCGGGTAGCGTTTGGAAGGCTACTTATTTCTCAGTCCTCAGGGCTCAATCCGGGCAGTGCTCAGGGGACCCCATGGTACTAAGGACCAAATCCAGGCCTCCCGCGCTCAGAGTGCTAAGCTCAGTCCTTGGCACTGTCTCCCCAGCCAGCAGCTCAGGTTGACACTGAGATCGAAAATCCCCACTACCATTATTGGGCATGGGACATCTAAGAAGTGCCCAGTGCATCCTCTGGATCTGGGCCACAATCGCTCTGCCTCATTTCTGCTTTCCTCCTGGAAATCTACATCAGATATCCTATGTGGCTCAGTTGCCCCGTCTCTGTCACTTGGTTAAGCAAAATAAAATAAAAATAACAATTGTGAGATGAGGGACCTTATTGAACACCCCCACTCCCCCAAATCTGTTTTAGAGCCTTGCCTAGCAGAAGACAGATTCTGAAATCTGCATTGGCATTCTCTCTGTTGTTCAACTCGTGATGCCTCTGGAAAATTCTGCTCTACACTTATGAAAGAATGAGAATGTCTTGGCATTAATATGAAAATAGGATTTGATCTCACAGAATCCTTAAAAGTGTTTTGGGGATCCCAGGAATCTTGTACCCACACTTTGAGAACCATGGCCCTGGACATGGCCCCAGACAGGAAATCCAGTCTGGTCTTTGCAACCGGCAGCTAGGGTATGCCACAGTACCGGGTACTAGACCAGACCTGGTGAGGGAAGTACACTGAGCATGAACATGTTCACTTGCAGTCAGAATGATAGTACAGCTGGTAGGGCCCTGGCCTTGCGCTCTGCTGATTCAGTTTCAATCTCTGGTACCACTTATGGTCCCCCAAGCCTATCAGGAGTGATCCCTGAGCATGACCAGGAGCAAGCCCTGAGCATGGCCAGATGTGCCCCAAAGTGCCCTCCCCCCCCCAAAAAAAAAGGTAAAATTGTGGGTCAGAAAGATAGTAGAGTGGATGTGGCCCACCTGGGTTTGATCCCCAGCATCCCATTATGGTCCCCGGGGTCCTGTGAATGGAGCCAAGAGTTAAGCACTGAGCACCGCGAGGTGTGGCCCCCAAATAAAACAAATAAATGTTCATTTGCTAGTATGTAATAGTGGCCACAAAATTAGGAGCTTAATGTGAATTTCTTCTCTCGGTTCCACAAGTCAGATCCTGAAACAAATCTCAGACTCAGCAAGGTCGCCTTCCTTTTGGGGTCCCTTAGAGACTTTCTCTGGCCTTTGCCAGTACAAGATGCAGCTTCACCCCTGACTTGCACAGATCCTTCCCTCCTAAAAACCAGCATGGTCCAATGACACACCTCTTATCACTGACTGCCCCCCACATAAAGACCCCATGCTGGAGCGATAGCACAGCGGGTAGGGCATTTGCCTTGCACACGGCCAACCCGGGTTCAATTCTCAGCATCCCATATGGTCCCCCGAGCACGGCCAGGAGTAATTCCTGAGTGCAGAGCCAGGAGTAACCCCTGAGCATTGCCGGGTGTGACCTAAAATGCAATAAATAAATAAATAAGAAATCCAGAGCTTCCTAGTCCCCTCCCTGCCCTGTGGCCGCAGTGATGCAGGGGTTTTACCCCTCCCCATGGCCGCAGTGATGCAGGGGTTGCTACCCTCCCTGTGGCGACAGTGATGCAGGTTTGCACCCCTGGTCTAGGAGCTCCAGCACTCCCCTCTCAGTCGCAAGCTTGCTGCAGTTCAGCCTTGAACTGAGATTCTCACACACAGCCTGTGGGGCTGTTGTGAAGACCAGGAGTCACACGTTTAGTTGTGGTACGGGGGATTACTTTTAGCAAGGATCCAGCCCTTAGCCTCAGACCTGCAAGGGAGGCGCCCTACCCGGAGCTGTTCCCTCCCCACCTCCATATTCTCAGTCTTAGTCTGAATCCATCTGCAGCTTTGGTTCTCTCTGGACTGTGTTCCCGGGTCCCCAGGTCATGTGGACTGTCATCTACTTCCATACTATGACCAGGCCCTTATCCCTGACTCTGTAGGCAGGATTCAGGGATCTAGGAAGAAGTTAGCATCTCAATATGTCCTTCAGTCCCCAGCTTCTCAAACTGTGGGTCGTGGACATATGGGGTCATGTAACTTTTGTTTGTTTGGGGACCATACATGGTGGTACTCAGGAATTACTCCTGCCTCTGTGCTCAGAGATCATTTCTGGAAGTGCTTGGGGGACCACATGGGGTTTCCAGGATCAAACCCAGGCCGGCTGTGTGCAAGGCATGCTCCCTACCCACTGTACTATTGCTCTGGCCCCGTCATGTAACTTTTCATAAATTTGTTTTAAAATTATTTGGGACCATTAGTATAACCCCAAGACATTGGGATGGGAGTATATCTCTCTGAAATTCCTAAGTTCAGAGCCAGGAGTAACCCCCAAGCATTGGCAGATGTGGCCCAAAACCCAAAAGGAAAAAGAGGCAGAATGTGCGCATGGAGTGCAGGGTGGCCAGATGAAATCATTCATGAGGGAGGGCCAGAATGTGGCGAGGGGCTGGAGTGGGTAGTACAGCGGGTCAGGTGTTGGACTCGTACGCAGCCAACCATCCCCCAGCACCTGGGGTAGTTCCCTGATCCCCCCGTGAGGGACCCCTGATCACAGAGCCAGGAGTCAGCCCTGAGTGCTGCTGATATGGCCCATAAACAAAAGCACAATGTGGCTGGGGGCAACGGGTGAGCAGATTGGCTCAGTCTGTTGAAGGTTACTAAGAGTTTGGGTCTCTCATAGGTGAGGAGAGGATAATGGGCTTGAAAAAGAGATCAGTAATCAGGGATGTGGGCTGGAACAATAGCACAGCAGTAGGGCCTTTGTCTTGTGTGCAGCCGGCCGGCTGAGGGCTGAGCCGGGTTCGATTCCTCTGCCCCTCTGGGAGAGCCCAGCAAGCTACCGAGAGTATCTCGCCCGCCCTTGCATGGCAAAGCCAGGCAAGTTCCCCGTGAAGTATTCAATATGCCAAACACAGTAACAAGCCTCACGATGGAGACGTTACTGGGCCCGCTTGAGCAAATCGATGAACAACGGGAGGACAGTGCTACAGTGCTAATACAGTCTGTCTTTTATGGGGCAAGGAGGAGCCAGGCCACACCCAGCAATGCTCGGGCTCACACCTGTCTTTATGCTCAGAGAGCATGCCTGGCAGTGCTGGGGGACCGTGTGCAGTCCTAGGAACAACCGGGGCCAGCTGCGTGCGAGGCAAGTGTCTCCGTTCACCCTTGTACTCTCTCTCTCTTTCTCTGGCCCAGTCACCTTTAGAGACACCGGAAGTGTGCCCTTAAGGCTGTGTTGTCCATGCATGGCCAGCGCTGACATATCAGGAAGCCTCGCCTGTTAGCTGCCCAGCGCCACTCCCCAACTATAAGCTGTAGGGAAATCAATGGAGCAGTAAGAGTCGGTGGTGCCATGGGAACCTGAGCTGCCTGTCTCGAAATTCCCCGCACCTGTCGACTCGCTCAACTCTAGCCTCATCTACACTGTCCAGTGTAGAAGGTGCCACACATGTCCAGCTTTGTGATTAAATGGGTCAGATAATACCCATTCCTGGTTTCCTGAGCCACTTGGTGTCGGGTCCCCAACAGGTATTCGGTGGTCTCTCTAGTGTCTGCTTGTAAGCCAGGAGTTGTAAGATGGGGAACTGTTCTTGGCAGAAGTAGCCATGAGTGAACCCCACCCCTCAGGGTCTGTAACTGTTCTGTGACCCTCCTATGAAAGTTGGTCTATAGGACTCTTTCTCTGTCACTGTCGCTTCCAAACCATCAAGCTCAGCACCTGTGACAGGTGGCTTGCTCAGCTGTCTGGACCTGCAGCAGGCCTTGGGCAAAATTTGCAGTTTGGTGGGTTTCCCAGTCACACAGCCAAGGGTGGGATACATGTGACCTCAAAAATCCAGAGTCAGAGGCTGAAGTGATAGTACAGGCGGTGGGTGCTTTCCTTACATATGGCTGACCCGGGTTCAGACCCTGCATTCCATATGTTTCCCTGATTGCTGCCAGGACTGGTACCTGAGCACTGTCAGGCATACCCCAAAACCAAAATTTTTTTAAAAAATTTCAGAGTCTGGGGCCAGAGCAATAGTACAGTGGGTGAGGTGTTTTGCATGCGGCTGACCTGCATTTGATCCCCGGCATTCCATATGGTTCCCTGTGCACCTCCAGAAGTGCAGAGCCTGGAGTAACCACTGAGCACCACCGGGTATGACCCAAAAAGAAAGAAAAAAAAAATCCAGAGTCCCAGCCAACACTTTGCCTTTCTCCGCAGTGGGCAAGTCAAGTGTCCTTTATTTTAGAGGTGGTATCCTGGCTTGTTCCAGATCATTGGGGACTCTGGAAACTTCCTTCCCATGCTACACTCTTCCTTTGGCACATGTCTCTTTTGCTAATAGCCTAGAGGGGCGTTTCTCAGCCAGGAGTCATGTGGTCTTCCCATCAAGGGACCACAGGTAAAAATTGCATAAACTGGAGGCCATGGCATGAAGCTAGGGCTTAACTGGTAGAACAGAGGTGCCACAGGAAAGAAACAAGGTCAGAAAAAGGTCATTACCAAACTATGATAGGAAGTGCTCTAGGCCACGGAGGTGTCTCCAAGGGCCAGAGCACAAACTTTGCATGAGGGAGAGCTGTGACACCAAATGGTCCCCTCGGCGCTGAGCCAAGAATAACTGCTGAACCCTGCTGAGAGGACCCCCCCAATCTAAAGTGCTCACAATTTCCTGCTCACTAAAGCCCAGTTGCCATAGTTACCAGCATGATGGATTAGCACATTGTTTTGCTCTGTATCAAGATAATCAGAGTCCCTTTGGACGATATTCCGACAGACCAAGAGATCAGACAAAGCCCTGACGCAGTGGAATGAAGATATACGGCTTCACTGGACCCGCTTGGACTGAGCACAAAGCCAGGAGCTGAGCACCACTGGGTGTGGCCCAAAGCCCTTATAAATAAGTGACGGCAGGTCATAAATTTGACTCACTGCTAAAGTGCATGCTAGCAAAGAGGGCAAGAAAGAACAAAAGAACAAAAAAAAGAAAGGCGGAAGGAAGGAAGAAAGGAAGGAAGGAAGGAAGGAAGGAAGGAAGGAAAGAAGGAAGGAAGGAAAGAAGGAAGGAAGGGGCAAAGACAGGTGGCCAGCGAGCTAGTTCAAGAGACTCAAATGCAGACATTATATGCAGGAGGCCCAGGTTTGATCCTCAGCATTCATGGTCCACTGAGCACCACTGAGCAATTGCTGAGCACTTCTGGATATAGCACAAAAAGAAAACCAGCAAAAACAAACAAACAAAAATGTATGTTAGACCAGAATACACATGTTATACTGCTTCATGCTAGTAAAGATTTCATATTCTGGAGCTGGGGGAAAGAAGAGAAAGTTAGGGCACTTGCCTTACACACAGCTGATCCCAGTTCAATTCCCAGTACCATGTATGATCCCCCGAGCACCACCAGGATCTATCCCTGAGCACAGAGACAGGACTTAAAAAAAAAAAAGTAAGAGGGGGGCAGTATAGGCATGGGCCGGGGTGTGACTCAGCAATATAGTGGGAAAATTAAGAGCAAAAGCAGGAAACTGGAGGCAGGACCTCTGAGTGACCCATCCTAGAAGCTGGGCAGAGATGAATAGGCCGTAAATCATAAGTTATGGCCAGAACAGAGCAGAGGAGCCAGACTGATGAGGCTGCTTGAGCAGGAACGGAACAAGGTCACGGAAACAATTAGTAAATGTCTATATGGAACCTAAAACAGAATGTATTCGTCACCGATCTCACCAAGCACCATTGTGTATGTCAGACGAGATACTGCTCCATGGAATCGGTGTAGGCTGTGTCTGACCCACAGAAGCTCTCTGTACGCTGTGCTCAGGTTCCACTGGTTTCAGTGCTAGCCAGGTGGAGTCTGCGTGACTAATGAAAGCTGGCTCCCCTGATAATCTCTCAAGTGTTTGCATTTGTTTCTGGTCGGATTTCTTGCTCTTTGTTTATTTTTGTTTGGGGATCACACCCAGCAGCGCTCAGGACTTACTCCTGGCTCTGCACTCAAGGATCACTCCTGGCGGTGCTCAGGGGATCTTATGGGATGCGATGAACGCAGGAGGGCCATGTGCAAGGCAACTGCTGTACCATCATTCTGGCCCTTCTTGGCCAGATTTTGGTAACAGCTGTAGAGTGCTTACCTGTCATGTATAAGCCCTGAGGTCAATCCCTGGTGCAGGTGGAAAGTGGGGGACCTCTTTGTGCTGGGGGTTTCTTTGAGCCTCCTGCACGCAGCCCTCCAGGCCTGCAAGAGCAGCTCTCCAGGCAACTTCCATTATCTCCTCCACATTTCCTGAGGCATCAGAAGGCACAGCTGTCTCCATAGTGACTAAAGCCAGTCTTCCCAGCCCCGCTCAGGCTCTCTCAGCCCTGAGCCTGTCAGTGCTGGCACTGCCTGCCAACCACCACTGTCCTTTCCTGCCACCCCACTCTCAGATGCCAGTCAAGATGTGTGGGCAAGCTGAGCCCGGGACCTGTTTCCTGACGACACTGGAACAGGTTACCATGATGGGGCTGACCCTGAGGATGGACACAGAGAGTACGCAGAGAGGAGTCACTGAAGAAGGGATGGCAGAGGAACAGTGACAATGTGGGGAGCATAGTTAGAGGAGGCCTAAAGGCTGGAGAAGCACACAAGGGCTGCTGTCCCAGTGCCAGGGAAGGTCCTGGAGGCTGGAGAAGCCACCTGGGAAAATGGAGAAAGGTGGAGTGCCGGCTGGAGCCTGAGCATACAGGACACTAGGCCCTGTCTGAGGATAGGAAGGTCACCCCCGCCGTCCCGCAGACTGGCTTTGCTTGGAGGTGTGTGATGTGTGTAGATCATGTATGTGCTGTGAGTTATGTGTATGTAATGTGTATGGTGCATATACAGTGTTGTGGTGTATAGACAATGTGCATGTGGTGTGTGGTATGTATGTAGTATGTGGTGCATATACATATGTGGTTATATGTGTGATCTATGTGGAGAATGTGATCTGTGTGGTATATACACAGTGTGTGTGGAGTGTAATGTGTGTACTGTGTATACAAGTCTATGTATTAGTGGTGTGTGATGTGTGTGGTGTATATAGTGTGTGTATAGTGATGTGTGTAATGTGTGCAGTGTATATATAATGTATATAGACACTGTGTGATGTGCATGGTGTATATAAGGTGTGTATAGAGATGTGTGTAATGTGTGCAGTGTATATACAGCATGTGTATAACCTGTGGTGCATATACAGTGTGTGTATATACACTGTGTGTGATGTATATAACAGTGAGTGTATAGTGATATGTGTGTGGTATATATGCAGTATGTGTATAGTGTGTTGATGTGTATAACGTGTGCAATGTGTGTAATCTGTGTGATGTATATACAGTGTGTGTATAGTGATGTGTATAATATGTTCAGTGTATATACACTGTGTGTAATATGTGTGGTACATATACTGTGTGTGACGCATGTGGTGTATTACGGTGTGTATAGCGGTGTGTGTATGTGTGTAGTGTGTGTTACTGTGGAGTAGGGAGTCTCTATCCCGGCTGACTGCGAGCATACAGCCTTCCTTCCTCTCCTGGAATGGGGTCTCCCAGCCTGGCTTCTGTTCTGAGAACCTCCAGTGTGTTCTGTGCTTGGGAAAGGAGGGGAGGGGTTCCTGTGAGCACTGGAACCACCTCCTTAGACTCAGGGTCTCCCAGAAAGGGGCCTCAGGAGGGAGGAGCCTGAGACTTGAACCTGGCACGGAAGTCCCTGTGTCTAACTGCAGAAAGAGAAAGGGGCAGCTTTAGTCATGAGTCTTTGTTCCCCTCCCAGAGTCTCCCACCATCCTGCATCCTGGCAGAGGAAGGGAAGTCAGAGGTGACCCCTCAGAGCCCTCCGTAGCAAGTGGTAGAGAAGCCCATGTTCCCACGTGGTCCATGTCTGTGGGACCAGGCTCAACCTAAACGACTCAACCACAGCCACTGTTTCAGCAGACACCAGCCATGGCCCTGGGTTTTCTGGGTCCACTACACAGTCCGGGACACACCAGATCCTTCCACCTACATGTCCCACGGCTCTGCTGTGCAGCGGTGTCTGAGCCAAGCACAAACCATGAGGTGTCACATGTGCATTTGTTGAAACTCTGTTCCAGATGCAACAGAGGCTCAGAGCAGTCCCCACTGAGGGGAAGCAGATGTCCTCGGCCCTTATTGACCAGAAGCCATTCTCTAGTGCTGACCACAGTGAGAGTATCAGTTTATTTCCCACCTACCCCTGAGGCTCGCACCCCAGATCTCAGAAACGGCCTCCCAGAAGCCTGTGCAAGGGACCATTGGCTGGCTCGGTGGCCAAGCCATGAGTGTGATCCTGGTGGCACTGCCTCTGGGGTCCTGGTGCCCCACAAAGTGCACCGTGGCTAGCAAACCAGTGTGTGCCCTCAGTGACTCACCATGACAGCAAGGGGGGAAACAGTGATTCAACAGACCTGGAGTTTTAGAGAAACGCTCTTCTGCTCTGGCCTGCAGAGGGTCTTAAAACCCCAGCTCGGGAATGCACAGCAGGGCTGAAGTGAGGAGCCGAGGTATGGAGTCCTCAAAGCAAGAGAACTGGTTTCTTGGGGTTTGGGCATTGACAGTATGGGGTGAGCAGAAATCTCTGGGGGGATAGACATGTTCTCTATCTTGATTGGGTGTTGTCAAAACTCATCGAATAGCACACTGAGGACCTCGTGCATCTCAGTCTGTGTAAATGCCATCTCCATTTTTAAGAGCTGCTATTTTACCAAATACAGCCCTGTTCCTCCCGGACTCACATCCAGGCACAGCTAAAGCTGTCATGGGCTGCAGCACCCACACTGGGGGCAGACAGCAGGTGGTGAGCATCTAGTTGGCCTTGTAAGGTTCCTGAGCAGGTGAAGCAGCAGAAGGAGGCAGACAACTGGAGGGTGTCCTGTCAGAATATCAGGGAGAACAGACAATTTAGGGGTCAAACGCAGTGCTGGGAGGGGCACTGGGGCTCCATCCAGTGTAACAGGTCCAGGGTACCAGGGAAGAGGCATATGACCTGGAGACTGAACTCAGGGCCTGGCCCAAACTAGGCCTGTGATCTCTCTGCCTCAGGCCTGACATTCTTCAGAACCGGAGGAAAGGCCTTTGCAGCTGGACAATGAGAGAGAGAGAGAGGGAGGGAGAGAGAGAGAGAGAGAGAGAGAGAGAGAGAGAGAGAGAGAGAGAGAGAGAGAGAGAGAGAGAGAGAGAGACCCAGAAGAGGTAGGCCAGGGCTGGAGCAATAGAACAGCAGGAAGGGCATTTGCCTTGCCCGTGGCCAACCTGAGTTCAATTCCCAGCATCCTGTATGGTCCCCCAAACACCGCCAGGAGTAGTGTTCCTGAGTGCATGAGCCAGGAGTAACCCCTGTGCATCGCCGGGTGTGATGCACAAGAAAACAAAAAAAAAAAAAAAAAAAAAGAAGTGGGCCCAGGTCTGATCCCTCAGGCTCCACGGGTCAGGGAAAGGGACGGAGCTCACAGCTGTAAACATTTGTTGCCTGGCTTGCTTTGGGCTCCATGGATAACCGGTGCAAAGGGGTGTGCAGTGAAGGAAGGATTAAAAAGGTTGTGGCATAGCTACACAATGGAATATTGTGTATCTTCAAGGAATGATGAAATGACCTTGAGTTAAAGAAATGAGAAAGACAGAAGAAAAAAATTCAGGGGGAACATAAGAGGTAGGTGAGAAGTAATGGGGAAAGGGGCAGGAGCCTCCGTTACATCTGTGGGAAGAGGTGAGTTCTGTGTATATACCTGAGCCGCACAGCCTTCAACACTGGATGCAGGACCCAAACTACTAAAAGCAAACTGGAAAATGTGCCTGTGGAGGAGGCAGCTGGGGGCTGGGAGGGCCCTGGGACACTGATGAGAGGAAGCTTCATACTAGGTGGGGCCTGGGGGTGGGGCTTGGTGCTGGAACATTGGAGCTGAACTCAACTGTGAATAACTTTGTAAACCTTGGTGCCTTAATGAAAATATAAAAACGAAAAAGAAAAATCTTGTAAAAAGGCCAGAGAGTGGTTGGAGCGGTAGAACAATGGGTAGGGCATTTGCCTCGCACGCAGTTGGCCCAGGTTCAGCATCCCATATGGTCACCTGAGTACCACAAGGAGTGATTCCTGCATGCAGAGCCAGGAGTAACCCCTGAATTTCAGCAGGCGTTGCCCAAAAATAAAAAGAAAAAGAAGGGCAGAGAGATAGAGATAGGGGGTTAAGCTGCTTGCCTTGCATGTGACTGACATCAGCTTGATCCCTGGCACTACATATGGTCCCCCAAGTATCATCAGAAGTAACCCCTGAGCATAGAGCCAGGAGTGACCCCCGAGCACCTCCAGGTATGGCCCACGCCTCCCCAGGGAAAAATCAGGAGACGTGGGCAGTGTCCCAGGTCTAGGTGAAGGACATCGGGAGCAGATGGTGCTGGGGAAAAGTGTCCTCCATAGTACAATGACAGACTCTCTGGGATGCGCACAGGAAGTGTGGGGAGACCAAGGACCAAGGAAGACACCCAACACCCACACAGAAGAAGAGGTTAAAGGCAGAAGATCCAGAGTCTCCTTTGGTTCTTATGGGTCTAATTTGGGTCCCAGGAGCGCCCACCCAGGTGGAAAGGCTGGAGGTGAAGGAAGGAGAGACACAGCCAGGCAGAAGGAATAGGCGCAAACTGAGGGTTGGTAGAGGGGGGTTTCCCCAGAGCCAGGCCAGGAACGAGCGGCGCCAGCTTGCCTGCTGCCTAACCAGGAGCCTGGTGCACCTGGGACGTCCCATTCAACATTTGACAGAGTACCCCATTAAATACAGGGACAAAACCAGAATGGGGGTATTCTACAGAAACAATGGCCCTTTTCTTCAGGAAAGGAGCAAGACAAAAAAAATAAATAAATAAGTGAATAAATAAATAAAGGAGTAGAAGGGTGCAGTGAATGGTTCTTGTTTGGCTCTTTATGCAAATGAGCTCACTGTCAGACCCTTGTTTATGGAGCAATCAGGGAAACCCAGAGACTCGAGCTAAGAAATTACTGTTCATTTTCATGTTAACAATGAGACTGTGGTCGTATTTTCTAAGGACTTTATCTTTGAGAAATCCATAGCGAGTATTGATTTCCACATTAATGCAATAAATAACTGGGATTTGTTTCTGAAATAACAGAGACACGCAGAGCGAGGTGGTGTAGGGCCAGGAAACAGCATCCACAGGTGGGTGGGCGCAGACATCATCCTATTGTTCCATTTCAGTTGTGTCTGGAAATGTTCATAACAGGAAAAAGTTAGAGAAAGAAAAAAATCAGAAGAACCCTGCCTATTGGATTTGTCAAGAAGGGCACTGATAGATTTAGGAACCATGTCCGGCGCAGACAGAGAGACAGAGATGAATAAAGGGAAGGAACTAGAAGAAGTTTATTGGGGTATCCTCCCAGACAAAACTCCACAAACCTCGGGTGAGGCTGGGGTAGAATCGTGCCCTGGGAGTGATTAAAGGGGATTTTAAGTTGTCTTGGGCAGGAAAAGGTGAGAAGGGAACAAACCAGTGGAGCCGGTGTGCTTGGTCTGGCCTGTTATCTGTAGGGATGGATGAGAAGAAGCGTGGAATGCAGCCTGGTGGCTTCCTGTCGCCAGGTGGTCTTGTCATCCGCACCCGGAACAGGGTGATCTCTGATTTGTGGAGCGTCACTATTTCATCCACTGGCTGCCTTTCAGTTCTGAGCAAACCTTACAGGCACCAGTCACCAGACAGGATTGGGGACCCTCGATCCCTCGATTATTAGGAACCTTTGGTGACTGAAAGCCATATGGGAGCTGCAAGAGGAGCAGGCAGAAATGCAGACATGCCTAGATGACTCTGGTTGGTTTGTTTTGGGGACCTGCCCAGCAACACTACAGGATTAGTCCCTGCTCAGTGCTCAGAAACTGCTCTGGAGGTGCTATGGGGACCCTGTGTTGCCAGTGATTGAACCCAGGGTGCCAGCACGCAAGAATGCTCTCCAGCCTTTGCACAATCTCCACAGCTTGACGAATAAAGGGAATTATTTGTTGCTAAACGAATTTAGGTTGCTAAATCCAAGAGCAAGGCCTTGAGGCAGTAACAGGAGCAGGTAAGGGCAAGGAAATGCTGCAGAATCAGTTGACTTCATTTTGTTTTGTTTTAGGGTCACACCCTGCTGGCTCTGTGCTTAGGGCTCACTCCTGACAAACTCGGGGCCATAAGGGATGCTGAGGATTAAATCCCTGGAGGGCCACATGCAAGGCAAGCACCTTACCTGCTGACTACCACTTTCACCCCAATCAGTTAATTTTGAGTTGACCCAAGGTGTTTCACCCTAGAAAGCCTGATTTGATCATGTGAGCCCTGGAAAGAGATTCTACAGCTGGATTCAAAGAGCAACCCAGCACGATGTGCAGAGAAGCCACATGGAGGAAGCAGCTCTCAGAGCTGAGAATGGAACGGATTGTTTTCAGGAATGGAGGGATCTAGGGCCAGAGTTATTGTACAGCAGGCAGGGCACTTGCAGCCAATCCTGGTTCGGTCTCCAGCACCCCATATGGTCCCCTTCTCCAACCAGGAACAATCTCTGGGCGCACAGCCAGGAGTAAGCCCTGAGCAATGCCAGGCGCAACACACACACACACACACACACACACACACACACACACACAAAATTGGAGAAAAAAAAAGATTGTGTGGATCTGGTCTGGGAGACAGTAAAGAGGTTAAGGCACTTGCGTTGCACGTGGCTATGGCCGTGACAGCAATTTGAATGGCAGCACTGCATATGAATCCCTGAGCTGAGAGTCGAGAGTGGCCCCTGAACATAGAGCCAGGAGTATCCCCTAAGCACCACCAGACACTGCCCCCACCTCCAAAAAAAAACTGTAAGAAACCCAGTCCTGCAGGGATTCTGCCAGCAATTCTGCCCCCAAGATACAACTAGAAAGCAACTGGAAGAAGCATCCAGTTGCAGATAAGACCACAGCCTGGCCAATGTCTGCCTGGGCCCGGGAAGATCCTGAGCAGGAAACTCAGCAAAACCGTCAGCCTTTAATCCCCTAAAACTGTGACATCTTACATTTGTATAAATACTTTGTTCGTTTTTGATATTTAGTTTTTGGGTCACACCTGGCTCAAGGGTTACTTTAAGTTGCACAGAACAAATACAGCACTGTAGCACTGTCCTCCCATTGTTCGTTGATTTGCTCGAGCGGGCCCGTAACATCTCCATTGTGAGACTTGTTGTTACTGTGTTTGGCATACTGAATACGTCACGGGTAGCTTGCCAGGCTTTGGCGTGCAGGTGAGATACTCTCAGTAGCTTGCCGGGCTCTCCGAGAGGGGTGGAGGAATTGAACCCGGCTCGGCTGGGGCAGCTGCATGCAAGGCAAACGCCCTACCGCTGTGCTATAGCTCCAGCCCTTGAACAAATACAGATGCTTGTTTTATTTGTGCCTGGAAGAGGAACTCAGAGATGTTTGTAAACTCCTAGAAAATGATTCAGTTGAAAAAGAAAATCTTAGAGAAGTGAAAAGAGATGGGGATTGAGAAGGAGCAGGAACAGTTCTCCGGGACATACGGAAGCTGGAAGGCTTGCAGACATAGTGAAGAGAAGATGAATCGATCTCCAAGACACTTAGAAGTCATCCTTAGAAGATAAAAAAAGGTCATCACTGAGAATGAACCCTGGGGGCTGGGGACAGAGCTTAGTGATACAGGGCGTTCTTCTTGCATGTGAGGTCCTGGGTTTGAGTCCAGCACAACACACAGAGACACACACAGAGAATGAGCCTGAGAAAGTAGGAAAACTGAGAAATAAGGAAATGAAATAGTCATCTTGAGAGAGTGGAGAAGCTGTACTTATTAGAAAAATACTATGGGATGGAGGTGAGCAATAGTACAGCAGTAATGGCACTAGCCTTGCACATGGCCAACCCCAATATCACATAAAGGTAAAGGTAAAGGCCCTCCCGTTGATCGTCGATTTGCTCGAGCGGGCCCAGTAACGTCTCCATTGGAGACTTTGTTGTTACTGTGTCTGGCATATCGAATACTCTCGGTAGCTTGCCAGGCTCTCCGAGAGGGGCGGAGGAATCGAACTCGGGTCGGCCATGTTGGCCGCTTGTAAGGCGAACGCCCTACCCGCTGTGCTATATGGTCCCTCAAACCCTACCAGGGTGATCCCTGAGTGCAGAGCCAGGTGAAAGCTCTGAGCACCACTGGGTGTGACCAGAAAGAAAGAAAGAAAGAAACAAAGAAAGAAAGAAACAAACAAAGAAAGAGAGAGAGAGAAAGAAAGAAAGAGAGAGAGAAGGAAGGAAGGAAGGAAGGAAGGGAGAGGAGGGGAGGGAGGGGGAAGGGAGGGAGGGAAGGAGAGGGAGGAAGGAAGGAAGAAAGAGAGGAAGGGAGAGAGGAAGGAGGGAGGGAAGGAAGGAGGGAGGGAGGAAGGAAGGAAGAAAGAGGAATGAATGGAGAGAGGAAGGAAGTAAGGGAGGGAGGGAGAGAGGAAAGAAGAAATGAAGAAAGAGGAGGGAAAGAAGGAAAAAAGGGAGAGAGGGAGGGAGGGAGGGAGGGAGGGAGAAAAACACTGTAGGGCCCTGGCGGTGGCTCAGTCATCAGTTGAACCCCCGTGCTGCCCACACGTACTCAGGGAAATATTACCACTTGTCGCATGCCCTACCTGCCAATCTCTCACTTTTTATAGGTTACAATAGTATTAAAAGTATAATTTTATAGTTGCAGAATACTACACCAGTCCCTCCACCAGTGTTTCAAGATTCCTCCACCACTCTTCCTCAGTCCCTTCCCCCCACCCCTTGGTTTCTCTTTTGTCGGGGTTAGAGGAGCATTGGGTTGGGCCATACCCCGCTGTGCTCAGGCATCACTCCTGGAGGTGCTCCAAGGACCATGTGTGGTGCGAGGGATGGAGCCAGGTGGGCCACGTGCAAGATGAGCACCTGCCCCCTGCCCTGCCCCTGCAGCCCCCTCTCATTTGTTACTGGCTCCTGCTTCCCATGCCTAGCTTAGAACCTAGCCTTTGCCTCCCTCCAACTGCAAAGCTTTCCCACCATATTTCCCTCTAGAAGCTTTCATGGTTTTAGTTCTATGTTTAATTACAACATCTCATTAAGAGTTAGGTACTTTTTCCCCTCTGTGATATTATGATTTATAAGGAGACATGTTTATTTGGTCATTGACATAGACTTCCGAAGACTTGAAATTTTTTAACTTGTCTTTGCGACATTAATACAATCAACCTTTGGAAAATACCTAGAAATAGGGGCTGGATGCCCAGGAATCAGCTTAAATAGGGGTTCGGACTGGAAGTCCCCTAATTTCCTGGAAGGGGAGAGGGGCTGGCGGTTGAGTTCAATGGCCAGTGATCCATCAATCTAGGCTCTGTAACAAAATCTCCTTAAATTAAAAGGGGGGGGCAGAGAGCTTCCATCTGGTGAGCACCTGATGATTTAGGGGGGAAGGGTGCATGTGGGCAAGACAGAGAATCTGCCCTGTCTCCATGCCTTTCCCAGGCATCCTTTCCCTCTGCTTCTTGACTCAGATCCTTTTGTATTCTTTATAATAAATTGGGACTGGAGAGGCAGTACAGCAGGTAAAGCACTTGCCTTGCATACAGCTGACCCTGCACCCCATAAGCTCCCCTGAGCATCACTAGAAGTTATCCCTGAGCACAGAGCCAGGAGTGATCCCTGAGCACACATCCCGGGAAGGGTGATCGGTCAGGACCAAGGAGGTCAGAGGTCAGCCTCAAGTCTGACACAGCACAAGATGCCACTCCCTGGTGTATGGGGGGGAGGGGCACTGGGAGGGAGTCCTTCTGGCTCCTCAGGACCAGGGGTGAAGAGGGTGTGGAAAAATCTGGAGATGGGTCATCCTAGGAGAGACTGTCTGAGTCTAAACTGGCTCCCTGACTCCAAGGCACATGGTCCCACATGAGGACCCCAAGGGCTTCAGGTCCTGTCACCTCCCCCCATCACCCCTTGCAGCCCCGGTCAGGTATCTCCTGACCTGATTTGCTCATGACCAAATCTCGGTTCTTGAAGAGTCGCAGTGTGTGGGGGTCATTTGGCCCACATGGAATAAAGCTCTTCTGTTTATCTTTCCCTCGGGACATGGAGGAATAAGGTGGTGTTCCAGAGGCCCCCATACCCCTCTCCCCTGATCCTCCCAGGCCCTACCGTATAACCCTTTGTTTCTCCTTCACCTCAGCCAACACCACAACCTCCTCCCCTGGGTCCCAGGCCCCCTTTCTTTCCCAGAGTCATAGACTATACCCAGGACCTCCAGAGAGACCTCCGAGGCTGGAGTGTGTGCTCGGTACACAGGAGGCTCAGCTCTAACCCCCAGAACCCTGTTCCCCTGATCGCCACCCTGCCAATATAGAACTGGAAGCAGCCCCTGAGTACTGTTGGGGGTGGCCAAAAAACAAATAAGCTAATAAATAAAAATAAACCCAGGACCTCAAGAGGCCTACTGAGCAACATCTCTGGCCCACAGCTCAGTTGTGTCTAATCAGTAACAGCTCCATATATGTTAGTGTTCACACACACACACACACACACACACACACACACATGCGCACGCACACACCAGTGACCCACACACATGCCAGTGCCCAGTGGCCTTTCGTCTCGGCGTGTTGCAGGCTGGGTCATCAAGGCTTGCTGGTCACCATGTGCGATGCTGGCGTCACCACACGTCTGCGTGACTGTTGTTCTGAGTCTGCACCACAGTCTACAAACCCAGCAGGTCCCATGAGTGGTCTCTGAGTCACTGTTACTGAGCATTACAACTACCTCACCCCGGGGGACAGGCCCTGAGTCCCTCGGACACTGCTCACTGGCGCACATCTTCAGTCTTTACGGCAATGAGAGTCTCCTGATGGGACCCTTGTCCCATATTAGATAAGGCCTAATGACCAGTTAATGAATGGAGGCACCGGGGAGGCTGGGGGAAGAGGGGATACACAGCTTCTCTCAGGAGGATCTGTTGCTGGTGGACCAACTGCTGAGTGTCTGGACCTGCTATGGCTTATGGGAGCCTCACGGGACCCAGGACTCACCATGTGACCATCTGTCCCCTCTTGGAGGCAGACGGATAAGCACCGCCATGTCTGTTAGGCAACTTCTACCAGAAGATGAATGCTACATTGTGCAACCAGGCGCAGAGAATGTGGGACATTTGCAAATTTTTTCAGGGAATTCGTCCTTATCCTGAAAAAAAGAAGGAAAAAACCCCACCAATTTGCAGTCGCACATTTTGGGTTCTTCTCTTATGCCTCTGATAGGAGAAGAACATCATGCTGGGGGGGGGGGGGGGGTGAGGGTCACTCCCAGAGTTTCCTCAGATGAATAAGAGTCACAATCTAGTCATGACCAGTTCTGTCCCTGGGAAGAAACAGCTGCATGTGGCTGATCGCCTAAAGCAGGATAAGGCACAGGGGCAAGGCCGAGAAGGGTCTGTATATATTTTATTGTTGTTGTTGTTGGCTTTTTGGATCACACCAGGCGATGCACAGGGGTTACTCCTGGCTTTGCACTCAAGAATTACTCCTGGTAGTACTCAGAGGACCACATTGCGTACAGGAGATGGAACTCAAATTGACACATGTGCAAGGCAAATGCCCTATCCACTGTAACATCACTGTCCCCAGGGTCTGTATCTCTTGACCTAAAACTTTAACCTCTCTGCAAGATGTTGAGACACCAGCTCCATGTCCAGGTCCTGAAAACAGAAGGAGGGTCGGGAGGTAGTTCAGAGGTAGATCCCTCATGTGCCCTTGTGAGGGTCTGGGTTCAATACCAGCACTGCAAATAAAAATTCAATCAAATTTAAAAAAGTAAAAACAGGGGCCGGAGTGATAGTACAACAAGGAAGGCATTTGCCTAGCATGCAGGTGACCCAGGTTCAATCCCCAGCAACCCATATGTTCCCCCCGAGCACCACCAGGAGTAATTCCTGAGTGCAGAGCTAGGAGTGATGCCTGAGCATCGCTGGGTGTGACCCAAAAAATAAAGACATAAATAAATAAAAGGCAAAAACAGAGAATGGAAACAGCACCCATCCAAGAAGGGTTGCTTGTTTGCAAAACAGTTTCTTTGCAGGATACCCCTCGGGACAAAGACTTGGGCAGTGCTCCCCCAGCCCAGGAGCTTCTGATGTCCACTGTCTACACTCCCTCCCTCAGCAACCTGCCCAGGGCCCAGACCCAAGGCCATTTCCCGGCACTGACACAGCCGAACCTCAGGCCCCCAACACAGAGTGGAGGCCCTCGAAAGGTTTCTCATCACTGTCGCCGTGGCCACCGGGAGTGGGCAGCAGTGCCCCCACCATCGGTCTCTGCTGGGGCTGGGGCTGGCTATTCATGGAACCATCTGTTAACAGGCTGTGGAGAGAGCCAGAATTATCTGAGAAATGACCTCGATGGCTCATCCTGGGTTGCCTGGCAACCAGCGAACCAGGACCACTGGCTTTGTGGCCCTGAGGGGGGCTGTTGCTGAACCCGCCTCCCTTGGGTGAGAGAGAGGGGGCACAGGAGCCTCTGGGCCAGCCCCCACACATGCAACCCACACTTAGACTGCTGAAAGGAACAGTGAGCTCGGATGGCTAACCCCCACCACACACACACACACACACACACACACACACACACACACACACCCCTATGGAATAATTGAGGGCATGGAGGAGGGGCAGGAGCCAATGTGCCAGTCAGGGGCACTGTGCTTTCAGATGCTGTTCCCAAGAGGACCCTCTGTACCAGCTGCAGCCAGCACACACCTCCCTACCCCCCACCCCCCAGCTTCCTTACAAGGCACAGGCTGGAGTTTTCCATCCAGGAACCTGAGGGCAGAGGTGGGGGTTGGAAATCCAAGAAGGGACGGGGGACTGGGCTGCCTGCTTACCCACTCGCCTGGATCTCAGGACGAGCCTGGGCCTGTCCCTCTTCCCAGGGGACCAGCTCCCCTTGACAACAGATGCTGCTGGGTCAGACAGTAGCTCTCAGCTCTCATCACAAGGTCTCCAGGTGCCTGTGTCAGGCTTTCTGTCTCCCCCGGGGCTCACCAGCTGGTGGAAGACAAGAGCAGCTTCTCCACAGGAGAGAGAGGCCACGGAAGGCATCGCTCTGCACCAGAGCTCTGGGTCTGCACAGACTCTCCAGGGGCTGTCCCGGTTCTATCAGGGCATCTCAACAGACAGAGGCATTCAGGGCCTCTGAAGATTTAAGCTTTGGAACAACTGCCAGTGTGAGAATGGGGCGTGGAGGTGACTAGTCCCCACCCCAGCCAGCACCCTGGTTGACAGCACAGCCTCCTGCGAGAGGGCTGAGGGCGCTTTACCTGAAAATCCGGCCTCCTGCAGAAGCCCCCACCTCCCTGTTCTACCAGGCCTGAGTCTACCTGCTTTAGACACATGGAGGAGTCAGCATGGAGGCCTGATTGTCTTAAGACTCTCCAGTGGCAAGAAACAAGATGCCTGGTATCCTGAGAACCCTGGGGAAATTGCCTAGACCCAACTCTGGCATGTGTAAATCAACACAGCAGGGACAGAAACAAGCACCGCACCTGTCATTCTGATTCAGATCCCATCTCCGCTGCTGGACACCCAGCAGCTCTTCCTGAGTTTGTTTGGATTCACTTCAAGGATGAGAGATGCCAGTCCCAAACTGCGGGCTTAAATAAGTCAGAGCCTTCTTTATCTCATGAGTGTTTTTAGGCATGGAATGGTGGTACCATAGCTGTCAGTGGCCAACACTTGAACTTCATTTTGTTGCCCCAAAGTGTTACACATCTGGGGCTGGAGACATAGTACAGTAAGTAAGGAGCTTGCTTTGTATGCAACCGATCCGAGTTAAATCCCTGTTACCCCCTATGGTTTCCCAAACGTCGCCAGGAGCAAGCCCTAAGAACCACCAGGTGTGCCCCCCCCCCAAAAAAAAAACACCTCCACATTCATGCTTTGACTTCACAATCCAAAATGACCACTCCACACCAGGCTGGACCCTGCCCTGCCCCCACAAACTGGGAGGCACCCTGAGCACTGCTAGGTGTGACCCCAATACCAGACCAGACAAAACAGATGGCTACTCCAACCATCACTTCAACATATCACCTGGCAGGAAAAAGGAAAGGAGAGAAGTGTGCCCTCCTTGACAGAGTAATTTCTGGAAACAGCACATTCACTTGCTGCTCACATCCCAGGACTTCATCATAGAGCTAGGGCTGCCACAAGGGACATAGGAAATAGAGACATTTACTTAATTGTTCATAAATGGTGATGGAAGGCACAGAAAGAGCCTCCAAAGTAGCTGAAATAGAAGGAGGTGGTGGAAGTGAAAAGCAAAATCAGCTGACATCAATTGCATACTTACTGAATGTCAGTTACTACTCCAGTAAGCACTTGGTTGCTTTGGGTGTTGTTGTTGTTTTGTGTACACACCCAGCAGTACTCCTGGTGGTGCTCAGGAGATCACACAGTGCCAGAGTTCAAACCTGGGGCTATTGTATGCGAAGCACACACTCAGCCTTTTGCACTCTCTCAACCCACCAAGCATGTAGAAGGTTTTGCATGTATCTGGGAATTAAATTCTTCCGATTTCCAAGCCTGTGATGTAGGTCCTACTGTAACCAAGAAGGTCAGGTCCACTTGTAGTGGAAAATTAGGCACAGAAGCAGGAAACTGGAGGCAGGACCTCTGAGTGACCCATCCTAGGAGCTGGGCAGAGATGAATAGGCCGTAAATCATAAGTTATGGCCAGAGCAGAGCAGAGGAGCCAGACTGATGAGGCTGCTTGAGCAGGAACGGAACAGGGTCACGGAAACAATTAGTAAATGTCTATATGGAACCTATAACAGAATGTATTCATCACTGATGGCACCAAGAACCATTGTGTATGTCAGACAAGAAACTGCCCCATGGAATTGGTGTAGGCTGTGCCCGACCCACAGAAGCTCTTCGTGTGCTGCGCTCAGGTTCCACCTGTTTTGTTAGGCAGGGGGTCTGCATGTGTAAATAAACCTGGCTCTCTTGCTAACCTCTCAAGTGCCTGCATCTGATTCTCAGTCAGACTTCTGTGACACACTGCCACTCCAGAGTGAGTCATTCCAGAAGCTCTGTGACAATAAAGGTCAGGAAAGAGTGGGGATGGTAACAAGCGGGAAGGTTGGGACATAGCGAACCCCCTTCCTCAGTCATCATCTTTTCTGCTCAGTCACAAGAAGCAGTTTGGGCAGGAAAAGAGGAGAGGAAAGCACATTTTGCAGAAAGATTGTGTGACAGGCTGGTAGGCAATAGTGTTCAATGGCCCTTCCACCACCCCCATCCCAAGGCTACTAACAAAGGTTTCTGCAATATCCCCAACAACTTGAACCACAAAACAGACCTCTCCAGAGGCTAGAGAGGTAGTACAGTGGGGAGGCTACTTGCCTTGCACGTGGCAGACCTGAATTTGATCCTCGGCATCTCATATGGTCCCCTAAACTGCACCAGAAGTGATGTGAGTGAGGAGTAGAGTAAGCTCAGGAGTAAGCTCTGAGTATCACAGGTGTAGCCTCAAGCCCAAAAAATAAACAAAAAACCAAAAACAACAAACATCTCCAACCAGGAGATGTTAAAGAAGGGCTTTGGTTCTGTTGAGACTGAAGTGGTCATCTAAGCCCTAGCCAAACAGGGCATTCAAACTCAATACATCAGGCTCCTCCTTGAGCTGTATTATGGATTCAATACCAGGATCTCACCATTCTACAAGGAAGTGATTATCCATGTCAAGAGAGGGGTTCGGCAGGGTAATACCATTTCACCGAAACTCTTCAGTGCCACCCTCGAGAACGTCATGCGACGACTGGAATGGGAAGGAATGGGAGTGAAGATAGACGGTCGGCAACTACACCACCCCCGCTTCACTGATGACATCATTCTAATAGCACCAAACATTAGCCAAGCGGCACTAATGCTGGCCAACTTCGACCATGAGTGTGGAAAGGTCAGATTGCAGCTGAATCTCACGAAGACAATGTTTATGAGAAACAGACTCATTCCTGACGTTCCATTCGCTCTCAACGGAATGAACATCTCCAAATGCAACAGTTATGTGTACCTAGGTCAAGAACTCAACATGACGAATGACCTGGCACCTGAGTTGCGCAGGAGGAAGAAAGCAACTTGGAACTCCTTCAAGAGCGTCGAAGAAATAGCTAAGAGAACAAAGAACTGCCGGCTCCAGGCACATCTCTTCAATTCCACTGTTCTTCCTGCATTAACATACGCCTCAGAGACCTGGGCCCTACGAAAACAGGATAAGAACACTATTCGGGTCTCCCAAAGAGGAATCGAAAGAGCTATGCTTGGAGTATCATGCTTCACTCAAGTGAGAGAAAGAATCTGGAGTTCCGACCTCTGTAGACGATCGAGAATCAGGGACGCTGTCTCGTTTGCCAAGGTGTCGAAAATCAGATGGGCTGGAGAGAAAGAACAAAAGGGAGTGCCCTGCCACAGAGGCAGGGTGGGATGGGGGGATGGGGGTGGGAGGGATACTGGGATTGGTGGTGGTGGACAATGGGCACTGGTGGAGGGATGGGTACTCGATCATTGTATAACTGAAACCCAAGCACAAAAATTTGTAAGTCTACAATTGTACCTCATGGTGTTTCACTAATAAAATTTTTTTAAAAAATCAGATGGGTTGGACACAATAATGCAATTTGGAGAAGTAATATAATGCAATTTGGAGATGACCGCTGGACTAGAGCCGTTACTGACTGGATTCCACGGGACATCAGAAGATCACGTAGCCGCCCACCTACGAGATGGTCAGACTTCTTCATCAAGACCCTGAACGATCGGTTTGAGGCTCTTCATGTTCCTGAAGCGAGCAGATGCCATTGGGCTACACTAGCATGCTACAGGATCAAATGGAGATGTTACTGGTGCCTGCTCGAGCAAATCAATGAGTAACGGGATGTCAAGTGATCAAGTGATCTTCAGCCAGGAACTAAGGGAGCCCATGCCCTGATATAAGCACCGGTGCCCCTGGAAACTGAGGAACGCTTTGCTCAAACCCCAGCCCAGCCCTGGGACACCTGGAAGTTGTAGCTCTACCTTGAACTTCTGTTGAGTTCTCATGTGGGTGTTTGAGACCAGAAGAGGCTGTTGCTGACTCTAGGACCTCCAGGGGACCTGTCATTGGCACAGAGCTGGGCAGAAGGCAGATGGATCCTAAAAGCTTGCTGACAGGTAACAGAAGAGCCCTCACTCAGAATAGCCGGGGTGAAGCCAGTGTCCGGGCAGTTCTTCTGTGTGCAATCCACCAGAACCAAAACCAAACCCGACACTACCACAAATGCATAAATGCCAAAGTGGATGAAAAGTGGGCCTGGCCCCCCCTACTCAGACCTCTCTGACAGCTGCCCACTGCTGAGGTAACCTAGCTCTTCCTCCTTGCGAGACCTCACGGCCTGGCCGGAACCCAGAGCCTCCACTGGTGAGTTGTGTGACTTTGGAAAACTTATTGACACCTCATTGTGCCTCATGGCCCCCATCTATAAATGGGGTCACAGAATCTACCTCACAGATGTGTCACAGGGGAGACCTACGCGAAGTGCACTCAGCATGTGTGGAGTGCATTGGCCGAGAGCTGGGAGACAGGGCAGGCTTTAAGGCTTGACCTTGCTGTGGCTGACTCCAGTTCAGTCCTTGAGCACAGAACCAGGAGTGACCCCTGAGCACTGCTGGGCATGCCTTGCCCCCCACACCTGAAAAAAAGGTCACCAGTTGTTACTATTCTGTCCCATTCTGTTCTTTGTCCTTTACCAAGGACACTCACCCCAGCAGCCCGACTCTGGAGCCCTTGGCAGCATCCAAAGATGAAAGGACAGGCCAGACTTCTGCTCAGGTGATTTTCTTGTATGAGGGAATGGAAATGGGGGCCCTGGGGATCCCACACCTACCTTTAATTGAATGATCCACAGAGACAAGTGGATCCCTCCAGTAATACTTCTCTAGTACAATACCCTCTAGAAAAACAGTCAGACCTCTGTTAGCTATGTTTACTTCCCAAATTCCAGGTGTACTGAAACCACCTGGAAGGTCTGTTAAAGCAGAATTCTGGGCCTCACCTTTGGGTTTGCTTATATAGTTCAGGGTGAGAGTCAGAATTTGCATTCTCTGGCCATACTTCAAAGCACCGGCCTTGCAAGTGGAGGCTGTGAGTTTGATCCCCAGTGCTGCCTGCATGTCCTGAGCGTGGTCACTGCGCTCTGCTGTCTGGGACCTCAGTGCTGCACCACACCAAGTTGTGCAAGTTCAACAACCAGCTAAGTGACGCAATAGCAATGGAGGGAAGGGAAATCAAAAATAAACAGGAGCTAGTTGTTTGCTTCTGTTTCTTAGATCATGCCCAGCAATGCTCAGAGCTTACTCCCGGAGATGCTTGGGGGACTATATGGTACGCCAAGATCAAATCCAGGTTAGCCTTGTGCAAGGCAAGCACCCTCTCCTCTATACTATCCCTCTGGCCCTCACTATTTAAAAACAAAACAAAAAAAAAAAACAGAAGAGGGCCAGAGTGCCAGTCCAGTGGGGAGGGTGCTTGCCTTGCACATGGTCTACCCAGGTTTCAATCCTCAGCACCATATAGGGTCTCCCAAGCCCTACCAGAAGTGATCCCTGAGCACAAAGCCAGGAATAAGCCCTGAGCACTGCTGGGTATAGCCCCCAAACCAAAACCAAAACAAATTTCTTTTTAAATTTTAAAATTTTAAATTTTTATTAGAGATACTAATAAAAAATCTGCACCTCCCTGTTCATTGTTGCCCCATTTACAATAGTCAAGATCTGGAAATAACCTAAGTGCCCACTGCAGGATGAATAAATAAAGACAAGTCATGCTAGACCCAGGAGAGACCTCTGAGGGCTGGAGCACATGGCTGCAGGCAAGGGGCCCGGGTTCAGTCCCCACCCCTGCACGACCTCCCCAGCGTCCCTGGGTAGCTCTGGTGGCCCCTCACGCAACTGGGGAACACCCCTCCCAAATGTGATGTTCACACAATGAAACACTGCTTAGCCATAGGAAACCTAGGAAATCTTGCCATTTGGGATAACACAGATGGAACCTGAGGACATGATGAAATTCTCAAGGCTCACTGAAGTCCCAGGAAGACAAATGCCAGATGATTCCATTCATATGTGGAATAGTCCAAAATATGCACGAGATGAGCAAGCCAAACAAGCTCCCAGGCACAGAGAACCATGGGAGGGTGGGTCAGGCCCAAGGGGTTCACTGTGTAGCAAGGACACTGAGGTGACAGCAGGTCACGGTGTCCCTGCAACCTCCTGCTAACTCCACCACGAAGGCCATCGGGCGCACATTCTCATGTTTCTAGATGTCGGTGGTGCCGCAAGCCCGGGCACCACCGTGAGAACCCAGCTTGGAACACGGGGTGGTGCCCGACGAGCCCCCTGCCTCCCTCTGCGTCTGCACCCCTGAGGATTGAGGAGCGGCCCCCTGGAACCCAGCCGGGCCAGTGCTGTGCGGGGACCTTCTCCCGGTTTCTGCCAGTTCTCAGGCTCATGTTCTCCTGCTGCTGCTGCTGATTTCTTGCAGCTGTTGCTTTTATTTCTGCCCTGGAATTGACCCAAATGTGGGACAAGAGACAGAGTACATTTCCCGGCTCCCAGAGTGGTGCTGAGTAAGATCGCACTGGGGACAGGAGCTTTAGAATATTCCAGCTCTGAGAAGCCCTGAGGTCGCATGCACAGGGGTCTCACCTCCTCTCCCTTCCTCCTCCCCTCCTCCCACTCATCTTTCCTCCTGTTTCCCCCACACCCCCACACCCTGCACCTCTTCTCCCCCCACCCCACTCCTCTGGGGTCAAAAGCAGGGCAGGAGTGTGTAGAAACTGGCCTTGGCCTGAGGCTGCGAGGCTGAACCCCAGCTGGGAAAGGGCCGCTTCTTCCCTGAGCAAACCCCAGGGCAGAGAGGAGCCAGGAGGCCTCCTGGGTTGCTTTTTTTTTTTCTTTTTTTGCAGGCGAGTGGGGGGGGGGGGCGACTGGTGGGGTGTATGGATGGGAGGTGCTCAAAGGGCCAGGGTGGGACTCGCCCTCCTAAGGGTTCCTGCTATCCTGGTAGGGGATAATTCTAAGACAGTCTATTGGGGTGCCAGGCAGAACTGTCCTGCTTATCTTTCATCTCTCAAATTCGTCACAAAAGCGGGGCCAGAAAGATAATTCAGTGGGTAGGGTGTTTGCCTTGCATGTGCCTGCCCGGGGTTTGATCCCCAGCACCCCATATGGTTCCCCCCCCACCAGCCCTCCCAGGAGTAATTCCTGAGTGCAGAGCCAGGGGTAACCCCTGAGCATTGCCGGTGTGACCTCAAAACAAAAACCAAAAAATCCTCACAAATGCTCCTAGGTGGGGTATGTGAGGTGTCTGAGCCTCAGAATCAGAGAACCTGGGGTCCAGCACAGTACCCCCAGATACTGGGGTTGATACCCAGAGATACCCAGAGATGGGTTGAGAAAATTCCTGAGGACAGGAGATGTCTAATGCAGTCTGGGTCTGTGTTTTCGGGTTCTGGAAAAGGGACCATGTCCTTGGCCAACAGCTTTGAGGGGCTGTGCCCCCTGCCCCTAGGGGTTCCTTGAAGTCAGCTTGCTCTGAAATTGGAGTTTCCAGGCCTCTGAGAGTGCTGTGCCGGGACCTTGTAAGTGCCCTTCCTGGGAGAGCACGGCCTGCTGGGGGAGAGAAAAGGCCCCTTTGTTCCCAGGCCGTTTGTGGGGTTTGGTCTGGAAAAAGCAGCCCAGCAATAAGTTGGAAAGAAAGAGGGGCTGGCCAGGGCCTGGGAGCCGGAAGCAGAAAGGAGGAAGGAGGAAAGGTTGGACGGTGAGGAGCAGCAGATGACTGCACTGCATGGTGGCAGTGGGGGTAGAATGAAGGCTGAGTGAGGGTCTCCCTGTCTAGAACAGCACTGTCAGCCAGAGAGATAGGCCAACAGGGAAGCAGTTGCCTTGCACCCCACCAGATCCCTATTCCATTGCCAGCACCCTAGCACCCAAGAGGTCACTCCTAAGCACATAGTATGGACTAGTCCCTGAGCACTACAGGGTGTAGACTCCAAAACAAACTGCCCCCCCATCCCACCCCTCAAAAACAGACCCATCAATGTCCCAAGACCTTCAAGCTCCCCCCAGCCCAGCATTCTCGCCTTGACTCATTCGTCTTTCAGCAGGCACTTAGGTGAAATCACGTACTCGCAGAGTGGAAGGCACTAGTGGATTCTAAATGGTTTGTACAACAGATTCATTCCAGGGCAGAAACCCAGGGAACAGCAGCTAGAATTCAACAGAAGCACAGAGTTACAGCCATGCAATCGTGGGCTTGAGCAGCTGCAGAAGGTTGGAAAGGTTGAAGGATAGGGTCTGAGCCGACTGAGCTCAGCCCCAGCGAGCTGAGAAGACCCAGCAAGCCTGTGTCTTGAAGTCGGTGGGCTCCCATGGGTGGCTTACATGGGGCAGAGAGGAGAGAGATGGTCAGTGTCTCCTGATCCACCTCTGCCACCCTGGGAAGGCTAGAACTGATAAAGCCTGCAGATGAGCCCTGCATGGCACAGGCCAGAGCCCCGCCGATTCCACCAGGTGACCATCAAGCCACCCCTGACATCTGCTTCTCAACATGGAACTTGATCCCCACCATCCGATTTCTCAGAGAGCTGCAGACTCAGGCTGGAGCAAGGAATTGCTCTTTGCAGGAAAGGAAAAGCAGACCTGGGCCTTACCCAGGGTTTCCAGGTCTTTGTCCTAAGTCACAGAAAGGAATTTCAGGAGTAGACAAGCAATGAGGTAAAAACAGATTTTATTTGGAGGTCTTGAGGAAGGGGGAGGAGGGAGAGAGAAAAGTGGGAGTAAGTAACACACTTAAGGGAGAACACAGGCTTCTCCAGAGACGGAGGGAGCCCCAGTACACATCTCAAGAGGGGAGATGTGGGTGACACATGTGCCCAGTCACGTGGGCACAAGCAGCACACAGGCTCAGGCAGCATATGAGTGTGCTTCCTTTGTTCAAGGTGGCTTTTATAGGGTTTCTCCAAGCAGCCCCCACATCAGGGGCTTCTACTTAGGTAAAAGTCCGTTGCTAAGGTGGTTGCCAAGTGGGATAGAATTGGGAGCAGTCGATGGTCCTTTTGAAATTCCTTCCCTGGCCTTTGTTCCTGCTGGAACTTCTCTCAGAGGGGAATCCAGCCTTTTCTGGATCTCTCTCACCAGGTGAAAGTCTTATCAGGCCTTGATTCCTGTGTTTGCAGCCTTGGCCCTATTGGTTTTATTACTTCCTAGGAATTTCATTGCCATGGGGGCCCTTTCCTATCTATCTGCTTACATCAGGTTTGCCCATGGGACTGATGTTTGCATGAATGTGCGTGCGCACGCACGCGCGCACACACACACACACACGCACACATACACACACACACACACACACACACACTTCTGAACAGACGGTTTTGTTGGGGGCGGGGAAAGAAAAGTAAAGAGCCCCAGGACACAGTGACTAGTGAGAGGTTTTCCATTCTCCTCTGCTGGGATTGGATTCTGTTCTGGTCAGTGATATAGAGGGGAAGTCAGCTAGAGCTTATGGGAAAGATTTCCCTCAAATAAAAGAGTGAGCTGGCATTAGGGACTCCATCTTTTTCCCTACGCAGATGCTGCTTAGAATGTCTCTCTCACCTTGGCCTCTGCTTTGCCTGTTTGTTAGTCCAAAGCATTTTCACACACTGTGTGTTTAATGCTAGGCCAGAGTCAGTCACAGACGAATGGGACAGAACAATCCCAGCTCCTCTGGAGAGAGATTGCTGAAATCTGTCACAGTCACACAGGCTCCTGGACACAGAGACTGGCATTTCAGTACTTGGGGGTGGGGCAACCCCTACAGTGCTCAAGGGCTATTCCTGGTTCTGTGCTCAGGACTGACCCTTGGCCATGCTCTAGGGACCATGGGTGGTGTCAGGATTTTGAATAGGGGTCAGTGGGATTCAAGACAAGTGCTTTAACCCCTGTACTATTCTTCCAGGCAGATATTTCTGTGCTTTTTACCAGAGGTGAGTCTCCATACTCAAACCACTGACACTAGCCAAACAGTGGCAGCCTGGACCCTTCCCTGTTTTCAGATTGTTCCACTGCCCTTTTCCTCTTACATAAATGTGGGCACAATTAGTGCCACCTTAGGTTGCCAGCACTTAAGTGAACTTGATTTCACACTGACACTGTCAACACTGGCTTTCCAGAAATGGCAACTGACACTGGATTCAGAACTGAACTTGGATTTGGTAACAAGAGAGCATGATCTTTGTGAGGGTCAGCCTGTCCCAGCTTTCTCTTCCCAGGGTTCCGGTGGTGGCTCCAATCCCCCTGAGTGACTCTGAGGTTGGGGATATAGCTTCATGCAGAGCACACTGCCCCCGTGCACAAGACCCTGGGTTTGATCCCTGGCACCAAAACTTAGTAAAGGTTGGATTCTGACTCTGATTTGCTGCATAGTTTTGAGCAGTGGCTTCATATTTCTACCTCTGCAAACTGGAAATAATGGTACTTCCTTGGCAGGGCTGTTGGGAAGGTGAAATGAGTGAATCAACCTGAAGTGCTTAGGGGTCTGATGCATGCAGAGTTCTAGATACCTGCCAGTAGCTACCACTGCTCGATTATCCTGGATCTGATGCCGGAATCCTGCAGCCATCTCTCAGGATGGCCCAGGATCCTGGTGCAGAAGCTGAGAAGGCAGAAAGAAAAGAGACAAGTTTTGACTCAATACTCATAGCAAGGGGCTAGAGTGATAACACAGCAGGTAAGGCTGCTTGCCTTGCTTGCAGCCGACCCAGGTTTGATTTTCAGTATCCCATATGGTCCCCTGAGTACCACCAGGAGTTATTCCTGAGCACAGAGCCAGGAATAACTGCTTAACATCACTAGGTGTGGCTCCAAAACAAAACCAAAAAAAAAAATCACATCAAGACCTCTAAAGATTATTAACATCTCAACTTTTGGGGGTGGAAGACCACACCCTGTTGTACTCAAGGCTTACCCCTAGCTTTGTGCTCAGGGATAACTCCTGGGAGGGCTCAGGAGACCATATGCAATGCCAATGATCAAACCTGGGTCAGCTGCATGCAAGGAAAGCACCCTACCCTACCCTCATCTCTCCAGCTCAAACCCCCAGTTCTTTTCGGACCACACTCAGCAATGCTCAGGGGTTACTCCCGATTCTGCATGCAGGAATCACACTCCCCACAGTGCTCAGGGACGCCTTATGGGATACCATATGAGATGCCTTACCCATTGTGCTATTTCTCCAACTCTTCAACCCCAAACTCTTCTTTTTGCTGTTATTTTGTTGGGGGGGAAGAGGGCACACCTGGCAGTGCTCACAGGTTATTCCTGACTCTGTTCTCAGGGATCAATTCTGACAGGCTCAGGGGACCATTTAGGATTTCAGGGATCAAACCCAGCATCTGCCTCATGCAAGTCAGGCACCCTACCTGCTATACTATCTCTCTTTTCCCCCAACCTCCAACTCTCTAGTCAACATTTAGAGGAGTGGATGTGAGTGTTTTATTTAGTGCTGTGGATAGAACGCCTGGCCTCACACAAGCAAGACAAGTACTCTACCGCTTTGGTGCACCCTCAGTCTGAGTATTGTCACCTGCATCCCAAAGCAACCTAATCAATCATTTTATATATAAAATGTTTTTTGGTTTTGTTTAGTTGTTTTGGGGTAACACTTGGAGGTGCTCAGGGCCTACTCATGGCTCTGTACTCAATGATCACTCCTGGAGGGCACAGGGGACCATATGGGGTGCCGGGATGAAACCCATGTCAGACACTTGCAAGGAAAGTGCCTTAACACCTGTACTATCTTTCCAGCCCCAATAAACATAAAATATTGGTTCCATCAGCGCCTACCAATGAGAAATAAAACCACCTACCTCCTGTGACACTAATATTTATTGAGGATAATACTAGCCCTGGAGCAGACCATAGCAAATATCTAAAATAATTTACTCTTTTCTTTACAAAGAAAATAAAAACTCACGTTTTAGCTAGGCTCATGTTCCCCTGCTACCAGATGGAATCATGGGTTCATGTTCTAGCCAAAGAACTGTGAATGGAAGTGATGTCCAGGCCAGAGAGACAACAGAAGAACTGCAGCACTCACCATGTATGTGGTTGACCTTGGTTCCATCCACAGCACACAGGGTGACCCCTGAACAGGAGCCAGGTATGGCCCAAACCCCACCCCCACCAAAATAAAAAAAGTGACATCTGCCTCTTTGCGGCTTTGCCCAAAAGAGATCAGTCATGTTCTTCCTCCCCTCACTCTTCTCTCTTCTCGCTGGAAGGAAAGTATTGAGAACAGAAACAGTCAACTAAAGTCCAGAGGGTTGCTCTCTGAGCCCTGAGCCACCTGCCTCGGACCTTTTTTTTTATATATATATAATTTTATTTATTGAATCACCATGAGAGCAGTTACAAAGCTTTTGGGTTTAAGTCTTGGTCATACAATGAAACACCCGTACCTTCACCAGTACCCATTCTCCACCCCCCAAAACCCCAGTCTACCCCTATCCCACACCCTCCCCCTACCTGTGGAGCAGACGATTTCCACATTACTCTCTCTCTACATTGATTACATTCAATATTTTGACACCAGACTCACCATTATTATTTGGGATTTTACCCCAACACTCAGATCTGCTGAAAAGGCACTGTCACTGTCACTGTTCTCCCATTGTTCGTCGATTTGCTTGAGCAGGCCCAGTAACGTCTCCATTTTGAGACTCTTTGTTACTGTGTTTGGCATATTGAATACGCCAGTAGACAATTTGTTTTCTATTGCTGGCTATGAATAACATATGATGCTGCGTGGCTGCAGCAGTGGCTGCACAATTTTGAAATTCCAAAATTTTAACAATTAAATCTGGAGGGATTTCTGCCAAACCCTGCTGGGTTCCAAGATTTGTTCCTGAGTCTCTTGGATCATGACCGTTAAGCAGTTTGATCAGGAGCCAGAAAGGTCATTTGTGGGCGGCATCTCGGGGTCTTGTTGGATGGGGAGGAAAGGGCCGGCTCCACCCCCATCCCATGAGGCCCTGAGTGTCTCGTCACTGCGGGCCCAAACCTGACTGTCCAATGGCCTCTGGCAGATGGCAGCCACTGAGCCGCCAAGGGGGAGCAGGTGGTGCGACAGCACCCTTTCCCCCCTGGGGTGGCACAGCGACAGTAATCTACGGCAGGGTCCAGATGCATTTCTGCCAAAAGCCACTGGGTTCCGAGATTTGTTTCTGAGTCTCTGGGATCATGGCCATTAAATGGCTTGATCAGGAGCCAAAGACGCCATTCGTTGGTGGCAACACGGGATCTCATTGGGATGGGGGGGGAAAGGGCCGGTTCCACACCCATCCCGTGAGGCCCCACATGTCTCCTCACTGAGGGCCCAAATCTGACTGTCTAATGGCCCTGGCAGATGGTGGCTACCAAACAGCTAAGGGGGAGGAGGTGGAGGGACAGCACCCTTTCCCCCCTGGGATGGCCCGGCGACTATAACACACTGCGTGGTCTGGACGCATTTCTGCCAAAAGCTGCTGGGTTTCGAGATTTGTTTCTGAGTCTCTGGGATCATGGCCGTTAAGCAGCTTGATCAGGAGCCAGAGAATCCGTTCGTGGGCAGCGACTTGGGGTCTCGTTGGGACAGGGAGGAAAAGGCCAGCTCCACCCTCATCCCATAAGGCCCCACGTGTCTTGTCACTGTGGGCCCAAACCTGACTGTCCAGTGGCCTCTGGAGGATGGTGGCCACTGGGCTGCCATGGGGAACAGGCCAAGGCACAAAACCTATTCCCACCTGGGGTGGTCCAGCGCCTGTAACCTCCTGCAGGGACTGGACGCATTTCTGCCAAAAGCCATTGGGTTTCGAGATTTGTTTCTGAGTCTCTAGGATCATGGCCATTAAGCAGTTTGATCAGGAACCAGAGAGGCCATGCCTCCAATTATATAGCTGAGCCGGAGGTGGTTTGTGGGTGTGTCTCCCACATACCTAACTTTTGGCCATTTACTTTCTTGGTAAACTTTGCCCCAAGTTTTTGGGGTCTGGCCAAAGGCACAGCAGAAATTTTGGGGTATCTGGAAGTCTGAAGACGCCATCAGGCTGCTGATGCACTTGCCTCACAGGTACAGATTGACCTGCTGGCAGCACCATACCCCCTGCCTCTGCTCTTTGACATGATCCTATGTAACAGCTTTTGGGAAGCATTGTGGTGACTCCTCCCAGCACTGCACAGTGCTCAGGGGCATGTGGTGCTGAGGATCAAACTGGGTTTGGCAACAAGCACTTCAGTCACTGTGCCATCTCTCTGGCCCCAAAAATTATCTTTTTATATGAATCATATCTTTTAATATGCTGGGGAGGGGCAGCTAGAGATGAAACTTGGGACCTCATGTGAGGTGTGTGCCATACTACTTGAATCACACCCCCAGCACAAGTCACTATTTTTTTTGTTTTTGCTTTACTACCACAGATCTATGTAATAGGCCCCAGGAGCTTAGGAGGAGAGAATGATAGAGAACTGTAGTTCTGTGGCTGTTACTGTGACTCTATGTATCAGTCAGCTTGGCTATATAACAAAGTACCCAAAATAAGGGTTTATTATTTCCACATGGCTCTGTGGATCAGCTGCCTGTTTTCTCTGGGGTCTATGTTTGCCGCAGGGCTGAGTGGAGGGAATGGCTGAGGTTGGCTTTACTGGAACAGGGGTACGGGGCGTTGTATAAGAGGTGTTTCATCCCCAAGGAAGCCCATCCAGCGAGGCTTCCTCATATGACGGTGCCATGACAGTTTCAGGACAAAGCCCCAAAGCCCAAGCACTGTCCAGGCCTCTGTGTGGTGCTGCTGCTAACCCACTGGCCACGGAGTGTCACGTGGCCGACTGCAGCATCAGCATGGGAGGGCGTAGCTACCGTAAGACTTGATTCATGGGGTCATTTGGGCTACAATCAACCTCACCCTATCAGGCCCCAGGAATTTTGGAAACTCATTAAGGATAATTAGAAATCCTAGTGCAGTACTCATTAGGCCCATCTGCACAGACTAATAACCCCCTACAATTAGGGACAATTGAAATCCATTCCTTTATTTGGTTATTCATCACCTAGCTCCCCCAAAAAGGGTTTTGGGTTGTTTCTATAAATGCAAAAGGTTCTTCGATAATAGAATTCCATGTGAGATGAGTCTTGAAGAGGCTCAGAAGAGAAATCAAGGTAGTAAAGAAAGCAAAACAGGGAGCTGGAGTAGGGTCAGGATCAAAGGCTTGTTGCAGGGGAGGGCAGGAGGGTCCCTGGGAGAGCAAAGAAATAGTCTGAGGGCGAGGCAATGGCTCCCGAAGAACTCCCCCACTGTGGGCGACTCAGAGCTACGGGGAGATTTCCTGACAACTGCCCCATGCCCCTTGCAGTTACGAGGAGCCCCTGTGAGGCAAGCACAAATGGATTCCTAAACCCAGGCCCTGCCTTCAGGGTGTTTAACAAGCTGCCTGGGAGATTGACTTGGGGTGTGTGTGTGTGTGTGTGTGTGTGTGTGTGTGTGTGTGTGTGTTGTGACAGGCATCAACCCCAGAGCCTCACAGACACAAAGCAGGTCTCTTTGACCACACAGCATCCCAGCCCCTCCAAGTGATGCTATCACTGTATCACTGTCATCCTGTTGTTCATCAATTTCCTCAAGCAGGCCTCAGTAACGTCTCCCTTCATCCTAGCCCTGAGATTTTAGCAAGTGCCACATTGGAGGCTCCTTCGGGGTCAGGGGAATGAGATCCATCATTGTTACTGAGTTTGGTATATTGAATTTACCACGGGGAGCTTGCCGGACTCTGCCATGCAGGCAGGATACACTTGGTAGCCTGTTGGGTTCTCCAAGAGTGAGGACTAGACAATAAGAGATGGTGTGGCCATGAATGCGGCCACACACTCCCGGGACTAGGTTTTATAGTCCCTGGGTCTTGGCCGTTGATGGGATAACACGGTGCCAGGGGCGGTTGGTGGGTGTAATGCCTAGCTACTGGAAGATGGGGGATCTGGGTGGAGGAGGACCAGTCCCTATCTGAGCAGGCTTGGAGATCTCAGCCCTGGGTCCCACACACCTGGGTTCCTCTGTCAGTTCCTTCATGCGTGAGGCTCGTCCAAACGTGTGGAGAGTGGTCTTAAGCATGGCTTAAGCTTTGGGCCTCACCTCCGCCCACGCCGGCCGCCGACACCTCGCGCCACCGCTGCTGCCACAGCTCGGGACCCCCTGACGAGACCCTTGGCCCACACAGTGCTGATCTTAAGAATGGCTGTGGCTGGTTCCGGACCTCCGAACCTCCGGAAGTGATGCTAAAGACTTGGAAACCACATTCTGCAGTGAAATTGAAGCTTTGAGTTGAATGGCTGAGGATTGGTACACAGGTGTCAGGTTCTTGGTAGTGTATCAGAGGGGCAGAATGAGTATATACATGAATGGCTTATTTCCAGAATCCCAGGAAAATTTTAGGAAGGGGAAGGAATGCAAAGTGATCTGGAAGCACCCTAGTACTTGATTTCTGCACAGAACAAATCTCTCCCCTAAGCAGATACCTCACCTAGTGAGTCATGACCTCAACACTATGTCCTGCGCTGGCACCTGCCTGACCTTCCACCACCAGGACCAGCCACCCTCCCTGGCCTTTGCTGATTGGACCAGGGGCACCTGGCTCAGGCTGGACCTGTTCTTGCTGCCTGGTGTGGAGGCAATTTGTGCGCCCCCCAAAGACGGAGATGGACGGTGCAACCTGTGACCCCTGCTGGGACACAGGCTGCCTGCTCCCTGCCCTTCCCCATCCAGACTCTCCGCTTCCTCCATTCTGTGACACACAAGCACCTTCCACCCCATCCACTCTGGGCCTCCAGATGCACCATAACTGCCGCAGGTGGAGATGGGGACAGGCTCAGTGGGTTAGAGGTGGCTCCTGACCCAAATTGGGCTGCCTGTCATCAAGAAATGGGTCTGCCAGGGTGGTGGTAGACCATAGGCCTGGCATGTCCAAGGCTCTAGGTTTGATTCCTAGCATCACATATCCCCTAATATTCCTGAGTGTAACCCTGGTGGTCCCCAGGCACCTCCAGACACCACTGGAAGAGCCCCTATAATTTAAAAAAAAAATGGGAGAAGTGGTAGCCAGAGGGGTAGTACAGGGGTCAAGGTGCTTGCCTTGCATGTGACCAACTCTGGTTCCTGGTACTTCCAAACGAGATTGGGTACGTTCAGAGTGGTACAGCCATAGACTCCTGCCTACAGAGTGATCCCTGAACGCAGAGGTAGCAGTGAGCCCTGAGCACCATTGGGTGTGACCTAAAAGAAGACAATCAATAAATAAGTACAAAGTGGGACTCAGTAAAGAACTCACGCCTCCCATATGTGAGGCCCTGAGTTCCTTGCCTTAGCACTAAAAATAGAAAAACAATGAAATGGGCCACCTTGTCAATTTCCCGACAAAGGCCTGAGCTGCCAAGCCTCTGTGGGAAGGCCTGTGGATCTGGGAAGGACTGTGTGTGCTGCAGCTGGAACCAGCTGGGGAGACACAGGGGGTGGGAGTTCAGCGCAGGAGGCGGTGGGCAGCCTGGAAGGTGGTGAGGCCAGCCAGCACCCAAGTCCATCTCAGCCCTTCGCAGAGTTCCAAGTGACCACCAGAGGATGCAAGAGATGCTCTAGATCTCCCCAGCATTCTGGGAGGTGGGCAGGGCTCCAAGCACGAGGGTCTGCTCCTGCTCCTTTCCCTGGAGCTGGCAAAAGAGCTGCCGGCACCCAGCGAGATGGTCCCACCACCTGACCTCTGAGCTTCCGGCCACGCCCTCCCGCAAGAGGCAGGCGGGTCTGGGTGACCCACAGGCCTGTGGGAGAGGTGGCAGCGGATTTTCAGAATGACATCAGGGCTGCGGTCTGGCTCCATGAAGTCACTTCCTCTGGGTGAACCCAGCCAGCTGTCACATTGGCCACCCTAAGGAGAGGCCCCGAGGGAGGACAATGAGGCCACCTGCTCACCAGCAGGCCACATGGAGCAGATGCTCTGGCCCCAGCCTTCAGCTCCCACAGACACCTTGAGCCCAGCTTGATGAGAGACCATGAGGCCCAGCCCTGCCAAGCTGGTCTGGATTCCTGCCCCTAAAAGACTGTGGAGAGAAGAGGGAGTGGGTTGGGGTGAGTCTAGGACATTCGAAAGAGCTTCGAAATATCAGGTCTATTTTTGTTTTTATTTTTGGCCACACCTGACTGTCTCTGTGCTCAGGGAGCACTCCTGGTGAGATTGGTGAACCATCGGGGTGCTGGGGACCAAATGCTGGTCAGCTGCGTGCAAGGCAAGCTTTCTACCCTCTGTGTTATCGCTCAGCCCCTTCCATTTCTTTTGGGGTTTTTTGTTTGTTTGTTTGTTTGTATTTTTTGCTTTTTGGGTCATACCCAGTGATGCTCAAGGGTTACTCCTGGCTCCACACTCAGGAGTTACTCCTGGCGGTGCTTGGGGCACCATATGGGATGACGGGGATTGAACCCCGGTCGACCACGTGCAAGGCAAATGCCCTACCCGCTGTGCTATCATTCCGGTCCCCTTCCATTTCTTCTGGTTTGATTTGGGTTTTGGGCCCACATCCTGCAATGTTCAGGAATTACTCCTGGTTCTACACTCAGGCTCAGAGGAACATACGTGATGCTGGGGCTCGAATCCGGTTGGCCACATGGAAGGCAAAGGCCTTGCCTGCTGTGCTATTTCTCCAGCTCCTCCCTGTCCTGCTTCATCTTCTGAGAGCCCAAATACGTTAACAATTCCTCAGTTACTCATATAAGGCTATAGGGATGTGGCTCAAAAGGCTGGGTTGCAGGCTTTGCATGCAGGAGGCCTGGCTTTAACCTCCAGCACCAAGCCAGGCCTGATCAAAACACAAAACAATGCCAGGATTCCTTCGTGTCCGTTCTTGACTTCGTGTTGAATCAAGGGCCACCTTCACTCTCCTCAGGCAAGCCCAAGGGTCCAGAGGAGCTGCCAGTTCAGAGGCGGCCACATCCTGGTTCCTTTTCCCTGATGGAGGAAGAAACCAGAAAAGCAGGTCTCCACCGCCAGTGGCATTCGGTTTCTGCCGCACAGCCTGCTCCAAGCCAGAATCCAGCCGTTTCTAAGGAAATGAATGTTGCCTTCACAAAGCCCCAGGGATCTGTCCAGAGGGAGCAAGTCTGGGAAATCCAGATCTGCTAGAGAACAGAAGCACGGCTATTGGTCCAGCAGACCTGCGGGATTGCTGAGTCAGGCTGCAGCTTCCCCGGGAAAGAGGGGGGCCCTCAGGTGGGGTGGGGGATGCTCAAAGGACTGGAGCGCCTGCCTGGCACAGGGCCCCAGTTCAACCCCAACACCGCATGGCCTCCCAAGCACACCAGGGCAGTTCTGGTGGCCACAGCAAGAGTTAAAGGAGCCTCAGGGCTGTGCTCAGTGTGGGACATCTGGACTTCCGGATTTCCGGCAGGTCTGTGGTGCTTTTCCCTCAGGCAAAGGGCGGGGGGACTCTGAGGGTTGCACAACACGTTTTCCTTTTTTGGCCTGTACTTCTTTAAATCTGCTCCATCCCCATCCATCTCACTACTGGGGTGTTCTGGGGCCTGTGGGGGTGGTGAGGGTGGAGGGAGTCCTGACAGACACTCCAGACACTCAGGCTCTTCTCTCAAACAATCCTCTGTGAGGACATTCCTGAGGGGCTTGGTTACAGCACTGGACTGACTAATCCTGCTGATATTGGGTGCAGGGGTGAAGGACCCTCACCCTTCCTTGCTCCCCACCTCCCAGGCTGAGAGGAAGGTTTTCTTCCTGGATTTTGGACCCCACACACCAGAGAGGGCACGGAGGCCTGTGAGGCAGCTGGGCCCCCGAGGACCTCATGGGCCATGAGCTTCTTTGTATCTGCACAAAGGGATTCTGTCCAGGAGAAAACAGAAACCTAAGAGGTCAGATTCTCACTTACACTGGTTAGCATCTGCCAGTTCCTTGTCAGTGAAAGAGCTACAGAAAACCCGCAGGCCCATCGACTTCCTTTGTGTGTCTGAGGATCATGTTCTGCTTCTACCTTTGGAAAATCATGCTTGAACAGAGCTTGGTTCGCCAAGAGTCCCCAGACTCCCTCACACCACCTTTCCCGTCCTGCACCCCCCAGCCTGTTCAGGTGGCGCCAGCAACTGCATCGCTGGGTTCCCACTGCGCCAAGCAAAGACTCAAGGACAAACCGCCCTTGTAAGCTTCCTGCCAGCCTCTCCCGGCTGCCAACCCTGTGGGGAAGGACTGGATCTGCTTCTTGCTGGAGCTGCAGGGCCTGGAGATGCTGTTGAATGGATTTTTGTGCGTGCATTTGTTTTTGTTTGGGGCCACAGCTGGCTGTACTTGGGGCTTACTCTTGGTTCTTTGCTCGGAGGTCACTCCTGACAGTGCTCAGGGAACCATAGGCAGAGCCAGGGATAGAATCAGAGACGAAGCAAAAGTCGCCTCCTGCAAGGCAAACGCTGTCCTTAACCCCAGGTACTAGATCTCTGGTCCCCGAATGAATTTAGGGACAGGCTCAGCTTGGCCCGTTCCCCACCGCAGCTGGAAGGGCTTGGTGGATGAAAGGATAATGCATACTTGTGGCCTGACATTTCTGAGCCTCAGTTTTCACATCTATAAAGGAGGTGATTGTTTGTGCTTCTCATGCAGATGGGGAGGAAGTCTAAACTCCTGCAAGCTGCTGTTTCCCTCTCTCCATTTCTATTCTTACCTCCCCCCCCCACCCGCAGAATCCAGGGCCCAGAGGAAGTGTTTGGTCTCCCTCCCAGATTGCAGGAGGAGGTGTGACTTGAGGGGCTAGTACACATCACGAAGTGAACAAAGAACTGGCTTCCTGTGCAGAAGCGTCAAGCTCAGGGGAAGGTGGGCTTGGGCAGGCCTGGGTCGAAACAGGAACGGGGGAACCCTTAGATTAGAAGAGAAGGGAGACAGGCTGGGAGAGGCTGGATTTCAAGCAGAGCCCTGTCCCAGACCCACCCTAGAAGTCCACCTGCCTCTGAACTCTGCCTTGGCGGAGAAGCGCAGCTCCCGCAAAACTGGGATTCTGGCGCCACCTCGTGATCATTCCTGAAACTTTCCACTCAGGCTTCGGGAACCAGATCAACACCTTACTTCCTGGAATCCTTCCTCTTCCTTCGCGTTTTCTCCCTCCTGTTTTTTACCTTTTCCAGGGTCCATAATCATTCCATAGAAGACCAAGTATAAGGCCAGGTATACCTTATAAAGCACATTTAATTTGACCTATAGTAAAGGGTGAAATCCTGATGCCTTCTGGGGCTTGGATATCTGGGCCCCAAGAGATCTCCAAATGCTCTCATTTCTGAGGGGCTGCTTAAAAGGAGTTGGACTGGATGGCCCCTTCCAGCTCCCAGCCTCAGGGCATTCCCCACTGGTCTCTGGGACCCCACTGCTGGCCCCTAGTGGCCAGACAGTGGAAGTCAAAGCTAGGGTGGGCTCCTTACTGACAGAACTCACGACAGATGAATGCCCTACCCCATGCTTTGCTTCTGCCAGAACCTGAGATTTTTTTCTTTCTTCCAGTAAATGTATACTGAGCACCCACCTACTGTGCTTCGATTGTCCCAGACCCTGAGGATGCAACAGCTGATAAACCATAGTGTGTGTGCTCGAGAGTACAATCGTGTGTAATGTTAAAAAGTTCTTCTGGGGGCCAGAGAGATAATACAGTGGTTAGAGCACTTGCCTAGCACACAGCCAATCTGGTTTTAATCCCCAGAATCCCATATGGTCCCCTAAGTCTGCCAGGAATGATTGAGTTTGGATCCAGGAGCAAGCCCTGAGCATCTCTGGGTGTGCCTTTCCCCCAAACCCCCCCCCCCCAAAAAAAAAGATGTTATGGGAGGCAGTGCAGGAAGAGTGTCCCCAGCAGAGGGAACAGTGAGTTCTGAGGTGGTGGGACAAGGTAGTGCCTGCCAGGCCCACAGAGCCACAGAGGGCTGGAGGGAGGCGAGAAAGAGGGAGCAGGGCCTGGGAGGCCACTGGGCCCACACCAGGCTCCGACATGTAGGGACAAAGACGGGAGGAGAGGAGCGAGTGGTGCACAGGCAGCTCTAAACTTGTGTCTCATTACCCAGCCACACCTCCTGCAGTGCACTATGAATTAATATTTTCTATAAATCCTGTAATTATCTTCTGAATAGCACAATTATATCGCATTGTATTTTGTGTGTGTTAAGAGCATTCATTTGCTAAATGTAAACATTTAAAATATACCATGTCTTACGCAGCTCTCCTTTCTTATTTTGTAAGCTGGAATTCTTAAAATTGGAAAAAGGATGAGGGACTTTCCTGGACTCCAGAGGCCTGAGGCAGATCTGCACTCACAGTCAGTCAGTCTCACTCACTCAACCCCTTTCCACCCACCCCTACCCACACCCCCACTAACCCCAACCCACACTCACATTCACCACCACCCACACTCACCCACGCTCACCCACACCCACACTCACACTCACCCCACCCCCACACACCTACACTCACCCACACCCACACCCCCCACTCATCCACACCCACACCCACATTCACCCACATCCACCCCAGCCACACCCACATTCACCCCATCACACTCCCACTCACTCACACTTACCCCTCCCCACATGCCCACTTAGCCATACTCACCCCTATCCACACCCACATTCACCCACGCTCATCCCTACACATATTCCCACTTACTCACACTCACCCCTGTCCACACCCCCACTTAACTGCATCCTTACCCACACCCACATTCACCCACACTCACTTCTACTCATATGCACACTCACCCACATTCACGCACACTTAATCACACTTCCACTCACTCACACTTACGCCTGCCGACACCCCTACTCAACCACGTCCTCCCACCAACCCTCTCCCTCTCTTACACTCAAATTTTCCCTCACACACACACTGGCCCACACCTTCTCACACACCCTCTCACAGTGCCAAGCAAGAGGCAGGGTGGTGGGGCACTACCCACCTGCTGCCCCCAGTCCCGACTGCCTTGAGCACCTGGGCCCCCATCGCACAGTTCAGAGACGATGAGTGTGTCCACTTCACAGCCGGTTACAGAGGCTGAATCTCCAAGGTGCCTGAGGTGGAAGCAGGGGTTCAGAGGAGGCAAGATGGTGTTGGGAAGGATTTCAGCATTTGAAAGGGAAGAGGGGGGCGGGGAGATGGTGAAAGGCTGGATGCTTGCTCTGCAACACAGGGTCCCCTGAGCACCGCCAGGAGCAAGCCCTGAACAACAGTCCGGTGTAGATGAGGCAATAGCACCACAGGCCGAGCTTGCCTTGCATGTGCTGGCCTAGGTTTGATCCCCAGCATCCCACATGGTCTCCTGACCCCCACCAGGAGTGACTCCTAAGCTCAGAGGCTGGAGTAAACCCCAATTACAGCTGGGTAGTGCCCAAAAAAGGCAAACAAAGAGCATTCTCAAGAAAGACGAGGTTCCACTCATAGCTTATCCTCTGCTCACTCTCAACCCATAGGTGTGACCCATTGGCTCCACCTTCTAGATCCTTCCAACTATTTCTTGTCTCCTCCCCATGCCTCCCCTTCACTAGTCCAGTGGGGCCTCCAGCTACTCTCCACGGTCCTGTCCTTTCCTCCTATTCCCCAGATCAGCCTCCAGCACTGCCCCTGAACCCTCAGCCTCCCACTCACAATAAAATCCAGACTCTCTGGTGACGCACAAGCCTAGCAGGACCTGGCCTCCAGCCTCGGCGCCTGCTGCGGCTCTTTCCATTCTGGACATACTGGCTCCTTGTTTCTCAAGTCCGAGAGAGAGGCCTGGGGCCCTCGGGACTGGCTGTTCCCTCTGTCTGGAATGTTCCATGTCCAGATGATTCTGTGGGCTCCTCTCTTACCTCACACTAGCCTCTCTCCAACTGTTACATCTATGTGAGCATCTTCCTGCCTTCCTCCCCCGTCCTGCCTCCCTTTCTTCCGGAACACCCTTCAGCGTGTCCCACTGATTGTGGTTTGTCAGCACCTGCTCCCAGCCGGGGAGGGTTTTTTTCTTCTGCTCGCTGCTGCCTCAGTGCTGAGCAGTACCTGAGAGGTATGGAAGAATCAAACACAACAATGAAGGGGACTAAGGTCTATGAGTGGAAATTCCAGAAAGCCTGCAGATGGGGGAACAGGCGATTTCCCACAGTGGGTGTCAGAAATGGTTTCCCCAAGGAGCTGGAGAGGCCTTCAGACTTAACCCAAACTGGGCTCAGGGTGTGTGAGACCCTGGCTTCTCACTCTGTGAATTCTCAGCACCAACAATGTAGTTAACCCCACCTGAGGCAAAACAGCCGTGTGAGGGGAAGTGGTTGGGGAGCATTCCTGGCTTGGGGCCAAACCTCTTTAGACCCCAGTACCACACACTGCCCCCTCCCAAACCCCCTCCAAAAATAAATAACAGCCAGGACGTTAGCCTTTCCCTGGGCCTCGCCACCCAGTGTTCCCAGGGAGGGGACCCAGCCTTATCTCTGAGCTGATTGGAATATGGAACCAGTGCAAGTTGGTGGAAGTGAGCACTGGAACTGGAAATGAGCTGAGAGGAGCAGGAGGAAGGGAGGCCCCAGGGTCAGGATTCCTTTTTCCAAGCCACCACAGAGAATGCCCACTGTCCTGGGGCGTGGCCGGGCCAGTTCTGTGCCCCAGGAGGCCTTCCCAGCTGCTAGAAGAGCAGGAGAAGAGGGAGGAAAGAAAACCACGTAAGAAACTGTGGTGAATCCTGAGACAGCCTGAGGTGGGCTGTAGAGGAGATGGTGAGGTGGACTGCGGGCGAATCTCCCCAGGGTGACACAGGGAAGCCTCGGCTCTAACTGGAGAGTGTCTCAGGGGCAGTCACCGCTGGGCATCATTCTCCCCTCAAGAAGTTCCCGGGCCACACTCAGGACCAGCCCTGGAAGGCAGTGGGGAGAGCGGGAGGCTGGGCATGCAGAGCAGTGGGCAGAGGCCCACCAGAGGGAGCTTCGGAGCCCAGGGGCCCTGTAGAAGTAAGGCTGGCCAGGCCCTTTACATGGAACTTTCCAGAGAAGAGGGCAAAATCCGGTACTCCTTGTTCCCAGAAATTGTGTTAGTCAAGAAGGGGGTGTCTGGGTGGTGCCCCCAGCCTCCCTTCACATGGCCCTCTGAAGACCCTTCCCCACCCCTCCACCCCCTTCACTCCCCCTTCTGCGTGGAAGGCAAAGTCTCTGCTACCCCCTGAGGCAGTGGGACTTGGGGAAGGTGGGAACAGTCTCAAGCTGACTGCATCACTGTAATGTGGTAGCGGGAGCCACAGCAGAATGGGGTAGGTCAGGAAGGATCCCTAACTTTCTCTCTGGCTTGGGTGTCTCTGGGTAAGACTGTGGCCAAAGTGGAGGGAGATGAGGTGAGTTTGGGTTGTGTCAACGAGGCGTGAGCCTGAGACTGTCAGGCCCCCGGTCTGGTGTCACCTCCCTGAGTGACAGGGTAAGAGAGATAATGGCAGAGGAGGGGAAGGTGACAAAAGGGAATGGAACTCCAAGGCTGGGAGCCTGCAGGCATGGCAGTGCTGAAGGGGTGGGCATGCCGGGGAAAGGGTCCCAGAAAAAAACAGGCCCTCTGGGGCACAGCCAACAGGAGCCCCCAACTCTGCCCCTCCAGTGCCCAGAAGCCTCTCGGTTCCAGATCTCAGACAAGGGGGCAAGCCCTGCCCCTCCTCCTCCATCTTCCCACAGGCACCATCAGTGGGGAGGAGACTCAGAACTGCCGCCTCAGCTCCAGACATCCGGAAGGACTTCCTGGCTCGGGGATGGGAGGCCCACAAGGGGAATGAAGGCATTTCTGTGTGAGTCAGGCCTGGGGGCAGTGATGTGCCAGGGCCCCCTTTTGATTGCCCGATAAAACAAGCAGTGCTCTCTGCTGAGCGAGCCAGAGAGGGAGCACTGTAGAACTGAGGTGAGCATCTGTGCCCAAGAACATGAGGAACAATAGCTCAGGTTTGAGCAAGGCTCCCTGTACCATAACAGCTGGAGCGATAGTATAGCAGGTACGGTGCTAGCCTAACACGCGGCCAACCCAGGTTCGATCCCCAGCACCCCATACGGTTCCCCAAGCACTGCCAAGAGTGATTTCTGAGTACAGAGCCAGAAGGAACTCCTGAGCACCACAAAGTGTGGCAAAAAATACAAAAGCTTATGTAATATTTATATACACATAGGTATTTGGTTAAAGAAGAAAAAGAGGGGCAGAGAGAGATGCTTAAAAGACTGAGCACATGCTGTGCGGGAAGTCTGAGTTCTATCCCCCGCATTTCACGGTCCCAAAGCATGGTCAGAACAACCCCAGCACCGAGCCGGGAGCAGCCCCTGAGCACCACTGGCTGGGCCCCTCCAGAATCTTTGAAAGTGAAAATCAAAGAGCCAGAGATAATACTGACATTAAGGCACCTGCCTTGCACTTGGCCAACCCGGGTTCAAATCCTGGCACTGCATGTGGTCCCCTGACACCACCAGGAGTGATCCCTGAATACAGCCAGAAGTAGATCATTAGCATCTCTGGGAATGACCCAAAATCCAAAAAAAGAAATTTAAAGATGAAGAAAAAAAAAATGCCTAGTGACTGCCTGGATGTGAGTTTCTGGTTTATGTTTCCTCAAATTTCCACATTCCTCTCAACAGCTGTTCTTAGGGCTTCCGTTTCATACATGAAGAAACTAAAGCCCAGAAGGGTGAGGTCACTTGCCTACATAAACCTGCACTGACTCTACCTGTACTCTTGTTTTTGTTTGTTTGGGGGCCACGCCTGGCAGGCATTAAAGGCTGGCCCTGGCTTTTTGCTCAGAAGTGATCTATAGCATCGCTCAGGAGACCATGTGCAGTGCCAAGGATTAAACTGGAGCCGGTAGCATGCAAGGCAAACTCCCTCCCCACTGTCCTGACTCTTTGGCCCTGTCTATCAGCACTTCTAACTCCCTCACTCCTAACTCCTGCTCTTCGCCAGCCAGACCAGAGGATGGCCCCGCTGGCCACGCACCCATGGTGTGGACCCCTCCAGAGACCAGCCCCTTCCGCCTCGGCCAGTCCAGACATTTCCCGGCTGTGTGGGGTAGCTCACTGCTGAGATCAACTCATTAAGCAATTATTTCTGGGAGCGCCCTGCAGAGGGGTGACCTCACTGGACACATGGCCCCACCCTGCCGCTGGGGACGGAGGTAATGGGGGATAATCAGGGCAGTGGTGGTAGTGACATGGACGGTGACGTTGTCTGTGATGAAAAAGGAGACGGCTCTACCAGATCTTGATGTTGGTGGAGCTGACAGGGTGCTAATTGACTGATTGTGGTGAAGGGGATGGCTGGTGGCAGCTGCCGGCTGATCACAATGTTGCTGGACCAGTGACAGTGCAAAGACCAGACATGGAGCACACCCCTGGGGCCTTGCTCTCCCAGCCTCCATCCTGCCTCCTAGACAGAGGGTGAGAAAGCTAATGACTATGTTCCTGCCACACAGCGCAGGCTTGTGCCACAGACTCCCCCATCACCTCCTGCTGGGCCAGGTTCACAGGCTCCTTGCAGCGCCGGCCTGTCTGGGCCGCTCCTTAAAACCGGGACCATTCCAGCACCATCCCCGGTGCATAATAAGTGCATTGTAAATGGTAGTGGTGGTTTTTCTGTTTTAATTTTGAATTATTGGGTTTTTAGGAATTGTTTATTTGTTTGTTTGCAAGGATAGTGGTGGTTGTTTTGTTTTTAACTTAGCTCTGTTTTGATTTTTTAAATGATTTATTTATTTTGGGTTTTTTTGGGGAGGCATACCTGGTGGTGCTCAGAGATTACTCCAGGCTCTGTGCTCAGAATCACTCCTCAAAGGGCTCAGGGGCAGTAGAGAGCGTCAGGGATTGAACCCGGATCGGCCATGCGCAAGGCAAGTGCCTTACCCTATGTGCTTGGGTATTGTCCCTGGGTTTTTCTTTTGGGGGCCACACCCGGCAGTGTTGGGACTATTCCTGGTGTGGTGCCCAGGGGTCACTTCTGTTGATGCTAGGGGACCATGCAGTACCAAGGATCCTGCGTGCAAAGCATGCACTCCAGCCCCTTGAGACTTCACTTAATCACTTAACTTCCCGTTAGTCGTCGATTTGCTCGAGCGGGTGCCAGTAACGTCTCCATTTGTCCCTGTCGCGTGCTAGTGTAGCCCAATGGCATCTCTTCGCTCCGGGAACATGGAGGGCCTCAAACCGATCATTCATGATCTTGACAAAGAAGTCTGACCATCTGGTAGGTGGGCGGCCACGCGGTCTCTTGACATCCCGTGGAATCCAATCAGTAACAGCTCTAGTCCAACGGTCGTCTTTAAATCTCATTACGTGACCAGCCCATCTGATTTTCGACACCTTGGCATATGAGACAGCGTCCCTGATCCTTGATCGTCGACGGATGTCAGAACTCCGAATTCGTTCTCTCATTTGAGTGAAACGTGATATTCCAAGCATAGCTCTTTCTATTCTTCTTTGGGAGACCTGAATGACATTCTCATCTTGTTTGCGTAGGGCCCAGGTCTCTGAGGCATATGTTAATGCAGGAAGAACAGTGGAATCAAAGAGATGTGCCCGGAGCTAGAGGTTCTTCGTCCTCTTAGCTATTTCTTCGACGTTCTTGAAGGCGTTCCAAGCCGCTCTCTTCCTCCTGCGCAGCTCGGGTGCCAGGTCATTTCTCATGTTGACCTCTCGACCTAGGTACACATAGCTGTTGCATTCGGAGATGGTCGTTCCATTGAGAGCGAATGGGGCGTCAGGAACAAGGCTGTTTCTCATAAACATTGTCTTCGTAAGATTCAGCTGTAGTCCTACCTTTCCACACTCACGGTCAAAGTCGGCCAGCATTTGTGCCGCTTGGCTGATGTTTGGTGTTATTAAAACAATGTCATCAGCAAAGCGGAGGTGGTGTAATTGCCGACCATCTATCTTCACTCCCATTCCTTCCCATTCCAGTCGTCGCATGATGTTCTCGAGGGTGGCACTGAAGAGTTTCGGTGAAATGGTATCACCCTGCCGCACCCCTCTCTTGACATCAACGATCACTTCTTTGTAGAATGGTGAGATCCTGGTAGTGAATCCGCAATACAGCTCACGGAGGATCCTGATGTATTGGGCTTGAATGCCCTGATTGGCTAGGGCTTCAATGACCGCTTCCGTCTCAACAGAATCAAAGGCCTTCTTTAAATCAATGAACGTTAAGCAGAGCGGCATCTTGAACTCCCGAGAAACCTCAATGAGCTTGGTTACCGTGTGGATATGGTCGATGGTGCTGAATCCTTTGCGGAACCCTGCTTGCTCGCATGGTTGTCCTTCATCTAGTGTTCTGCCAATCCTATTCAGGATGACTCGAGTGAACAGCTCGTAGATCACAGACAATAGGCAGATCGGGCGATAGTTGCCAATGTCATGGATGTCTCCCTTCTTGAACAGTAGTACGGTCCTGCTGGTTTTCCATTGGGACGGAACCTTGCATTCAGACAGGTAGCGAATGAAGAGCCGAGCCAGTGTATTGATGAGTACTGACGGCAGGTTCTTCAGGTGTTCAGGTCTGACCTTGTCTGGGCCGGTTGCTGTTTGCTTCTTTACCAACGAAATGGCGTGTCGGATTTCGGAAGGGAGAACGTTAGGAACGTTAGGAACGTTAGGATGTGGCTCACTGCCTGCAGTTTCTATCTTTGTTGTCTATGCACCAACATCTCATTATGATGAAAGAGAAATCGAGAAGTTCTACATGGAGCTAGAGAAGTTCTATAAAGAAGACCACACCTTCTACAAGATCATTGTGGGTGATTTTAATGCCAAGATAGGACCGAGAAGATCAGCTGAAGAACTTCACATCGGGACCCCTGGCCTAGAATGGAACGAACAGGGTGAGAGACTGTCTGAGTTCATCATGTCGACCAAGACCATTCATGGTAACTCACAGTTCCAGAAGGCAGAATCTAAATGATGGACATGGGAGTCTCCCGGTGGACGATTCCACAACGAAATAGACCACATCATATTCAATCGACGGTTTTGCCTGACTGATGTCGCTGTTGTCCCAAAATTTCGAACGGGATCGGACCACCGTCTCCTTCGTGCAAAATTCTACTTCACAGAGCGGGGAGAAAGGGCTGCAAAGTTCAAAAAGAGAACTCCCAGAACGACCACCAACTGGGAACTCTTTGGTACTATTGCGGCAACATGGGAAGATGCCATTGTTGACAACATTGATGAGGAATACGATCGACTGGTTCAGCACCTCAATGAATGTGCGAGGAACACCAAGAGAGAGATAGCCACTAAAAGTCGCCTATCTTCGAAAACTCTTGAGCTAATTCGCCAGCGTGGTTTGGCGCATGCCTCAGGCAACCGCAAGCTAACGTCCGAGCTTGCAAAGCAGTGCAGAGATGCGATCAAGGAAGACCTCAAAGAGAGAAGAGCAGAAGTACTGGTGGATGTGGCAGAAGCCGGGAAAAGTATTCGTAACGCCCGCCTGTCCTTCGCCAACTATAAGACCAAGATGACTGCCCTCCGACGTCCTGATGGATCCATCACATCCTCCAGAACGGCAATGGAGAAGATTATCCATGACTTCTACTCAAATCTCTTCGATAGCCATGTCCACTTGCCGACATACCAAATTCCACAGGATGGGTATGTCGTTCCTAACGTTCTCCCTTCCGAAATCCCCTTGAGACATCTCCCGAATATCAATGTTACTTTTTTTTCTTCTTGTGCCCCTCCCAGCCTAGTGAACATAAATAACCATGCCCAGGGCCTCACATCCCCAGAACAGAAGTAGCATCCCGACACCCAGATTGAGGCATCAGAAGTGTGTTCTCAGGTTCATGGGTACAGAAGCAATGGCTCTCTTGGTGGGTCAATTCTGTGCAGGCTAGGAAGGGAGATCATTCCTGGAAGCTTACCCCATTCTGCTTCCCTCACTGATCGCCCTGAAATAGCTTTCTGCAAAGGACACCAAGAAGAATCTCTGTTTCCGGCACTGAACCCTGACAGTTTGAAAGTCTATGTATGATTAACGCTGTTCATGCTTATAGTAACAAATGAGAACCTGGAAAACAATGGGGTTCTGGGGACAAGGGGGCTGGTTTGAGGCTTCGATTCTGGGGTGGTGGAAACAGTGACAACAGTGCCTGGCGGTGGGGCAGGGGCAGTGGTTATTAGGTGGATGCTAACAAAGGAATCTTGCTGGCTGACTTCTTGTTTGTTTGTTTGTTTGTTTGTTGTTTGTTTGGGGGGTCATACCTGGCAGTGCCCTGGGGTTACCCCTAGCTCTGCACTCAGGAATCATTCCTGGCTTTGCTCAGGGGACCTTATGGGTTACCAGGGATCAAATCCAGGTTGTCTCTATTTAGACAAATGCCCAGTACTACCACTCTTGGCCCTGACTGCCCTCTGAAGAAAAGGAAAAACATTGGGGAGCACCCCAAATGAACACGAAACCCAGAGATGCAGGCTGAGAAAGAGGGCAGACACTGACCCAGAGTGTCACCAGCACATGCCACATGTGCTGCTGCTGCCAAAGACTTCCCTGGGAGCCAGTTCCTGTCTTGGTGGCAGCCCCCCCAGAGCCCCTCCAGAGAGCGGACAGAGAGCTCAATACTCTGAGTGCATACTCTGCATGTGGGAGGCCTGGGTTCAATCACTGCCACTGCATGCCACCCCCCACCCCAAGCATCAAGTAAGAACTAGCCCCTGAGCATCACTGGATATGACCCCAAACCTAAAAAAAAATCCAAAAATAAACATGAAACAAAGTCCTGATGGCAGTATACAGGCCTACGTGAGGCGAAGGCACCAGTGTCCTGCCCCTCTTTAAGGGGGGTTCTTGTGGTCCCCTTCAGCTTTGGTAGTAGGCAGCATGTCCAATATGTCCATCAAGACTCTCTCAGTGGGGGCTTCCCCATAAAGAGAAACAGGGTTTGGAGAAAGGCTGCCAGAGCCAACCACAGTCCACTCCGTAAGAAGCCTGGTGCTCAGGAAGGGTCAAGCTGAGAGGAAGACAGAGCAGTTGCTCCACAGGAGGGTGCTCCCTGCAAGCCCGAGGCCCTGAGTTTGATCCCTGAACCACCCCATGCCCAAGTGTGCCCCAGCTGCACTGCTGTTGGGAATCCACAGGGCCACAACAAAGTGTGTGATCGCTAGCACATCACCACTAAGACGCCAAGAACCACAAGTCAGAAATGATGTGCAAGCACCACACAAGTGCGGGTGACTCCTGGTCACTGTAACAAGAAGGAAAACAGGGAACAAAGATTAAAATTTAAGAAGGAGGCCGGAGAGATAGTACAGTGGGTAAGGCACTCGCCTTGTACACAGCTGACCCAGGTTTGATCCCCGGCACCTCTTATGGTCTTTCGAGCACCACTAGGAGTAATTCCTGAGCACAGAGGCAGGAGGAAGAGTGAGCACCACTAAATATGGCCCAAAAAAACAAAACAGAGAGAGAGAGAGAAAGAGAGAGAGCTAGGCTACTTTATTTTATGAAAATCAAATTAAAGTTGGAGGTGGTTGGACCTTTCACCCCAACAAGCCCAAAGCCCCTTGAGGTCACCCACCAACCTCTGCTGTCACATTACCCTGTATGGAGAGCTGGGGTGTCTGTGGCCTCTAAGGTCCCATGAACGAGCAGGTGCTTCTGAAAACGAGGTTGCAGAAGGAGATGAGTGACAGTCACAAGGAGAGAGCTGGCACAGCACTGTCAGTGCGGGTCACTGGGCTGTCCTCTGATGACAGGGACCCATCCCCGGGCCCGTCAGGAAGCAGTGGGGTGCAATGCAGGGGGTGCATATCCAGCAGTGGTGAGGACGGCTCCTGATCCTCAGACTGTCACCTTATCAGAGTGTGTGTGTGTGTGTGTGTGTGTGTGTGTGTGTGTCGCACACACCAGAACAGAGCCAGTCACTATCACAGTCAATCACAGTCATCTTCAGTCAACAGGCACTGGGATGGGACAGGAGGCAGTTGAAGGCACTTAAACTCTGGAGCCAGCACGACATCAGCCCTTCCCCGAGTCCTGGGAGAGCAAAGGGACTATCCCACAGGCACTGGCATCCATGCTAGCCTCAGCATCAGACACAGCAGGGGACTCTGCGCTCCTTCCCTGGGGAGCCATGTACCAGCTCCCACCACACCCACTACACACACAGATACACACACACACACTCACTGACACATACTCATATACACGTACACACACATACATGCACATACTCATTCAACACATACATTCACACACACATTAACATATACACACTCACACACACTCATTGCCACACTCACACTTATGCACTTGCCTCTCAGCTTCAGAGCCTGGAGCAGGAACTGCAGAGGAGGAAGGAGGTCTGACAGAAGCCAGAGTCCTGGGGTAGGGGCAGGGATTCATCTGGTGAGGGAAGGAGGTAGGGGTGGGAGGTTCCCTCAAGCACATTCAGGAGAGGGGCAGGGGACCCTGCGCTGGCTCCAGGTGGTCCCATCCCCCAGCACCTCTGTTCCAGCCCAGAAGCCAAAGGCCCGTGGATGCCCAGGCTCTGCCTGACTCAGCCTAGAGAGTCAGAATTCTGGGCGGGGTTTGACCTGGGAGGGACCGAGGCTGCTTCACCCAGTTCCCTGATCCTGGGATGAGCCCTGACGTTGGTCATAAATTGGGCTTGAGCCTGGTGACAAAGATCTCCACCCTGGCCCAGACAGAGCCACACCCCAGTTCTGGGAGAGCCCGGCTGGGCCTCAACTGACTCTCACCTTTATCTGCCCCCGCAACTGGCCCTGCTTAGCCTAGAAGCCTGGTGCAGGCAAGCCTCCCAGTTCCTAGAGGCCCAGGCGTCAAAGTGAGGGAGTAGGCCTAGACTGCGGCTGGCTCAGCACCTCTCCCCCTCACCCCCACCCCCTGTTGGGGCCCAGGGCCCCCGCCTGAGAAGTCAAACAGTAAAAACCAAACCCAAATTAAAACCCAAGACCATCTCCTCCTTGCTTCAGTGACACATCTCGGTCTTGGGCAATAAACCCTAAAGGCAAGACGACTTTCTAAGGCTCTGCCCCCTCCCTGCTGGCTCTCCTGGATCTGGAGGATTCTGTATTTCTGTAGGAGAGGCCACACCTGGCCATGCTGGAGAGTGGGGTCCATGAAAACTTAGGCATTCCCCATGCCAAACATGTAGTCCTCATCCTCTGAATGAAGATTCTCGCCTTCAGCTTCGTCCTTGCCCACAGTCCCAAGACAGGGCTCCACGTCCCAGGAGGAGGAGGGGGTGGTGGTGGGGGTTTGGGAGGGGCTACAAAAGGCAGAAGAGCCTGGAGCAGAGAGGACAGAGTTGGCCAGGCCCTCATCCACCTTGAAGGTTTCTGTCACCTGTTTAATCAGACACTTGATTTTCCAACTCTGGTCTCCAAAGTTAAGAACGGAGATGGCAATGCAAACCACAGCACCCAAAAGGAGAGTGAGAACAAAAGGGAGTGCCCTGTCACAGAGGTAGGGTGGGGTGGGGGGATGGGGGGTGGGAGGGATACTGGGATCCATGGTGGTGGGAAATGGGCACTGGTGGAGGGAAGGTACTCGATCATTGTATAATAGAAACCCAAGCACAAAAATGTGTAAGTCTACAACTGTACTTCATGACGTTTCACTAATAAAAATAAAAATAATAAAAGAATGGAGATGGAAGATCCCGAGTCTGAAGCTTCCGTGTTCAGAGCTGTGCCTTCCAGATAATCAAGTGCAGGGGACATTTCCTAGAACATCTATAGGAAACCTACTCAGTCAAACCCTCTATTGTCCTCTTACTCTGGTGCCTCAGACTCCTGACTTGGCCCCTCTGGGTCTCAGCTTTCTCCTGTCCAATGGTCATGACTTGAGTCAGTGAGGATCAGACAAGAAGGTGCCTAAGGCCAGAGATAGTGCGGGAGGGAAGGCGCTTGCCTGCATGTGGCCGACCCAGGTTTCATCCCCAGCACTGCCTGGAGCCCTGCACCACCAGGAGAAGAAGACCCTGAGCACCTCAGTGTGGCTTTGACCCCGTCGTCTAGCAGGGCCTCAATTGAGACCCCAAAAAGGGGTCAATCAGCCTAGCTCTTAGGCGGGAGACACCCTTCTATCTCCCCAGGCCCCTAGGACCCAGCTCATCCTTTGACAGTCTGGCTTCTGCCTTCACTTTGGAGGTGAAATGAATCCCTCCCTGGCCACCACAGGATCTTGGGCTCTGGAGCCACTTCTGGGAGACTGGGGCCTCTTCCCTCTGTCGCAGCAGGCGGGAAAAGAGCAGGCCCAGAGACACACAGCACCATAGTGGGACAGTGGGAAGCTGGGCCTCTGACCCGGGCCTCTCTTCCTACAAGGCAGCTCTCCAAGGAGTCAAGGGGGTTAGAGCAGGACTCTCAGCATCCTCCCAGCAGCAAGACCCCCACTGGCACCCTCTGGCCAGAAGGCCTGAGCACACCCAGGGCTCTTAGAAAGGACTAAGGAGACCTCTGCAGCTATCATGCCTGCCAGACTCCTGCCTCCTCCAGGGAGTCCGCCCAGACCTGCACCAGAAGGCTGAAAGTGAGCTCCTCACGTTCATCCTTTGACAGGAAACAGGTTTAAAGATCAGGTGTCTGGGTTGCCAGCCTGCCTGCCTGTCCCTCCACTAAGACGGCTTCTTCAGATCAGTTTTCTGAGCCCCTCTCTCCCAGGTCCCACTGAGAGGGCAGGAAACAAGAGAAACGGGAGAGAGGGAATATAAAGGAGGCAAGAGATGCGGCCCCTGGGATTTACTGCTCCGAGACGGGCGGGGCCGAAGGTGGGACCGGCAGGGGCCAGAGAGGGAGGCCCCGCCCCGTCGCACGTCAATTCCTCGGGCGGGGCCTCATCCCTCCCCCGCGGCCCGTGCCTCTGGCGGGCTCCTCCCGTGGGAACTGCTGTCTCCGCAGCGGGCGCCGGGCTACGTGGGTGCCAGGAATGAGGTTGGGCAGCGGGCCGGGCCGGGAATGCCGCTGCCCGGGGCCTGCGGAGGGGGCGGCAGGGAGGACAGGCGCGAGGGTCCAGGGCGCCCAAGCATCCTCCTGCTGAGTAGTTGAACACCCTGGAGCAGAGTTGCGAACTCCAGGGGCCTGTCCAGACCTGCAGGATCCGACCCAAGCGCCCTAGTGACGCCCTCGCGCCTTCCAGTTTGAGGGCGCCCTTCTGCAGGAGTCCATCTGCGAGTTTACAGGTTAAAAAAAAAGTGGATCCGGAGAGAGAGAGCTCCAAAGGGCTGGAGCCGCGGATTTGATCCCCGCACCCCATGGTCCCCACAACACCGTGGGGAATGCCCCCTGGCAGAAAAAGACCCAGGATGACCTGCCTTGCACGAGGCCCTGGGTTCATCCCCAGCACGGCAAAATAAAGAAGTAGATAGGTCATTTAATTTCAAATGATTTGGGGGCTAGAGGGAGCGCACCGGGGGAAGGGCGGTGACCCTGGTTAGATCCCCGGCACCCTATATAGTCCCCTGAGCCCTGCCAGGAGCAATCCTTGAGCACAGAGTCAGGAGTAAACCCTGAGTACCACTGGGTATGACACCCACCTGCAAACGCCCCACCCAACCCCTCTCACCCACGCAAACAAAAAGAACTCAAGCTCTCTTGTCTCTGGCTACTGGCTTCCTTGCCTGGGAAAACGTGAGTCAACACTCAGTGACCTTTTCAAGGACTCAGTGGCCCTGGGGAAGACTCAGTGGCCTTTGGAAAAGACAAGAGACTTGGGAGGACTCCAATGGCCTTGCAAGACTGTTGCAAGTGGAGATGTGGCTAGGCCCCTCTCCACCGATCCTGCAAGAGCTGGTGCTACGCAGGGCTCCTTCCTCCCGCAACCTTTCACTCAGCCCTAGAATAGTTACTGAAAAGGAACAATTGTCAACTGGGTTCCAGGAAACAAAAATAGCATCTCTGCCCTCCTAGAGTGCCCATCAGGGGAGAGGCAACAAGCAACTAGGCAAATATTCGGCAGGTTTTGTTCTCAAATGGGACAAAACAGAGGAGAGGCTAGCTGGGCCTGCAAGGCTACCACTCTGGGGTTAGGAAAGGTCTGGCTGGGGAAATAATACCCTTGGAAAAGCCGTGGGGGAACTCGGGGAGCTGCCTTTGGGCTGGGTATTTAGGGAACCAGGAGGCTGTGATTTTTGGTTTTGTTTTTTTAATTGAATCATCCTGAGATACAGTTACAAAGTTGTTAGAGTTGGATTTCAATTGTACAATGTTCCAACACCTGTCCCTTCAACAGTGCACATTTCCCACCAACAATGTCCCCAATTTTCCTCCCCTAGACACCCCTTACCCAGATCTCTCTCTCTCTCTCTCTCTCTCCCCCCCCTCCCTTCCTTCTGGTCATTTTGATTTGCAATACAGGTCAAAAAGGTTATCGTGTATATCCCTTTACCTCCTTTTACCACTCGGTTCTTGTCCAGATTGGTCATTCCCTACTATCACAGTGGTCCTCCCGGCCCTTGTTTCTACTGTCCTTGGATGTTAGTCTCATACTATTTTTTTATATCCCACAGTCCCTCTGAGCACTGCCTGGGAGATGCTCCTGAAAAAGAAAAGAATTAACAGCGGGTGGACTCAGGATGGAGCTCAGTGGCAGAAGACTTGTCTCACAGATACAAAGTCCCAGATTCCATGTCCAGCACCACAAGAAAGGAAATGACAATTAGAATTAGAGAGAAAAGTTTTCAAATCCTAAGAGCTTATAAGGGACTTCCACCTAGGACATATAAAAACTTCTTAATCACTTAATCATTTAACTTCCCGTTAGTCGTCGATTTGCTCGAGCGGGCGCCAGTAACGTCTCCATTTGTCCCTGTCGCGTGCTAGTGTAGCCCAGTGGCATCTGTTCGCTCTGGGAACATGAAGAGCCTCCAACCGATCATTCATGATCTTCACGAAGAAGTCTGACCATCTGGTAGGTGGGCGGCCACGCGGTCTTTTAACATCCCGTGGAATCCAATCAGCTCTAGTCCAGCGGTCGTCTTTAAATCTCATTACGTGACCAGCCCATCTGATTTTTGACACCTTGGCAAATGAGACAGCGTTCCTGATTCTTGATCATCGACGGATGTCGGAACTCCGGATTTTTTCTCTCATTTGAGTGAAACGTGATATTCCAAGCATAGCTCTTTCTATTCTTCTTTGGGAGACCTGAATAGCGTTCTCATCCTGTTTGCGTAAAAGCTTCTTAAAACTCAACAAATATTTATATATTGGGTCTTTGGGTACACCCGTGGTGTTCAGGGGTACTCCTGACTCATTGCTGGCCATTGAATCCGGGGGTCCTGCATGCAGACCATCTATTTCAGCCCTTTGAAGTATCTTCCTGGCCCAACAATAATGTATTATTATTTTGGGCACCAGATCAGATTCTTGGGCTGGTAGTGATGCTCAGGCCTGGTGAGGCTCCACAGTCACAAATCAAACGCAGGACCTCATCTATGTTTGGCCCATAGCCCCGGCCAAACTCAACAATTATTTTATTTATTTATTTTTTGTTTGGGGCCCTCACCTGGATGTGCTCAGGGCTTATTCCTGGATCTGTGCTCAGGGATGACTCCTGGTGGGGTTCAGGGAGACCAAATGTGGTGCCAGGGATTGAACCTGGATTGGTTGCATGCAAGGCAAGTGCTCTACACATTGTACTATCTCTCTGACTCCTCACAATGACTTTTTAAAAGTTTAGAGAGAGGGAAATGGTGGCAGGAAGTTGTCTTGGCCCGGAATGGGGTTCAGTGGGAGAGCATTTACCTTGCTTATGTGAGGCCTGGAGTTTGATTCCTTGAACTTCATGATCTCCAGGTGCTGCCAAAAGCAACCCCTGAGCACTGAGCTATGTAACACCCCAAAAAGCAGAAAGAAAAGTCTAGGTATTCCCCTCAAAAAAGCAAAAAAATGAAACCAAAATGTTTAATAGGCAAAGAATTTGGATAGGTATTTCTCCAAAGACCATTCCCAGATAGTCAATGCGTACATGAAAAGATGTTCAACATCATTGGCCACCAGAGAATTAAAATTAAGCCACATCACATTATCATGATTACCCACTAAAACGACTATAATAAAAAAAAAAGACAGACAGCAACAAGTACTGGTTAGGATGTGGGGGAAAAATGACTAGTAAGATGTAGAAGGAGGAGGGGCAAAGAAATAGTATAGCAGTACAGTAGGTAATGTGCTTGCCTTGCACAAGACTGACCCAGGTTCAGTCCCTGGCATCCCAGATGGTTCCGCCAGGTGTGACCTCTGAGTACAGAGCCAGAAGTAATCCCTGAGCACTGCTGAGTGTTGCCCAAAAACCAAGAGACATTGCATATCTAGAGAGAAAGAAAGAAGAAGGAGAAGGAGAAGATTAAAAGGAGCACCTTCTTGGGAAAGACATGGCATTTCTTAAGAGTTCCTCACTGTGTTTCATAAAGCTTTTTTACAAGGCCAGCCAGTCTCAAGGTGTAGCCCAGAGAAATGAAAATACATACCACACAAAACTTGCCCTTGCACAGCACCAAGTGTGATCTTTAAAATAAAGTATGGATTTTGCTTGATTACAATGTGATGATATAAGTTCATCAATTACAACATTCACTGCCCTGATGGAATTAGACTGACGATGGGGAGAGTTTGCCTCTGTGGAATAGCAGGCCTAACACTGCTCTTACAATAATAAAGCTAAGGGCCAGAGAGATAATACCCGGAGTCAAAGTGCTTTGCTCACAACTGACCTGATTCAATCCCCAGCACCCCAAATAGTTTTCTGAGCCCCATCAGAAGTGATCCCTGAGCACAGACACAGAAATAAGCCCTGAGCTGGGAGTCGTCCTAACTCTCTACCAAAAATATACCAAAAATAGTCACTGTCACTGTCCTCCTGTTGTTCATCGATTTGCTCGAATGGGCCCAGTAACGTCTCCATTGTGACACTTGTTACTGTGTTTGGCATATTGAATATGTCACGGGTAGCTTGCCAGGCTTTGCTGTGTGGGCAAGATACTCTCGGTAACTTGCCGGGCTCTCCGAGAGGGGCGGAGGAATCAAACCTGGGTTAGCCGGGTCGGCCACGTGCAAGGCAAACACCCTACCCGCTGTGCTATCGCTCCAGCCCCCCCAAAATAGCAGTTGTAATAATAATAATAATGTTTTTAAAAACAAACCATTTACATGAATAACCATAGCAGGATTCATAATAGAAAAAATGAAAACAAACCAAATGGCCATCAAGTGATGAACAAATAAATAAAATGTGATATGCCCATATATCCATGGAATAGTATTTAATAATCAAGAAAATATGGGTCCCGGAGATGCGGCTCATTGGCAGAGTACTTACTTTGCATGTGTGAAGCCCTAACTTCCACCTCCTATATTGCATGGTCCCCTGAGCACAACTGAAGCTTGAGCCAACTGAGATGAGAGCTACCCAAAAAAACAAAAGAAGAAATCAAAACTTTGTAGCACAGACACATCATGAAAACATGCTAAATAAGTCATCACAAAAGACCACTGTGTTGTGTTTTGGGTTTTGGATACACCCAGTAGTGCTCAGAGCTTCTCCTGACTCTAAGGGTGCTGAGACTTGAACCCAAGTTAGCCACATGCAAGGCAAGTGCCCTACCCACTGAACTATCTGTCCAGTCCCCAAAAAGACATTTTGTATATTTCTGTTTATATGAAATGTCAAACTTAGTCCTACCTGTATAGAGGCAGAAGAAAGACAGAGTAGTGCCTTCCTAGGGTTCAGGGATGGAGTGGGGTGGGGGTGTCGTAAGGGCTGTAGGAAGTGGGAATTGGCTATAAAGGGTGGAGAGAGAGCCAGTGAGATAGCTTAAAGGGCTGCAACTCATATTTGCATGTGGAAGCCTGGGTTTGGTGCCTGGCACTGCAATGGCCCCTCAAGCACAGAGCATTGCTGGGTATTTCCCATAAAGCAAATTAAAGAAATTTCTTTTCTTTTTGTGTCACATCTGGCAATGCTCAGGGGTTGCTCCTGGCTTTGCACTCAGGGATTACTCCTGGCGGTACGTGGGGGACCATATGGGATGCCAGGGATCAAACCAAGGTCAGCTGCGTGCAAGGCAAACGCCCTCCCTGCTGTGCTTTGCTCCAGCCCCAGCAAATCACGGTCCTCCCGTTGTTCATCGATTTGCTCGAGCGGGCCCAGTAACATCAACAAGAGACTTGTTGTTACTGTGTTTGGCATATTGAGTATGTCATGGGTAGTTTGCCAGGTAGCTTGCCAGGCTCTGCCGTGCGGGCGAGATACTCTTGGTAGCTTGCTGGGCTCTCCAAGAGGGGCGGAGGAATCGAACTCGAGTCGGCCATGTTGGCTGCGTGCAAAGCAAATGCCTTTCCGCTGTGCTATTGCTCCAGCCCAGACCCAGCAAATAAAATTTAAAAATAAAAAATACAGGGGTGGGTAGTGTGTCTGGAGGGAAACTGGGGATATTGGTGGGAGGAAATTACACTGATGAAGAGATGGGTGTTAGAACATTGTATGACCGAACAACTTTGTCAGTATATATCTCACAGTGATTCAATAAAGAAAAATAAGTAGGTTAAAAGTACAGGGGCTGGGGGCTGGAGCAATAGCACAGCGGGTAGGGTGTTTGCCTTGCATGCATCTGACCCGGTTCGATTCCCAGCATCCCATATGGTCCCCCAAGCACCGCCAGGAGTAATTCCTAAGTGCAGAGCCAGGAGTAACCCCTGAGCATTGCTGGGTGTGACCCAAAAAGCAAATAAATAAATAAATAAATAAATTTAAAAAATAAAAGTACAGGGGCTGGATGGGGCTGGAGTGTGAATAAGTGGGTTGGATGCTTGCCTTTTATGCAGCCAGCTCAGGTTCAATCCCCAACATCCAAATGATCCCCCGTGCACCGCCAGCAATAATTTCTGAGCACAGGGCTAGAAATAGCCCCTAAGCATTGCCAGTTGTGACCCAAACCCTCCCTCAACAGAAACATTACAGGGAGTAGAGAGATAGTTCAGAAGTTAGGGCACTTTCCTTGCATGCAGCAGATCTGAGTTCAATCCTCAGCACCCAATATGGAACCTGAAACCCTGCCAGGAGTGATTCCTGAGCACAGAACCAAAATAAGGACTGAGCACAGCCAGGAGTGGCCCTCAAAAAAACAAAATAAGAATTTTTTTTTTTTTTTTGCTTTTTGGGTCATACCCGGCAATGCTCAGGGGTTACTCCTAGCTCTGCACTTAGTAATCACTCCTGGTGGTGCTTGGGGGGACCATATGGGATGCTGGAAATTGAACCCAGGTTAACCATATGCAAGGCAAATGGCCTCCCCACTGTGCTATAGTTCCAGCCCCCAAAATAAGAAATTTTAAATTAAAAATAAATTTTAAAAGTTGGGGCCAAAGCTATAGTACAGAGGTAAGGTATTTGTCTTGCATACAGTCACCTGGGTTCATCCCCGGAATCCTATATAGTCCCTGAGCATGCCAGGAGTAATTCCTGAGTGCAGATCCAGGGGTAACCCTGGGTGTGATCCAAAAACCAATAAGTAAATAAATAAATAAATAGTACATAGATTCTTTGGGGATTGGTTAACATGTTCTAATATTGACAAATGGCGCTGATTGAACAACTCTTTGTGTTTATTAAATACCACTGAATTGTTCATTCGCTATGAAGGAATTGTATGTTATATGAAATATAGATGTGAATCCAATATATAATAAAATGGTTAACAAAATTGATTGGATTTAGCAATGTGAAGGTAACAGGTACCTTGACAAAAGCAATTTTGACGGCATGGTAGGTACAATAGCTTGCCTAAAGTGTATTTAAGAAAGAGTTAAGGAACTGAAGAGATAGTACAACAGGTCAACAGGATTTGATACTTGGCACCGATATGGTCCTTGAGTCCCTCCAGGAGTGATTCCTGAAGGTCAAGCATGAATAAATAAATCCTGTGAATTGCCGCCTGGTATGACCCCAAAACCAAAAAAAAAAAAAAAAAAGGAAGAGAAAGAGAGTAAGATTGAGGGTGTTGCTCAAGGATTAGAGCACTTGCTTTATAGGTGTGGCTCTGGGTTTGTGGATTCTTTGGGGATTAATTCCCAGCACTGAAGCCCCCACCCAGCACTGCCAAGCACTGCACTAACCACCACAGAGAGAACAGAACCAGTAGGGCAGCAGGCACAGACATACAGACATTTTCTTTGGGGGACAGAGAGCCACACCCAGCAGTGCTCAGAGCTTATTTTTGGCTCTGTGTTCAGGGATCACTCCTGGAAGAGCTCAGGGGACCAGACAGCCTGCTGGGGATGAAACCTGGGTTCTCCACATGCAAGGCAAGCACCTTACTCACTGTATCTCTCTGGTTCCTGATATTGTGTTTTAATGCTGATTGAAATGACCCAGTAGTGAGGAGGAACCAGTCAGGGTGAAGTTCTCAAACTGCTGAAGCCCAGGGAATCTGATAGTTACAGAGAGTGGGGTTCACTGAGGTCGCAGGAAAAATCAAAGGAGGCAGACCCAGAGGAGCTAAAGGAGCTGGTTAGAATCTAAGAAATCTAGTTTTCTTTCTTTTTTTATCTTCCTTCCTTCCTTCCTTCCTTCCTTCCTTCCTTCCTTCCTTCCTTCCTTCCTTTTTTCCTTCCTCCTGTTTTTCTTTATTTCTGATTTTGGGCCATATTCAGAGGTGCTGGAATGGAGGTTTATTCCTGGCCGCATGCTGGGTGGAGTCACTCACAGCAGTGCTCAGAGGACCATGTGGTGCCAGGGAGTAAAACTGAGCCTCTGACATGCAAAGCACGATTGAGCCATTTCTCAGGCCCATGGGGAAAGACTGTTTCTGCTTTCTCAGTGAGGTGGGAAGCAAAGTCATCAACTAAGGAAGAAGGACTGACAGGGCTGGAGGGCAGGGCACGAGGACCCTGGGAAAGCCAAAGGACTGGCTTATCTGGAAGGTGTCCAGGGCCCCCTGGAGGGTGGTGGGCGTGACTGGTCAAGTGAGACCAGTCAGCAGGGCTGGGTCTCTTCTCTAGCTTCATCAGGTGTGGGTGCAAGCACAGAGTTGGATTAAATAGGGTGTGGTTTGACTAGGTGAGTGCAATTTAACGAGAGAGGAGTAAGGGGGTTGAGGGTGTATGCAGGGAAGTAATTATAATGATGGTCCATGGAATCTAAGCTGGTTAAGAAGGAGCATTGGGACATGAGGGAGATGAGAACAGTGGAGAAAAAGTGGGAGCCTCAATGGATTAGAAATATGGGAGTCAGGGTTCTGGGTTTGGCGGGGGGAGCAGGAAAGGAAACACAGGATAGGTTTGGGAGAGTGCGGATATGTAAATTATGCAAGATTGAATGGGGCTGGAAATATAGCACAGTGGGTAAGGCACTTGCCTTGCACACAGCTGACCCGGATTCAAATCCTTGCATCTGAGAACCGCCAGGAATGATTCCTGAGTGCAAAGACAGGAGTCACCCCTGAGCTTTGCTGGGTGTTGCCCAGGGAGGAAAAATAGATTTTTATCAAAAGAAAAAAAATATGCAAGGTTGCAGTACAGTTACTGGTAATGACAAGGTCTGGGAAATTACTATGGTCGTGAGGGGCTGGAGAGAACAAGAACCACAGATGTATGAGGAGTTCCCTGTGAGCAGGGTTATCTGTGAGTAATGGAACAAAGGGAACCATCCTCAGCAGGGTCTGGGGAGGGCAGGGCCCAGGATACAGCAAACGCATGACTGCAGAGACCCTCTGTGGAGCTGTGAGTTTGCACACATTCATCACTTTTCTGAGTCTTAGTATCCACAGAGGCAATTAGAGATGATGTCTGTGTGAAAAGATGATGTTCTGAAGATTCAGTGAGAAACTGGACAGTGCCCAGTGTAATTCCTGGCATAGTGGATACATCCCAGAACACTCTGGTCCAGAGTCCTAGAGATGAGGAGGAACAGTGTAAGAAGCCAGACCCTTCCCAGGACCCTTTCTCTCTTCTCATCAGCTCAAGTCATAGCAAGAGTGAATGGAAACTGATTCCTGTTTCACTCCTATCTCACAGAAAAGGAAATAAAGGCTCAAACAAGAAAAGTGGCATACCCATGTCACAAAGACTAATTATCATAAAATGTCCCCTGTTAACTTATTTATTTGGTGCCAGGGATTGAATCCAGGGCTTTGCACATGCAAAGCAAGTATTCCACCACTGAGCTATATCCCAACTGAAAGTACTTTTTTTTTTTTTTTTTTTTTTGCTTTTTTGATTACACCCAGCAATGCTCAGGGCTTACTCCTGGCTCTACACTGGGGAATTACTCCTGGTGATACACAGGGGACCATATGGAATGTTGGAGATCGAACCAGGGTAGGCTGCATTCAAGGCAATGCCCTACCCGTTATAGTATCACTCCGGCCCTCCAAAAGTATTTTTTAAAAATCAATTGTAAAGGATAAAAATGAAAACGTTGTCAAAAGAGACAAAGCTCATGTATAATATTTGAAAGTTAGTTGGACTCTTCAGTTATACCCCAGCTGTTATTCCCTATCATTCTCAGGGACAATTAAAATTTGGAAATCGGACCAGAGTGATAGTACAGTGGATAGGGCACTAGCCTTGCAAGCAATTCAATTCCTAACATCCCATATGGTCCCGAGAGTGATTCCTGAGTACAGAGCCAGGAATAAGTCCTGAGCATCACTGGGTGTGATCCAAAAAACAAACAGCAACAACAACAATAGATCCGGGGTCAGTCTGGAGAGATAGTACAGCCAGTAAAGCTGTACTCGCACACAGCCTATCCAGCTTCAATCCCCAGCACTGCATATAGTCCCTGAGCCCTGATAGGAGTGATCCCTGAGCACAGAGCCAGAAATAAGCCCTGAACAACTCAGGCATTCAATAGGCCGAGCACACACTTTGCATGCTGGAGGCTCAGGTTTGATTTCCAGCCCTTTGTGGTCCCCAGAGCACTGCTAAGAGCCACCCCTGAGCACAGAGGTAGGAGTAGCCCCTGAACATTATGAGGTATGACCTAAAAACTAAATCCAAAATCGAGTTAGAATTGGTGAAAATGCAACACACTCCTCAGCTTTCCTGAGCAATCTCCTCTTTTCTCTTCCAAACCCTTCCTTCCCCAGCCCAGTGATGCACAAATCCTGCGACTGGGCAGATTGGTCCACTTAGCTTGGGTTTAGAAGAGTCACCAGAAGGGTGACTCACCAAGGATGAATTTACTAAATGCTCTTCTTCCTAGCCCAGAAAGAAAGAAGCAGAGAGGAAGAGAGATCTTCAGGTTTCTTCCTTAGAAAATAGTGATCAATGTGTGGGAAGAGCCCAGCACCAGGTCACCCCCGACCAGGCCCTGCCCCTGTGTCATTCCAACCTGGCCATGTCTCCCAGGGGTATATCCTCTTGCGTTCTGGACTCTAGACTCCCCAACTCTAAAGCGGGAAGAACAGGAGACAAGTGGCTTTCAAAAGTCCTCCCAGCTTGGGTCTTCAGAGTCTAGGAATGTGTGGCCTGGCACCTTTGTTCCCAGAATCACCCCAGACACTGCTCTCTCTCTGTCTCTGTCTCTGTCTCTGTCTCTCTCTCCCCAACATACACACACACAAACACACAAACACACACACACACTTGCTCACTTGTTCTCTCTCCCATTAACCTATTTCATTTCTTCTTAACATTCACAATCTGAAAAATCTTACTTATTTATTACTTGACTATTGTCTTTCAACACCAGAATGCCAGTTTTACAGGAGTGGGAACCTTACCTATCATAGAAACTTAGTCTGGTACCTAGTAGCTGGGTTGGTTGATGAATTAATGAACTTGGGATGGTGGAAGGTCTGTGTCCAGTATGACTATGATCTATACCAACTCTTTCACTAGGAATAGTTTAAAATTTAACCTCTAGAGGTGGAGCAATATTATACAACAAGTGGGGCACTTGCCTTGAATATGGTCCATTTAGGTTTGATTCTTGGGACCTCATATGGCCCCTGGAGCCCACCAGGAGTGATCTCTGAGCATAGAGTTAGAAGTAAATCCTGACCTGAGCTCCAATTTTTTTTGTGTGTGTCCCCCACAATAAGGGCTGGAGCGATAGCACAGCGGGTAGGGCGTTCGCCTTACAAGCGGCCAACATGGCCGACCCGAGTTCGATTCCTCCGCCCCTCTCGGAGAGCCCGGCAAGCTACCGAGAGTATTCGATATGCCAGACACAGTAACAACAAAGTCTCCGATGGAGATGTTACTGGGCCCGCTCGAGCAAATCGACGATCAACGGGAGGGCCTTTACCTTTACCTTTTTTTACCCCTTCAATAAATGGGGTTCTAGGGTCTGGGTCTTTGTATGTGTAAGGCCCTGATTTCAATCCCTGGAACTGAAAAAAAATAGTCTCTGAAGTCAGGAGACCTGGACTGGCACTGCAAACTGCCAATTAATGGTTGTATGACCTTAGGCATGTCACTTGACCTCTCTAAACCTTGATTTCTTCATCTGTAAATTGAAGATAATGAGCCCACATCCTAATGTGTATTTTTAGGAATTAGAGGTCCTGTGCATAAACTCATCTCATGCCTTGTAGGTATTCAGCAAATATTACTTCCTCCCTTTCTTATTCTGCTGGGGCATAGAGGCAATGATACATCAAGGGTTTGGACACTGTGGGCCCATTCACAGGAGGTTTCTTATCTATTATCTATCCAGAGCTTTGGACAACCTGGCAGGCTATCGAATGTAACCTGCCCACAAAGCAGAGTCTGGCAAACTCCCCGTGGCGTACCAATATGCTAAATACCAGTAACAATGATGGGTCTCATTCTCCTAACCCTGAAAGAACCTTGAATGTGGCACTTTTTAGAATCTCAGGGCTAGGACGAAGGAGACGTTACTGGTGCCTGCTCAAGGCAATCGATGAACAAGAGGATGATGGTGATCATGATCTATCCAGAGAAGGCAAAACAAAATTGCAAACAATTGGGATGAAGACCATGCAGGAGACTTGTCCCAAGTGACACTGTCACACACTGGAGCAAGCACTGGGTTCCCTGTCCTGGACCAGAGGAAGCTCCTGACTCCAGACATGATGGAGGGAGTGACAAGGGCAGGGTTCTGTTTGAGTTGCCCCCCAGAACAGGCAGTGGCAGCCCTAGTCTGAGGGAGACTTTCTGAGCACGAGTGACTATGGACCCCAAACAAAACAAAAGTCAGGGGGTGGGGATGAGCAAGTATATAGCTCAAAGGACTGGGGCACAAACTTTGCATGTGTGTAGCCTGGATTCCATACCCAGCACCATGTGGTCCCCCAAGAACCTGAGAGTGATGCCTAAGTGTGGAGTCAAACCGGATATGGTGCCAAACAAACAAACAAAAAAATAAGAGAAAAAGGAAATACATCTGAAAGAAAGTAATAACAAGCTTCATCCCTCTGGGCTCTGAAAAGTTGGAGAAAAAAAGCAATATATAATTGTGCAAGGGTCAAGGGGCCGCTGGGCCACAGGAAAGAAGTTCTGGGTTCAGTTGGTTTTCACCCAGGAGGTGTGCCTTGGGTCTACTTCGCCATTGCTGCTACCCCCTATGCTCGGGGCTTATTCCTGGCTCTGTGCTTCTTAACACTCACAATCTGAAATATCCTGGTAGTGCTCAGGGGACCATATGTGGTTGCAAGGCAAGGGTGCTACCCACTGTACTATCACTTCAGCCCCATTAACATTATTTCAATAAAACATATAAACATGTTTTGTCAACTTTAAAAAAATCAGATTAAAAAATTTTAACTATTTAGTGAGCACCTTCTCTACTGCTATTAAGGAAAGTGGTACAGAGAGACTCAGTGATTTGCCTAAAGGCGAACAGGACTTGGGAAGGGTGCCAAGTTAGACTTCCCACAGTAGCACAGAAACCCCTGCCAAAAGGGGCTGCAGAAGGGTTCCAGAGGCTGGGTCAGCAATACCAGCACCTCTGTTCCAGCTTCCTTCCAGCCTCCAGCCGCTAAAACCTGGGGTCCGCGCAAATGTAGTGGAAAGAAGAAGCATCGTAGATTCTGAGCTCAGGATCAGTGCACAACTTTTCCTGCTGTGGGACTTCAAGGAGATCAGGCGCCCTCTTTCAGCAGGTTTCCCCTCCTCTAAAGGGGACCAAAAATGCTGTGTAGATTATAGTAAGTGAAAGCCAATCACGTGGCCCTCAAGTCTGAGACCCCTGGGTTCGATCTTTGGAGCCTTTATTATAATAATCACAACAACAGTAAGTATCTACCTTCGCTCACACATGCTCGTTACCGTTCCTCTATTCGGAAGACGGACAATGAGCACAAGGAGCGTTCTGTGGACTCTAACAAGTGGTGCCATCTCTCCAGGCTTTCTGAAAATAGCGAGGATAATCAGAACCAGGTCAGGAATGCCCAAATTCCTTGGGGCGGGTATGGGGTGGGTGATGCGGCTTGCGGGGGGATTAAGGGGGAACTGATAGATCTCAGTATTCCAGCCCCGCTACAAACCCCACAGTAACCACCCTCCCTTCTGCCCCTGGAGGGCGCAGTCCCTTTCGGTCCAGCACGCCGCTGCCTCCTGACCAATCAGTGACGCGAAAGAAGCTCGCAGAAGGCCCAAAAGAGGGAATTCAGTGCAGGCAGGGGGCGGGGCAGGGGTGCGCCTTCCAGCCAATCGCTGACTCTCTGGCGACCAGTGACTCAGGTGCAAAGCTCTGTTAGCCAATAGCAGAGGCGCTGGGAGGCGGGGCGGCTCCCCTGCGTCACGGCCTCCGGGACCAATGGGCAAGTCGCCCGCGGCCTATAAGAGCGGCGTGGGCCGGCAGCGCGCGGCTCTGGGTTCGGTTGGCCGTCGCCGTCGGAGGTGTGCCTTGGGTCTGCTTCGCCGTCGCTGCCGCCCCGTCGCTGCAGCCGCACCCCCAGCCTTGGCCTCGGCCCAGCGCTCTCCCGGCCTCCTCCGCTTAATCACCCCTGGGTTTCTGCCTTCGAGGCCCCGGGGCCCGGCTAACGATGCCGTCGGGGAGCGAAGCGGAGAGCCCGGACCAAGCGGCTGCGCAGATGGGGATGGCAACGGCCTCGGCGGTGGCCACGGCTGCCCTGGCAGGTGACGGCCCCGACCCGGAGGCCTCCTCGGCCTCCCCCGGACGGCACCTGAGTGGGCTGGGCTGGTCCCAGGTGAAGCGGCTGGACGCGCTCCTGAGCGAGCCAATTCCCATTCACGGGCGCGGCAACTTCCCCACCCTGAGCGTGCCCCCGCGGCAGATAGTGCAGGTGAGAAGGCGGGGGTGTGGGCTCGGTGCTGCGCGCTGCTGGCTGCAAGGCGGCAGGGGCTCATCTGGAAGGAGGCAGCAGAGGAGCAAGGGGGGAGAAGACTCGAGAGGGAGATAATGAAGAGGGACCCTGGCTCCGGGTGGAGGTGAGAACGGCCCCTGGGGGTAGATGTGCGTGCTTACATCCAAAATAATTCTTGTCATCCCCAAACCTTCCTCGCCGGACCTTCCCATCTCATGTTCCTCTCTCAGAGCTCCAGGGGCAGAACCTGTGCCCCCAGAGCCCAGGCTCAGGAGAAGTCCCAGGCAAGGAGCCCTTCCCTCAAAGCAGCAGATCAGTTCTGCCTGGGAGGTGACATTAGTTTAGGCGCCCCCCCACACACACACACAACCCCAACACTCTAAATGGGTCCAGGTGTCAGGCCCCAAGTCCTACATATCTCCTGAGAAGAGAGAGAATTTAGCAACCCCAATACCCTGCTCAGACACCTCGGCATCCTAAAGTTGGTTCTTTCACCCCCATAGTATAGCCCTGTCATGCTCTCACTGCCAGAATGTGATTTATTGTACCTACCTTGTGACTCCACTATAAAAGATAACCTAAAGAGGTGAACATTGAACCTGAGAGAATGTATTTTTTTAGGAGGGGGGTCTTTGGGCTGACACCTGGCGATGCTCAGGGGTTACTCCTGGTGCTGCACTCAGGAATTACTCCTGGCAGTGCTCAGGGTACCATATGGGATGCCGGGGATCGAACCAGCATTGGCCGCATGCAAGGCAAACGCCCTACCCGCTGTACCCGCTGTACCCGCTCCAGCCCAGAATCTATTTTTTCTTGTTTTGGGTTGTATGGGGAGAGGGGGGCAAGTGCCACTACCAATGATACTGAGCCTGGTCGTGCTGATGGGTTCGATGCTGGGGGCCAGGGCCCCCCTCTTTGTAGAGTGGAACAAGCAGTTCGAGGTATTAAGTTGAGTCCCTGGGATTCAGGGATTGTACTGAATCCATTTAAGCTCTTTCGGGACCCTACACCTGGAAGAATTTGGGCTCTTGCTAGAGCCAGCTGCTGCCTAGTCAGGGTTTCCCCCCGCCCTCCCCCTGTTCCCAAGACTCAACTTCCAGGTCTTAGGCAAAGCTTCTGATAGAAAGAGAAAACCCAGCCACCATTCCTACCAGCAGATGGCCTTTCTGGGGAGTGGGCACCTAAAATGGGTGAATCTGTTGAATCTTGCTCCCTTTGCTTCCATGGGGGCAAGGAACGGGAGCTCTTGTTGGGGGGTTACCAAGGAATGTGAGGGTGGGGGCAGATGCCCAAGTGCTGATTCACTCATTGTCCCAGTGGTACTCAGTGTGGCATTCCTCTGCTGCCACTGTCATGGGGCAATTAGGAAACCAGTGGGATTGTCTCCCCAGGACTCTCAGGTCAACCTTTTGGTCCCACCTGCTCTACCTTCAGCACTGTAGTGTCAGACATGAGTGGGGGTAGCCCACTGTGATAGCTCCCACCTTCAGGGATGGGCATCCTGGAAAGGTGGTTTCTGCCTCTGTTGGTCTGGTCCAGTCCACCTTTTCCTGAGCCAGAGAGATAGTATGAGGCTAAGGCACATGTCTTGCAAGTGACTGAGTTATGTTGGACCCCAGCACTGCCAAGAGAGACCCCTAAGCACAGAGCCAGTAGCAGTCCCTGAGCACCATTAGTTGTAGCCCAACAAACAAACAAAAAACACACCATTCCTCTGATCTGCTCTCTCCCAAACCATGGTGAGGACAGCAGGGCCATGGAGGTGACTGGGACCCCGTTTCCCAACTTGTTCATGTTCCCAGCCATGGCACAGTGGCTATGGGCCCATTGGAGGTGACATCATTGTAGTATGGTGGCACATCCTCAGTGAGAGTCAGTCCAGAACAGGGAGCTGTTGGTTGGTCTTGGTGACGAGAGGCAGCAGACCTCTAAGCTGGACTGGACTTCCAGCTTCAGGGCCTGGATAGTCAGTTCCCTTTGAGGATCCCAGTGTCTGTTGAAGGAGGATGGTTTGTCCCTTCCGGTTGTAGAATCTAAAGGGAACAGGTGTCTTCACATGACCTGGACTGTTGCCTCCACTGTCTCCTTGCAGAGTCTGCAACTGGCCACTTCGCAAATATTGAGCTGTTTGTACATGCATGCTTGCATGTATGTGTTTGTGCACATGTGTGAGCACGCATGATTGTGTGTGCACATGTGTGTATGCGTTGGTTCTGCTGCTGGTTGACTCTGGGTTTCTTACCAGGACTAAGTGGTCCCACAGTTTAGTATTGACCTGTTTTCTTACTTGCTTCCCTCACAAATCTGAGCAAATGCATATTCTTGCTTGAATCTGGGCTAGTGGGGATCCTCTCCTGCAGGATGCCTCATTGCCTAGAGTTCTGGAAGGCCAGTTGTAATGAATTTGGCTACCTAAAGGTTCTAGGAGACCTTGGACAAGTCCTTTGCCTTCTTTGGATCCACAGAATTGAATTAGAGAATCTGTTTTCACGATTTGCAGCCAGAGGGCCTGCATTGAATTGCTCAGGAGGTAGGTTTGGGGGTTTTGGTACTGGGGATGGAGCCTACGTTTTCATGCATGCAAGGCTCACCTGTGAGCTACATCTCTGGGTCCCTGGGATGTGAGTGCTGGAAGCCAACGACTGACAGCTATATACGGCCTGCAGCAGAGTGCTTCTGAGAGTACCATGACACAAGAGAAAGGAGGGTGCAGCTACTGCCCCCTCCGTGGCTGGAAAGTCTGATTCAGGAGGCTCCAAGCTGCCCTGCAGTTGTGGGGTGTGGCAGTATCTGGGGACTGCCTGCCAAGCCGGTGGTAGTCATACCTGGGAAAGAGACAACAGCCGCTGGCTGGCTGACACAGCTGGCCACATGGCCTGACGCAGGCGATTTAACGAGGATACTGCTTCCTACTCACCAAGCCAGATGCCATGCCCTGAAGTGGGCACTGAGTAAGGCCCAGTCAGCTCTCATGGGATTTGGGGAGGGGACTGGTCTGTACTGTGGGTCTAGCAGGGTTCTTGAGACAAGGTCTTTGGCTAGCTTCTCTCCTTGCCAACATAGGCATAGCAGCCAGTGCCAAGTTGCAGGCTGTCCCACAGGCCAGACTGCAGAGGTTGGTCCCTTACCCCTAGCTTCCCTCGGCATCTGGCTAGGACACCCCCAACCTCCACCTTCCTGTTCCCCAGCTACTCAGGCACTGAGCTTCGACTCCTCTCATTTTGCTGTTCTGAGAGGGGGATGGGGATATGGGTTGGAACCCTGGTTTCTTGTCTCTGCTCTGGTCCCTGGGATAGAAGTATGCTAGAAAGAAGACAGACTGTGGAGTCAGCCAAACCTGGACTGAAGCACCTCTGCACAATCTTGGGCAAATGACTTCACTCATGGGATCTCGGTTTCTCCATCTTAAAATGTTGATCAGGAGCCAGAGCCATATTACAACGGGTAGGGCATTTGCCTTGCAGGTGGCCATCCAGGCTCGATTCCCCAGCACCCCTTATGGTCTCCCAAGAATTCTAGGAGTAATTCCTGAGACAGCAATAACCCCTGAGCACTGCTGGGTGTTGCCCATAGAACAAAACAAAATAAAATTTAAGTGATAAATAAAAGTGCTGACCACAGGGGGGTGGAGCAATAGTAGAGTAGGTTGGGCAATTGCCTTGAATGCAGCTGACCAAACTTTGATCACTGGCACTACATGTGGTCCCCTGGCCCCACCAGGAGTAATTCCTGAGTGCAGAGCCAGGAGGAACCCCTGATCATTGCTGGGTGTAGCCCTAAACCTAAACGCTAATCACAAAGATCTGTCCTCCAAAGGTTCTGATGAGAAGGCCCAATGTCTGGCACCCAATAGGTGCCTATCCTCTGTTTCTTGTCTCCCCTCCTCCCATCTCCATGACATGACAGTCCCTTCTCCTAGTCAGTCTGTGCTCCCGGAAGCCTTCCTGGAGGGAGCCGCCCGCCTCACATTGCCTCACCTAGGCTTGCCTTCTCAGCAGTTGGGCACATTCTTTGCAGTAATTCCCTGGGAGGCAAGGAGGGTAGCCTGGCCTGGAGCTGGGCGCTGACTTGGCACCAAGGCGGGGTTGCAGAATCACTCAAGGCAGGAATGCAGCCAGGTCACTTTCAGGATGGTGTGTAAAGCACTCTGGGTTGTTGAGAAAACTGAGTGTCCACCTCCTCTCTTCTCCCAGCCAGGTTCTGGGCCCAGGCAAGGCCTCTGGCTAAAGGAGCAGGTTCCTTCCAGCTCCTTTAGCCAGAGGTCCCCAAGCCAGTGATGACTCTGCCAATTGACAGAGGCCTGGGGGGAACTTCTTCAGATCCCAACTTCTCCCCAGTCCTGAGAGCAGAAGGGGGGGGGGGGCGGCGGTGAGTTTTACCTTCTAGTCCTGTGGCTGCTCATGGACTCCTTCTGCCCCCTGAACCTTGGGTGTTTCACCACTGTAATCCTCTGTTTCCTCATCAGAAAATGAGTATATTTGCCTCACTGGGCACCTTGTAAAGATGAATTAAAGTGAGTGTGTCATAGTCAGGAGAACACGCACCACCTAGAACCTGGCTGACAGGGGCTCTAATCTCAGCCCAGATCCTTGGACCAGCAGGTTCCCAGCCCATCTGTGCCTCAGTCCCCTGTTTGCCAGTTGAGATCATAATATTCGAACTGGGATTATTGTGAAGGTGAATGTAGGAAAGAGTGCGACCTACAGGTGACAGTTCTCACATTCTGAGAAGTTAGCACGGTGCCTGGTCCAGGGCTGTGCTTTATTGGTGGCTTTAGAAAGGTGAGTAAGATATAGATCCTGTCTGAGTTTCAGTCCCAGATCTGCATTCACCTGCTGTGTGACCTGAGGCAGATGACTTGGCCTCTCTGAGCTTCTAGTCCCTGTCTATTCAGTGGGAATTATAGGACTATTATAATAGGACTTCATGGGGTTATTGTGAGAATCACCTTGAACTTATATCCTAATATTTAAAGTTGCATTAGGACCTGTCATTCAGTAAGTTCTTTGCTGTGCTTGCTATTCTTTATTACTGTTCTTTCTGAGTCATTCTTCCAAGTGGGCCATTCTCCAGATTAAGAAATCAAGCCTTAACAGTGCCCAAAAGGGGAGAGACGAGAGAGAGAGAGAGAGAGAGAGAGAGAGAGAGAGAGAGAGAGAGAGAGAGAAGAAAAGCTCCTGCCATAGAGGCAGGCAGGGTGTGTGTGGGGTGATGGGAGGGAACCTGGGGACACTGGTGCTGGGAAATGTACATTGGTGGAGGGGTGGGTATTGAAAGACTGTATGATTGAAGTCCAATCATGAACAGTTTTGTAAGGGTCTATCTCAGTGTTTCAGTTTAAAAAACAGTTAAAAAAAAAGAAAAAGAAACAGAAAGAAATCAAGGCTTAGAGAATTAAGTGGCTTCGAAAGATACCGTCAGTGATCCTGTGTTGCACACAATGTCCTGATTGCTGACCCCTCTCACTCCTGCCCACCCTATCCAGGTGGTCCGCAGCAGCCTGGAGGAGCGGGGTCTTTGCGTGCACAGTGTCCGGCTGCATGGCTCTGCGGCCAGCCACGTGCTGCACCCCGAGAACGGCCTGGGCTACAAGGACCTGGACTTGGTGTTCCGCATGGACCTGCACAGTGAGGCGGCCTTCCAGCTCACCAAGGAGGTGGTGCTGGCCTGCCTGCTGGACTTCCTGCCAGCCGGCGTCCGGCGGGCCAAGATCACGCCCCTGACCCTCAAGGAGGCTTATGTGCAGAAGCTGGTGAAGGTGTGCACGGACTCCGATCGCTGGAGCCTCATCTCCCTGTCCAACAAGAGCGGCAAGAACGTGGAGCTCAAGTTCGTGGATTCGGTGAGGCGCCAGTTCGAGTTCAGCGTGGACTCCTTCCAGATCATCCTGGACTCACTGCTCCTCTTCGGCCAGTGCTCGTCCACGCCCATGTCCGAGGCCTTCCACCCGACCGTCACCGGCGAGAGTCTGTACGGGGACTTCTCCGAGGCGCTGGAGCACCTGCGGCAGCGCGTCATCGCCACGCGCAGCCCCGAGGAGATCCGCGGCGGGGGCCTGCTCAAGTACTGCCACCTGCTGGTGCGGGGCTTCCGGCCGCGGCCCAGCACCGACGTGTGCGCGCTGCAGCGCTACATGTGCTCGCGCTTCTTCATCGACTTCCCCGACCTGGTGGAGCAGCAGCGCACGCTGGAGCGCTATCTGGAGGCCCACTTCAGCGGGGCCGACTCGACCCGCCGCTACGCCTGCCTGGTGACGCTGCACCGCGTGGTCAACGAGAGCACCGTGTGCCTCATGAACCACGAGCGCCGCCAGACGCTGGACCTCATCGCCACCCTGGCGCTCCAGGCGCTGGCCGAGCAGGGCCCGGCCGCCGCCGCCGCGCTGGCCTGGCGCCCTCCGGATGGGCTGGTGCCTGCCACTGTTAACTACTATGTGACCCCCGTGCAGCCGCTGCTGGCCCGGGCCCACTCCTACCCGACCTGGCTGCCCTGTAACTGACTCGGACCCTGGGTCACGTGGAGGACCTGAGCCCTCTAACCGCGTAGTCCCAGCCTCCCCTGAGGGAGAGGGCTCAGGGCTGCGGGCCAGCCAGGGGCTCTTTGGCACATGGTCCCTTCGGTCATCGCACCACCCTCTGATTGTGGGGTGCAGGGCTATTTATCTTGAAGGTCAGTTGCCTTCAGGTGACAAAGCATATCCGGGGTGGTAACTTCTGTGCCTGGGTTCATTCCTGTGGCCTGGAAAGACTTTTTGGCTAGCACCAACCTGCACACATTCCAGCAATCCACACAGTTACCAAGATATGGTATATAGGACCAGGGATGTGGCTCAATAGTAGAGCACTTGTCTTGCATGTTGCGAGGCTCTTAGTTGGATTCCTGACAGCGCCTCCCCCCCCCAAAAAAAAAAAAGTCAAAGGAAATACTCAGTTTGGGTCAGGTTAGGCCACTAGCAGGGTTTGGTGGTTCAGTCACTAGAAAGGAAAACAGGGACATGAGGCACTTTCCTGGGTGTGGAGAGTAAGAGGTTAGCCCAGTTCCTAGCACCCCTATCCCAAACTATTGAAAAGTGCAGTGGCAGGAGGGACACAGCTCATGCACCTCCTGGTATGTGGTGAGGCTCCCTGCTTCTCACCTAGAAACGTGTCCTTTCAAGCGTGCTAGAGGCAGAGTGCTGCCTAAGTCACAGTTCCTGCCCCACTAGCTGTGAAGCCGTTAGCACCTGGGGAGGGGAGCCACACCTGCCTCTTTTCCAGCCCTGTGCCTTTGTTCCTGTAACACCTGCCAATAAAGACTGTCTACACTTCCAGAGAGATAGTACAGGAGGTCAGGCACTTGCCTTGCATGTGGTTGCCGTGATCATGACCTTAGTTTGATCCCCTGCACCACATATGGTCCCCCTGGTTCCTGGGCAGAGTCAGGAACAGCCACCAAGCACCACCTGGTATGGCCTAAACTGCCAAAAGAAAAAGAAAACAAGTTTGTCTACACGGAGTCCTGTACCCTCTCTCCTGGGAGATGGGCCTTCCATGCTGAGCTGCCAGGCATCCGAGTCCCAGCTGGGGCAGAGGTAATGCCACTCCTTCCGCCACCAGCCTGCCCGCCCAGGGGAGCTACACGCACTGACTCCTCAGGTCTCCAGGAAGAGTCAGTATTTCAGGGTCTTCTCCCTGGAATCCCACTGACTTGGGAGTCTTAGCCTCAGACTCCAGGGCTCCAGCTACTTAAGCCCCAGCTCTGCACCTCCTCCCACCCTGCCCAGTCTCAGGATGCAGATGGACAACAAGTGAGGTGAACCTAGGCTGGAGGGATAAGATAGGGTTGGGATGGGAGACAAGTGCCTCACTTCCTATACTACCTTGAGTTCATCAGCAGGGATGGTGCACCCACAGGCACCCACCAAGCAGATGAGGTGGCAGGACTCACCCTAGTGACCTAAGGCCTCTTCTGTGGCCTTGCTTTTTCAACCCTGGCTGGAACCATCAAAGCCACCACTTCAGAGGCCCTAATGAGGCTGAATATGTTAAGGGCTTCACAATTCTTGGATCAAAGAGGCTGGATAAACAGTGGGCAGCGTCCAGGCTCTGACTGGTTGTGCCCTGAGGGAACAGGAAGTAAAGCACCTGCCTTGCATCCCACCAACCCCAGTTCAATCCCCAGCATCACATATGGTCCCCCAGGCACTGCCAGGAATTATTCCAGGAATGGCCCCTGAATACTGCCTTGTGTGGCCCTGACACCCTGCCCCACCAAAAAAAATGAAAGAAGGAATTGGGCAGGAGAGTTCAAAAGGCTAGCACATGTTTTAAATGCAGGAGGCCTTAATCCCTGGGACTGCATCATCCCCTGAACATCGTTGGGTGTGGCCTATGCTCCTTACCCAGCCCCTGACAAAAAAAAAGACTGGAAGGGTGAGTGGAAAGGCTTTCTTTGCTCTTAAAACAGAGTCCACCTCACTCCCACTCCTGCACACAGACTCTGGATGAAATGAAGTATGTTCTTGCTCCTGACCAAGGCATGAGGCTCACAGTATACACACAGGCTTGGCTTGGTGAGTGGGGAATGGGGTGTACCTCAATGTGCTTGTTTCAGAGGTTAAAAAAGTCAGAAACAAAAATTAAATTCTACTGGGCTAAAGAGACAGTATGGCAGCTAATGCTGGCTGCCCCACAGGAACTTGAGAATACACTGACCAGCAAGACCACTATCCTTGTGAAGACTGCAATCCCAGGCTCAAGATGTGAAATGATAGTTTTAGATCAGTGATGCTTAGGCAGGAGCAATAGTACAGTGGGTAGAGTACTTACCTTGCACGTGGCTGACCCAGGTTCAATCCCCAATATCCCATATGGTCCCTAAAGCACAGCCAGGAGTAATTCCTGAACGCAGAGTAGGAATAACCCTTGAGCACACCGAGTGCAGCCCAAAAACAAAAGAGAAGGAGCTCAGCGATGATTTAGTAGAGTCAAAAATTCAATGTGCAGGAGTTTGCAATATTTATGATGCCAAGATGTAACTCATTGAAAGAAGGACATTTGAAAAAGACTGAAAGACAACAGGAATGGAGTGACCAACACCTGAGGAAGGGGTGTGTTACTGAGGGTCAGTGTGCACACAACCTCAGCAGGCATGAGGGAAGTGGCCACTGGCCTTCTAGAACACTCGTTTAACTACATCAGGCAGTGCTCAGAGATTACTCCTAGCAGGGCTTGGGGGATCACATGAGGTGTCAGGGATTGAACACCGTTCAACTGCATGCAAGGCAAGAGCCCTTCCCAGTATCCTGTCTCTCCAGTCCCCCTTCTGGAACACTTGGTCCCAGCCAGACTAAGGTCTTCCCTATCACTTTTTAGTTTATCCTCTCAATAAGCTCAAGATTTCTTTTTTTGGTTTGGGAGATCTTTTTGGGGGTGGGGTTGGGGTTGTGTCATTCCTGGGAGCATTCAGGAATGACTCCTTGCTGATGGCAGAACGGGTATGTGCCTCCAGGATTAAACGGGTTGGCTGCATTCAAAGCAAGTGCCTTAACCCTGTACTAACTCTGACATAAGGGAAAAGCAATTTTTACATTTCTGTTGCCAGCAAGGAAATTGAGGCCAGAAGAGTAAAAAATTGTGATTCCTGTTAAGCCCTACACAATCCTAATACTGTGATTTCACACAGTAACTCCCCATACAGACCATGTGACAGTGGGCTTATACCACTGTGTCATGTATGACCACAGAGCATAGCAGTATGCCAAGATAGGTATTTCCTTGATGCACATGTGATACCAGCCATGACTTTTGATTGTCAGAGGCCTGTGGCAGCAGGCGCGCCTAGAGGTGTGTTTTGGGGTGGTACAGTGTTTCTGGGTATAAGAAAAATACTCACTGGCTGACATTATTCCTCACATGACTAGTTCCTACAGCTAATATGCTGGACAGGCAGGAATCAATTGGGAATCAGGGCTGGAGTGATAGTAGAGTGGGTAGAGCATTTGCCTGGTACACAGCCAACCTGGGTCCAATCCCCAGCACCCCAGATAGTCCCCCAAGCCTATCAAGAGTGATTTCTGAACTCAGAGCCAGGAGTCCAGGAGTAAGTCCCAAGCATTGCCAGGTGTGCCCTTGCACCTTTAAAAAAAAAAGTAGGAATCAGAGGGTACAGAGATTGCACAGGGAGCAGGGGTTATGGTACTTGCCTTACATGGGGCTGATTCTGGCTCCATTCCTGGAACATGATACTTGAACGTCACTGGGTGTATCCACCCCTCCCCCAGACACACAAAGTGGGCATCAGAGCCAGAGAGGGGATGTCTGCCCTCCTCCATGCTCTTCAAGAAGCCACTGATTATGACCCTTGGTGGGTGGAGGGCTCCAGAGCAGGGGAAAGCATGCTCATGAACTTTGAGGGAAGAGAAGAGATTCCCCTGGCCTGACCCGGCCCCTGTAGTCCCACACTGTGTCATTCTTGCTCTGTCCGAGAGGCTGACCTCTGGATCACACATCAATGGCTCCGTTGTTCCCTGCCTTCCTGCGGAGTCAGGCCAGTGCGGGGCCCCTGCAGGAGATTGGAGAATGGGGTGTTTATTCCAAGGATCTGACAGGGCCTGGCGTCCTCAGCAGCCACACCATCCTCCAGAGTCTCACACAAGCTCTCCCATGCGCTGGCTTCCTCTTCACAACCTAGAGAAGCTCAGCCCTGCACCAGGTGCAGGGAAGCAGGCTGCAGACCAGACCAGCCCCCAGGCCGACTGCCAAATGAAACTGCACGGGAGCTGTCCCAGGAACTGCGTCTCCCGAGCCGTGACAGACACAAAGGAAGGGCAGACGGTCCGGAACAGGCAAAGTGAACCTCAGAGCCACACACATTTCTCTTGCATTGCTGACATTTATTCTTCCTGATTAGGTAACTCAGGGGACGGACTCCAGATACATTCATTTTGCAGAGTTCTACAAGTTTGAGCTGTGTGTGAGGAAGTGCGCCCCCTCCTACTCCAATATCAGGACACTTGAATAAATAATAAATACTTTCATCTTTTCATTTAAAACTTTGCTGAGAATTTTTGGTTTTTTTTTGGGAGGGGGTGGGGAGGAAGAGGATCAAACCCAGGGCCTCACACGAGAGTCATTCACTATTTAGAACTGTGCTGCTGTCATTTAAGAGGTGTGTTCCCCCAGGAATCAGTAGCTGATCCTCTTTGAGGTGCTACAGGGACACCCCCCATGGAACCAGGAAAATGAAGGCTTTCTCAGGCCAGTGCTAACCCTTCAACTTGTCTCCCAGAGCCCATGGACTCAGAAGCAACGGCATCAACAAAAATGGGGCCCCACTATGCTATGACTTATTTAAGAATGATGACTACATTTTAAAGACAAAGTTTGTGTTTCCACATTGGAAGTATATACTGCACTCTCAAATAATCTGCACCAGAGACACCTTACCATGTTGCTAAGTGTGCAGAGTAAGCCTAAATCAAATTTAGCAAATAGAAAGAAATAGAGTATAGATAGCCTCCCAGCGGCCAACCCCCGCCGCTGCCTGGGACAGGAGGAGAGCACCAGGCTGTGGAGGGTCCACTGGCGAAGGCTTCCTGGAGGAGGTGCCCAGGGAAGGAGCAGAATCCCAGCATGCTGACCAGAGCAGTTCCAGGGCGCAGAGGAGCTGGGATGTACTGGAAAGAATCATCATAAAAATTTTAATTATTTCTTTCCCATAGCTACCCAGCACACCGAGCCCCCGTCCGAGCCCCCATCCCCACCCTAACACAACAATTACCTCCAAAAGAGGGTCCTAGAAAGACTGGGAGCTCATGGGGCTGGAGAGGCAGCACAGCAGGTAGGACACTTGCCTTGCATATGGCCAACCTGGGCTCAATCCCTAGTATTCCTTATGGTCCCCTGAGCAACACCAGGAGTGAGTGATTCCTGAGCGCAGAACCGGGAGTCACTTCTGAGCATCACTAGGTATGACCCAAAAAGACAAAAGAAAAAGACTGGGAGCTCAACGTTTCCCTTTGGGCCTTTGTCCTTGGCTGGAATCCCCACTGGTCTGAGCAGCCAGAATGGAATGTTCCTAGGATGAACGCCTAACGCCTGCCCCTCTGCCTTCCCCTTAGAAGAGTCCCTCAGGGCTTGTGTGTGAGGTGTGGGAGGGCATATGGAGGGGTGCAGGGGGCAGGGACTGTTCTGAATTCCTGATATGGTGATGTTGACAGAAGCAGATGGCTGCTGCCCGTCTCTCCTGAGTGCGACACACCACCCTCTACAGAGCTCCACCATGCACTAGACACTTGCTGAGACCTCCCAGTTACCTCCTCCCTAACTCCCAGAAAAGGCAGAAACTTGCTGATTCAGAGAAGTTGTTTGCCCAAGACTTTCCAGACAAGACTGAATCCCAGGTGTGTCCAATTCCAAGGCTGAGGCACTTTCTGCCCCACCCCCACCCCCCCGAAGATCCTGTCACCCTTCTCCTTGGCCACCAGGGTTTCTTGACTCCTTGGCACCCAACACTGCAGTCCAAGTGTGAGGGGAGAAAAAGCAGACCTCCCAGGCAAGTGGAGGTCCTGAGCACCCCTGGCCTGCCCTTCTGGAAGCCAGATGTGCCCATGTGCCAACACACACACACACACACACACACACACATATACACACACACACACACACCTCGACCCAGCAGTAGAGTCACCCTGGGTTGTTCCTGAACCTGTGTGGGAGCACCATCTGTCAGCCCCCAGCATCTCCTCCTCCTCTCCAGAACCAAGGGCCAGGGAGCACTGTGCCTAGACTTCGAAGACTAAGCCCCAAAATGCCACCAAATGGAGCCCGAGCTACAGAATGAAAAGTCTAAAGCGTGTGGGTTTAGACCCCACTGACAGGTTTCATGTCCTGGGACAAGTCACCTGTCCTCCCTGACCCTTGTTCTCTGCTCCCAGAGATGTGGCTAATTACCCTGACTTTGCAGAGCGAACAGGAGGAATGAAACCAAGAATAACGTGTTTAGCAGAAAGGAGCTGGAGCACCTGCTCAGGCGCCTAGAGCCCCAGGCACCATCCTGAGTGCAACAAAGCCATGAGTCTTGCTTAGCAGAGCCTGGCATGCTCTTCTAGAATCAGTGCTTTCTCTGTTTCATTTGGTCAGGGTGTGGTCACAGAGGGAACGAGGATCTCCCAGCCGTCCCAGACACACGCCCCTCACCCTCCCCAGGACCAAGGGCAGGCGTCTCAGTGCCTCTGGATTTTTCTCTAGGGCTGTCAGGGGAGGGGAACCGCCAAGACCGCAGCCCAAGGAGCTTCGGCTGCACCTCTAGGAGGCCACCAGCTCTCAGGCAGTGGCACAATCTTCTACCCAATGTTCAGGGTCACAAATCTGTAGGAAGCAACATGGCTCCAGCTTTAAATCAAGACAACAGCTACAACCTCTTCTTCCCTGAGGACCCTTTTGCGCCCCTTCTCTAAGTAGCTGCCGCTGTTCTCTCATTCCACCAGATCCTTGAAGTCCAAGACTAGGAAGACCAGCCCGACACACAAGGCCATCTGAGGTCTGAGCCTGGGCAGAAGCCAGTCCCAAGCCACACCCCCTCAACTAGGAAAGCAGCCCACACTGCCCTCTGGTGGTGGTACCCAGAGCTGGGCCACTAGGCTAGAGCTGCCAAGATGGAAGGGGCTTCCTCAGGAGAGCTCGGGGCAGAGAGCCCAAACGAGAATCCTGAACCGGCCTCCCAGTCCCAGGCACTAGTCTTTTTCCCCTTTTCTGAGACCCTGGGCTCACTAGAGGCAGCCATGTTCTCACACAGGTCTTCCTGAAGATATTTGTACCCCCAGGGATGAAGGGATGTGGTCAACGAGAATGTGGGAAGTCAAGGATGGGTGTGTGTGTGTGTGTGTGTGTGTGTGTGTGTGTAGCAAGTCTTCTAAGTGAGGCCACTCATTTGTGAAGGCCTTAAAATTGCCCTCCAAGGGCAGGAGCTAGTGATAGCACAGCGAGTAGGGCGTTTGTCTTACACAGGTTCGATTCCCAGCATCCCATATGGTCCCCTGAGCACCACCAGAAGTAATTCCTGAGTGCATGAGCCAGGCATGACCCCTGTTGTAGGCTTGGGGAGGATGCTTGCCTTGTCACTGCTGACCCAGTGCCATCTCAGGCACACCATATGACCACGCCAGGAGTAAGCCCTGAGCACCACCAGGTGTAGCAAGGCAAAACAAAACTAAACCTGTCTCCAGGGTCAGAGTCAACAGGCATGACTACATGGTTTGCATGCAGGAGGCCCAACATCCCATGGTTCCCAAGCATCTCCACTAGTGACCTCTGAGCACAAAGCCCTGAGCACCACAGGGTGGCTCCAAAACAAAAACAGCCTTCTAGTACAAATTTCCCCCGCCCCAGTCAGGGAAGGGCACCAGGAGGAAGACTGGAAGACAGACATGAGGCTTTCAGAGCCTCTGATTCAGAGCCCTGGACTGCCAGGCTCATGCTTGCTGGCTTTATCCAGGGGCCCCTGGGCGAGTTAGGCAAGCAGGCAGGGGTGGGAAGGTGACATATTTGGCAGAGCTGAAAGCAAGGGCTGGGGTTCAAGTCACTGACCAAAGCAGTGGGCCATCTGGAAGGGAAGGTACAGGACTGTCCACCACCCATGAACTAGGACCAATTTGTTTCCTGCACACATTACACCATCTCCAGCAAATCTCTAACCTCCAACCTCCTGCCCTGTAAATCAGGACAAAGGGATTATCAATAAATCCCAGTGAAAGGCACTATTATGATGGCACAAAGCACTTATGCCATTAGCTAAAAGCTTGTCCAGACCAAATGTCTCCTTCCTATGCAACCCTGAAAACAAACAGTCCTGGCCACAGCCCACTGCTGCAGCCTGAGCTCTTACTGGGTCACCTCCAGAAGGCCTCACCTTCTCAGGTTTCCAGACCTACGTAGCCTTCAGGAGATTCTCCCCCTCTGGGGAGGTGAGGATGCTACCTGCTTCTCTCGTCCCCAAGCTTCCTCAGTCTCTGAGCCCTCCTTCCCTTCTCCAGCTGAGAGCAGGTTCAGGAAAGCCTGACTGCTGTTGGCTGAAAGACCACCCCCAAAGTTTGGTACCTTGGGAGAGGATGGGGTAGGGGCTTGGGGGAGGACCCCTCGAGCTCAGCCACTCAGACTTAGGACTCCAGGATTAAACCACATTCCCATGGCACTGGGGTAGGGCCTGGTTCGTTTCCTACTGCCATGTGACCTTGATATTCAAAAATAAAGACTTCAGCTCCTGCTCCACCAGCGAGAGAAGCAGTTTCTAGGTGTGATTGAAGAGAATAAACCATTCTCCCATGATGTGCGGCAGGGGGCCGGGACCTGGTGCCCAGCTTGGTGCAGCCCTTCCTGGGGTAAGGACACCCATTTCACAGTCAAGTAAAGAGCAGAGATGACTCACAGGGCTGGAATACACGGCCCACTCCCACCTGCTCCAGAAGCCACTGAGCACCACTGGGTGTGGCCCCCAAACCCAAACAAACAGAAACAGAGACTGACAGTTAATTCAGCAGCCGCCCTTCACAGCTGGGGGCGGGGCCTCAGCGCTGGATCCAAGCAGATCTCAGCTCGGGTCTGGCCCTTATTGTTTTTTTTATATTTTCATTTTGGGCCACACCCAGCAGTGCTAAGGCTTACCCCCTGGGTCTGGGCTCAGGTACTCCTGGGTGGTGGGAGACCATATGGGATGCCAGGGATTGAACCCAGTCAACATGTGAAAGGCAAGTGCCCTACCCACTATACTCTCTCTCCAGTCCCAGGTCTGGCCCTTTAAGATCCCCCCTTTCTAGAAGCCAAATGACATAGCTGCACCCTTGGGGCCTGTTAAAGAATATTTACTGGCTCCATCCCAGGAGAGCTACCTTGGTGCCACCTCAGAAGCACTGGGACATGGGCTCTGGGGGACAGTAGTGCCACCGCGACCTTTCTGTGGCTCCATCTTCCCCGAGGGGGGAGAACTGGTGGGAGGCGCGGACACGCAGCTGTGCCAACCCCCACCCCATCCTGGTCCCTTATTATCCTGTCCCCCTCTTAGGAATGGAGCTGGGTGGTGCGAAATAGCAGCAGCCACAAGGGCCCTGGGACCGGCAATGCAGGTGGAAGGTGCTGCGTCAGCGCTGCAGGCTCCACGGGTCAAAGTTCACCTCTAAGCCCACCTGGGCCTGTGCACCTCCCAATTTGCCCAACTCTGTAACGGAGGGGGGGCCTTGGTGCTCCAGGAGTGGAGACTACAGTTAACTGGACAACTTTATTCGGGACCCTGCGGCCTCCAGAAGCGCCGAGGAAGGAAGACCACGACCCACCCCGCGCCCCTAGGAGACACCAACTCCTAACGCGCACCTCAACCTCCTTTCCTGGGCCCCGGCCCCCAGGCCGACTGTTCCAGTAGCCGCCGGGTCGCTCGGTCCGCATCGGTGACGCTGTCCATCCAGCCGGCGTCCGCCCTCCGTCCCTTGGCACCTGGGCGATGACCTGTCGGGGACGGCCGGGGCTGCTGCTGCGGAGGTCAGCGCTGGGGCGAGGCAGGGCCGCGGGGCGGGCTCCGGCGGAACGGGGAGTCGGGCTCCGGGCCGTGGCCGCGCCGCAGGCGTCCCGCGCCCCAGGGCACGCAGCCGCCCAGGCCCAGCGCCGAGGCGAGCAGCGCGGGCGGCCGGGCGCGTCGGCCTCGCCGCTGGCCCTTCTTGAGGCGCGCCCCGTGCGCCGCTAGGTAGAGCTCGGCTTGGGCCACGCCGCCGCCCAGGCGGCCCAGGCTCTCGGCGCGGTGCGCCAGGCGCAGCTCGGCGGCCAGGAAGACGCGGTGCAGCTGCAGCACGCGGCTCTCCAGCTCCGACACCAGGCGCCGGCGGCCCTCCACCTCCAGCAGGCGCCGCCGCGCCTCGGCCAGCTCCAGCGCGCGGCCCCCGGCCCCCGCCGCCGCCGCCGCCGCGCCCGCGCCGCTGCCCGGCCCGGTGCCCCCCGCGCCCCCGCTAGGGCCCTGGCGCCAGCGCTGCAGCTCCTGCCCCTCGGCCGAGCCCGCTGACGCCGGGGCCGTCTCGGTCAGCGGCGAGGCGGGAGCTGGGGTCCCGGTCGAGGTGGGAGTTGGGGGCGGGGGCTGAGGGGACGGCAGGGGCTCCCGGGGAGGTGGCGGCGGGGACCCGGGTTCCGCCGTCCCTTCCTGGGCCCCCGGGCCGCAGGCGCTAATGCGGCAGCCCGGCATCCCCCGCCCCCCGGCGGTCTGCAGCCCGCGACCGCGGGCCCGGCCCCCGCTCGGGGGAAGATGGACACGGAGCACACGCAAAAGTCGCAGCCGCAGCCCCCACGCCGGCGCGGTGCCAGGCGCCCGGGAACCTTATAGCGCGCGGGGCGGAGCGATGGACCGCACAGCCAATCAGAGGCTGGCATGGCCTGACCCCGCCTCTCCCTCTGCGCCCGGCGCTTCTGGTCCAGCTCGGCCCCGGGTAGGGCGTAGGTGTCGTTCTAAAGGTCACCGCATCGTCTCGGGGCTTAGACCTGAATCGTAAACTCTCTCGAAGCCCGTGCTTAGAAATCAAGGCTCCCAGTCTCCACCTAAGAAGGGTTCCGCTTGAGGCCACACACCGCACTTTGTAACAGCGAAAGTCTGAACTAGTACTGGGGAGGCTTGCCAAGACCCTCCTCCGTTCCTCCTGTGGCCTTAGAGAGCTTCAGTGCAGAGGCAGCAGGTGTCTGGATGGGGATCTGGTCGGGTTGGTTCCCGTCCAGTCAAGACTTGCTTGCAAAAACAAACCACAGCGCTGCCACTCAATCTGGCTTGACTTTCCACAAATTTGGTGGTCCCTAGAGGAGCTCCAAATCTCGCAATGTGTAAAATTGTTTCCATGTCCCTACTGCCCCAAGGAAGTGTCCCCACACCTTTTACACAAAAGGGAAAGAGGATTCACAAGGTGGAGCAGCTCCTTGTTCAAGATCATGTTTCAGGTGGGTAACTGAATCATGGCCACTGAAAGTTACCAGTTCATTCTTTCCTGCTCCCCGGGGGCTTAACTACTGGGATTCTAAATTATCCTGGCAAAATTATAGGACTGAGTTCTGTCCATTTCTTATCTAAGTGACCTTGCCATGTCTCTTCCCAACACTTGCCACATCTCTTTTCCCTGATCCTTCCACTGTTTACATTTTTACATTCTCTCTTTCTCTCTCTTTGTCTGTTTGTCTGTCTGTCTCTCTCTCTCTCTCTCTCTCTCTCTCTCTCTCTCTCTCTCTCTCTCTCTCTCTCTGTCACACTTAGTAATGGATGCTCAGAGGTTCCTCCTGCCTCTGTACTCAGGAACCACTTCTGTGATGTGCTCAGGGGAAATCACATGGGGTGCTGGGAATCAAACCAAGGTCAAATCCATGCAAGGCAAGCACCTACCTGTTGAACTATCTCTCCAGCTCCTAAATTCTCTTTTTTATTTTATTTTTTTAAATTTGGGGGGTTTGGGTCATATCTGGCTCAGGAGTATCTCCTGGGTCAGTGCTAGGGGGTCACTCCCAGCAGTGGTGGTGTTCAGGGGACCGTAAGGTGCCAGGTATCAAACCTTGAGTACCACCAGGTATGCCCCTCTCCAGAAAGGAAGAAAGACTGAAAGAAACTGCTCTTTATGACCACGCAGAGAAGATGGGTAGGGGAGGAGGTGTAGTCGTGAGTCTGCCACTTTTCAGCAGTAAAGCTTTCTCCACTGTCACTGTGTCTCTAGATGAAGTGTCATGGCCCCGCCCTGTTCTCCAAGTGCTTAGGTGCCTTTCCCTGAGTGAGACTGACAGACTTGTGCTAATGGGCGTGGGCAAGGCAGCCAGATTCGCAGCTTCAGAAAGGGGCTCCCGAAGGAAAGCAGAATCTGGAGTCTGTGGGAGAAGCCAAGAGGAAGGGAGGTGAGCTTAGGAGGAAGCAGGAGGAGGGAATCAGTGGCTGGGAATCCTGAAGGCTCCATGGAAAGGGAGAGGAGGAGCTCAGTGAGCATAAGAAGAGGGGCTCCATGACCTGATTTTGCTCAGCAAGAGAGGAGGAACTTGGTGGAGCATGAATGCTTATGGGAAGGGGCTTAATGAGGATGATGGAGACCCCGCCTCTTCCTCCACTCCTATGCGGTGCTGAAGGGCATCAGCCCTTTGCAAGGTCTCCTTACTGTCATGACCTTGGGTCTCTTTGCAAACACTCCACCCACCCCCACTGTGAGGAGAGCTATTCAGGTCACTGGTGCCAATTTCTGGTGATGAAGCTGGGGAAAAAGTCAGTATCATGCCCCCCCCACCCCAACTCCTCTGTTCAGCCAGATCCAGAGAACCAGTAGGATCCAAGTTCAAATTCCATACATCTCAGCCAGCTGGGTGAACCTGGGCAAGCGGTGTCTCTGATAGGTGGAAATCCTCAACATGTGTTCACTGAATAGATGAACATCTCATCTCTCACAACATCCCTTCAATAGTTTTTCTTTCTCCAGAGACCAGACTTGTAGAGGCTTACCTAAGCATGTTCCAAATGAAGGATCCAAACACAGATATGACCTGCTCCAAAGTCATCCTTCCCCTACCTCTTCTTCTCTGAAATGGTTCCTGTTCCTGTCCTCTATGGCTTTTCCCACAAGTTATAAAGAAATATATGTCTGTTTATTGTTTATTTGGGGGGAAGGTTGTGAGTCACACCCGGTGATGCTCAGGGGTTACTCCTGACTCTGCACTCAGGAATTACTCCTGGCAATGCCTAAGGGACCATATGGAATGCAGGGGTTGGAACCTGGGTTAGCCGCATGCAAGGAAAACAGCCTCCCCACTGTACTATTGCTCCAGCCCCTATTGTTTGGTTATTTAATAATCACCCTACTCCTCCCCATTTCCATGCCCAGGTTGTCTTGCTGCTCCTGAAGTTAAGCAGAGAATCTAGTCAATGAGGCACTCAGTGAGTTTGAACTGGAAACTGACTTGAAGGTAGCGCTTGTTGAGAATGGAGAAGCCCCTGACTGCATCAGTTCATTCATTCACTAGTTCACTCGTTCAACCTGTCTGCTGATGATCTGATGATAGTCAGATGGGCATGGCAATGGTAATGGGAACCGAGCAACGGGAATTCAGAATGGCAGCAGCAGCCTGGATGAGCAGGGAGGTGATCAGGGAGTTCCCTGCAGGTGACATTTAAGCTGAACCTGAAGGATGAATCAAAGTGAGTGATGCACAGATGGTGGGAGGATGGGAAGGGGGAAGATGAAGGATGAGGACGTTGTGTACCCAGGACCAGGAGGGAGAGTTTTGGCAGCCCCCAACTTCCTTCCCAGCTTCCGTAACAGTCTACACCTCACTCTCCTTAGGCTGGTTACTCCAGAGCCACTGTCAGGGCCCCTGTTACAGCACAGAAAGCTCAACAAACACTTCTCAACTCTCATGATTATTTTCCCCCTGGCCTTTAAACAAACTTCACATTCCTTTTTATAGAAAAGATGCACGGGGCGGGGTGGGGTGTGGGCAGGTTCAGGAAATACTAAAGTATGTAAAAAGGATGTTTAGAGAAAAGGCTTGTGGAACTGGAGATTTGAGTTGGAATGAAAGCTCAGCCTCTGCCAGCTGTGCAGGCTGAGGAAGGCACTGCTCCCCTCTGAACTCCGGGGTTTGAGCAAGGAAGCTGCCAGTAGCCGTGCCACGGACAAGGACTCCAAGAGATGCAAGGGTCTGTCCAAGGTCACTCAAGCCATCGTTTTAGTCTGTGATCTGTGTCACAAACCGTAAAAAATAAGAGGCAGCCAAGCTGATCTGGTTCCAGAGTTCTGTGCACGGTCCACATGCCACCCCCGAGCCCGTCCCACTCAGGACAGCCACCAAAGGAGACAGCCTGACAGAGAGTGGAAGGGGGGAAGAAGATGCCTGTGGCCTCAAGCTGAACCCTCTCAATCCTCAGAGAGTGCTTGGGGTGTGGGGCAGAAGGTCAAAGCCCAAGTTGCCTAGGCCTGCGGAGGTTAATTGGATTCCAGCCTAGATGATGTAAGGTCTCTGCTAATGTTCCAACCCTTCCTTTCAGCCTCTCCCTGGCAACCTGGCCTGGCACCCTCTAGGATGTGATATCAGTTTAATAATTTAGCAGATGCAGACAAAGATAGCAGCTCTGAAAATAACCCAATGAGGCCCCAGCCGCCAGCTCCTTTTTCTCCCGCAGACTCCCCTGCCTCCCCCAGGTCTCTGGATGCCTCCACAGAGCTGACAATGGCCCTGCCTGCCAGGGGCACCTGCTGGGACATCTCCTCCTCCTCTTCCTCCTCCTCTCCCACCTCCTCTACCTTCTCCTCTTCCCTTCCATACTCCGTCCCTCTTTTTCTCCATTTTTATACTAAAGGCTTTTTTTAATCAATTATTGTGTAAAAGAATTTTGGGCTGGGGCTAGAGAGACAGTACAGCAGGTAGGGGACTTGCCTTGCAGAGGGCCAACCCAGGTTCAATCCTCAGCACTCGAGCCCCCACCAGGAGTGATCCCTGAGTGAAAAACCAGAAGAAAACTCTGAGCATCAGACTTGCATGTAGCCCCAAAGCAAACAAAAATCTTGGGCTAAAAGTTTAAACTTGACTTTAATTCATTTTGTGGATTTGAGCCAGTAGGTAAGTAAGTAAGTCTAAGTAAGCCTCTGCTCCCTCATTTTACAAATGTGGCCTCTGGATTTGTGAATGTGGTCTGAAGTAAACACGGGGGTGAAGGTGGGCTGGGCATTTACCTGAACTGAAGGGCTCTTCCATGAAGACACAAAGTGCCTGGTGGCACCATCCAGGCTAATGGCTCCACAATCTGCAGCTCCCACCAAAGAGTGCCCAGCTTTTGTTTTTCTGTTGAGATCAAACCTTACCCTGGTTATTATTCCTAGAATAAAAGGTCGCAACTCGTGTTCTCAGTGGAAGTAGCAGGTTCCACGTGCCTTTGGCACTTCATCACGTTTCACACACAGCAATATCACTTCCTTTAGAAGCTAGAAGGAGCAATATCCCTAGGAGTTCTGCTCAAACCACTAACTGTATGGGCTTTCACATTTCTAAAACGGGCAGGTGTTTGATCAGGACAAAGCTTGGTTCCAGGATCTCTGGAGTGTAAGTCCCAAAGGCTGATATTACTGCACTTACCAGGCAGCAGCCACTGTGCTGGGCACTGAAAGGACAGCAGGACAGCAGCAAGCCTTGTTCCTTCAAAGTATATATTTCAGAAATAATATAAGTGGGGCCAGAGCAATAGTACAGCAACTAGGGCATTTGCCTTGCATGCGGCCAACCTGAGTTCAATCTCCGGCATCCCATATGGTTTCCCAAGCACCACCAGGAGTAATTCCTGAGTGCAGAGCCAGGAGTAACCCCTGAGCATCGCCAGAGTCACCCAAACAGCAAAATTTAAAAAATAAAATCAAATAAATGAATCCAGTGAAAGGCACAGTGCAAAAATGCTGATGTTCTTGTGCTTCCTCCCTGCAGCTCTGATGGCTCTGCATCTGACTAGCACCACCCATCTCTCTTTTTTCATTTCTTTGTTTTGGGTCACACTGAGCAGTGCTCAGGGCGTACTTCTGGCTCTGCACTCAGGGATCACTCCTAGCAGAAGTTAGGGGACCATGTAGGGTTCCAGGCACTGAACCTCGGTTAGCCTCATGCATGCAAGGCAAACACCTTCCCACTGTTCTATTACTTGGGCCCATCACTGCCCATCTTTCTTTTTTTTGTTTGTTTGTCTTGGGGTCTCATGCAGGGGTGCTCAAAGCTTAATCCTGGCTCTGAGCTCAGGGGTCATATCTGGCAGGGCTAGGGGAACCATATGGGATGCTGGGGACCAAACCCAGATTGGTCACATGCAAGGCAAGTGTCCAACTCACCATAGTAATCACTCTATTCCAAGTACTCCCCATATTACAGAGGCTGAAGGAGCTGAGGGACTGAAAGTGAGAAGCTGAGAAGCTTAAAGGAGCTGAAGGACAGTGCAGTTAAAACAAGCACTCAGCACCCAGGCAACTGCCTCCAGAACCTGCATTCTACTTTTCTGCCAATGCTTCCTCGTAATCACCAATAAATTGGTGACACAGGAGAAGGGGGAGGCAGAGGGAGGTCTCCCAAGGACATTTAAGCTGCAACCTGAATAATGAGCCCAAGTCTCGATGAGGTATTTGAAAGAGAGAATTCCCGGGAGGGAAAAAAATGAAAAGGCAGGTGCAAAGGCCCTGAGACAGAAAAGATCACAGGGCTTAGGGCTGGGGGACCAGGGAGACCTGAGGACAGAGGATTTGGAGACTAGAGGAGCATGGCTTTTACTCTGAGTGCAAAAGAAGCCTTTGAAAGTGTTGATGGTGGCTCGTAAAGTGGGGAATAGAGAGAAAAGTATTCACAGAAAAATATCAAGAAAAGAGTGCTTCCACTTCTCTGCTCAAGCCACTTCAGCCACTAGTGCTCGGAAAATGCCTGGCCTAAATCAGGTCTATCCTAATCTCAGCACAGGCATTATGAGTCTGTGGCCTTTCCCTCAGAGAACAGAATTGCAGAAGGAGGTGAAATGGTGAAGCAAGGTTTTATTGAAACTTATTTAGAAAGATGTGAAGGGAAATAGAAGGAGAAGTATATGTTTGAGAGAGAACACACGCTTATCAAGAGCGGAAATAGGCAAGCAAAGAAACATCAAGATACATGTTCAACTGCCTCCGGGTGCCATTTAAGCGCATTAACCGCTATGATCCAGAGATTCACAAATGAATCTTGGAACCGAGCAGCTCACTGCAGGGATGGCTCCAGGCCCCAATTATTTTAATTTTTAGAATCCTAGGAGTGCGCAGCCGCAAAAGCAGCCACGCAATATCTCATACTATTTTGTTGTTGTTGTTGAATCATGTGAGACAGACCCTTATAGACATCTTCTACTATTTGTAACAAGCAATAAAAGATAAATTATCTTGAATTTAAAATAAAAACAGATACAGGTTCTAAGGAGAACAGAGGCTTGAAGAACAAGCCCCAAATGGCTTATACTATTGTTTCAAACGGGTTTTTCTGGAGTTTTGAAGTTAACCTGGGCATTATCACAGGAAGGCCTGGCACTGTTGATTGTCTTCTCATAATTTCATGGATTCTTCTGTAGCTTATCCTTTCCTGAGGGGTCCACCCTTCTCTGTGCAGGTCCGTGGATTTTTGTTTCTGGGTGATGCCTCAGTTTCTCTTCTCCGAAGGGCTGAGCATTTGTGACGTTAAAGGGATGTGGTGTGGGTGCGACTTCAGAGCTAGGAAATCTCTTTTTAGGTTTATTTCTCAAAAGTGCACTACCAGGATTCTCTACCCATCTGCCTGCAACAAAAGGTTTAACTGTGGATTGGCGTGGTATCATTTGCTTTTAAAGCTCATCCCTGCATAGAGATGAACTAAAGGGGAGCATGGAAGGGATGAGGGAAACGGTTAAGAGGTCACCACAGTAATCCATTTGAAGCTGCATCTTACAGGGAGGTGAACTGAGGGGACTTATGGAGAAACTAGAAACAGCTGAGGGAAAGCTCTCTGGGTTTGTGGAGCTACAGAGTGCATCAAACTTCCTTGACTGAGATGGGAAAGGCCAGGAAGGAACAGATTCAGTGGGGGAAATTAAGGTCAAGCAATTTGGAAGGGGCCAGGGATGTGGTGCCAGTGGAAGAGCGCATGTTTGCATGTATAAAAAAAACTGGGGGTGGGAGGTACCAAAGAGATAGTATGCTGGTTGGGCACTTGCTGTGCATGTAGTTGACCAGATTTCGATGCCCAGCACCACATCTGGTCCCCTGAGTACTGCCAGGAGTGAATCCTAAGCAGAGAGCCAAAAGTACCGTGAGCACTGCCAGGTGCTCACCCTGCCCCCCAAAACAAAAATAATAATTAAAAAATTTTTTTAAATGATTTATTTATTGAATCACCTTGAGAAAAGTTACAAAGCTTTCAGGTTTAAGTCTCGGTCATACAATGATCAAACACCCGTCCCTTCACCAGTGCACATTTTCCACCACCAAGAACCCCAATATACCCCCCATCCCACCCCTCCCCCTGCCTGTGAGGCAGATGATTTCAGCTTAACTCTCTCTCTACTTTGATTACATTCATTATTTCGACAAAAGATGCACCATTATTAAAAAATAATAATTTTAATTAAAATTTTTAAGGGGTTTTAGGGTTTTCCCCCCTATATTACTATTGTCTTATTACAAAAGAACCAAAGGAGGGGCCGAGCAATAGTGCAGCAGGTAGGGCGCTTGCCCTGGCCAACCCGGGTTCAATCCCCAGCACTACATATGGTCCCTCTAGTAGATCATTAGTAGTGATCTCTGAGTGCAAAGCTAGGAGTCAGGCCTGAGCACAGCTCAGAGTGCCCCTCAAATATTTTTTTATTTCTACAATACACAAAATTTGGTGTTGGAGAGATAGTACAGTCGGTAGGGCTCTTGCCTTCATGTGGCTGACCTAGGTCCGGTTCCCAGCACCAAATATTCTCCTGAGCCAGCCAGGAATGATTCCTGAACACAGAGCCAGGAGTGATCTCTGAGCACAACTGGATGTGGCTCCTCCCCAAAATAAAAATAAATAATAAAAAGGGATTTGCATAATCGCTCATTGCATCTCCTTTTTTTCATTCTAGTTTGTGGGCCACATCTGGCAGTGTTCACAGGTTACTCCTGGCTCTTCACTCAAAAATCACTTCAGGCAGGCTCAGGGACCATATGAAATGCCACGGATCAAACCAGATTGGCTGCATGCAAGGCAAGTGCCCTACCTGCTGTACTATCTCTCTGACCCAGGGACACTTTTGTTAGTGGGTGAATTGGGCTATGCTCAGCACATCTTACAGATTATTTCTGGTTCTATGCTCAGGGGACCATATGTGTTTTTTGGGATCAGACCAGGGTTGGCCAAGCTTCTTAGTCCCTATACTATCTTTCTAGCCCTCCAAGAAAAACTATTTCAAAAACAATTTTCTGTTCTTTTTACCCTCTACTTTCAGAGCATGACTCACAGAATGCTTCTGACACTTCCAGTAACCAAATGCATCTTATTTTCCCCACACCAGCCAATTCCCTGACAGCAGCTAGGGGCAATTCAACTGAATTCTGAACTCGGGGTCAGCGAGAGAGACCAGCAATCAGAGAGACTGCAGTTCCTACCAGCCAAACGAAAGAGGGTTATGAATATGAAAAACCAGCCCAGTTCTTGCCTACCTGCATGTAGGCACCAGAATTTAGATCCCTTCCACCATCTCCCTGTCTCTTTTGGACTCCAGTTCTGTCTCCACTTCCCTCTCCTGGTCTTTCAGAGGTTCTGTCTTCCTTTCCCAGCCTTCCCCACAAACCCCCCCCCCCCACACACACACACACCCAAGCCCTACTTCCTGGGCTCTGGCTGCCATCCAGCTCTGCCCCAGAGCACTCTGTTGCCAGAGAAAAGCTGCCTTTGCAGTGAGGGCATTAGTTGCCAGGGCCTCCCCTTCCATCAACACAGTCCCCCGCCCCCCCCCCCCCCCGCGCCCCCAGTGTCTTCAGCCTGGACTCAGCTGCCTGCGGAGCCCCATGGGAGGAAGGAAGAGCAGAGCAGGGCAGAGTGCTGATGTGCGGCTGCGCAGCCCTTCCTTCCCCTTTGAGGGGAGGTCAGAGCTCAACTCGCTCATGCATTATTGAGCTTCTCTGGTTCCACTTGGCAGAGGCCTGGGGACCCTCAGCACCAGCCTGAAAGTGCAGATAAACTCAAGGTCACTGAGGATGGACCTAAACTAGGCCAGGTTCTGTGCTCCCTCCCATCCTCCCCCGCTGATCCCCCAGGACTAAATCTGACTTGCTGGGGAACCAGCCCAGACCTAGCCAGAGGCCTCCCATGTTCTCCCAGGCCCTGAGCTCTCACTCCTAAACCATTTCTGTCCTCCTTCGCTCCTCAGAGCTCTGCCTCTCCATCCCCTCAGACAGAGGACCCCTAAGGGCTAGGTTCCCCAAGGGAGGCCTGAGAACAAGACTGGGATTCTCTTCTCAGAAGAGGGGTCCTAGGCTGACTCTTCCCATCTCAGGTCATGACCCTCTCTTCATAGGGCTCTGCCTTCCTCGAGCAGGGTAGAAAAACCCAGGCATAGAGTAGAGCACCTTGAGCAGTGCCTTCCCTCCCATGCCAGCCTCTGAGGGGTGAGGGGTCTCCCTGTAAGCTCAGAGAGCACCCTCCCCACGCTTCCCCGCTTCCTTGAGGGAGAAGATGGTCAGAACTGGCCCTGGTTGAAAGAAGCCCAGAAATGAGGTATCAGCTCGGGCAGGGGAGGGGGGCAGGTGAGCAACCCCCACTCTGCCTTGTGCTTAGTACATCTCTAAGAGTCTGGTCCACACCACCTTCCCAGCATCCTCCCGGGGCTGCTCTCACCCTTCACAGTCAGCCAGGCCCCACGCAACCTCCACAGGCTCCAGCCCCACCACCTCCCACTAACTTCTTATTCAACTCAAATGGAAGGCAGCCCCGGGATGTCCTCACAGACCTGCCAGCTGATCCCTGCCATGCACAGAAGACAACAAACTCCGAAGTAGCCTTCAGAGCCTCATGTTGCCACGAACCCACCTGTCACCATCCCACCCTTCTCACTCACGCCCTCCCGCCACAGACCAGGTCACTCCATACCTCGGGGCACGGCCTCCGCACCTGCATGACTATGCGCAGAGGACTCTGGCTCGGGTCTGTCCCTGTCGGTCTTTCTGTGTTCAGCTGGTGTGTCCTCTCCATAGAGCTGTCTAGAGGAGACAGAGGCTCAGAGAAGTGAGGCTCCCAAGTCTACTCACTTAGGCAGGGGCCCTGAGCACAGCCAAGTGTGATCCACAAACCCAATCGCTCCCCACCCCATCCCCAAATAAAAAGAAGGCCTGAGTGAGTAAATGAAATTTACTAACATGGGAAATGCAAATTTCCATGCATGGTTCACAAAGCCACTAGGAACAAACCCACTAGGGGTTTGGGGGAGGTTGCTTTTTTGTTTGTTTGTTTGTTTTGTTTCTGTTTTTGCTATTGTTGTGAGGTCCACACCTGACAGCACAGAAAAAGTGCATGCAGTGAAAGGGTTGAACCCAGGATCTCATACATGCAAGATGTGCTCTACCACATATCGCGCCAGCAAAGGAAGGACTTGTACCCAGACCTGTCTGATAGTATTGGAGCTGAAATTCACTGTCTCCAGGACCCACACCTTGTTCGCTGTCTGGTCTCCTGGAGGCCATTTCCCCTCCTGAACTCATTTCCTCTCCAATCACTAGAGGCAGTGGAGGAGGCTCATTTATATAAAGTCTCAGCAGAAGGTACTTCTACTAGTGCTGAGAACCAAATTCAGGACCAAAGGAGCAGCTCTGCCTCTACCAATTATGCGATGGGTGCCCAGCCCACCACCCTCACCAGGCCCCGAAACTTTGCATCACACTAGAGAAAGCCAGAAAGCCCCAGGAAAACCCCCAGTGAATGGAGGACATGAGGGGTTTTATATCTAACAGCCCAACCTAGGGCTACTGAAGCCCTAAATTGCTGAGGCCCTTCAGATTTTAAGGCATGAGCTGTACCTCAACCCATGTCACAGGCCCAGCCCAGAGACCAACTCACCTGACTCAATCCCCATGGTAACTACTCACAGCTTTGCCTGTTTCCTTCTGGCCTCTGGGACACACCTTCTTTTGGCAAATAAAGAAATCAGTAAGGCAACTCTGAACAGTCATTGGCCCACTGTCTGACTTGTATTAACAACCTGACCAATCAGAGATAGTCTGCTCATATTCCAATTCTGCCTGTCCTCCATCATTCTGCTCCCTTCCACCCCACTGAGTCAGTTCAGTTCAGTTCATCTATCATCAGGTAGATGAGCTATTTATCTCTCTAGCTCTCCATTTAGAATTCTAGGCAATTTTCTCTGGGGAAGAGGAGTATGGTTGGCAGAATTGAAGCTAATCATAGGAGAAAATTTGTGAGGGGAAAATTGCCCATTCTGCTGGAGTCTGGGACAGCCCCAAAGGGCCCAGTTTCCAGGATAGAGCACAGGCACCAAGCAAAATGAACTTGGATTCTGCTCTGAACTCTGCCATTTACTACATGACCTTGGGCAAGAGTCTTAAATTTCTCAGCCTCCATTTTCCTAGATATAAAATGAGGATTTGGGGGCCAGAGAGATAGTACTCTTCCTTACTATCAGTAAGGATACTGAAGTAAAAAAAGTATAAAAGTATTTGTACTGTAGTACATGATGTACTTGCCTTGCATGCAGCTGCCCTGAGTTCAATTCCTAGCACACCATATGGTCCCCTGCGCGGTGCCAGGAGTGATGCCGGAGCATGAAGCCAGGAGTAAGCCCTGAGAACACCAAAAATATATAAAATGGAATTTTTTAAGCATTTATTTAGTTGTGTGGTTTAAATTAGGGACATGAAATAACTAATATATAGTAAGTAGACATGGTCAGAAGTAGTCATTTTTTTTTTAATTTTCTGAGACAGTGGCTAGAAAAGGGACAGGAAGAAGGGGTTAAAAACAAACAAGCAAAAAAAACTATCATCAATCTAGCATTCACCAAGTGCTGAACTCTGTTGTGATCACAACCTGAAACTATTATTCCATCCACTTTACAGACAAGTCATATGAGGCACAGACAAGTTCAAAACTTGGGCAAAGATATACGGCTGGAAGTGGTAGATATGGTTCACAAATCAAGGTGAATTTGGTCCTGAATTTGGTTCTCAGCACTAGTAGAAGTACCTTCTGCTGAGACTTTATATAAATGAGCCTCCTCAACTGCCTCTAATGATTGGAGAGGAAATGAGTTCAGGAGGGGAAATGGCCCCCAGCCCCGACTCTGCTCTGAAACACTGCATTGTCCTACCTCACTTTAAGTCATTAAATCCATTTTCAGATGAGAAAGCTAAGGCTCAAAAAAATTAAGTGTGGGGCCAGAGGGATAGTACAGCAGGTTGGGTGCTTACCTTGCACATAGATGACCTAGGTTCAATCCCCAGCACCCCATATGGTCCCCTAAGCCTCCCTAGAATGATCCTTGAGCCAGAAGTAAGCCCTGAGCATTGCCGTGTGTGCAACCCCCCAAAATTTTTTTTAAAAAGTAAGTAAGTACCGGGGGTATGGTGCTGCCAGCAGGTCAATCTGTACCTGTGAGGCGAATGCATCAGCAGCCTGATGGTGCCTTCAGATTTCCAGATACCCCCAAAATTGTTGCTGTGCCTTTGGCCAGACCCCAAAAACGTGGGGCAAAGTTTACCAAGAAAGTAAACGGCCGAAAGTTAGATATGTGGGAGACACACCTACAAACCACCTCCAGCACAGCTATATAATTGGAGGCATGGCCTCTCTGGTTCCTAATGGAACTGCTTAATGGCCATGATCCCCGAGACTCAGAAACAAATCTCAAAACCCAGCGGCTTTTGGCAGAAATGCGTCCGGTCTCTGCAGTAGGTTACCGGTGCTGGGCCAACCCAGGTGGGAATAGGTTTCGTCTTGGCCTGCTCCTCCTGGCGGCCCGGTGCCGTCATCCTTCAGAGACCACTGGACAGTCAGGTTTGGGCCCTCAGTGATGAGACATGTGGGGCCTCACGGGGTGGGGGTGGAGCCGGTCCATTCCTCCCCACCCTAACGAGACCCCAAATCATCGCCCACGAATGGCCTCTCTGGCTCCTGATCAAGCTGCTTAATGGCCATGATCCCAGAGACTCAGAAATAAATCTCTAACCCAGCAGCTTTTGGCAGAAAGGTAAGTACCGGGGGTAAGTACCAGAAAGGTAAAGGACCCCGCAGTAGGTTACTGTCACCGGGCCACCCCAGGGGGGAAAGGGTGCTGTCCCTCCGCCTGGTCCCCCTTGGCGGCTTGGTGGCTGCCATCCGCCAGAGGTCACTGAACAGTCAGGTTTGGGCCCGCAGTGATGAGACACGGGGGGCCTCACGGGATGGAGGTGGAGCCAGTCCTTTCCTCCGCACCCCAACGAGACCCCGAGTCACCGCCCATGAACGGCCTCTCTGGCTCCTGATCAAGCCGTTTAATGGCCATGATCCCAGAGACTCAGAAATCTCGAAACTCAGTGGCTTTTGGCAGAAATTCATCTGGTCCCTGCAGTAGGTTACCAGCGCTGGTCCACCCCAGGTGGGAATAGGTTTCGTGCCTATGCCTGTTTCCCCTGGCGGCCTGGTGGCCGCCATCCTCCAGATGCCACTGGACAGACTGGGCCCACAGTGACGAGACACACAGGGCCTCACGGGATAGGGGTGGAGCCGGTCCTTTCCTCCCCACCCCAACAAGACCCCAAGTCACTGCCCATGAACAGCCTCTATGGCTCCTGATCAAGCTGAGTAATGGCCATGATTCCAGAAACTCAGAAACAAATCTCGAAACCCAGCGGCTTTTGGCAGAAATGCTTCTGGACCCCACAGTAGGTTACTGTCGCCAGGCCACCCCAGAGGGGAAAGGATGCTGTCCCTCCACCTGCTCCTCCTAGGCGGCTTGGTGGCTGCCATCTTCCAGAGGCCATTGGACAGTCAGGTTTGGGCCTGCAGTGATGAGACATGCGGAGCCTCATGGGATGGGGGTGGAGCCGGCCCTTTCTTCCCCATCCCAATGAGACCCCGGGTCGCCACCCACAAATGGCCTCTCTGGCTCCTGATCAAGCCGTTTAGTGACCATGATCCCAGAAACTCAATAATAAATCTTGAAACCCAGAGGCTTTTGGCAGAAATGTGTCCGGTCCTTGCAGTAGGTTATAGGCGCTGGGACACCCCAGGTGGGAATAGCTTTCGTGCCTTGACCTGTTGCCCCTGGCAGCTCGGTGACCGCTATCCTCCAGAGGCCACTGAAGAGTCTGGGCCTGCAGTGACGAGACACTCAGGGCCTCACAGGATGGGGGTGGAGATGGCCCTTTCCTCCCCAGCAAAACGATACCCCGAGTCATCGCCCATGAACAGCCTCTCTGGCTCCTGATCAAGCTGCTTAACGGCCATGATCCCAGAGACTCAGAAACAAATCTCGGAACCCAGTGGCTTTTGGCAGAAATGCATTGGGACCTGCAGCAGTTTACTGTCACTGGGCCACCCTAGGGGGGAAAGGGTGCTGTCCCTCCACCTGCTCCTCCTAGGCGGCTTGTTGGCCGCCATCCTCCAGAGGCCATTGGACAGTTAGGTTTAGACCCTCAGTGATGATACACGTGGGGCCTCACGGGATGGGGGTGGAGCCAGCCCTTTCCTCCCCATCCCAACGAGACCCCAAGTTGCCACCCATGAATGGCCTTTCTGGCTCCTGATCAAGCTCCTTAACGGCCATGATCCCAGAGACTCAGTAACAAATCTTGGAACCCAGCAGGTTTTGGAAGAAATCCATCCAGATTTAATTGTTAAAATTTTGGAATTTCAAAATTGCACCGCTGCAGCCATGCGACATCATATGTTATTCTTATCCAGCAATAGAAAACAAATTGTCTACTGTTGCCTTTTCAGCAGATCTGAGTGTTGGGGTAAAATCCCAAATAATAATGGTGGGTCTGGTGTCAAAATATTGAATGTAATCAAAGTAGAGAGAGAATAATGTGGAAATCATCTGCCCTACAGGTAGGGGGAGGGTGTGGAATGGGAGTATACTGGGGCTTTGGGGGGTGGAGAATGGACACTGGTGAAGGTACGGGTGTTTCATTGTATGACCAAGATTAAACCCAAATCTTGTAACTGCTCTCACGGTTATTCAATAAATAAAATTATAAAAAATGAAGAAAATAAAAGTTAGGTGGAGTTCATGCCCAATTCAATCAGCTAATCAGTGGCTGAATAAATAGCAGTACTCCTACATAAAAAAAAGTAAGTAAGTGCGGAGCACCGAGATATGATTCAGTGGCAAAGTGTCTGCCTTACAGATGTGAGACCTCAAACATGACAATGACACCCAGCACCTCCCCACAAGCCATTTGCCATCCCAGCGTCATAAGGAGACTCCTGCTGCACTGCAATCCAGCAGAACCCCACCCCTACCCCACCCCCGACAGTCATTGCACAAAGAAACAAAGACACAAAAAGGGCAAAAAAGACTCATTTCACCCTGCAGCACAACAAGGAGTCATCTAGGATTCCAATTCAGATTTTGACTCACGCTGAAGTTCTGGCAATTTCCACTGTTGGATGCCGCCCCCTAGTGTTCATAGAGGAGATGCACACCAAGCGAGACGCCGGTGTGAAAGGCTGGATCCACTCTCTGACCCCACTACTCCTCCCGCACGCATCACGACAGGTCTTGCAGCTTCTATTATAGTCCTGAATGTCATCCATATACATATACAAGCATGATGTTTCCTTGATATCTTGCAAATCCTCAAATCTAAAGAGGTCTGACACCAAGTTTACGCTTTTAACACCCCAAATCCCCATTTTCATTCATCTAGTAATGAAAGTAAAAACTCAACCATCCCTGATATCCTCCTTTTCTCTTCTATCTGTCACCAGTGGGTGTGGGATGCTCGTGGTGGAGGGCAGCGAGGGCCAGAGAGCCTGGTGTGAGCGTGAAGGTCAGGGCCAGAGGCGGCCAGTTGTGTCTGCCCGGGGCTGGGAGCGGTCAAGCTGTATCTGGTACTTTTCAATCCTGGGCAGAACACTGGAGTGTGAGGGGCTGTGTATGAGTATGTGTGAATATGTGTGTGAGTGTATATATGTGAATGTGTATATACATTTATCTTTTTATTCTCTCTTTTATTTTGTATATATATTTATGTAAATGTGAATATGAGTGTCTGCATGTCAGTAAATACTTATGAATACATGTTTGAGTGTATGTAATTATGTGTGTGAGTTTAAGTATAGCAATGTGTGATTTTATATGTGGGTAGTGATATGACTTATAAACTGTATCTGAGTGTGTATGTGTGTAGATGCATGTGAATATATGTGTGTATATGTGTGAGCATGTGTGTGAGTTTATGTGTATCTAAATATGACTTTGTATGTGAGTATGTGGATTATTGTGTGAGCTTGTGTCTAAGTGTGGGTCTAAGTGTGTATATATGTGTATGAGCCCATGTGTGAGTTTATGTCTCTCGGTGTATGTGAGTTTATATGTGGGTGATGTATGGTTGTGTGAACTTATCCCTGAGCATGGGTGTGAGTATATCTGTGTATACATGTAATATGGCTGAGTGATCTTATACCTGAGTATGTGTACAATGTATATGACTGACAGAAGCAATAGCACAGCGGGTAGGGCGTTTGCCTTGCACGCGGCCAACCTGGGTTTGATTTCTCCATTCCTCTCGAAGAGCCCAGCAAGCTACCGAGAGTATCCAGCCTGCAAGGCAAAGACTGGCAAGTTCCCCATGATGTATTCAATATGCCAAAAACAGTAACAACAAGTCTCACCATGGAGACATTACTGGTGCCCATTCAAGCAAATAAATGAACAACGGGAGCTACAGTGCTATCTGTCACCAGCCAGCCCAGGAACCCAAAACGGTGACCAGGAAAGAAGACCAGAAAAGAAATCGTCATTCAGAACAGAACAATATCGGTGCAAGCAGAGAATCATGATGAGGACCCCTGTCACGGCCAAGAGGTGAAACTGAGCTGTGTGGCTTTGTTTAGAAAGGCAGCCCAGGGGTTAAAGTGCTGTCACAGGGGTAGGGCACTTGCTTTCTTGCAACCATTGGATTTGATCCCCAGCATGTCATAGGGTCCTCCAAGCTCACCAGGAGTAATTCCTGAGCTCAGAGACAAGAGTTAGCCCTGAGCACTGCTGGGTGTGACTTTAAAAAATAAAGAAAGGCAGGGGCTGGAGAGATAGCACAGCGGTAGGGCATTTGCCTTGCACGCGGCCAACCTGGGTTCAATTCCAAGCATCCCATATGGTCCCCTGAGCACTGCCAGTAACTTTTGAGTGCAGAGCCAAGAGTAACCCCTGTGCATCGCCAGGTGTGACCCAAAAAGCAAAAAAAAAAAAAAGAAAGAAAGAAAAAGAAAGGCAGCCCAGACACTGCTTGAAGGGAAGAGAGGGGGATCCAGGAGGAAAGAGTGCGCTGGGAGCACAAAGCACAAGGTTCACACTCATCTCCACTGTTACATTCATAGCAAGCATGTCCTTAGCAGAGGGTCTAACGTGAGGGTCCCTAACGTCAGGGTAACCATTTGTAAGACAAGACAATCATGATAAGGCCTGCCTCAAGGACTATGGTAAGGACCAAACCAAAAAGGGAAGTCCTTTGAGAAATGAGCTGTTACCAGGAACCGCACTCTAGTAGACTCCTTTTTTTTTTTTTGCTATTCTCAAAGTTTGGGTTTGTTTGTTTGTTTATTTGTTTGTTTGTTTTTGAATTGCAGGGGATTAAACCCAAGTCTAAAGCACTGCAGGTATGCACTTTGCCACTGAATCACATCCCTGAATCCCATGTTTGGCTTTTAAGAATATCACTGATTTAGTTTGGGTTTTCCCTTTTATTTTTGGCCCGGAGGTGGGGGGCAGTGGATTGTTGGAGTCACAGAAGTGTCCAGTAGCTATTCCTGGCTCTGTACCCCTGGCAGTTCTTGGGGGACCATATATGTTGCTGAGGATTTGAACAGGGGTCAGTTGCATTCAAAGTATGCCCTGCCACAGAGGCAGGGTGGGACGGGGGGATGGGGGGTGGGAGGGATACTGGGATCCCTGGTGGTGGAAAATGGGCGCTGGTGGAGGGATGGGTACTTGATCATTGTATAATTGAAACCCAAGCACAAAAATTTGTAAGTCTACAACTGTACCTCATGTTGTTTCACTAGTAAAAAATTTTTTTAAAAAAGTGCTTCACCTCCTACACTATATCTCCAGCTCTGATTTGTTTTCTCCTTGTGTTTATATGTAAATATATACATACATGGGCTGGAGCGATAGCACAGCGGGTAGGGCGTTCGCCTTACACGCGGCCAACATGGCCGACCAGAGTTCGATTCCTCCGCCCCTCTCGGAGAGCCCGGCAAGCTACCGAGAGTATTCGATATGCCAGACACAGTAACAACAAAGTCTCCAATGGAGACGTTACTGGGCCCGCTCGAGCAAATCGACGATCAACGGGAGGGCCTTTACCTTTACCTTTATACATACATATGTATTAACATGAGCTAGAGACAACTCAAGTGGTAGAGAACACAGTCTAACTTGAGCAAGACCCTGAGTTTGATTACTATTGCTGCACGCCCACCCCACCCCCTGTCAAACTTTCTGGGGTGGCTCCATGTTTCCCTAAGCACCCTTGGGTGTGCCTCTTGTAAAGTATCTATACATAGATATAAGCACAACTTGCCACTTTATTATTTGTTCATTTTGGACCCCCAAGTGTTCAGGAGGCCCAGGAACCCTACCAGCAATTCCTGGCAACGGGCTTAGTTCAGTGCAAGGACCTGAGGAAGTGCTATTCTTGAAACCCTGAGGTCCTGAGGATACTCAGACCACTCCTGCAGTGCTAGGGACCAGAACCACAGCTGGTGCTGTTGGGGGAATTCTAGGGCTACACCCAGCAATGCTCAGGGGACCATGTGGTGCTGGGAATCAAACCTGGATAAACACACTAATCACACACCTGACCATTGTACTATCTTCTGGCCCCTTCATTCTAACCATTTAAAATATATAATCCTTGGGCCAGAGCGGTAGTACAGGGGGTAGGGTGCTTCTTGACTTAGGTGTGGCCAACCAAGGTTTGATTCCTGGCACCTTTATTGTCCCCTGAACCCCACCAAGAGTGATCCCTGAATGCAGAGCCAGGAGTAAGCCCTGAGCACTGCTGGGTGTGGCAAAAAAATTACAATTCAGTGATATTAAGAGTGGCTTTACAAAATATGGAAACAACCCAAGTGCCCTAGAACAGATGACTGGTTAAAGAAACTTTGGTACATCTACACAATGGAATACTATGCAGCTATCAGGAGCAATGAAGCCATGAACTTTGCTTATAAATGGATAGACACAGAGAGTATCATACTAAGTGAAATGATTCAGAAAGAGAGGTACAGACATAGAAGGAGTGCACTCATTTGTGGAGTATAAAACAACATAACATGAGGCTGACACCTAATGATAGTAGATACATGGGACAGATAGATTGCTCCATAGCTGGAAGCCTGCCTCATGAGCAAAGGGGAGAAGGCAGCTGGAATAGAGAAGGGATCACTACGAAAAAGATGGCTGGAGGAATCAGTTGGGATGGGAGATGTGTGCAGAAAGTAGATAAAGGACCAAACATGATGACCTCTCAGGGTCTGTATTGCAAACCATAATGCCCAAAAGTAGAGAGAGATTATGGGGAATCATGTCTGCCATGGAGGAGGGGGAGGGTGGGAAAGGGGAGGTATACCTGGGATATTGGTGGAGGGATGGGTGTTTGATCACTGTGTGATTGTAACCTATGCTTGGAATAACACGTTTCACTCAAATGAGAGAACGAATCCGGAGTTCTGACATCCGTCGACGATCAAGGATCAGGGACGCTGTCTCATATGCCAAGGTGTCGAAAATCAGATGGGCTGGTCACGTAATGAGATTTAAAGACGACCGTTGGACTAGAGCTGTTACTGATTGGATTCCACGGGATGTCAAGAGACCGCGTGGCCGCCCACCTACCAGATGGTCAGACTTCTTTGTCAAGATCATGAACGATCGGTTTGAGGCCCTCCATGTTCCCGGAGCGAAGAGATGCCATTGGGCTACACTAGCACGCGACAGGGACAAATGGAGACGTTACTGGCGCCCGCTCGAGCAAATCGACGACTAACGGGAAGTTAAGTGATTAAGTGATTAAGTGATTGTAACCTAAACATAAAAGCTTGTAACTATTTCACGGTGATTCAATAAAAAAAATTTTAAGTGGCTTTAGGGTGGCTGGAACGATAGCACAGCGGGTAGGGCGTTTGCCTTGCACACAGCCAACATGGCCAACACAGGTTCGATTCCCAGCATCCCATATGGTCCCCCGAGCACCGCCAGGAGTGATTCCTGAGTGCATGAGCCAGGAGTAACCCCTGAGCATTGCCGGGTGTGACCCAAAAAGCAAAAAAAAAAAAAAAGTGGCTTTAGGGGCTGGAGAGATAGCACAGCGGATAGGGCGTTTGCCTTGCATGCAGCCAACATGGCCAACACAGGTTCGATTCCCAGCACCCCATATCGTCCCCTGAGCACCGCCAGGAGTAACTCCTGAGTGCAGAGCCAGGAGTAACCCCTGTGCATCGCCGGGTGTGACCCAAAAAGCAAAAATAAATAATAAAAAATAAATGTTTAAAAAAAAGTGGCTTTAGATTCACATCCTCCTCCTCCTCCTCCTCCTCCTCATCATCATCATCATCATCATCATCATCATCATCATCATCTCTTTCCAAATTTGGTCATCATCCCAAACAGAATCTGTGCCCATTAAGTAATAACTCCAGATTCTCTTTCCCCAGTCCCTCATCACCTCTAATCTTTCTGTCTCTATGAATGAGTCTCTTGATTTTTCCCACTTTTATGCAAGTGAGATCATCCACTACTTGTCCTTTTGGGTCGGGCTTTTTTCATTAAGCATTATGTCTTCAAGCTTCATCCATGTCACAGCAGGCATCAAAACTTGATTCTTTTTCCCCCCCAAACATATGATCATCTAATCTTTGATAAGGGAGTAAGAAATGTGACGTGAAGCAAGCAAAACATCTTTAACAAATGTGCTGGCAAAACTGGACAGCTATATGCAAAAAAATGGGCTCAGATCTCTGCCTTACACCATGTACAAAAGTAAGATCAAAATGGATTAAATACCTCAACATCGGATCGGAATACACTGAAGACAAAATTGGCAAAACCCTCCATGACATTGAAGCTAATGGTATCTTCAAAGATGTTACACCACTGGCCAAGCAAGTGAAAACAGAGATAGACAAATGGAACTATCTTAAACTAAGAAGCTTCTGCACCTCAAAAGAAACACTGACCAAAATACAAAGATAGTACAGAATAAGAAAGGATATTCACCCAATACACATCTGACAAGGGGTTGATATCAAGGATATACAAAGCACTGGTTGAACTCCACAAGAAGAAAACATCCAACCTCATCAAAAAATGGGGCGACTGGGGCTGGAGAGATAGCACAGCGGGTAGGGCGTTTGCCTTGCACGTGGCCAACCTGGGTTCGATTCCCAGCATCCCATATGGTCCCCTGAGCACTGCCAGTAGTAACTCCTGAGTGTAGAGCCAGGAGTAACCTCTGTGTATTGCTGGGTGTGACCCAAAAAGAGAAAAAAATGGGGCAACAAAATGAACAGAAACTTTCTAAAAGAATAAATCCGAATGGCTAAAAGGCACATGAGAAAATGCTCTACATCATTAATCATCAGGGAGATGCAGATCAAAACAACAATGAGATATCATCTCACACCACAGAGACTGACCCACATCCAAAAGAACAAAAGCAACCTGTGTTGACGCGGACGTGGCGAGAAAGGGACCCTCCTTCATTGCTGGTGGGAATGCCGACTAGTTCAGCCCTTTTGGAAAACAGTATGGACGATTCTCAAAAAATTAGAAATCGAGCTCCCATTTGACCCAGCAATACCACTCCTGGGAATATACCCCAGAGAGGCAAAAAAGTATAGTCGAAGTGACATCTGCACTTGTTTGTTTATTGCAGCACTGTTTACAATAGCTAGAATCTGGAAAAAAAACTGAGTGCCTGAGAACAGATGACTGGTTAAAGAAACTTTGGTACATCTACACAATGGAATACTATGTAGCTGTTAGAAAAGATGAAGACAAAAAATTTACATACAAGTGGTACTACATGGAAAGTATCATGCTAAGCGAAATGAGTCAAAAAGACAGGGATAGACATAGAAAGATTGCATTCATCTGGGGAACATAAAGTAACAAAACAGGAGACTAACACACAAAAGTGGCCGGTATTAGTACCAGGAGGTTTGCTCCATGGCTTGGAGGCCAACCACACATGCTAGGGGGAAAGGGAGCTCAGATAGAGAAGGGAACACCAAATAAAGGGTGTTGGGAGGATCCTCCCAAGATGGGAGAAGCATGCTGAAAGTAGACTATAGACCAAACATGATTGCCACTCAATTTCTCTTTTGCAAACCACAACACCCAAGAGGAGAGAGAGAACAAAAGGGAATGCCTTGCCACAGAGGCAGGGTAGGAGGGGGAAATGGGGGGTGGGAGGGATACTGGGATCCGTGGTGGTGGGAAATGGGCACTGGTGGAGGGATGGGTATTTGATCATTGTGTAACTGAAAACCCAAGCACAAAAATTTGTAAGTCTACAACTGTACCTTATGGTGTCTCACTAATAAAAATTTTTTTAAAAATTTTAAAAAATAAATTTATGCTTAACTAGAAAAAAAATGAAACTCTTGAATCCAACACTCAACCTAGGAACCAGAACATTACTAAAAATTAAATCTACTTATGGCCCCACTCCCCTATCCTGAATCCCTCCCTCACCACACTCTCAGGTAACTACTAATCTGGATTTTTCACCCCTAATTATTTGTGTGTGTGTGTGTGTGTGTGTGTGTGTGTAGTAAATAGTTTTATTTATAAAAATAAGAGGCTGGGGGTGGGGGCAGGAAGTACCTTTCTTTTAAAATTTTTTCCCTTTGTACAATTCAGGGTTGAACCTTATGAATTTGTCATTTTTACGTTAAAAAAGAACACCGATTTCATATGCCTAAACCCAAACTTATGACTAAGGCCTGGAGAGGTAGTACAGGGGTTAAGGTGCCTGCCTTGCATACTTCTTACCCTGGTTTGATCCCAGACACTGTCAGAAGTGACTCCTGAGCACAGAGCCAAGATTAAACTCTGAGTACCATCAGGTATGGCATCAAAAAGCAAATAACCCAACAAATGTTATAGCTAAATAAATTAATTCCATTTTCAGCTTTATAAAAATAATTCCATTCCAGTGGAGTTCATGCCCAATTCAATCAGCTAATCAGTAGCTGAATAAATAGCAGTACTCCTACATAAAAATAATAATAATAATAATAATTCCATTCCAGGGGCCAGAAAGATAGTACAGTGTATAGTTGTACTTGCCTTGCACATGGCAGACGTGGGTTCAATCCCTGGTATCCTATATGGTCCCCCAAGTACCAACAGGAGTCACCCTGAGTACAGAGCCAGGAGAAAGCCCTGAGTATCACTGGGTGTGGCCCCAAACCAAACAGAAAAGTATCTATATAAAGTATATATATAATATAATAAATATATACTTTTTATTGGGCTGGAGCGATAGCACAGAGGGTAGGGCGTTCGCCTTACAAGCGGCCAACATGGCCGACCCGAGTTCGACTCCTCCGCCCCTCTCGGAGAGCCCGGCAAGCTACCGAGAGTATTCGATATGCCAGACACAGTAACAACAAAGTCTCCAATGGAGACGTTACTGGGCCCGCTCGAGCAAATCGACGATCAACGGGAGGGCCTTTACCTTTACCTTGCCTTATACTTTTTATTATATATATAATTCCATTCCACAGATAGTCTTTGGGGACGTTTTTCTCTTTCTTTCACTCAATATTTATATTCCATATCTCAATCATATTGCTGGTTTTGGATTTTTTTGTCGGGGGGGGGGGTTGTAAATTTACAAAATAACCCACGGTGGCTGTTAACCGAAAGGTTGGTGGTTCGTGCCCACCCAGGCATGCCAGATGTAAGTTCACAAAGTAATCCGTGGTTGCTGCTGCTGTGACATGCCTGTGCATGTGCGTTCAGTGGCCCTGAGCCGCCTCCCTGCCTCCCCACCTCCCCAGGGTTCCCCAACAGAGACACAGAGAGACTGGGAGACCGGGAGGAAGGGGACCACAGTCTGATGATGAAAATGGTCTGTTTAATGCAGAGCTGCTAGCAGACTTACAGAACATCTGAAGGGGGGTTGAGGTAAGGACAGGTGTGATTGTTTATTTACATAGATAAATATTTGGCAGAGGAAATTCTCTTGGGGAGATCAACTCAAGAAGACACTCTGTCTCCCAGGGACATGTACATTGCTTTTATCTTTCCTTCTATTTGTATTAATTATCAATACCTGCAATTGTTTGGATAAACTCAGTAAGAGACAAAGATCCCAACACTTAGTTCTCTAGGCTGAGAGCAAGCAAATCCTTTAACACTTTAGTTCTCTGGGGTCTGATTGCAAGCAAAGTCTTTTATCGTAAATCCTAGACTAAGTCCTCAGGCCAGTTCAGCTTGCCCTTCCCCATGGGGGTCCTGTCCCCTAGGTTGTAACAGTTTGCATCAAGACCATGCATTTATGCTTTCTAGAATGTCCCATTTCAATGCTGAGTAGCTTTGCCACTTGCTCTGGGGTCCATCCCAATCCCACGGCGGGACCTCCTTTTTGGGGTGATAGGAACTACAGAAATTGAAGCCTGAGTCAAGTAATTATGACCAAATAATTATGCCCAGGAGCAGATAAATTTCAGTCAGTCAACTCCCAAATATTAGGAGCATGGCATTAATGGTCTTTCTGTGTTTAACCAAAGAACATTGCTCTGTAGTAAAATATAAAAAGGCTATAGGGGAGATAGAAAAGCAGGTACAAATATACAGCACTTCAAGTACAAAGCAGTACAAATACAAGTTCAGATTCACCAGAAAGTTTTGGCTTACAAGTAATCAAGAACTGTGACAATGAGAGGTAAAATATAAGGGAAAGGTTAAGGATAAACTTTAGCTAAGTTAGGGATGCTAGCAAGGGCATGTTAAACTTCTCTGGGAGGAAGAAAGGGGGCAATTCACTGATGAAGCCTAAAGCACTTAGGGTTAATATCCAACACAAAGGAAAAGTTGGAGATAGACTTTAACCAAATTAGGGATATTAGCAAGGGCACGTTAAGCTTCTCTGGGAGGAGAAAAGCCGCAATTCACCGGTGAAACCTAAAACACTTAGGGTTGATATCCAACAGCGGGGTACATGTGTGAACAGGTATTGAGCCTCATCCTGAGGTGCTCAGTGCTTGGGCATTGCTTAGGGATTGATTCAGGGTTGGTCATATGTGAGGCATGCACCTAACTCCGGTATTATATCTCTAGCCCCTGGGGTTTTTTGGTTTTGTTTTTGGGCCCCACAGGGAGTGCTCAGGATTACTGGACATAGTGCTCCTGGATTATTCCTCTCGATACACCAGTTACTATTGGTGCCAGGGACCGAACCCGGGCCTCCCCCAAGCAAAGCATGTGTCCTGGCTCATTGAGCTCTCTCCCCAGCCCGTATTTCTGTTTTTATTCATGTTTTACTGCTGTCTATTTATTCCCTATTTCTTTGCTTTATTTTATTTTAAAGTCACACCTGGCTGGTGCCCAGGGGTTATTTCTGCTTCTGTGTTCATGGGTAATTGTCACAGTTCTTGATTACTTGTAAGCCAAAACTTTCTGGTGAATCTGAACTTGTATTCTGGGCACCATATGGAGTTCCAGGATCAAACCCAGGTCTGCCGTGTATAAGGTGCCTGCACCTCACCCCCTGTAGTCTCTCTCCCACCCACCCCACTTCTTTGATTCCTGTCAATGTCAATAGCACTGGGGCATTTTCCATTCAGGGTTCCTGTAAAGAGTGCTTCTGTTAATACTCCACCTGTCCCCTGGTGCGTGTCCAGGAGTGTCTGTGACTATGTCCCAGCAGCATCTGCAGCTCTTGGGTCCCACAAGGTTCCAGTGGAGCTGCTGTGACTCACGGGGAGTGCTGAGCAAGTTCACAATGTGCCTCTTACCCCAGGTGGGAAAGAAGCCAAGACAAAGTGGGAGAAGCTGCCACAGAGAGTTCTGGGTGTGAGTTGAAGCCCCACGGTGGGGCACCTGCGCTCAGCTCTGAGAGTGTTCTGAGAGGGGAGAAGAAACATTCAGACATGCTGCCTGAGAATCATTCTCCAAGAAGTGTACCCCCCACTGGGCAACTCAAGTGGGTGGAGCAAAGGGTTCATTCTGAGGCTAGATTGATAGTAGGGCAGGAAAGGTACCTGCCTTGCATGCGGTGAATCTAGCACCCCATGTGGTCTCCTGCCAGGAATAAGCACAGGTGTAGTGCCCACCCCCCCTCCCCAAAAAGACCTCTTTCAGACAGGCAGCATCTCCATTGCAGGATGAGAGGGAGCCTTGGATTGGGGCCTGCACCTTTGCTACACCCGGAGGGGAGGGAGTCTGAATTCCTGAGTAAGTATCAGGAGATCTCGTCCTATCTCGTGTATCTCATTTTTCATTTAGTGTCTTTTGTGTGTGTGTGTGTGTGTGTGTGTGTGTGTGTGTGTGTTTGGGGCAATACTCGGCAATGCTCAGGGCTTACTCCTGGCTCTATGCTCGGGGATCTCTCCTGGTGGAGCTCAGAGGCTATATGGCATGCTGGGGATGGAACCTAGATAAGCCATTGAGCGAGGCAAGAGCCCTACCTGCCGTTCTCTCTCTTCAGTCATGTCTTTTTTAATCTCCCCAGTTAGAAAGAGTACTACAATCAAGTCTCAATTAATGATGGGATACAATCAGAAGTAGAAATGTGTCATTAGGCCATTTAGTCATGTGCAAATATCTTAGAATGTATTGACACAAACCTTGGTTGCCTAACCTACTACCCACCTGGGCTCTCAGTAGAGACCACTGGTGTCTATGTAATCCCTCACTGATGAAAACATCATTATGTGCAAGATATATCATCTCCACAGATAAAGAGTTAAGAGAGGAAAAGTACCTGGCCCAATGCCACAGCATTTGTGCCAATTGCCTGAACAAATATTTTCTCCTCCTGAAACCTTAGTTTTCTATCTGTAAGAGGGAATGGTCCCCAAGCTACCTCAGAGTAGATGGATTAAAAATGCAATTCAATGCAAGTAAGGAGCTGAGCATGAGTCCTGAAATTGCTCTCCACAGGTCACTTGTTTCTTGGTATTACTATTGTCATTACATTAAGTTCATATTAAGGAGAGCAGGTTACCCTGCACCCTCACTTCTTGTCACCTGATGATGTAGCTTCTCACAGAGACCCCACGGGACATGGTGAGTAAGGCCCATTTTGGAACCCTCTGCTGATTCTGAGATGTGTCATTCAAGGCAACACAGGTAGTCACCTCCTCCACCCTACTCTCTAGCTCCAGAATAGAAGTACTTGTCTTCACCTGCAGATTTTCCTGAAACAGGTCAATTCACTTGCAAGCAGACGACCTGGGCTTTCAAGTCTGTCTCAGGGCAGAGGAGAAATTGGAGTGTAGCCTTCCATTCCATGGAGAATATTTGCTGAGCATCATGTGCCAGATCCTGTTCTGGGCACCAGGAGCACTGGGAACCAGACCAGACCCTGTCCTCAAGGTCAGATGATAAAGGTGGCAGAAGGAAACGGAAGACAAGAAAACCACAGTGCGCTGAGGATTATAAATATGAAATGCAGGGAAATTATCTACATAACAGATAGGCCCAGGGTTTAGGAAAGGCGTCCTAGGACGGACATAAGTCCTCGGAGCAGACTCTTTTAGGTCAGGCCAAGGGCTCCCCAGGTAATTAGAGAAAGGTAGAATCACAGGCCCATTTATTTACTTTTTAATTTTGGGGGGTGAAACAAGATAGTTTTATTGAAATTTATTTGGAAAGATGAAGGAGAGAGAGAGAAGTGACATGTTCAAGAGAGAGCACAGGCTTTCCAGAGTGGAAATGAGCAAAGCAACAGAGAGACAAACAAGTGAGATACGTTTCCAAGGGAGAACACGGGGTTGAAGAGCAAACCCACACGCCCATTTAACAGATCTGGAGCCTGAGTCCCAGCGTCCGTCTAACCCCTTCTACTCCGCCCCTCCCGCGAGTCTTGACTTCTGCCAGCCAGACCCAGCACCCAAGCCAGCAAAACTGTCTTGTGGGTGCCAGTAGAACCTTCCGAGAGCCGAGGCCGAGCGTGCAGGCCCGCAGCTGCTCAGGGCAGAGCCGGGGCGGGGCTTCGGCCCAGGTGCGCGGCGGCGGCGGCGGCGGCGCTTCGCGGAGGCAGGAAGTGTGTCCCCAGCGGCGGCCCGTGCAGCGCTCCCGCGAGACGCACACCTGCGCTCCAGGTGAGCGGCGAGGGGGCGGGGGGAGGGGCCGAGCCGGGGGCGGCTCACCTGGCGGGACAGGTAAGCCCCGCGAGGGCCCGAGAGGACGCGATCCTGGGCGGCACCGGTGTGGAGAGACCCTCGAGGCAACGCGCCGGCGGCGGGGCGTCCCGCGACAGGTTCCTCGGGGACCACCCTCCCACTTCCGGGGTGCGCGGGCCGGGCCGGGGAGCGGCCTGAGTGGGTGCCTGGGCTGGACGCGCAGAGCTGGGTGAGGGGGGCCCGTGTTCGCCCTCGGGGCTGCTCTGGCTGGAGGCGGGAGTGCGCTGGCCTGGGGGCGCGGCGCCGGGATGGGGAGGGGGTGGCAGGCTGGAGGGAGGGCCTGGGAGGGGAGGGCGTGCTTGCCCCGAGGGCACTGCTGCTGCAGACGCTGAGGCCGTCCCGGGGGCACTGCCCGGTCTGCTTCTTCTCCCTGGTCCCCGAGACAATGCCCACCGGTGCGCGAGTCACGGGCTGAATCTTTGGGACAGGCGATCTAGGGGGCACAGGTGCCCCTGCAGGAGCCAACAACTGTTCTGGGAGCAGGGCAGGTGTGTAAGACTGCGGGGCGCCGCGGGGGTGAGGTAGAGGAGTACCGGGGTCTGTGCCAGGGAGGAGTTGTGGAGTACTGTCCAGAAACGGTCTCGGGGGAGCATCAGTAAGAAATTTGAGGTGGGCAGGTCTGGGACTAGGAACTTCTCACTCCCGCAGTGCCCGGGAGGGGTCCAGGTGTCAGGCATCAGGCTCAGCTTTCGGCATACAGGTGACCTGTGAAGGGACTAATCTCTCCCTTGGTAAAGGTGAGTAAATGGAGACCAAGAGTCTTACCCCGTGGCCACAGTGGGGCTCATCTCCACCCAGAGCAGAGAATATCTGGGGGGGCGAGGGGGGGGGGAGAGACGGACCCCGGAGATTCAGGGATTCAGGGCTTACTTTCACTGAACTCAGGAATCCCAGTCTCAAGGTTCCAGCCACCGAGTCATTTGGGGCTCACCTCACTGACTCCAGTGACGCGGATTCCTAAGACTGACAGGTCCTAAGGCCACTTGGGGGCAGCGGCATAGAACTCACCTAACTGGGACAAAATGGATGAGTTTGACTTTAAAAGGGTTCAGGGCCTAGAGGATAGGGGAAAACTGAGGCCAGGCCCTGTCCTTACCCCCAGGCCTTGCTCCCTTTCTCTCCACCCCTTCTTAAGTTATGTGGCACAGAGCAGCTACGCGGCTGACTCAGTACAGCCCTCCCTCTCTCAAGGGGCATCTCTGGGTAGTTCTCTCCTCTCTTAGCTTCAGGCTCCTGGTCTGTAAAGTGAAGCTGTAATACCTGCAGGGCAGTGTGAGCGGCAGGGAGGGTCTGAGCCTGCTTCCATCCCCTTCACCAAAGTTTTCCCAGCATCTAGTACTGTGAGGACACTTGTAGGTGCCAGCAAATACTGTCGGTGAATTTACTGAATATTAACCCTCGAGGAGTGGGGAGAAGATAGTGACTGAACCAGCCATGTTTAGTGACCCATGTTTAGTGACCCATTGATGTTCCTATGGCTGAAACAGTGTAGAGCCGAGCGTCCTTCCTCATCCTGCCCTTGAGACTAGAGAATGCAGGGCTCCCTGCAGAACTCCTCAGTGGATACAGATTTGTCCCATGCCAGAAACTGGCTACTTTCATTTGCCTTTGTTTTCCCAAAGGAATAGATGGGATGGGGAGCTAGAGAAGAGTCCGGCCAGCTGTTTGGGTGCAAATTGGAGTGTGGCAACTTATTTCATAGCCCTGTGTCTCGGTACAGTGATACCAAGAATATCTCCAGGGTGGTGAGGCTTCATTGTTTTTATGCATGTAAAGCACTTACAACAATGTAACTGCCACTAAAGTACAGTCTCCTGAGTTTAGGGGATTTTGTCTGTTTTATCACTGTCTCTGTGGAATTTCAGCAGAGTTTGGCACACAGTAGGCCCTCAGGAAATCTGTTTATTGAGCAATTGAAGGAGTTCGTACCTTCTGGCACTTTGTTCAAACCAAAGGTTTTTGTCTGTGAGCTGAGAGATTTTAGGGACTTTAAAGTCATCTGTTACAATGTTAGTTTGCTTGCCCTTGGATCTGTGTGTGTGTGTACGTGTGTGTCTGTCTGTCTGCCCGCCTGTCTGTCTGTGTGTCTGTCTGTGTGTGTCTCTCTGTCTCTCTCTTATATACACACACACACTACACACACACACACACACACACACACACACACTCACACTCCAGACATATGCTTCCCCACCTCCTAATTGGTTAGCCTGAGTCAAGATCTTTTCTTTCCATCCTATGTTCCTGCCCCTACTCTAAGATCACAAAGACACACTATCAGTCCACAGACACACTATCCCACGCAACCCTGTTGCAGACATTTTAGCAGACAGGAAACAGACACAATGTCTGCCCTTCAGAGTCATATTCAGCTAACAGAACCCAATAGTAGACTTTGGGGAATCTGATTCTGGTTTGTTTGTTTTGTTGTTGCTGCTATTTTTGCTTTTTGGGTCACACCCAGCGATGCACAGGGGTTACTCCCAGCTCTGCACTCAGGAATTACTCCTGAGGGTGCTCAGGGGACCATATGGGATGCTGGGAATTGAACCCGGGTCGGCCACATGCAAGGCAAACGCCCTACCAGCTGTGCTATCGCTCCAGCCCCTGACTCTGGGTTCTTGAGTATTCTTGGGAAGAAACACTGGAGTTGGGCAGGAGGAATGGCTGGAAGAATAGTAGGAATAGTTAAAGAACACCTGTGTCTGCTCCCCCAATCCATTCATCATGGCTAAATTTCCCTCCCTCTCCCTCGCTCTATCTGCACATGGCCTAGAATTAGGTTACAGGCCTTTACTAATACATACTATACTATACCTTTACTATACATACTCCATTACTAATACATACTTCTGTGTATATTCCCTAAGAATAAAAGCGCTTTATAGTCAGTAATCAAATTTCGGACATTTATCAGTGACATAATAAATGGTTGCTCATCAGATTTCACCAGTTTTCTACTTTGTCCAAGTTCCAGCTTTCAGAATCTATCACAAGATCACATATAGTTATCATGACCCTCAGCTTGTGTCCTGCTGATGTTTCTTTATAATATGTTCCTATTATATCCTGAATGAGATTATGTTCTTCTAAGTACATAGTGTCAGGAGGTACACGATGTCAGTTTTTCGTGTTTTTGATAGTGTTAACCTTGACTCTTGGACTAAAATATCTGTCAGGTTTCTCCAGTTTCGTGGTGATTTGTTTTGTTTTCTCTCTCTCTCTCTCTCTCTCTCTCTCTCTCTCTCTCTCTCTCTCTCTTTCTTGTTTTTGGGCCACATCTGTCAGTGCTCAAGGCTTACTCTTAGCTCTGTGCTCAGGGAGCATTCCTGGCAGGCTCAGGGGACCACTGCTTGAATCCTGGTCAGCCATGTGCAAGGCGAATGCCCTACCCATTGTATATCACTCTGGCCTTCTGTTTTTCAGTTGTTACTGGCTGTGCAGCAAGTAGAAGGGAATGGAAATAGCAAGAATGGGGGCCTTGATGGTATTGGGTTAGGGGAGTGACAGTGATTTTCTCAAGGCACTTTGCCTATAGAACCAAAATCAGAACTATAACATGAATATTCTCTCTCCCCTCCCTTTACTCTGTTGATGTTGCAGTGACTAGGGGTTGCATCCATGCCAGACTGTACTGCCCCTTGCTGGGGTTCTGCAATGGTCAAACTGGTGCTCACATATCTCTTTGTTGTGTGCTCCCCAAGACTCACACCCTTCAGGAGTGTTCACGCAGACCCAGCTGGGCTGCAGCCCAAAATAACTTGCTGTGCCAGGAGTCAGGACAGCAGAACAGCCCATCATGAACAGCAGCCATCAGGGTCTGCTTGGCAAATGCAGGGGGCACCAAGGACCCAACTCATGGCTTCACACTTGCAGGCAGTCACTGAGTTATCTCCCAGCACCCAGAATACACAGATATCCTGAAGCCCAGTGAAAGGTGCCTTATGCATCACCCCTTCTAGGATCATTAAATCAGTGTCTCAGAAATCCAAGTTTAGGATAGCTACTCTGGCAGCACCCTAAAGGTGGTCATGGAACTTCTCAAATACATCACCACACAGCGTTCCGCGTCCTCCCAGGCAGGTATTTACTCCCCTGATGCCCCGAATGCCCTGAGTTCTTAAGCTTCAGCTTTCCCTACAATGCCAGTTGTGAGACACAAGGAAAGGGTCTATGGTTTATCATCTTTGATTCCAGTTCCTGACATGGAACCAGGATCTGTATTTATGGACTGAATGAAGTATTGGGTTAGGGGTAGACTCTTCCGAGTCTACCGGTAGCCTCGTTAAAAAGGGAAAGAAGAAAGATATTTTGCATACAGGAGATACTGGTTCAGTCCCTAGTACTACATGGAGAGGGGCGGGGGTGGGGGGGAGGTAAGGGGGGAGGAGTGTCAAGGACTAAATCCAGACTTTCACACGTGCAGTGCAAATACTTTCCCACTGAGCTACATCCCCAGCCCTGGCTTAGCTCTCTAATGAAAGGAAGCAAAACAGTCCTTGATGTTCAGTGTTGCAAAGAGAGCAAATCTGAACGGGACTCGCTATTGAGAGGGTCCTGTGATATCCTACATCAGTTTGTTTTTTTCTTTTTGGATCACACCCGGCAATGCACAGGGGTTATTCCTGGCTCTGCATTCAGGAATCACTCCTGGCGGTGCTCAGGGGACCACATGGGATGCTGGGAATCGAACTCAGGTCGGCCGCGTGCAAGGCAAAAGCCCCACCCGCTGTGCCATTGCTCCAGCCCCATCCTACATCAGTTTTAAAGGAGGGGAAGGGAAGAGGCTAATGATCAGTTCTGCAGCTCGTCACTAGAAGGTTGTTTGTTGAGCAGCAGCAGATGAGACTGAGTGTGGAGTGGACTTACCAATGGCAAGAAGAAATGGGGGAGACCATCAGAAAGTGAGAGCCCAGGAAACGTTTCACTTTATGTAGTAAAAGATATAGAACAGAAAATGTATCATTTTGTAACCTTTTTATGTTGTCGCCACACCCTACAGTGCTCAGTGTTTACTCCTGGCGGGGCTCAGGGGACCACATGGAGTGGTGGGGATTGAACCCAGATAGCCTAATGCAATTCTTGTTCTATCACTTCCTGTTCTATCACTCCAGGCCTTAACCCTTTTTTAAATGACTGTTTCAGTCACGTAGTCCTATGGCGTTAGGCACATTCACACGAGTGTATCCTCATCCCTACCACTATCACCAGAACGTTTTCATCTTCCCAGACTAAAGGCCAGCTTTCCTCTGCCCCAGCCTCCGCTCTGCTACCTCTTGCCTCTATAAATCTGACTATTCTAGAAGAATAGAAGTGGGACCATACAACGTTTGTCCTCTTGGGTCTGGCTTCATTCACTTAGAATCAAGTCTTCAAGGTTTACCCATTTGTAACAACACAGTTGCATTCATGTTTAAGGCCGAATAATAGTTCACTTGATGTGTATACAGATGGTCCCTTACAGACCATGGTTCAACTCACAGTGTTTTGATTTTATACTGTGCTTAAAGCAGTACGCATTCAGCAAGAATTGTACTTTGAAGTTTGAGCTTTTTCTCAGCTAGCGGCCTGGACTAGCGATGCTGAGCAGTGGCAGTGAGTCCAGCTCCAGTCACGCTGCTCACACGGTGAACAGCCAAAGCTCTACTGTGTACTGGGCCAAACAGTGCCTGGGATGGAACCCACCACCTCATATATGCAAGGCATGTGCCCTGTCACTTGGCTAAATCCCTAGCCCCTAAATACATTAAAAAATAAATAAATAAAATAAGAGGGGTTGGAGCAATAGTACAGTGGGTAGGTCATTTGCCTTTCATGTGGCTGACCCGGGTTTGATTCCCAGCACCCCATATGGTCCCCTGAGCACCACCAGGAGTAATTCCTGAGTGCAGGAGCCAGGACTAACCCCTGTGCATCAGCAAGTGTGACCCAAAACAAACAAAAAAAAAGAGCCACCCCTATTGATAAACCCGAGATGCAGGCCTAATGGTTTCCATGGTCACCAAGGTGACATCTAGTGATGCACAGAGGCTAAATGATTTTCTATTTTTTTTCTATTTTCTTTTTCTTTTTTTACTTTAATGCCTGGAGCGATAGCACAGCGGTAGGGCATTCGCCTTACAAGCAGCCAACATGGCCAACCCGAGTTCGATTCCTCCGCCCCTCTCGGAGAGCCCGGCAAGCTACCGAGAGTATTCGATATGCCAGACACAGTAACAACAAAGTCTCCAATGGAGACGTTACTGGGCCCGCTCGAGCAAATCGACGATCAACGGGAGGGCCTTTACCTTTACCTTTACTTTAATTACAGTGCCAGAGTTCAAACCCAGAGCCTCACACATGCGAGGCAGGCCTGCTACCACTGAGCCAGATCCCTGGCTAAATGTATTTTTGACTAAGGCTTTCGGGGGGAAAAAAACGGGGGGCCACACATAGTGGTGCTCAGGGATCATCCTGATGGGTTCAAGGGACCATATGGGATGCCAGACCTGGGTTAGCCATGTACAAGACAAGGGCCCTACCCATTGTACTATTGCTCCAATCTCTTTAGGCTACTTATTTTGAGGGGGAGGGATGGGCGGGGAGTGCTCAGGGCTTAATCCTGGCTCTGACCAGAATTCAGGGATCACTCCTAAGAGGGCTCAGAGGACTATATGGCATCCTGGGATTGAACCCTGGTCTGCTGGGTGCAAGGCAGGTGCCCTACCCGCCGTACTATTGCTCCAGCCCCAGGCTTAAGGCTTCATACAGAGGTAGCACCAGTCAAGGAAACTGTACCACATTTTGTTTATTCATTTATCCATCAGTTGACATTGGGCTGCCACTTTTTTTGTTTTGTTTAATTCGGGTAGGGAGGACACACTTCCTGGCTCTGTGTTCAGGGATCACTCCTGGCAGTGCTCAGAAAAACATACTTGGTGCCTAGGATCAAACCAGGGTCACTGTGTACAAGGCAAGCATCCTACCTTTTCTAAGTGTACTATCACTCCAGCCCCTTTGGCTGCTACTTTTAGGCTATGCTGAATATCCCTACCATAAACATGGGTATACAATATCCATTTGAATTCCTATTTTTAGTCCTTTTGATTGTATACCTAGAAGTGGAATGATTGGATTTATGTGAATTATTGTGTGTGTGTGTGTGTGTGTGTGTGGAGGGGGGGAGGGTGCTGGACCACACACAGTGATGCTCATGAACTCAGTGGTTTACTCCTCAGGAATCACCCTGGCTGCCTCAGGGGACCATATACAGTGCCAGGGATTGAACCAGGGTCAGCCGCATGCAAAGCAAGTGCCCTAACTATCTCTCCTGCCCTGTGTGACAGTTCTTTGTTTAAGTGTTTGAGGGACCTTTTCCACATCGTGCTCTTTTCCATAGCAGCTGCACTGCCTCATATTCCCACATCAGCTGTGCACAAGAGCTCTGATTTTCTTCTTCTTCTTCTTCTTCTTTTTTTTTGGTTTGATTTCAGGATCACATTAGTGTTCAGGGGATACTCTAGGTTCCATGCCCAGGGTATACTCCTGATGGTGCTCAGGGGAACCACGTGGAGCTGAGGATCAAGCCTGGGGTCTCCACACACAAAGTACATGCTCAGTCCTTTGGGCCATCTCCCTGGCCCTGTGTGCGTTCCATGCAGATCACCTGATGGGGTGAACCGGAGAATCTGTCATCTGGCTATGTTATTTGTTTGCTTGTTTTGTTTTTGGGGCTATGATAATACTCAGAGGTTATCCTGGCTCTGTATTCAGGAATCACTCCTGATGGTGCTTGGGGTATCATATGGGATGCTGGGATTGAACCCAGGTGGGCTGCATGAAAGGCAAGCACCCTACCCATTATACAGTCATTCTGGCCCCTCTGTCGTCTGGTTGGACTACAGAAAGAACCCCTCTTTGGGGAGCCCAGGAACACTAGCTGAGGGTTTGTGAAATACTTAGTCCCAGTCTAATGCCCTCCCAATAATGCAGGTATCACACCCTGACTGCTACTCCTCATTCTCCTGGCCTCCTGCCCCACAGGTGTCTGGCTGCAGCAAACCATGCAGTGAGCATGCCCCGCCCAGGAGCCCCCCGCCCATCCTCTGGGCCCCCACGCCTGGGCCCCTGGGGTCATCCATCAGAGCTATGCCTGGAGACGTATGATGAGCCGTCCCGGCCCCCACCAAGCCGTCGAACCCGGAGGCCAGACCCCAAGGACCCTGGCCACCATGGGCCAGAGAGCCTCACCTTCATCTCAGGCTCCGCTGAGGCGGCGGCTGAGCCCCCCGCCTGCTGCCTGCTCTGGCGCCCCTGGGTGTGGGACTGGTGCCGAGCAGCCTTCTGCTTCCGTCGCTGCCGGGGATGCCTCCAGCGCTGTGGAGCTTGTGTGCGGGATGGCAGTCCCTGCTTGTCCCCTGGGGACTCCACTGAGGGGGCCACTGAAGCCAGCTGGGCCAAAGAGCACAATGGGGTGCCCCCCAGCCCAGACCGGGCCCCACCAAGACAACGGGATGGCCAGCGACTCAAGTCCACCATGGGAAGCAGCTTCAGCTACCCTGACGTCAAGCTCAAAGGCATCCCCGTCTACCCCTACCGCAGCGCCACCTCCCCGGCCCCAGATGTGGACTCCTGCTGCAAGGAGCCCCTAGCCGAGCCCCCCACCCTGCGGCACAGCCTGCCCAGCACCCTGGCCAGCAGCCCCCGCGACTCAGTGGAGTACTACTCTTTCCATGAGTCGGACCTGGACCTACCTGACATCGGCAGCGGCTCCATGTCGAGCCGAGAGATCGACGTGCTCATCTTCAAGAAGCTAACGGAGCTGTTCAGCGTGCACCAGATTGATGAGCTGGCCAAGTGCACATCGGACACCGTGTTCCTGGAGAAGACCAGTAAAATCTCGGACCTTATCAGCAGCATCACCCAGGACTACCACCTGGACGAGCAGGATGCTGAGGGCCGCCTGGTCCGAGGCATCATTCGCATCAGCACTCGGAAGAGCCGAGCCCGTCCACAGACGGCAGAAGGGCGTTCAAGCCGAGCTACTGCGCCAGCTGTCACCGCCCCCGATAGTGGCCACGAAACCATGGTGGGCTCAGGGCTGAGCCAGGACGGTAGGTGGAGCCCCGGAAACCAAGAGAGCAGGTGACGAAGGTTCTGGCAGGTTTTATAGTGGAGTCTCTGACCACCACTCCTAATCTTCCTCACCTTTTCTCAACTCTGCATCCCTTAAGAGGCATCTGTCCTCAGTTGCCACCTGCCACCCTCCAGGCCTGGCTTGGCGTCACTGCACATGAGCATGCGTGTCTGTACTATTGGTAGTCCTCCAGCACAGCCTTTGCGTCCAGGGCCCTTCCTTCCCGGGGCGGAGGGCAGAAGTGGAAGGGGGCTGTGATGGCAAAGGTGTGACTGACCGTTTCCCCAACTCATGTTTCCTCCCTAGAACTGACAGTGCAGATCTCCCAGGAGACAACAGCAGATGCCATCGCCCGGAAGCTGAGGCCTTATGGAACTTCAGGTTAGTGTTGACTTTGAGTGCAGAGAGGGGGGACTTCCCTTAGGGGCACCCCACATGTACTCGCCCAGTTTTCTTCTGGGGTGGTTAAGGGTAAAATCAGAAAGGGACAAGAGAGGCCAGAGTGAGGTGCCGGAGCAATAGTACAGCAGGTAGGGCGTTTGCCTTGCACGCAGCCGACCTGGGTTCAATTGCCAGCATCCCATATCGTCCCCCAAGCACCACCAGCAGTAATTCTTGAGTGCAAAGCCAGGAGTAACTCTGAGCAGCATCGCTGGGTGTGACCAAAAAAAAAAAGAAAAATAGAGGCCAGAGTGATAGTACAGGGGTAAGGCGTTTGCCTTGCACATGACCAACTTGAGTTCAATCTCCGGCATCCTATAGGATTCTCTGCCTCTAGAACCTGCCAGTAGTAATGCCGGCGTGCAGAGCCAGGAGTAATCCCTGAGCACTGCTAGGTATAGCCCAAAAACAAAAACAAAAACCCTTCTGAGAGTCACAGGCATACACCCCTGCCCCCATACCCCAATCTTGCAAGCTGGCCTAAAGGATTTAGTCAAGTTCTGAGATGGTTCAAAGGAGTAAAGCATTTACTTTACCTGCATAAGGCTTGGGCTCCATCCCCTGCATCACTTGCCTCTCCTAAGTACTACATGGCTCCAAAGTAGAAACACACAAGAGCTGGAGAGTGAATATAGGTTTAGGGCACTGGCCTTGCATGCTCTTCTTGGGGTTCTGTTCTTGGTGCCACATATGACCCCCAAGCACTGCCAAGAGTGATCCCTGAGCATAGAACCAGAAGTAAGGCCTGAGTATTGCCAGGTGTGACCCCAAAACAAACCATCAGAAGAGATCCGGGAAGCTCTCCCTGAAACAGCAGGGTCAAGTACCTAGAACAGGGAAGCAGGAAGTGATGGGACCCCAAACTGTAAACCTAGATCCTGGGGTGGAAAACGTAGGATGGGAGACCACACTCCTGGTACTGAAATGGCAGCCTATATGTTTTCCACTGCCGTGTTGCTGTCTTCTTGCCTTCACAACAGCCCTTTGGAGCCATCATTTGCTTTGAACAGAGTCCGGGGGCCGGGTCTGAGAAGCCCGGAAACAGTGGGTCACCCAGCCAGGAGCAGACTGACCAAGGCTCAAATTCCACTCTGCTGCTTCTCGGCAGGCTCCTCCCCTCTGAACCTGTTTCCTTCTTCCTCCCGCCTCAGGATACCCAGCCAGCCACGACTCGTCCTTCCAGGGCACCGACACAGACTCATCCGGGGCACCCCTGCTCCAGGTGTACTGCTGACCTCTGCTGCTCCCAGCTGCCACAGTCATGAAAGAAGCAGCCTACAGAATGAAGAGGGGACCAAGCCCTGGGCCCTGGGCTCTGGGAGACAGGGCCATGAACCCAGACGCAGTGCTCACTCTGGCTCCTTCTGCCTGGCTGACTGGTTCCCAGATCACGTGCATTTCACTGGGCCACAGTGCCCACCATCCCACCCTGACCCCCAAATGGCCTGACCCATGCCTGGACCTTCCCTTTCTGCCCAGTCTTTGGCCAGTCTGGGGCTTGGAAAGCAGACAGTTACTCTCCGGATTGAATCCTGACTCCAATCCCAAAAAACTCCTCTAACAGATCATGCACACTTCCCCCGCCCAGGTAAACGCGGTTCGTCTGAATTTGGTTGGGGCGGGCATGGTCTGAGACTCTGGGCAGTGCCCATCCCATACCATGTTGAGTTATTTGGTTGCTGGCTGATGTCCTGTATGTTAACATGTCACCATTGCAAGTACAAAGGTAAACATCTGGTCATCTTGCAGTGACACTATCCGTTTGTCCCATTTGTCTGAGTCCTACCCGAAGAGGAGGCACAGAAGAACGTCCAGCTTATGTGGTGGTTCAGTCATGGGAAATGGGAAGAAATGCTGCCCTCTCAGATTCATGTTTATGAACTTTATGTTCCAGGACGTACATGTTTGTGCCTGAGAGTCTGAACAAGTGGTCATGGTTGACCGCTTCTTCCAGGCAGGCCTCCCTGGGTTCCCCAGCCTGCCCCTGCCTACTGCCAACAGGCCAACCTGCATTTGTCAGCCCTCCCCAGTGCTGAGGAAGCCCCATGGCCTTTCTAACACCCTGGGAGGCTCCTTCTCTCCCCAGGAGGTATGGGCTCAGGAGGTGCATTGGATCCTACAGCTAGGATGTCTGGAGCCTGGGAAGTGGCCTCTGAACCATTTTTGTATGCATGCTGTAAAGTTGATCTGCTTGGAACAGAATGAGGGTCCCAGCAGAGCCGACAGAGGACCCCACATTCGCCCTCAGAGGGGTCCCTTAGACCTTCAGCAGTAAGGCAAGGGCAAGCCTCTAAGCCCATGACAAACAGACCCAGGATCTCCTTTGGACCAGGGCATGAAAGAAACTTGTCTGTCCTGCTTCCTCCCGAGAACAGAACAAGATGGTGTGGGCTCTGAACACAGAAACAAGTTCCAGTGAAAAAACTGGCCCTGTTCTCTGGGCTGGGCCAAGGCCTCACTAAGACTGAGCCAAGATCAAAAATTACCACAGGATGCTGGAGTCAGGGCTGTCACTGGACAGAGCAGTATACTATTCCACGGCCCTACTCCCAGATGCCCTGTAGCACCATTTTTCAAATTCAGCCCTGGCAGCCACTATTGGCTTTCCCAGGAAAAGTAGGTTCATCAGGTTTGGGAAATAAACAAGGCTTAGGTATGACATTGCCTCTTTAAGTTCTTTACAGTTTTTTTTTTTTTGGGGGGGGGGGTGGCGTAGTCACCTGGCTGTGCTCAGGGCTTACTCCTGGCTCAGAGAACTATAAGTAGTGTCAGGGACTGAACCTAAGTCAGCTGCCTGCAAGGCAAATGCCTTAACCCTTATACTGTCTCTCTAGCCCCTCATTATGTTCTTAACAAGCTATTCTAAAGTTCCTAAAGGACAGTATATTCCAAAAATTCAGGAATCACTCACGACAACCAACTTAAGACATCCTTGCTGTCACCTACAACCTCAGTGGCCCCTATGCTCAGTTGAGTGCCACTGTCTGGCCAAAGTGGGAAGGGGTCATTTCCAAGGGCTGGATTTTGGATCATGGCATGTACCTGTTAAGCTCTGTACCCACCCACGGACCGACTGAAAAATTCTAAAACTGGAGATTAGGTTGTAGATATAATAGCACCTCTGTTGAACCCTGTCCTGCCAGCCAAGTCCTATACCAGGCAAAGTAGATCTGATGGGCATTCCCTGCTTTGCTCCCCATGACCTGAGAAAATGTTGTGTCTTGGGTTTTGTTTTCCCCAGTGGTTCCAGCAGCCACCAGGATCTACCTGGTGGTGTTCAAGAAACCATGTAGTGCCAGGCTGCCTCAAACCTGGGGCATTGTGCTTGCCAGGTATGCCCTCAAGCCCTTGAAGCCATCTTCTGGGCCCTAGTATTAAGATTTAGAAACACTTGATCCAGGGTTAGAGGGGACACACTGTGAGTGAAGTGGTCGAAATGAAATGTATCCTGTGAAGGCACAGAGATAGGATTTGCCTTACATGCAGCCAACCTGGGTTTGATCCCTGGTCTCCTGAGAACTGCCAGGAGTGGTCCCTGAGTACTTCCATGAACCTGGTTGGGCTGGGTCATGAATGGGCCCCATTCAGAACCTGACACATATGTTTTGCAGTCAGAAAAACTCAACCTTGGCTCAAAATCATATAGACAAATGCCCTGTTTTAATACTTCCTTTAAATCAGGGTAGGCCAAAATGGGTGATACTCCCCTCTGGGGTTGTTAGAAGGATTTGGGGGTCAGATGGGAGGTGGGTGGGAGACAATAGTAGACTTAGGTATAACTGGGTGCTTTACTTAAAGGTAGATTTCCAAGAGGGCATTGGTGATGCCTTTTTTTCCCCTCCTCAATGGTAACAGAAGGTCAAGTAAATTTGGGAACTCTTGGTTTCTGCTTTTAGTAACAGGCCATTAATCCCCAGAGAGAGACAAGAACTTGCCCTCAGGTCATACCAGAGGATCTGGTATGAAGCCAGATCCCCAACTCGCAGCAGTAGTTCTATGTGGCCTGTTCCCCACAGAGAGACTGTAAGACACAGGGAGAAGTGAGTAAATAGCTCTAATGTGTAACAGTAGGCCAACTGAGGAAGAAAGGACCCCCAGGGCCCCAGCCCTTCTCCCCTTAATGCCTCGGGTCCTGTGTGCTTGGGCCAGTCCCATGCCTGCACCAGCCCTGAGGCCCCTAAGTTCCAAGCAAGGGTGAGAAGGGAAGATGGGTGGTTGGAGGTTCAGTCCAAGAGTTCCAGGAGCAAACATAGGAGCTAGTTGAATTTGGCCTTGGAAAAATCCATCTCTGGGTGTTGATCCATGAACCTGAGGAGGGGAAGTGGGGAAAAAGAGTCAGAGAGGCCATCTCTCTGCCTTCTCCCAGCCCCACACAAGGTGCATCTCTTCAGAGCAGGAGCAACTGGAGCAGGGGCCAGCTGGGTGGGAGACCCAGGTTGGGGCACCACACCAAACTCTTATCCTGGAGGTGGCCATGACCTCCGATTACCTCTCCCTCCCCACCCTGAGGCGGCCTTGCCCTCACAATGACCCCTGCAGGTGATTAAGGTAGGCAGCCGGAGTCTATAAAGCCATAAACTGCCTGGCTCCTCCCCGCCCGTGTTCTGCTCAGTGACCTACTCGCAGCTTTCCCACCATCCGGTTCCAAATCCCCACACCCTCATCTCCAGGTGCTCACTTCTTCAGGATCTCTTGTTTCTTCTGCTCATCGGAGGTGGGAAGCCCCATGGACTTCTGTCTCTGGTCGTACATCATTTTCTCTACCATGCTGCGGGTCTCACTGTCCAGGTCTGAGAGCTGGGGGCAGGCAGAGCAAGACATGAGTGAGGTGCTGAGGCCCTCCAAACCCATCACCTCCCAGCGGAAGCTCCAACTAGCCAAGGCTCACCTTGGAATTCTCAGGGTTGATCTTCTTGGTATTGATCTCAGGGTCACTGGCCACCAGGCGACTCCACCATTCCATCTTGTTGATCTGAAAGAACGAGAAATAGAATATCAGGGACAGAGGCGAGTCCCAGGAACCACCAACTGTTCCCTGCCGTAACTCTGGTCCACTTCCTGACCCACAAAGACCTGCGCTCTAGTGCAGATGAGCAAGAATCTGTCCTCCCCAGCAGCTGGGCGAGTCTAACACAGAAAGCAGGTCGGGGGCAAGGAGACAGCTCAATGGGTGGAGTGCATGTTTTGCACACAGGGGGCAGGGATTCTGTCCCCAAAGTTCACCCTAAGTACAGCCAAATCTAATCCCAAAACCAAAAAAGAAAAAATAACCCAGCTGAACAAAGGAAAGAATGAAACCCTGAGAGGTAGTCACTTGAGGAAGAGAGCGAGACGGCTGTGGACCCTCCACACAAGTAGATCACTACAGTGGGAACAGGGACATAGCAAGCAGGCACCCCAGAGAGGCCTCCTGTGCCCACGCTTCTGGAACCCCTGGCACTCCAGAGACCACTTTTATTTACTGGGGTCTGCATTGCCTGTCTGGGATGAGGGAAACAGGCTCCTGGTTTTCTGTTTTGTTTGCTGCTCTCTCTCCAGCACATAGGGTAGCTATCTGAGTATCTACAGAACTGAGGATGGAGTGATAGTTCGGTGGATAGAACAACTGCCTTGCAATAGTTGGCCCGGTTCCGATTCCACCACATATGGTCCCCCAAGCCCCATACCAGTCCCACACCAGAAGTAATCCCTGAGCACTGCTGAGCGTTGTCCAAAAAAAAAAAAAAAAAAAAAAAAAAAAAGACCAGAGAGTTATACTTGCATGTAGCAGGCTCAGGTTTGATTCCCGGAACCCCACCTGGTCCCCTCAAGCCCTGCCAGGAGTGATCTCTGAGCACCACGGAGTAAGGCCAAAAACGAAACAAGCAAAAAGAACCAAACACACACAAACCCGAAGGGCACTTAGCAGCCAACAGTGGTGAGCACTCATTCCTCTAGACGGGAGCCTGTACGAACCTCCCAGCTGCCCCTTCCTGACTCAAATGAAACAGACCTACTTGTTTGGGGAATTAAATGAGAAACGCCCACCAGGTTCCAGCATGTGGCCCACAAAATGATCCAACGCCCTGCCCTGCCCACCCCTCAGGAGGCAAGGCCCCTTGTACCTTCTCCAAATGCACAGTCACCACCTTGCCGTCCTCGATAAGCCACGAGCTCTCCTCCACTTTCACTTCGTTGTACAGCTCCCCGTCGATGATTGCGGGCTGGCCCTTTAGTCCTACCCGGAGGTGCCGCCGCTGGATATCCACCACCACATCCTTCCCCTTCAGTCGGAAGTTCACACGGAAGGGTACTGCCAGCTGCATGGGGCATAGCAGTCAAGAAGAGTCAAGAAGGGCCAAGGAAGGGCCCCTGAGCCCCAGGCTGATTCCCAGACCCCAGTGCCACAACTCACGTCTAGCTCCGACAGGGTCTGGGTCCAGCGGTAATTGGGAAGGTCTGCCCCATTGCCGAGATTGGGCTTCAGTTTCCCTTTGTCCTTCTCATCTTCCTCTTCTTCGTCCTCCTCCTCTGCCTCCTGCTCAATCATGGTTGTTCAGTTGCTTACCTGACAGGGAAGCTCAATGGGGCTGCCCAGGGCTGGCACTAGACATGGTCACACAGTGTGACAGGCCTGGGCCCGCCCACACTCTGGCCCGCTGGGAGCCAGAGGTAAAAACCTGGGGTCAGTCAGAGAGGACCCAGCTAGGGGCCCAAGTCAGAGGGCTCGAGAAGGTGCAGAAGAGGAGCCGGAGAGTTTAGCAGGTAAGGTGCTTGCCTTGCACAAAGCTGACCTGGGTTAGATCCTCGCCAGGGTTGATCCCTGAGTGCACGAGTAAGCCGTGAGCACCAAATGTGGCCCACAAAAACAAAATAAGAAAGAAACAAAAAGGCACAAAAGAACATCAAAGGCATCCCAAGGCCATGATCTACTTCCTTTCGGTGTCGAGAGGCTTGAGAACCTAGTCTCAGACCAGACCCTCTGGAAGGCTAAAGAAATAATGGCAAGCACTGTCTGGGGAGCTACCATGAAGTCTGCACGGGGGGGTGGGGGGGGGGGAACGGGAGGGGGACGGGGGGACACAGGCTGCAAAGCACACGCCCCACTGCCTCACAGTGCCCTGTGCACCCAGCTCACCCCAATGATGCTCTCTAGAGAGCTGGGACTTTCCTGCCAAGGCTTAAGGCCACTGAGTTTGGGTGGTTTTTTGGTTAATTTTGTGCTACACCAGATGGCACTCGGAAACATATATGGTGCAGGAGATCAAACTGATGCTAGTCAATGGTTCTAATTAGGATCGTGAAATATAGGAAGCACCCCCAAAGGTGAAGGGGAGTGCATTCTAGGTGAAGAGAAAGGCCCCAGTCCCTGCAAAGTTTCCGGTCTGCAGTCCATCTCACCTGCTTCCCTGCTGAGCCAAGGCTGCCATTCTTGAGGTGGGCCTCCTGATTCTCTGCATCCTTTTTCTGTGGCAAAGAACAAAGCAGGTAAACAAAAGGACCCCCAAGTCCCAGTATCGTGGGATTAGAGGGAGTGAGGGAGGAAAGCCCTCGCTGACCTGCTCAATCTCCAACTGCAGCCTCTCGGCCTCCTCATCAGTCAGTTCCTTGATCTGGGGCCCAGTGGTGTCTGACTTGGCCTCCTTGGCCAGCCTGGCTGCTCGTTCTGCCTTCTCCCTCCGTTCAGACTCCTGCCGGGCTCTTTTCTCCCTCCGGGCCTTCTGTGCCAACTGGTTGTGATGACTGAAGGTCTGTGTGATCAACTGGGGAAGGAAGAGAAGGTGAGGTAGCATTGCGGCAGGGAACAGAGAAAAGATGGGAATCTAGTTCCTTCCTTTCTGCTGGGTACATGGGCAAAGAATGCATGAAGAACACAGTTTCTACCTCTCTAAAATGGGGATAGCATACACCTATTAGACGAACTTGCAACGGAATATCTATAAGCACAATGAATGACTACTTAGAAAAGACACAGTCCCGGGGGCTGGAGTGATAGCACAGCGGGTGGGGCGTTTGCCTTGCATGCGGCCGACCTGGGTTTGATTCCCAGCATCCCATATGGTCCCCTGAGCACCGCCAGGGGAAATTCCTGAGTGCAGAGCCAGGAGTAACCCCTGAGCATCACCAGGTGTTACCCAAAAATTTAAAAAAAAAAAAAAGACACAGTCCCTTATCTTGCAGTACAGACCCTGAGTTACACAACCAAATTCCATTCCAGGCTTTGTCGGCCCCAAGCAAATTCTAGCTACTGGCTTAACTTGTGAGAGCTTCAGTTTCCTCACTTGTGAGGATAAACCCAGAGTGATGGTGCAGAGTGATGTGTGCTACTAAAGTCCTTCGCTGGAGAATGAGCAGCTAGAAGCAAGCCTCAGTCCCTCAAGTGCCACCCCCAAGCTCTCAGGCCTTCCTAAGTGTTCACGCAGCTACCTGGCTGCCTCTCCCACAGGGCCACTGCAGCACGACACACCCATAGCTCCCTGGCAGAGAACAGGAAGAAGAGTCTGGGCCACCTCCCTGCATGCAAGCCCCATTTCAAGTCCTTTCTCTCCGCACACCTCCTTGGGCATTCCAAACACACAGTCCTTGACAACAGGCTTCCTGGTATCCAGTCTACGCCTGGCTGTGGTGCTCACACAGACCGTTGACTGGAGGTCTGTTGTTTCCACCATCCAGAGACTCAACCCAGGCCTTGCTCTGTCACACTGTCACTGCCACACACAGTGCTGGCTTCTCAGCATGCCTCGCCTGGCTGAGGCAAAGACCCCGTGCGCTGATAAGGAGAAGTCAACACGTGTACTGGGACAGCTCAGGACCTGGCTGGGGACCGGCAGCTAGGAGCGCAGAGCCAGGATTAAGCATCATCTGGCACTTGTTAGAAATGTGCCATCTCGGGCAAGGAGATAGAACAGGAGTTAAGGCATTTGTCTTGCATGGGGCCAACTCCAATTCAAACTGTCCCCTAAGCACTGCTCTGTCAAGGGCTAACCCCGAGCATATTTTGAGCACCGCCAGGCATGGCTCAAAAACTGGGGAAGAAAAAGTTCCACCTTGGGCCCCACCCAAGACCCACTGAGAATCCACAATTTGGGGGCTGAAGAGTCACGCCATCTCTTATTTCCCCCTTCTCTTCCTCACACTGTGAATACACTCCAGTTCAGTGCTCATGGGGGTGCTCCTTATTTCTAACCGTGGTACTCACACACAGCAGTCCATGCGCCAGAGGTCACACCTTCCGGGGTTTCAGACAGCAGAGCATCTGACCATGTGTGGCCCATGCTATGGCCCTAGGGACCAAAGCCGCTGAAGGATTCCAGGGCCAAAGCCTGCATTAAGAAGTTTTCTGCTAGTTCTTTTGCTCCAGGTGACATGGAGATTTGAGTTCCAGGTGTGGTCTTCATTTGTGTGGTCTGACCCTTGTCATCTCTGTTATTGTTTGATTTGGATTTTTGGGCCACACCTGGCAATGCTCAGGACTTAGTCCTCGCTCTGCACTCAAAAATCACTCGTGGCAGGCTCTGGGGACCATATGGGGTGTCAGGCATGGAACCCAGGTTAGCCGCATGCAAGCCGAGAGCCCTACTCGCTGTACTAGGGCCCCCTATTCTATCATTTCTAAGGATAGACTTGTACAAGATAATCTTGGTCCAGAATGCTCTTCCTTGTCCCTACTCCCTACTCCCAGATCCCCAGGCACCTTAATACCTGCACTCAAGGACCAGTGCAAAGTCTCCCTTGAGTTTTGGCAGCCAGGGCACACACCCACTGCAGAACTCAGCCCTGCAGGCCCCACATTTGATCAGTGGCAATAAGCATCTTGCAGGCATCTCTGAGCCACCACTGCAGAGAAGGGCCAACACAGGGCTCAGGTCACCAGAGTCAGCTAGGGATTCCCAGGCCAAGGGTTCTGCCCGATGCCCTATGTCCTCATTCAAATGCTGCCAATTCCTCCTCTACTCCACCACCCCCAAGATCATGCCACTCTGCAGAAACACCCCCCAACACGCACTCTGTATGTTAAAGGACATCCCAAGTGTACCCCCAAACCAAATGGGTTCACACAACATGGCATGTGTACAGGGGCTACCTGGAGGCCAGTCTGCTGTCAGCAAGACAGCTATGCCAGCAGAGACTGTTCACAAGAGGGCTTTGCTCCCAAGTTTCTGACCTCAGACCTTGAACCCAAAGCAGGCACCAATCAGCGTGGAGGGGTGAGAGGCGCAGGCCCTCCCTTTCCCAGCCCTTCAGTCGGCAATTCCTCTCTGTCCAAGCTCCTGGAGGGCAGGGCTGAACCATAGGCAGAGACAAGGCCAATCACAGCAGCCCCCACTCTTCCTCCCCTCTCCTCCCACCAGCTTTCCTAGGCCCAGCCCTGGCAGAGACCCTGACCTTAAGGTGCCACCTGGCAGGTTGGGGCATGGGGGCTTAGCATGAGGGGTTGGAGAGATGGTACAGCAGACAGGGCACTTGTTTGCACATGGTCAACTCGGTTCAATCCCCGGAATCCAATATGGTCCTCCAGGCACTGCCAGGATTAATCCCTGAATATAGATTAAGTCTTGAACAACTCCAGATGTGGCCCCAAAACAAACAAAAAACACCCCAAAACAGAAATTGCCCACTTTTATCTTTTCTGTCAAGTTCCTATGTATTAAAGTAGGTGTCACACCTGATCTGCCTACTGTATTGTGCATTTCCCCCCAATTCTACTGTTTTTTAGTTGATTTTCTATGTCTCCTTTTGGAATACAAGTTTGTACATTTGGTTTTTTTTTGTTTGTTTATTTTTGTTTTTGGGTCACACCTGGCAATGCAGAGGTTACTCCTGGCTCTGCACTCAGGAATTACCCCTGGCGGTGCTCAGGGAACCATATGAGATGCTGGGAATCGAACCTGGGTCGGCCATATGCAAGGCAAATTGCCCTACCCGCTGTGCTGTTGCTCCAGTCCCAAGTTTCTATATTTGAAGAAGTAAACACCTTCTCTTTCGAAGCTTCTAGATTTTTATCTTACATGGTCTCCCCACCGGGCTTTCTAGCTTTCCTTCCAAGACTTCTCCAGGGTCTGAGGATGGTTCAGTGGTAGCATCTGCCTTGTACCAGTGAGGAATTGATCCCTGTACCACCCCCATGCTTAGTAAGCACAGCAGGGTGTGACCCAACCAACCTCTGTCCCCAAATTTAAAGCTGGTCTGCAGAGATCACCCAAAATGCTCCAGTACATATTTTGCATGTGGGAGGTCCAGGTACAATCACTGCTGGGAGTGATCCGAAGCACCAAATAAACTTGCATAGTTTGAGCATTACCACATTTGTAGCTTGGTTCCCCCTCCACACACAAAAAAACAAAAAACATAAAGCGTCAATGCTTACTGGACCTAAGCATTTCCGGGTTTGACCCCTTTTAAAAAGGAGGTCCGGAGATGTAGCTCAGCTGAAGGGTACATGTTTTGCAAATACAAAACCAAGGGTTTGATCCCCAGCACCAAATAAATTTAAGAACTAAGAGTATTTTTGTATTCTCTGTAGCATGAAACCTGCTATGTATTTTTGTATTTTCTACCTGCTATGAAGACTGAAACACAGTAAGTTCCTTAGGAAAATACTAACATTTGATCACGGAATGTTACCTACTCCTGCCCTGAGCTGGGGTGCTCTATATATGTACCCATTGTACTGCCTCTGAGAAGCCAGTGAATTCTAAATCCCACACCACATATGGCCTCAAGAGGCTCAGAAAAGGTATTGCGGGGGCCAGAGAGATAGCACAGGAGGGAGGGCACTTGCCTTGCAAGTAGCTAACCTGGGTTTGATCCAGAGCACCCCATATGGTCCTCTGAGCTTTGCCAGGAGTGATCCCTGAGCACAGAGTAAGCCCCGAGCGCCGTCAGGTACGTCCACTACCCCCTGAAAAAAGAGACTGTGAAGTGGTAGTCACTTATCTCTATTTTCTCTTTCTAGCATAAGGAAGCCTCTGTAATAAAGATTATTACCCCCTACTAGGGAAGGAAAATGAGGCTCGGAGTGAGTCCCCAAGGCCACAGCTGTTCAGCGGTGGTGACAGAGGATTCAAACTACCATCTGCCTGGCTCCAGAGGCCAGGTTAGTTACAAGTTCAACTATCAATGACATCCAAAGTAGGTGCTCAGGCAGATGAGTGACCATATGACATAGAGAACAGGAGAGAATATAAGCAGGTTTCCCTAGCCCGAGTTCGACAACTTCCAGGCAAGAGCAGACCTGATGACACAAAGAGGCAAGGGGTGTGCAGGTCCGGGAGGGCCACACACCAGGGGCTCCAACAGCCCTCTGAACCTAACATTCTGGACTCACATTCCCGGGGACTTCAAGCACCATTTCCTCACAAAGCCATTCCCTGAGCCCCCAATCTAGATTAGCCCCATTTTATCCTCCCAGGGTATCTGCCTAATCACTTGTCTTTAAAAAAAAAAAATATATATATATATATGTATATATACTGGGCTGGAGTGATAGCACAGCGGGTAGGGCATTTGCCTTGCATGCGGCTGACCCGGGTTCGAATCCCAGCATCCCTTATGGTCCCCTGAGCACCGCCAGGAGTAATTCCTGAGTGCAAAGCCAGGAGTAACCCCTGTTCATCACCGGGTGTGACCCAAAAAGCAAAAAATAAATAAATAAAAAATTATACTGCCCTCCACATACAAGATCCAAGAAGACAAACATCATGCTTATATTCACCTCCCTGTAATCTCAGCATCTGACATCATCAACACAGGTAGTAGGTGGTCAATAAATATTCACTGAACAAATAAATGACTGATAAGGTGGCTTGGTCCCCCAAAACAGGAGGTGCTGTACCAAAACAGAAAGACTAGTTGAATCAAATGAAGTCTTACAGAGAAGGGAGCTCCACCTGCTTCCCCTTTCCAAAGAAGAGGAAAGGATGGACGTCTCCCAGGCCAGTCACAGACCAGGTTTCCAAGTCTCCTACTCTTGGGCCAACGCGTGTTCCTGACAGAGTAGCCTCAGCTCTTTAGGTCCAATTACAAATACGAATTTTAAAAACCACAAGATCACAGAAAGGGGCATATGGATTATATTCTCCTCATTAGCATGTTATGTTTAAGTGGGGAAAAAAAAAGATAAAAATCACAGTACAGAGGCCGCAGTGGTTAGGGCATTTGCCTTGCAGGCAGGCTGACCTGGATTTGATGCCTAGCATGCCGTATGCTCCCTGGAGCACCACCAGGAGTAACCCCTGAGCATAAATGAAATAAAAATCATAGTACATTCAATGATACCACCTTCATGATTTATCAATCTTTAAAAATGTAGTAACAGGGTTGGGGCTGAAGAGATAGCACAGCAGGTAGGGCGTTTGCCTTGCACGCAGCCGACCCGGGTTCGATTCCCAGCATCCCATATAGTCCCGCTGAGCACCGCCAGGAGTAACTCCTGAGTGCAGAGCCAGGAGTGACCCAGAAAGAAAAAAATAAATAAATATACACTATTAAAAATGTAGTAACAGGGTTGAGGAGACAGCTCTAAGGGTCATCGCTGCATGCAGAAGCCCCAAGCTCAATCCTTGGCAAATGTTATCCCAAACATCACTGGAAGTGACCCCAAAATAACTTTTTTGTTTCTGTTTTAGGGTCACACCACCTAGGTGGTGCTCAAAGTTTATTCCTGGCAAGCTCAGTGAACTGTGAAGTGCTGGGACTGATGCAAGATAAGCAACCTACCTGCTGTACTATCTCTCTCCAGCCCCCTCCCACCCATACCCTTTTTTCTTTTGGTTTCTGGGCCGCACCTGGTAGTACTGGGAAACCTATGGGGTGCCAGGGATCAAAACCATGTCAGTTGAGTGCTAGCTAAGAGCCCTACCAGCTGTATATCACTTTGCCTCTCCCAAATAATTCTTTTTTTTTTAAATTTTTATTAGTGAAACACCATGAGGTACAGTGTAGACTTACAAATTTTTGTGCTTGGGTTTCAGTTATACAATGATCGAATACCCATCCCTCTAAGAGTGCCCATTCTCTACCACCACTGATCCCAGTATCCCTCCCCAAATAATTCTTAAGAATTAAAAATTACGAGCAGAGAAGTAACTCAACTGGCTGGAGCACATCATTGCAATGCAGAAGACCTGGGTCCAGCCCCTGGCACTGCCTGGTTCCCCAGCACCACCAGAAGCAAATTCCAGGAACAGCCCCTGAGGACTGCTAGGTGTGGCCAAAAACCAAAAAATAGTAACAATTTTTTTTGATTATTTTAAAAAATTTTAAGGGGCTAGAGATATGTATAGCGGGCAGGACACTTGCCTTGCAAGCAGCCAACCCAGGTTTGATCCCATTATCCCATATGGTCCCCTGAGCTCCACAGGAGTGATCCCTGAGTGCAGAGCCAGGAGTAAGCACCGTGAACACTGCCAGGCGTGTCTAAAAAACCCAAACCAAAACCAAAACATAACAAAAAAAAGTTTAAGATCAAAGTGCCAAATACTCCTAAGCTGATATTCTCATTTGTGACACAGGGAAACTAACAACTGCCCCCTTAATATGCTAAAGGATCATGGGAAATAGGATTTCAAGCATCCAGCATACAGTGGCTTCCACCAAGCAGTAAGCTTCATGGCCTGTTACGCTGGTCACTAACATGCCTGAGGAAACAGGAATGCTTTTCCACAGAAGGAATGTTGCTGCCCAAGGGACAGGTCCATAACTCACCTTCTCTGCCATCCCCTCTTCTCCTCCAACAAAAAAGTCTGTTTTGCGTCGCAGGAAACTGAAAAAAGTATTCACAAGCTGAAAGAAGAATGAAAACGTGGAGGTTATTATCAAGAGAGGGAACCCAGGATTTGAGTTTCACCCAGGCACCCAAGCCTCCCAACAGAGATGTTCTCCCCAACAGGTCAACTCCATCATTCACCAAGAAGCATCATTCACCTGGGCACACGCTTGGGTCCCGTTTTCCTCTCAAGAGTGAAAGACCCTGGGGCTGAAGTGATAGCACAGCGGGTAGGGCATTTTCCTTGTACGCACCCGACGACTGGGACATATTAGCTCTGTGGCCCTGAGGAATTTTCTTTTTCCTTTTCTTTTTTTTTTTTGTAACTCGTCTGAAGGTGACTGACAGCAATGGCTACTAAGCCATGCTGCTAATTTACTTCCAAGGTTAGTTTGGCACATCAAAAATGTCTTTTTCCTTGACATAAAGAAAAAAGACAGGGGGGCTGGAGCAATAGCACAGCAGGTAGAGTGTTTGCCTTGCACGCAGCCCACCTGGATTCGATTCCCAGCATCCCATATGGTCCCCTGAGCACTGCCAGGAGTGATTCGTGAGTGCAAAGCCAGGAGTAACCCCTGAGCATTGCCGGGTGTGACCCAAAAAAGCAAAATAATAATAATAATAATAATAATAAAAGAAAAAAAGACAGGGGCTGGAGTGATAGCACAGCAGGTAGGGCATTTGCCTTGCACGCGACTGACCCGGGTTTGATTTCCAGCATCCCATATGGTCCCCCGAGCACAACCAGGAGTGATTCCTGAGTGCAGAGTCAGGAGTAACCCCTGAGCATCACTGGGTATGACCCAAAAAGAAAAAGAAAGAAAAAAGACAATGAAATGTGCACCTGAGGAATTTTCTTTACTCTGGCAAACAGGATTAGCTGCAAGACCTTTTTTTATCTGGGGCCAGGAGTAAAATGCCTGTGCTCTACCACTGAGCTACAGGCCTAGTAGGACCTTGTTCCTAGGAACCTTGTGAGGATCAAAGGAGATGAAGGAACATGAGACCATTAGCAGAGTTTGGTCAAAACCAGGAGACATCTTGCCAGAGAGTGAATCTTCATGCTTATGGACGGTGGTAACCCAGGGTGGTGACTCAGGCCTTATGTGTCCGTATTTCTAGTGCCTGTCAACAGATCAGACTCAGTAGAATTCTTGCTTAGTTAAGATCTCCGCCAGAAACTGAAGATTAGGGTCTTAATACAGTGGTTCTAAATGTGATGCTAAAATTTATCTCAATGGTTTCAATTTCTGCTACTTTTTCAATTCACTTAAAAATTAATTCATCAGGGCTGGAGCTATAGCACAGCGGGTAGGGCGTTTGCCTTGCACATGGCCAACCCGGGTTCGATTCCCAACAGCCCATATGGTCTCCTGAGCACCACCAGGAGTAATTCCTGAGTGCAGAGCTAGGAGTAACCCCTGTGCATCACCAGGTGTGACCCAAAAAGCCAAAAAAAAAATAATAATAATCAGGGCTGGAGCGATAGCACAGCAGGTAGGGCATTTGCCTTGCACATGGCCAACCCAGGTTCGATTCCCTGCATCCCATATGGTCTCCCGAGCACCGCCAGGAGTAATTCCTGAGTGCAGAACCAAGAGCAACCCTTGAGCATCACCGGGTATGACCCTAAAAGAAAAAAAAAAAAAGTGACAGAGATGAAGGTCAAAGCTTCATGCTCATCCTGAGTGTTTCCCACACTACTGAGTTATCTGGGTCCTTTCTCACTAGAATCTCTAACGGCAAAGCTATTAAGGTTGCCTCACCAAGGCTGGAACTCATGGTCTCATGCACCCCATTAAATATTTTAAGTCACAGACCATCTTCCAGGTCCAAGTCCCTGTTCTGTTATTTTGGGAAGGTGGGGGTGGGGGGAGTTAGAGGCCACACCCACCAGTGCTCAGGGATCGATCACTCACTCTGGGGCTGGAGAACCATATGCAATGCCAGGTATCTAATTGGGATTAGCTGCATGCAAGGTAAGCAAGAGCCTTACCCCCATACTATCTTTCCGTTCCCTCAAATCAAATTTTATACCAATTACTTAGGAGGGTGAAGAAGGAAAACTTTCCACTTCAGAACTGCAAAGTGGCAACTCACCCCCTCCCCAAAGGGTTCATATTACCCTAGGAACCTGAGATAATGGGATCGGAAAGCTCAAGGAAAACTAGTGCCCAATGAGAGAGGGAGTCAACGATGGACTGTGGGAAACACAATGGCCTAAGTCTGATCTCAACTAACGGCTGCCAACCTGTTCGATCCCCACATCCCATATGGTCCCCTGAGCACATCCAGGAGTAATTCCTGAGTGAAGAGCCAGGAGTACCCCTAAGCACTGCTGGGTATGGCCCAAAACCAAAAAACTAGTTCTAGAGGAGCCTGTTAAATATCATGGGAACATCCTTGCCCTTATCCTACCTTGATCTCTTAAGAGAACCATAAAATATTCTTGACAGGATGTTGTTCTCCATTTTTCTGCTCCAAAAACCTGCTACAGATCTATACTATGTTTGTCCTTATCATTCATGCACTGTGTGTTGTGTCTGGTTTCCACAGAAATAAAGATTTTTTCTTTTGAGGCAGAGGGAGGGGGGTTGGGTTCACACCCGGCTGTGCAATCAGGAATCACTCCTGCAGGTGCTAGGAGACCATGTTATGGTAGGGATTTAATCAGGTTCAGCATTCAAAAGGCAAGGATCTTAACCCTGTATTATCTCTCAGCACCAAATCAAACTTTTTTTTTGGGGGGGGGAGGGGGCCAGCATACTCAACAGTGCTCAGGGCCCACTCCTGATTGTGCTCAGAGATCATTCCTGGTTGGTCTCGGAGAACCATGTGATACAGGAGATCAAATCGGGGTCCACCATGTGCAAGACAAGAATCCTACCCGCTATTCTATCTCTCCAGCCCCTGAATCAAACCTTTAAAAAAGCTGTTTACCCCATCAGCCCCACGAAGGTTTCAGCTCACGTGTATCCCCAAGTCCAGTGACTACGAGACATAGTAATCATTCAACCAACACTTGTTGAACGAACAAGTATGATAATTGAGAATTCCTTATTTCTGTCGCTACAAGATGCTTCTCTCCTACAAAGACTCAGAAAATAGGGACTTGGAGCCCTCTCAGAAACAAAGAAAAAGAAAAAGACGTGAAAAGTTGATAGGCGCTAAAAACAAATGGAGACTCCTAATACTGCACTTTTAAGACCTAAAGAGACCACGTGCTAATACCACCCCGCCCCAGCTCGGCCTCCCCACCCCTAATCATTCTAGTTCCAAGTTTTCGTGGCTGCAAATGACTATCTCGTTCTAAGGGATGCTCTTGGAATGTGCCCATTCGAGAGGGGACCGGGACCGGAAGCACGAGTGGGAGCGGGGGGGGGGGGGGGGAGGGAAAGATTGGTGATTCCGAGCTGCTTCCGGGGACGGGTCGGGGACGGCCGAGGTTGCTAAGACAGGACGGGTCCGAAACCGATTATTAAAGGAGCGGACACGCGGCGCAGAGCGCAGGCCGGAAGCCAGGGGCGCGGAGAGAATGCGCGGGATGTTCCAGTGACCCGCGAGGCCCAGGGCTGGATCTCGGCACTCGAGGAGCAGAGAAAGCATGGTCGTCCGGGGAGGTGGGTGCCGCCGGGCTAGGCCGGGCCGACGCCGCGCGGGCCGTTACCTCCTGTACGCCACCCTCGTGCTGTTGAGCCATGGCCAGCAACATGCCGTCGAATCGCTCCTCCTCCTGCTCTCCGCCCATCGCGCCGGCTCCCAGCTACGATCCAAGACCCGAGCTCTGCACTAGCGTCCAGCGCCTCCTCCGCTCCTTCTGAGAGCGTCCGGCCCAACGGCTCCAGGGCGCCTTCCGCAGCGGAGCCGGAAATACGCTTCCACCCGGCTGCCTAGGCCCGCCTTCTCGCCCTCTCTTCCCGCCTTCCTCCCGGCCTTCGACCATTGACCGCACGGCACACAGCCCGCTTTGCCGGCCATTGGTCAGCGTACTGAGCCAATCAACGCGCGCGTCCAGGCACCCATGGGCGGAGCCGAAGGCTGCAAGTTTGGTGTGAGTTGCTATGGTCACCAGCCGCCTCAGAGCTTTCCAGAAAGCCCTGAACTCAAATGGAAGGGTGTTAGAAGTTAAAAAGGGGCAAATTTTGCCCCTCCGCCTTAAGAGTGACGTTCCAGCGAATATAACGTGGAACAGCTTCTAGATTGTGGAGCCAGAAGTGTCATTTATCTCTTCCAGTACTTCCATGAGATAATGGAGACCCAAAAAGAAGGCACTTGCCCCAAGGCTTTGTTATCATCATATACTGGGCCAGAATCAGTTTCCTGGACGTACAAACTGCGTAGTTGTCCAGGGTCACAGGGTCCTGTTCGAGGTTCGATGTTCTATTGTAATCCCTCAAATTTGTTTCCACTTAAAAAAAGAAAGGTGGGAGTAGGGTGGGTTGGGGCCCACTTGGGAGCTGTTCCTGGCTCTGCACTCAGGAGTTAGCACCTGTTGGTTGTCAGAGAACCGGATGTGGTGCCAGGGGTAGAACCAGAGTCAGTCACATGTAGAGCAAGCACATTACCCGTTGTACTCACTCTCCTGACCTGTAGTTTTTTTTTTTTTTAATAAATTTAGTTTTTCAGCCATACTTGGCTGTGCTCAGGACTTATTCCTCGTTCTGTGTTCAGGGACGACTCCTAGAAGGCCAAGGGGAACCATAATCATTGCCTGGCAACAAACTAGGGTCAGCTGTGTGCAAGACAAGCAACTTCACTCCTACACTGTCTCTGCTGGCCTATGACTTTTTGGGGGGGGGGGGGGTGATAGAAGAGGGACAACCCAACGGTGCTCTCAAAACTTACTTCTGGCTTTGTCCTCAGTGATCACTTCTGTTAGAACTTGAGGATTGAATGTGGTATCAAGAATTGAACTCAGATCTACCTCACGCAAGGCCTACCCTCTTTGTATCACTCCAGTCTCCAACTTGTGAAATATTTGTTCTTGTGTTTTGTTTTGGGGCCACAGCCAGAGATGTTTAGGGGCTTATTCCTAGCTGTACACTCAGAGATCACCTCCAGCAGGGTTGAGAGACCATATTAAGTACCTGGGATTGAACCAAAGTCAACTGCATTTAAGGCTAGTGCATTTCCCACTATGCTTTCTGGCCTACAAATTCTTAATTTTTTAACTGAACCCCAAATTCTCATTCTCACTTGATCCTGTAAATTATATAATGAGTGCTGCAATCACTTTCATGCTTGTTAATGTGGGGGACAGGTCGCAGCTAAGGCCAACCTCTCCACTTTGTAGTGAATATCATCATCTTAGTCTTTGCTGCTCATATAGTATCTTTTATTTTGTTTTCATAGTCTATTTTTGCAACACCCTATGGAACCCAGGGCCTCCCACATATGAAGCATGTACTCTGCGACAGAGCCATATCCCTGAATCTCAGAATTTATTTTATCACTTATTTCCTTCTTCTAGAATATTCCCTTCAACTTACGAATAAGCTTTTGTTTTGTTTGGGCACACCTAGTTGTGTTCAGCAGCTACCCTGTCTTAGAGCTGGAACTTCACTCCTGGTGGTGTACAAGGCATCATACAGGGCCAGGAATCAGGGCTAGAGTGATAATACAGTGGTTGGGCACTTGCCTTGCACACAGCTGACCCAGTTCAATCCCTGGCATCCTATCTGGTCCCCAGAGCACTGCTAGAAATAATTCCTAAGTGCAGAGCCAGGAGAAACCCTGAGCATTGCCAGGTGTGACTCCAAAATAAATAAATAAAATAAGGGTCCAGGAATCAAACCCGGGCCTCCCACATGCAAAGCATGCAGTCAGTCTCTTGGGCTGTCTCCAACCCATAAACATACACCAATGCCACCTATTTTTTTTTCTATTTGATGACTTGAATTTTTCCTCTCACCAACGAGATGTTTCATTCTTATTGACAGTAAAACTGAGAAAAATTCTTATACTTGTTTCCTAACTTCCTCATATTCCATTTCTCAATTTACTTCTGTTAGTCAGTTCATAAGATGCTGACCTTATTTGCAGGGACCTGCACAGTGCTAGAGCCAACGGGCCGCTACCACCTGACCTAACTTGACATCATTCACCCTTGCTTCCTACCGGAAACACTTTCCACTTAGGTTTATGTTATAGGTAAGATTGATTTTCCCCCAATTTATACATTGTGACTGCTTTTGGTAATGGGATTGTGTAAAGAGGTACTCAGGTTGAATTAATTCCGAAAGAACTCTAATTGGATATGACAGGTGAGCTTAGAAGAGGAAGAGGGGGCCAGAGATATATGTGGGCCTGCTTCAGTCCCAGCATCACATACTGAGTACAGAGCCAGGGCATAGCCAAATGTTGCCCAACCACTCCCACCCCCCAGCCCAATCCCCCCCCCCAAAAAAAAAGAAGGAAAAGAAGAGGAGGCCAAAAAGAGAAAAGGAAAAGGCCCTTGAGAGTTCACACACACTAAGGAAAAGTCATTGAGGATGTGAGGCAGCTGTTTGCAAACCAAAGAGTGGGCCTGAGGAGAAACCTGCCAGTACCTTGATATTGGATCCAGAGCTGCTCTAGAGCTGGGGGAAAATCACTGCATGGCTGAATCCCTCAGTGTGTACTATGCTGTTGTTGCAGCCCTTGCAATGAAGGCACTGCTGGGTCACTACACTTAGCTGGTTTCCTCACATTCATTGTCCTGTTACCCAGACCCATAAATGCTGGTGACTCTCTTCTGATTTCTCTTTCACTCCCTGTCTGTACTTTTTTCTTCAGTGATTTGATTTATCTGGCCAATCCTCTCCCGAACTCCAGGTTCATTCCTGGACAACTCCACTCAGATGATTAACAGATATCTCAAAACTCAGTTGAGTTTGGGTCGATGAAAAAGTTCTTATAATGGCTTAACAGTATAGTGCTTGCCTTACATGGATGAGGCCCAGGGTTCATTCCCAGCATCACCGAAAGAAATCCAACAAATGAAAACTATCAAGTCTTAAATTCTCAGTGCTTACCTTGTATGTGCCTGACTTGGATTTTATCCCCAGCACCCCATGTGGTCCCCCATGCCCTGCCACGCCCAACCGTGGTCAGGGCTTATTCCTGGCTCTGTGTTAAGGGATCACTCTTGTCAATTCTCGGGAACATATGGGATGCCAAGGTGTTTGCTGCATACAAAGCAAAAACCCTACCCACTGTACTATTGCTCTGGCCCCAAGAAAACATTTCTTGATCAAGTAGGCAAGACAAAAGCCAAAATCACTTCCATTATCACTTAGAAATTCACTTTTTAGGGGTCGGAGTGATAATACAGAGGGTAGGGTGCTGCCTTGCAAGCAACAGACCTCAGTTCAATTCCCAGCATCTCAAAAGGTCCCCCAAGCCCTGCCAGGAGTGATTCCTGAGTGCAGATCCAGAGGTAAGTCTTGAGCACCAAGCCAGGAGTAATTCCTGAGCTCTGCTGGGTGTGACCCAAACACCTCCCCCCCATAAAAAAGAAATTCTTTCAGTGGCCTGGAGCAATAGTACATGGGTAGGATGCTTGCCTTGTATGTGGCCAACCTGAGTTCAAGCCCCAGCATCCTGTATGGTCCCCTGAGCTCATTCTCAAGCACAGAGACAGGAATAGTTACTGAGCACTGCAGGGTGGGGGCCCCCAAGTTTTTTTTTAAAAAGTAAATTAAATTTAAAATGTCAATTCAGACCATTAACTGCACTTTTAATCTACTATAGCAAGGTTTATTCTAGTTCTTGCTATATTTATTTATACAATCCCCTGCCAATTCTGAGTACTTTGGTTTACATGATTATTTACTTAGTAGATCAAGCCTCATAGCTCTTGTTTCTCTCTCCACCTTCTTTGGGCTCAGATATGGTGAGTCTGGGGCCCCTGCCACTACAGGAAGCGTGTTCTCCCTCTAGCCACCCCCAGGGGTTCCTTCCCATTCTGGAGTTGTTTCAGAGCTGACATTTTCAGGGACAGAAAGAAAGAGGAGGCAGCAGAGTAGTTAATGAATTAAAAAATAATTTTGCGTGTTTGTTTGGGGCCACACCTGGCTTTGGAGCTGGGAATTTGAATAAAGGTTGTGGCCTTTGCAGCTAGATGCAAAGGCAAGTGCCTAACCTCCTGTACTATCTCCCTGACCCTTGAACTTGCATTTTTTTAATTAATTTTTTTGAGGGGCAAGATAACTTCTCAGGGCTTTCTTCTGACTCTGTGCTCAGGGATCACTTTTTTTTTTGCGATTTTCATACATTTTATTTTCATAAGGTAGTTCACTGGTGCCCGCTCGAGCAAATCAATGAACGGGGTGACAGTGATACAGTGATATAGTTCACAATAATTCATTACAGATAATATTCAAACACCCAACAAGCATCTTTCAAACTCCCACCCAACCAGCATCTTTCTTTTTTTTTCTTTTAGTGTTCCTGACATTTTTAAAAAATTTTTATTAGTGCAACACCATGAGGTACAATTGTAGACTTACAAATTTTTGTCCTTGGGTTTCAATTATACAATGATCCAGTACCCATCCCTCCACCAGTGCCCATTCTCCATCATTTACATTTTTTTAAAAATTTTTGTTACGTGAAACACCATGAGGGTACAGTTGTAGATTTACAAATTTTTGTGCTTGGGTTTCAATTACACAATGATCAAACACCCATCCCTCCACCAGTGCCCATTTTTCACCACACCGGGTCCTGGTATTCCTCCCATCCCCCACCCCCCATCCCACCCTGCCTCTGTGGCAGGGTATTTCCTTTTGTTCTCTCTCTCCTTTTGGGTGTTGTGGTTTGCAAAAGAGGCATTGAGTGGCAATCATGTTTGGTCCATAGTCTACTTTCAGCATGCTTCTCCCATCCTAGGAGGATCCTCCAAACACTCTTTATTTGGTGCTCCTTTCTCTATCTGAGCTCCCTTTTCCCCTAGAGTGTGTGGCTGGCCTCCAAGCCATGGAGCAAAACTCCTGGTACTAATCTTGTCCACTCTTGGGTATTAGTCTCCTATTTTGTTACTTTATGTTCTCCAGATGAATGCCATCTTTCTATGTCTATCCCTCTCTTTCTGACTCATTTCGCTTAACATGATACTTTCCATGTAGTACTACTTGTATTTAAATTTTATGACTTCATCTTTTCTAACAGCTACACAGAACTCCATTATGTAGATGTACCAAAGTTTCTTTAACCAGTCATCTGTTCTCGGGCACTCAGGTTTTTTCCAGCTTCTGGCTATTGTAAAGAGTGCTGCAATGAACAAACAAGTGCAGATGTCACTTCGACTATACTTTTTTGCCTCTCCGGGATATATTCCCAGGAGTGGTATTGCTGGGTCAAATGGGAGCTCGATTTCTAATTTTTTGAGATTCGTCCATACTCTTTTCCAGAAGGGCTGAACCAGTCGGTTTTGATTATACAATGATCAAATACCCATCCCTCCACCAGTGCCCATTTTCCACCACCATGGATAATATCCCTCCCACCCCCATTCCCCCCATCCCACCCTGCCTCTGTGGCAGGGAATTCCCTTTTGTTCTCTCTCTCCTTTTGGGTGTTGTGGTCTGCAAAAGAGGCGTCGGCATTCCCACCAGTAGTGAAGGAGGGTCCCTTTCAGTGAGCATCGTTCTACCACAATAAGAGGGAGGTGTGTAAAGGTTTTTGTATTTCATTTTGGGGCCATTTAAGCCTGTATATAAGAGGATACAAGCAAGTTCAGGGATCACTCTTGGCCAGGCTCAGGGAACCATATGGAGTGCCAGGGATTGAACCCAGCTTTGCCTAACACACTGTATTATCTCTCTGGCCCCTGAAATCACATTTCTAGTGTGTATAAACATAAATACAAACGTGTAATGTGTGTATGTGGGTCTTTAGCTCTTGGTAGGACCAGGGCAATGACAATGAGCACACCTTAGTTTCTAATATTATTCTAGTAGTCTGGAGCATTGTTTTAAAATAACTCCCCTTTGCATTCATCTGGGGAATATAAAGTAACAAAAGAGGAGACCAACATCATAGAATAGTCGAGAAAAGTTACAGGAGGTTTACTCCATGGCTTGAAGGCCAGCTGCACATACTACGGGAAAGGGCAGCTCAGACAGAGAAGGGAACACCAAGTAAAGGGTGTTGGGAGGATTCTCCCAGGATGGGAGATGCATGCTGAAAGTAGACTATAGACTGAATACGTTTGCCACTCAATGCCTCTTTTGCACACCTTAGCAACCAAAAGGAGAGAAAGAACAAAAGGGAATGCCCTGCCACAGAGGCGGGATGGGATGGGGGTATGGGAGGGGTGGGAGGGTTACTGGGATCATTGGTGGTGGAGAATGGGCACTGGTGGAGGGATGGGTACTCGATCATTGTATGACTGAAACCCAAATACAAAACTTGTAAGGTCAACAACTGTACCACATGGTGTTTCACTAAAAATAATAATAATAATAATAATAAAAATTTCAGCATCACTCAAAAATAAAATAAAATAACTCCCCTGGTGCTGGAGAGTTGGTACTTGGGTGAAGGTGTGTGTCTTGCAGGCGGCTAGCCCTAGCACCACCAGAAATGATCCCAGCATATAACCAATAGTAGCCCCTGAGCACTGCCAGGCGTAGCTCAAATTGCCCCAAAAGTAAATAAACTCCTCCCTCCTTTGAGTGCTATACAGATGGTATCCGACACCGTAAGACTTAATCAGAGTTTTTTTAAGTATATAAATATTGATATCAGGGGCTTATAAAGTGATCCTTTGTTTTATCAGAATGAAAGGGGGTATTTGAAGATCAGAGATCCCACTTCAAGGGGCTCCCATTGACCAAATCTTTGATAGTTGGAGTATCAAAATAAATACTGGTCATCACAGGTTAGAAACAACTCAATAAAACATGAGGCTGAGGCCATGAGCTCATACCTGTATATACTACATACACACATTCTGAGTATGAGGAAGTGGAATGGGGGTATGGACTCTGCCAAAGATGGCAAGTCAGGGAAAGAGGAGAGACTTTTCCTAATTGGCAGGTTAGTGACCTGATGAAAAAATGAAGGCAGCATTCTGTGTTCTGGATTGAGCCTCTCCATTCTACCATTTCTTTGAAGCATCTGGTGACATTCAATGTGAGATGAGGTGGTATCTGATCCTTATGGACATCCACTTTGGGCGGTTCTAACAGTGGATCTGAAGGAGTGTGTTCTTTTCTGAAAGAACTACACTTGGGGTTTATTGAGCATCAGACTGACAACTTGCTCTCAAATGATTCCAAGTAAAATCCCTTGCCTTGCAACCTTTCTGTGTTTGTGACAGTTTCAAGTAAAAGAATATCTATATGTTCAAGAAGCGAGCAGGCAAGGCATTGTTGAAAAGTATTGGGTATTCTTCTTTCTTCTGGTTTGCAATAGTTGTGACTTCCCTCAGCAATTCTTTTTTTTTTCTTTTCAGTTTTTGAGCCACACCTTGTTCTACTAGAGGTAGGGGGAAATTCCCCTGGCAGTGCTGGGGGACTACATGGTGCCAGGTATCAAACTCAGGACTCTCACATGTAAAGCATGTGCTTCAGCCCATTGAGTTATCTCCCTGGGACCCCATCGTTTGAAAGATGCCCAAGGACAGAGGAGCTGTGTGACAGGTAGCAGAACAATATTTATGCCCAGGATTTATGCAACATTTCTGCAGATCAGGTAAAGCTAAAGTCTCTACCAGCTTTGGGGACCCTGAGCCACCCAGCTCTGGCCTCACAATTGGGAGCAAGGATGGATTTTGGAGTCAGATAGATCCAGCCTCTGTTCTTTGTGGGGTGGTCTTGGAAAAGCCACTTCACCTATTTGAATCATATTCTAATACCAGAGTCGAAAGTGCCAGGCACAGTGTGTGCAATCCATCCAGAAGATTCCACTGTCATATTGCAAGGGTTTCTTAGCAGCTGTGGTCTGCTGGAGACTCAAGAAACCCCCAATTGGGAGAGATTCTGCGGGCTCCCCAGGACTGAAGTCAGCAAGAGGGTCTCCTAGACTGTACCATGAGCAAAATCCTCCCAGCACCCCCAGCCTTCCACCTTTCTGGCTCCAGTCCCTGCAGCGTGTTCCTTGCCGACTATAGGAGCAGCCCCAAGGTCAGGCAAACAAGCTGATGATAAGGCACTTCCAGGTTGGGCCTTGTGTTCAAGGCTAGTCTGGTGGGGGCTGGCCTTCTGGCGAGGGAGCGTTCTGATCTTGTGCTCATGTAAGGGCAGGCACCAATTGGGACACCTGCCACAGTCACCTGCTGATTGTGCACCTGAGGCCTTGGTGCCCTGGTACATCCTGGGTTAATGACCCTGTTTATCCGCTCCAGTCATCTGATAAGGGGCAAGCAGGCCAGCAGGCAGGCAGCCGGGAAGCACGCCTGCTTCATTGACTGAAGCCCTATCAGCGCCACGTGGAGCTTTCAAGACACCTCCCCACCCCCCCACACACCCCCTCCCAGTGCTGCCAGCGTGAGCCTGTGTTGGTTTTTTCAATGAACATGACTCCTGGAGTCAAGGTTGTCCGGTGTTGCCTCCTCCCCGGCATGGGAGTATAAATAGTCCCACAGCGGAGCAGACGGCGGGAGAGCAGGGAGCGAGGAGGAGCCTTTCCTCCACCATGAGCAAAAGCCAGCCAGGGGCCTGCCTGTGTCAGGGCGCAACAGGCCGCCCTGCCATTCTGTATGCACTGCTGAGTCCCGGCCTCGGGACCAGGCCCCCCAGCCCCCTAGCCCGGAGCCGCTGTCTGTGCCAGCAGCACCGGCCTGTGCGGCTGAGCACGCCGCACCGCACCTGCCAGGAGGCTCTGGATGTGCTGGGTAAGACAGTGGTCTTCCTCAGGAACCTGCCGTCCTTCTGCCAGCTGCCCCCTCAGGACCGGCGGCGGTTGCTGTGGGGCTGCTGGGGCCCCCTCTTCCTGCTGGGGTTGGCCCAAGACACCGTGACCTTCGAGGTGGCTGAGGCCCCGGTCCCCAGCATCCTCAAGAAGATCCTGCTGGAGGAGCCCTGCAGCCAGCTGCCCGAGCCGCCCCGGCCCTCGCTGGCTGCTGTGCGCTGGCTTCAGAGCTGCTTGGAGGCCTTCTGGAGCCTGGAGCTGAGCCCCAAGGAGTATGCCTACCTGAAAGGGACTATCCTCTTCAACCCTGGTGAGCTCCCAGACACCCCTGGAAAGGGCCGGGCTGTGGGGGCAGGGCCCAACCCAGAAAGCATCTTCAAAGGCTTGATGTGCTGAGTCCTCATTAGCTTCCAAGAGTCCTCTCACAAGAGGGTCAAGGGAGAGAAAGTACAGAGTGAAGGGACTGGCCCTGCCTCAGTCAGTCTCTACCCCCAATGTGGTCCCAAACCTGATGGGAGCAACCCCTGAACACAGAGCCAGGAGTAACAAGCCGTGACCTACCCCTCCCCACTAAAACATGAGGCTCAGAGAGGCTAAGTGACTTACCAAATGTCACACAGCCAAGCAGAGGCAGAGCCTGGATGGGGACTCTGGTCTGCTCCCTCCAGATCCTGGCCCTTGCCACTCTGCAAGCAGAGTTGGGCAGGGGAGGGCTGGCAGACACAGCTGTGCCTCAGTTCCAGAGAAAACCTGTGGGGTCAAGGCCAGGGCTGGAGTACATGCTTTGTATATAGGCGCTGCAGGCTCTCCCTAGCATCACATGGTCCTGAGACTCCCAAGTATGGCTAGGGTACCTTCCGTCATTTGTGGGTTCAGTAAGACCACCTAGGGGCTGGAAAGATAGTACAACAAGTAGGGCATTTGCCTTGCACTCAGCAGACCCAGGTTCTATCCCCGGAATCCCATATGGTCCCCTGAGTACTGCCAGGAGTGATTTCTGAGTGCAGAGCCAGGAGGAACCCCTGATCACCACTGGATGTGGCCCCAAACTACAACAACAAGAAGAAAGACCACCTAGAAGAGAACAAAAAGGGGGAGGCACAAAGAATGAGGATCCCTCATGAAGTTCTCCCAGAAGCAGCTGGGAATGGTGCTCTCTGTAAGCTGGAGGGCAGCTAAGAGAATTTTTCACCAAAAGGCTCTCATGGCATGTGTGAATTACAGCAACCAATTATTTTGAAGAGCAAACGTTTGTATTGTGCTTACCTTATGGTCCTGTGGTTACTTACCCAATCTAAGAGTTTTATGAGAGGGAACTCCCAGCAGTGACTAGGGGACAATGCTGTGCTGGGAATTGAACTCAGGGATTTCAGCTGCCAACCACGTGCTCCTGCCCTTTGAACTATCTTGAGGCCTTGAAATACTGTTGCTCTTAAGTGGTCTCTTCTGAGAGGTGAATCTTACTTCCATTATACAGATGGGACTGAAGCAGAGATTAGGAAAGTTGTCCAAAGTCATATGTTAAGTAACCGCAGGACCATCCACAGGGATTGCTTAGCCAGATCTTGTTCTGAGCCCTCACAAATAGTTAAATAATAGCCAACAAAGAGAGGCATCAGGAAAGGGCACCCCAGACAAACAGCTGGCTCGGGTCTGGGGTGGGCTTAACCCTGTGGCTTCTGGAACTATGGTCCTCATGAGTTGTCTCCCCCTCTCTGCCCACAGACCTGCCAGGTCTCCACACCTCCTCCCACATCGGGCTCCTGCAGCAAGAGGCTCACCAGGCACTGTGTGAGGTCCTGGAGACCCAGCACGCAGCAGGCCAAAGCCGCTTGGCCCGTGTGCTCCTCACTGCCTCCACCCTCAAGTCCATCTCCCCCAGCCTGCTCGGGGACCTCTTCTTCCGCCCTATCATTGGAGACATTGACATTGTCGGCCTCCTTGAGGACATGCTTCTGCTCAGCCGACCTGCTGCCACCCAAGCAGAGACCAGGTGTTGGCTGAATGACGGCTGGCAGTGCTGAGTCTGCCCACTATCCCTGGTGGGGCAAGCTGCCTGTGAGTTCTCCACTTGGCCAAATGGGTGCCCTCACCTGACCAACAGGTCAGATGGGCTACGGCCTCCACTCAGATTCCCCCACCTTGGCCTCCTCAGTGTGGACAGTGCTCCAGCTGTGTGGTGGACCTCGGTGCTCACCAGCATTCCCAGGGCCCAGCCTCCTCCCCCACACTGGGAGGGAAAGTCTGGACAGTTGTTCACTGGGTCCTGGTACCTGTTGACTTTGTACAGAACTGACTTAAGTTATTATATTTTGTTTGGTTTGGTGGTCACACCTGGTGATGCACAAGGGCTACTTTCAGTACTGGGTTTGGGGGTCACTTCCAGCAGTGTTTGGGGGATCATGTGGTGCTTGGACTGATCCAAGCTTCGTGCATGCAAAGCATGTGCTCCAGCCCTTTGAGCCATCTTCCCAGCTCGTGATTGGTTTTTGTAATAAAAGATGTGACTCTTGGGGTCTGACCCTGTAGGCAGTACATGGAAGGGATTATCTTTCTTCCTAGCTTCTCTGCCCTAACAGAGGAGGCTCAAAGGAAGGAACCATATGAGTCAGAGCTGACCTTAAGGGAGATGAGAAACTAAATTTTCAGAGTGGGATGGTGACTTCATTTCTGGGGAGATTTTTTTTGTGTGGATCTGAACCCAGGGAAAGGACTTGTCCAGGAGCCCCTCACCTTCTTGCCTTTATCTTTGGCCAACGGGTTTCTTTCTATGTCCCCAATACCACCACCACCACCACCAATGAGCCCTCTTGGCTCCTGTCCCTTGCAGATTTCCCTCTCACCTCAGGGAGAGCTGGACAGTGTCAACAAGGAACCAAAGCAGTCCTTAATCCAGACAAGGTCACTGAGCTTTCCATGGCTTGGGCGGTCAATCACTGCCTTAGACTGCAGCCAACAGGTGAGAAGGGGACAGTGCTCCACTGAAGAGGGAGGCGAGGGCACCCAGAATGGCCTGGCAGCTGCCTGGAAGCCATCACAGGCTGAGGTCTAGCTGCCATGTGACTGTTTAAAGACTTTCATGAAATCTGGTTCATGCTGGGCTGGAGCGATAGCACAGCAGGTAGGACATTTGCCTTGCAGATGGCCAACCCAGGTTCGATTCCCAGCATCCCATATGGTCCCCCAAGCACTGCCAGGAGTAATTCCTGAGTGCACAAGCCAGGAGTAACCCCTGTGCATCGCCGGGTGTGACCCAAAGAGCAAAAAAAAAAAAAAAAAAAAAAGCTGGTTCAGAGTCATCACCAGTGCCCTTCCTGTCTTTCCCTTCCACCACACTCTGTCCCAGCCCTTCTCTGGGAATCCCTCCCCAAAGCCTGCAGCTAGAGAGGCAATGCGGGGTCATCCCTGGCTCCAGCCTGCGCCGTCCAGGGAACAGCTTGTGTTTGTTTGCATTGGTCAATGTCTGTGCCCTACTATTTGTTAAACATCTTGAATCTCGCCCAGGTCAGGGTGACTGACCGCTGGGTGTGCAGGAGGGAATGATAACAGCACACATGCCCATAGGACCCCCTCCCCAGCTTCCACTGACCTCTAGCAATAAGGCCAGCCTACCCAGGCCCCACCCACTTCACCAGTTTGGATTCTTCTCACGGGGGCCAAGTTAATTATTGCTCAGGAGAGGTCATTCACTCAGGGACAATAGCCTGAAAGTCATCACTTGGGTCTCCCTAAGGTCCCTCAGGATAGGGACCACTGCTAAACGAACAAGTGCCCCTGATGGCCACCCAGTGCCAGTAGCAAGGCACCCTTGTCCATTCCCCAGTCACCCATCATCACTGGGCACCCAGAATGAGACAGGGTATGCACACCTCAGACCTACAGTCCCTTTCACACTACAGGCCACACAGCTCAGAAGCACAAACGCCATGACCTGGCCATCCATGTGCCTGGCATGCCTAGTCCAGACTCTCCCTCAGCGACATATACAGGACCCTGCTCTCCAGCCCCCACCATGAGACAGGCACCCAGGGCCAGTGACACAGAACCCACAGCCCCACACACAAGTGACTTTCTCACAACACAGCATGCCCTCCAGCTCTGCCTGACACAGGAAAACTTCAAATGTCTCCCAAAGAGACAAACCTACATCTTCAATCTCTACCTAGAGCCTGCAATTTCACATCAAATTGTCCTGCTCGGCTGCTGGGGCCACAACTGATTAGCCCCTCTGCCCATGGTAACTCCAATAACCAACATTCTTTCACTCAGCCCAGGTCCTGCTCAATTACTTCCCACCCCATCAGAACCAAGTCAAACCGCTAAATAGAAGTTTTTCCCCCTTCCCCTTGCGCCCAGAATCCTTTCCCTGCCTTGCCCTGCCTGTCTCCAGCACCCAGAGCCCTTCTCACTGGAGGGAAGCACAGACCACTCTATTTTTCTTTTCATTTTGTTTTTGGGCCCCACCTGGCAATGCTCAGGGGTTCCTCCTGGCTCTGCACTCAGGAATTACTCCTGGTTGTGAACAAGTGACCATATGACATGCTGAGGATTAAACCTGGGTCAAGTGTATGCAAGGCAAAGGCTGTATCTGCTGTACTATTGCTCTGGCCCCACACAGACCACTCTGGAGATAATCATCTGCTCATAGGCACCAGGTCCAGTTGATTCGGATTTGGAGTCCTGTTTTCATGTCCTTCACTCACTGCCTCCTTAATCTGTTGCATTTCTCTGATCCCCGACTATCTTCCTGTCCCTGACCTTTGTCCCTCTCCCCACCCCACCCACAACTGCCTTTAGGAAGCTCCTCTCCCTCCCTTCCCAGCCTTGCCCTGTAACTTAGTGTCCTGTCACCCCATGCGTTTTCCTTACTAGCCCTGCCCTGCTTCTCTGCCTGTCTCTTTTCCTACTCTTTCATGAGGCTAGGAATTAGACTCCTGCTTCTCCCATGCCCTGCCTCTAAGCTTTCTGCAACGAACATAAATACAAACAGCAAAATATGAGTAAGATTCCAGAGCCTATTATGAGAGCATGATATGTACTCCAGGAGATGCAGTTTTTTCCCAGGGGAAGAAACATGTCTCCACTGTGGAGGGAGGAGAGGGAACCGGCTCAAGCAGGGTCCACTGCATACACAAGCTCCAGGCTGATTGCTGGGACTTGAACTCAGGCCTGTGTGATTCTGGAGGCAGGACTTTTGTCACAGTCTGGATCATGGCCAGGATCAAGCTGTTTGGTGCCAACTCTGTCACGGATACATCTCTATCACCGCAGTCCTGACCCAGTCCTCTGACCAGCCAGGGATGACTCAGGAATGCAGCTGAGAGGCTGTGGATATGGGCCAGCCTCAGGTAAAATTTTATGGTCATCATTATCTCCACTCCCATTAGCCAATTCATTGACTGCTTATTAAGCAGCCAGGCGCTGATGCTGACGTGAGCCAGTGGCTGGGCTGGCAAACCCTGCCCTGGGGCATCACAGAGCCTAGAATCCATGATGTCTGCCAAAAGCCAATACCCACTGTTCATTCATCCATATTCTCTTTTTTGGGGGGGTGGGGACACCCCCTGTGGTGCTGACAGGGCCAGCACCTGGAAGTGCTCAGTGGGTCACATAGTGCCAGGGCTTGAAATCAGGGTCTCATACAAATCTCTGTTCTTTCTTTTTTTGGGGGGGCGGGAGACATACCTGGAAATACTCAGGTGTTACTCCTGGCTGTGCAGAGGGAACCAGACATTATAGGACATCAGGGATCGAACCCAGAGATGGCAAGGTAAATGTGCAAGGCAAATGCCCTACCTGCTATGCTATGGTTTAAGCCCCTGCTCTACCATTTGAGTCACATTCCTGGTCCCTTGATTTCCACTTGTACAAGACCTTGTACAAAGAGATGGTGCACAGAGTAAATGAGAGAAGCAAGCAACAGCCCTGCCTTCATTAAACCTCTGATTAGGGGTTGGAGTGACAGCCGGTAGGTCATTTGCCTTGCATGTTCGATTCCCAGCATCCCATATGGTCCCCAGAGCACTGCCAGGAGTAATTCCTGAGTTCAGAGCTAGGAGTAACAACCCGTGTGCATCGCCAGATGTGACCCCAAAATCAAACAACAACAACAAAACAACAAAAACAAAACTGGAGTTGAGTGATCCACACTGATACACATGACAAGTAAGAGAATGGAATTAAATCTGCCTGGAGGTGGGAAAATACTCCACCCATGTGGGGGCTGCTTGGAGAGCAGGGTTTGTCAGGTAAGCCAGGGGAGGACACACAGAGGAAAAGGAAGGCACAGAGGAGTGGAGGGCCAGAATGCTCAGCTCACTGCAATGGTCTATGGGTTCCAGGGCAGTGAGAGATGGACCTGAAGAGCAGACAGACTCAGAACAGCAACTGAGGAAGTCACCAGCAATGCAACTGGAGGGAGCGATAAGGTCTGAGGAATAAGTGATAAAGTCCCGGGAATTAGGATTATAAAGGGACCTCTGATTCCTGGCAGATTTTCCTATCAGCCACTAAACAATAATCAGCAGGGGGAACAGAGAGAATAGAACAGGTAAGAGGTGCTTGCCTTGCACAATGGCCAAACCAGGTTTTATCCCCAGTACCCATTATGGAACCCTAAGCATTACCAAGAGTGATCCTTGAGTTCAGAGACAGGAGAAAGCACTGCCAGTGTGGCCCCCAAAACAAACAAACAAAAACACCCATTCCAGTCGTACTCTGACACATCCCACACATCTTATTGCTTTACTCTCTCAGCCCTAGCTGGAAGGAAGAACCAAGGTGCTACAGAGAAATAATGTGCTTAAGGTGACAAAGGGCTGGAGCGATAGCACAGCGGGTAGGGCATTTGCCTTGCATGCAGCCAACATGGCCGACCCGAGTTCGATTCCTCCGCCCCTCTCGGAGAGCCCGGCAAGCTACTGGATATGCCAGACACAGTAACAACAAAGTCTCCAATGGAGATGTTACTGGGCCCACTCGAGCAAATTGATGATCAACGGGAGGGCCTTTACTTTACTTTACTAAGGTGACAAAGTTAATATGTACTGGGATTATAACCAAACAAAATCACCAAAAATATATTTTAAAACCTTGATGCTAGGGGCTGGAGACATAGTATAGAGGGTATGGCACTTGCCTTGCATGGGTTCATACCCGGCATCCCGTATGGTCCTCCGAGCACCTCAAGGAGTTCCTCCTGAATGCAGTCAGGAGTAAGCCCTGAGCACACTTTGACACTAGACCCAAAGCCATAAGTTGTACTGAGGAAACATGGGAAGAATAGTCGACGATACTGACTTCAGAGACATCATCTTCAATGATTCAGTGACTTTGGTTTAAGAAAACAGAAGAGTAGCCAGAGCGATAGTACAGTGGGTTAGGTGTTTGCCTTGCTCGCAGCTGACCTGGGTTTGATCCCTGGTATCTAATATGGTTTCTGGAGTCCCGCTAGGAGTGATTCCTGAGTGTAGAGCCAGGAGTAACCCCTGAGCATAGCTGGGTATGCCTCCTCCTCCCACCCCAAGATAACAGAAGTTAAAATGATTGGAACCCAAGAGTACAGATATAGAGGCATCCAGTTGCCTGCCACCACCCTCAGTTTGATCTCAAGCATCACAGCTTCACTAGGTGCAGCCCAACATCTCCCCCAAATACATAAAATTCAGATACATCACTATCGCTACAATTACAGTTCATTAGAACTACTTTTATTTTTTTGTTCATCCATATAGATGGGGAGGTTTGTTTGTTTTTTGGACCATACCTGGTGGTGCTCAAGGGTCATTCTCAGAGGTGCTCAGGAACCACTCTACTCAATACTCCAGGGTTGCTCCTGGTGGTACTTCCAGGGAAACACGTGGTGCTGGGAAGCTGGACCTCCCACATGCAAAGCACACACTCAGCCTGTTGAACCCTTCACATCTCGGCTCTTCTACTTTTCTTTAGGTTTTATTAATATTATTTGGTTTTTGACCATATTCAGCAATGCTCAGAGATCACTTTTGATGGGGCTCAGGGAACCATATGTATAGGATCAAACTTGGTTTAGCAGCGTGCAAGGAAAATCCCCTACCTACTGTACTATTGCTTTAGCTCCCAAATATTTACAGTAACATTAATACTGTCTACCCCATCCTCGAGTATATGATGTTGGGTGAAAAGTTAGTTATGGGGCGGGGGAGATGGCTCAAAGGGCTGTAGCACATGTTCTGCATGCAAAAGTCCCCAAGTTTGATCCCCATCCTGAGCAGTGGTATCACATGATCCCCTGAACACCACCAGGAGTAACCCCCAACTCCTTGTTAGGAGAAGCTCCCAGTACTTGCAGGTATGACCCCCAAACAAAAATAGATTAAATATTAAATAAAACCCTCACCACTGCCAGGTGTAATTCAAAAAACAATTTTTTTAAATGTAGGAGTACTGCTATTTATTCAGCCACTGATTAGCTGATTGAATTGGGCATGAACTCCACCTTACTTTTTTTTCATAATTTTATTTATTTTTCTTCTTATATTTATTATTTGAAATTATTAATTTTTTTGCTTTTTTTGGGGGGGGGTCATACACAAGGTCATGCACAAGGGTTACTCCTAGCTCTGCACTCAGGAATTACCCCTGCCAGTGCTCAGGGGATCTTATGGGATGCTGGGAATTGAACCCGGGTTGGCTGCGTGCAAGGCAAACACCCTACCCACTGTGCTATCACTCCAGCCCCTGAAATGATTATTCAAGGAGGAAAGGAACCATGGCAATTGGGAGAAGCAAAATGCAGTAACATAAGATCTGGAGCGGGTCCAGTAACGTCTCCATTGTGAGACTTAATTGTTACTGTGTTTGGCATATCGAATACATCACGGGTAGCTTGCCAGGCTTTGCCGTGTGGGTGAGATACTCTCGGTAGTTTGCCAGGCTCTCTGAGAAGGGAAGAGGAATCGAACTTAGGTCGGCCATGTTGGCTGCGTGCAAGGCAACCGCCTTACCCACTGTGCTATCGCTCCAGCCCTGGATCTGGAAGTATGGGGGGGTGGGGCTGGAGCAATGGTATAGCAGGTAGGACACTGGCCTTGCATGCAGATGACCCAGGTTCCATCCCCAGCATTCCCTATGATCTTCTGAACACCACCAGGAGTAATTCCTGAGTGCATGGCCCCGAGTAACCCGACCATTACAGGGTATGGTCCCCTAAACAAACAAAAAATATCTGCGACCAACAGTTCCTAAGTGCAGACAGGATTAACCTTTGAGTGCCCAGGGTATGACCAGGGTATGGTCCAAAAACAAAAAACAAGCAAACAAAAAAAGCTGCAAGTGTCTTAAAGTTTACAGATTTTCTCTCACAGGGAGGAGAGAACAAGACTAGTAAGAACTGAGTGTGGTAATGTGGGATGACCATGATGGGATAATAGATCAGAGAACGTTTTCTCAGCTGCTAAACAGGCATAGTCTGCTGCTTGTTCTATGTATTGGGGAAGGGGATGCAACTTAGGAACTTTGGGAACCTCGTAAGGAGAGGAGTTCAACCAGTGTTTGGTTAGGAAACATTTTATTCTGAACTGGAGAGACAGTACAGGGGTTAAAGCACTTGCCTGGCGTTTACCAACCTCAATTCAATTCCCAGCACTGCATATGCTTCCCCAAGCATCAGCAGGAGTGGTCCTCGGCACAGTTAGGGATGCATTCTGTGTACAACTGGGTGTGACCAAACAAACTGTTCAGAGCATTATGGTCAAGCAGTTCATCTAAGCATTTGTTCATCTAGGCAAAGATTAAATTTTGGAGAGTCTGTGTCTAGCCTGTGATGGTTAAACAAGGGGGCATCCATGAGTTTTCTCTAAGTCATAAATTTATTTTTTAATTTTTGGATCACACCCTGAAGCATTGAGGGAGTACTCCTAATACTCAGGGTCCTTATGGTGAGAGAGATTCAATCCAGGGTCCTAGTTTGCAAAGCATGTGCTCCCCGCCCCTAAGTCATGGAGGGAGTGGTGTTTCTTTGCAATTAACTGTGTTCCAGAACACAAAAGGATGGAGAGCTTTCTTACCCAGTTCAACATTGTCAATTCTGATACAAATGTGAAGGAATTTCCTTAAAATGCTGGACTCAAATAATATACGCGTAGCTTCACTTTTACTAGATAACATCAAATTGGAGTTGTCATCAGCTTACATGTCCACCACCAGTATACGGGAATGGTGGTTGCTCTGCATTGTCACCAGAGGACTTAAAAGAGCTTCTTGTTAATATAGTAGATATGCTGTGGTCTCCTGGCATTCCCCTGCTTAATGAGACAGAGCATCTTGCACTGTTTCTTTCCTGTCTGTGTCTTAGGTCAGTTTTCCCAATTGTTGTTCTTAACTGATTTGTGGGAGTTCGCCAACGCATTTCAGAAGACTGGATTAATGACTGAAAAGGCTCTGAACTAAGGATTGAGATTGAAGAGATTTTAAACATTGCCCGAAATGGGGCCAGAGCGATATTAGAGAGAATAAGGCCGGGCAGGCAGGCAAAACGGGTTCAATCCCCGGCAATCCACACGGTCCCTTAAGCACCGCCAGGAGTGATCCCTGAGCGCAGAGCCAGAAGTAAAGTCTGAGCACAGCCAGGAGTGACCCACAAACAAAACAATTGCCCGTCCTGATCAAGTAGCTAGGTCGACGAGCTGAAGCACGAGCTCTGTACGGAAACCTGCACAACATGGACTTCCAAGAACCTCCCGGAGTCACCTCAGAGTACTGAGCTTGGAGAAATTCCCCGCCACCGCAGCACCACCGGGTGTGGCCACAAAACGAAACCAAAAAATGCCCCTCACTGGCTTCTAATTTGGTACTAACTAGAAGCGTACGAATGAGCTCTGTAACCCATTTCTCAGGCGAATTTCCCCGTCGTCAGCAACCTCCCTTTGTGGGGAACGGAGACGTCCAACCACCTTTCCCGGACTCTCCACACTCAGGATCCACAAAATGGGAGGATAAATCCTGGGATCCTAGCAACGCGGACTCCCGAGAACCGTTTACGAGATTCTCGCGAGCGTTGCTTACAGCCGATCACGTGATCGTCCAAGATGGCGCTGCCCGGCGAGGCGGAGGAGGAAGCAGTAGTTTACTTAATAGTGAGCGGTATTCCCTCCAGGTTGAGGTCGGCCCAGCTACGAAGCTACTTTAGCCAGTTTCGGGAGCAGCGCGACTGTGGTTTCCTCTGTTTCCACTACCGGCATCGGCCTGAGCGCGCCCCGCCGCAGGCTGCTTCCGACCCTTCCCTTGCCGCGGTCGACCAGGTTCTCACCCCGCCTTCGGTCACAGATGCCCGCGCTCTGTCCACTGGGGACTCTGCCCGCTCCCAGACCCGCACCTGTTGCTGCGTCATCTCGATACGGGGGGTGGCTCAAGCCCAGAGGTTTCTTCGCATGTATTCGGGCCGCCAGTGGCTGGATCCTCAGGGGACTTGGTTGCCGGGTCGCTGTTTCATCCGCAGACTTAGGCTTCCGACTGACGCATCAGGTATGAGTGGGAGAGACAGTAGACTGGGCCCTATCACTGAGGCACCTGTCTGGGGCGTGCGGGGTGGGGTGAAAATGCATTAGATCTCTGAAGACGCCTGTAGACAAAGTTTTAGTTTCCACTTTCACGTTTATTTAATGCGGGGGGTGTGGGAAGCATATTGGGATGGGCTTCCATTTCCCATTTGGTCTCCCCTTAGAGTCCTTTGTGTGCCAGGTTGCACTGAAACAGAATGAAATGGGAAAACCAGATTCTTGATTCTTGGGGCTACCCCTGAGTGGTGCGGAGGGCCTACTTCTGACTGCACACAGGGATCACTACAAACGGAGCTTGGGTGATCAGTGCCAGGATCGATTCAGGGTCAGCTGCATTGCAAAGCAAGCACCCTGCCCGTGTAGTATCTCTCCAGCCCCTGCCATTCTAGTTGTTAACACTGAGCACTTTTTGTATGTGTACTAGGCACTATTCTAAGCCTGTAAAGATAACAGATCGCAGTGCATATTTTGTGCACACTAGAGCCCTAAATTAAATCCTTAACACTACATGGTCCTCCAAACACAAATGGGAGCAACCCTCAAGCACAAAGCCAGGAGTAGTTCCCCACCCCAGTACCTCAGAGTGTGGCCCACAAGCTTAGAGAAGAAAACGAGAAGGAAACATACCTGGAAGAAACATGTGCTTGACTAAGGTGATGAGAGAGAATGAGATTTCTAGATGGATCTGATGGACTGGAGGAAAGTTTCCATACTCCAGAGAGGTTTGAAAAGGAGGAGCAGAGTTAGATTCAGGTGTTTATTTTTATTTTTAAAAAATTTTTATTAGTGAGACATCATGAGGTACAGTTGTAGACTTAACAAAGTTTTGTGCTTGGGTTTCAATTATACAATGATCAAATACCCATCCCTCCACCAGTGCCCATTTCCCACCACCATGGATCCCAGTATCCCTCCCACCCCCCAGCCCCCCATCCCACCCTGCCTCTGTGGCAGGGAATTTCCTTTTGTTCTCTCTCTCTTATTGGGTGTTGTGGTTTGCAAAAGAGGCAATGGGTGACAATCATGTTTGGTCTATAGTCTACTTCCAGCATGCTTCTCCCATCCTGGGAGGATGCTCCCAACACCCTTTATTTGGTGTTCCCTTCTCTATCTGAGCTCCCTTTTCCCCTAGCATGTGTGGTTGGCCTCCAAGCCATGGAGTAAAATTTCAGATTCAGGTGTTTAAACCTTGACGCACTGCTCTCCCAAATGTACTGGAAGGCTTCTTAACTTCAAGAACGATTCTCTCTCCCTTCCAAGGTTTGGGCTCCTTTCCCTTCCAGACGCGGAAGGAGCTGCAGAGTCGGAAGGCCAGGAGCGAATCCTTCACTCTGGCCGACCTGAGACAGCTGCCAGAATTGAACCCCCCGGTGCTCATGCCCAACGGAAATGTGGGCACTCCACTTCGGATCTTTTTGGAGTTGATCCGGTCCTGCCGCCTACCTCCTCGGATCATCACCCAGCTGCAGCTTCAGTTCCCAAAGACAGGTTCTTCCCGGCGCTATGGCAACGTACCATTCAGGTACGAGGACTCTGAAATGGTAGAACAGGAAGAACATGTGTATACGGCCGAGGGGGCTGAAATACCTCAGGGAACCTGCCTGGAAGGCACACCAGCCAGCTCCTGTGGAGAGCCCGAGGAGGAAGGGGAGAAGGAAGAGGAAGAAGAGTCGCACTCAGATGACGTGAGTTACCATGAGTCGCCCTGGCCCTGCTGCTCTGGCAGTAATTCCAGAGGCTTCCTGGTGTATGACTAGGACATACAGACATAGTCATAGGTATGACTATGACTGGCTTGAAATCCCAGGAGCCTCTAGAAGAGGTTCCCAAAGTCATTCTGAGACCCAGCCTGTGCCCTCAGAGAGACTAAGATCTTCAGAGATGTTAGTCTGGAGGGACTGCGTGGTGTTTGATGGATTTGCAAAGGGCTGTGACACTCTTAGGACCTTGTCTGGAGCAAGTCACTGTCCTCTGCTGAACCCAGATTCCCTGATCTGTAGACTGGGAAGAATAGTACTTAACCTTATAAAGTTGTTGGCAGGGGAAAGGACACTAACACGCGTGAAGAGTTGACGTGGCAGACAAGTGTTCTTATTCCTTGTGACATAATGTATAAAGGCCTTAGCATAGTGTGTCCTGCTAAGCCCTGACAAGCTGAGAACAGGGAGAGTGCTGAGGGCCTCCTCCATGGAGCCTGTAGGGGTTGAGGGAGGAGGAGGAGGATTTAATCAGGTGAGGAAGGGAGGTGGCAGGAGTGAGGGTGTTTCAGCTAGGACAATGTGACCGAAAGCACGCTGGTCAGACCTTAGGGCACTCATCTGTTGAGGTGACAGCAATGAGGGAGATGTGTGGGTCAAGGGCCAAATATACGTGGGTTCTAAGACAAGGGGCCCACATGGGGCCATTGTTACAGGCCTGTGTGCCTGGTGCTGCCCGCCTAGGGACTGGCAAGCCAAGAGGCTGGTGGACAGTCGCTTCTTCTCTCGCCCAGGACGATGACCGGGGTGAGGAGTGGGAGCGGCATGAAGCGCTGCATGAGGATGTTACCAGGCAGGAGCGCACCACCGAGCGGCTCTTTGAGGAGGAGATCGAGCTCAAGTGGGAGAAGGGTGGCTCCGGCCTGGTTTTCTACACGGATGCCCAGTTCTGGCAGGAGGAAGAAGGAGGTAATGCTGGGGTCCTTCGGGGGCAGCTGTGATGCTGGCGGTCTGCTCTGGGGGGTCTCTAGCCCAAACAGTGCTTTTCTAGACAGTGCGCCTAAGGACTAGGCGAAGCTTCCGTTGTTGGCATGTGGCAGACGAGGCGACTCTTTATTGTTTTCTGTGGGGTAAAGGGGGCGGGACAGCACATACCGGTGCTTGGGGGGGTCCATTGGCCACCAAATAAGGGCATGACCAGGAATCCTTTTTAGGGGAGGAGAGAAGTGCTCGCTTTGGCAACACCCCTAAAATAGGGGTGAAGAGAAAATGTGTCCCAACCCTCAAGTTCTGAATGTCTCCTACAGGAGAGATTTGAAAATACAATCAGGGCTGGAGAGCTAGTACAGTGAGCAGGGCACTTGCCTTTTGCCTATGTTCCACTAATAATGGTTCAGTCCCAGGCACCACATATTTTCCCCTGCCCTGGGTATCTCCAGGAGTAAACTCTAATATATATATTTTTATTTTTTTTGGCTTTTTAAGTCACACCTGGTGATGCTCAGGTGTTCTCCTGGCTCTGCACTCAGGAATTACTCCTGGCAGAACTCGGGACTATATGGGATGCCGGGGATCAAACCCGGGTCAGCTACATACAAGGCAAAAACTCTACCTGCTGTGCTTTTTTTTTTTTCTGTTTTTTATCTCTTAGCTTTTTTCAGGCATAAGCTGAGTACTACCATTGGGGACCCCAAAAAAAATCCAAAATGCAATTAGAAGCCCTGAGTTCTAGAATATATGCCTAACTTGAAGTTTGACTCTTTTAAAAAATAAATTTTTACTAAAGAACTGTGAGTTACAAAGTTACTGATAGTTGATTTTTTTTTTCTTTTTGGGTCACATCTGCTCAGGGGTTACTCCTGGCTTTGCACTCAGGAATCACTTCTGGCGGTGCTCAGGGGGCCATATGGGATGCTGGGAATCGAACCCGGGTCGGCCGCGTGCAAGGCAAACACCTTACCCGCTGTGCTATTGCTCCAGTCCCACTGATAGTTGACTTTTACAGATATAATATTTCAACAGGCTGGAGCGATAGCACAGTGGTAGGGTGTTTGCCTTGCGTGCAGCCAGCCCAGCCAAGCCGGGTTCGATTCCTCCGCCCCTCTTGGAGAGCCCGGCAAGCTACTGAGAGTATCTCGCCCGCACGGCAAAACCTGGCAAGCTACCTGTGATGTATTTGGTATGCCAAACACAGTAACAACAAGTCTCAAAAAATGGAGACGTCACTGGGCCCGCTCGAGCAAATCGATGATCAACGGGAGGACAGTGACAGTGTTTTTTAATATTTCAACACTAATCTCACAATCGGTGTCAACTTCCTCTACCAGTGTTCTCATATTCCCTCCCCACCCCCACCCCCCAGGTTTGCTTCGAACCGAACTGAGAATCTTAGCTCCCTCTGCCTGATGGTTTTCTCTCCCACAGACTTCGATGAGCAGACGGCCGATGACTGGGATGTGGACATGAGTGTATACTATGACCAAGGTACTTGCCAGAGGTGGTGCTGGGTGTGTCTGCTGGTCCTGCAGTGACATTACCAGACTCACTTAGCAGAGACTGAGGCGGGTGACCAATTTCCTTGGGTGGCCCAAGGAGGGGGTTCCTCCCATGAAGAGTCTGTGTTTGCATGTACTACCCCAAGCCAGTGGTAGCAAAGCCTCTTCCTTTGTATGTAGGAAGAAGCTCAGCACAGACAACCCTCAGGGTCTATAGTCACGGTGGACTGGCTCTGCAGAGGGAGAGGGGCTGGCACAGGCAGATTAACAAATGACCTGCCCAGAGAAGGTGAGGGCAGGGGAGACCTGTATTGATTCTCTCTTGTTTGTTGGCTCTGGGACTTTTGTGCACCCAACTTTCCTTATCTGTGAGATGGAAGAATTGAGGTTCATACTCTTGGTGAGCTTCATCTTGGAGAGAGAGAATCAGAACACCAGAGAGGAAGAAGTCAGTCTTCTGAGGTCTGAGAGACCTGATTTCACCTCCTGTTGGAAGAGAGCTAACACCAGCTGTGCTGTTTCCTCAGATGGGGGAGACAAGGATGCCCGGGACTCTGTCCGCATGCGCCTGGAGCGGAGACTCCGGGACGGCCAGGAGGATGGCTCCTTGGTGAAGCGCCAGGTGGGAACCTTTGAGCGCCACACAAAGGTAAGCACTGTGCCCTGGCCACCCACTTCTCCCTTGTTTGCCTCCCTAGAGCGCCATCTCAAGTTTTCTCTTTTCTCCACAGGGCATCGGACGGAGAGTGATGGAGCGCCAGGGCTGGGAAGAAGGCCAAGGCTTGGGCAGCCAGTGCTCAGGGGTGCCCGAGGCCCTGGATAGTGATGGCCAGCACCCCAGATGCAAACGTGGATTGGGGTGAGTGGCTGAGGAACCTCCCCGAGTGGACCACACTAGCCTTTCAGCTGTACTGGGATTTTCTTGTGGTGTCAACATTATTGCCAGAGAAGCTTAGGGATGGACTCCAACAGAGAAGGAAGAAGATCAAGCACATATTTTTTGTCACATTTATTTATTATTTGCTTTTTGGGTCATACCTGGCGATGCACAGGGGTTACTCCTGGTTCATGTGTTCAGGTATTACTCCTGGCAGCTCGGGGAACCATATGGGATGCTGGGAATCAAACCCGGGTCGGCCGCATGCGTGCAAGGCAAATGCCTTACCCACTGTGCCATCGCTCCAGCCCTATCTTTTTGTCACATTTAAAATCCTTAATCCTTGATCCCATCGTTGATCTGGAACTGTCATTCCCCTAATTTCCGGAGAGATAGTACAGCAGGTAGTTGCATGCAGCCAGCCTGGGTTTGATTCCTGGCATCCCATATGATTTCCCCAAGCGCCACCAGGAGTAATTCCCGAGTGCAGAGCCAGGAATAACCCCTGAGAATTGTTTGGTTTGACCTCCCCACCCCCCAAAAAAAGTAGGAAAACCCAGCAGATTTGAGGGGTTTAGACTTGTTGCTGTTAAGAAGTCTCTCTAACAGTGGTGCCACTTTTACTCTCTGCCCTGTTTAAAAGCAGTCAGAGGTGGGTACACTGGTGATGATGTGATGTTAGAATTATATACCCAGGAAACACCATTAACTAACAATATCATAAATTAGGGGTCAGAGCAATAGTGCAGTGGGTAGGGCACTTTCCTTGCATGTGGCTGACACGGGTTCAATTCCTAGAATCCCCCACTCCCCACCAGGAGTGATTCCTGAGCATAGAGCCAGGAGCAAAATTAAAAAAACGGTATCATAAATCAGAGCTCCTCAATCAAAAAAAATAATGAAAATAGCATGTTGACACCATCAGTGGAAGAATAAGGGGCTGGAGAGTAATATCCAAATTTAAAAGTTTTTATTTTGGGACAAACCAGATATGTATTAGCTTCTTTCCTGTTTTCTCAGTGGCTTCACTGAGTTATAGAAGCCTTCTCACTGAGAGCCCTTTCTTCTTTTATCCTTTTTTCTTTTTCTTGGTGGGAGGAGGGCTCTATACCCAGAGGTGCTCAGGGCTTGTTCCTGATTCTGTATTTAAAGATCACTCTTGGTGGTGCTCAGGGAACAATATGCAGTGTCAGGGATCAAACCATGTATGCAAGCACCTTAAATTTGTTCTATCATTTCTCTGCCTCCACCGAAACTTGCCACCTTTTTTTTTTTTTTAAATACAGGTATCATGGAGAGAAACTGCAGCCATTTGGGCAACTGAAGAAGTCCCGTGGAACAGGGTTGGGGCTCATCTCCACCATCTATGATGAACCCTTGCCCCAGGACCAAGGGGAGTCGCTGCTCCGTCGCCAGCCACCCACTAGCATGAAGTTTCGGCCAGACATGGCTTTTGTGAGGGCTTCCAACCATGCCTGGGAAAGCCCTTCAGAGCCGGAATGACATCTTTGGGGGTCCTTAGTATGGATCAAACTGGACAGTGCTGTGTGACTTTATCCTCCACTGAAGTGTGAAAAGACTGGAAGCAGCTTGTTCTGGGTGCTTCTTTCTGAATTTGCCTTCTAGCTTTCTACCTCCAGGTCATTTTGTTTCTTTGGGTGCCACACCTGGCGATGCTCAGGAGTTACTCCTGGCTCTGCACTACAAGGGATCACTCTTGGTGGTGCTTGGGGATGCCAGGAATCCAACCTCGGTCGGCCTAGTGCAAGGCAAACACCCTATGCACTGAACTATTGCTCCGTCCAGTCCAGGAAGTTTTTACAGAAAGCCTCTTCCGCTCTACTTCCAGATTAAGGATTATTGACTTCTCTTTGGTCTCCTAACCCTATTTCCTGTTTGTGGGGACTAGACCCAGTTTGGCTCGGTTTGCTCCTCCTGTACCTGGAAAAGTCGTATTAACTGTGTTTATAAGAACCGCCTTCCCTGTGGCTGGTGTTAAGAGTGGATCTCCATGAAAAGGAGGTGTACACAGGAAGCATCATCATAAATTAGGAGCTAGAGCAATAGTGCAGTGGGTAGAAGAGAGATTTATGGCGCTCGGTAGACATGGTCTTGAATCAGGACTCCAATATTTGTACTATATGTATCTTCTGGCTAAGCTCAGCTGAGAGGTGGAACTGTGGAAGGTGGCCCAGATCTGCCACCTAAAGAGAGATAATAAATTAAGTTTACCACCGGGTATTTGTTACTAACTGGACCTGAAGAGAACGTGGAGGAAGATTCCCCACCCGCGCGGGTGAGCCACGGCCCCGCCCTTCCCTCGCCAGGGAAGCGGCGTGACGCTGGCCACGCCTCTCAGCGCTTGCGTCACGCCTGGGGGCGGGACTTCCTTTCGACGCCTCTCCGTTTCCGGCGCGGTCTGGATACCGGTGCTGGTCACATCAGTGTCCAGCTACCGGTACGTTCCTGCTGTGCCGCTCCGGGGGGGTGTCCGGCGCAGCGGCGGGCATCCGGCGGCCGCCCGTGTGACCTCCCCGCCGAGCCCACCTGCTCCGCAGAGCGCCCTGTGGCGCCCATGGCGGGGGCCGCCCCGGCCACGGCCTTCGGGCAGGCGGTGATCGGGCCGCCGGGCTCGGGGAAGACCACGTACTGCCTCGGCATGAGCGAGTTCCTGCGCGCGCTGGGCCGGCGCGTGGCGGTGGTGAACCTGGACCCGGCCAACGAGGGGCTGCCCTACGAGTGCGCCGTGGACGTGAGCGAGCTGGTGGGACTAGGCGATGTGATGGACGCGCTCCGACTGGGGCCCAACGGCGGCCTGCTCTACTGCATGGAGTACCTGGAGGCCAACCTGGACTGGTTGCGCGCCAAGCTCGACCCCCTCCGAGGCCACTATTTTCTTTTCGACTGCCCGGGACAGGTGGAGCTCTGCACGCACCACGGCGCGCTACGCAGCATTTTCTCCCAGATGGCGCAGTGGGACCTCAGGGTGCGTCTCGGGTCGGGCAGGCCCCTTTTGCAGATGGAGAAACTGAGACAGACAGGGAGGAGGATGTTTGCCACGCCTCCATGTCACACAGCGAGGTAGGGGCCTAGTGGCTTTGGAGAAAAAAAAGGTGTGAGTTCGGATTCTGACTCCCGCTGACTAGCTGTGTGGCCCTGGGTAAGTCAGATTTATCTGAACCTCAGTTTTCTCGTCTGTAAAAGGGTGTTATTGCCCAGTTTGGGATTATTTGGAACATGGTCATCAGAGGGGTTATGTGGAAAGTGGCACGGTGATTGTTGCAAATTCGTGGCTAACAATAAGTGGAAGAATGAAATGGGGTGGGGGTGGGGGCCAGGAGCCATCCTACAGAGAGTAAGGTACTTACTTGCCTTGCACCAGGGGATCTGGATTAGATTCATTCTTGGCGTCCCATATGGTCCTTCCGATATTTAAAAAATATAAAAGAATGAATTAGAGTAGATAACCTAAGGGTTTGGAATGCATGGTTGGCCTGCTTTAATTTCCTATAGCATGATTCCCTGACTTCTGCAGGTATCAATCCATGAGTGCATCAGGCCCACCCAAAATACTGCTAAGTGTGGTTCCCAAACAAAAAGGAGCCAGTGCAGTGGGAACTGCCTATTTCCATCTGGGCACAGTTAGTAAGAGGCATCTTGCAAGAAATGCTTCTTGGACTGGAGATAGTGCGGTTAAGGTCCTTGTCATGTTTGTATCAGACCTGTGTTTGATCTCAGTCATCACCTGCCGTGATCCCTTAATACAGCAAAAAGAGGAAAGCTTAATAGCTGCTAAATAAGGAAGTGAGTGCAACCATTTGAATGGAACAGAAGCAGAGGGGGACTTGCCAGGAAGTTTGCACTCTGAATTCAGAAGTCACTAATCTGGGGAGGGGACAGGTTATGAGGGGTCCTGCCCCTCCCAGCCACTCTCACCCTGTCTCTTGCTCCCTCCCAGCTGACTGCTGTCCACCTGGTGGATTCTCACTACTGCACAGACCCGGCCAAGTTCATTTCGGTGCTGTGTACCTCTTTGGCCACCATGCTGCATGTGGAGCTGCCCCATGTCAACCTTCTCTCCAAGATGGACCTCATAGAGCACTATGGGAAGCTGGGTAAGAACAGCTGATCCAGGCAGGAGAGGAGGGCAGCAGTGATGCAGAATGAATTGGAGAGGCTGCTCGGGGCCCGAGCATGGCCTGGTGATACTAGACACAGGCCCCTGTCCATTTATTTGGTACCACTCTCTACAAGATACTGGGTTTGGGGGTGTTGGGAGAGCTTGTATTTCTTTTTTTTTTTTAATTTTTATTAGTGAAGCACCATGAGGTGCTCCTTGTATTTCTCTCTCTCTCTCTCTCTCTCTCTCTCTCTCTCTCTCTCTCTATTTATTGAATCACTGTGGGAAAAGTTACAAAGCTTTCAGGTTTAAGTCTCGATCATGTAATAATCAAACACCTTTCCCTTTACCAGTACTTATTTTTCACCACCAAGAACCCCAATATACCCCCCCCCCAACCCTCCCAATGCCTGTGAGGCAGATGAATTCTACTTAATTCTCTATCTACTTTGATTACATTCATTATTTTGACAAAAGATGCACCATTATTGTTTAGAGTTTACATCCAACAATCAGAACTGTTGAAAAGGCATTGTGAAATAATTTATTTCCTACAACTGGTTATGAGAACCATATAATACTGGATTTTAGATTTCTGACATTTTACTTATTAAGCCTGGAGGGATTTCTGCCGAGAGCCAGATAATTATGAGATTGGTTTTTGTGGCTCTGGAGCCATGGCCGTGCCAGAGAGCCGCTCATGGGGGGCAACTCGTGACCTCAGTAGGGTGTGAAGGACGAGCCAGGAACGCCCCCTCTCCTATGAGGTTGCATTTGCCCTGTCACTGCCAGCTCATACCTGGCTTTCCAAAAAAGCCCCCATCCCAGATGTCTGTGTGATATCCTTGGCCTTTGCAGTCACCCTCATATCTTACTTGCAGGTCCCAAATGGCATTTGAAGCCCAGAGATCTTATATGAATACCCTGTATCCCTGGTCCAGTCACACAGCTAGTATGTTATTGGAGATGAAATCTAAACCCAGGGGCCAGAGCAGTAGCACAGGGGGTAGGGCTCTTGCCTTACATGCAGCCGACCCAGGTTTGATCCCCAGCGTCCTGTACGGTACTCTGAGAACCACCAGGAGTGATTCCTGAGTGCAGAGTCCCCCCTTCCCCACCCCCCCCAATAATGCAAAGAGAAAAAAAGGAATCCAAACCCTGAGGAGGGCTGGAGCGATAGCACAGCTGTAGGGCATTTGCCTTACAAGCAGCCAACATGGCCGACCCGAGTTCGATTCCTCCGCCCCTCTCGGAGAGCCCGGCAAGCTACCGAGAGTATTCGATATGCCAGACACAGTAACAACAAAGTCTCCAATGGAGACGTTACTGGGCCCGCTCGAGCAAATCGACGATCAACGGGAGGGCCTTTACCTTTACCTTTACCTTATTTTGAGGGGGACAGGCGCACCCAAGTGGTATTCAGGAGGCCACTCCCAGTGATGGTCACCCTCGGGTGGTCAAGGGTCAAGGCTGCAGCCCTGCAGTGCCAGGGACCACCCTTGTCACACAAACGATGCTCGGGGTTCTCTGGGCTTTACCCGGCAATGCTTGGGAGCCATGTATTGCTGGGGATCAAACCAAGAATCAAACGTGAACGAATCTTGCTCTGTCACCCTGGCCTCAGTATTAAGGTTCCTAAGTCAGGGAGACGCATCTGTCAGATAATTCAAGACCAGGACATTTTCATGTAGGCAGACTCAGGTGTCAGTTTCTAAGTAGAAGTAGGAATTAAGGGGCTGAGGCGGGAAGCGTCTGTGCTTCTCTGACAGCCTGAGTCCCGGGCTCCTTTTGGGACAGACCTGCTGAGTAGCCCAAGTACTTGTTTATTGGACAGAAGTGGACCGCGCTGAGCATCCCACCTTCCTGTCCCTGTGGCAAGTTTGTGTTCGTAGAACTGACTCAGGGTCCTTGAGTCAGCCGGTCTGGACTTTCCTTGTACATAAGATCCCTAACCCAGAAAGAAAGTGATTTACCCAGGCGGTCACCCTGGCCGAGTGCAGCAGTCATGCCGTTTGCAGCGTAGACACAGTCTCCATGTTGTGTGTGCAGGCATTGGGACTGGGGGCTGAGACTGTCTATTCAGTGTCATTGTTACTATGATCAGTCTCTTCTCGGTGGTTTAGACCACTTAGCCCTCGCATAGCCCCTCCAGGTGGGAGGGCCAGAGGTGAAACCAAGTAGTCTTTGTTAGAGTTTATCTCAGCAAATACTGTGTGAATGAAGGCATCCAGAAAGGCAAGGGAAGGAAGAAGACATGCTCTCTGTTTTGTTTGTGTTTGTTGGTTTGTTTTGGGGCCCCACCCATCTGTGTTCAAGGCTTACTCCTGGTTCTGTGCTCAGGGATTACTCCAGAGTGAGACTGAGGACTGAGGGGGGAAGGGGGCGGAGACTATGGAGATACAACATATGCCATGCCAGATCTAACTGGATTATCTGTGTCTGCTGTTTGCAGGGCAGATGCCTTCCCCACTATACTATCTCCCCAGCTCTATCCTCACATCTTTTTGTTTGTTTTTAGGCCACCCCTAACCCTCACCCTAACCCTAACTCCCCAACCCTAACCCTTACCCTAACCTGGTGGATTGAACCTGGGTCAACCGTGTGCAAAGCCAACACCTTACCCGCTGTACTGTCGCTCCAGCCCCCATGTCCTCACATCTTTAACGTGATCCAGCTTTTTCTGAATGTCACTCCTCTCCTTAGCCTTCAACCTGGACTACTACACAGAGGTCCTTGACCTATCCTACCTGCTTGACCACCTGGCTTCTGACCCTTTCTTCCGGCATTACCGGCAGCTGAATGAGAAGCTGGTGCAGCTCATTGAAGACTACAGCCTGGTCTCCTTCATCCCTCTCAACATTCAGGTACTGGCAAGTCAGAGGTCTCATCTCCTTGTAACCTTCCCAAGCCAATGATTATAAGAGATTTGCAACTTAAGTGCATGTGGGTTCAAACAGTAGTCTTTGTTCTGGGTCCATTGGTGTCATTTGGTCCCCTGGATTTCAGGAGTAGGGGTGGTACTGGGCAGGATTCGTTACAAAGATGGGCCAGACTTCTCTGTTCTGTGCCACAGGAGCCTCTCAGCACAGATACTCTTCCCGGTGTGGAGAGGGAGGCTGGGAAAGACTCATTCCTTCACTGTGGTGCTGTGCTGACAGTGCAGAGCTATGGTCGTCCCTCCCCGGCACCCCTCTCTGTCCCTGCAAAGACATAGACATATGTTAGAGAAAGGATTGTACTGTGAATAGACTCGAGTGCACTTAGCTTTTTCTTTTTTAGTGTCACACATTTTTACTCTAAAATGAAGGGAGGGGCCGGAGCAACAGCACAGTGGGTAGGGCATTTGCCTTGCACACGGCTGACCTGGCTTCAATTCCTGGCATCCCATATGGTCCCCCGACACTGCCAGGAGTAATTCCTGAGTGCAGAGCCAGGAGTAACCCCTGAGCATTGCTGGGTGTGACCCAAAAATAAATAAGTAAATAAATAAACCACTAAAATAAATAAATAAATAAATAAAATAAAATGAAGGGAAGGGAAGGGCCAGAGCAATAGTACAGTGGATAGAGCGTTTGCCTTGCATATGGCCAACCCATATTCAGTCCCTGGCACCCTATATGGTCTCCTGATCGTGCCAAGAGTGACCCCTGAGTGCAGAGCCAGGAGTAAGCCCTGATCATTGCCGATTTGTGATCCACTCTCCACCAATATATATATAGCTTTTTAGAGGCCAAAACGATTGTACAGTGGATGGGGTGTTTGCCTTGCACATGGCCAGCTTGGGTTTCATCTCTGGCATCCCTTAATGGCCCCATGTGCCCCCCAGAAGCTTTTCCTGAGTGCAGAGCAAGGATTAACCCCTGAGAACTGGGTGTGGCCCAAAACCCTTAAATGAGGGGAAGGAGAGATGACTCCGCTCTGAGAGTGACGCAGAACACTGGGTGAAGCTCCAAACAAAGAAACAAAAGAATAAAGTGAAATGAGGTGAAACTCCCACTTACTAAGACCACTCGGCTCATCTGCCCCCACTTTGTCTTGATCTGCTCTTTCTCGTGCTGTGATGTATGTGCTGCTGCTAACCCTGTTCATTAGCAGAGAAGGGGTTCCTTCCGGGTATGATTTTGAGTGCCTGTAGTTAGCTAGGTACTGTGCCAGGGAGATCTGTGACAAACACATTTCTGACCTCAGGGACACAGTCAAGTAGGGGAGTCAAGGTATTCCCAGGCATCAATACTGTGATAGGGTGAGAGCTGTGGAGGAGGAAGCTGGGGTGTGCACAAGGGAGAGTTTCTGTCCGAATTTAAGGTCAGGAAAGAGGGAGGCAGCCAGACCTCTGAGGACACACACTGCTCTCTGGGCTGAGCATACCGTGTGAGGTGAGATCGAGGGGGCGTTTGGAGATCACAGTAGTAAGGTACAGTCCTACCTTGATTCCACCACACTGTATCACTCACAGCTGTTTTTCTCCTCCCCTTTCAGGATAAGGACAGTATTCAGCGCGTCCTGCAGGCTGTGGATAAAGCCAATGGCTACTGCTTCGGGGTTCAAGAGCAGCGAAGCCTAGAGGCCATGATGTCAGCTGCCATGGGAGCCGACTTCCACTTCCCCTCGTATCCTTACTCACAGGGAGCCCCGGCAATGGTCTTGTCTGGCCTGGCTGATTTCATGTGCAAAGCTGATCCTGGAGAAGGCTTCAGGATCGGTGGTACCTGCGGACAGGCAAGGATTTTTATTGGAAGGAGCAGTAAATACCTCCCTTCAAAAATGAAAAGGCAGATACTGGGGAGACAGCTCCAGAGCTGGAACACATGCAGGCATGCTCACTGTCACTGTCACTGTCCTCCCATTGTTCATTGATTTGCTCGAGTGGGCCCAGTAACGTTTCCATTGTGAGACTTGTGGTTACTGTGTTTGGCATATTGACTACGTCACAGGTAGCTTGCCAGGCTCTCCAAGAGCGGCGGAGGAATTGAACTCTGGTCAGCCCTGTCGGCCGCGTGCAAGGCAATTGCCCTACACACTGTGCTATCGCTCCAGCCCACAGGCATCCTCAAGGCCCTGAATTTGAACCCCCGCACAGCATGCCCCCATCAGCATCTCCCCTGCATCACTGGTTTGGCTCTGACGATCTCCACTGCTGGACCCCAGCACTGAAGCATCAGGTTCACTCACACAGGTTGGCCAGCTGTCACCAGGAGTGTTACCTGAATGCTGTTTAGGAGGAGCACGCCCCCACCCCCCAAAAAAAAAAAGACATGGAAGAACACTGATCACTGGGCAAGCTGTAGGGGTTCAGTTTGGTACAGGAGATTAGTAGTGCAGTGGAAGTCTGAAGTGCCTTGCTAAGGAGCTGTGGGAGACAGCGGGACAGAATACTACGGAGTGTACCTTTTTAAGAGGCCCCTCCAAGGTGGAAAATGCATTTAAGGACTATGTTTGCAGCAGAAGAGTTTCTGCAACCTAGGTGAGGAGAGATGAAACTTAAGTTGTGAGAACAGGAAAAAGGGTGCAGGTTGGGGAAATTCTAAAGGGGCTAGACTCACAATTGGTGTCTAGATGGTTATGGGATAGGTGGAGGTGGAGCAGATGCCCCAGGGGTCTGACTTAGCAGTCCAAATGGTTGTGTTGTCACAAAGGCAAGAAAGGGAAGAGGTGGGGCCAGAGCAATAGTTTAATGGATTGGGCGATTGCCTTGCATGTGGCCAAGGGTTCAATCCTAAGGACCACATGTAATTCCTGAGTATTGCTGGGTATATTCCCTGCTCCGGGGGAAAAAGGAAAGAGGAAAGAACAGGCTTGTCACCTGGATGGGAGGGATGTGAGCTGGCAGATGTATGGCCTTTGAGAGGGACCAGGGCTATCTGGGAGGCAGCTGGAAATAGAGCTGGTTTAGTTAGCCTTTGGGGTGGAGCACAGGCCTGTAGGGGTGTCCCTTGGTCCCAGAGGCCTAATGGGAGGCAGGCTAGGGAGGTGCAGGCCTTGCGGGCTGATAGTTTCAGGGACTCAGCATCTAGACAGGACTGAGACAGGTGGGCTCCAGGGGGGCTTGGGGGCAAAGGACAGGCGGTGGCCAGCGCTAGTAACTTTTATCCAGCCCTTTCACACGTGGGAGAGAAAGCACTCAACTTTATAACAGTCACAGCCAAACAGAACTGGAACGAGGCCCAGGAGCTGTGTCAGGTGCTGTGGGCAGGGTGGTTTAAAGAGGGCGGGATACTGGGCACCTTGTTCCATTGATTCTGAGTGACCTGCAGGGCTCTTGCACAGAAACAGGGCGTTGAATCTGGGCAGTATGAAGCTGGGCACAGGCAATGAGTGATCAGAATAAGGGCAAGATGGGCTGGGCGAGTGGATCCCTAAGTCTGACTGACCATCTGAGGTCGGCTACCTGCTCCACTCAAAGGATGTCACTTGGTCCTTGTTGAGTCCCTCTTTTTTTGGCTTCTGGGGTCACATCCAGCGATGCTCAGGGATTACTCCTGCCTCTGCATGTCTCTGCACTCAGGAATTACTCCTGGCGGTGCTCAGGGGACCATATGGGATGCATTTTATTTTATTTGCTTTTTGGGTCATACCCGGTGATGCACGGGGGTTACTCCTGGCTCAGGAATTACCCCTGGCGGTGCTCAGAGGACCATATGGGATGCTGGGAATTGAACCCGGGTCGTCCACATACAAGGCAAACGGCCTGCCCGCTGTGCTATTACTCCAGCCTCTCAGTCCCTTTTTCAAATTATCTTTTGGCCTCCCTGGAAATGTTTGCTGGACCACCAAGCCACACTGGAGGGGCATGCAATGCAGGGGATTGAACTCAGAGTCTTCTGCATATAAGGCTTGTGCTCCAGCCCTGTGAGCACTCTCCCTGTTCCCCAGCCCCCTTTTATGGAGAAGGCTCTGGGGTCTCGGAGAGTGTCCGCTCACAGGATGGAACATGGATGGCTCATCCCTCAGTTTTTGTGTCTGATTTTCTGGCATTGGAGTCATTGTCAACCCAGACTCTCACAAGGCAGCTTCAGTCTCCGTTGTCCGTAGCATTGTAAATCTTTTTTTTTTTTTTTTGTGAATCTGATTTGTGTTTGCCTTTGATCTGCCTGCTCTCCAGAGAGGCTGAAGAAACCCTGTGGCCCAAGCAGAAATTCACTGTTTCCTTTGAGCAACCGTGAGCTCCCTCCCTGGCATTAAAGAAAAGTCACCGGGAGCCGGAGTGATAGTACAGCAAGCAGGGGGGTTGCCTTACAGCTGACCCTGGTTTGATCACCGGCAACCCATATGCTCCCCTGAGTGATTCTTGAGCATGGAGCCAGGAGTAACCCCTGAACATCACCAGGTATGACCCAAAAACCTAAAACAAAGGTCACAAATACTTGTGCACCTGCAAGGTGCCTGGTGCCATCTTAGACACTTTGTTCTTGTTATCTCATTTGACCCTCACAACTCTTAATTTTTATTTTTTGTTGTTGTTGTTTTGAGGCCACATCTGGTGATGCTCAAGTGTTATTCCTGCCTCTGCACTCAGGAATTATTCCTGGTGGGACTCAGGACCATATTGGATGCTGGGGATCAAACCCAGGTCGGCTGCATACAAGGTAGATGCCCTACCCGCATCACTATCATCCTGGCCCCAACAGCGGGGAGGTGAAGGCCACACCTAGTACTTCTCATAGGCTACTCCCAACTCAGTGAATGGGGAACTATGTCCAGCAGTCCTGAGGCCAGGCATTGAACCTCCACACCCCTCCCTGCAAAACAGAGTTCTCTAAGCAAAATTCTCCCTTCTCCCCACCTCCAGTCAGAGCCCCAGAGCATTCGCATCACACAGCTGTGAATTAGCTGCCTCTGCACCTATGATCCTTGGCAGCGTGGGGAACAGTCAGATACCAGAGCATTTGGATTGGCGTATCCATTGTTCCTGGGGCTTGAAGTTATCAGAGGTGGGTAAGGGGTCTGCCAGGTGTGACAGCAACAGGCATGGGTAGTATTCAGATCCTGCCCAAACTTGTTGCTCTTTCTTAGGTTATCGCCTTAACATACCCTTCCTTAGCACCCTGGGCCTCCAGGAGAAGTACCTGGCCTCCTCAGATCAATCTGTGGAGCAGGAAGCCATGCAGCTATAGCAGCAAGCTGAGCTCTGGAGAGCTGTCATGGCAAGAAGCCAGCGCTCGGGTCTGAGGGAGGCAGAGCCAAGGACGCAGGCCACAGCCAGAGCTGGAGGACTATGAGGATGTTCAGCCCAGCAAAAGACTGCTAACCAAAAGACCCCGGGCCCAGCAGAGCGACCGCCAGATCTTTATCACCCTCGGTGCTTCGAGCTCTGGGGGCTGCTGCCAGGATTGCCGCAGTGACTACACTTCCAAACTTCATGGAAGAGAGGAGAGCAGGTTGATGACAGACAAGGGACCCCCACCTTCCCTGGGAGGAGCTCTCTCTCCACTCATGATGCTCCCCCAAGTACAGGCCTTACTGGGTGCTGCTATCACAGGCAACCTTTCCTCCTTGTAACATCTTAAGAACTTGGCATTTTCACTGTGTTAATTTCTTGGTTTTAATTGTTTTGGGCAAGTATTAACCTAGTTTTTCATTTATAGCAATTAAAATTTGAATGTGAAAATGATTCATATGAAGTGTAATAGAGTGATTTGAAGAAAAAGATTGAGTATATAATGTGACGTGATGGTTACTTTATATGATAGTATGGCAAAAATTAAAGGTGCTTGGGGCCAGAGTGATAGCACAGTGTGTAGGGTGCTTGCCTTGCACATGGTTGACCCAGGTTCAATCCCTGGTGTCCTAGACTGTCCCCCAAGCATCACCATGACACCATGAGCATCGCTGAGTATGGCCCCCAGACAAAGAAATTAAAAATGGTTTAGGGGCTAGGGAGATAGCTCAAAGGGTTGGAGCACCTGCTTTATATGCAGGAGGCCAATGTTTGCTCCCTGGCACCCATGGTCTCTCAAGCATTGCTGAGAGCAACCGCAAGCACTGAGCAGGGAGTGGCCCCTGAGAATTGCCAGGTGTGGCTTAAAAAACAAAAAAATTTTGTTTCTTGAAAGTGTCTTGACGATGGGAAGTACTGGAGTTTCCAGCTTTGCTCTTATAACTGCAGTTTATATTTCAACCAATAGATGGCATCCCAGGCTTATTTTCCCTCCGCAGTTGCAATCAGTAGGGTACATGTGATGGTTGTGCCAGGAGTCTGATTTGTGGATGCTCAATCCTTTTAGTACACGTGAAGGGTTTGTTCTTTAATGATTTTTTCTGCATTCAGATTCCCACAGCAATTCAGAGATGAGTAATGTTACGAAGTTTACAGAGAAGAAACACATAAATTCGAACTTTGCTTCTTTCATAGTCCGCTTTGCTGACTTTTTATGAGAATCATGAAATATCATCACTCCCATAGGAGTTGTATCCAGTCAGACAGCTGTAGAGTATTTCAAAATTATAAATTGAGGGTGACATGGTTTACTAGTGGCTTGGGCAGTTGAAGGGTTCCCTGGACTGAAGAAATAGTATAGTGGGTAGGGCATTTGCCTTGCACGTGGCCAACCCCGTTTCAATCTCTGGCACCCCAGATAGTCCCCAAGCCCTCCATGAGTGATCCCTAAGTGCAGAGCCAGGAGTAAGACTCAAGCCTCTGGGTGGTACCCCAAAACAAAACAAAACAAGAAAAATAGAAAAACCTATTGTGAAGGCATTGAGGGTCAAGGAGATGGCTTAGAGATAAGAGGATTGTCTTGCATGCACAAGATCTGGGTTCTATCCCTAGTACCTCAAAAAAGTTTCTTTTTTGGGGAGTGTTTTAATTTTTGTTCGGTTTTTGGGTTTACTCCTGGCTCTGCACTCAGGAATCACTTCTGGTGGGGCTCTGGGGGCCATATGGGATGCCAGGGACTCAACCCAGGTTGGTTGCATGCAAGGCAAATCTCTTGCCAGCTGTGGTCTCTCAGGTTCCCAAAAAAGTATTTTTTAAAGGGCCAGAGTAATAGTACAGAGGGTAGGGCATTTGCCTTGTACATTGCTGACCCAGTTTCAATCCTTGCATTCCATATGGTTCCCAGAGCACCACCAGTAGTAATTCCTGAATACAGAGCCAGGAGTAACCCCTGAGCATTACCTGGTGTGACCCAAAAACAAAAATATAAAGCATTAAGAAGCCAGGGAGTTAGTTCAAAGAACTGAAACAAGTTTTGTATGCTGGAGCCCTGTGTTTCCTCCCCAGCATCATCAATGGCCCCTGAGTACTGCTGAGTGTCTCCCCAAACCAAAAACATAATGCTAGAGATGGGATTAACTGCTTTGCCTTCCAATTTGGGCAGCTAGAAGAGAAGGCTGAAGAATCGAGGGCTCTGAGGAGGCTCCTATGGCTGGTGCAGTATATGAAAGCAGCCGACCTCCGCTCCCACGCCTGGTCACAGAGGGGATAATAACTGGGTGCTCGTTCCTCAGTCTCTTTCATCTATGAGTTCAAAGCATCTCACCCCTATTAACACTTTGCATAGTAGGTGGGGAGTAGCAATAGAACCAGCCAGGGAAACTGAGGCCAGGAGGTACAGCCTGGGGCTGGCTGTGAGTCACCTGTGGGGCCTGGAGCCCAAGAATCCTGACGCCCGACTGCTGTACAAATTCCTCATCACTAAGGGCATGAGGGTGGGTGCTGTGTTTTTAAAAATAGTACCCAGAGCTGCGGTCATGGCTTTTAATGCTTACCCCTCACTGACGCCCCAGCGTTCACAAAAGCAAACCAGTTGCAAGGAAGGCGCTGTTTAAAACTTTATGGTCTTATCTGAGCATCCTTGGCATTTAGTCTCTGCAGTCTGGAGTGGAAAGATGGGAATGATCGAAAACTTTGTTTTTTGGGCCTTCATGTGAGGCAAGGGGTTTCTGCAATAAGTAGCTTGTCTACCTCCTGAGAACAGAATCAGCTGGATACAGAGATGCCTGGGTTCCAGGCAAAGCTTGTCCAGCTTTGGGGGAGAGCATCACCCAATAGGTATGGCATGCAGCAGTTTAAAGTTTTCCCCCTCTGGGAATGGAGAGATAATTCAGTGGGCTGAGTGCATGCTTTTTTGCATGCAGGAACCCTAGATTTGATCCCCAGGATCACATGATCCTTGAGCACTTCTGGGAGCAATCCCAAACACCACTGTGTAAATAAAAACTAAAAATATTTCTGTTCAAATGCATAAATATTTTTTACTATTTCACTTTTTTCAAGATCTTAATGGGGGTTTTGGAGGGTCCAGTCAGGGATTGAACCCAGGTCTCATGCATGCAAGGCAAGGGTTCTGCCCTCAGCCCCAGCCCCAGCCCTTTTTTGCCCTCTTTTCCTGTACATACATGAGACAGCCATAGCACTAATATAACTGCTACCTGCCTGTTTCAGTTAACACAAACTGCTTCAAAATAATCCAATTTTTTAGTTATTAAAATAATTTTAAAATAGCTAATACAAACATTAATTTTTTTCCAGTTAATGCTAACTGGGGATCCAGAGCAAGAGTATAGTGGGTAGAGCGCTTGCCTTGCACGTGGCCAACCTGGGCTCAATCCCTGGAATCTCACATGGTCCCCTGAGTCTGCCAGGAGTGATCCCTGAGTACTGAGCCAGGAATAAGCCCTGAACACAGGCAGGTGTGGCCCAAATAACAAACCAAAATAACATAATGGGTTAAGTTTTCCCCTCTTTTTGGAGGGGAGATCAATCTAGAGATGATCTCAAGGGTCACTCCTGGGATTACTTGGGAGACCATATGAGATGCTGTGGATGAAATCCAGGACAGCTGTATGCAAGTGCCTTATCCAATGCCTGCACCAACTCTTCAGCTCAAAAGACCTTTTAGTGTGTATATGGTGGGGAGGTGAGGTTTGTGCTCAGGGCCCTTAGATGGTGCTTTAATTGACATTTTAGTACCTAAATCTTTGCCTGAGTCTCTATTTGTAGCATTTAAGAAAGTATTAGAGGGCCGGAGTGATAGTACAGCGGGTAGGGCATTTGCTTGCATGCGGCTGACCCGGGTTCGATTCCTCCGCCCCTCTCAGAGAGCCCGGCAAGCTACCAAGAGTATCTCGCCCGCACTGCAAAGCCTGGCAAGCTACCCGTGACGGAGTAGATATGCCAAAAACAGTAACAAGTCTCACAATTTGTTGTGAGAGGTTACTGGTGCCCGCTTGAGCAAATCGATGAACAACGGGAGGACAGTGCTACAGTGCTACTAGAGGGCCGGAGTGATAGTACAGCAGGTAGGGCATTTGCCTTGCACATGGCTGACCCAGGTTCGATCCCCAGCATCCCATATTGTGAGCACCACTAGGAGAAACCCCCAAGCATTGCCAGGTGTGATCCAAAAAGACAAAAAAACAAATAAAAAAAAGAAATGGAATAAATATTTTCCAGGTTCTGGATTTATCATGCCAAAATGTCTTCCAAAAGGCCAGAGCAATAGTACCGCAAGTAAAGTACTTGCCTTACAGGTGGCTTACCCAAGTTTTTTGCTTTATTTTTTTGTTTATTTGTTTTGAGGACAAACCTGGAATTGTTCAAGAGTTACTCCTGGCTTTGTATTCAGAAGTTATTCCTGGTGGTGCTCAGGAGTGACCATATGTTATATTGGGATCGAACCTGGGTAAGCCATGTGCCTTACACACTGTTCTATCTCTCCAGCCCCAAGGCCAACCCAAGTTTGATCCTTATCTCTGAGCACTGCTAGGAGTGACCTTTGAGTACAGAGCCAGTAGTAAGTCTGATCACTGCCAGGTGTGGCCCCCCAAACCAGAAAAAAAAAAAGTCTTCCTGACAAGTGTTTTTTTTTTTTTATTTCCTGAATCACATTTATTCTTCTCCTGCCAAGTCAAGCCTCCAAGTGGTTCCACATCGGCGGACCAGAAAAGTGTGGGTTTATACCTGAATACATCAGGGAAGGGTTCCCCTCCCACAGCACCTTGTTTTGCCCACTTCACTATACCCACCAATAGTGAAAAACCTGTGAACAACTTCAACTTCTGGGACAGAATCCACATCTGAGTGCCTTCTGAGGGGTTTCCATGCAGATCTGCCAATCAGAGGCAGTGGAAGACATGCAGTTCTGGCTCTGAACCGGGACCCCCAACAATTGGGAGTTCCTCAGGGATCACAGGTAATTGCAAAGCCTTCCAGCCTGGGGAGCCTGAGGGGTGCGGGTGTTCCTCTAAAGCCCCCTCAGTCTGTCCCTGTTGCTTCAGAATGAACAAACCGCTTTCCCGTGTTGCTGAGGTGGGGGTCCTGTGAGGGTCTGTGGGGCGAGGAAGGGGAGGTCAGTCCTTGCAATTCTGTCTTTTCTCAAGCCTCCTGGAATGGATGGAGGTAATTGCACACAGCCCAGTACTAAGTACCTCCTAACCCCTCAATTTTGAAAGCAGACCAACTGCCCAGAATCCTCATTGGAAATTCTCTAGCACAGCGAGTAGCCCGCGTCTTTCCCTGCCCTTTCTTCCTCTGGTTGCTGAGCCTGGTCGCCGAGCCCCGACCTGCCTGGCCTCCTTTTCCTGTTCCCTTAAGGAAGAGGTGCCCCAGGACCACAGATGTGGCTCAGGGTGGTCTTAGACTGAGAGGCTGGGTTGGATTGACTGGGGATTTGGGGCCAACTAAGATGGACAAAGGACTGGGGGTTAAGCTGGGCAGCAGAGTACATGCCTCCCAATTGTTAGACCTGGGGTTCTAGCCCCAGCAAGAAGGCTGGGGGCAGGGGGCAATAAATAGAAGGAAGAAGGGGCTGGAGAGAGGGTGCTTGCCTTGCACGTGGTCATCCTGGGTTTGATCCCTAGCACCCCATATTGTTCCCTGAGCAACACCAGGAGTAACCCCTGAGCATCGCCAGGTGTGGTCAAAAAAAACCCCAAAAAGGGACTGGAGTGATAGCACAGAGGGTAGGGCATTTGCTTGCACACAGGTGACCCGGGTTCAATTCCCAGAATCCCATATGGTCCCCCGAGCACCGCCAGGAGTAATTTCTGAGTGCAGAGCCAGGAGTAACCCCTGTGCATCGCCAGGTGTGACCCAAAAAGCAAAAAAAAAAAAAAAAAAAGAAGAATCCCAAACCCACATAGACCTTTACAGCATCAGCCTGCTGTGACCAGAAGCTATTTACTTTGTTTCCAATCATTTTCCTTCCATTTCTGTGGGACCAAATGCAAACAGCCTGAGACATCTAGGTGTCCTGGTGGTCTGAGACAGGAAGGAGAGAAACTGGAAATCTGGGGCCTAACTAAGGTTAAAAAAAAAAATAAGAAGTTAAATATTAGTAAAATGTTCTCAACTAGAATACAGGGTGATGTTTTAACTTTTTCTCTTTATCCAACCCCCTGGAGCAGCTGTAGAACAGATGAGAGGCCCCTTTTAAGCCATCCCAACCAGGCATAAAATCTAAAGCAGTAAGTAGGGCAGAGAATGTGGCTCAGTGGTAGGGCACTGCCTTGCATGTATGAGGCCCTGGGTTCGCTCTCTGACACCATGAAATCAATCAATGGGCTTACCTTGCAAAGAGCTCCCCTTTGCACTGAGGGTCGCCTCTTCCTCCACATCATTTTGCCAGATCCTAGAAACAGTAAAGGGAGATATAGGTATCATTTCTCCCAACTCATACTAGTGGTAACACGTTTTCTAGGTTAAGAGCAGACCTTCCCCTACTACCAGACAAGTTCAGGTTAATTTTATTCTGGATGAAGAAGGGGTAGAGGTTCCTGCCTTCTGTTTCATTTTGTTGGTGTTGGTGGGATGAGGTGGTGTTGGGATCACACCCAGTGGTGCTAGTGGCTACTTGGGCTCCATGCTCAGGGCTCTCTCCCAGCAGTGCTTGGGAGCAATGCTGTGTTGGGGAGGATCAAACAAGAGTTGGCCACATGCAAGGCAAGAGACTTAAACCCTGTATAATCTCTTCAGCTCCTTCCTTCTGTTTTAGGAAGTCTTTACTGAATACCATAATCTGATATATACCGTTTATAACCCCATATTGAAGACTGGTGCTTTTCAGAGTCTGAGATTTCCCTATCTCTAGACAAATAAGCAGTTAAATTTCCCAGAGAGCAGCAGGGAGATTGGGTGGGGTTGGGATGAATCAGCCTCTGACTCCCCCACGGTGACATACCTGTCTGCTGCCCCCACAGACATTCCTGGCTTTTGACTCAGTGGGTAGGTAGGGCCAAGGGGGTTCAAAGAGGAGGGGGGACCTACCTTGTAGAAACCTGCCTTCCTCACCCCCCACGCACAGCAGGGGTGGGGGATGGGGTAACCCTGCAAGCAGGGTGAAGAACTGAAAAGGAACAAAAGATGTAACCAGGTTAAGGAAACCTACACTTAGTAAGTGAGCCAGCACCTGGTCCACCACAGTTTGTTTCTTTAAATGTAAGACAATTCCTTTCTGCCTGCTCTGCGTGGCTTTCCTTTGAGGGCAAAATTAGTCCCTTCCTCCCTTCAGTGCTGGGGATTGAAACCAGAGCCGCAGATATGCAAGGCAAGTTATAGGGCCTGAGAGAGATTGTACAGTGGATAAAGCACTTGCCTAACAGGCGAATCAACCTAGGTTTGATCCCCAAAACCCCATATGGTCCTCTGAACACAGGAATGACTCCTGAGCATAGGGCCAGGAATTGGCCCTGAGGACTGCCAGGTGTGGCCCCAAAGCCAAAAAAAAAAAAAAAATACAAGTTATCACTGAGCTACATCCCCAGTCCTCTTTTTCCTTATTCAGTGCAGGAATTGAACCCAGAGTGACACATATCTGAGGCGTGTGTTTTACCATGGGGCCATATCCTCAGTGCAAGAACAATTTATTTTTCTTTTTGGGTCATACCCAGCAATGCTCAGGGGTTACTCCTGGCTTTGCACTTAGAAATTACTCCTGGTGGTGCTTGGGGGACCATATGGGATGCCGGGGATTGAACCTGGGTCGGCCGCGTGCAAGGCAAATGCCCTGCCTGCTGTGCTATCACTCCAGCCCCAAGAAAAATTTCTTTTGATTCTTAAAAAGTTCAAGAGGATCAGGAAAGCATAGTATTATGTGGTTCTTTTCTATCTTATTTTTAACTCATGAAACTCCAATACCTAAAACAGACATATGTGTGGCTATTTTAGCTCCACTGTAGGAAACCCTCCTGCTGGACTCCTGCCCAACTGCAGCTTCTGAGGACTCCCTGAACAGTTTGGAAACAGCTGTTGCAGTTTTAAAATCCTGGACCTTGGAGTTATACCCATTCACCTCCCCAGGTACCCAACTACTTGTAAAGCCTTGGTTATAAGGTTATTTAGCTGCTCTAAACCTTGGTCTCTTCATATGCAAAACAGGGATGATAATACATTTCTGTGAGGATTAAGAATTGAAACTATCTGCCACATAGTAGTTATCCCAACTGCTATTGTTACCTTACTGTTCTCTGTTCTCTGAAAGAAGCAGGAGTGGGCAGAAGAACATCTTGGTGCAATCAGCTATGAAATTAGCTTTTTTCTGAAAAGGTACTGGGCATGTTGATGTGTGTGATGAAGTGTGTGTGCATACTCGTGCTTGTCTTGACTTTCTGGAAGCTTCTACAAGCAGGGCATGGTAACCTGCTTGACCCCAGTGCCTTCTCTCTTCTCCTACTCCTGCGGGTCTACAGATCAAATTTGGAGTTTTGGGGGTGTGTGGGGGTTGGGCCACACCCAGCAGTGCTAAGGGCTTACTCCTGACTCTGCATTCAGGGATCACTCAGGCATCATACCTAGTGGTGCTCAGGGATTGCTCCTGGTGGTGATGGGTGTGGGAGTGTGATATATGGTGCTAGGAATCAAACCTGAATCACTGTGTATAAGGTAAGCATTTCCCTCCTTGTTAACATTCTCTCCAGCCCTTCTGAAAGGTTTGAGCTTTGAGTTTCATTTTTTTATTTCACTTTTTGGGTCACGCCTGGCAGTGCTCAGGGGTTACTCCTGGCTCTGCACTCAGGAATTACTCCTAGTAGTACTCAGGGGATCCATATGGGTGCCAGGAATCAAACCTATGTCTGCCACATGCAAGGCAAAGGCCCTTTCTGCTATACTATTGCTCTAGCCCCTGAAAGCTTTTTAATAAAGTCAAGAAAAAGTTGATTCACTGACACCCCACCTGAGTAAACAGTGTAAAAGCTTTAGAGAGGTGGGTTTTTGTTATTTGTGGTGCTGTGGTTTGAACACAGGACCCTACACATGCTACACAAATGCTCTAACACTGAGCTAAATGCCTTTTTTTTTTAAGCGTATATGGGGAAAAGTTGTAGCTTAAAGGGCTGAGCACTTGGGAGACTCAGGTTTAATGCCATACAGCATGTAGCACTGTCAGCACCCATTCCCAAAACACTGAGGTGGGAGTAACCCCTGAGCACTGTTAAGTATGACCCAAAAACTAAAAACAAGTACTGGGGAGACAGTGCAGGCATTAAGGTGTTTTCTTGCATGCAGCTGACTTGAATTTGATCCCAGGCACCAAATATGGTCTAGAACCTGGCAACACCCCCTCCCCACCACCACCCAAGTAATCCATGAACAGAGCTAAGCCGGGAACACAGTTGGGTGTGGCCTCAAAACACAAAAAAAACTAAAAATAAACAAACAAATATATAGATGGACTATGAAGATAGCTCTTAGGGCTGAAGTGCCTGCAAGGCCCAGAGTTCAATCCCTGGCATTGCCTGGCCCTGTCCCTGAACAACTTCCCACCTGGGCCTGAGGCGTGACCATACGGGTCAGCCAGTCTAAGTATATTCCCAGAGAGGCAAGGCCACTTTGATGCATGTTACTTTAGGGGAGCTTACTTCTTCCCATATAGGGCAATCATGAGTAGTGTGGGCAAGACAGAGGTTATGAGAAAAAAGAAATTCCTTTCCCCGGAACCTAACCCATTAGAGTCACCAGACCTGTATGGTAAGAGAAATGGGGTCACCTCCCAAACTGATGGGGGTGTCACTAATACTAGCCCAGAGTTTCTACCCAGTTTGGCACTCTGAAATTCAACACACTGCCAGGCAAAGCGGGAAGAAAATCAGAGCCAGCCCGCATCTCAGGGGTCCTGCCAACTTCTCGTGGAGAGTCAAAAGCTCTGCTAAGAATCCCTCAATTTTATGTCCCCGGGGTGTGACCGAACTAGGACTGGGGAACCTGATGAGGCTGGGCTGAGTTTCCCCTGATGGCCGGGTGGAGTGACCGCTTGATACCAGGCCAGCACCGTGGCGCTGTGCAGGAAGCTCTCTAGTCAGCTCTGTCAGAAAAGCTGGGACGTCGTGGTCCGACGCGCGGGCTTTTGGGCACGCAAACGCATCCCGCAGGTCCTGAATTCGGAGGTCGGCATCACCGGCCTCAAACTTCGCAGCTGACTCCCAAACACACCTTGAATCCCCACCGAGCAGCTTGGTCAAGGCAGGCTGGCAGTGCTGGCAATCGACGCCCTAGTTGGCCTCAGAACCAGTAGTTCGCCTGAGTCTGAGCCCTCGCGGTCCTCTGGGAGAGTACTCAAGGGGCCGGCGATGGGGCCTCGGGACGGGCAAGAGTGGGGGAAGGAAAGAAAATCCAGAAGGGGAACCGAGGTCCCGGGGATGAGACCGGCTTTGCGAGCTCCCACCCCGACTCCGGGACACGCTCGGGTGCAGGGCTGCCCGGACTCTCGACGGTGGTGGGGACGCCCAGGTGGCCCGCCAGCCCGGCCCAGGCCCCGCTGCCTGAGGGGATGACTCAAAGGGCGAGGACGGGCCCCGCCCCGGCCCGCTGCTCTGAGGATGCTGAGCTCTCGGGGCGGGTGAGAACTTGTCTGACTGAAACCGGGAAAGCGCCGCCCAGGCCCTCGGTGGGTGCAGGGGCCCTCCGTCGGAGAGCGCGGCGCTGAGCCGGCGGGGCCGTGGGCAGGCGGAAAGACGTACCGCGCGCGCATTTGCCTCTCACTTTCCCATTGGCCAGGCAGGCTCCGAGGGTGGGCCCTCCAAGCAGCTTCTTCCCATGATTGGGTAGCATCTGCCTTGGGCCCGCCTCCAGCCCCTCACCCCCAGCAGTAAAGGTTCGCCCGGCAGCTAACAGCTTCCTCCGCTTCCAGCAGCGACGACAAGCTAAGTTGGCTTGGACCGGCCCTTCCCATCCCGTTTGCTCCTCGTATCCGACTCGTTTCTTTTTTGTCCCAATCTCCTATCTCCGTGGGGAATTTCCCCTCTCCGCTGATGTAGGCGGTTAATGAGGCGTTACACGGCACCTCATATCGTTCTCCTAGCATCCAAGTCTGAGCCCCTGTGGAACTGTTCCCCATGTCCACATCTGGGGTGCTCAGTGCCACTGACACTGAGTGCCACTCGCCTATACCCGAGGCCTCACTAATTACCTGTCTCCTCGGATCTCAACTCCTGCCTCCCTCCCAGCTCCCCCCCTCCTTGGCCGCTTTTGCGCTGGCCCTGACCCTCCAGAGACCTGACCCGCTTACTTCTGTGCCAATCTATGAGGGAGGGCCGAGCTCCCAGCCTCGCCTGCAGTTCCCCGCCTCAGGTTCTTGCCTGCGGAGCCAGCCGCGGGTGGGGGGAGAGCGAGTCAGGATCCTAAAACGAAGGTCCAAAATCAGGGTCTCTGTAAATCATACCCCAGTCCCAGCCTCAGCCCTCCGCCAATAACCGGCAAAGACAGGAGGAGTGTCACAGGGAACTTTATTGAGAGGAAACACGGCCACACCCAGCAGACATGCTTTTCCTCTCGTTCCAGCTCTCTCTCTCTCTCTCTCTCTCTCTCTCTCTCTCTCTCTCTCTCTCTCTCTCTCTCTCTCACACACACACACACACACACACACACACGCTCCAGCCCAGTTCTCAGCCACAAGGGTGGGACACTCCTCAATTCCTAAGATCCGAAGGCAGATGGGAGTCAAGATGGGGGGAAGTGGCCAGATTGTGGGGTGGGTCTCCAAAACTGGGGTGCAGAGAGCAGGATCGGGTGGGATGGGAGCACCACAGGAAGGGGCTCCTCTGCCCCAGAGGCCTTGGCTCTGTCGGTCCTGCTCAGGGAGCTGGTTCTGAGCAGGGCACAGGGGCCTCCCACCCCTTGAGTCCTCTCTGCGGGGGTGGGGGACTGGGGAGGGCAGGGCAGGGAGACGCGGGCGGGCTCAGCTCTGGGGCTCCTCGGGAACCTCACCCCCCTCTTCCCCCGTGTTGTCGGCCGTCCACAGCGTCAGGTTGTCTCGCAGCAGCTGCATGATGAGGGTGCTGTCCTTGTAGGAGTCCTCGCTGAGGGTGTGCAGGTCAGCCATGGCCTCGTCGAAGGTGGTCTTGGCCAGTGAGATGGCCTCCTCGGGGCTGTTGGCGATCTCATAGTGGAAGACGGAAAAGTTCAGGGCCAGGCCCAGGCGGATGGGGTTGGTGGGCGGCATCTCCTTCTTGCTGATGTCCATGGCCTCCTGGTAGGCGGAACGGGCTGAGTCAATGATGCGCTTCTTGTCGTCCCCGGTGGCCACCTCGGCCAGGTAGCGGTAGTAGTCGCCCTTCATTTTCAGGTAGAAGACGCGGCTCTCGGCATCCCCGGCCTCCTTGATGAGGTGGCTGTCCAGCAGGCCCAGCACGGTGTCACACACGCCCCGCAGCTCCGTTTCCACCTTCTCCCGGTACTCTTGCACCTCAGGGCCTTTCTCTTCCGAGCCCTCTTCATGGCTCTTCTGCTCGATGCTGGACAGGACCCTCCAGGCTGCCCGCTGGCCGCCCACCATGTTCTTGTAGGCCACGGAGAGCAGGTTCCGCTCTTCGCAGGAGAGCTCCTCACCCTTCTCCACGGCGCTCTTCATGAAGGCTGCCATGTCCTCATAGCGCTCGGCCTGCTCTGCCAGCTTGGCCTTCTGGATCAGACTGGCTCTCTCCATGGCTCTGGGGACAGACAGGTGGTGGGGCTGACGGGCTGTCTCGGGACCGATGCTGGACTCTGTGCCTCTCCGGCTCTCTGGCTGCCTTTTGGCTGGGTGGCGGGGCTGGGGAGTCTGGGGAGGGGCTGAGGGCGGGACTGGAGCCGGGGCCTGCCTCCTGTCTTCTGGGTTCCCCACACCCTTTCTAGCGCTCGCTTACAGGTAGAAGGGCTGGATGGGTGTGAGTCATCGGGACAGTCAGCGGGAGGAGTTGGCCCCACCTGTGCAGGCACCTTGCCAGGCTCTGGGCTGCCCCCTCTTGGTCCCTGCTTTTGTGATATAGGTACTCCCCCCTCCCCCATCAGGGAGCCGCCCCAGTTTCCTGAGTCAGATGGGGGGAGGAGGGGCAGGGACAGCAGGCCAAGTGCAGGAGGGCAGGTTCCTAATCCTGTGGGGACACTGACCCTCTGGTTCAGGGCTCAGGGGAGTTCATTCACTGCCGACCCATGACCTAACTTATCTCTGAGAGGGGCAGGTGTGTGACTCCTGCTTAGGGTTGAGTCTTGCCCATGGTGGGTCACAGCTAGCAAGTCCTGTGCATCCGACCTCCTTTGGCTTCTCTCCCATTGAGGTTTCTGAATTAGGGGCTCCAGGTTGTTTTAGAAGAAGCAGACTTCTTCCACTCTACCCGGAATGGTCCTATCTCCTAGTCCTTACTGGCCCCCAGGGTCCTGTCCCCTTTCAGCTCCCATAATGCACAGTGGGTAGCTTTCAGGGTGCCACTTAATGAGGTGTTTAACGAGCGGCCTCTGACGCTCAGCCCAGCCTGTGTAATTAGTCACCCAGTAGGCTTGTTGGCCACCTTCCCCATCGCAGCACAATTTTCCCTTTCAAGTTGGTGGCCTGTTGCCACTTGTTTGAGGACTTACCCCTTGGCTCTCCATGCCAGGTCACCTGCCCCTTCAAGCCACCTGCTGTCCTGTATCAGTGGGGCTCACAAAGGGTGGGGGTGCTGGGTGTCCCACTTAGCTGCCTGACTCAGCCTGTCCTCTGTCAGAGGCTGGGAAGCAGGCCACCTGATGTTGAGCCCAGTTTGGTTCCCCAGGGGGGACGCTAGCAACCTGGGGAGAGAAGACCAAGAAAAAGGCGGGGGTGGTGACACATAACCATGTTGTTTTATGGGGCCGACTCCCGAGTGCTGCCGCATCCCTCTCCCACCTCTAGCCTGCCTCAGATGTCCTGTCCATGGCTCTCCCTCTGACCCCTGGCAGAGGCCCCCCCCCAGATGAGACTTCTCTTTAGCCAATATCTGTCCCTGTTCACTGAGGCACTGTCCTATCAGCACAGTTTCAACTAACTTTGTTGGCTGTGAGCCTGTAAGGGTGGGTTCATGCTTACCAGCCACAGCCCACGTGGGCCCGGGGTGGGGTTCCCCTCCCCTGGGATACAGCCAGTTTCATCTTGATGGAGCCAGGGCCATCTTACAGGCCTGTTGTTCCCAGTTCTTCTTGGTGTCTGGACACTCTGAGGGGTCCTTGGTTCAGAATTCAGTGGGCCGGAGAGATAGTAGAGTGGGTAATACATTTGCCTCGTGTGCACCTAACCTGGGTTCAATTCTTGGCACTCAATATGGTCTCCTGAGCACTGCCAGGAGTGATTCCTGAGAGGAAAGCCAGGAATACTGAGTACCACCAAGTGTGGCCTAAAATTAAAAAAAAAAAAAAAAAAAAAGAACTTAGGTCCAAAGATGAGTTCTGGCTCTTTGAGGGTTGTAGGGAACATATTTGGGCTGATACTACAAGTTTGCCAAAGCAGCAGAAGGGATTTTAGGCTTTTTGTCCCCAAGGTTTTGCTCAAATTGGAACTTAGGCACATAAAACAATGGGAAGAAGACACAGTGACATGCCAATATGCAGATCCAGCTTTCATCCGCAGGCTGCGGGGATCTTGAGCACAGGGTCTGGGGACACCTAGGTTGGCTGGGGTCAAAGGAAGATCCTTGAAGGTTGAGAGCCTGCATGTCCTGGACCTTTTTTTTTTTGTCCTGTACCTTTTTTCTTTGTTACTGACATGGAGTTACTAAAAGTGATCATGTCTTTTTCTATAATAGTCTAGCCTAATATCCCTCAGTTGGACTATGAGGGTTCATTTTTTTTCTGTTTCCCCAGCAGTGCTTAGGATCCCCCTGGGATCACTCCTAATAGGCTTGACCCAGAGCGAGAGGGACTTGGACTCACCATTTCTGATATTACCTCACCAGACAGTGCTCAGGGATCCATGTTGTGCTGGGAATTGAAACCAGAGCCTCATGCATGTCAAGCCTATGTTCCTGGACTTTGAGCAAACTCCCCAATCCCTGGATTCAGTTTTTTTTTTTTTTAAGTTTTGGGTCACACCCATGGTGCAGAACTTTGTTGTTGTTTGTTTGGGGGTCATATCCAGCAGTGCCCAGGGGTTACTCTTGGCTCTGCATTCAGGAATCACTCCTAGTGGTGTTCAGGGGAACATATGGGTTGCCAGGAATTTAACGTGGGTCAGCTGTGTGCAAGGCAAGTCCCCTAACCACTGTGCGACCACTCCGGCCATTGCTAAGAATTTCTGACTCTGCTCCCAGAGATCATCCCTGGTGGGCTCAGGGGACCGTATGTGATGCTGGGGATAGAACCCAGGTTGGCATGCAAGGCCAGTGCCTGCCTGCTGCCTTCTCTCTTCAATTCTCAATTCTCAATTCTTTTCTTCTTTTTTCTTCTTATTTTCTTCAGTTCTAAATTTTTTTTTTTTTTTTTGCTTTAAACACCCTACCCGCTGTGCTATCGCTCCAGCCCCAGTTCTAAATTCTTAAAAGGTGTCGTGGCCTTAATCTGTGATTCTATTTCTCAAAGTGTGATAATGCAGTCTTATACAGAATGACTTGATGGAAAGTGCTTGGGAGCATGGATTGTAACCATTATGTGATCAAATCTAGCCAACTTTATTTTTATTTATTTTTGGGCCACAACCAGTAGTGCTCAGGGCTTACACCTAGGCTCTGTGCTCAGGGATTACTCTTGGCAGGCTCGGGGGATTTTATGGAGTGCCAGGGATCAAACCTGGGTCAGCCACATAAAAGGCAAATGCCCTACCTGCACTACTATCACTCTGGTCCCTAAAATCCAGCCACCCTTAGTGCTACAGACACCTACGCCCAAAAGCTTAACATGGTTCTATGAAGTGAGGAAGGCATCCACAGCAAGCCTGAGCGGAAGGCCAGTACCAGTCCAGCTGCTTTCATTTTCTCTCTCTAGACAGATGGGATCACTCAACTGCCTCCACTCTCACCACAATAGACACGCAAGCTCTGGACTCTAAAGAGCCTTCTTTTGTTTTCTTATTTTTGGGCCATACCCATGCTCAGGGCTTACTCCTGGCTCTGTGCTCAGGGGGTCACACTCAGGGAATTGTTATGTGGTACCAGGAATCAAACCAGGGTCAGCCACATGCAAGGCAAGCCCCCGATCCTCTGTGCTATCTTCCCAGTTGGGTCTTTTTTTTTAAGTTTTTGGGCCACACCTAGCAACGCTCAGTGGTTACTCCTGGTTCTGTACTCAGGAATCACTCCTGGCAGTGTTTGGGAAACCATATGACATGTCAAGGATCAAAACTCAGGCTGGTTGTATGCTAGGCAAACACCCTACCCGCTGTACTATCACTCTGTCCCTCAGCCGGGTCTTCCTTTGTCCTGACATGCAGCCATGGGAGGAGTTCAGAAATCCCAGAATCTCAGGGTCCTGGAAGATAGGGCTGCTGCAGGCCTGGGTGTTGTGGGGCTACTTGTTCTGAGGGAAGGGGAATTCTTTACTCCTCAGGCAGGGAACCTGGTGGGTCAGAACTATCAGCTCCTTGCCTTCAGTACAGCCCTAAGCGAGGAGGTAAAGACAGGCCCTTGACTGCTGCTCCTCCTGGCCTGAAGCTCAGAGGTGAATCTGGGAGCCAGGCTGCCTGACACCTCTTGCCCGCTCTGGCCTGTTGATCCTGACTCAGTTCCTGTCTCAGGCCCCTCCCTGTGCCTCCAGGCGTCCATTTCCCAAGTCTAGGAGGCCTGGCAGGCAGGAGGCATCAGGCCCTGGCAGGGCATAGAGTGCTACAGTCAGCTTGCTGCCTGAGTCAGCAGGCCCTAAGAGTTCGGGCTACAGCCCAAAGGGTTTCCTCCTCCCACCTGTGGCTGTCCCACCTCGACCCTCCTGTCCTGCAGCCCTTCAACCCTGAGCTCCAAGCCTTAGGTCTCCTTGCAACCTTCTTAGCTGGGAAAAACAGCTTTGAAGGTGGCAGTGGTAGAGAGAAGGAAGCCATTTTCACCTGAGAATGGGACAGGCTTCCGATGGTACCCAAGGAACTCTGGTGAGAGGCCAGAAAGAAGTTGCTAGGAAAGTGTGTTGGAATGATGAAATGCAGGTAAGTGGGAAAGTTGGATGCCTTTTCTTCTGCCACCATCACCTCGTGCAGCTGAGTTGGCCATCCCAGCACACCCTCTGAGTCCCCGTGGGAGGGATGTAAGATCACTCTCAATGACTCAGCTTCTGAGTCTTTTCTCCTCAGTGCCCCATAGTTGGGAGAATCCATATCTTGCTGAGTACAGGCCTGAAAGTAAAGGGGAAGTTTAGGAAAGCAAACGGAACGAGATCAGGGTGTGGGGCTGTTTCGAAGCTATGTCAGGTCCCTTTCTACCTCTGGGTCTCAGTTTCTCCATTTCAACAGCAAGCAAGAGGCTGGCACAGATATCCCTAAGTTCCCTGCTGACCGATATTCTCTAATTTTTGGATTTCTCATCCCCTGCCCCACCAGGCAGCCAACAGTTTGAAATCTTGGATTCGCTGCTTTATCTTTTATGAGTTTTTTTTTCTTCTTTTTTTCGGGTCATTCCTGGTGATGCTCAGGGGTTACTCCTGGCTCTGCACTCAGGAATTATTCCTGGCTGTGCTTGGGGGCCGTATGGAATGCCAGGGAAGAACCCCGGTGGCCATGTTCAAGGCAAACGCCCTCTACCTGCTGTACTCTCAGTCGGGTCCCTATCAATTTTGATTTGGGGGTCACACATGGCAGTAAACAGGACCTACTCCTGGCTCTGTGCTCAGAGATCACAGTTGGTGGTACTCCTGATCACTCCGGGGATACTAGGGCTCGAATCCAGGTTGGCTGCATGCAAGGCAAGTGCCATACCTGCTGTACTCTTGCTCCAGCCCCCAGTACCCTTGAGGTGCTGGGGATCATGCAGTGCTGGGAATTGAACCCAGAGTTCTCACACCTCAAGCTTGCACCTGGCCCACTGTATCATATCCCCAGGACAAGAACAAGTTCTGAGGGGGCAGAATGAAGGCCGCTGGCCACCATTTTTGTGTCCCTTTCGCTATCACCTGGGTGACATTCCACAACCAGCTGGCTAGACACAAGTTGCCTGATGCTCTCCCACGCAACCCTGCAGTACCACCCCAGACCCAAAGTAAAGGCGATGTCACACGGCTAAAGATATGGCAAGAAGAAGGAAATCTTTATTTTGCTTAAAAATAAAGGTACAGGATAGCAGACAAGCAGCCCCCAGCCAGGGGGCTCAGCGAAACTTCTGGGCTTGCCCGGTTATTCCTCGGAAGAACAGGCTGTCAGTCGGCGCTAGCTCAGTTCCTCAGCGCCGAGCAGAGGGTGCCAGCACCCTCCCCACATCCGCCTACTCTCATGGTGGGGGCGGAGGGGCCGTGGGAACGGTGTCAGGCCAGCTGCACTCAGAACAGTCACCAAACTTGTTCAGCAGCGTCATCGGCATCGTCATGGCCACCCAGCCAGACAGCCCCTGAAGAAACCTGCTCAGCTTGACTGGGGTTCTGCCTGACGGGCGCGGGGGGCTGTAGGCAAGATTCCCAGTCTCCACACCTTACAGTCTCGGCAGGGGGACAGGCGTGGGCGGGCGTGTCGGCATCTGTGACCCACCCTGTGACAGCGGGTATGGCTTTCTATACTCTGGTGGGCATGAGCAGGCGTGGGGCAGAGGTCAGCCCCTGTCCCTATGGGGGGGGGAAGGGCCCTAGAGAGCACACATGGGGCAGGCTTGGGGACATAGCCTGTAGGCACAGACGGTGGCAGGTGGGCCACGGGTTAGGCAGGTGGGGGTGTTGGGTGCCTGGCTCCCCCCAGGCCCTTCCTGGACAGGCAGAGAGCGGCGGTCCTCAGGAGGTCCTTAAGCCCCCGCACACACTGGAGATCCCACAGGCAAGCACAGGGGGAGAAGAGAGAGGATTAGCAGGATTGGGGGGGAGATGCAGGACCAACGGGGTCAGGTGCCACCCTGCTTCTTCCTTCCCCACAAAAGGGCCAAGGCTCGGGCAGCAGGCAACAAAGCAGGAGAGAGAACAGGCAGGTGAGAGGAAGCCAGGACAGAGAGGAGTGACTGGGCCCGGCCCACAGGACCCCCCAGGACAGGCCCCAGCCCCTAGGACCAGGTCCACCACCCTCTCCCCACCTCGCCCTTCCCTTCCGCTGGGCACCAGCGCTGCGCTACGCAAAGCTGCTTCCTCAGTCCGGAGCAGCTGAACTGCCAGTCCCTCACCCCATCCTTCGGCTCAAGGAGAGCCCGGGGCGGGGGGGGGGGGGGGGGGGGCCCTGCCACCCCAGCACACACACAACACACGCCAGACAGATGAATGGCTCCACAGGGCGGGCGAGGCATGCGATGAGGACGAGACGGTGTGTGGGGGAAACGGCAGCACTGGCTGACAGGGAGGGACACGGTCTTACCAGCTAACCCTCGCCAAGAGGCCTGTTAGCTGCCCTCAGGCTGTGCAGGAGATGGCAAAATCCTGACAGGTGTCCTCCTGGGGGAGATACCAGAGAGGTGGGCCAGGATTATGAGATGTCTGGCTGGGCCCTGCTGCCCAGGTGTGGGGGCCGGGGAGGCTCCTGCTCTCAAACTTAGACTGGGTGGTCGGGGGTCAGAGGAGAAAGGCAGCAGGGAAGAACCTGGGCTCTCCAGGTCCTTGAGGCAGAGAAGAGGGGGCAGCCTGCAGGGCCTGGCCAAGTCCTCCCGACTTGGGCCCCAGCACACGGGGCCTGCCTATGAGTGAGCTTCCGCTGGGTGCTGGCCTGCCTGTTTGCTCTGGCACTCCGGGAGAGGGCGGGCTGGGCTGCGAGAACTGAGGGCTGCCGGCTGGGGCCTCAGCAAAGGAAGAGCAAAGAAAAACCAAACCAAAGCAAATCAACTCTTAAAAACAAAAGTTTTATTACAAGCAAGAACAGGAACACTGGCTTAGATCGAAGTGACGTGGGAATCACTGCCTCAAGCTGGCTGCCTCCCCACCGCCTGGGGCCACTACGGGCTCGCCAGGAGGACCCTAATTGACGGGGGTCCTTTGTGGCTACTTCTAAGCGGTGTGTGACCTACTGGCCTCAGGAACAAGGCAGACCAAGATACGGGGGACACTGCAAGAGGAGCCATCCCACTAGCAAGGCCGAGGACAGAGGGACAGTGTCCCATCATGCTGACATGGGATGAGAACTCCCAGCAGAGAAGTGCCCTGTGTCTGGCCCAGATTCGCTCACTCCACCCCTGCCTCTCAGCCCACCCGGCACCTTCCTCCCTGGCTTCTGGAGAGCAGCTCCCATTGGCAAAAGTGCCCTGTCCCCTTTCCTTGGCACTGGGAGTCATGCTCAGAGGGGGTGTGGCCTGTCAGAGGCAGCCGCTCTCCACAGCCATTACCCCATCCACCACACCCAGTCCCGGCCTGTCTGGGCAGGTCCCAGCAGGAAGCCTAGCCTGGGGGTTGGGTGGTGGGGGTGAGGGCAGGCGCAGTGGTGGCAGAGTCCCGAGTCACTGGTTCTCGGAGGAGGATGGGGGCTCGGCAGGGGTATGGGAGTCTCATGACCAAATGCATAGGCTCCTCGCCACCACGGCGCAGGCAGTGACTGCTGCTGGCTCCCATTCAAGGGCAGCCCTGGGAGGTGGGAGCCAGCCACACTCACACAAGAGGGCACGCTCACGCACATGCTCTTACACGCACCTGCGCCCAGAGCCAGGCCTCTTGTCCTAAACTTGCTAAAACCAACTAAGAGCATGTGCCCTGGCACTGCACGGAGAGCAATGGGGCTGCTTTTTCTTTTTTTTCTTTCTTTTTTTTTTATTTTTAAAATTCTTCCATTTAAAAAATGCTATGTAGAAAAGAGGTCTATAAAATTGTGCAAAATACCCAGCATCCGACCCGTTTCAAGTACTGCTGGCTTGTGAGCAAAACATGCCTACCCCGAGACCTGACTCAGGCAGGAGGTGGGGTTTAGGCTGGGGTCCCTTAGAGAGCCCTCCATGGCAGAGAGAGGGTAAGGTCAGGCCTTCCTAGAGTGCCACCCAGGAATCACATGGCAGCTGAGTTTCCGGGGAAGCTGGCTGCTTCCTTCTGCCCAATGCTGCCTTTTTTCTTTTGGGTCACACCCGACGTTGCTCAGGGGTTACTCCTGGCTCTAACTTAGGGATCATTCCTGGCAGGGCTCGGGGGACCATATGGGATGCCAGTGATCAACCCCGGGATGGCCAAGTGCAAGGCAAATACCCTACCCGCTGCACCATCACTCCAGCCCCGAACAATGCTGCCTTTCTACTTGCAATCCCAGCTCTATCCAACTGGGCAAGTCCAGACAGAAAAAACCAAACCCCCAAAACAACACAAAACCATGGAAGAACGAACAATGACCACCACTAAAGATTAGGCGCTGCCCCCTGGATCCAGCTGGGCCGGGTCAGGACCCCTCTCAGAGTCCCACTCATCTGCAGCTGTAGGGAAGACCTGGCATGGTCCCCTGGGAGGTCTCCGGGCTCTGCCCTCTTGTCACTCATTGGCTAAAGGGATCTAGGCCCCTAGCCACAGGAACCCGGTTTCAGGAGCAGAGGGTACAGCCAAGGAGCAGGAAGGGGGGAAGCCACGCAGGGTGGGAAATAAATAAGACAAGACTGGAGTCGGCAGCTCTGCTCCCCTGGACGGTGCGGGCGGATCCCAGCAGCTGAGTGCGGAGGGTTGGACAGGCCAGCGAGCGGCAAGGACTGAGCCGGATCAGGGGTGGCCGCCTACCATGCTGGCGTCAGGCTTGGCTCCAAAGGTGGGCTCGTCGCTTCTAACGGGCGAGGGCAACATAGCGTCGGACTGCACAAATCCTCTCCGGTCAATCAGGCTTCCAAAACACAAACATAGGGGGACACTGAGGGCCCCGCAGACCCCAGAGCTCCAGGCCAGGGCTGCGTGGCTGAGGCCAGGGAAGTCCCAGCCCTAGAGAGACTGAGGAGAAAGAGCTTCCTTCTATTTGTAGGAGGCACAAGGCCCTTGTCTTCCAGAAGGACTCTGGACAACTGCTCTTGGACACAGAATTTACTCACTATTAAATTATCCCATCTTACTGTCAGATGGTTAAGGAGGCAGGCTGCGGGGGAGGGAGAAGCAGGAGGAATGGGCGTCAGGAAACAGTCAGGATTCCTACTGTCCCATCTCCTCCCTCTCTCCCGGGTCAGGGGTGAGCATCCCGGGCAGCCAGCGTCCATGGCTATTTAACACCCGTTCTGGCGCTCTGGTGCCCCCTGGTGCCAGGATGGAGGGGAACTTCCCAGCAGGGCTGAGGCAGATGGCAACATCCATCATCCAGAGTCTGGGACACCAGCACCAGAAGGAAAGTGTTGTTCAAGCCTGGCCAAAACATTAACTGTGGTTAGCCCTGGGGGTAAGATCACGGTGACATCTCATGTGCTCATATTTTAGACTTGCTTCCAAAATGAGCACAGAATTAAAGGACAGAATTTTGTCACAGGACAAATGCCTTGAGGGCTCTCCGCAAGGAAGGCTGGGGCTGAGATCCAAGGGCATGTGTGATACTGGGAGAGACCTGCAAACACCCCAAACCCAGAGAGCTGTGCCAGGCTGGGCACCAGGACCTTGCCTGTCCCCTCAGCTTACCTGGGAGGTAGGGGGCCGCAGAGCACGGAGCAGCAGTTTGTGATAACACTTTTATGGCTGTAGGGATTGACCGAGGCCTCGCCACCCCTCTTGCTGGACCACGAGCCTTTGATCTGCAAGCAGGAAGGTCTGGGTCAGGCACCTACTTCCAACACCTGTTTCTAGGGCTGAGGCATTGAGATGGGGAAGACTGAGGAATTCTGAAGCCAGTTCTGATACGGTAGAGTTTTAAACTCAGGACGTAGTGAAGATGTAGGGGACTGCATGGTGCAAGGGCCAAACCAGGACTGAAGAACAGAGTGAGAGAGAAGCTGCCAGACAAAAACCTGTGGGTGCCCCCGCCCTTCTCTGCTCAGCCACTTAAGAGGGGCAGCAAGGGCTCAGCCAGCGGTGAACTCCGGCCCTGCCACCGACTCACAGCTATGCCAGACCCTGCTCATGTTACCACTTGCATCTCAACCTTTGTCCCACTGATACCAAACCCCCAGCAGGTCTGTGGGAGTGCGGGATGAAATCCTGCCCCTCTGCTTGAGAAAGCTACTCTGAGGCATTCAGCAGTCAAGGATCCCGTTTTACTGGGTGTTTTCCAAGCATGTCTGCTTATGATGGGTCTATCCAGCAGGACCCGGGCCGGATGGACAGGAGGCACTGTGGCCTCTTCCTTCTCTGTACCGATCCCCAGCACTAGATCCTCTGGCATACGTGGCATATTTGTTTCCTCCACAAAAATGACAGGCTGGAGTATTCAGGAAAACATTTTCTTCTATGAAACGGGACTTCTAGAATGGGCTACAGAAGTCGGAACAGATGTCCTCACTTGCTTGTTTTGTTCTGGAGATAGACCCGGTGGTGCTCAGCTGGCCGCACCCTGCCCGCTGTACTACAGTTCTGACCCCTCACTTGCTTCCCCCCACTTTCTTTTCTACAGTGTGGTCAGATCTGGTCCAGGGTTGGGCACACAGCAAATGTTCAAACTGTAGGTAGCACGGGGGGGGGGGGGGAGGGGGGAGGAGGGCAGGTGGTAGCCTGGCCGCTCTCCTTACTGAGAATATGGAGGAGGGCAGGGAGATGGCTCCAAGGGCTGGGGAATAAGTTATGCATTCGGGAGCCCTGCCAGTGAACTGTATCTCCCCACAGCCCCCCACAAGAATGCCAAAGAAACACCCTAAGTTGCCTGCCAGCGCAGTATGGTGGCAGAGCCCTCAGCCACAGCTCTGGGCAAGTGTTCCGGGTCTTACCTGCCGGATGTGTGGCCCAGGACAAGCCACTGAGCCACTAGCAAAGAAAAAGTCCCTGTCCCTTCACTTCAGAGCTGAAGGACCCAAAGAAAGCAAAAGAACTGGAAATGTAAACGAGCTGGCAGGCTATGGCTGCCAGGCAGAGATGCTGCCTCTGTAGGGTCCCAGGAGCCTGTACTGAGGGCAGAGGCAGATGTGGGCCTCAGAAGCCCGCCTGCATCACCCAGGCCCAAGCGTGAACCCTGGAGGCAAGAAAGGCGCCTGTGCGGCCCGCACCCCTGCAGAGCATGGTTCAGTGTGCTGGGAGGCCTGCTGTGGAGCCCTGGCCCTGCCTCCTAGAGGATCTCATCTAGAAGGGGGACTGCTGAAGCCCTACTCACGTCCTCGTTGGTTGTCAGGTTGGAGGCGACGAGGTAAGTGTGAAACCCTGAGAGGCCCAGGATGGACCAGATGGAGAAGAAGCAGATCACCAGCTCCAACACAGTGCGCGGCAGTCAAGGAACTGTTGGAGACAGGGAGGCCCACCCTGGCCCCGCTGGACCAGCCTTTGTGCAGCCATTTCTCAGGGAAGGCACCCAGCTGTGACCTGCCTATGGCCCAGTCACCACTTCACAACAGGATCACCTCCTGGGTGCTAGTCAGGGAGTTGGGGATCCCTCAAGGGCAGGCTGGATGGATCCAGGAAAATGATGGTAGACAGAACTGTGCCTGGGGGGCTGGAGAGATAGTACATTGGGTGGGATGTAGTGAAGATGTTTGCCTTGCACATGGCAGACCCGGGTTTGATCCCCGGAATCCCATATGGTCCCCCAAGCACCACCAGGAGTAATTCCTGAGTGCAGAACCAGGAGTAGCCCCTGAGCATCATGGGGCTGTGGCCCAAAAAGCAAAAAATAAAATAAAAAAAAAGAACTGTGGCTGGGACGGAGCTCTAATGTCCTTCCTGTGGAGTTGGGGTTCAAACCCCCAGGGCCTCTGCTGCTGAGCTACAGTCCCGGATGGAAATTGGGGTTTGAAAGTCCCCCACAGCTCATTTCAGAAGGCTCCCCCAACCCCCTCTAGTTACAGGACAAGTGAGGGGCACTGGCCAAGAGGCTTCCCAGCACGGCACCCACAGCCCACAAAGGATATCTCGCCGGTGTCTCCTTCAGAGTGGAGAGGAAGTTGATTCTCTGAGAGCCTGAAGGGGGAGAAATGGGAGCGGGCACAGCTCAGGGGGCCGGTCCCCTCACAGGCCCTGCCCCGCCACCCCCGTTCCAACCTCACCCCCACTCACGCAGTGTCAGGTGGGTGACCACACAGGTGAAGATGAAGGCCGTCAGGAAGGACAGGGAAAGAATAAACGCATAGAAGAAGCGGTAGTTCCGTCTCCCCACACAGTTACCCACCCAGGGGCAGTGATGGTCGAAACGTTCTGGAAAGAGGCCGCGGGAGCAGAGTCAGGGCCAGTGTGGCCTGTAGCTGGCCGAGGTGTGTAGCCCTCTCCTGTCACAGCTGGCACCTCCTTCCCTTCCCCTACTCAGATCCTCGACACCTGTGCTGGAGGGTTCCCTCGCCTGTGCATTCTTCCTTGCTCCTGCGCTGGTCTCCTCCAGCAGCGCCTGTGCCTGTGCTCGGGAACTCAGACTCGGCAGCACGTTGCGTGTGAGTGCGTTTACATGCTGATTTACATGGACTAGACTGGCCATAGGTAAGCTCTTCAGGGGGGACCATGTGGCTTCACAGTGAGCTGAATTCCAGGGATCAGCAGTTCCTGATACTATGATGGCACTCAAAGAAATCTTGGCTCGGAGGCTGGAGTGACAGTACAGCAGGTAGGGCATCTGCCTTACACACAGCTGGCCTGGGTTCAATCCCTGGCATCCCATATGGTCCCCCAAGCAATGCCAGTAGCCAGGAGTAACCGCTCAGCATCACCAGGTGTCACTTCCCAAAGTAAAAAAAAAAAAAATTCCTGGCTGCTGGCCTGCGCCCTAAACTCAGTACGTCACCCGATAACCTCTAGCCTGGCTTTGGAGCTGGTGGAGAAGCGGCCTTAGAGGCCCAAGTTCACAGTAGCCATGGCCCTGGGATGGGATCACCACACACAAATGAAGAAGTCCCCTGGGAGGATACGGTAGGCCCCTAGCCAAGGCTCGTGTGATCACCGGGCTGGGTGGGGCTGTTCTCGGGGATGAGCGCCACCCACTGAGTCACCCCTTGGATGCCATCAGGGTGTTCCCCAGCTACTTGCTGAGAAACGCTGAGTGGGCGCATGAGCTCACTGCCGGCCACGGTGCTCAGTCACCATGGCTCAGCTCGCCCGAACCTCCTGCAGCTTCAACCTGGTGACGCGCTCCCAGGGGCACATGGCGGCTCCTCCTTGGAGCTGTCTGGCCTCTGGAGAACAGAGGGGGATGAAAAGAGCCTCAGTTCTCCAGCAACCACTACAGCTGGGTGTCAGGGGCTCAGCGCCCCAAACTGCCAACATCCTCTCCGCCTCACAAGCTTAACCTCGGCTCTCAGGTTTGATTCCTTCCCTGCGCATCAGGCCCCTGGGTGGGAAATATTCTTTGAGGAACCAAACACTTAGAGAATCCTGCTGCTCCAGCCTCTGCTTCCTGGGATCCTGGGCCTACTAAGGGTCAGGCGGAAGAAGCCTCTCATCAGGGCCCTTCAGAGCCAGGGGAAGCAATCCACAAATCTGATAAGAAGTGCCAATGGTCATGCTCACAGGCCCGCTCTGAGGTCCCTACTCAGAGAGAGCAAGTCCAGGCTTCCTGCCCCCTCCCCCGTGTCTTCCAGGGCTCCCCACATTTCCCTGCTGTCTCCCACTCACCCACACAGTTGTCACAGACACTGCAGTGGGAGGTCCGGGGCGGCCGGAACATCTTGCAGGTGAAGCAATACTTCAGTTTCACCATCTGCCCGTTGATCATCACCTCCCGCGTCCGAGGCGGAGGGCGGTACGTGGAGCTGCCGGTGTTGTCTGGGGTGAGAAAGAGAAAGATGGAAGTGTCCAGGGCAGCCTAAGGCCAGGAGCCTCAGCTTGGGGGAGCCACTGTCCCTTGGTTCAGAAGCCTGAAAGAAATCGTTTCCAGGGGGACTGGAGTGATAGCACAGCTGGGAGGGCGTTTGCACTGCATGCGGCCAACCCTGGTTCGATTCCCAGCATCCCATATGGTCCCCCGAGCACCGCCATGAGTAATTCCTGAGTGCATGAGCCAGGAGTAAGGAGTAATCCCTGTGCATTGCTGGGTGTGACTCGAAAAGGAAAAAAAAAAGAAAGAAACCGTTTCCTGGAACTGAAAGAAATTGTTTTTAGGGAGGTAAAAGGCCACCTGAGGCAGGAACAGTGGGAAGAGTGGGGACTCCCTCCAGACACCTGCTGTGTGCCAAGCATCATGCAAAGCATCAAGCCCTGTTTGATGTGAGGGATTCCTCCACTGCCAGGGATGAGCTGTAAGACTACCAGGAAGGCTGAGAGGGTTAAGTGCATCTGAGCAGGCCCAGCTCTACATTCCAGTTTCTAAGCAAACCACTCTACAGGTGGAGATCTAGCTCAATGGACTGCCTAGAGGAGCTTCAGGCTTGATTCCTGACACCCCTGGGAGTGACTGACTGAGCACAGAACTAGAAGCAGCAGTTCCTGAGCACCATGGGGCCCAAAAGACAAAAATAAACAAAATAAGGAAACAACTCTTGGGAATCAATCAGATCTAGAATGTAGGACATCTATCTACAAGATCCCCTGCCCGGTCTTTATCGAAAGTCAGGTAACTTGGGGCTGGAGTGATAGTACAGAGGATAGGGCATTTACTGTTTGAATGTGGCTGACCTGGTTTAAAGCTCCAGCATCCCATGTGGTCCCCTGAGCACCACCAGTAGTAATTCCCGAGTGCAGAGCCAGGAGTAACCCCTGAGCATCACTGGGTGTGGCTCAAAAAAGCAAAAAAAAAAAAAAAAAAAAAACCAAAAACAAATGCCATTTAGGGGCTGCACTCAGTTTGCGAACATTCAACAACAAAACATAAGATTTATATTCTTTTTCTTTGTTTTGGGTTTACACCTGATGGTGCTCAAGGGACCAGGTTGAGCCCAAGGTCAAACTCAGGCTTGCAGATGCAAAGCATGTGTGCCAAGCACCGAGCATCTTACAGGTTAGGCTTTATATTTTTTTCTGAGCCCCTTAGACTTTGGCAAAATAAGAAAAAGAAAATGGTTGCACCTGGTGGTGTGCAGCTGTGCGGCTGTGTACAAGCGGAACAGGAGCTGTACCGACACCTGGCAAAGGGGAAACCCACGATTTCACCCTTGGGGGCTCTGGGCCTTCCAGAGTGCAGAGTTTCCTTGAGAGAGTTCTAAACATCCCCCAGGATGGTCATGTGATTCCAACAGGCACCTCCCCAGAGAGCAGCTCCAGCCTATTTGCCTCTGATGATTCCAGGCTATTCTGCCATCAGCTTTAGCACAGTGCTGTGACCAGGGACCTGAGGGTTAGAGACAGTGTACTTTCCCACCCCCCTCACCTGCACTAGGAACAGATTCCTGGGCTGCTGGGAAGGGCCTCCAGACCTCCAGAACATGGGAGACTCCCCAACAAAAGGAGCTAAGCCCCTGAACATTTTTTTAGGGGGAGGGGAAGGTGACACCTGGTGATGTTCAGGAGGTACTCGTGGTTTTGCACTCAGGAATTATTCCTGGAGGTGCTGGGAGACCACATGGGATGTTGGGGATTGAACCTAGGTGAGCCACATGCAAGGCAAACGCCCTACCCATTGTACTATCACTCTGGTCCACCCCCTTGAGTATTTCACCCTTAGAAGAAATCAGTAGAGTCTGGAGAGATAGTACAACAGGCAGCGCTTTTGCCTTGCATGTGGTCAATTTGGGTTCAATCCCAGCACCTCATATGGTCACCCAAGTCTGGCAGAAGTGATCCCTGAGTGCAGAGCCAAGAGTAACCGCTGAACATTGCCAGGTGTGGCTCCCCAAAACAAAACAAAACAAAACAAAACAAGAAACAAAAACAAGGGGCTGGAGCAATAGCACAGCGGGTAGGGCGTTTGCCTTGCACGCAGCCAAGCCGGGTTCGATTCCCAGCACTCCACATGGTCCCCTGAGCACCACCAGGGGTAAATCCTGAGTGCAGAGCCAGGAGTAACCCCTCTGCATCGCAAAAAGCAAAACAAAAAACAAAACAAAACAAAAAAACTCCTACCCATCATCAGGCAAAAAGTGGAGACACAGAGTGGGGGTGGAAGGCTCAGAGAGTGGAAACCTGCTTCAGTCACTGAGTGATGTGGGGTCTGGAGTGAAATGAACGTCTCTGAGCCCCACTTCTCTCCCATCTGTACAAGGGGGAAAGGTGTCTAGGAGCCTGGCCCACCTCCTGATGACACACCCTTGCTGGACCAGGCTGGACAAAAGATTCACATCAGGGTCTCTCTCTCATCAGTCACTGAATGGGGGGTGGGGGGGTGGGAGAATCACCTCCTAGCAGGGCTGGGAGGGGACCATGCTCCTGTCTTTGCGGAGGTAAAAGGGGCACGTGTGTGTATGCATTGCCAGAAACTCAAAGAATGATGAGAGGGGACAGGGAAGAGACATTATCTCCTTTAGTGCTGTGACAGCCTACAGGGGGCGGTGTGGGGGGAAGAACATCACTGTCTTCAGGGATCAGTTAAGAAGACTTTTCACTCAGGTGAAATGATGGACCCTCAGCATTGAACAACGCGTTTCTTAGCTGTGTGCCCAAGGCTATTCCAAGGGGACCATGACTGTAAACTGCAAAATTTGGTGGTGGTGGTAGTGGGGATGATGGCATAAGACCAGGGGACCAATCAGTAGAATAGGAAGGCCACAGGAAGGAAATGAGGTCAGAAGCAGGCCATGGGTCAGAAGCAGGCTGGAAAACACTGGGCTAGCTAGTGAGCGACAGAGCAAGGATGTGGAGCCAAGTTTCCAAAGCCAGGGCTGGAGGTCTTGTCAACTTTCCAGTGCTTCCTGATTTCCGCTGAAGGCACAGTCCAAGAGAGGAAGAACACAGAGTGTCGCACCACCCCTGACACACACACTTGACAAATGTGCTTCTGTTGATGGTCTCAGCTCTTTTTCTTGTCTTTTGTTTTTCATTTTGGGGTCACACCGAATGATGCTCAGGGGTAACTCTACGCTCAGGAATTACACCAGGCAGTGCTTGGGAACCATATGGGGTGCCAAGGATCAAACCGGAGTCAGCCACGTGCAAGGCAAGCACTCTCCCCACTGCACTATCTTTCTGCTCTGGTCTTGGCTCTATTATGAAAAAGAAAACTGGTTCAAAGAGGCTGAGGATCTGCCCAGGGTCACACACATAAGCCTAGCAGACACAGGGGATTCCCATCTGGAGTGTTGTCCTTCTCCCTCTCCTGCCTGGCTAGGATGTTTGTTTGTTCATTTTGGGGTCAGAAGCAGCTGAACAGATGCTTCCTTCAGGATCCTTCGCCCTCCACACCCAATATCCTGGCTCTGATCAGGCTGTACCTCCAAATCACTTCCCCTGACACTGCGTGCTCCCAGCCCTCCTGCCCCACACACTTTGCTACATTCCTCTTAGAGAACCTTTCTGAGGGACCAGAGAGCACAGGGGTTAAGGGACTTGCCTTGCACATGGCGGGCCTGGGTACGAGCCCTGGCACCTAATATGGCCCCCTGAGCACCATCAGGAGTGATTCTAGGCGCAAAGCCAGGAGTAACTCCTGAACTCCTAGGTGTGGCCCCAAACGAAACAAAAACAAACCTGGATTAAGCACTGAGCCCAAAAAACAGCAAAATTAAATTTTAGAAAATTAAGTAAACTGCTCTCCTGAACCTATTCCCAGTTCAAAACTCTCCTGAAAAATCAGATAAAGGGCAAACTTCTTGTTTTACCACAACTGGGCCCAGTCTGTGTTTCTGCTTTCTTCCCATTGCCTTTGCTACCGCCAAGCCCTGGACCACCCAGTCTCTGCTCCCTGGGACTCAGCCCGCCCTGTCCGCTCCCCACCAGCCTCTCTAACCACATCAATCTCAGGGGCTCCTGCGCGTCACACACAGCTCAGAGTTCATGGCTGAGCGATCACAGCTGTGCAGCCACTGTCTCTCCTATGACACCCCATGAAGCAGCAGCCATCCCGGGCCTTTGACTGGGAAGGAGCGAAACAAAGGTCTGCACATAGGCAGGCATGGACCTCAATTCCTGTCTTTCCATCAGGACCTCAGGGGAGCTGCTGACCTGTCAGAGTCTGGTGTTACCCCTGTCAAAGAAGATGAAGTGAAGTCCAGAACGCACGCCTGGCTCTGACCCCAGCACTGCTTAGTCTTCCAAGCAACACCTGATCACTGAGTCAGATGTGGTCAGCGAAAACCCAAGGCTTGGGTTAGAGTGATAGCACAGCGGGTAGGGCGTTTACCTTGCACGCGGCCGATCCGATCCGGGTTCGATTCCCAGCATCCCATATGGTCCCCTGAGCACTGCTAGGAGTAATTCCTGAAATTCCTGAGTGCAAAGCCAGGAGTAAGCCCTGAGCATCACAGGGTATGACCCAAAAAGCAAAACAAAACAAAACAAAACAAAAACAAAAACAAAAAAAACCCAAGGCTCTCCTCCCCTCCCACCCCCACAAAAGGACAGATGAGTAGAACAATGAACAATGAATTGTCATTGGTAAGTGCTCAGTAGTAGCCGTTTTCATCGGCAGGAAAGCAGAGAGCAGTTCTGGAGTCTGAGAACACTGGGTTTGAATCCTAGTTTTGCTACTACTTTTTTTTCCTTTTTGGGTCACACCTGGCAATGCACAGGGGTTACTCCTGGTTCTGCATTTAGGAATTACCCCTGGCGGTGCTCAGGGGACCATATGGGATGCTAGGTATCGAACCTGGGTTGGTCGCATGCAAGGCAAACACCCTACCTGCTGTGCTATTGCTCCAGCCCTTTTGCTACTACTTTAACTGCCCTTTAAGGAAGCTTCCCACCTCTTAGAGCCTCAGTTTCCCATCTGTAAAATGGAAATGAGTTTGAACCTCTAGTGCAAGGTAAGGGCGGAAGGAGTGCTCAGGGACACCCTAACTGTTCCCACTGACAGGCCAGCTGATGCCTAGCTTATGGTGCTGTTCCAAACCCAGGCCCGAATCCCACCAGACACCAGGGGGTTCCAGTTTCCAGCCCAGCCCTCCTGTCTCCCAGACCTGGACACGGGCTTTGGAGCCAGACCAAACACATGAGTATGGATTCGGACCTAACCACCTACAAGCAGTGTGAGATGGGCCAAGTCACACGAATTCTGGAAACGTTTTTCTAAGGAAAAAAATAAAAGCAATGTAACTCTCCTAATACCGTCAGGAGGATGAGGTGAGAGTTCTTTACGTGGGCTTTGTGAGTTGAACCAGACAAGAGCTTAATAAATACTAGCCATTGTGGAGTTTCACAGAAACCTCGGTGGGATCTATGAGTAGCCCAGCCCACTGACTTCGGAAAATATCTTCAGAACACAGCCCCCCTGAGTGCCGGGCAGTCAGAGTCTCTTCAGGACAGAGAGAAGTTTCTGGAACTCTCAGGGAGTCACAAAGGCCCTGTGCCCACAAGGCAGGGAGGGACTCAGCCCAGCAGGTTCTGAAACTTCCTCCCCTCTAGCACTCTGGGAAAGTGGAAGTGAAGCTCTGCAGTGTTTCCTCAGGCAGCGCAGAACAGGAGCCACCCAGAGAGGCTGGCTGGAGGACAGCCACCCAAGCACAGGGCCCTAAATAGGTCACAAGAGGCCCTGCAGGGATGCCACAGCAGAGGCAGAGCTCCACACGGGGAGAAGACAAGCAGGAGCAGCAAAGCTGACCAGTCACTGCCGCATCTCGAAGCCTCCTGCCTACCTCCCCCAACGCTCCCACCGAGGTAACTTGCTGGTGCCCACAGCAAGTCCACCTGCTGCTCCTGACCACAAGGCTCAAGGCTCTCCAGATTCTTAAGCACTTCTGTTTGTTAAGAAGAGAGCCATGCCAGGTGGTGCTCGCCCCCTTGAGCTACTCTCTGGGCCCCTAGTCTCTTACATTTCAACAGAAAAAATGAAGAACAAAACACTTTTCAAAGTGTACTGACATTGGGGGGCTGGAGCGATAGCACAGCAGTAGGGCGTTTGCCTTGCGCGCGGCAGACCCGACTGATTTGGGTTCAATTCCTCCGCCCCTCTTGGAGACCCTGGCAAGCTACTGAGGGTATCCCGCCTGCACAGCTGAGCCTGGCAAGCTCCCCGTGACGTATTCTATATGCCACACACAGTAACAAGAAATCTCACAATGGAGAAGTTACTGGGCCCGCTCAAGCAAATTGATGAACAAGGGGAGGACAGTGACAGTGACAGTGACTGACATTGGGTTGGAGTGATAGTACAGCAGGTAGGGTGCTTGCCTCACACACAGATGACATAGGTTTAAAGCTGACATTGGTTTAATAGACAGCACCCTATACTGTCCTCTCCAGGAACGACCCCAAGGCACAGAGCGAGGAGTAAGCTCAAGCACCAAAGGGTGTGGCCCAAAACCAAAACAAAAGAACAAAGACTCCGGACATTGTGGCTGGAGTGAACAGTGCTTGCCTTGATTGCGGCTGACCTGGTTCGATCCCTGGAACCCCATATGAGCCCCTTACACTAAGAGTGATCTCTGAGTGCAGAGTCAGAAGCAAGCCCTGAGCACTGACATTGGCTGGAGATGTGGCTCAGGGGCACAGCACTTGTCTTGCAGGTATAAGGCCCTGGCACTGGACAATAAACAGAAATAGAGAATCCTGGCTTGTCACACTGAGAGCTCCGGGTTGGGCAAGGGCGAGGCCCACCTTGGAGAACGGCAGAAGCAGACTTCAATCAGAGACGCTAACATGAGAATCCTTGTCTTCCAAGCTTTCATTTGTTCCTTCCTTCAAACACGAGCACAACCAGGCTAAGGCCTATGGATGGCGGATGGGGGAGGAGTAGGGGACTAAGGGACAAGTATACAGAGACAGCCACATCTGTGCTCACCCTGTTCAGATGGTATCTACTGAGTGCAGAGAGAAATGCCAGTGAAGACACATCACCCTGCTTAGAGGCACAGAGGGTCTCCTCTGGGTTCTTCCTGATTCAGGCTCTTCCCAGGAAGTGAAGGGACACCCCTCTACTAACCTTGGGTGGCCCTTCCAGATGGGCTACCAAGTCCTGGGCCAGAAGAATGAGGGAAAGGGTCCTCCTCACTGGACAGCTGTGAGAAGCCTCTCTCCCCCTTCCCCAACTCCCCAACATTTAAAATGACTCTGGGGTTAGGAAAAGCTCAGGCAGACTAGCCTGAGGCTTGTAGTTTGGAGGGTGTGCCGGCCTCTCCCAGGGAGAAGCTGCCCCATTGCATTCTGTTGGCTCTGACTGGCCACAGTGGAATCTTAAGAACATTTTTGCACTGACAAGAACCCAAGGCTCTCTGGCTGGCCAGTGGAGACTGCGTAGTAAAACCCAGTATATTTCTCAATTGCATGCACACTTCACTCTCTCCCTCATGAACATGCAGGAGTTTCCAGAAAAACTACCAGAAGGAGTATAATTCTGTAGACCCAGAATGTGTTAGGTCACTCCATTTCTGCCAGGCATTAAACTAGCCCCTCTACTCCTTCTCTTTGAAGCTATTCTCCAGTCTGGGCTGGTGAATGACCTTCAACGGCTTCTACTGTGTCACCCCAAAACCCTTTTGTTTTGTTTTTGGGCCACACCCAGTGGTGCTCAGGGATAACTTCTAGCTCTGAACTCAGGAATTACTTCTCATAGAGCTCAGGGGACCATATGGGATGCTGGGGATTGAATCTGGGTTAATCGTGTGCAGCTCCCTACCCACTATACTATCTCTCTGTCCCACACCCCTGTGTTTTTGTTTTGGTAAAACTCCTCTTTCTATGTAGTTCTTCCTGTGGATGTTCTAAGGTGGACAGAAGCAATCAACTTCCCCACACCTTCCTCTTACTCAGGCATGTGTGTCTTCTCACTGCACCAGAGCCTGCTGGAAAGACCAGGCAAGTCCTCCACCATCAAATGCTGGGCAGCGAGGGCTGAGCCTAGTGCAAGTGGCCACGAGCAGCCTGGGGGGCCAGAAGCTGCCGAGAAGGTTCTCCATTGACTATTGGGTTCTGACCCAAGCTCTTCTGTTGTCACCAGTACTGTGGAAAACAGTAGCAAGGCTGAAGTCTCCTCAGCTTCCAGGCCAGCTTGAGGCCAGAGTGCCCAGGCTCTGAGTGCTGGGCCACTCTCTACCCACTCAGGATCACAGCGCCCTTCTGCAGCAGGCTGAGGGGAGGGCCAGAGATATGGGAAAAGCAGGCCGGAGGGCAGAGTGGGAGAGGTGGATCTCTACAGCTGGAGAAAGAGGCTGGGTGAGTCAAATGCAGTGAACCTGGGATCAATCGGATCATAGATTTAATTTTTGTTTTTTTTTTGGGGGGGAGGAGTGGAGGGGGGTAAATGCTCTGGGACTACTTTCAGCATGGTGCTCAGGGAACCGTGCAGTGCCAAGGATCAAGCCTGGGTCACTTGCGTTCTAGCCCACTGAGCTGTCTCCCTGGCCCCCTGATTTACTGAATACAGGGGTTACTCCTGCTGGAGGGGCCACGGCGGGGGGGTGAGCAGGGTCACTCCAAGTCATGCACTGATTTCAGTGCAGGTTGGACAGTGCAGAGGATCACATGGTGCCAAGGATCAGACTTGAAGCCGTGAGCATGTAAGGCCCACGCTCTATTCCTTGAGCTATCACTTCCAGCTCCCCGGCCCTCACTCTTGTTTTGAAACCTGGACTCTTTAGCTAGCTTTGTGATTTTGTGATCTCTGAGTCTCTGTTTTCTCAATGGGCATTAAAATCACCTTGTAAAATCATGACACAAATTAGAGATGATACAACATGAAGGACTAATCCAAAGATAGTCAACTGAAAGCATTCCTTTTTAATTTTATTTTGGAATGACACTTAATGGTGCTCAGGTCTCCTGGCTCTGTGATCAGGGTATCACTCCTGGTGGCACTTGGGGATTCATATGGATTGCTGGAGATCTAACCTACATTGGCCACATGTGTTACCCACTATACTATTGCTCTAGCCCCCAGTGAAAGGCATTTCTTACTCAATACCACGGGACACAGAGGCACTAAGTGGGATGGGATCGGAAGGAGTATTCAAGAAAGCAACAAAGGGCTACAGAGATAGTTCAACAGTGTTCAACAGAGCTTTGCATGTAGGAGGCAAGGGTGTAAATCCCAGTGCTACATGGTTCTCCGAACCAGAGTCAGGAGTCAGTCATGCCCCAGCACCACTAGGCATGATTCCTACATGAAAAAATGAGATGAAGAAGAGAGCAACAACCATGGAAGAGTATGCCACTAACAGAGTTTCAGGAAATGGTGCTGAGCTAAGAAAGGCCAGGGACAAACCTGGGAGAGAAAAGTCTGCTCAGAGGAAGAGACCAGATGTTGGGGCCTGAGACAATCTAGGTAGAAAAGAGTCACGTCTGGTGGGGCAGGAGGTGTCAGAAGAGCCTGAGGGAGACTTCCTGGACACCAGCAGGATGTGGTTGGTGAGCTGGTGTGGGGTGACCTTTAGGTGTTTCCTGCAAGCTATTAACTGTCTAGGTTCGTGGCACTGGATTTGAGGTTTCTGGTGGAACCCATCACATCTGGAACTTCTTGGAGACGATGTTTCTGCCCTTAACTCTTTTCCACGCTGACCAAAACTGTGGGCATTTGTGTGGCCCTAGAGGGTGTCGCAGCTATGAAGTCATGGTTTCAGCTCAGAGCAACCAACTGCCTAGCCTGTCTGCAACTCGGGGATTGATGGCCCATGAAACAGGATTTGCAGTGTGGAAACAGGGACAGACCTGGGAAGATGAGGGTGGGGGTGTATCTGGTCACCCGCACCTGCATCCTCACAGGTGGGAAACTGCTGGGTCTGAGTGGTCCCGTCGCCTATAGGGGCTGGGGCCCAGGCAAACTGCCTCCCTTTACAGAAACACCCAATTCAGAACAGGCTCCCACCTTCTCAGAAAGACTCCATGACCTCAAGTCCTTTTCAAGAAAGTCCGTTTCACTCTGATCGGAAGCCTCCTGGCTGCACCCTCTATTCTGGCTCCCATTCATTTGAGAATTCAAAGGCCACAAAGATGCCACTGTGCAGGCTTGGCAACTGCTCTCAAAAGGAAGTCTTTGTTTGACCCTGACCTTCAGGGTCCTTATAAGACTGACTACAGGGGTCAGAGAGATAGTACTGGGTGACCCAGGTTCAATCCCTGGCACTACATGATCCTCAGAGCACTGTCAGAAGCACAAACTTGGAGAAGCCCAGAGACCACCAGTTATGGCCCTAAAAGTAACAAAAACTGGGGCTGGAGCAATAGCACAGTGGGTAGGGCGTTTGCCTTGCACATGGCCAACCCAGGTTCGATTCCCAGCATCCCATATGGTCCCCCGAGCACCGCCAGGAGTAATTCCCGAGTGTAGGGTCAGGAATAATCTCTGTGCATTGCCGGATGTGACCCAAAAAAGCAAAAAAAAAAAAAAAAAAACAACTTAAAATTCCAAGGGCCAGAAAGAGTTTACCTTGTATGTGGCCAACCTGGGTTCAATCCCCAGTACCACATAATGTTCCTGAGCCCCAGTAGGAGTGATCTCTGAGCACAGGGACAGGAGTAAGCTCTGAGCACAGCGGGATATGACTCAAAAAGAAAACAAAATAAAAAATTCTGGGAGCTTAGAGAGGACCAGAGCACATCCTTTGCATGTAGGCGCCCAGGTTTGAATCCTCCCAGTACCACCAGGGGTCACTCCTGAGCAGAGAGTCAGGATCAGCTCCTGAGCATCACTGGGTGGGGCCCCAAATCACACTCCCCAACCCCCACCCCCTCAAAAAATGGATTTAGGCTATGTCTTGTTTCTCATCTCAAGGAGAAATCATGGGATGTGGGAATCAGGGAGCACACTCTTGACTCCTAACAGGAGTTTCTGCATCTGCAGCTGAGCTGGTTTAAGGATTTCGTGGGTAAAGGATGGGAAATATTTAGGATACCACCAAATGCTCCTCAAACCTAAGGGATCACCCAAATAGTTCATAGGAGGCCAGCAGTCCTGGGTGGCCAGGTAATGCTCCTGCTTTATCACAGTGCCACCTGGAGGCTGCCATTCAGCCCCCTGCCGATGTGTGAGAGGGTGGGCAGGCAGGAGAGAGCACCCCAAGATGTGGCTGAGCAGGAGTGGGCAGAAGAGAACCAGGAAACATCCCCCACCCCCTCCGCCAGTCGGCTCAGAGAATTCCTGTACTGGCTTCCCGCAGGGCCACCATGATGCTGACCTTTACAGGCACTGGGCTCCTCAGGAAAGCTGGGCCTGCTTCAAAGCCATGCTACTGCATAAAGGAGCCAACCACATACCAAACCCCCTGAGGTGTGCAAACAGCCATGTCACTTCTTTGCTGGGGCAGAGCAAGCTGAGACTAAGGCCCAGGCCCCAGGCCCAGCCCCAGAGTTCTGGGAGGTGGCGGGAACCACCTGGGTTTCTTGAGAGTACAAGTTGTCCCTGGCCACACTGGTATTCCTGCTGCTATTGTTTCTAGACCACAGATTACTGGCTCCATCACCAGCTGGGGGTCACCTCAAGTGCCCCCTCCTCGAGGCCTCCTCTGATACCTCCACTAACTAGTCCACCTCCCTACATACATACCCATGATGCCCAGCCACTCATCTTTCTCTGATGGCACCTCCTCAAGAAGCCTACCATAACGGCCCTTCAAATCATACACCCTCCCTGCAGACTGTATCCGCCCTCACTGATTTCCTCTTCTGTCTGACATCCCAGATGTTTCACTGTTACCGTTTCTTTGTCCTTTTCTCCCACTGGAATGTCAGCAACAAGAGAGCAGGGATTATTGTCAGGTTTGTCCACTGCCAACATCTAGAAAAACACCTGGTGCACAGGTCTGGTAGTGAGCGAAGAATAGTGTATGACTGTTTAGATGCTCAGATCGGACTGCCTGGGGTTTCACTGCATTTCCTTCCACTGTGAGATCTGCCCCATGTACTTCACTTCTCTGAGACATGCTCTAATTCCTCAGAAGTGGGAAAACAGCATACTTTGTAGGATTATAGGGAAAGAAAATAAGATCAGCATTAGGAAAAGCTTACTGTCCAGAGGAAGAACCCAGAGCTCTGTTAGCAGGCATCACTTTCTAGCATTTTCTGATGTGCCCAAGGAAGGGCTCATCTGTCATCTATCTCTGCCACTCTGGGGTCAGTGTCAGGCTAACCCACTCCCGTACCCTGTTCCTGGCAGAGGGTGGGAAGAGAGAAGCAGAGCTCTCCTCAAGCCAAGGATGCAGAGTTGGGAGACCCGGTCTGGCTGGAGCGGAGCCTCACCTATCTGCTTCTCCAGGGCTGCTGCCTCGTAGACGGTGGCCCGAGGCAGGATTCCAGGGTCGGTGAAACTCGTCTGCAGCAGGCAGCTCATGACGAAGAAGAAAAGGATGGCAGCGATGACAGGGATGGCAGGGGTCAGATGATGGGCCAGAAAGGGACAGCTAGATGGAGAAAGGGAGAGAGAAGTGAGAGATGCCCCAAGGACACAAGGACACAGGGCTACAGGCCTAGACAGGTGGCACACCAGTAACCAGGGCTGCAATCTTGAATACAGCCTCTGGGGCAGCAGTATCCCCACAGCAACTCCAGCAGACATCACTAACTGATCCCTGCGCTTTCCCATGGTGGAGAGATCTCAGCACCCTTAACCCTTTCACTGAGTATTTCTCTAGCCAAAGAGCTTCTGGCAGTTACTGCCAATTAACTGTATTGTCACTTGAACACAACAATGTTCAATCATTCAGCCATACACTCCACAAATATTTACTGTCTTCTTCCTGCAGGGCAATATCTTCCATAGGCAACAGGAATAATGGCAGGGAACTGTTCTCCAATGAAGCTCATGACCCTGCCAGGAAAATAGCTATAAACAGATAAAAGCCATGTGGGTGTCCGAAGGGTGGTGTGAAAGCAGGGTCAGGAAGGGCTGGCAGAGAGCATGGTTCACTCACTGCACTGCCCCAGGTGCTACCTCCCAGAATCAGTTCGATCTGCCCCTAGTCCAGGCTGGCTGGGAGAACAGCTTGTCCGCAGGTCTGAACTGGGAGCTGCCCAGGCTTCTAGTCACTGGCCCACGCTACCTCCTCTCCTAGAACCTGTGGCATCTGGAGGGTGAGGAGGCCCAAGTCAGCTGAAGTTCTTGGAGCCAGGACAGGGGTGACTGGGAAATCCTAGGCACCTCCAGCTTCCCTGAAGAGCCACCACTGGCAGGGGAGCTGCCTCCACATAGGTCCTTCCCTCAGGAGTAAACAAGGCTAAGGACTCTAAGTGGGCCACATTCCACTCCAATGTCTCCATGGTCCCTGGCTGAAAGTCTCAAGCCCTCCTTGTCCCTGACATAGCAACTCAACCAGTTAAGGCCCAGCCAGACATCCTACACACTAATAACTTGAATCCTGAGACTTGCAGAGAGCCTTAAGAAGAACTGAGTTCTAGCCTCGATTCTACCGATGCTGAGCCCCACCGCCAGAGCTGTGGTCAGTTAGTCAGTCATTGGTTAGATTGGTCTCCTGGTTTCAGCAAAAGAATTCTATTCATTCACTGACCAAATATCGCACGGCTACCTACAACACTCACACCCTGTCCCAGGCACTAAAGACATGGCAGCAAGGAGAAAAGTACTGCTTTCCCAGAAAAAAAACCAGGAAGAGAGGCTGGAGCAATAGTACAGTGGGTAGGGTGCTTGCATGTGGCCAATCCAGGCTAGATCCCCAGCATCTCATATAGTCCCCTGTGCCATCTAAGAGTTAGGCGTGATCCTTGAGCACAGAGCAGGAGTAAGCCCTGGGCACCACTGAGTATGAACCAAAAAGAAACAAGCAAATAAACAAAGACAAGGAATAAACTACTGAAAATTACAGATAGTACTGTCACATTGGCCAGACCTTCAAAGAACAGTTGAGTCTGGACTGGAAAGAAGGGAGTGGTTTACTATGTCACAGGGACAGCCAGGGATGGGAGAAAGTGTGAGAATGGGCCACAAGACTCTCAAAAGGAAGGGAACTAACTGCAAGGCCAGTAGCTAAGTGGAGTGCACGTGTCAGATTTAGGAAGTCTGGATTTGATTCCTGGCACCTCCAAAAAATTACCCTAAAACAGTTAAATAAGGAGGGGGCTAGGGATAGTTTGGTGACAGAAGTGCCTGCCTTGTAAGTTTGATTCCCAGTGTTCTCGCATGCACAGGTGTGGCCCCAGCTCCTCACCTATGAGCTCCATAGCCAAGCATGCCTGCACAGCCGCTGAGCAGCTGCGGGGAAGCACCACAGGGAAAACTTTTGACCCTTGGAGACACATATCCAAGCACCACAAGGAAACGGAGCATAACCCTGGGTGAGCACAGCTACCAAATGTGTGTGCAATTGTCAGTCCACAAAGAGCAGCAAGCAAAGAAGGGGGGAAAGGGGAAGTGTAAAAGCTAAGGAAGGTGACTCCTTAACAGTGCGATGTCTGAGCGAACAGGGCTGATATGCCTGAAAGGAGTGCCCAGGGGAAGCCAGTTTTCAGGGCTCTGGCTCTTACTCCCAGAGCCAGGAGGATTCTGCTCTAACGTGGAGTTAAGAATACAGTGGGTAGGGTGCTTGCATGCGGCCAATCTAGGCTGGATCCCCTGTTAGGGCGCTGTGGCTGCAGAGTGGGGAGGCAGGGCAGAAGCTACAAGTCCAACACGATAATGCCCCAGACAATGAAGCAAAACCCTTCAGAGCAGCAAAGACCTGAGGAAGCCAATGCATTTCTCTTTCCCCAGTGCAATGGGGAGTTGTGATCTCCAATGCTGTCACCTACAACATACACATCATGCCAGTCCAGGGGGGATGCAAATGCAACTCCACCACCCAACGGAGGAGGAGCAGAGACAAAGATGATTCACAAACTCTCCCAAGCCCACAGGTCCCCGTGTTCACCTCCTGGGAGAAATCTGGCACCAAGGAGAAACCCACTCAGTGCAGAGAAGATCCCATTTCTGAACTGCAGAATCCCATACGTCAGGGTCACCAGGCCACTGCGGGCCACCGCAGGCCACTGCTTCCTCCTGCCCTGGCTGCAGCACTGAGTGAAGGACCCACCTGGATTGGGAAAGGCATTTTCAAACCTACCCTGGCCTTGAGAAAGGCAGATTAGCAATAGCCCAACTGCCAGGCGGAGGCACCCCAGAGCTTCTGCTTATTAAATGATCACGAAACTAGCCTGACTCAAAAAGGCCAGGCAAAAGAGAGAAGCTGATTTGTAGGAAGTCCTCACCTTGCTGCAAAGGGGAAACCGGAGGTTGCCCAGACAGGAGCACCAGGGTTCTGATAGTCTGTGGCCACCTTAGGGCTGCAGAAACTCAGGAAGTGTCTTTTGGGGGAAGATAAGAGCAACTGTGTGCCATTAAGTGCCTCTGGCTAAGACACTGATATGGGTGACTTCAGGCTACCCTCATAACAATCTCAGAGGGTGAAAGATGAGAAAATGGGGGTGCTGAGAAATGACATGGCTGCTCCGAAGGCTGGAGTCAGCTCCATGGGCAGCTAGGACTGAACCCAACCAACTCTGCTGCTGCAGTGAAGTTCTTAACAAACACAGAAAGAAACGGAAAAGAACAAGAGCCTGGCACTCCTCATAGATGCTCTGGGATGAGTTGGGAAAGAGCCAGGTGGGGGAGCAGTGGGGAGCCAGCAAGGGCCTGCAGCCTCTGGGGGACCAGAACAAGTGGAGGGAAGGAGGGTGCTAGAGAGGGCCAGGGAAGTATGAGAGACACCTCTGTGATCAGGGCAACAAGGGGGGGGGGGGGAGGGTACGCAGGGGACAGGACTGAGAGTAAAAGAGATGACCCTGGAGGGACCCCAATGGAAGGAGGAAGTTGGCCGGGAAACCAGTGGTTAAAGTACACAGCCCAAAAGACACCAAGGAAATTCAGTTGTTAGGAAAGGATACAAAGAAACGGGGTCCAGGAGACACTTAGGACCCCGAGGGAGAGAAGGCAGGAGCCTATTCTGGCGGGTTAAGTGAGGATTATGGGATCTATCCACTGAGGATGCCTAGCTTCAGAGAAAGCAGACTCGGGTCATGGACTTACGTGGGAGGGCAAAGGCCGGCCAAGGGAAGGTGTGGGCTTAAGAACGGTGTACAAAGGGCAGGCCGGAGAAAAGGTGACTAGGGGCCGCGCGGGCTGCCCGAAGATGGGCGGTTGCGAAGTGCGGAAGGGGCAGAGAGAGATGCAGAGAGCAGAGCGGCCCCAGGGCAGATTCGAGAGCCAGAGAACGCCAGCAGCGGAGCCGCAGGGCGGGGAGGTGCCTGCAGGTGCGGGCGAGTGGCGTCCAGCCGAGCAGGGAGAGGTCCGGCGCTAGCCAAGGACAGGCGCGGGGAGCGCCCCGCAGCGGGGGCAGGGGATGCGCACGGGAGGGGGCGGGAACTGGGGCGCCGCGGAACTCACTCGAAGACGAAGAAGAGGATGGTGGTGGCGAGGATGAGCAGCAGCGTGAGCGCGAAGACGCCGCCGTGGCCGGCTAGCATGAGGCGGCCGCCGCAGTAGAAGCGGTTGCGGCCCGGGAACACCTCCCACTTGCGCTGAGGGCGGCGGCCGATGCTCCCGCTCCCACTGCCGCTCCAGCGCGGCTCGGCGGCGGCGGCTGCCGGGGGCCCGGGCCCCGGGCCGGGGGGCGCGGCAGGACCAGGGCGGCGCGCCCCGGGGGAGGCGGGCGGTGGAGCAGCCCCGGGGCTGATTTGCTGGTACTCGCAGTCCTTCATACGGCCGGCCGCGGGCCTCGGCTCCGCACCCCGCGGGCGGGCCGGGCCGCACCGGGACCCGGGCGGAGCAGCGGCGGCGGCAGCGTCGGCGGCGGCAGCGTCGGGGGCGCGCGTGCGCGCGCACACGCGGCGCGCCCTCGCGAGGGGCGGGCCCTTCACCGCCCCGCCCCGCCCCCCACGGCCTCCCACCGCAGCGCCCTCTCTGCCTGCTCCCGGGACCGCGCTCGGACCCACCTCCCCGCCCTTAGCGCTGAGGCCCCTAAGCTGTCGGCACCCCTGGGTACAACGACCGGCGCTCAGATGTGCACTCCAGGACTATCCCCGTTCTTTTATAATAAAAATCACTCGTGCTCGGGTTCCTCCTGGCTCCTCCTGGGTGCTGGGCACCTTGCCAAACTCCGAGATTTGGGGGCGACTTCATGATCTACTTCTGACAATCGGAATTCGAGAGCCATTCACCACAGATCGTTGAGAACCCACCGAGCAGGCACTTCCACAGTATGGGGGTGATGACAGAATCGGCTTCCAAAGCCGAGACTTGGAAGTCCAAAATGGGCGTGGGCCACATCTGGACTCCATCGCCTGTCTGTGTGATCTGGATGCAGATCACAGGGAACTCCCCAAAGCAGAGCTCATGCCTCAGGGCCACAGTGCTTTTCCGAATGCTGGTTCTTTTAATTTTATTTTGCTGGGTATCAAATAACGTTCTCTGCTTAAAATGATATACAATCATCTCAGACTCTAGGTCACCACAGGAACTTTCCCCTTCCCCAGCATAGCATAGTCCTTGAGCAAAACTGCAATCGACTGGGAGAGAACATTCACATGAAAGCCCACCTGTGTTAATTGGCAGAAGTGATTTCCTTGTCACTACATGATTAAGGACCCAGACTTTTTTGCTGGCCATCTGCAGGAGGCCTTCCTCAGCAAGAGGCTGTCAAAGGTTCCTAGGTTACCACAGGTCCTTACCACCTGGGCTTCACTAACTTGGCTGCTTACTTCAACAAGCCTGGAGGGATAGTCCTCTTGCTACTGTTAGCTAAGACAGTTTTATATAACAATTCAATTTACATACATAATGGGAGTGACATCTTATCACACACACCCTTAAATGGTTTGCTTTTTTTTTTTTTTCAGTGCTGGGAACAGAACCCTGAATCTCACACATGCAAGGCAAGTTCTCTAGTGCTGGACCCTCATGTCATCACCTGTGCCATGTTTTCTTTTTTTTCTTTTCTTTATTTTAGATTTTGAAACACACCTGGTGATGCTCAGGGATTACTCCCATCTCTAAGCTCAGGAATCTCTTGGTGGGGCTCATATGGAGACCACATAGGATGCTGGGGATCAAACCTGGGTCAGCTCTGTGTAAGGTAAATGCCCCATCTGCTGTACTATCTTACCAACCCTCCCTTTGCCATGTTTTCTAAGTTAGAGGGTACCACTTAAACCCAAGAGGAGAGAATCAGAGGCGGGGAGATGCTCAAAGGGCTGAAGCTCATGTGTTACACACAGCAGCCCCTGACTTTCTCCCTGGTACCACATGGTCCTTTGAGCACCACAGGAAACAACCTTCAGCACTGCATGGAGTAGTTCCAGAGCACTGCCCTAAGAAGAGAGGATCACACAAAGGAACTAAGATGGAAGAATGACTGGGAGTCACTTTAGTGCTTTTTTACCCCACTGATGTCACTGAAAAATCTATTTTTTAAATTTTTTTTGCTTTTTGGGTCACACCCGGCAATGCACAGGGGTTATTCCTGGCTCTGCGCTCAGGAATTACCCCTGGCGGTGCTCAGGGGACTATATGAGATGCTGGGAATTGAACCCAGGTTGGCCGTGTGCAAGGCAAACGGCCTACCCACTGTGTTATTGCTCCAGCCCTGTCACTGAAAAATCTAAGGAAAAAAAAAAAAAGAAAAAGAAAAAAAATTAAGGAAAGAAGGAAAGATTAAAGCTAGCATAGGAGATGGACCGGAGAGATGGTACTGCCAATAGGACATTTGCCTTGTATGCAGCTGACCAGGGTTTGATCCCAAGCATCCCATATGATCCTCTGAGCAATGCCAGGAATGATTCCTGAGAACAGAGTCAGGAGTAACCTCTGAACATTGCCAGATGTGTCCCCAAAACAAAAAGCTAAATGCTAGCATAGAAGAGTCAAAAAAGGAAGTTGAAATACATGAGGAAGAAGCTAGAAAGGTGAAGAATGACCTAAAGAATTGACCACTGGAGAGAGATTTCAATGGGATAACTGCATTCTTCAGACAGGAAGCCTCAGTACAATTTGTGGCACTGGTGCACACTGCCAAATCAGAAGTATCCCCCAAGCACTGCTGGGTGTGCTCAAAAAATCTCTAATTGCTTGGTGTCAGGGAGATTGCTCAAAGGACATGCTTTGTATGCAGGAAACCAAGTTGGATCCCTGGCACTACATGATCTCCTGAGCATTATAGGAACAGCCTCCAAACAACAAACCAGTAGCAGCTTCAACCATCCCCAGATGTGGCCCCAAAACTTAATTAAAATAAAATAAAATAAAAAGTCTCTAAGTAGGGCTGGAGAGATAGCATAGTGGGTAGGGCATTTGCCTTGCACGTGAGTGACCCAGGTTCAATTCCCAGCATTCCATATGGTCCCCCGAGCACTGTCAGGAGTAATTCCTGAGTGCAGAGCCAGAAGTGACCCCTGATCATCGCTGGGTGTGACCCAAAAAGGAAAAAAAAAGTCTCTAAGTGGTATATGCCAGTAGCCACCAACCATGCTTCGGTAAGGATTATGGATTTGATGAGCCCCACCTTGACATGAACCACTGGCTTCTTATCCTCTTGCTCATACTGGTTCCAATTAAGATTCTTGCTGTCCTGACTGGAAAGATGGTGTGGGGATAAGGTTTCTGCTTTACATGCCAGCTCCAGTCCAATCCAAGGCACCACCTGGTCCCTTGAATATCGGTAGATGTCACCTCTGAGAAGAGAGCTAGGAATAGTCCTTGAGTACCACCAGGTGTGGTTCAAATATTTTAAAATTTTTAATTTTTTTTTGTTTTGAGCTGTACCTGGCAGTACTTGTGGGGTGCTGAGGATCGAATGCAGGTTGACCACATGCCAGGCAAACACCCTACACACTTTACTATCTCTCCATCCCTGGTCCAGAATTTAAAAATAATAATAATAATAATAATAAGGGGCCAGAGACAAGCAGGTAGGGTGCTTTCCTTGCACACAGCTGGACCAGGTTAGATCCCTGGCACCCCATTCACACACACTCCCAGGATCTGATCCCTGTGCAGGAGTAAGCCCTGAGTACTGCTAAGTGTGGCACCCAAAAAACAAACATAAAAAGATTCCAGCTATCCTATTTCTATTGGGTCCTCTTGTAAGCCTCAGTTTTTTTCCTGTTTTGGAGGGAAGTTCCAAGTGGTGCTTGGTCCCAATGATTCCTGGCTAACTGGGTTTGTGGTTCAATGTGATCAAACTATTGGCCTCCCATCTGCTTGGTAATCACACTGTTAACTGAGCTATTTTCGGACACCGCTACTTATTAACTTAAAAGCTGGCCTCTTGTCTGCATCACTCTCCTAAGGTGCTCTCTTCAGGTCACTAATGACCTATGTAGTGTAATTCTCAACTACACCTAGTCCAAGATAGGTTACAGATAGATGTAACCATGAGATAAAAATCATTCTATTTTTGTGGGGATAGGGGACAAGCACTATTTAGGGGCCCCAGGAGCCACATCTTGCGGTTATTGGCCATCCGCACAGATGGCTGAAAGCAAGGGACTGAGGATGCAGTGCTGCTCAGACACTGGTACAAGGCATTACCCCAGACATACTGACCGCTTTCAGAGGTCTTAAGAGCTGCATGTGATTATGCTCAACCATGTGGTGCCACTGGTGATTGAACTGGGTTCAGCTCCACATAAGACAGATCCCTTTACATCTCTCTGGCCCCGATATGAAAAAATTTTAAGGCATTATGACTTACAATACTACTAATGATATGGGTTCCAACCTACACTCCCCACCAGAATGTCCTCTTCTCTCCACCACTAGCAACACATATTTTTAAAATTCCTGTGGTGATGCTCAGTGGTTACTCCTAGATCTGCACTCAGGAATCGCTCCTGGCTGGTTTGGGGGACCATATGGGATGCTGAGGATTGAACCCAGGTAAATCGCAAGCAAGGCAAGTGCCTTACCTGCTGTGTTATTGTTCCAGCACCAGGCCCTGTCTGGGCACCTTCTAAGCCACAGAGTCTACTTGGGAGTCCTTTCTTTCTGTGAGTCACAAACAGAGGGACTGTCCTAATCAATTCAGCACATGTGGTGGCACCAGAGTCTGAACTCAGGATGAGCCATGAGTCATCTTCCAGGCTCCAACACGCAAATTTTTTGTTTTTTATTTGTAACTATTTTAATTTTATAACTTCAAGAAATGAGAGGTTTTTGTTATCCTAGAAGCTCTGAACTCCCAAATGATAACTGAGTTTAGAATTTAGAGAACTGAGTTTGTTGTGTGTTCCTGTGAGAACTCACCCACATGCATTCAGAATTCCCTCATTCCAAGTCCTCCTCATCACCACTGCCTCATAGTCAGATGCAACAGCCACCTCACCCCAAGGCATGTGCTTGAGTTGGCACTTCATCACCAATCACCACAGGAGATCATTTAATTCATCATGATCCCACAGCACACTATATATTTGTAGCATCACATTTCTCATTGGCAAGGTACTTAGAATATCCAATCCCAATGACATAACAAAAACAGTTCCTTCATTATATTGGTTGATGGGCCTTATCTGGAGGTGCTCAGGGTTTACTCCTGGTTCTGCACTCAGAGATCAATCCTGATAAGCTTGGGGGACCATATGAGGTGCTGGGGATCAAATCTGGGTTGGCCATATACATGGCAAACTCCTTACCCACTATACTATCTCTCTGTATTACCACTTCCATATTTTAACATGTTTTCTGGTACCATTCCTGGGAGCCACTTCTGTATTAGCCAGAGTCCAGCAATACTGATAGAAATTGAACCAGTCATCATACATAAGGAATATTTAATATAAAAATTGCGGAGGGTGCAGAAAGATAATAGAGGTACTTACCTTGCCACATGGCTGACCCTAGTTCAATTCCCCAGCACCACATACAGTCCCCTGAGCATCACCAGGACTGACCTCTGAGCACAAAGCAAGTAAGCCATGAGCCACAGGCAGCTCTGGGTCTCTCTGGGAAAAAAAAAAAGAATGGTTAGGAGGTTGGAGAGATAGTATGTTTAAAATGAGACAGTATGTTAAAATATTTGCCTTTCAATCCAACCAACACAGGTTCAAATCTCTCATGCCACATATGGTCCCCAAGCACTGCTCGGGGTCACTCGAGCACAGAGCCAAGAATAGTTGTGAGCAGCATTGGTGTGTTCTCCACCTCACACACACAAAGAATTTTTGGACTGATTAACCAGGCGTTGTGTTTAGAGCTGTGAACTAAATAACTGAAATTAAGTTAGTACAGCAGGTAGGGCATTTGCCTTGCACGCAGCCAACCTAGGTTCAATTCCCAGCACTCCATATGGTCCCTCGAGCAACACAAGGAGTAATTCCTGAGTGCAAAGCCAGCTGTAATCCGGTGCATCACTGGGTGGACCCAAAAAGCAAAAACAAAACAAAACAAAAACTGAAAGGACAGAAAAAAAAACGCGGACATGTGGGTAGCACCAGTAGGATCATCCATAAATCCAAACAAAGGAAAGAGTTTGGAATGACTAAAAACATCTTTGGAGAGATGCCTCTGGAACAGAAACCCAGGTCTCTGTAGCTGCTTCTGTTATCTGGTATGTGTGAATTTGGAGGAGGGACCAGCATTACTGAGGAAGAGGTGCTACCAGCTGGAGTAGGTGTCTTTGACTCAGATCAGACACCATGAAGCTGATGCTGCGATTGTTGCAAAAAACATAATGTGAATCTAGCAATGCAATGGAAGGAACATCTGCCAGGGTCAAGGCACACAGTTAGCTGGATGACCTCACAGGAACAGGAAGCAAAGAGGAGTGGTTCTTCCTGCACATGCCTAACTGGCTCCCTCTAGTGGGTCCTATTGGCAGAACCAAATAAAACCATCTGACAGCAGAAATGTGAGTCCAGTACCTCACAATTAAACTGTAGAAGAGTACTTTGGAGCTGAGGAACAGTAACTTAATAACTAGAACATGTACTAGAATAAGGAGGTGAAATTGGGCCAGAGTGATAGTTCAGTGGGTAGGACGTTTGCCTTGTACCTGGCCAACCCATGTTCAATCCTCAGCATCCCATATGGTCCCCTGAGCAACGGCAGGAGTAATTTCTGAGTGCAGAGCCAGGAGAAACCCCTGAGCATTTCTGGGTGTGACCCCAAAAGCCAATAAATAAATAAAAATTTTTAAAAAAGGAAGAGGTGAAATTATATAATCATGCTATTTTCAAGTTGAGACAAATAAAGGGATGGTGGCATTTGCCTTGCAATGTGTGAGAACTTGGGTTTGATCTGTATCTAGAAAGAGGAGAGAGGAGGGGAGAGTAAGAGAGAGGAATGAAAAGTTCAGAGATAATGGGCTTTACTTTGTCCTGTTTTGGGACCACATCAGGCAATATTCAGGGCTACTCCTGGCTCCTGAATCTCTGTATTGAGGAGTCTTGCACACAGCCAACCTGGGTTTAATCCCAGGTACCCCATATGGTCCCTGGAGTTCCTTGAAGTGATCCCTGACTACAGAGACAGAAGTAACCCCTGAGTACTGCTGGGTGTTTCCCAAAAGAAAAAAAAAGTGTGAGCACTGCAATCAAGAGAGTGTGTGTGACTCCTGGTTATTGCAACATCATCCTTAACAGAGGGAAAAGAAGTGGAGAGAGGAGAGGAAGAACATGGCCTTTCTGTTTGTTAGAATTTAATGCAATACCATAACTTTCAGCGTGAGAAATGAGAGTAGGGAGGCAAGTAATAATCTGACAACTCTAGCCAAAAAGAACTTGAATGTGGTTTATGTCATATGGATCTGACTGGAAGCAAATAGAGCAGAAAACTATTGTGTGAATTGTGTGTCAAAACAATGAGGTCACAGCCCCAGATATCTATTTAACAAACAAACAAACAAACAAACAAACACTGTCCTCCCGTTGTTCATCAATTTGCTTGAGTGGGCCCAGTAATGTCTCCATTGTGAGACTTGTTGTTACTGTGTTTGGCATATTGAACACATCACGGGTAGCTTGCCAGGCTTTGCCACGCGGGCGAGATACTCTCTAGCTTGCCGGGCTTTTTGAGAGGGGCGGAGGAATCGAACCTGGCTCGGCCGGGCTGGCTGCGTGCAAGGCAAACGCCCTACCACTGTGCTATTCATTCGCATACATATCTATTCAAAATATTATTCTAAATGTTCATATAAAGGTACTTTTTTTCTGTTTTGTTTGGGGGCCATACTCAATGGTGCTGCTGGCTTATTCCTAGTTCTGTACTCAGGGACCATTCCCTGGAGGTACCATATGTGGGGCTGGGAATTGGGATTAGGGTTGAAAGCATGCAAGGTAGGTATCTTAGATGCTGTACTATTTCACTGGCCCCTAAAATACATTTTTTGTTTTTTGCTTTTTGGGCAACACCTGGTGATGCTCAGTTCTGCCTCAGCACTCAGGAATTACTCCTGGCAGTGCTTGAGGGACCATATAGGATGCCGGGGATCAAACCCAGATTGGCCATGTACAAGGCAAATGCCCTATCTGCTGTACCATAGCTCTGATCCCTAAAAATACTTTAAAAAAAAACCCTGAATTTTCTGGAAGGGGCGGAGGTTTGAGTCACTCAGAAATGCTCAGGTTGGTGGGCTTGGGGGACCATGTTGTGTGCTGGGAATCAAACCCTGGTCTGCTACATGCAAGGCAAATGTCCTACCCAAAGTATACACCTTTTGAAAGATAAGAATAACACTTAAAATTATACACTCTATATCACTGTGTATTATACCCTCTGGTCCCCAAAGTATACTTTTTTTTTTTTTTTTTTTTTTGCTTTTTGAGTCATACCTGGCAATGCACAGGGATTACTCCTGGCTCATGCATTTAGGAATTACTCCTGGCAGTGCTTGGGGGACCATATGGGATGCTGGGAATCAGACCCAGGTTGACTACATGCAGTGCAAATGCCCTACCCGCTGTGCTATCACTCCAGCACAGTGATTTCATCCAAAGTATACACCTTTTTTTTTTAAAAAAAAAAAGGACTGGCAGTAGGTTCTCTTTATTTTTATTTATTATTTTTGCTTTTTGGGTCACACCTGGCAATGCACAGGGGTTACTCCTGGCTCTGCACTCAGGAATTACTCCTGACAGTGCTCAGGGGACCATATTGGATGCTGGGAATCGAACCCGGGTTGGCCGCATGCAAGGCAAACGTCCTACCCGCTGTGCTATTGCTCTAGTCCCCCCAAAGTATACACCTTTAAAAGGTAAGATTAACACTTAAATCAGGAGAATTTGAATAAAGTAATAGGAATGGGACACATTTCATTCATTGAAGGTGTAGAAGAAAAGATTTCCCTGAAGAATAGCATTCTGAAAGCAAAAAATTTCATCTTCTGACTACAACTCTTTATGGCTTACTCTGTAGATTTTGGACTTGCCAGTCTCCGCATTCACATCAGCTAATGGCTTAAAATCTTCCCGTCTCCCTTCTCTCTCAAAGAAAGGAACCATAGGGCTAGAGCAATGGTACAGTAGGTAGGGTGTTTGCCTTGCATGTGGCCAACCAGGGTTTGATCCCTGAACCCTACATGTTCCTCCAAGCACTTCCAGAAGTAATTCCTGAGTGCAATACTGAGCATCCCTAAGTGGGACCTCAAAGCAAAAACAAACAAAAGAATAGGAACTATAGAGCCCAAACTCTAGTACAGTGGATAGGGTGTTTGCCTTGTATTCCTCAGCATCCCATATGCCCCCCACTCCCCACCCCAGACCACCAGGAGTTAATCTGAGTGCACAGCCAGGAGTAAGCCTTGATCACCACTGGGTGTAGCCCTCCCAGTGGTGCTCAAAGAAAAAAAACAGGAATCAATAACAGGTCTCATTCCCCTGACCTGGAAAGAGCCTCCAATATGGCAGTGTTGGGAAAGATGAGTAAGGGGAAGCTACTAAAATCTCAGGGCTGGGACAAATGGAGATGTTACTGGCGCCTGCTCGAGTAAATGGATGAACAACGACATGACAGTGATACAGTGATATAACCCAAATACACACACACACACACACACACACACACACACACACACACACAAACATACCTGGAAGATAGCTCAAAGGGCTGGAGTACAAGCTTTGCACGTGGAGAGATCCAAATTCAATCCTTGGCACCACATGGCCCCCAAGCATGTGAATAGCCACAGTGGCTCCCATATATCATTAGGCTCCTTGCCCTCTGAGTATAGCTTGGGAAAGTCCCCAAAATAGAAATATAAAAAATAAACATGATGCACAGTTAAATTTATATTTCATATAAAGAATTTTTAAATATAAGCATGCTTTATGTAATAGTTGGGACATAATTATACTAAAAGTTTTGATCACCTTAAATCAAAATTTAACTAAACACCCAATATTTTTTTGGTTTCTGGGCCATGCCCAGAGGTTTTCAGAGATCACTCCTGGTGGTGCTCGAAGGAGCATTTGTGGTGCCCAAGACCAAAACAAGGCAAGTGCCTATTTTATCTCTTTAGACCCTGAACACCCTGACTATCTGGTGACTGCTTCCTAACCTCCCTTCAAGCTGGATGTGATCAATGTGGTATAAATGTGATACAGGTATGAATTTCTTCCAGGCCTGGCCCTTTAAAAATCTCTGAAGGGGCTGGAGCAATAGCACAGCAGGTAGGGCATTTGCCTTTCATGCGGCTGGGTTCGATTCCCAGCATCCCATATGGTCCCCTGAGCACCACCAGGAGTAATTCCTGAGTGCAAAGCCAGGAGTAACCCCTGTGCATCGCCAGGTCTGACCCAAAAAGCAAAAAAAAAAAAAAAAAAAAATCTCTGAAAGCTGAGTGCACCAAGAACGTAAGGGCAGAATCAAAAAACAGTAGTAGTCCAGGTTGCAGATGAAAAAGGTCTTTTTTCCCAAACCTACACTGAACTGTAGCACTGTAGCACTGTCCTCCCATTGTTCATTGATTTATATTGTAAATAAGAATTTTTTTTTTGTATGTTGAGACTTGAACTTAGACTTCATACATGCAAGTAGCTTATTATTAAACCACTGAGCTTTGGAAGTTATTTATACCTAAATAATATCCCTAATACTTAAATTCAGTAGTTTTTCTCATCCTTTCCTTAATCTCAACAGCACATGACCCTGGTCACCAATGATTTTTTAAAAATTTTTATTTATTTTCATAAAGTTGTTCACAATAATGGATTACATTCAATATTCTGACACGAGTTACAGCACGGTAACACCTTCCTATCACCATTATTTTGAATTTTCCTGCCATCACTCAAACCTGACAAAAAGGCAGATGCTAGATAATTTATTTTGCATTGCTTGTTATGAATAACATAAGATGTCCTGGAATTATAAAATTTTAGATAATTAGGGTCTGGAAAAATCTCTGCAGTGAGCAGCTCGGTTCTGAGATTCTCTTGTGTGTCTCCAGATCATGGCCTTTAAGGAGCTTAAATAGCAGCCTGAGGCAGTTCATGGACATGACCTCCAGGGTCTCATAGGGATGAGGAGAAGAGAAGGGCCAGCCCATACCCTATCCCTTGAGGCCTGGAGTTTGCCATCACTGATCCTGTGTACCTGCACTGCTCATTGGATTCTGGAAGTTGGCAGCTGCTGGGATTCTTCCGGGGCAAGTGGAGGGACTACGCCTGCTTCTGTCTGAGGCACCCCAGTGAAACTGGCCTGGCCTAAAGTTCGGAGGCATCTCTGCAGTGAGCTGCTCAGTTCCGAGATTCTTTTGTGTGTCTCACCAATTATTTCTTCTTGAACTCTCTCTTCCTCTGAATTTATTTCTGACACTTTCATGAGGATATCATGCCCATTTTATTTAGTTCTCTCTCATGGGGATTACAGACAGTTAGGGTTATCAGGATTATTTCAGCACATGAAGTGGCACCAGATTTTTTTCTTTTTGGGTCACATTCGGAGATGCACAGGGGTTACTCTTGGCTTTGTATTCAGGAATTACTCCTGGAGGTGCTAGGGGGACCATATGGGATGCTGGGAATCAAACCCGGGCCGACCGCGTGCAAGGCAAATGCCCTACTCACTGTACTATCACTCCAGCCCCGGCACCAGTTTTAATTGGCAGCTCATGCTGGCTGGGGAGGACCTGTATACTACTGAGCCCAACTTCTGCGCCCATATCATCACTATTTCAAAGATAAGAAAGAGATTTAGAGGGGCTGGAGCGACAGTATAGTGGGTAGGGTGTTGGCCTTGCACATAGCTGGCCGGGGTTCAATCCCTGGCATCTCATATGGTCCCCGCTGGGTGTGAAAAAAAAGAAAAAAAAACAAAAAGAAAGTGATCTAGAGCAGATGACTCACTTATCCAATATTTTACATGTATTTTTTAAATTTATTTTTCTGGGGGGCCACACCTGACAGTGCTCTGGGCTTACTCCTGGTTTGAAATTCAGGGATCACTCTAGATGGGCTTGGATGAACATATGGGTTGCCAGGGATCAAACTTGGGTTGGCTGTGTGCAAGGCAAACACCCTACCTACTATACTATCTATCTGGCCCCAGAAATTAATATTTTAAACATTTAAATAATTTCAGGTTTATAGGAAAGCTGCAAAATAAGTATATTACATTATATATATGTGAATCCTGATGCAAGTTTCTCCAAATGTAAACGTGTGTGTGTAGTGCATATGTTGCATATATTTGATGATATTCAGTCTCACAAACACAAATCAAGTGTTCTACTTTGAGCTACACCCTGATCTTCAACACTTTTTTCTGATTAAAGTTATTCGTCGATTGCCTTGAGCAGGCCCCAGTAACATCTCCTTCGTCCTAGCCCTGAGATTTGCCATATTCAAGGCTCTTTCAGAGTTAGGAGAATGAGACCCTGCATTGTTATTGGTATTTGGCATATTGGGTACGCCACGGGGAGTTTGCCAGACTCTGCCGTGTGGGCAGGTTACATTCGGGAGCCTGCCAGTTTGTCCAAAGTAGGAATGAGAAGATAAGATGTCCGGGAGCTGGGTTTTATAGTCTCTGAGTCTTGGCCATTGATGGGATTACACGGCATCAGGGGGCCAGTTGGTGGGTGTGACCCACGCCTACTGGAATTTAGAGGATCTGGGTGGAGGATGCTCAGCCCCGATCCGAGTAGGCTTGGAGATCTCAGCCCCGGGATCCGCGTGCCTTTGTTCCTCTGCCGGTACCTTCATGTGTGCTGAGAGTGGTCTCAGCATGGTGGTGGCTGTTATTTTTTAAAGTTATTTTTTCATTTAAAAAATTTTTAAAATATTAATTCAGTTCAAAAAATGAATTATCATGAATTACAAAGTTAGAAAGTTATTAATGATTTGAGTTTCACGAGTAAAATTTCCAACACTAATCTCTTCACCAGAGTCTACTTCCCTCCACCAATTCTCTTAACACTTTTCACATGGTAACTCATTTAATTCCCACAATAACCAGATATTAGTTGTATCTATGAGAATATCCACAATTACAGAGCAATAAATAGAGACTTCAAGATTCAGTATCTGGGACTAGAGTTATATATAGTACAGTGAGTAGGAAATTTTCCTTGCATGTGGCCGACCCTGGTTTAATTCCCAGAACATATGGTACCCAGAGCACTGATAGGAGTAATTTCTGAGCACAGAGCCAAGAGTAACCCCTGAATATTGGTGGGTGCGGCCCCCAAAACAAAAACTCATCATTAGAGTTTAATGTAAAGAAAAGCTATAGTTAAGACTGATTTCCAGAACTAAATCTCAATATCTCAGTTCTATATGACCTGAACTCTCCATGTCTAGCACCATTTCCTGCTTCTTACAGTCATTTGCTATCTTTACCTTTCACATCCTTCCTATCTTTTAAAGCCCAGTTGAGGGGGCTAGAGAGATATACAGAAGGGAATGCACTTGCCTTGCATGTGTCTAACTTGAGTTCAATCCCCAGAATCCCATGAAGATCCAAGTCTGCCAAAAGTGATCTCTGAGCATAGAGCCCAATGTAAACTCTGAACTCCACTGGATATGCTATCTCCCAACAAAAACTTTGGTTCAGGGGATTATTTTTTCACAAAATCTATTTTTCAGGTCTTCAAAGTTGGGAGGTACCTATTTCTACTAAATTTCAAACTTTGGTTTTTCCCCCTAAGCATACAAGTAAAGCTGTAGTTTGTCTTCATCATAAAAAGGAACTCTCAGGACTAGAGCGATAGCACAGCGGTAGGGCGTTTGCCTTACACGCAGCCAACATGGCCGACCCGAGTTCGATTCCTCTGCCCCTCCTGGAGAGCCCGGCAAGCTACCGAGAGTATCTTGCCCGCACGAGATATGCCAAACACATATATATGCCAAACACAGTAACAACAAAGTCTCCAATGGAGACGTTACTGGGCCCGCTCGAGCAAATCGATGATCAACGGGAGGGCCTTTACCTTTACCTTTACCTCAGGACTAGAGAAACAGTACAGTGGGGAGGGTGTTTGTCTTGCACACAACCAACCTGGGTTCCATCCTTGGCACCCTGTGTGGTCCCTCAAGCCCACCAGAAGTGTTCCCTAACTGCAGAGCCAAGAGAAAACTCTTAAGCACAGCCAGGTTTGGCCCCAAAAACATAAAAAAAGAAACTCATTCACTATTGGTGGGAATGGTCTTATTTAGTTCCTATGGAAAACAGTATGAAGATTTCTCCAAAAATGTAAGAATAGAACTCTTACATGACCCAGTGATTCTACTTCTCAGCATCTACTCCAAAACACAAAAACATTAATTTGAAATGATAGATGCACACCTATGTTCATTGCTTAGTACTTAGTACAATAGACAGGATATGAAAAGAACAGACTGAGTAGATAAAGAAGTTGTGGTATATATATACTATGGAACACTGAAGTCATAAGATGAAATCATACAACCCATTGCAATTTGGATGGAATTGGAGAGTGTTGTTGTAAGGTTGTTAGGAGGAGGAGAAATACCACATGCTCACAATTCACCTGTGGTATAGAATAGTAAGATAAGGGAATGGAAGGTATCAAAAGTGGGCAAACCCTTGGCCCTAGATAACAGAAATGAGAATGCCAAGGAATGAGTGGAAAGAGAAGAGAGAGGACAGGTAATAGCATTGTTCAAGGGCCTTGGGCACCTGTAGGTAAGTTTATACAACAAAGCCATAAGAGCCAATGCTATTATAAACATGTAACCCAAAATAAAATAATCACACTGAAAAATGAGTTTACTAAGGAGGTCACATGGGAAGTGGGAGGAAACTATGGATCACTGGTAGATGATGCTGATAGTAGTGGGTTTGAAATTGAAACATTGCATGCTTTATTTTTGGTGGTCAGGTTTAATTTCTTTAAGTTATTGAATCACTTTGAAATAACAGTTACACAGTTACAAAGTTGTTCATGATTAAATTTCAGTCAGACAAGAAAGCATGCAAGAAACTTCATGCTTTAGAATATTTTTTTGTGTTATAGGACCTCTTGAGTTTATGCTCAGGGGATCATATGTGGTACTGGGATTTGAGCAAGTAAAAAAAAATTCAAGTAAGGGAGTGAAATAATATAGGGATTAAGGTGTTTGTCTTGCATTGAACCTGGATCCCAGATTCAATCCTGGTCCCTTGCATGCTGTTGGGAATGATACCTAAGCACAGAGTCAGTATTAGACCCTGAGCACACTGGGTGTGGCCCAACTCCCCTCCCACAAAACTGAAATAGATAGACAGAGCAAGAAATTGAAGTTTTTTGCTTCACTCCCCAGAATTTATCATGTTCTTTCTCAGTGTTTCTATTTCTGTTAGTAATGCTATTAGACAGTTATTTGAGGACATGAGGCATATAGGGGCGTCAACTTTATTCTCCTAAAATAGGAATTAGATGAAGACAGAACTCAGTAGCAGGCAGTATGGGATCCTGGGCTCAACCTCCAGCACCACAAGTAGACATTAACAAACAATTGTGGAGCCAGAAAGATAATACAACAGGTAAGGTGCTTGCATTCTATGCAGCTGACCTAATCTGATCTCTAGCACTGCATAAGGTCCCCTGAGCACAGCCCAAGCTGGTGTAGTCTAAAAACCAACATTCCCCCCCCCCCAAAAAAAAATTACTAAAAGAATCTATTTAAAACCCTGTTAGCCTGTACACATTAAGTTTTTAAATGAAGGTTAAGAGGGTCTGTTCAAGTTTCTCCCCACTCCCTGGGGGAGGAGGGTGACTGGTAAAGACATGTCAAACACTTCCTCTCCTCCCACCATCATTAAAGAACAAAAAAGCATCTACCTCTAGGTATAAGAAGCGTCTGGTTTGTTTTAGCTGGGTTTCAGAAGGAAATGACTTTTCTCTGAAATTGTAGACGCCCAACCCAGCTGCAGTATTGTTAGACCTCAGGGTAAACAGGAAGCTTCCTGCCTTCAGCCCTTCATGTCCCTCTCCCAGACTATTAATGACTGTTAGTAGGATGGTAAAAGGACAGCTGCTGGCCATAAAAATCAGCCTATTCCTTAGATCCTTTAAGAACAGCAACTAGATCCTTCCAAGGTCAGAGAGAAAAATGTCTTTCACAGGTCACACCAGGTACATTCACCGAGTTGTTCTATGATCAACACTAACGATGCCTTAGCAGAATATGCATGATTAAGTATTTATAGTTAAGAAGACAGTGTTCCCATTTAGGGTGTTTCTGATCTTTAAAACCTTGTTACTGGGGTGAAGGAATCTTTTGTGAGGGTTAACCTTTTTTTTTTTTTTTGGTCACACCCAGCATTGTTTAGAGGTTACTCCTAGATCTCTCCTAGCAGGGCTTGGGCGATCATGTGGGGTGCTGGGGATTGAGACCAAATTGGGCGATCATGTGGGGTGCTGGGGATTGAGACCAAATTGGCTGTGTGCAATACAAAGGCCTGACCCACTGTACTATTACTCCAGCTCTGGGTTAAGATAAGTGTTGTCAGGGTGAAATCACTTTTTCCCCCTAGAGAATTAAGCATCCTCTTCTATCAGAGAAACAAGCAGTCCAAGTTATCTTCCCGTGAAAAGCAAAAAGGAGTATCCATGACAGCAAAAGATCTTGAGCTCCTTACTTTGCAGTAAAAAGTGAAACAGGGTTTACACTATTCCTGCACAGAAAGTATCAGTGCTTGCAGCTGTTGGTGAGGAGGGAGGGAATAGTCTCTGCCAACTGGAAGGACACTAGGGCAGGGGTGATCATCTTTTGCCAATAAGGGCACTTGGGTGTCTTGGCAGAAGGCAGAGGGCTGCCCCAATCTGTGTGTACATTTTCAGAAGCATTTGACTCGGGACCAAATTCTCTCAGCTGTGCTAAAGCTGGGATGATGGTTGGGAAATGTTTATTGGCCAGGCTGGCTAGGAGTTCCAACAGAGGGTGCTGGGGCTCAGCCAGGAGCTTCCCCTCAGCTGGCAAGTTTAGCTTTCTGTCATGGTCAGAGGGAGTGTGTCAAAATTCCAATTCTTGGGCTCTCCAGAAACTGCTTATGATTACTCATCTATTTTTAAGTTTCTGCTTACAAAATTTGTTGGCTCAAATGGGATGGGTGGTAATGATGCAGAGCTTTTTACCTAGCTTAAAGAATACAAAAATAGCTCAGCCGGGGTCAACAATTTTACAATTTCAGTGACAACTTATAACCAAATGGGCCAAGAATATACTTTTATTCAACCTTGTGCTTATCTACAATTTATCAACTTATACTACCATGGCTCCTCTACCAACCAAGCAAGCACAGACACTGAAAGAAGGGCATGAAAACTAGTCACCAATTTGACCATTCAGCTGCCTAGAACAGGTTTACTTATGTAGGACAAAGACCCTTATTTGCCAGGCATATTGTTTTCTTTCAGTCAAAGGAAAGGTCGTCTTTCTCCCTCCCTCCTTCCTTCTTTTTTTCTAAATAAGGGGTGATCTTTGTTCTGCTCTCAGTAATCCCTCCTGACAGGTTCAGAAGTATAGGGGACCACATGGGATGCAGGGGATTGAACCCAGGTCAGCCTCATGCAAAGCAAAATGCCCCAACCCGCTGTACTATCTCTCTGGCCCAAGGAAAGGTAATTTTTCACTTCTCAATGTTGGAGTGGCACAGAGGAGTTTCTTCAAACTGCTGAAAAGTAGGAAACTGGGTATTTCTTCCTAAAATCACACATTAGAACCCCTCCTTGTGTTTCAGTTGGAATAATTCTACTGATAAAACATCTCTTAAAGATCTTGGGGTTGGAGCGATAGTACAGAGCATAGGGTGTTTGCCTTCCATGTGGCTACCTGGGTTCAATCTTTGGTATACTATATGGTCCCCTGAGCACTACCAGGTGTGACTCCCGAGTGCAAGCCAGGACTAAACCCTGATCGCTGCTGGGTGTGACCCCCAACCCCAAAACAACAATAACAACAAAAACAACAAAAACCAGCTCTTAATGGTTAAAGAGAGTACAGTGGGTAAGGCACTTGCTCTTCATATGGCTGATCCCAGTTCAATCTCCACATCTATATACGGTCCACCAAGCACTGCCAGAAGTGGCCCTTGAGCAAAGCCAGATGTTTGGGGTGGAAGATCCCCAAGGAAAAATATTTTATGGCTCAAAGGGAGCTGCAATAGATTATTTGGTTCATCACAATTTTTCTCGCACCAGATAAGGGAAGAGACCTAACGTTAAGCATTTTACTGTTATACTTCTGTGGTTCCTAATTTGGGGCTTTTGGGTCACACTCAGAGGTGTTTAAGGGCTATTTATGGATCTGTGCTCAGGACTGATCCCTGAAAGTTCATGTACAGTACTGAGGATAGAACTAGCAATGGCTTCATTGTAAGACAAATACCTTAACACATGTACTATCTCTCTGGCTCTGGACTATGTTTAGGAAGGAAAGTCATTGAATGTGTAAAAAAAAAAAAATTAAATTTTCATAAATTTGAAAGCTTTCTCATATATAATAAACAAATAAAAGAAACAAATTATTGAAAAATCATGATTAACAGTTCCATTTTGAAAAGATGGTTCCACTTCATTTACTACAGCGACTGGGGTCGCCACCTACTACTAGTCTGTTAGCCTATAGCCTTTAAGGAAATTTACATTTTCCATCTAAATAATTTACCTCTGGGTCTGGAGGAACAGTAGAGTCAGTAGGGTACTTGCCTGCATGAGGTCAACCAGGGTTCAATCCCTGGCACCACAGATGGTCCCCCGAGCACCGCCAGGAGTGATCCCTGAGTGCAAAGTCAGGACTAAAACCTTAACACTGCCACGTGTGGCCCCAAAACAAACAAAAAAAATTTACCTCTAAATTTATATATGACTCAGTGGTATACGCAATACTTGGTTGATAAGACAAATCCAGGTATTCTTCAGACTTGGAAAAATACTTTTTTACTACTCTCGAATTTTGAGTATCAGGATTCTCCAGTGGCTCACAGTCCTTCAATTTTTTTTTTTTTTTGCTGGGGAAGAGGGTCTTTCCAAGCAGTGCTTGGGGCAAAAGCCCTAATGCACACACACCCTGCCCTCCACGATACTCAGTCAACCAGGCCAAACAATGAGATGTTGGAAGTCTGGCAATGACTGTTCAGGCCCAGCTGTACTGAGGATCACCAAGGCTACACTCAGTGGTTCCTGGGGGTAGTATTGTAGATGAAACTCAGGACAGTACACATGTAAGGCATGTGTGTGTCCTGACCCCTGAGTTAATTCAATTATTTATCCCACTCTTAATTAACCTACAAAGGTGGTGGGAAGGTTTTAATGGACAGAGTAGAGGTCCCAGGGTGGTACACAGAGGCTCCGTGTATATTTGTATGTTTGGACCCTGGATTAAGTCTTTTTTAAACCTGTCTTCTAAAACTCCAGGTCACGTCCAAGGTAAAAAGTTGCAATGCAGAATTAGTCCCAGGAACCAGTAAGCCAGGAAGTAGCCTAGAATGCATCGTGTGACTAGAGAACAGGTTTTCCAGTTGTACAAAAGTCCCATGATAGAATTTCTGGTGACCTTTTGTTCTGGTGGGGAGTCCCTGGCAAAAGGCTTCCAAGGCATGGTCTCTAGGGATTTCAGCAGTGGTTCTTGATCCTGGAGCAAGTGAGCTGGAAACCAGTATACGATAGGAGTGGAGGAGCCCAAAAACCTGGTGAGAACCTGGAAATAAAAGGGGGTAGGGGAGGTCCACAGATTATTGCAATGCCACAGCATCAAATGCAATGTCACAGCATTTAATTGGGCCAGCTTAAGGATTTCCTGCTGCTGAGCGCACTATATCCCCAAACTAGAAACTTATTACACTGGAAAAGAAATTCAACAGAAACCAAGCCAGAAGACTTCAATGTTACAAATAAATACAGTAACTCACTACCCCAAACCCGCCAATTTATACTAACACTGATGGGATCGAATTTTAGCCCAGGGTCTGGTCTTTAAACTGAAGGCGGTGAGGGCAGCTTTGGGAACTTGAAGTAACTCCCTCATCTCATTGGTATGGCAAAGCAGAGAAAAAAGGGCCAAGAGATCATGTGGCTAAACATTTTCCCTCCTCAGATAATCAAAGCCAAGTTTCCAATTGGTCTCCTTCATCTAACCTGCAAACTCCAAGTTTTGCTGGCACTCTCTCTACTGGCTAATCCAGCTACAAACACAAAATGTTACTTTCTATTTCCCCTGTGCCTTTTATTGATACAGCTCAGAAAACTTTATAAACAGCCATTGTGGGACTCCAAGAGGCAGAAACTGTTAAGAAATGGCTAGCAAGGGGACAAAAAGGCCTCCTTGAGGTTATGCTGAGACTGGGACCACTGCCAGGAACAACAACAAAAAAATCAAGGATATGATTAAATCCTTCCTATTCCTCTCTATTCCCACCACCACCCAAACACTGCATAAGACATATCTGAAAACTGAACACCTGCTAGAGTTCAGAATACCTCAAAAGCCAACATTCAAGTAGACCTTCTGGGTGTAACTGTATATTAGGGAAAGACCAGGAATTATCCTCTGTGCTTATTTCTATATCTTTCTGTTTCGGGGGCCAAACCCTCTGGTGCTAGGGAGCAGATGTGTGATGCTGAAGGGACAAAGATCAAACCTGGGGCTCCTGTATGCAGAACTTGTACTCTAGTCCTTTGAGATATCTCCCTGGTACCTTATTCCTGTATCTTTCGCTTGTTTATTTTTTGGCCATACTCAGAGATGCTCCTGGCAGTGCTTGGATGACCATATGGGATGTCAGGGAACCTAGGTCAGCTGTGTGCAAGGCAAGTGCCCTTACTCGCACTGTGTGATTGCTATAGCCCATTATCTTAAGTCAAATCTCTTCATTTCACAATTCTCAGGACTTTGTACATATCCTGTTTGTCCAGAATATTAGTTCTCTGCTTCTGAATTCCTTAATCGCTTCAGGATCCAATTTCAGTAAGATGCCTTCCTTAACTCTGTCAGGACTTTTCCCCCTCTAAGTTTCTGCAGTACTTTATCTCAAAATAGCAACACCTTTTTCATTCCATTGTATTACTTTTCATTTTTTTGGGGGTGCTCATGATCAAATCCAGGAGTTCACACATGTAAGACATATACTCTACCACTGAGCTACATTTGCATACCTCACTATACAGTTATCTAATCCGTTAAATATCTGTCTCCCCATTTCTCCCATGAGACCCATCACTTGATCACTTGACTTCCCGTTAATCATCAATTTGCTTGAGCGGGCACCAGTAACGTCTTCATTTGTCCCTGTCACGTGGTAGTGTAGCCCAATGGCGTATGTTTGTTCTAGGAACACGAAGAGCCTCAAACAGATTGTTCAGGGTCTTGACGAAGAAGTCTGACCATCTGGTAGGTGGGCGGCCACGCAGTCTTTTGACGTCCCGTGGAATCCAGTTGGTAATGGCTCTAGTCCAGTAGTCGTCTCCAAATCTCATTACGTGTCCAGCCCATCTGATTTCAACGCCTTGGCAAATGAGACAGTGTCCGATTCTTGACCTTCGACAGAGACTGGAACTCCAGACTCTTTCTCTCATTTGAGTGAAACATGATATCCCAAGCACAGCTCTTTTGATTACTCTTTGGGAGACCCAAATAGCATTCTCATCCTGTTTTTGTAGGGCCCAGGTCTCTGAGGCGTATGTTAATGCAGGAAGAACAGTGGGATCGAAGAGATATGCCTGGAGCCAGAGGTTCTTTGTCCTCTTAGCTATTTCTTCCACGCTCTTGAAGGCATTCCAAGCTGCTCTCTTCCTCCTGCGCAACTCAGGTGCCAGGTCATCTGTCATGTGGACTTCTCGACCTAGGTACACATAACTGGTGCATTCGGAGATGTTTGTCCCATTGAGAGTGAATGGAATGTCAGGAATGAGACCGTTTCTCATAAACATTGTCTTCGTAAGATTTAGCTATAGTCCGACCTTTCCACACTCATGGTTGAAGTTAGCCAGCATTTGTGCCGCGTGGCTAATGTTTGGTGTTATTAGAACGATGTCATCAGCAAAGCGGAGGTGGTATAGTTGCCGACCGTCTATCTTCACTCCCGTTCCTTCTCATTCCAGTCGTCACATGATGTTCTCGAGGGTGGCACTGAAGAGTTTCGGTGAAATGGTATCACCCTGCCGAATCCCTCTCTTGACATGATCAATTCTTTGTAGAATGGTGAGATCCTGGTAGTGAATCCGTAATACAGCTCATGGAGGATCCTGATGTATTGAGTTTGAATGCCTTGACTGGCTAGGGCTTCAATGACTGCTTCTGTCTCAACAGAATCAAAGGCCTTCTTTAAATCAATGAACGTTAGACAGAGCGGCATCTTGAACTCCCGAGAAACCTCAATGAGCTTGGTTATCATGTGGATATGGCTGATCGTGCTGAATCCTTTTCAAAAACTGGCTTGCTCACATGGTTGTCCTTCATCTAGTGTTCTGCCAATACTATTCAGGATGACTCGAGTGAACAGCTTGAGACCCATAGGGAAGTAATATTAAATACTTTTTGGGTTATTTTGGGGCCACACTTGGAGGTGCAAGGGACCTATTCTCATTCAATGGCTACTAATGGTGTTAGGGGGAATCCATGCAGAGTCAGGAATTGATCAGGACTCCCAGGTGCAACGCATGTCCATCAGCCCATGCAATCTCACTTTTTGTTTTGGGGACACACCCAGCTGGGCTCAAGGGTTAACTCCTAACTGCACTGAGGGATCACTCTAGCCAGGGCTCAGAGGACTGGATGTACTACTGGGGATGGAACCTGGGCTGGCTGTGCGTTAGGCAAATGCCTTACCCAATTGGTTTTCTCTCTGGCACCACAATCTTATCTTATTTTGTTCTATCCTTATTATATAGTTCACCCCAAGGTTCTAGCACAAAAAGAGACCCCAAATAATTATCAAATAAATGAATTAGGTACAGATTACTCAAATGAAAGAAGTTAGCTATCATTTCTGTCTCTGACCAACTATTTGCTTAAATTTACACCCTAATCCCAGATCTACCTCACCTGAACATGCATGCACAAACTGCCAAATAGCAGCAGAGCTGCTGCATGGACGATGTACACAAACACTCCAGGACTGAGGAATCCAGGATGAGACTTCTCTAGAGTCTTAGTGATCTTGCTCCTTCTCATCCCAAGTGTAAGGCAAAGCCAAGGATGGGCAGTTACAAAGGTCCAAGTAGCCCAGGCAACTAGCACAGCTACTGGGGTAGCCAGTAAAAAGTTGGGTACCTGCTTGAGCTCATAGTATTTTAGAAAACCAACATTCCAGTAGATATCCTGAATGTAGCTGTATATTAGAGGAAGGTCCCAGGAGCACCAAGGCGGCTCTTCTCCATTGGTGATTCTGTAGCCCTTGTCCAGAGCTAACTGTAGTAAGGGCTGAGGAATAGGGCGGGCTGAGCCTGGCAGACAGAACTGGGTAAAGGCATAATACTGAAAGAGGACAAAAGGAAGTCCAAGTGTGAGCAATGAAAGGAAGACAGAGCCCATCAGCTTTAAGAGCTCTCTCACAGGATTTAGCACCATGAGAGAAGAGAAAAAGCTTCGGCACTGAGAATGCATGAGAAAACCAATGTTAACCAGTCCATTGGAGCGAACACCAGCAGCAAGAGCAAAGAGGAGCCCACTGGTCCAGCTTCTACCCCTCTCCAGCTGCCCCATGGCACTGAATGTCAGGAGGGCAAACAAAGCTTCTGAGTAACCAGCAGTCAGAAAGACATTGGCAGGACTGAGGCAGAAGAGCAATGCTCCATGAAAAGCCTGCCGAGGACAGTGTAAAACCAAACAACCCAGGTCATGAAGTGCGACTGTGGCCAGAACTGAGAACAAGGAATTGAGCAATGCTACTGAGATCAACAGGCAACTCCGTAGGTTCAGTAACCCCCACAGGGGTCGCAACAGTTCAGTCCCCACCAAGAGGACCAGAGGGAAACCAGGGAAGAAGGCAAAGTTGTGCTCATACAGGTAGCCATGTTCGGCAATGAACAAAAAGTGTTCAGCATCCCAGTGAGAGAGGCCACCCAGCAGAAATTCCACAATTTGGTCCAGAGGGCCTGAGGTGGTGAGGCGAGGAGGAGAGAAGGCTTCTGCATGATGATCTGGGATGATGGCATTGAAGAGAGCCTGTGGGATGAAGGAAAACTAGGATTTTGATTGAACAATTTTAAGAAAGTATTTCCACTTAATAAAAATACAGAAACAGGTGGGGAGGGGGTAGGGAAACAGGACTTCATTTTTGTTAGGTTTGAGTTGGACATTCTAATATAGGCATCAGCTTAGAAATGAGATATGACTCTATGGGAAAGAAGAGCCATCAGATGTGAAGATATAAATTAAGAGTCTGAAGTGGATGGGCAGTCAATTTAAAGGTATGAGACTGAGCTAAAGCGACAGTACAGTGGGTAGGGCTCTTGACTTGCATGGGGCTGACCGCGTACAATCCCTGGCATCCCATATGGTTCCCTGCACAACATCAGGAGTAATTCCTGAGTGCAGAGCCAGGAGTAACCCCTGAGCATCACCAGGCGTGACCCAAAAAGCAAAAATAAATAATAAAAAAAAGGTGTGAGACTAAACAAAATTATCCATGAAGGAAGTGTAGCTAGAGAAAGAAGAAATCTTAGGACTGGGCCCTGAACACATTAACCTTTAGCAGTATGAAAGAGGGAAAGGATCCAACAAAGAAAATAAAGAAGCAATTTTTAGCCGGATAGGGGGAAACCAGGAAACTGTGCTGAAAAATAAAATAAAGAAGAGGATCCTGAGAGACAGTACAGGAGTTAAGGTACTTACCTTGCATGTGGCCAGCTTCAGTTTAAACCTTGGCACTGAATATGGTTCCCTAAACATCCCTCATGGTCACTCCTGAACATAGATATAGAAATAACACCTGAGCACTATAGGGTATGTGAGGGAGGTGGAGACAGAGAAAAAGGGTCGGGGGAAAGAGGGTAAGGGAGAGAGACAGAGAGAGAGACAGAGACAGAGAGAGACGGTGACAGAGATACTGATTCTGTTCAATACTGCTTATAGGTAAAACAAGATGATTGAAACTGACCATTGGATTTAGTATGTAAAGGTCAATGGTAACTTTGACAGGAGCTGTGAAGGCACAAAGAGTGTATGCAGACTGAGCTCAGTAGAGAAGGATAAGAGAAGGAAGACAATATAGAGACTACCTGTTTTTGTTTTGTTTTTGGACTACACTTGGCAGTGCTCAAGGGTTACTCCTGGTTCTGCACTCAGGAATTACTTCTGGCCTGTTAGGGGGGCCATATGGGATGCTGGGGATTGAACCCAGGTTGGTCAAATGCAAAGCAAATGCTCTACCCGCTGTACTATTGCTCCAGATCCAAGACAACTATTTACACAAGTTTTGCCACAAAGAGGAAAAGAGGAAGTGGGTAAGAGGTAACCAATAATGCAGGATCAAGAGAAATATCTTTTTTTCCCCAATGTTGGGGTACTTACAAATACAAGGCAAATACTCTACCACTGAGCTATATCCCTGGCCCCAAATTTTGATTTTTTTAATGGGGGAAGATAAATATTTGCTAATGAAAATAATCATAAAAAGGAAATCCTGAAATATTCAGGAGAGGGAACAATTATTTAGCAGGTGAAAGGATAGTATCTACTACAGAGGTAAAGGAGCTAGCTCAGAGATGAGTATAGACAGTTCACACATTCAGTTTGAGGAGCAGATGCAGACGTAATATGCTGATGGATGGAGTGGGACATGTGGGAGGCTGCTTCTGACCATTACTTTTCTGAATTTTCACTAAAGAATGCAAGCTGAAAAAAAGGTGTTTGAGGTAAGAAAAAGGAAGATGTATAAAAGATCAGTAGGTCACAGGCAAAACTGAGGCAGTGTGAGACCCTGTGTTTAATTACCAGTATTACAAAAATAAGTTATCTATGATCTAATTCATGAAATAGGGTATGCACTAGAATCACCTGGGGAGTTTAAAAATACAGATGAATTGGGCCAAAGAAATAGTACAGAGGGTAGAGTATTTACTTGCCTTGTACTGTACTTAGCTGACCCGGGTTTAATCCCCAGCATTGCAGTATGGTCCTCTAGCACTATCAGGAGTGAACTCTGAGTAGAGAGCCAGGAGTAAGCCTTGAGCACTGACAGATGTAGGAAAAGAGGAGGAGGAGGAGGAAGAGGAGGAGGAGGAGGATGCAAAGGAGGAGGATGGGGAGGAGGAGGAGGAAGAGGAAGAGGAGGAGGAGGAGGAGGTTGGAGGAAGAGCAGCAGCAAAGCAAATGCTCTACCTGCTGTACTATTGCAGGAAGAGGAGGAGGAGGAGGAGGAGTAAAACAAATGCTCTACCCACTGTACTATTGCTGGAGGAGGAGGAAGAGGAGGAGGAGGAGGAGCAAAATAAATGCTCTACCCACTGTACTATTGCTGGTGGAGGAGGAAGAGGAGGAGGAGGAGGAGCAAAATAAATGCTCTACCCACTGTACTATTGCTGGAGGAGGAGGAAGAGGAGGAAGAGGAGGAGGAAGAGGAGAAGGAGGAGGAGGAGGAGGAGGAGGAGGAGGAGCAAAGCAAATGCTCTACCTGCTGTACTATTGCTGGAGGAGGAGGAGGAGGAAGAGGAGGAGGAGGAGGAGGAAGAGGAGGAAGAGGAGGAAGAGGAGGAGGAGGAGAAAAGTACATGGAACTGATGCTATGACACAGGCGAGGGATAGTAAAATGATGTAGAATCAATTAATTCTAAGTCCTGAATATATAGAAGACATATAGAGGGAATGAGTTGAGAAGATAGGATACCCGAAAGATGCATCTTCTATTATCACTGAAACCATCAAGAAATCAACATTATGGGGCTGGAGAGATAGCACAGCGGGTCGGGCGCTTGCCTTGCACGAGATCAACCCGGGTTCGATTCCCAGCATCCCATATGGTACACTGAGCAACTCCAGGAGTAATTCCTGAGTGCATGAGCCAGGAGTAACTCCTGTGCAAAGCTGGGCATGACCCAAAAAGGAAAAAAAAAAAGAAGTCAACAATAGTGTTAGGAAGAGTATCAATTTATCAGTAACTCAAGTCTTCAATAAAAAAAAAAAACCACTTGGGCTGGAGTGACAGCACAGCGGACAGCGGGTAAGGCGTTTGCCTCACATGCGGCCAACACGGGTTTGATTCCCAACATCCCATATGGTCCCCCGAGCACTGCCAGGAGTTATTCCTGAGTGCATAAGCCAGGAGTAACCCCCATGCATTGCCGGGCGTGACCCAAAAAGCAAAGCAAACAAACAAACAAGCAAACAAAAAACACAGTACAGTGAATAAGGAACTTTCCTTGTATATGGCATGTGACCGACTTGGGTTCACTCTCTGGTATACTATATGGTTCCCTGAGCCTGTCAGGAGTGATTCTTCAGTGCAGAGCCAGGAGTAATCCCTGAGCAACAGAGTTAGCCCCCCCACCCACCCAAACAAACCAAACTAAAACCCAAACCCAAAATAAAAACAAAATGGGAGGGCTGGAGTGATAGCACAGCGGGTAGGGTGTTTGCCTTGCACGCAGCCGACCCGGGTTCAATTCCCAGCATCCCATATGGTCCCCCGAGCACCGCCAGGAGTAATTCCTGAGTGCATGAGCCAGGAATAACCCCTGTGCATCGCCGGGTGTGACCCAAAAAGCAAAAAAAAAAAAAAAAAAAAAAAAAAAAAAAAAAGGGACAGAACAGAGCCATAGTATGGGGGTTAAAGCACTTGCCTTGATGTGGCAATCCTGCTTTGGTCCACTGCACCATACACGGTCCCCCTAGAACCATCAAGAGTGACCCCTGAGTAGACAGCCAAAAGTAAGTCTTAAGTACTACCAGGAGTGATCCAAAACAAAAAACAGTCCTCAAGGAATGAATTTCAATAACAGAAAATAGCGAACATAATTTCACTGGTGATATAATATGATGGTACCAACTCTTAAGATTGGAAGTCAGGGGTAGAAGTAGAGGAAGAAATAATGAAATAGCGTTGTAAGGTACCTTTTTTATTTCATTAGATTGTCAACTGCTTGAAGAAGACTATCATTTTGTATACCCAACATCTTTTCATAGCACAGTTCTTGGACTAGATAATAAAATAAAATTTCAGTGGCTGAGTGAACAAACTTTTTTTTTTGCAGAGGAAACATACTTGTTTTTAAATTATCACAAGAACTAGAACCCATTATCCTGATTTCCTAACACAGATGTTGATTCACATACTGGTCTATTGGTTCTGTCAATCACTCCATTGATGCTAGCTCAAAACCATGCTGTTTTGTGTGTATGTGAACACATGTGCACACCTGGCCATGCTTAGGACTTACCCTGGCTCTGTGCTCAGGGATCACTCCTGGTGGTGCTCAGGGAACCTATGATAGCAGGGAATCACATTGGGGTAGACTTATGTAAGGCAAGCCTTAACCCCTGGACTATCTTTCTAGTTCTATAAACCTATATATTTTTAAATTGATTTTTTTTTTTTGGTTTGTTTTGGGGCCATGCTCAGCTGTGGTCAGGGCTTATTCCTGGCTCTGTGCTCGAGAATCAATCCTAGCAGGACTCAGGGGACTGCGCACAGTACCAGGGGTGGAATCTGGGTTAGCCTATTCCTGTACTATATCCTCAAACCAAATATAACCCTATTTTATTTTGTTTTATTTATTTATTTATTTATTTGCATTTTGGGTCACAGCCGGTGATGCACAGGGGTTACTCCTGACTCATGCACTCAGAAATTACTCTTGGCGGTGCTCAGGGGACCATATGGGATGCTGGGAATTAAACCCGGGTCGGCAGCATGCAAGCCCTACCCACTGTGCTATTGCTCCAGCCCTGAATATAACCCTATTTTAAAGGCTCTTTCTCTTGACCAGTTACTTTATCAGGGGGAGGGTGATCTCCTAAGCAGTGTTCAGGAGGTCTACTCACTCTTCCAAGTGATTCACAGCAAACTAGGCCAGTGGATCAATACATGGGCTTGAGGATACAGTGCTGCTTGGGCCTGGCAATACTGGAAATTATTCCCAAACCACCCCACTGCTATGTAGGAACCTCTAAGGTGGTGGTGACACCTACTTCCAGGTGCTACATCTCTTTCTGGGATGGGCTCAAGGGCCACACCAGATGATGCTCAGGAAGCTACATGATACCAGAGATGATTAGGGTTGACTATAGGCAAGACAAACACCTTAATCCCTTGTACACTCTCTCTAGTTCCTAGGCGACTTCTTTTTTTAATTTACTTTTTAATTTTTAAAATCTTTTTCATCATGCCACTTCAAACAGGTAAAGAATAAAGAGAGAAGTTTCTGTCACAGATAATAGTCTCCAAGTTGAAACACTTTTAACCTGATACCCAGCAAAAACTGGCAGACCTCAGGTAGTGCTGGCAGGAGAAAAGGAAAGGTTCCCACAAAGGAACCAAATATAAACCTCAGAAAATTTTGCTTTCATAAAAGGTGCATAGAATTTTGGTAAGATTCCTTAGGATGGTGATTACATTCAATAGTACATACTGATGAAACTACTAAGCACTGGACACTACTAGACACAAAATATAATTTGTATAGCACGGTAGCACTGTAATCCCATTGTTCATCAATTTGCTTGAGCAGGAACCAGTAACATGTCCATTGTGAGACTTGTTACTGTTTTTGGCATACTGAATACACCACCGGGAACTTGCCAGGCTCTGCTGTGCGGGCAGGATACTCTCGGTAGCTTGCCGGGCTCTCCGAGAGGGACGGAGGAATCCAACCTGGGTTGGCTGTGTGCAAGGCAAACGCCCTACCTGCTGTGCTATCCCTCCAGCCCATAATTTGTATATGTGAGAAATTTGATAAAATATGTTATCAAGAGAAATATTGGAGAGGGCAGTAAGCTGCAAAAGGGAAAATGCATTATGAGGGTTGTGTGTAGGTAAAGCAGTCAGAAGAGACACCCAAGAAATGTAGATATTACATACAAAAAGAATACACAGCTAGTCTCAGGGTTGTGCCACCTCTCTCCCACTCAACTGACAAAATATTCAGTTTCCTGGGAGAGGGAGCCAGGACAAATCTTTGCACTTTGGACATCGCGACATCTTTGACTACAGAACATTATGATCTATAGGAACGACTACTAGCGCGTAAGTTAGAACGGTGTGATCTGATTCTGTCCATTCCCTAAACTGCTATGTTACCATGGGGAAATAATTTAACCCTTCTGGTTCTCTGCTGCTGATTATATAAAAGATGAGATTAACAGATCACTTCTAAGTGTCCTGTCCACTTTTCAGTTACAAAATCTACATCTCTATAAAAGTGTACACTTGGGAGAGGGAAAGAGATGGTATTATTGTTAGCACCTAGACTTGTCATGTGGCAATGATACACATGTTTAGGACAAAGGATTAAATACTGACCTGTAATACCAGAGTCAGGATACGGCAGCTGATCGCAAACCTCAGCACTTCTTTCTGGGATGGTTTCAGGGACCACATCATCCTCTCACCAGGAGTTCAGAGACACCATTACAAAGGTTGAACTCACTCAGGCTTCTAAATTCCAAAACCCAAAGAGAAAATGTCACATGAATGAAAAATAAATTCTTGAAAGCATTCAAATTCACAGCAGATTTTTTCCACTTTATTATGGCAAATCCACCTACCTGCTCAGATGAGGGAAAATCATTTTTTTGCTTTACTTTTGGGCCATACCCATTAGCACTCATGGCTCATTGCTTAAGAGTAGCTACCAGCAGTGGTCAGGAGACAAGGCACCGCCAAACCCTGGCCTTCTGCATGCACAGCTAGTACTCAGCCTATTGAAATACGTTCCTGGTCTAGGAAAAGCATCTTGGTTGCAGGTACAACCACTTAGCATCATTTTGAAGCACTGAATTCTCAAGGAAAAGTTCCACACAGGCAGCATAAAGTTGGAAAGCTAAATTCACAGGACATCTTTAAAAGCCTGTAATGGGGGGCCAGAGAGAAATGGCACAGTGAGTAGGGCACTTGTCTTGCACATAGCCTACCCAGGTTCAGTCATTAGCATCATATATGGTTCCCTGAGCTCTGCCAGAAGCCCTGAGCATCGCTGTGTTAGACAATGAATCTGTAATGGGGACTGGAGAGAGTATATGGGAACCACATGTACCTTGCATGCAGCTGATTTCTGGTGCCACATATGTCCCAAGTACTTCTAGCGGCTACTCCTGAGCACAGAGCCAGTAGCTCCTGAATACTGCTGGGTGTGTCTCAATGCCAACCCCCAAATTAAAAAATAAAAGCCTATCATATTGGTTCAGAATTGTGACTCAGTGGGTGCACTTACCTTGCGTATGTCGGGCACCACACTAAACCAACCTCCACGCTACCCCCCAAAATTGCCAGTGGTATGCTCCTTATGCAGGTACCCCAGACCTTAAAATTGAGGCAAGAATATAGTAGGTAGGGTGCATGACTTGCACATGACTAACCTGGGTTCAATTCCTGGTACCACATATGATCCTCTGAACCCACCAAGAGTGACACCTAAGCCCAGCATCAGGAATAAGCACTGAGCACAACTAGGTGCCCGCTGCCCCAAAAAACAAAACCAAAGACTAAAAGACTGGGATTCATCCTAGCTGTCACTCAAATTCTCATTTAGCCTTTCTGAACCTGTTTTTTGATTTGTTTTGCTTTTTGTTGTGATACTTGATGGTACTCAGGGTCTACTCCAGGTTAGTATCCAGGGTGCATGGTCAGGTGATAAAATCTGGGACTTCTACATGAAAAATATGCATTCCACTTCTGAGCCATTTCCTCAGTACTGATACCTCAATTTGTTTCTGGGTCACATCCACTGGTGATCAGGTCATTCCTGTAAAGGGAACCATGGTACTCAAAGAACAAACTAGGACTACCAAATGCAAAGCATATGCTCTAGTCCTTTGAACTAGCTTTTTGACACTTGAGCCTCAGTTGTTAATGCATAAAATGGGATCAGACTAGGTCTGGGGGATTGTGTGTATGTGTGTGTGTGGCTCCCAAGAAAAGCTCAGGAGGCCTAGAGGTCCCTCCTACAGGCTGGCAGTTCAATGCAAGGATCTGAGAATAATGTTCTGCTTGGGCCCTATTATGCAGGGATTATTCAGTCCATTTTAGTGGTGCTGGGGAGGGGCCTTCAGGACTGTTAGCCAGTGATGCCTGGGGGACCCAGTGGTGCCAGGGATTGAACCAGATTTAGCCACATGTAATGCCAACACTTTAACCCTTGTACAATCGCTCTGGTCCAGAATGAGACTATTTTGTCTCACCAAACTGTCATGATGGAGATAGGACTTACGTGTGAAAAAGTACTACCAAATCTATACTGAGGTTGTTTTATTCGCAGTGTGCCCTTTTCTTCTTGCCCAAAATAATAAACTAGGTCCCAAACCAGTGTCTAAAAGTGGGCACAGAACTGAATTGGAAGACCATAATGTCTACATATGCAGGTCAGCTCTTTCATGTGTGTTTGGCTGGTTTCTTAAATTAAGTGGAGAAGGAAAAGAAAACCACCACTCAGCAAGACTTCTGCCAGCTCATACTGCTAAAACAAACTTAGGGGGAAGACAGAGTCAACTACTAGAGAAGAAAACTGTCATTTCCCATCTCTTTCTTGGAATGGCAGCAATGTATAAACAATTTCAAGGCCATTCTAAGGCAAGGAATGCACTTTAAGGCTTAAAAAAAGAAGGAAGGAAAGAAAGGAAGAAAGAAAGAAAAAATAATTCCTTGGGCTAAGACAAGCAGTCATGGTTCCCACAATAGGTCAAAATGTCAGTCTGGGAAGCATCAGAGGAAGCTCACAGGTTTGGAGTGAAGAACTATTCTAAAGGGAAAGAAATATTTGAACAGAAATTAACAAGGAGGGCTAAATTACTCTTTCTTTTTTGGGGGGTCTACATCCTATGGTGCTTAGAGGTTACTCCTGGCTCTGCTCTGCTCTCTTCAGCCCCTACTTTCCTTTCTTATGTCTATTCTGTTTCAAACCTTTGAGTACCACTTGTTTTGGGAATCTTTGTTCATTTGACTGTGATAGTCACTCGTAACATTGTGCATGCCATCTTTATTACTAGTTTAAATTTGAGGGCAAGGCTTTGTCCATCTTACTTCAACTACACCCCCAGAGCCTAATATATAAATAAGCATATTTAAGTCTGTGCTCCCTTTTTTAGATTCCTCCGCCCCTCTCGGAGAGCCCAGCAAGCTACTGAGAGTATCTCGCCGGCAAAGCCTGGCAAGCTCCTCGTGGCATATTCAATATCTCAAAAACAGTAACAACAAGTCTCACAATTTGTTGTGAGACTTTATTGGTGCCTGCTCAAGCAAACCGATGAACAACAGAGGACAGTGCTACAGTACTACAGTGCTCTCTTTTTGAGCGGAGGTGGTAAGAACAGGTCACTGGCATGAACAGCTCATTGGCTCTGGATGAAAAAATATCTGATCCAAGTATTCCTCCCACCATATCTCACTCTAAGAGCAAGAGAACAAAATCAAGGAAGTCACAGAAAAATAAAATTTCTCAGGAAAAGGGGCGAGAATGGATAACAGAAACAGTACTCGTTCTTCAACACGAGGGGGCGACTGCTGCTTACTCATCAACCAGGAGCCTGGAGGAAGGGAGGGGCCACCCACGCCACACTGATTTGCTCATCAAAATTCAGTTCAAAGACAAGCTTCTGAAAACCCCTGAGAGCTGCGGTAGTTTGTGAATCCACCCAACATTTCCAACATCTGACTCGCTGAATTGAGAGAAATTCTAGAAACAGGCAGAGACAATCTCACAGTTAGGTTTCTTCGTCCTGGGGTGAATTCACTCTTCTTCCCTTCCCAGCCACATGCACAAGTCGGGCGACAGAAAAGCACGTAACCCACCTCGACCTCTTCGCCAGGTCTCCATTCTTCCTCTCCTGTCTCCAGAGTCAAACTCTAGCCTTAGAGACCACAGGGAACTTGCAGCCTACACCTACCTGACAATGAAATCAAGTAAAAATATAAAGGCAGTGAGTTTTTCCCCTCAGCTAATTGCCAACCTCCCTTCCCAGCCACCCCATTTGCGAAATCGAAATCACAGACTCTCTGAACCGGCAGAGCTTACAGTGCAATGAGTTTTACTCTATTTTTCCCGTGAGATAAATACGCTCCCAGTGAGATGAGTAATAAAAATCTCCCTGGTTTGAACTTCAGAGGTCTCATTAGACCCTGCGAGGCCACTGTAATTACCATCGCCATTTTATGGGTGTGGAAACTGAGGCTCACTAGGGTCAAGTGGCACACTCAAGGTTATACTTAGAATGTAACTCAGTTTGGCGCCTGGAACCTCGCGGTGCGCCCAGCACTCGGGGTGAGGTCAGAGGGGATGCGCGTACGGGACCCCCTAGTGCCTCCCAACTTGTCCCGTGTTTGTCCAGTGTGGGGCGCGCACTTGCTGGGCCCGCTCGGGGCATAGAGCGTCCTAGCTGACTGCGTGGGGCGGCTCTGAGAACTCGATTCTCTTCGGGTCTTTCGGGAATGTTGGGGATTTAAACCCTGGGCCACTGGGTAAAAACATCAACATCCTCGGCGGGATGGGCAAGTGGCTCTGAGCAGGGTCAACCGGGCCGCCTTCTGCCACCGGGGAAAAGTAGGAAGCCCCTTCCAGTCCAGGAGGGGATGGGGCGCCTCAATTCCCCAGAGGGGCCAAGGACCAGCGACAACTCGCGAGGGGGCCGGGGAGAGGAAGGGGGAGGCCCGGGCTAGGGCCGGAAGGCAGGGGAGGGCGGAAGGCGGTAAAGGAAGAGGCGGCACCGGGAGGCCGCTATGGCGGAGGGGCGTGGTTCCCCGCTTCTCAGCAGCCTCCAACTAATTTCCCCCCGTTTCCATTTGACGGCTTCCCTCCCTTCCCCCTCCCCCACCCCGCCCCCCGAGCTCCAGGGATCCCAAACTGGCGCCGGCTCCACAGCACCGGCCAGTCTCCACGTCCCAGGCGGGGTCCGAACCTCAATTCCTTCATCCGGGGCTCAGGGCAGCCCGCGCCTGCGCACTGGCGCCGTGGACGGTGGCCCCGCCCCGCTCCTGCCCAGACTCGGGGCTGCCCCGCCCCCTCCGCGGCGGCCATGTTGACTCCGGGCGAGCGGGCCAAGCCCCGCACACCCCGCGGACTCCGCGCCCTTCCGCCCTTGGTGACACCTGAAGAGTTCCCACTCGCGCCTCATGTTCCTGGTGCCCCGCTTGAAGTTCGCCCATCAGGGCTGCTGTCTCAGAGCCGGTGCTCTTGGCCCCAGTTCCACCGCACTAACAAACATTCACGGAGTTCCTGAGGTCCGCCCTGGCTCTGGGGATTGGGGGCTGCCCCGCGGCCTCTTCGCAGAAACCAGAGCCACACTCTACAGGCTGTCTGGCGACGACTCAGCTCGGGGTCTGGCACACAATAGAAGTTCTCTAAATAGAAAAAAAAAAGACGACTTGGGGTTTCTGTGGCAGCTGCACCCTACGCCCTGAGTGTGAAGAAAGTGGGGGATCCCCCTGACTTTCCCCTTGAGCTACCGCGGACCTTCTGTCCTCCTTACAGACCTTGGCCCCACCTCAAGTGGCTCCCGAGGTGGGGGAAGGAACCTGGAGAACTACCCCGGGTCTCCTTTCTCCTTCCTCTTTCAGGCCTGTTCTCCCCGTAGGGGGGCCCAGGGGAAGGGAGAAAAGCGGCAACTCCACGAAACTGTCTGTTAGGGAGGAGCGGCCAGTTGGTAGCCCCGTAACGGAAACTGTTAGAACAACTCTGCCCCCTCCGCAGAGGAAATAGATAGAAACCCGGCTCCGTTGGTGGATTTCTCGTTTCTCAGGATTCCAAAGCCGCCTGCGGTTTCGGTTATCGGCCGCCCCACGCAGCGAGGGTCGGGGTTCGCCCGGCCACAGCCCTGTGCGGAGGGAGGGGCTTATCTTGCGCCCCAGCTCCCCCGAGGGTGGGAACAAAGAGCGCAGCTATCTTGGGCAGAGTCCGCCCGCCCGCCCGCGTCGGTTGGGGAAGGGGCACCCTATCTTCTGATTCTTTCCAACTCCCCTCGACCTGGGGACCTCAGCCGCCCTTTAGCAGGTAGTGATGGGCGTGTGCTGGGTGAGCAGGGGAAAATGGAGTTTGAAAGACGGGTCCATGTTTTTTCAGAGACACGCACGTGTTAATTTGAGAGGCCTGAGTGAACCCGCAAGGCTTTGGAGCACAGTTTTGTTTTGTTTTGTTTTGTTTTTTGGGACACATCCGACCGTGCTGAGGACTTACTCCTGGCGGGTCTGGGGAGACCATCCGTGGTGCTGGGAGATGAACCCAGGTCATCCCTGGCCGAGTGCCCTGCTTGCTGCCTTGGGCTTTGGGAACACTCCTTACTGGGGTCTAAGGTTGTGGCTTGAATCTCTTGAAGACTACGAGGCTCCAAGCAGCTTTGTGTTTGCAAAGACTAAATGGAGACATGAACTGGTTCTGCTTTGTGAATTCACAAGGGAAAGAGACATTCATTTTTAACCATCCCCCTCTGTCCATGCTAATTTCCCTCAATAATCTGCTTGTGAAAAGGACAGGGGTCTCTTGTGACACATCAGTATGATTTCTAAAAGCTGAACTGTCTCCTTTTAAGAGAGAAAACTTTGTCTAGACCTTCAGCTCCACTTTCCTGCTATTTCTCCTTCCTTTCCTTCTCTGCTAAGCACCCCCGCCCCCTCCTTCCGCTTTGTTTCCTGTTTCATTTTCTGCCTCCTGCTCCATCAGGAAAACAAGAAAACTGAACCTAAGGCTCTCAAGCCTTTTGCTTGTCGAATGGAAGCTGACTAGGTGGATTAGGAGGGGGTTCTAGGTTGTGAAAAGGTAGAAGAAAAGGCAGCTTTCTCCTGGCTGCTTTTAGTCTACAGCTAAAATGGAGCCTGCATGTATGCAGGGAGCTGGCAGAGCAAGAAGCACTGTGGGAGTCAAGGAGACAGATGTACCCCAGGTCTCAAGACTCTCCAACCTTCCAGCCACCCCCATTAAGAAGCAAATAATCCATACTTACTACCAAGAAATGATTTATAATACAAATGCCCTACTTAAATAATGCTTTCTGGAATCCTAGATTTTTCAGCTTTCCTCCTTTTTGAACCCAACCTGACTTGGCTTGCTTTTTTTTTTTTTTTTTAGGTTTTTGGGCCATACTCAGTGGTGTTCAGGGCTTACTCCTGGCTCTGTGCTCAGGGATCATCCCTAAAGGGTTTGAGGGACCATATGTAATGTTGGGGATTGAACCCAGGGCAGCCATGTGCTACTGTACTCTATCTCCTGCCTCTTACTCTGTTCTTGTATCTCTTTCCTGAACACAGCACAAGCCCATCCGTTCGCCATCCTTTAGCTGTTTTCTTTCAGGAGTTGGCACCACCTGCCCATGACTTTTACTTGCTTCATTGTCTATTTCTTGTGGAATATAACCTCTGCAGGAGCAGGGGCCTTGTTCACCAAAGTATTACCAATCATTCAGAGCCATGCTTCCCTGAGTATACTTTGTGTATACTTAGTGAAAAGCTGGTGAATAGGTCATTTTGTTTAAACTGGTATCTTATTATTTAAAAAAATTGTTTGGCCATTCCTGATGATACTCAGACCTATTCCTGGCTCTGCACTAAGGGATCACTCCTGGCAGTTCTCAGGATTGAACATGGCAAGCACCCTACCCCCTGTATTAACTCTCCAGCCCCTAACCTGGTGTCTATCGACTTTTTTTTGTTTGTTTGTTGGGTTTGGGGCTAATATCTGATGGTGCTCAGGGGTTACTCCCTGCTCTGTTTGGGGGTTGCTCATGCAGTGCTAAGGATTGAACTAGTGACAGCTGCTTGCAAGGCAAGAGCCTTAACTCATGTACTCTTCAGACTTTGTATCTATTGTTAATGGCTGTGTGAACAAACTTGGAAAAAGGAAGTGTGAGTCTAATAGCTAGTGGCAGAGGTGAAACTTGGATTCAGGTCTCTAACCTCCCAAGCTACTATTTTTTCCTACTACTCCACACTAATGTTTATTTTGGGGACACACCCAGAGGTGCTTGGGGATGCAGGGCATGTGCCGAGCCCTTTGAGCCATTTCCCTGGCCTAAGGCCCAAGTTTTTTTTTTTTTTTTTCCCCAAACCACATTTGGCAGTGCTGGTGCTCATGGCAATTTCTGACTTTGCGTTCAGGAATAACTTCTGGTGGGGCTCAGGGAACCATGTTGGGTGCTGGGGATTGAACTGGATCAGCTGGGTGCAAAGCAAAGCAAGCACCCTGCCCCCTACACAATCTCTGGTCCATGGGGCCCAAGATTTTTTTTTTTTAATGTCACTCTGGACCCCCTTCATTTGCCCTCTCTGTCCTCCCTGCTGCCCACCTCTGGGGTCCAAGTCTCTTTTTGTTTTGGCTTTTGAGCCACACCCAGCATGCTCAAGGGTTACTTCTGGGTCTGCACTCAGGAATGACTTCTGGTGGTGCTCCAGGGGCCATATAGGATGCCTGGGATCTAACCTGATCAGTCATGTGCAAGACAAAATACCCTACCCATGGTACTATCAATCTAGTGGGGCCCAAGTCTTAACAGTTCTACTTTGTCTTTCTTCCTCTAAATATTTGTCTGGCTGGGGAGATGGCTCAAAGGATTGGAGTACATGTTTTGCACAAAGGTTCAATCCCTGGCATAACATATATCTCTACCATATAATGAGATGGTTTCAATATTGAGCGAGACTTACCTTACTCTCATGAAAATGATTATATCTAAAGTATTTTATAGAGGCTGGAGCTATAGTGGGTAGTGTGTTTGCCTAGCACGCAACCGACCTTAGTTAGATCCCTGGCACCCCACATAGTCCCCTCAGCACTGCCAGGAGTGATGCCTGAATGAAGAGCCAGGAGTAAGCCTTGAGCACTGCCAGGTGTGGCCCCCAAAGATATTTATATAGTTTGGGGGCCACACCCAGCAATGCTCTGGTGTTACTCTGGTTACTCCTGAATCTGCACTAAGAAATCTTTTTATTTTGACTTTTTTTGGTCACACATGGCAAAGCTCAGGAGTTACTCCTGGCGGTGCTGGAAGTGGGGGGAGGGGTAATCATATAGGATGCCAGGGAATTGAACCCAGGTCAGCTGCATGCAAGGCAAAGGCCTTCCTCACTATACTATTGCTCCGGCCCCTAAGGAATTCTTTTTTTTTTTTTTAAGGAATCACTTTTTTTTTTCCTTTTTGGGTCACACCAAGCGATTCATAGGGGTTACTCCTGGCTCATGCACTCAGGATTACTCCTGGCGGTGCTTGGGGGGCCATATGGGATGCTGGGAACTGAACCCGGTTGGCCGCATGCAAGACAAACGTCCTACCCGCTATGCTATAGCTCCAGCCCCAAGGAATCATTCTTGACATTGCCCGGGGTACTATATGGGATGTCAGTGATTGAACCTGGGTTGGCTGCGTGCAAGACAAAGGCCTTACCTGCTATACTATCTCTCTAGCTCCCCAGAAAAATATTTTTTAGTGCTTAGCATAATACACTTGAAAAAAGGGGAATGAGGATACTCACACTGGAGGAGTAGAAGGCAGGCTGATAGTTCTTTTGGAGTGTTCACCTGAAGCAAACTGAAAGTTCATTTTTCTCTCTTTTGTTGTCTTGCTTTGCTCCTGCTGCCTGCCAATGGAGATGGCCTTGGCCACAGACTGGGCAGAGGAATTGCCCTATGTCTTTTCTCAGTAGCACAGTTTCCAGACACTGAACTTTTCATGGCCCTAATCTTGTGGGCATGATGGAGTTGTTGGCCTGAGCATGGCTTTAAAACTATACTATTATGGGATGAAAATGACCACACTGGCTTCTGATGCTCTCCCTGCCAAAAGTTAGTAGGCAGTGATGACAAGCAGTGGTGCCCTACCACAACTTTATGCTACTTTTTGCTGTGGATAAGAGGGCATTCAGTGGCAGTTTCCAAGGATACTGGGAGACATTTCCAATGATGGTGGAGCGGTACTGAATTTTGGACATTTACCAAAAGCATCCTTTTTGACTTCTGCTGTATCATTTGAAAACGCACATCCACACAAGGAAAGGCTCTGCTCTGCTTCCCACTTAACGAAGTAAAGCCCATGGACACTTTTCCACCCTTCTTTCAGTATTTGCCTTTCAGTAGTTAGAAAACCTTGACCCCACTGAGAGGTCTAGTGGGAGGAGCCTTAGCCACTTGGGGGTGGCAGTGGCTGCAAGGCTAGAGAGCCAATGAGGTTGAAAGTATTGTTTAGGCCCGACTTGGCAGCACTCCAGCTATGAAAGAAGGCTAAGGTCATTTGGGAGGTGGAGAGGGAGGAGCCTGGGAAAAGAACTACTGGACACACCCATGGGTTCTCTTTACTTTTCAAAAGCAAATTACTCATGCTCAGTGGCTAGCAGTTCTCTTGACATGGAAACTCCAGTCAGAAACTGGAGACCAGGCGAGGCTTTCCTTGCATTGTAGGAGAGCAGATGAAAGGTACCCAGGAAACCAAACTCCTAGGTAATGCTCCAAACACAGCTCAGAAATGCACTTTCTGGATTAGAAAATGGAATTCAAGAGACTACAAGAAAAATACACAATTATTTTTCATTAAAATATAGATAAGGAAAGCTTTTTTTCCCAGGACTCCTAGGAAGGCATCTAGGTGAAAGATTAATCTATTTTCTCCTCTATTCATCCGTGCCCGATTAATAACCATACTTACTGATGTTTTATTAAAATTCTTGGGACAGTATTTTTTGGGGGGGGTTACACCTGGCAATGCTCATGACTCATTCCTGATGGGGCTCGGGAACAATATGGGGTGCTAGGGACCGAACCTGGGTTGGCTCCGTGCAAGGTACCTGCTGTACTATTGCTCTGGCCTCTCTTGGGGCAATTTTATCTCATGCTAAATACAAAATAAAAATAGCTTTCTGAGCTCCACAGAACCAATTACTCCTGAGGGTGTTCTGCAATGTGATAAATCAGGAAGAGCATGGGTCGTGGTGTCAGAGGAACCTCATTCAGAGTGTACAGCCAGGAGTAACCCCTGAGCACAGAAAAACAAAACCAAATACCAAGCCCCCACCCCCACCCCAAAACAAAACAAGGAAACTATGAAAGCCTTAAGTGAGAAGACCTGTGGAGTAGCAGCAGCTAAAAGATGAAGAGCCTGAAAGGTAGCAACACCCTTTAAAACAGCGAGATTATCTTTGGGTGCTGGGGATTGAACTCAGATCACTGAGTCCTGTGCTCTACCACTGATCTACAACTTAGCTTAGGTTTAATTAGGTTCTCAGGGTTTTTGTGCCGCACCTAGCAGTGCTTAGGGTGGCTCTTGGCTTGGTTTTTGTGCCACATCTGGCAGGGTTTAAGGGTGACTCCTGCCTTGGTGCTCAGATTGCTCCAGGTAGTGCTTGGGGAACCATGTAGTGCAGGGATACTGGGAGCTACAGTGATAAGTGTTTGGACTGACAATTATTTTCTGAAGTACTAACTGCCTGGCTCTGGAATAAAATAAGTTGAAGATCCTTTTGGCGAAATGATGAGTTATAATTTATTGAGAAATATTGGAGGAGCAGGTTTCTAGGGGGAAGACGGGGAACTTTAGCCTGGGGTATTTAAACTTCCAAAGATGTCAAGAAGATTGCTGAATGTTCTAATCTAAAATCAAGGGAGAGAACTATTCTGGAGAAATAAATGGTTAAGGCTACTTTCAGATAAATAATTATTAGTTATGAAAATTTATAAGACAAAGGGCTAGAGAGATAGTATGGATTCCTCAGTTCTAAGAGGTGATCTCAGGGTTATTCATACAGAATGACCCGATTACAGAGCTAGGGGTAAGTCCTGAATGCTGTAGGGTGTTGCCCCCAAAAATTTCTAAAAGATTCTTTTCCAATTACTTCCAAAAGTTGTTTTCCAAATATCACCCATTTCTTTAATTAAAACCCCTTTAAATTAAGAGACTAATATCCTTTTTCTGCCTAAATTCCTCTCGCCAGTGAAACCACCTCATAACTTTCTCAAGATTCAGATTTGGAGTGAGGAAGGGAAATGTGGAATGGTGCAGAAATGACAGGAGCCAGGGAGTCATCACTAATGAGACAACACCAAAGCATATTTGAGGGAATAGGCCCAGGTTCTTCCTCCCCACACGGTAAGTTTTAAAATAGTTTGAAAACAATAAAAAGTCTCACAAACGTCTTACCAAGATTTAATGTACATTTATTCTTAACACGTGGAACATATAGTATAAAGATTTCATACTGAATAAATGATATTCATTAAGCCAAAAAAGGAAAAAAGGAGGAATTTACATCAAGTTTTAGCTACATTGTTTGAAATACAAATATGCAGATTTTATCACTGAAAAAATCTCAATTGTGTTTCTTCATCAGGAACTTCAACTGAACCTAGAACTTTTTCACACCTCGATTAGAAAGAAAACAAAACAAAACAAAAACCCAGAAAAAAATAAACTATAAGTTGATTGGCTGCTGAGACAGCAAGGACTTTTTACAGAGACCTGTACAGCATCGCACCAAGAGGGGCGATGTCTGGCAAGAGATTAAATAGCTGTGTCTCGCTTTGTGCAGGTCACCAACTTATTAACTCGTCATACTATAAAGGGGTAGCTGGGAGGGGACCAAACTGTGGGGCTCCAAGGGTATGTGCAATGTACAACGTCATATATATACACACGTGGCAGCGCAGCCGCTGCAGCTAAAGGTTAAAACCAGTTCTAAGAGGTGATCTCAGGGTTATTCATACAATCAAGGAGGAGAGAAAGAGGTCAGGGTGTTGTAGGTTCACACATGATACTTTGGGGGAAAAGCCTTTTTTTTTTCTCCTCAACGTTTAACTAAAAACATTTTTAAAAACTACAGCTTGCTGCTGACCCAGCGTTTTCTCTTGTTTCCATGTGAGACATTATTATTACAGTATGTTTACAGTATCAGGTGTACAGTACAGTACATAAAAGGGTCTACACTCTACTGCACAGGCCTCTCCAGTGAACAGGGTCTGTTCACAACTGCGAACTTCTCGGCTCCTGTAAGATTGTGAATGTACAATAAACCACGCACAGTTCAGCAGTCATCTTTTTTGTCCTTCAGAGGTTTTTTTTTTGTATTTTTCCTTTTTTTTTTTAACCATTAAAAACAGTTATGAAATGCGGCATCCCGTTGATGCAAGGACCGGGAAAGCCATTTTTATTTTACTTTTTTTCCCCAAACTCACTGTAAACGACAGTAACTTTGGTTAAAATAAAAAAAGTCTTCTATGTAGGCAGAGCTTTGTCTTCAAACAGGGTTGGGTCCTGAGGGGAGTAAGGTGAGGACAAGGAACAGAAAGGTGTGGAAGGGGAGGGTAGAGGAGGAACAAGAAACAGGAGAGACTTTTTTCCCCAAGGGAGAAGCTGGACAGCACAGGGTAAACTGGATTCTGAGGTGGTTTTGCATAAATAAAGGGCAACAGTCAGTTTCTAAGTTCTCCACACACGCACACACACACAGGGAGGGAGGTGTCCCACGGCTGTCATGACTGGCCAATCAAAAACAGTACATCGCAAATGACTTGTGAAACCAATGAGTTCATCAATGGTGATACTGAGATGTCCAACAGCCGTGACTCATACAGCGTGAACTCCGAGTGGTTCTCGTCCACCTTGGCCAGTGCCAGCAGCGCGCGGGCAGCCCGCCGCATCATGTCCACACTAGTTGGCTCGAAAGGTGGGTTCTGCATATGAAGCAGGCTCGCCTGGCTCTGCTGGAACTGTGTAGCAGCGAGACTGTCCTCCAAGAAGCCCAAGAGGTTGCCGATGCTGCCCTTCTGTACTGCAATGGCACGGGCTGCCAGGCTGTCACCCTGTGCCAGGTTGGCCAGCAGTACCACAGCCATCTCCCGGCATACCGGGTTCTTTCGGTCACTGAGGAAGCGCACCATGGTGCTATACAACTTCTCCAGGCGGCTGAAGGGGGGAGTGGCCAGGATCAGGTCCACGTTGTTGTCCTGGATGCTGAGTTTGCTGAGGGTTTCCAAGACCAGTCTCTGAGGGGAGAGGACGGCATTGGGGCCCAGGGTTGAAAAAGGGTCCTGGGCTTCAGCTGAAGGGCAGACTGCCCAGTGCAGGAGTCCGTCCAGGACAGGCAGACAAATGCTCTCAGGGTATGGGGAGAGGTCCAACTGCCCCGAGATATTGGCGAGTGTGACCAAGGTGTTTTCCCGGAGCATCTCCAAGCAGTCCCACCACCACTCTACCTTGTTGCAGCTCACCCCTTGGTCCTGTTCCTCCTCCTTCTCATAAGTTAGTGGTGCCTGCTTCCGTTCTGGGTGTTTGTGGTGCAGCAGGATCAGCTTGCCCAGGATCAGCAGAAGCCCCGGGTGTTTGGACATCTCAAAGTCGTTACCTGGCACAAACGACAGGCTTCGGATGGTATTGGAGACACAGACACAGCGCTTGGCAAGGGAATCCTGCCAGTCCAGAAGGGTGCACAGTGGGGTCTCATCTTTACTGTGGGGTTCATCCTCTAGGATCTTGATGTTCCGGTGGCTCTGTGCCGGGCTGATGCTGAATGGAAACTTGCTGCTCTCCTTGGTGGTCTCTGCATTCTTAGCTCCTTCCTCGGTCAATGTGCTAGACCGACTGGACAACATATCATCCATAGTGGCTGTGATCCGTTTTTCCGGAAGGCCATCTGGTGGGGGTCCCTCTTGCTCTGTTATCCCTGGCATATTCTCCATGGCTGTGACATGTTTCCGGGGGATTGGCGGGCAAGGCCCTTGAGGCCGGGTGGGCAGCAGCTCTGTCTTGCTCTCAAAGTGGGTCTGGATATGCTCAGTGGTGTCTCCCCCACCAATCCGCCAGTGCAGCAGGCCACTGTCAAACTCCTGTACACGCCCAAGCTTATCTGAGCAGTCTACCACAAACGGGTCGTTCTTCTGCACGATCTTAACTGGAAGCTTGTCAAACTTACTAATCAGTTTCTCCTCACTATTCTCCGAGGCTTCTTTGTCCTTGCCAGAAAAGGCCATCTCCTCATCATTTTCAACTACTTCCTCCTCTTCTTCCTCCTCTAGCTTAGGACCTAGAAGGTCTTCTTCTTCTTCCTCCTCCCCCTCTACAGGGGCTGGACTAGATTCCTTGCTGAATCTCCCAGGGTCCAGTAGTGTTCTTTGCCCTGGGTCACCCACCTCATACTCCTTTAAAATGCCAAAGATCTCAATCAGGCAACGTCGGAAATATTCCACAAGGAGCTCTAATAACCCTGGGAGCTAAAAGATAAAGAACAGAAAATAAATTGAGAAAAAGACAAAAGAACCTTAGGCATGAGACCTTCCAAAAGCCTCATTTCCCATTTCCCTCTCAAGATTAAGTCACTGGTATCACTGGAAGAGCCAGAGTTGTTTCTTCTCATCCACACTCACTCAGTGGCAAATGACCAAATGACTTTCACTTAAGCACCCCCCAACAGGATGCAGACAATGAAGAGCTCTGCCAATGAAGAGCTCTGCAACTTACCTATCAGGTTACCAATTTCTTAAATCTTCTCTTTCCCAACCAATCTTTTCTGCACCAGGTCCTATTTTTCGTTTATTGGTTACTGTCATTTTCCCTTTCAGGACACCGTCTTTCTACATCCCACTATTAACTGGAGCCCAAGGTTAAGGGAACACTGTATGGTCTGATGTTCATTTGCGCTCTCTCTCTCTCTCTGCTTTTTGGGTCACACCCGGTGATGCACAGGGGTTACTCCTGGTTCTGCACTCAGGAATTACTCTTGGCAGTGCTCGGGGACCATATGGGATGCTGGGAATTGAAGCCGGGTTGCCTGCATGCAAGGCAAACGCCCTACCCTCTAAATTATTGCTCCAGCCCCTCCTTTGCTCTCTCAATCTCTTCATTTTTTTTTTCTTTTTGGATCACACCTGGTGATGCACAGGGGTTACTCCTGGTTCTGCACTCAGGAATCACCCCTGGCAATGCTCAGGGGACCATACGGGATACTGGGAATCGAACCCAGGTTGTCCACGTACAAGGCAAACGCCCTACCCGCTATGATATTGCTCCAGCCCCTTGATCTCTTCTTTAAGCTCCCAATGTTCTAGAAAGCTGGACCTCCATGAATCATGCAACACAAAGAGTGAGATGAAGCTTCAGTTCTCTCAGTATAGTCTTTTGTGTAATTATTTGTTTGATTTTAACTATTTTTCCACCTTCCCACTGGCAAGTACGGAAATTCCTAAACTTTAAAAATTGTGCTGTGCATGCTGGGGGAAAAGGCAGCTCAGATAGAGAAGGGAACACCAAGTAAAGGGTAGCACTGTAGCACTGTCCTCCCATTGTTCATCGATTTGCTCGAGTGAGCACCAGTAACATCTCCATTGTGAGACTTGTTACTGTTTTTGGCATATTGAATACATCAAGGTTAGCTTGACAGGCTTTGGCTATGCGGGCGTGATTCTCTCGGTAGTTTGCCAGGCTCTCCAAGAGGGGCGGAGGAATGAACTGGGGTCGGCCGGGTGCAAGGCAAGTGCCCTACCCACTGTGTTATCGCTCCAGCCCCAAAATAAAGGGTGTTTGGAGGATTCACTTGGGATGGGACACACGTGATGAACGTAGACTACAGACCGAACATGATGGCGACTCAATACCTCTATTGCAAACCACAACACCCTAAAGGAAAGAGAGAGCAAAAGGGAATGCCCTGCCACAGAGGCGGGGTAGGGTGGGGAGGATGGGGTGGGGGGAGGGCTACTGGGATTACTGGTGGTGGAGAATGGGCACTGGTGGAGGGATGGGTACTCAATCATTTTATAACTGAAAACCAGCACGCAAGTTTTGTGTGTCTGCAACTGTACCTCATGGTGTTTCACTAATAAAAAAAAAATTGCACTGCGGTCTTTTTCTCTTTTTTTGGCTTTTTGGGTCATACCGGGCGATGCACAGGGGTTATTCCTGGCTCTGCACTCAGGAATTACTCCTGGCAGTGCTCAGAGGACCATATAGGATGCTGGGAATCAAACCTGGGTTGGCCGCGTGCAAGGCAAATGCCCTACCCACTGTACTACTACTCCAGTCCTGTGCTGTGGTCTTAAAAGAATTTTTGTCAAATGCCTAGCAAATGGAAATTAATCAATATTTTCCTTCTATTTTTCATAGGAGAAAATATCATGTAACAGGTTTCAGAATCAGACTGGTATTTTTTGTTTGTTTTTGGGCCTGGCAAGGCTCTGGGGACATATGAGGTACCAGGGTGTAAACTCAGGGTGGCCGTGTGCAAGGCAAATGCTGTACTTGTACCAACACTCTGGCTCCTGAGTAAAGACTGTTAACAGCTATGGAAACCCTGGGGGAAGAGTCAAGAGTCATCTACAAATGGTCACATTTACTTCAGAAGGCTGCTGTGATACAAACAGGGGCTGGCATAAAGTAAGAAACGATAAACATAAGTTTGTGTTTATGTTATATAACACTATTCCCTCCAGGTCCAAGATAGATGAATTAGTAAAGATAAGGATGAATTAGTAAAGATAAGGATTATCATATAAAGCATTAACATAAAATAGTGGAAACTCATTCTAGCTACTAGAAAAACTCAAAGTACATCTTTTAATATTTTGGGGGGGCCATACCTGGTGGTGCTCAGGAGACCATTAGGGTGGTGGGGATTAAACCCAGGTTGGCCATGTGCAAGGCAAACACCTTACTCGCTGTACTTTCTCTGGCCCCTTAAGGTATATATCATGTGGAAAGGATGCAGAGAAATAGTATAGAGGTTAAAGAGCTTGCTGAGCACATGGCTAACCCCAATTCAATATCCTGAGCACCAACAGATACAATGCCAGAGTATACCGCCAGGAATAACCATAAATACTACTGGGTATAGTCACAGTGTCCCCACTTCCCCACCAAAAATTGAAAAAGTGAGGGAAGGGGTGTGGTAAAGAAACAGTTTGCTCACTGTAAAAGTCATAGGCTCTTCTTGAAAAGCCAAGAAAATATGGCATCCTAACTGACATCAACCAAATTTGTCTTTTTTGCTTTTATTGAAAAGTTTCTCACCAATTTCCTTTGAAGTCAATCCTTCACAAAAATTACTGTTGTTCTCAGTACTCTGGGCCCAAGAGCAGAGGCAAATTACTGGCACAAAAAATCAAAGTACTGGCATGAAAAATACCAGCAAGAGATAGCAACATCTGAGAGAGAGATGTAGCCAAGAGATAGCAACATCTGAGAGAGAGATGTAGCCATGTTGGCTGGGGATAGTTTAATTCCCTGTGCCACTTTGCACTGTCTATTTCAAGAGGAGTCCAGATCCGCCCAATCTTCCCCAGGCATCTGTGCTCACCTGACTGAGGTTGAAGGTCATGATGCTGTTGTCATCATATAACAGGATGTTGATGGTGTCTAATGCCCACGTGCTCTCTGCCAGCAACCCAGACTTGAGCGACATCATTACCCGCCATGCCTCCGGGGTTCCTAAAATAAATCTCAATATAGTCCATTCACCAAGCCCAGAGTTGCTGGAGGTCTGCCCTCTCCTTCCCAGGGTTGGCCCATCATTCTGAAGATCACACATGGTGGGAAAGTGGTTTTGTTTTGTTTTGTTTTTGGGAAACACACAGCACTGCTCAGGAGTTATTCTTGGTGGGCTCAAGGAATCATATGGGATACCGGTATCAAACATGCAAGGTAAACACCCTACCCATTGTACTAATGCTCCAGCCTGGGGAAAGTGGTCCTTATCTGGTACCAATCTACCCTTCATGACTTCTAGGCTTTCAGAGGACCATCACCACTTGGTGATTACTTCAAGTAAAGTCTGAGATCAGTTGAATCTTTCCTTACCCAAAGATTTTGGTTTTGAAAATTATCTTTTTAAAAAATTGAGTTTCTGTGATTTACAGGCCATTAATAAGGACTCGTCATGCACAAAACTCCAATACCACACTGAGCATCATGTACCCCTTTGTTCTCCCAAGGACCCCAAGACCCATCTCTCTCAAACTCCCTTCCCCACAACTCAGCTGTGTGGAGCAGCTCTCTTGTTGGGCTCTAATTTTTAGTCAATAATTGACTAAATTTAACTTCACCCAGAATATCAGGATGGAAGAACAATGGGCCAGACAGAACGGGGCAAATTAAGTAACCCAATTAGGGGGTCTCCTTACCAATGTCTTTCATCGTGAGCCTCCTCCTCTGCTTCAACACAGGTTGTGTGGCTTCGACAGAGCCAGGTGGGAAGGTGATGTCCCGCCGAATCATGGGGGGCTGCACAGGGGCAGGTGCTATGTGTGAGGCAGGTACTGGAGGGCCTGCCTTCTGCATCTTCATCCCAGAGTGCAGGAATGGAGACTTGCTCGGAGACGTGCGGTTCTCCATTGGCCGGGGAAGGGGAGCGGGGCTGGATACCTGAGGAATGTGATTCTGCATGCTTGGTGGGGGCTGGTAGTTGGATGGAGGGGGCCTTGTCATGGGGGGCACGGGAGCAGAGGGACCATATGGGGGCTGGCGAGTGCCATGGGAAGGCCAAGGGCCTTCATGGTTGGCCCTCTGATCCGTGTGCAGCATTTCATCTGTTCGGTTCACACCATGATAGGCAGGGCCCTGGGGGGCAGAACCCGTGCTCTGCCTGTTGGCATAATTGTAGGTCATGTCATTACGCCCCTGCCACATAGTGCCTTGCTGAGAAACCTCAGCTGATGCCTGTATGGGTCCACCCATCATTTGTGGTGGCATGTTCTGCTGGGCATTGGTGCCGGGGGGTGCAGAGACACGGTCTCGGCCAAACTGGAATGGAAACTGGTTCTGAGGGCCGCCTGCTGGTCGGCGCTCAGCAGCTGCCGCGGCAGTGGCAGGGTAGGCATTGCCATACTGGTTGTACACATCTTGCTGAGGGGAAGGCTGGGCAGCTTGTTGCTGGCTGGAGGGCTGGGGCTGGGCAGGGGGCAACTGTTGCTGCTGGGCTTGCCCCTGCCCTGTGCTGTATGGCACACTGTACATCTCTCCTTCATGTCGCTTGGTAGGAGGACCATAAGTGCCATCCATTGGCCTCTTGTAATTCTAAGACAGAAGCAGGTAGAAGAAAAATTAATACTGCACTCAGAACCCAAGACTTGGAGCTACACCAGTAATAGGTTAGTAAAATGGCAAAGAAATCACTATTAAATAGTATCTCTTGAAGTTCTTTCTAAAAGTGACATTCTCTATTTGCTCTCTGGCATTTTTTTATGGTCTAAGCAGAAAAAGGTAGAAAAGCTCAAATATCAAAATAAGGACATTTTCAAGGCCTTCTGGAGAACTTGTGAAACTGGGCTACAAGGAAGAGACTGAGTACAAGTCTTTTTAGGCAGAACTGGCTATCTGGGTGAGAGGAACATGAGAATATCTAAAGTAAGCTTCTAGTACCTTCAATTTAGTTTCTGAATTAGCTCTCAATGGGAACCTGTCAGATCCTCCTTACCTGCTGCTGCTGCTGTTGATACATTGTGGTCTGCTGGCTCGGGAAGGGGCTGCTAGAAGGGGTGCCTTGAGTGGAGAACTGATTGCCATAGGAATCATGTCTGCAGGAAGGAGATAAAAGATGAGGGTGGGAAATAGTAGAGTGAGCCACACTCACACCGAGATTAGTTTTACTCACCGCTGCTGCTGCTGCTGCTGCGGAGGGTAGCGGCTAGGAGAATACATCCCCGAGTCTGGGTTGGAAGGCATGAGATTAGCTTGTGGGGCTCCAGTGCCCATGTTTCCCTCAGGTCCTATTCCAGGTTCCGTCCTAAACATTAAGGAGAAGCAGGTTGAGTTCACTACAGTGGTAAGGTGCTGGGACAGGACGTAAGTGGGGCAGAGGGGGCCATGCTTACCTCACTCTGTCATAAGGACCTCCATAGGGGTAGTGCTGCCGCGGTCCCATTGCCACATTTCCAAGCCCAGGGCCAGCAGCTCGGCTGTAGGGGTCCCCCATCCCACCATTGGGGCCCTGCCCTGAGGACATGAAGGGATCACTCCCTGGAGCTGAAAGCAGAAAGAAAGGCAATTAGCAAGCTAGAGATCAGCAGGCCTAGCAAACTAAACCCCATCAGCCCCGAAGACCCAGATGCTCTTCAGAATTTGACTTTTGTTTGTGTTATTTTCCTGACAAATTCAAGAGAAACCCAACCAACAAAGAGCACACACGTGTTAAGGGGTGACAAGGAAATGCCAGAAAGAGGGAAATAAGAAAAAAGCTAGGGATGAAGAGGGGTGATGGTCAGGTCCAGAAACGCCTTATTTCAGCAGATGGTTTGGCAAGATCTTCAAACCAGGACTCAGGAGACAATTCAAGTGGCAGAGCATGTATCTAGCATGCACATGGACCTGAGGCTGATCCTCAGCAACACTTGACCACTTGAGTTTTATAAGTAGCCCTGTGTCCCTCCAACTCCACTGATTGTTGCCCCAGTGGAGCCAAGGCTGGTAGTGGCTCCTACTAAAAACAAACCTTGCATCTCTCTCAAAATACCCCTCCACCCTACCAGTTTACACAGGTCTGTCATCTTCAAGGGCAAAGGCAAATAGCATCGATCACCTTTCCTCATGCTGCCATAAGGATCCTTATTTGGCTCGTAGGACATGCGCCCCATCATGTCAGAGGTATTCATACTGGGCTGGTACCCAGGGTTTGGAGTCATGGAATTCCGCTTCTGGAATGTGGGGTCACTTCCATCAGGAAAGGCATCCTGGATCCCAACTGAATTGCTCCTGCTCCAGAGTAAGGAGAACCAATTAACATCAAAACTAAAGCAAATTAATGCACTTTTATTTGGGTACAGGAAGAGTCACTGTTGGGAAGGTAGAGCATATAGGAGCAGGCACATTTCTGTCCAAGGTCCCCTCTAAGCCAGTGCTTCTCAACTAGGGTCCATAGGGCCTCTAGGATAGTCTCAGGAAGCCATAGGTGAAAACTGTGTAAATGGGGAATCCCAGGAGATTAGGGACACAACCAATAGGATAGGGGAGCCCACAACAAAACAAACCATGGTAGAAAAAAGGCTGAGAAAGATCTAAGCCACCCCCTCCTGCCCCTGGTCTTACCTCATGCCTGGCAAGGGGGGTATCTGACTGTGTGGTGTGGATGCTGGGGTTGGTGGCTTCAGGTCTCCTCCTTCTGCCATGGAACTGCTGGTTGATTGAGGTGTCTGTGGGCCCTGCATAGACCCTGATCCCGCTGTGGACAAAAGATAAGGGGTAAACAAGAAAGTAAACTGATAAACACAAGTGTCCTAAAACCTTTTTGGAAAAGCTCTGGAAAAGTCAGGGTTCTTTATTTTTGTTTGTTCTGGGGTCATACCTAGTGGAGCTGAGGATACCACGTGGAACCCAGAATCAAATGTAAAGTATGTGCTCCAATCTATTTTCTCCAGCCCTAAAGTCAGGGTTCTTTAAAGCCTAATGACATTCTCAGTAGGGTTCGGTAATAAAAAGAAATTTTTGATTTCTCTGATTCCTCCCTGCTATTTCTCATCTGGAGACTAGGAAGTAGTAAGTAATGTCACCATGAGGCGATTCCTTGAGTCTCTGTCAGCATCCGGACTACTTCACTTCACAAGAACCCAGTCTTTTTTGGAGGGTCCATATGTGATGTCAGGGATACAAACCAGCCCGATGCCGGGCACTATAGCCTTATGCCAGGCCAGTGCCTTACTTCCTGTGCAATCTCTCCAGCCCATTCCCATCTAATACTCGAAGACTGCAGTGTACACAAGTTTCCCAGTTAAAGCCTCTAGAATACTGGGTAGGAAGGTACCATCCTGCCCCTAAAATGGTTGCATTTCGGGAATCCAGAAGATCCTATTCTCAAACATCTAACAGAGTGAGACCACTCAAGTTTGAATTCCTCTATAAGCTCTTGGGTAGAGAACTACCAGTAATTAAAGTTTCCCTTAGTTACCATCCCCGGCAGCAGATATCCTACTGCCTAGGCCTCCCCAGCTGATGAGTCATCTCAGGCACTCATTACACCCTCAGAGGTCAACACCAGGGCACATGTGTTTACACCCACCTTCCAGGAGCCCTGGCCTTCTTCCCTTTCCATGCTTGCCCAGGCCCCAGCCTCCTATCAGAAAGGAGGGTGGGCAGAGGCACTCCCTTTAGAGTTCCATTCATATCCTCCTCACCCCCCCCTTCCCATTCATTACCATCTCAGCTCCCTGGGGAATCCAGGCTAGAGTCTGAATTGCATTCTAAGGCGCTGACATCAGTAGGCCAAAGCTCCCAGATGGCCCTGCTTTACTGCTATTTGTCAGACTTACCCACTCCTTTGGTGTTCCTCCCACTCACTAGTTTACAAACATTTGGCAAGTTGCCAGGTGCACAATGAAAATTAAAACTTGAAGGCTGCTGCAGAGTGCCTCCCAAGAGAATTTGTCACTGCCCATTCTGCAGTCTGCCAACCTGTTAAGTCTCATGGTAGGGAAGGGCACAGTACGTATCTCTGGTGGCAGGCACTGCTGAAAATGGAGACAATAGGGTGAACCTTGGTGGGAAATACTTATCAGATCCTTACCAGGAGAGGGAGGCTGAATCTTGGGCTGGGACTTCTTGGAATCAGCAGCTGCAAAGATATCTGGGGGTGGGTCTTCTCCCCGTTCAATTTTGCATTCAAAGGCATAGAGACACTGGATATACTGTTTTTTCAAGGAGCTGGCGGCACTACTTGAGGTGCCAACATTGAGGTTAGTTGCAAGTTCCCGCCATTTTTTGTTCTTGTTGACCTGTACAATAACCAGAGAAGTTGAGATAAATCTACGGAGTTTCCCTGCTCAAAAGCCCCAAACCCACTCGGCTATTGGTATTCATTCCTTATACATTATTTCCTATAGTTAACTCTCAGTTAACTGCAAAAATTAACCAGAGTTGGCAGATAGTCCAAATCCAAAACAAGTTAAATCTGTGACTGGTTTCCCTCTAATCCTTAGCATGCTTTATTTAAAGACCATTCCAAGATCAGATGGTATTTATTTAAAATGGGAATATTTAAAAGTTTATTTAATAGACTAAATTCATGCTAGAATTTGGGTGACATAAAATTACCAACAGAAAGTTGGTAGACAAAGAGCCATCCCATCTAAGTTTTATAGTGCTCACGGCTTACTTCAAGCTCTGTGCTCAGAAATTGCTTATGGCAGGGCCTGGAGGACCATATGACGTTTTGGGGATGAAATCTGGGTTGGCTGCGTGCAAGGCAAGCACCTCACTTGCCATACCCCACTTTGATATTCTTATGCTGCTGCTCCCTTGAAAAGGTCAATGACATTAAGACTGCAAGCCTCTGACCCTCAGAAAACACTGCTATTAATGTCCAGGAGGCTCCAGACTCATAACTACTTTCTTTGGACCATACCTCATACAAGTGACTTATCCCTGTACTAACTTTCCAGCCCTGTATAACTTCTTTTGTACCTTTCTAGCAATCATTCTCTAATTCTTCTTTCTTCAGCTTAGGATATATTGACCAGAGATCTCTTCTCAATCCCCATAAAATTATTATTAGTGGCTGGAGCGATAGCACAACGGTAGGGCGTTTGCCTTACAAGCGGCCAACATGGCCGATCCGAGTTCGATTCCCCCGCCCCTCTCAGAAAGCCCGGCAAGCTACCGAGAGTATTCGATATGCCAAACACAGTAACGACAAAGTCTCCAATGGAGACGTTACTGGGCCCGCTCGAGCAAATCGACGATCAACGGGAGGGCCTTTACCTTTACCTTACATACATACCAGGCCCAACACTAAAATTGAATCTTTTGCTTTATCTAAGAAGGTTTACTTGATGATTATTAAGCTTATTAATGTAAAACATTGCTCCTTCTATGGGGCCAGAGTGATAGTACTATGGGCAGTGTGCTTGCCTTGCACACAGGTGACCCAGTTTGATCCCCGGCATTTCATTTGGTCCCCTAAGCAATGCCAGGAGTAAGTCCTGAGTGCAGAGTCAGGAGTAACCTCAGAGCATTGCTGGGCGTGCCCCAAACCCCAAACAACAATAACAATAAACCCAGAAACATTGCTCTTTCCACCCCCCAGCCTACAAAGGAATTTCAGTATGCTGTGACTTATGATCTAGTACCACCAGAGAAGACTAACAAAGTAGTAGGGGCTGGAGATATAGTACAGCCTTAGGATGCTTGCCCTACATGCAGCTGACCTGGGTTCAATCCCCAGCACCACATATAATCCTCCAATCTCATCATGGTCCCTGAAGCTTGCCAGGAGTAATCCCTGAAGGCAGAGCCAGGGGTGAGCCCAAGAGCACCAACAAGTGTGGCCCAATAACCAAACCAAAACAGAGCAAAGAGGGGATGACAACACTTAGATGGGAAGTGACTAGGAATATTTCCAAGATCAGTTAACACTTGGGCTGGTTATTGAATGCTGGAGATGGCCTTGGCAGGGAAAACTGCACTCTCTCCCATCTGAGATTGTCAACTGAAATGGCCCCTTCTACTTAAACCCTACTAATCCTTTAGAAAAGCTAGGACTGATGTTTTCCTTTCTTGGAGATTTCACAAACATTGTTGCAGTGCTAGGGATCATACTCAGGCCCTCTACATGCAAAGCATGCCTGGCTTACAAATTAACTTAAAAACACCCTTTGATCTCTGAACTTTTTGTTTTTATTTTGGCCAAACCCAGCTGTACTCATGGCCTATTCCTGGTTTTGTGCTCAGAGATCACTCCTGGAGGGGTTTGGGGTGGAGCTGGGGCATATGCGATGCCAGGGATCAAACCTGGGTAGATCACATACAAGGCAAGCACCCTACCCACTGTACTACTATCTGGCTCCTGAACCCTTTTAGAATTCAAGTATATCATAAGATCTAAAAGAGAATTCCCTATGTATTTCATCATATGTGCAATGAATTCAGAAACCCATCTAACGAAAAGTATGTCAAACTCAATCCAACATCCCTGCCCTTTCTTTCCTTATAGGCTGGGCAGACTTGCTGAGAACTCAGCATTAGGAAGAATGGTAGGAATAAGCCTGGGTCAACCTCAAAAGCCCTCTGGGGCTTTGCTTCCCATGCCAGTTAGATGGTGATTTGCACGTGTTCTATTTTGTTTTGTTTTCCTTTGTGGGGGAGGGGAATAGAGCCTAAAGGGAGAAGGAATTCATAAATGACTGTTAGTTGGCTTCATTCCAGGCACTTTCTTTTCTGCAAATGACAGCTGTTTTCCTCTTCTGATTTAGGAGGTTTGGCTTGCTATGCTTCCACCTGAGGTCAGCCACACTTAAACTCAGCAGCAGGTTCCTGTTCTGATGACTACAGAACACACACAGGAGAGATTCTAAGGCACTGTGTGCTGCCACAAGCATTGCCTCACATGTCTGCCTTTTGGGCCGAGTATAAAAAAGCTGTATAGGACTGGGGGCAAGGCTCAGAGAGGCATTTAACTCAAGAGGTTTTAGGCAAATCCATTCAGTAAGTCTCCCATACTAAGTAGCTAAATTTTCAACCTACTTCTTTCTTCATAATCTTTCTTTTAGAGTTGTTAAAATCCCATTTCCACTGGGAAGCTTTCTGGAACGAAAGGGTCAACAACTACTCTGGCTGCCTGTATACCAACTTCTGGCAGGCCAATTATGTGGCAGAAATCTTGCTGGAAGTTTTATTATTTTAGCTTTGGAGAGACTAACAGGTTACAACTGTTTGTACAAATAAGACAATTAATTAAGAGTCAAAGGGATTATATACTAGTCTGACAAAAGTCATATATGTTGTAAATGGACAAGAGAATAATAAAAGCAGGCCCATCTCCCAAAACCCTGTCCTTGTCTACTAAAGCTGAGTTTCATGGAATCAGAATGCCCATGAATTCTTCCTGCCCCAATTTTTACAACCCCGTGGGACCACAGGCAGATGGCAAATTTAATGCTAGTAATTCATACCACACCAAGGAAGGCCTTAGCCTTCTGTTTTCTGAAAGCCCCTGCTCCCTGGCTTATTGATATGTGACTCAGAGGGCAGAATGTATGGGATATACAGTATTGAGGGAGATTCACAGTACCTAAAGAGAGGCTTTCTGAAAGCACAGAAGCCAAGAGCCAGGTACTCACCTGAGTCAATCCACCAATCTCCTTCACAGACACATACAGGCGATAGAGGTCCAGAGGTTTCCTGCCCACAGCAGGCAGATTTGTCATGCCCATCGCCTTCTCCTCCGTGAAGGCCAGATAACGGTCCACCCACATCTTCCTCTCAGGCTCACCGCCCAACTCATATAACTTGGTGATTTTCTCGTTGGTTGTAGTAGAAGAACTGGATTTCTAGTATGGGAGGGTCAAGATTTATAGGAACCAGTTGGATTCAAATCCTATACTATACTATACGTCCTATACTATAGGTCTTGTAAGTCCCTTGATTGGTGGAAAGTTTATTATGTCAGGGGTCATCACTACACGTACCCTGTATTTGCAAAATTAAATGGGAGCAAGAGGTTCCTATCAGGGAAGAACACCAACACTTATTATATACTATATACTGGGTGCTGTGTACATACCTTAACATAAAACATACATTTTGGTCATATGGGATGCTGGGGATCAAACCTGCAAAGATTACATACAAGGCACACATCCTATCCACCATACTACTGCTCTGGCCCCTGAACTCTCTTTTAGAGTTCAAGTACATCATAACATCTAAAAACTATATTCTTGAGGCTGGAGCGATAGTACAGCGGATAGGGCGTTTGCCTTGTACACGGCTGACCCGGGTTCGATTCCCAGCATCCCATATGGTCCCCTGAGCACCACCAGGAGTAATTCCTGAGTGTAAAGCCAGAAGTAAACACCGTGTGCCGCTGGGTATGACCCAAAAAGCAACAAATAAATAAATAAATAACTATATTCTTTTGCAGAAAGGATTCCCAATGTATTTCATCATATGTTCAGTGAATCCAGAAACCCATCCAACCAAAAGTATGTTAAACTCAACCCAATGGCCATATCCCTTCTTTCCCTACAGGCAGGACAGGCTTGCTGAGAACTCAATACTAGGAAGAATGGTATTACAAATTACCTTACTTTTTTTGGGCGGGAGTGGGGAATGGGGGTGTCCACACCCAGTTGTGCTCAGGGCTTACTCCTGGCTCTGTGCTCAGGGATGAAACCCAGACAGGCTGTTTGCAAGGCTCATGCCTTACCAGTAGTACTACCACTCCAGCCCCAAATACTTAACTTTTAAAGGACCAGAAAGCAGGCACAAGATCATGTTTAATGATCTCACAGCTTCTAAGCAGCAGGGCTGGCTGTCAAATCCTTGTCCACCAGTGTCACTCCTATTGCTATGGTACTACTCAGTAAAGATTGTTTCAGAGAGCCTGAGAAACTCAAAACATGATACCTGAGAGACAATGAGATGGACTAAAAGAAGACTAAAAAACCCCAACTCTTCCTTCCCCTAAGAAAGCATCTCTGACCTGGATGAAAGACTTTGGATATAGTCCTGTCCAAGACAGTAAGGCAAAAGGGTCTAAGGGTTAGACAAAGGCCAATGGTTTTTGTTTTTCCTACTTTATAAGACAAGGAAAATGAGGCATGACAAGGAGATGAGGTTCAATAAAGAACAAAAATATTTCAAGTGTGTTAAATACTAAGTAGATCCAAACTGTCAAACGACCTAATAATACACCTTGGACCAAGAAACTCAGGACCAACAACCCACTTGACTTATCCCTCCCTTAATACACCCAAGTCATCAATGATTCCTGCTATTCTGAAGAGAAGGAGAAAAGAGCATCTAGTTAGTTGCCCATGGCACACACCCTCTATCAATGCACAATGATAGGGACATAGTTTCACAATTCTCTGTATTGACAGAGAATTCTAGACTGCTGGTCAGGCCTTTCCTCTACAACAGACAGCTATAAGAACATCGTTATTTACATTTGGACCATTAAAGACAATTCAAACCAAGTCTTTTGTTTTTGGGGAGTGGAGGGGGAACCTGATATGACAGTAACAATCTTTTTTTGGGAAAATCAGGTGGGTCTCTATAAAGGCTGTAGTCTCGTCATTATCTTTTCTATTTACTTTCTATCACTGGAAAGGCTAGGACAGAACGTTTAGAGGAGTCATGACATAAATCATTACCTTGGATTTAGATTCTGTTTTAGGTGTCCCATCTGCTTTGTTGTTCATCTTGGTGGCTGGAGTTAACTTGACATCTCCAAGACCCATCATCTCTGGGCTGGCTGCCATTCCTTTAAGAGAGGAAACAATCTCTGTCCAACATGTTTGTGACATAAAGACCTCACTGGAAAAAAAATCCCAGAATAAGCAACGACTAAGACTTACCTGCTGAATTGTTGGCCATGGTTCCACCCATAGGATATGGGGGTCCCTGAGGGTTGATCATGCCGGCCATACTATTAATCCCTTGCCCATAGGGAGGTCCGGTTCCCATTATTCCCCCTTGATTCATATTAGGATAGCCTGGTGGTCTGAGGAAGATAGAAAGTGAAACAGACAAAAATTAGAGATGCTAGATTTCAGATTTGGACTTGAGTGAATGGGCTGTGCGAAACAAAACCATTTAGGCAGACTTATAATGACAAAGCAGGGGTTCTTCCAAATCACAACACTACTACATAACACTTATCTACATATTAATTTCCCTCCTTTCCCTTCCATTTGTTGTTGCTCTGATGTTGAGGTGGGGGAAGAGTCTACATACTTGGTTGCAATGTGACAGAGATCACACCTTGTTATACTGGGAATCACAAACAGTAGTTCCACTGGGTTACTCTCTGAGAAGATGGCCTACAAAGCAAAACTACTAAATTTTCCCTGAAGGCCCCACTAGACAGTCTTGTCTTTATTGTGGAGAGAGGTACCAGTCATTCCCAGTAGTGCTTGTGGGGAGGAATATAGGTGCTAGGGATTGAACCTTGTACTGCAAATATGCAAGGCTTATATGCTCTACTACTCGAGCCACCCCATTCTTATCTTCTCCCATAAAAAATGCTAAGAGGTTCAAGCTCCAAAGAGGAACCACAGCTCAATTTCAATGGATTACACTCTGAAAATAAGAGGCCTACCCAGGGATGTACAGGGGTTACTCCTGGCTCATACACTCAGGAATTACTCCTGGTAGTGCTCAGGGGACCATAAGGGACACTGGGAATTGAACCTGGGTCAACCGCGTGCCAGGCAAATGCCCTACCCGCTGTGCAATTTATCCAACCCCTGTTGCTGCTGTTCTTGATCACAACTGGAGGTGCTAGATGCTACTCCCACTCAGCTAAGGAAATCAAGTAGTGGGGATCGAACTTTAGGACTTCCACATGCAATACAAGTGTTTTAGCCCTTTGAACTATCGCCCCAGCCTATGACTCATGGCTTCTAATCCATTTAGCAGTGCTTATGGATTAATCAGGCTTGGAATTGAGGGCTAACTATGCAGTGCTGTGGATTGAATCTGGGTCCCCTACATGAAAAGCATGTGCTCCAGTCCCTTGAGTGTTTTCTTAGGGCCTCTTTTTCCTATACCAATCAGTGCTTAGGAGTAACAGAATCGGAAGTACCTGCATACAAAGCATGTACTCTACCCTATGAACTATTTACCAGTCCTATTATGACTCTTAAAAACAGTATTTAATATATTAAGTATTTAAGAAGTATTAAATATTAAAAGTCAATCTGCAGCGAAAGGCCAAAATTGAATTGCTCTCGCTGATCAGTTTTACCCCCCCCCCCCCGCCCCCCGTTAAGTGAAGCAAGGCAGTTTTTATTGAACGAAACTGCTTAAAGAGAGAAAATGTGCTCAGGAGAAAACATGGAATTCTTTAGAGTGGAAATAAGCAAGCAAAGAAAAAAAAAGAAGCAAGCAAGATACGTGTTCACGGGAGAACATGGGTTGAAAAGCAAGCCTACCTTTCTTTAAAAAAAAAAGAAGAAGAAAAATTTTATTGATGGGGAAAGGGGGAGAGGGAAAACCTGACAGTACTCAGTTTTACTCCTGGCTCTGTGCTCAGGTGAGCATTTTCTGGTTCTGGGATTAAACCTGGGTTGGCTACATGCAAGGCAGCGCCTTACCTATTATCTCTCCAGCCTTATTTCATATACCAACTGCGCTGGACTCCTACCAGTATAGTACCTAGAAGAGCTTTATGCTCTTTATGGGTCTGCTGCAAATTTCACACTATTACTTCTATTATTCTTAAGTATTACCAAACCCACCTCTTTATAATCATTAGTCTATTCTACCTTGGTTCATCAACCTCCCCCCACCAGTAATACAAGAGTCACTTCAAGAACTATAGGCACTAACACTGGGATACAAAAACAGACCCTTGAGAATAATGTTCAAAAAGTCAGTAATGAAGAAGATTCTTTAAAATCATCATACAAAATCACACAGTAATTTTGCATTTCACTATCAGTTAAAAACATAGAACCTCATTAAAAAAAAAAATAAAAAGGAGAGGGGCCGAAGAGATAGTACAAGGGTTAAGGCACTTGCCTTACATGTAGCCAAGTCCTGGTTCAATCCCTGGCATTGTCAGGAGTGATCTCTTAGCACAGAGCCAGGAGTAATCCCTGATCACAGCCAGGAGTAGCTCCAAAATTAAAAACAAAATCTAGTAAGAGAAATTTCTCATACCACATTCTGAGTCATGTATATAAAAAAAATCTTTCTGGAGGGTCAGGAATATGGTTCAGTAGTAAATCACATGCCTTGCATTTTGGAGAATATGGATTTTTGTTTTTGTTTTCCTTTTTGTTTTATTCTTTGAAGGAGGATATGGATTTGATCCTGGCACTTGGGAAGAGGGAGAAAATCTAGAAACTAGACTGGGAAATATTAAATAAATTTTTGGGGAGGGTTTAGCTGAACCCTACATAAGTGCATATATACACATGGACCAGCACTTTTGTTTTCCACTATAAGGATACCTAGTTTTCTAAACAAGCAAACAAAAACCCACCTCTATATAAAATGCGTAGTGACCAAGATGATATGGTTTAGGACTAGGAGTATCTCAATGATCTGAATGATTCTGTATTTCCTTGCATTGACATCCTCTCTTATTTCCTAGGCCTTACCTGTTTTGGATAGAATTGGCAGCAACATGCATGGCGACAGCAGTTTCTTGAGTTTTCCGGTTCATGCCCCCTGGTGGGGGGCACATCCCTGACCCAACCTGAGGTGGCATATTGGCCATATTAGGGCCATAAGGCCGGTTGCCCATGGAGGCATGACTCATTCTCCCAGGAGGGAGTGTGCCATAAGGTGGGATGCCAGGTTGCCCATGCATTTGACCTCCAGCACCCATAGGGTTCATGCTTCCAGCCATGCCTGCACTGGGATAGTTAGCATTGGGCAAGGCATTATAGTTTGGCTGCCTGGGGTAGCCTCCTGGGAGGGGAAGGAGAGAAGATGCAGAGATTTGGTTAGTGATCCACTAATAACTCACCAACATTGCTCAACTCTAAAACCCCAAAGATAAAAACACGAATCATTCAATATGAAAAGAGGCTGGCTTTCATGGTAGCCTTTATCCCATTAAAAACAACAACAAAACAAGGGGGCTACAGAAACATATAAAGGCAACCTCTGTGGTCTCCTCACCACAGGACAGCACAGCAGAGAGCAAGGTTGGCTGGCTTTGCTATCACCCACACCCTTCAAACTCCCAGAGGGAGTCTTTCTGTTCTACATGCTCTGCTTGCTTTCTCTCTATGCATGACACTCAACTAGATTCTTTTAGGGCTGATTCTGAGGCAAAGGTTTATTACAATGTATTCAAATAAAACACTGCAATAGCCAATAATTACCTTCTGGAATTCTACTAAGTTTCTTTTTCTTTTTGGGTCACACCTAGCGATGCTCAGGGGTTACTTCTGGCTCTGCACTCAGGAATTACTCCAAATGGGATGCCAGGGTTTGAATCAGGGTGAGCCGTGTGCAAGGCAAATGCCCTACCTGCTGCACTATTGCTCTGGTTCCCCTCTCTTTTCTTTATTTTTTTTGTGTGTGTCACACCCAGTGGTGCTCAGGGCTTATTCCTGGTTTTAGGCTAGGATCAATCCTGGCATGCTTTTGGGGAACATACGGGGTCTCGGGATTGAACCTAGTTATACTTTGTGCAAGGGAAAGCACCCTACCCACTTTACTACCTCTCAGGTCCCCTGTGTTCTGCCTTAGATTTAATACTTCAGTACCATTTTATAGATGAAATTGAGGCTCAGGGATATTTGAAATCTTTCACAGACCTACCCTAGTTTAGGCCCTGAAAGTATTAAAGTAAGTATTAAAGCAAAGACAGTCCTACCCTTATAACCAACTAACAACATACTAGATAGGACTTTTCTTTTCTCCCATCTATACACTCCTAACTGGGTAGTATACTCACCCTGTGGGCCATACTGACTCCCTTGGGGTCCATAACTTCCCATGGAGTTCTGCTGGTAAGAGCCCATGCCTGTGTGCATCTGTCCTCCGGAAGGCTGACGCGGAGATAAGGCTGACCCAGGCTGGGGGGAGCTGTACTGGGGCATTTGGGGGTTCCTCTGGATGTAACCTATTTGTGGGGAGACATTACAGTTTATGAACCTGGTAAAATGGAACAAATGCTCTCCCCTTTATCTTAGAATTTCACCAGCAACCTATAGCAACTCCCTGCATAAAGTCTCTTATTTGCTATATAATTATGTATCCTTTTATTTACTTGTTCTTGGGGCCATATGTGGCAGTATCCAGGGCTTAGTCCTGACTCTCTGCTCAGAGATCACTCCTGGTGGAGTTCAGGGGACCATGTGGAGTGCCGGGGATGGAACCCAGGTCAGTTGCATGCAAGGTAAGTGTCCTACCTACCCGCTGTACTATTGTTCTGGCCTCATGTGTCTTTATAGACACGGCCCCTCTAAAGTAACATAGCCAAGCAAGAAAACACACTGTTTCTATAATGGAGGTTGACAAGACAAATAGCATGACAAAAAGTAAACTGGTGTGTGAATTAAAGGGCAAAGATTAATGTCAGGCCAAACTAAGCACACCGGCAGTGGTGAAACTTATGGTGGAATTTATTAAAAAACAAATACCAAGAAAAAAATATCTGTGGGGGAATACAACTATAGGAGCTACCAACATGACTAACTTGACAATGTATTGCTTGGATTGTCCTAAGCTTTATGGTCCGATAGGTCTGCAAAAGCTATTGCACAAAATAACCAAGTGCTGGCTATAGCCCTCTACTATGTCCCCTTTGAACGCAGAGGCTCTCACCTCGATCTTGGGCAATGCTTGATTGATTCATGGAAGGATGCATGATGCTGTCTGACTGGCCACTGGGTGGCCGAGGTGGCATCTGGTTGCCTGCTCCAGACAGAGAAAGAATTAAGTCAATTGTGGCCAAGCCTGGAAATTCTAAGTAGGAGGTCAACTTGGAGCTGGATAGGGCTCCTGGGAAGGCCAAACACCTCCCAGGATCACATACACAGAGATATTCAGTCAAGGGCTTCCAATTTCCATTTTCAAATGTTAAACGGAAACTTCCAGACACTAATCAGAGATGTACTATTTTTGCTAGAGAAAGGCTGGAGGTTCTCCACTATCATTGAGGGGCAGCCCCCTTTTCCTCCCTCCAAAGCCCAGCATTTCAAGGTACCTGGCACTGCAGCAGGCGAGAGTGGTCCTGAGCGAGACTGAGCAACACTGGCAGGAGAGCCAACAGGGGATGGGGAGGGGCCTCGAATGCCAGGTAAGTGAGGGGAAGTGTGAGGAGAGAAAGGAGACTGAGCCGGGTTACTCTGCTCTCCTTGGCTGCTGGAAATCCCTGATGTGCTCACTCCAGGGCTCAGAGCTCCTTCTGTCCCCATTGGGAGATCGTCTATCGAACCAGACAGATCCTGAAACAAACACATAAGATCATGGATTAGCAACATTAGGTAGTGAGACCTCTTTCAACATTCTTATGACATGACTAACATTTTATTTAAACCAAAAACAAATACTACACATATTATGTAGTTACTGAATTATGGCCTACAATATTGAGGGCCATACAGAAAGTTTTATTTTTTCTTTCCTTGCATTCCCTTTGTAGTAGCAGCTGATGCGTTGACTGGATACATGCAGCATTTGCACATACTTGGATATACTGCACCAGGCATCACACAATTTTTTTGCCGTGGTACTAGGGATTGCACTCAGCATGTAGAGTAACTCAGGTATTGAATTTATGGCCTCATGCCTACAAGCCAGGTACTTTACAATTGAGTTATCTCTCTGTTTCAGGAAATATGTTTTGATTTGATATAATATTTGATATAGACCATATAGTATTTGTTACAAAATGGTTCAACTCTGCTATCATAGTAGCAAGGGCAATTACAGACAACACATAAAGGGTTGTGGTATAGTAGTAAAATTTATTCATAAAAAATGGCAGGGCTAGGGTGCTGGAGATAGTACAGAGATTAAGGGGCCTGTCTTGCATGAGGCCAACCCTGGTGCGATCCCTGGTACCACATATGGTCTTTGGTGCACTGCAATGTGTGACCATTGAGCACAGCCCCTGAGCACTGTCAGGTGTAGTCCCAGTAACCCACTTTCCCAAAGAAACGAAAGACAGGGCAAGAGATGTGACTGAGTGGTAAACCTCATGCCTTGTATGCACGAGGCCCCATGTTCGATCCCTGCAGCTGCAAAAATAATCAGTCATAAGCTATAATTAGCTGTGCCTATAGTCTATGCAGTCATAAATTTAAGCCTTTCATCTTTCACAGCTCCAACGTCTAGTCATAAAAGAATAGGTCTTTCAGAGGAGGGTTCTTCCAAATGGAGAAATTTTACAAAAACAATGCCAAAATAGGAACAGAGCTATTATAAGAATATTAACTAGTTGGGCAATATTCACAGATCCTCTCCCTATTACATTATTGTAATGTAAAGTTCAAGAAGGACTGATTCCAAGATACTATGCAATAAGTGTAAGGAGGTAGGAAAGGTATATTTAACAGGAAAGGCAATTCTGTAACTGCAAAGGAAGTCTGGAGCTAAAATCCTAATACCTGGAAAAATAGGGATGAACAAAAAATATCTGTCAAATGAATAAACCCAATTCTCTCCCTAAACTTAAGACCTTTAATGTGAACTTGGTGTTTATTTAGAGGCTTTGCCCACTTTGAATTAATCACTAGAGGAGTCACCAAACTTTTGCAATTGGGGCCAGTGCAATAATATAGTGGGTAGGGTGTTTACCTTGCATGTGGCCAACCTCCACAAAAAACAAACAAATAAATAAATAATAGATTTGCAATCAGATTTTTGGTAATGTGTCCTTAACTATGATCACTCTCCAGCAACTACCACGATCAGTCTCTCCAGAAATACCACTAGCTCAGAACCTCATACTTCACACTAGGAACTAATCATGCTGTATAGAAAATGTAAACACTTTGGGTATAGGGTTCAGTCTCGAAAAATTCGAATACTCGAATGGTTTAGAGCTCTTACAATGAGTCTATTCCTATTGTTACATCATGTTCCTTTGGAAAGATCATTTTGAGGTGATCTTGACCCAAGTCTCATAATAATACTGAGCCTTCTTAGACTTGATTTTAATGCAAGGCAATTAAGTGTGCCTTTGTCAAGTCCAATTCTCAGTTGGGAGGTGAGAAAATGTTAGCTTTCCTATAAGAAACCATAGCATGCTTTAAAAATGCAACATGCAATTAGAGGGGCCAGAGAGCTGGCCTAATAGGCTGAGCTCATGCTTTGAGTGTGAGAGACCAGGGTTTGGTCTTGGTTTCTTATGGTCCCACAAGCACCACCAGGTAAGACGCTCATGCACGGCCAGAAGTAGCTCCCAAAGACTGCTTAGGTATCCATCAACAAATGGCAAGGCAAGATGTGATTGTATGGACACAGACACAGACACAGACAGACAGACAGACAGACAGACAGACACACACACACACACACACACACACACACGTAAGTTTCAGCTACTAAAATATAATTTTTTTGGGGGGGGGAAGGGAAAACAATGAGATTTGGGGTATAAGCAGAGTGCTGCCAGTATGACATTTGCCTTCAACACAGCCTAGCTCACTGGGTCTGACCTCTGAAACCACATATGGTCTCCTGAGACCTTCCCAGAGTAACCCCTGAACATAGAATAAGCCCTAACAAAAACAACTAGTGCTGTGAATGGTGGGGGGAGGGGAGAGAGGAGAGACCCTCATTCACAGCCAGTGGGAATATTGACTGATCCGTTTCTGCCCTGAAAATAGACACTCAAAAAACTAGAAATTGAGGGGGCAGAGAGACAATGCAGGAGGTAGGGCGCTCACCTTGCATATGGTTGACCTGGGTTCGATCCCCTGAATCCAAATGGTCCCCTGGGCCTATCAGGAGTAATTCCTGAGTGCAGAGTCAGGAGTAACCCTTGAGTTACCAATGTGGCCCCAAAACAAACAAACAAAAAAGAAAACCTGCAAAAAAACTTCTAGGAAGAGAGATCTTATCTGAGGTAGGAACCCTGCTTCTTGGCATCTACCCCAACAGCAAAAAAAAAAAAAAAAATCAGAAAAGACATTGCATTCCTATGTTCATTATCCCATTGTTCACCATAACCAAAAATCTGGAAACAACCCAACTGTCCAAAAATCAGATGACTGGATTAAAAAAAGCCATGGTACATATAAACAACAGAATATTACTCAGCTATAAGAAAAGACAAAATAACAAAATTTGCTGCTATATGGATGATTCTGGAGGGTATCATGTTGAGTCAAGTCAGTGAGAAGGAGAGTGACAGACACAATGATCTCTGACATATATGGGATATAAAGAAACAGCAGATATAAAAAAAACCAAAGACAACAGAAACTGAGAACGGGTCTTTAGTAAGGCGCAACCACAGGGGAGAAAAGGGAGGTAATAAGGGAGAGGGGGAAGCACAACACTGGGAAATGGTGGAGGAAAAGTGCACACTCTTGGGGCGGGTGTGGTGAGCGACTGTATCACACAAGAAACCCCATCATTAACAGTATTGTAAATCACGAGCCAAAAATAAAACTAACTAAAAAACCCTACTAAACACCTGAGACTTTTTTTTAAAAGAATTTGTTTTGTTTTGGGGTCACACACAATGCTCAGGGCTCACTCCTGGCATGGTTGGGGGACCATATGGGATGCTGGGGACTTGAACCCGGGTTGGCTGCGTGTAAAGAAAATGCCCCACTTGCTGTACTATCACTCTGGCCTCCCAAATTTCTTTTAAACATGTAGGGCTGGAACAATAGTACAATGGGGAAGGTGCCTGCACTGCATATGGCTCATGCCAGGTTTGATCCCTTGCACCTCATATGGTCCTCTGAGACTCAGTGTGGCCCCAAACGAAAAGAAACCACCCCCTGTCCACCCCCCCAAAAAACCCCGTGTACTATGGAATTGGCATACAAACATAAAATAGTTGGGGTCAAAGAGACTGTACATTAGAGGGCATTTGCTTTGCACATGGCCCAATCCGGGCTCGATCCCTGGCATACCATTTGGTCCCTGGAGTGCTGTCAGAAGTGATCCCTGAGTGCAGAGCTAGGAGTAACCCGTGAGCATCACCAAGTGGGGAGGGAAGGAGGGGGAGAGGGGGAGAGGGGGAGAGGGGGAGAGAGAGAGAGAGAGAGAGAGAGAGATTTTTCAGGACCAGAGTGATGATACAGCCTTGCATGCAGCCAACCTGGGTTCAATCCTTGGCAATCCCATATGATACCTGAGACCTGGGCATAGCCCTGAGCACAGCAATTCTCAAAAAAAAAAAAAAAGTTTCAAAATAAAAACAAAAAGAGTACATCTGGTCTGGTTCAAAAACAAGACATTTGAGAGCTGGAGAATAGGGGTAAGATGCTCGCTTGTCTTGCAAAAGGCAGACTTGATTTGACTTGATTTGATCCCTGGCACTGCATAAGGCCCCCCCAACCACTGCCAGGAGTGACCCCTGGAATAATTCTTGAACACTATTGGGTGTGCCCCAAAAACTAAGAAAGAAATTCTGGGGTCAAAGAGATAGTACAGCAAGTTGGATGCTTGCCATGCATGTGGTTGACCCAAGTTCGATCCTCAACACCCCTTATGGTCCCTCTGAGACTGCTAGGAGTGATTCCTGAGCAAGCAGAGCCAGAAGTAAGCCACGAATACTGCCAGTTGTAGCACTGTAGCACTGTCCACCCGTTGTTCATCGATTTGCTCGAACGGGCCCTGTAACGTCTCCATTGTAAGACTTGTTGTTACTGTGTTTGGCATATCTGGGTAGCTTGCCAGGCTCTCCGAGAGGGGCGGAAGAATCGAATTCGGGTCAGCCTGGTCGGCCGTGTGCAAAGCAAATGCTCTACCCACTGTGCCTACTGATAGCCACAATGTAAATAAATAAGGCAGATAAATGTAAGTAAGCAAGCCAGCAGATGTTTACATCAAGGTTATCAGGGGAGGGAGAGAATAGTGGGTGGGACCAAGAATTGAGGTGGGTGTCTAATGAAAGATGGTGAAGTTTTCTGTCTCAAAAAGAAGCCTAAGTTACAGAGGAAGGCATTGGCATTTTCCCTAAGGACTTTAGTACCTGATGCTACAGAATTGTGGGTTAATTTTAAGAGGGGGATTCCAGCTCTATGTGAAACTTAAACTATACCAGGGCACCTGACCTCTGAGCCTTGGAGAAGTAAACTCAAAGAGGCAGCAAGATGACAAGGAGTCAACTGTGTAGGCCAGAATTTCGCAAGTCACTTGCTAAGCCCTGCCCTGTAACAGAAACCACAGTCTCAGTGCTCTCTTTTAAAGACTAGTAGGTTCCTGCTGCATTCCATTCTACACTCTCCCTTATCAACTGCCAGTTTCTGGTAATAAGAGCTCGTTGCTCAAAGGAAAAAGAAATCAGTGTATTTCAGAACAGAAAAGAAATCAGAGGCCCAGCCCATAAAACAAGAACTTGGGCCTATATGGACTGATTTTTTGTGTTTTTGAGTCACACCAGGTGGTGTTCAGGACTCACCCCCGGCAATGCTTAGGGGGTCACATAGGGTGCCAGAGATCAAACCCAGGTCAGCTGTATCCAAGGCAAGCAACTTACCCACTGTACTATCTTCTCTGACCCTTCAAATAGTTTTTTAAATAAATACCATGGAGCTAGAGAGATAATAAAAAGAGTAAAGTGCATGTCTTGTTTGCACGTGATTGACCGAGTTTAATTCCTGGCATTGTATACTGTCCCCCAAGCTCCATCAGAAGTGATTCTCTAAGTGCAGTGGCCCAGTCTCCCCACCTTCTCTGCAAGATTCAAAGCATCTTTAACATTATCTTTAATAATACCAGAAAAGCGTAAACATCCTCAGGATAAAAACATTTTTTCTTTTTTTTCTCCTGATGCCAGGGATCAAAATTATAGGCTATATATGCAAGGTATACTTCTCACCATGAAGCCCTAAATGGTAAAACACCCAGCAGTGCTCAGAGGACCATACAGGGCGCTGGTAATCAAATCTGAGTTGGCTGATTTGTATAAGGCAAGTGCCTGACCCACTATACTATGGCTCCTGCCCCTCCTCTCTACTCTTTTGCAGCTGCTTTCAACAGAGTTACTTCCAGCAACAGAACTCTTCTAAGGAACTAATGAGGGAAGTGAAGGAGAGAAATCACCACCATTTATTGACCATGCTAATGGGTTGGGGCTGAAAGGGTATGCATGTTCCTTCAGCCCTATTTCCCCATATTCCCAAGAATGTTTGGAGGGATCCCAGGAACTAAAGAAAATGCCAGCAAACCCAAGGCTAGGCTCTCAGGACTTGGTGGCATCTGTGGTGGAAAAATGCGGCATACTTCACAAAAGCACTCTGAAGAGAGCTGCCAGTTTTGGAAAAACACAGCTCCTAGAAAGAAGAATGCTTAATAAGTCCCCCTCAAGAGTAGTCCCACGTGGGCTAGCATGCCTGGGCATAGAGAAATAGAGGAAAAGGAAGTAGCACTAATTTTCTTATCTTTCTAATTTGGTGGATGGAGGTCAATTTCTCAAACTGTCATTTTCACTAGATGGCTGACTGGTTAGTTGGAGGTAGCTGACTATAAAAAAGAAATTAAAAAGGATAGTACCAGTAAAGATGGGACAGATTAATTACTATTAATATTAACAACAGCCACATTCAAACATATGCCAAGCACTCTTTATGATGGAGTTACTTATTTTCTACAATTCTTTCTTGTCTGTTTTAGGGTCACATCCAGTGATGCTCAGGACTTCCTCCTGGAGGGGCTTAGGAGACAATATGGTTGCCTGGAATCAAACCTGGGTCAGCTGTGTCCAAGCCAAGCTTGGAAGTAGTTACTACTTAACCATTCACATGGTGAAGATGAGTCAGCTGGTGCTTAGACTGGATTACATACCTAAGAAAATTAATATAAGAAACCATGGGTTGGGAGAGAGTATAGCAGGTAAGCCGCTTGCCTTGCATACTGCAAAACTTGGTTCAGTCACTAACACTGCATATGGTACCCTGAGTTAGAAAAGACTGATTCCTGAGTGTAGAGCCAAAAGCCAGCCCTGAGCACAGCCAGATATGGCCCAAAAAGAAAACAGAAAAGAAAGAAATCATATTTGGGGGGCTAGAGAGGCAATAACGCAGGCAGGGAACTTGCCTAGCACATGACACGAGTTCAATTCTGGTACCACATTTAGTCTCCCAAGCACCATCAGGAGCGATCCCTGAGCACAGAGCCAGGAATAAGCCCTTAGGGTCACTGAATGTGGCCTAATCCCCTGTCCCACAAGAAAGAAACTAGATTTTAAGTTCATGTCTGTTGAAGCACAACAACAAAGTCTGTGTTCCCATTCTCTCTCCATTATGCTGCTATGTTATGTGGGCTGAGAAAGCTCCACACCTTTTTGGTTAGATATCAAGGTCCATGCCATATAATGTAGCAGTTGTCACATTCAGCAAAACTAGCGCAAGTTGAACTTACATTTTCTTACACAGTGAGAGGACTGAACAAACCTGAATCAGTGACACCACTGGGGCATATACATACAATTCCATATGGCTAAGGCCATATGGAACACACAATACCATCAGCAATACCTTGGAATCAGAGATTTGACAACACACATACAAGTATTAAGATGTAAGACATACCCTTTGGTTCCAGTAGCTAATCACAGTAAAACTATATAATCAACTATTTTCTCTTTTGTTGTTGTTTTTTTTTTGTGTGTGTGGTGCTGGGGATCAAACCCAGGGTCTCACTCATGCAAGGTAAATGCTGTAACCAATAAGATACACCCCTGGCCCACTTTCTTTTTTCTTTCTTTCTTTTTTTAAAATTGTATCACCATGAGATACAGTTAAAGAAACTATGGTACATCCACATTATTTTTCAGTTGTTTTGGGGAATCGAACCCAGGCTTCTAGCATGGAAAGCATGCACTCTATCCCTCTCAGCTATTTCCTGCCCAGTGTTTTAACTGATGAGGTCAAAAGACTTCAAATAGTGCTTCTCACACCCTAACACATCAACAGATACTGCTCTGAACTCTATGTCCTTTAACTGCACAGGACACACCTCTGCTTTCTGCCCTACAAAAAAAAAAAAAAAAAAAAAAAAAAAAAAAAAGCCAGTTTTTCTGGTCTTTTGTTCCACAAAAAGCCGGATGTCTGGTTGTTGAGTCAGCCCTTAATGAGACTACAAGTTCAGCTTCTCCACAACAAAATTTTGTGTTTATCACACAAAATTCAAGCAAAGACCATATTCTCCCTGGTGGAGGCTGCTTTTAATATTTCAGGATTCAGTTCTCAGTTCTCAAAAGGGCCCACCTATCAGGCACCTTCTAGAAAGAACAATGGAAGAATTGTAGCAATGAATGCCCTAGTAAGTAGAAAGGTATCTTTTCCCAGGTTTGTTCTTCTCCAAGCATAATTGTGCTGAGGGAGCCCACTAAGTGCCCTGCCAGTTCCAAGGAAGCAGAAGGGCCAGGGAGAATTTCCTCACGTGTTCCCAACGTGTTTCAAGCATTTTATTGCTCATCTACCATGCAGATCAAAAGCACTGGAGCAGGTCCAACTATTTCACACAGAATCTCACACTCCAGGCTGGCTACAGCCCCGAAAGCCTTCGTTTCTTCACTTGAAATACTGCCCAATGTTATTTTGGGATATGACCTGATAGAGGAAGCCCACAGGGACTCTATGACGATAACTGTTCCAGCTGTGATTGGTTGCCCAGCCCCAGAGGGTGCCAGCATGGGCTTGACAAGCTATGCTGACAAACAGAACTCAGCAACTAACACCTTCTCTTCACACCACAACAAAACCATGCCCAAAATCACACAGTCCATACCTCATTGGGGGTGGGGATGGGATGAGGGTTGCTAAAGCTGCTCTCACAGGAAGAATTTCAAGTTTTGACATGATTTGGCTGCCAGAAGAAGTACATTTTCAAACCGGATGATCAGGGTTAGAGGAGGGGGTTTTAAACAATCTCCCGCCAGTTTCTCTCAAGGATGACATCAGTTTATTTTGCTGAGCAGATTAAAGAACACCAACAATCAAGTCTGAAGAACAGGCTTATGGCACTGCTCAGATTCAGGTTTTCTTCTAAATTCAGCTGATTCCTTAATGAATGGAGATTTTCTTAATCTCCAGATTCAGTGCTCATATTCTTTCAGGTGTGAAGTGTTTCTGCCAAGTTGGGTTGACCATTAGAGCAGGTAAACTACTGACCAGGAGAACCAGGTAAATTCTACACTCATACTTGGAGTAAGTTTAGGTGTCTGGTGGAAGCCTCAAAACTCAGCTATATCCACTAAATTCAGAGATTTCTGAATTAAATAAGCCAAATGCTCAGTCTGAAATGACCAAATCTGCATTAACAACCAAATTCTTCCCTCAACACGGATAATCTAATAAATTTTAAGTCAAAGCAAGAGGCTCTCCCCATTCTGGAGAATGGAAAGAAATCCTGAAGAATACAGAAAAGGCAGGCTGAAAAATCTAATTCATGAAAAGAGGTACTAGCTTTGACAAAAACTTAAAGGGAAAAGAATTAAGACAAATTTTATACAGTATAAGCTACTTGTGTCCAGTAAATGATTTTTAGACTTGTGTTTTCATAAAACCTTCCATAGGCAACATATTTGTCAAAGGCAGTGGGGAGAAAAGGTTACCTCAAACACCACTTTAAAAAATATTCACAAAGTCTCAGCCTAAGAGTTCTTTCTCTCCAGTCTTTGTCAAATGTAAGCAAGAAGGTAATGTGGCCTATCCCAGACAGGTAGGGAGTCCAGATTACAAAACAATGACAGTGTTGTTTCAATGGGTAATGTTTGCAACAGATTAACCGCTATCCTTGCCTAGAGGAGAGAAGCTGAAGGAATGGCAAGGAAGAAGAAACACAATGAACACAACACTATTATAACTGGTGGCACTTCCACACGAGGGTTTAAATACATAGGGGGATGGGGGGTGGGGGGGAAGATGCTAATGTCAGCACAGCCCCTTTAACTTGGGACCAAACACTATCTCTTGCCAAGACTACCCTTAATACTTGGACAGCAGAAACTGCTCTAGCAAAGGCTTAAAGAATTCCATATTCCCAATTTCCAAAACTTCCTCTTCTCTTTTTCTACAGTAGACTGTTGTCCTGAGGAAAATGGATAATCTTGGTATCTTCTGACTGTCTGATGTGGAATGCACAGTAAGGAAAGCCAGAAACTTTTGTTTTTTTGGTTTTGTTTTCAGTGTGTTTTTCAGAGGCTCATCTCCAAGAGGAAATCCCCAACTTACATGTTAGAATTCATAAACTGGAAGCTCTGGAAGACCTCCAAACCTTCAAATTCAAAGAATATTGGAAAGAGAAATATAGAGGCTACAGAAATATAGTTTCTTTGTGTTTCCTTGAAGAAAACCAAAATTGGCATAAGTATGTAACTATCGAGTATTCAATCCCAAGGTTAAGTACTGGAGACATTCAATACTCATATTTGCCTTCTGATGTGGGTCTTAACGCCATTTGGGGATAGAGGGAAATCCCCAACAGTGCTCACATCTGGTGACGTGGTTGTATTCAGGTATGATGGTACTAGGGGTTAATAGGGCCACATCTAGCAATGTTCATGTGTTATGTGACATGAGGGATAAAGGGAAACCGAGGGGATGGGGAAAGAGAACAAGAACATGTAGTGCTATTTCAAACTCCAGCCTAATACTGTTTTCTCCCTAGTACCTGGGTTTCGGGTTCATATTCAGCAGTGCTCAGGGATCACTCCTGGAGTGTTTGGGGAGGCTATATGTGGTACAGGAGATCAAATCATAGGTTGGGTCCTTACAAGGCAAGTAACTAAATCCTTGTACTATCTCTCCAGCCTTCATCCCCATTTTAATAGAAAAGCAGGAGGTTCAGAAGTTAAGTGACTTGCCCAAGATCAAAGAGCTTAAGATTTTGGGATTCAACTTAAGGTTTTGGGATTCAAACCCACATATAAGCCTTTCACTCTAAAACCTGCACTTTTTAAAAGTTTTTTTAACCATAATATGACTTGTCACTATCAAAGAATAAACTCCATGCTCTAAATGCAATCAGATGGTCAGAAATCAACAAATTTCTGGACCGTGCTAGTGAATTAGTGACTTTACTTATTTTGGGGGTGTGGAGGAACACACACTCAGCTGTGCTCAGGGCTTACTCCTGGCAAGGCTTGAGGGACCATATTTGGTGCTGGGGACTGAACCTATACCAACTGAGTGCAAGGAAGTGTTCGAACTGCTGTACTATTGCTCTGGTCCCATTAGTGTGACTTAATACATTAACTTTACCAGGTCTCACTTGGTGCCTCTGCAGAGTATGAAAACTACAGATTTTATTTAACTCTAAAATTCAAATGCTAATTTTCCCTTTTCCTAGACTCTCATACCTTTCACAGTTAATTTCAGGGTTTTTGTTTTTGTTTTTTTTTGGGGGGGAAGGGGGGCTTTTTGGGTTACACCCGGCGATGCACAGAGGTTACTCCTGGCTCATGCACTCAGGAATCACTGCTGGTGGTGCTCAGGGGACCATATGGGACACTGGGAATCAAACCCAGGTCAGCCGCATGCAAGGCAAATTAAATGCCCTACCTGCTGTGCTCCAGCCCCTCACAGTTAATTTCAAATCTGTTCTTTCACCAAGAACCCACTTAATTTAAACCTATGTTTTCTGGGCCAGGGAGATAGTACAACAGGTATGGGGCTTGTGCTACAGTAGCTACAAGTCCAAACCCTGGAGATGCTTATAAGCACAGAAGCAATCCTGACAGCTCTATTAGGAATCTCTATTAATAAAGGGCCAGGAAGAAGGCTCAGTGGCTTAAAAGCATTCAAGGCAAGCTTGAAGTCTTGAGTTTAAGTAGAGAGGAAAGGTGGTAAGGGGTGGGGGTAGAAGAGAGGAAAGAATGGTAGATAGGTATTTAATGTGCAAGAGAGCAGAGGAGAAAGAGACTTAAAACTTAGGGAGACACACTTGACCCAGCAATACCACTCCTGGGAATATACCCTGGAGAGGCAAATAAGTATAGTTGAAGTGATATCTGCACTTGTTTGTTCATTGCAGCACTGTTTACAATAGCTAGAATCTGGAAAAACACCTGAGTGCCCAAGAACAGATGACTGGTTAAAGAAACTTTGGTATATCTACACAATGGAGTACTATGTAGCTGTTAGAAAGGATGAAGTCATGAAATTTACATACAACTGGTACTACATGGAAAGTATCATGCTTAGCAAAATGAGTCAGAAAGAAAGGGATAGACATAGAAAGATTGCATTCATCTGGGGAACATAAAGTAACAAAATAGGAGACTAACACCCAAGAATAGCCGAGATAAATACCTGGAGGTTTACTCCATGGCTTGGAGGCCAGCAGCACACTCTAGGGGTAAAGGCAGCTCAGATAGAGAAGGGAGCACCAAATAAAGGGTGTTGGGAGGATCCTCCCAGGATGGGAGAAGCATGCTGAAAGTAGACTATAGACCAAACATGATTGCCACTCAATGCCTCTTTTGCAAACCACAGCACCCAAAAGGAGAAAGAGAACAAAAGGGAGTGCCCTGCCACAGAGGCAGGGTGGGATGGAGGGATGGGGGGGTGGGAAGGATACTGGGATTAGTGGTGGTGGAGAATGGGCACTGGTGGAGGGATGGGTACTCGATCATTGTATAACTGAAACCCAAGCACAAAAATGTATAAGTCTACAACTGTACCTCTAATAAACTGTACCTTTGGGTTGGAGCGATAGCACAGTGGTAGGGCGTTTGCCTTGAACGCAGCCAACATGGCCGACCAGAGTTCCATTCCTCCGCCCCTCTCGGAGAGCCCGGCAAGCTACCAAGAGTATCTCGCTCACACAGCAGAGCCTGGCAAGCCACCCATGATGTAGTCGATATGCCAAACACAGTAACAACAAAATCTCCAATGGAGACGTTACTGGGCCCGCTCGAGCAAATCGATGAACAATGGGAGGGCCTTTACTTAATAAAAATTAAAAAAAGAAAAAAAAAGATTTTGGATTAACCATTCTGAATCTAATAATTTATATTCAATATTCTTTTCTAAAAAAAGGTAATATAACCAAGGGTAATAAACCCGGTAGAATAAACCCGGTAGAATGGATGTGATGTTTAAAGAAAATAAAGCATACAAGCAATTAAAAAAAAAAAAAACTTCGGGAGACAAGTAGGAAGTCAAGTTCCAAGGCTGGTATCTGGTCTCTGGCTGGTATTCATATGGAATGTCTTTTAATCCTATTTATAAACACTAGGGTGTAGTCCAGAGAGAAGTCAAACAATCCTGGCCTCTAGACAGCCTCATCTCAGGTGATCTCAAATCCTCAGATCTTTATTCTTCTACATTCCTTCTCAATGGCCCTGCAGTCACCCTTTCAAACTTCAGGACAACTGAGATCCTACTATTCCTCAAAACTAAGAAGGAAAAGCACCCTCTTTTAGGACAAAAGCTATGCAAACCTCAACCCCTTATTCACAACAATGATGCAACAATGGGATAACAGAGCTCTCTAACAAAGCAGCAGGAAACTCAAAAGAGAAAAACTGGGTGGGAAGATGCTTGAAGACACACCTACCAACTAAAATAATCTTTTGGTCAGGGATAGGCTCAGTAACAATCAACTGGGTTTGATCCCTGTTACTATCCTCTCCTTGTTCATCGATTTCCTCGAGTGGGCCCAGTAACATTGTGAGACTTGTTACTGTGTTTGGCATACCGAATACATCATGGGTAGCCTGCCAGGTTTGATCCCTAAACTACAAAAATAATGAAATTGTGTTTTATCTTGGGAATCTTAAAAAATGAAAGTAGCGATAAGGGAAGCGAAACCTCCAAAGGTGTAAATTCCCTGCCCCCACTACGATGTCACAGGCATTGCCCTGAGTTCCTCCAAGATGCACCTAGTTTTAAATGGCTGACAACACTGTGATGACCTTTACCCTGACTTATAAGACCAGAATACAGTCTATGTTATTGGGTCCCTGGAGCATCATCAAGAGTGGACCCTAGGAATAGTCCCTAAGCACTGACAGGTATGTCCCCTGCCTCCACCAATTAACACTGAAAAGTGAAACCCTGAATGGGCCGTGGTCATTTGAGAAAAAGCTCTTTATACAAAGCAGTTCAGGAAAATAAGGTCTAGAAAGAAGGCTACTGGGAAGTGGGGCTCTGTGTCATTAGTGAAATTTCAATCTAATTACACAAATGTAAGAACTTGCCATTCCAATTCCCCTCAGTAAACTCTCCTGAGGTTGGTCTGATTCTTTGGGTAGACTGAAGACACTGCTGAGGTGAAAAAAGGGGAGAAGAAAGACTGTTGGGCTGCTTACATTCCTATGGTGTGAGCCCCTGAAAACTTAAACAGCAGCTCAGTCACTGCAGCAGTCATTGATTTTCCAGGGGTCGATATTCTGCTCCCACAGATCTGCTTGGCTAGAGGTTTAATCACATTGAGTGCTTCTGCTCAACATCTCCCCTGCACACCCCCCTCCCCAAACCAATAAAACAAACACCAGACACAATGAGAGTTGGCAATGGTTAGATGATATTCCCCATAACTAGCTCCCACCTCAGTGAAATTCTAAGTCTCAGCTCCAAGCAAGTATCCAAGGGAGAAGAAGCCAAAGCTACACGAGCTGTCCAGATACAACAGGCACAGATTCACAGGCCCCAGAGAACCCTTCGATCCATTGCCCAATACTCCCCATATAGACCCTTCTTATAAATGGAGATTTTTTTTTCTTTTCTGTAATACTGGTGATTAAACCCAAGGCATCACATATGTAAGTCAAGAGCTCACTGCTGAGCTATATCCCACTCTTAACTGGGAAATCTTATAAAGCCCTGATTTCTAAAATATGTTGGTGTGAAACAACCAAATCTTGTAACTCCATAGAAAACTAAGTAAGTAAAGGCCCTCCCGTTGATCGTCGATTTGCTCGAGCGGGCCCAGTAACGTCTCCATTGGAGACTTTGTTGTTACTGTGTCTGGGCTGGAGCGATAGCACAGCGGGTAGGGCGTCTGCCTTGCACGCAGCCAACATGGCCGACCCGAGTTCGATTCCTCCGCCCCTCTCGGAGAGCCCGGCAAGCTACCGAGAGTATTCGATATGCCATAGAAAACTAACTGAATGAAATCTAGTTCTCTGGATTTTCACACTGCCTATCAGTTCAGTATGATACTGTGTTACCTACCTGAACAATTGCTCCCTGACTGCCCTCCCCAGAAAAGCTTTCTTATTTGGCAAGATAAGACAATCTTATCTAGTCAGAATATACAGTGTGTTTTAAGGGTCACTAGCTAACAGACTCAAATCTGAAAATAACAAAACTGGGTCAGAGCTGGGTATGAGTTAGAGCAGTGAAGAGCAGTGCATATTTATGGAACAGTTGTTCCAAACCTAGAAGGAAACAAGCACTATAGAACTAGAGAAGGTAAAGAAGGTAGAAATTAACTTCCTTCAACTGAAGCATTTCCCATTAGGCAAGTCAAGTGGACTTAACATGGACCACTAGTAACCATATAGATCTTATTCCACGATAATCATCAGCCTTAATCCTAAAACTTGAGCGAGAAGGGCAGGACAATGGGTTAGAGGAATGAGCACAGAAAACCAAGCATAATCTAGATATGCAAAATGTTAAGAGGGAAGAGATACTGCCTGATGTTTCCAATTCACCTAGTTGCCAAGAATTACTGAAACTAGCATGAAAAAACAAGAGAGAATAACACTGTTCTCTGCGCAAGAGAAAAAGTAAGTCTGGCATTATACTGAATAGAACTGAAGCCAAGATCAAAGGTAGGGGATGGCCTCCTTGGTTTGGTACTTGAAAATAGTACTATGGCATATTAAAATGACCTGGCTTCATAGCTCCACATCTGCTCCTGAAGCGATTTCAAGCTGCTGAATCATCCCAGTTTCACGACTCCTATAGTGTGCAGTCACATATGTGGCCATGAGACACCTCAAAATTTCACAGTACTGACAGCGCAATAGGAACACAGCAAATTAAATGGGAAAGTTTCATAAAAGTCCACTAAGCTAAATGAGCAAAAACAGTAATACTGAAAACTCAATTAGCACCAAACAATTCAGTAAATCCTTGAACAATGACTTTAGTAACACCATTGTGAGATATAATAATTTTCACAAATTTTCTTGCACTGAACCTTTTTTTAAAAATTTTCTATTGTTGTAACAAGAAATACAAAATAAATTATTTTATGCCTGGTAAGGGAGAGGGCTTCGGGGGTGAAACTGGGAACATTGGTAGAAGGAAGGTCATACTGATTGGTGTTGGATTGGTGTTGGAACACTGAATACCTGGAACAACTGTATTATAAACAAATTTGCAAAAATAAACAAAGCCTTAAATTCTTTGTAACAAGTGGTCTTTTCTATCATGGTCTACCAGTCAGATAAAATTTTAAAAAATGGCTGAAGTAATAGTTCAAAGGGCTTGAGTACATGCACTGCATGCAGGAAGTCCAGATTCAATGGTCCTTCAAATACAAAGAGTACTCCAAATACTGGAGGATGCTGCCCTGAAAACAGGAATCGAGTGGAAAAATAAGGATGGGGGTGCAATTATGTGCATGAGAAACCATCGTTAAGAATACTATAAAATAGAATCTCAATCAATAAAAATATTATACTCATACACATATGTATAAAAAGAGGGCCTGGGGACATGGACCACTGGTAAGATGTGGCTCAGTAGTAAGATGCATGCCTGCATGCCTTACACAAGAAGACCTGGTATGGGGCCGGAGTGATAGCACAGCGGGTAGGGCATTTGCCTTGCAACCCGGGTTCAATTCCCAGCACCCCATATGGTCCCCTGAGCACCAGCAGGACTAATTCCTGAGTGAAGAGCCAGGAGTAACCTCTATGCATTGCTGGGTGTGACCCAAAAAGGAAAAAAAGGTCCTAAGGAAAAAAGGTCCTGGTATGGTCCTAAGCAAAGCACAAAAAATAACAATGGGTTGTGGAAACAGTACAAGGGTTAGTTTTTAGTACACTTATCTTTCATGCTCCCAACCCAGGTTTAATCCCAGATTCCACAAGGCTTCCTGTGTATCATATGGAAGTGGCTTTGGAGGTCCTGAGCATTGCCTGGAGTGACCCTGGTGGTCGCTGGAGCTGCAGGGTCTGAGCAACACCATATCCTTTGGCCCCCAGCACTGAACTGCCAACCTGGTTGGTCAAGTATCACTGGCAGTGGCCTGGGTCCCCTGAGCATAGCTTTGGAGGCCCTCGCCTAAAATGATTCTCTCTCCAGCCTGAGCCCTTCAATTTGGTGTGTGGTTTCTTTCTACCATTTAGAAAACCATCTCATACATCTCAAACAATATTCAATATTCCTCCCACTTCATGCTGACCTTAAGGGACAGATTTGATGATTCTCCACTTAAGCCTATGCTCCCTGTTTCCACCTTCAACAAGACATGACATCTTAGCTTCCTTGGAAGAGGTCAAAGGGAAGAAAGCTAGCAGGCTTGAAGTGAGCTGTTTCATGGTATTCACAGATTATGTCACAATACCAGTCAATTCCATGATGATACCCAGTGGGTTCAGGCTAAAAAATGGCTGGAGCCCAGAGATCAAGCACCAGTTCCCAAAGGGGCAGCATGAGATAATATGCCAGTTTCACAACAGCTTTCAGGCAGAATACCAATGATCTTTCATATATGAGTAAAAGACAGATTTATCAGGTATGTAGGAACAACTCCATAAAGGGGTCCCCCCCTGTGGATGACCAAAAGTTCACAGAAGCAGATTCTCATTTTAGTGCTGGTTTAAAAGGCCAAGTACCCACCACCACCTGGCTGAGGACAAAGCAACAGCTTGGTGATTATACCTGTAGCAGGCTTTATGATTTTGATGGTCTTTTTGGAGGATGAGAGAAGCTGGGGTACGTTATTGATGGAAACCATTGTCACCATGACAAATAGGTTCATCCACAGGTTGACAAAGGAACTGGAAAATTCTAGTTTTTATCTGTTTTGGTTTTTAGGCCACAACTGGCAGTACTCCCAGTGCTGGGGGGAACATGATTAGAACATGTGTTAACCCAGGATTTGCACATGTAAAACATGTTCCAGACCTTTAAACCATCTTCCCAATCCAAAGAAATTCTAGTTTGTCAAGTTTTTTCAAAATAAATTCTTCCTAAATCCTTCTGGGGAGTATCCTTAAATCTGCAATCTACAGATTTGCCTAGAAATCTCAACTCATATTTCTCCAGATCCTTTTCCTTACCTTTTACCAAAAAAAGAATATGGGAAATAAAGTCTTTTTTCTAAGTATGGCATTCTTCCTTCTCTTAAATGAGCATTTTGCTGGTTATTTACAGGAGTTGGTCCTAATAATACTGTACTTGGGAACCTAAAATTCTGATTTCTGAATGAGTTAAGTCCTTTAGCCTTTCTGAATCTTAGTTTTCTCTTATATAAAGTGGGGGATAAGGAAAGTATTTGTGCCAATGTGAACATTCTATGAACTCGTTCATGCAGTCTTCATTCTACCTTCTCTCATAATGGTCCATTTATTTCCCAGAATCCCTTGTGGAGGTGCTTTAGATATAATTTGGGTTCCACTAAACAATCAAAATTAGATCAAAGGATGGAAAAGGGAACATTTCTGTAACCTCCACTTGTTTCTGGAGGATCATTTTTGTTTTTTCCCTTGTGGACAACAGGGTACTAGTTCTAATAGCAACAACTAGTCCTTCTTGCAAGATACTGATCCCTGGACAGCAAATACACAGCAATCAACCTCCTAGTGGTTAGGTCAAATACAGGTCAGCTCCTGGAAGACAGCCTAGAACATAGTCTCTTCAACCTTTTACCATTTTGTTAGCCCAATTCTCTATATTAAATCTCTATATTAAATTTATGTAGGCCTCAGTGTGGAAAACACTATAATTGCATTATCACAGGATTCTGAAAGAGTTGAGAAGAAAACAATCAATCATTCACAAAGCACACTCTCTCTGCTAATCAAGAGTCTAATGGGAAAAAATTAAGACAGGGAAAAAGCTAAGAACTTCAGTTTTTGCCCATGGGACCAGAGACATAGTATAGTGGACAGGGCACTTGCCTTGCAAGGGGCTTTGCTGAATTTGATCCCAAGCACCTCAAGCACAAACTGGAAATGAACTCTTGAGTGCAGGACCAGGAGTAAGCCCTGAGCACCACTGGGTGTGGCCAAAAAACATAAATAAAATACACAGAGAGCACTCTCTCTCTCTCTCTCTCTCTCTCTCTCTCTCTCTCTCTCTCTCTCTCTCTCTCCAACTTCCCTGCAGTTTCTCCTTTCTACTTAAAGCTTTGGAGATTGAACTGCTCATACAAGATGGATAGCTGAGTCAGCACATGCCTTTTCTTTTCAATCCCTCTATTCTCTACTGGCCTGTACTTTGCTTAGAATAGCATTACCAAACTAAAAACAGTGCTCTCTGGACTTGGGGCGGGGGGGGGGGAGGGGGGGGGAGGAGCACTTGGATTAGCAAGAACACCAAATATCTTGACATAGGAAATGTTTTAAGTTCCAGGTACAAAGACTTGGGGCACAGCAATCTGACAGGCCTATATGGCTAACAGTGAAGACAAGTCTGGCATACACATATCCTAGTTTACTAGTTTATCTTATAGCAATTTCTGGTGTGAGCAATCAACCACCAGCTTCCTGTAGTAGGGCTGGAGACAAACTGAAAAACAAGGCCAAATCCAAGTAGTATTGCTCTAATGGAAAAGGGCTACTTTTTACCAATCTTCTCAATATGGTAACTAACCCCAGGGACATCACACTAAAGGTAAAGCTCTATAGGTTTTCAATTCAGCTTGTTCTGAAGAAAACAAAAGATTCCAGCAAGAGGAATCTGTGTGAGATACAGAGGCAGGAAGCTAAGCCCAATCACCAGCAACTAGAATAGAAACAGGAAGTAGGCCCAGGAATAAGCATACAGTGATCTGTGGCAAGTAGCACAGACTCCTGCAGAAGATACCATGCAGTACCAGGGCCAGGGCAATATGGCAAAAATGGAGATGAAGACTGGCTAGCTCAGTCAGAGAAGCGCATTCTAGAGACTGGGTGACTACCTGCACAGGGTGCATCCTGCTCTGAAAGGCCTGGACAGAAATGAGAGAGGGAGTGAGGATTTCCTTTTGCGACCTTTTGAGCACTTGGGCTATAATTCAAGGGAGCTAAGTATAGATATATAGTCATACATAAAGAAAACAGGTCACCAACCAATAACGGTCTAGCTTCTCTGGGCACCAAAATTGTTAGTTGCGTTTCTTGTATCTCTTTGAAAATAAACATCAAAAACCCAGGCAAAAACTATTGGTCCTGTCTCTTTTTACTGTGAAGTGTGATCAATGAGAACACATACTATAAAATTAAAGTCCTTTGAACACTGAAAATTTTTAAGCCTTTAGAGGACTTGTCACTCCCAATAAAACTAGATGACAAAAAGCTGGCACCCAATTTCAGGTAGGTAGCAATTATAGAGGGGCTACTCAACAAAGCAGTATCTCAGTATCTGCCTGATACAGGAATTATAAACTTGAGTGATCAAGCACTACGTTTTCATGAAGAAATTGCAGAACAAACAGAATACCAAAGAAATATTTCAGCCAGGTTATAAAGTTAAACTGGAGGTGCCAGAGAGACAGTAGAGCAGTAAAGATGCTTGCCTTATACATGGCTCACCAGGGTCCAATCCCCAGCACCACATACGGTCCACTGAAGCCCCACCAGGAGTGATCACTGAGCACTGCCAGGTGTGGCCCCAAAATAAAATAAATCAAGTAAAAACAAAATGCAAAAGTGGAAGGTCGGGGAGCACAGGACAGGGGTTGGGGGGCACAATGGAATATGGTAGAGGGAAGCTGACACTGGGGGATGGTGGGGGTTTTTTTGCATGAAACCCTGCAAAGAATATTCTAAATCATGATGCCTAAAATAAAACTTAAAGAAAGAAAAACTGATGCAAATGCATTTTGTTTTAAGGTGGATGTTTGATGGATGGATATGGAGAGGGTGCCATCTTAAGCAAAAGGATATGGCAGGAAGGACTTGGAATTGTGAGCAGCCTCTTTTATCAGGGATACAAGAAGCTCCTGATACAAGCAGCCATTCGATATTTCATTGTAAATATTACTATCAGTTCTGAGAGTCTAATCCCCTGTTTCTACAGTACTGACATAGGAATAACCTAGGGAGCTTTGTTTATCAATAAAGCAGGGGTAGGCCCAAGAACCTGTCCTTATATCAAGTTCCCTGGTGAGGACTGCACTATTAGATAACGGGCCATATGTTTTCAGTAGAAGAATTTAACCATTTAAATTAGCATTATTCACGACAATGTGTCCCAAAGAGAATGGTATAGGATATGGTTTCTATCCATCTAAAGTAGGGAGCCCAAAACCCCAAACTCCTGTTGCATTCCCACTATTGGAGGCAGTTTCCTGGTTAATTCCTCCAACAAGCCTGGTCTACAGAGTTGGCATCCTTCCATTTTCCTTCCTCTGGATGCACAGCTATCCTTTACTTTCTATTTTTTTTTAAATTTTTTAATTTTTATTAGTGAAACACCAATGAGGTACAGTTGTAGACTTACAAATTTTTGTGCTTGGGTTTCAGTTATACAATGATCGAGTACCCTCCATCATTGGTACCATCCCTCCACCAGTGCCCATTCTCCACCACCACTAATCCCAGTATCCCTCCCACCCCCCACCCCCCTCATCCCACCCTGCCTCTGTGGCAGGGCATTCCCTTTTGTTCTCTCTCTCTCCTTTTGGGGTGTTGTGGTTTGCAAAAGAGGCATTGAGTGGCAATCATGTTCGGTCTATAGTCCACTTTCAGCATGCTTCTCCCATCCTGGGAGGATCCTCCCAACACCCTTTATTTGGTGCTCCCTTCTCTGAGCTCCCTTTTCCTCAAGCATGTGTGCATGGCCTCCAAGCCATGGAATAAAATTCCTGGTACTAATCTCAGCCATTCTTGGGTGCTAGTCTTCTATTTTGTTAATTTATGTTCCCCAGATGAATGCAATCTTTCTATGTCTATCCCTCTCTTTCTGACTCATTTCACTTAACATGATACTTTCCATGTAGTACCACTTGTATGTAAATTTCATGACTTCATCTTTTCTAACAGCTACACAGCAATCCATTCAAAGTTTCTTTAACCAGTCGTCTGTTCTCGGGCACTCAGGTTTTTTCCAGATTCTGGCTATTGTAAAGAGTCACAGCTATCCTTTTCAAATCAGTGCCGTTATCACAAGGAAGTTTGGGGCACAAGTGAAATGGAGGGCCGGAGAGGTAGTACAGGTACTTGCTTAGCTTATGGCCTACTCTAGAATATGATCCCCAGATCTGCCAGGAATAATCCATGAAGACTGGTCAAATGTTCCCCACCCCACATTCACATGATACAGAAATTCATTCATGTTCCTTTCTTTTATGACAAATTTGATACAAGTTAAAAGGAAAAGAGTTGAGGTTTTTGGCTAAATATGAACAGAGGCTCAAATAGCCTATGTCCATCCTCTGCTACTTTGGGTGCTAGAGAAAAAATTATTTCATCTAAAGTATCATGACAGGAGTGATAGTACCATGGGTAGAGCATCTGCCTTGCCTTGCATGCACCCAGCTGGGGTTCAACCCCCAGGACTCCATAGAGTTCCCTGAGCACTACCAGGACTAATATCTGAGTGCAGAGCCAGGAATAATCACTGAGCATCACCGGGTGTGACCCCAACACCCCCCCCCCCAAAAAAAAATAGAGGCAGCTAATTCAAATCTTGGTTTTGACTTTTTAAACTTTGTGGTAGTGGTGGGATGAGAACTGGCCACATCCAAGCGCTGCTCAAAGCTTGCTTACAGTGGTGCTCACAGGACCACATGTGGTGCCAGGGATCAAACCCAGATTGTTGCAGAGAAGGCAAACACCTATCCAAACTGTATTATCTCTCCCAAAAAATACTTTTTTTGTGTTTTCTTGTTTTTGTTTTTTGTTTGGTTGGTTTTTAGCAGGCCATACTCAATTGTGTTCAGGACTTACTCCTGGCTCTGAGTGCAGGGACCACTCCTGATGGGCTAAGGGGACACATAGAGTACCAGGGATTGGACCCAGTTTAACTGTATTCTCTCTGATCCCTGATTCTGACTCTTAACGGCAATGGCAAATTTTGTTTTTTGTTTTGGGCCATACCTGGTGGTATTCTGTTACTCGGGATCAGTGTTGGAGATTCAATTTGAGACACCTGCATGCAACATGTGCTCCAGACCTTGAATTATATCCCTGTACATTTTGTTACACTTTGGAACCTTTGCATTACTGACATCATGGGTTTGCTGGCAAGAGATCCTTTTCTGGTCTCACTTTTGCACTCCTGAATTCTATAAAAACAACAAAACCCCCTACTATTTTACTTCCTGTTTCTAGTTCACTGTAACTTGCATCTTTGCCCTTCACCTCACTTATAAGACCACCTACATAGGTCTTGAGATGAAATGAAGGAATTTGGGTTGATTCAGCGTCTTCCCCATTTTCAATGTCTTTCTAGAGTGCTCTTTTTCCTTTTATACCTTCCCTCAAGTTCTCAGAAATCAGGTCTTGTCCCTATCTAAAAAGAATGCCAATAGCTACTTCATGGCTGATTTCACTGAAAAATAGATCTGGGGGTTAGGAATATAGTTCAAGTGTCTAACCTATGTGAAGAGTTCTTAGTTAAATCCAAACACCGTATAGCTTCTCAAGCAACTTTGGGTGTAGCTCTGCTGGCCCCGAGCACTGCACTCCTGAGCCAGCACTGCAGGGAGCAACCACACCATTCTGGTCCTTCTCTGATCTCTCCATCTGTCTTGACAGGCACATCCAATTGGGCACCCATGGCTTATTGTCCAGGACTCTGACTACTTACTTACTCCATCCTCTACAGGCAAGGAAGCTGATTTAAGTCCATGCCACATATAGGTGACTCTCAAAACTCTTGAGACTCCCATCATACCCAAGTTTAAATTTCCTGTCTCCTTAACAAGTATGTTTAAAAAACAACAACAACACATCACTTCAAGAAATTTAACTTCTCAAAGACGTTTTTCTTGCTCTTTTTGGGGCTATACTCAGAGCTTACTTCTGACTCAGCATTCAAGGAAGGACTCTCCTGGTGGGCTCAGGAGACCATATGGGTATATCAGGGATTTAAGGTTAGCGCTTCCCTGCATACTATCGCTCTGGTCCCTCAAAGAAGTTCTTTTATTAACTTATTTTATCATCAGTAAGAATGTTCTTGGGGCTGGAGCCATAGTACAGTGGGAAGTGTGTTTGTCCTGCATGCAGACAACCCAGATTTGATCCCTGACACTCCCTATGATCTCCTGAGCTTGCCATGAGTGATCTCTGAGCACAGAGCCAAAGTAACTTCTGAGTACTGATGGATGTGGCCCCCAAGCAAAAACAGAATTGTTCCCCCACTCAATCATGAAATTTTCCACCTAATCAAATCCACTAATTCTCAGTTCTACAGATTTTTTCTTACACATATCACAACTGGGAACAGAAGACTATATAAGTGATATCAATGGTTAAAATAAATCGCTTGCCAGAACTATGTCAACAGTTAACCTATTTCCTTGTTTCCAAGTTTTCCCTTTTCAAACATACCACACACCAGCATATCATCTTTTTCTTTCTTTCTTAAAAAGAAATATGGAGAGGGACCAGAGTACAGTGGGTGGACGTTTGCCTTGCACACAGCTAACCCAGGTTCAATGTGCGGCATCCCATATGGTTCCCTGAGCACCACCAGAAGTAAATCTTGAGTGCAGAACAAGAAGAACCATGAGTACTGCCGGGTGTGAGGGAGGGAAGGGGGGAAGGGAGGAAATAATGAGTGTAGGGGGAGGGAAGAGAGCACCTGTGAATTAATTGCAAGTATATGTCTCAGGCTGAGATGCAGGTAAATCCAGTATGAATCCAAGGACCATTATAAAACATTTAACTAATGCCTTGCACACAGGTAGCTGAATCAGTACCATGTGATTCCCCAAGCACCACCAGATGCAATTTTGGAGGTCCTTAAGCACCAGCAGGGTGGTCCATGTAATCTCTTGCACAGCACTGCATCCATGGCCCTTACATTCTCAGTTGGCTGAGAATTTTAAGGCTCTAAGCCTCCTGAGACTAGCAACCTATCACCAAAACTGTCACTGTCACTGTCCTCCCGTTGTTCATCGATTTGCTCGAGCGGGCCCAGTAACGTCTCCATTGGAGACTTTGTTGTTACTGTGTTTGGCATATCGAATACGTCACGGGGAGCTTGCCAGGCTCTGCCGTCTGGGCGAGATACTCTCAGTAGCTTGCCGGGCTCTCCGAGAGGGGCGGAGGAATTGAACTCGGGTCGGCCATGTTGGCTGCGTGCAAGGCAAATGCTCCAGCCCTACCACCAAAACAAATAAATAAAAGAACCCAAAAGCACCACTAAAAAAAACCAAAACAAAATAACAACAAACCCACCAAAAGCAAACCAACAACATCAATTTTATTACCTATCTACAAGATCAATCCAAGTTACTTGTTTAGATCGTCAAGGGTCCCAAATTTTGTGATCTAACTTTTTCTCCTATTACTTCCTACCCCCAACTCCAGGAAGTCTCATTCTAACCATTGTCAGAATGTACCCCATGCCCACTGAGTCTATGCTCAAATTCTACTTTTCCTTTCCAATAACCCAAGTATATCAACACTTAGCTCAATCTGTATTTGGCATAAGGTCCTTCCTCACTAGAAATGCTTGATTAACTTTCCCAAACAGCACTCATCTTCACATTCAGGTTTCTCTTTTACTAATGAAACAGGGAAATCCTTGAGGGCAGCAAAGCTTGTTTTATTTGGAATCCTAGACTTAAAGAGTTTAGATTACTACTTCTTCTTTCTTTTTCTTTTTGAACCAGGTCAGCTGTATTCAAGGCAAACACCCTACCCCTAGATTACTTTTTTTTTTTTTTTGCTTTTTGGGTCACACCTAGCAAAGCACAGAGGTTACTCCTGGTTCTGCACTCAGGAATTACCCCTGGCGGTGCTCAGGGGACCATATGGGATGCTGGGAATCAAACCCGGGTCACCTGTGTGCAAGGCAAACACCCTACCCGCTGTGCTATTGCTCCAGCCCCGAGATTACTTCTAAAAGGTAAAGGTAAAGGCCCTCCCGTTGATCGTCGATTTGCTCGAGCGGGCCCAGTAACGTCTCCATTGGAGACTTTGTTGTTACTGTGTCTGGCATATCGAATACTCTCGGTAGCTTGCCGGGCTCTCCGAGAGGGGCAGAGGAATCGAACTCGGGTCGGCCATGTTGACTGCGTGCAAGGCAGACGCCCTACCCGCTGTGCTACCGCTCCAGCAAAAAGGTAAAGGCCCTCCCGATAGCACAGCGGGTAGGGCGTTCGCCTTACAAGCGGCCAACATGGCCGACCCGAGGTTACTTCTAAGGTCATCAAATTACCTCAAATGTCTACTTGCCTTATATATAACATCTAGAACAAACAATGTCCCAGTTTTTACTTTGGAGACATAGAACTTACCAATTGTTTCCCCCCCCCCCCCCCTTTTTGGGCCACACTTGATGTTAGGGGAACCGAATTCAGTGCAGGAGATTGAACCAGGATGACGTCCAAAGTAGCTGCATGCAAAGTAAGTGGTTTACCTCCTGTACTATCTTTCTGGCCCCTGATTTTATTATTACTTTTTCCCCTTTAGCCCCTGCTTTTAACCTTTGTTCTGAGGACTATACAAATGCTCCAGGGCTAGAGTGCATGGAAGAGTCAAACAGAGTCCAGTTTTGACCTGCAGCACCACATACGATCCCCTGATCAACAAGAAATTGCCACTGACCTTTACTGGGTGTGGTCCCCAAGCCCTCTTCTAATAACAGTTACAACAACATTCTCTAGATAACAAAGACATTTCTGTGTCAATAGCAGCAACAACAATATCCTTCAGATCACAAAGAAACTTCTATGTCAAATTTGGGCTTAAGCCTATGAGGTTTAAGCTGCCATGGGTAGCCGGGGGTTTTAAAGCAGCAATATTACTTGCCAGATTTGATTTTTTAAAAGATGATAGCTTTCAGTGATTTTGTTGAGCTGAGCCTTAGAATAAAAAGAAACAGTTGTCTGGAATCTACGGCAAGTCATGAGGTATGAGAAAGAACTGGGGACTGAAAAAAAGACAACAAGGAAAGGCAAAGGCAACCAGAATCAAACTCCAGAGGCAGAGTACAATTTGGTGACTAAATTATGGAAATGATTCAGTAACATAGAGAAGAAGAGTTTCCAGGATGATCTGGCAGTGTTATCGTAATCCAGGAATAAAACACCAAGGTAACAGCTGCAAGGCACACGTGTCACTCTCAAGACTTTTTCGGGGGGGAAGGGGGCACACAGCATTGACGGGGTTCAGTGTGGCCACTCAGATGAGCAGGGGATAATCTGCCATGTTCAGGGATCATTTCTGGCTGGGAATCAAACTGGAATTGACTCCATGCAAAGAAACCACCTTAATCCTTGTAGTATTTCTCTAGCTCTCTCAAATCCCCTTTCTTTCTACCTTTTTAAATTCATACTTTCACCAGAAGTAAAACTATAAAATAAATCACTACTACTCTCAATTTTTTCCTCTCCCTTTCTAAGGACTATCTAAAGCTTCTGCTTCAATCACCAATGGTCTTAGAACTTCAACACCAATAGTTTGTTAGAAACTCAAATTTGGCACCCTATTACTACAGAATCAGAAGCCAGTATTTTAAATAATCTCTAGGGCTTTTTTCTTTTCTTGGGTGGTGCTAGATAATATAACATAGCTCTCACAATCTGCAAGGCATGAATTTTATCATTGAGCCACTGTACTCCCAGCCCTATCCCCAGGCCCAGTGATTCTAAAAGTTTGATAAGCACAAATCTAACTAATTTATCCAGATCAAGGCTTTCAATCCTATAGCTATTTTCCATCATTGATCTGAAACTTGTTTGTACACACATTTTCAAGACTACTGACAAATATGCTTCACTAAGAAAAAACTGGGGAAGTATTCATTATTCTAAGGAAGCCACATACATCTAGATGAATTATTAAACAAGTTTTTTTTTTCATTTAAAAACATTTTTATTGGATCACTATCAATTAGACAGATTCATGATTCAGGTGTACAGGTACCAATACAAATCCCTTCACTGGTGTCTACTCCCTTTGCCAATGTCCTCCATTTCCCCCCTGCCCCGTGGACCTGCCTCTATGGCAGGCAATATTTCCCTAACAAAAGTGTTTTTTTTCCCTTTTTGGGTCATACCTGGCAATGCACAGGAGTTACTCCTGGTTCATGCACTCAGGAATTACTCCTGGTGGTGCTTGGGGGACCATATGGGATGCTGGGAATCAAACCTATGTCGGCTGCATGCAAGGCAAATGCCCTACCCGCTGTGCTATTGCTCCAGTCCCCTAACAAAAGTTTTTTTAAAGATGCAATTCCAAGTCATTCTCAAGAGTGTCTGTCGACTATAATCAACAGTCATACTAATTTAGAAGGGTCACAAATAAAGACAAAGACATATAAAAACTTTAGAGATATGTTCACACAATATTTTGGTGAGAGGGGCACATCCCAGTGGTATTGAGGGGTCACTGCTGACTCTAAGCTCAGGGATCACTCCTGGTAGGGCTTGGGGGGCGGGGGCATACAGATGCCAGGGATCAAACTTAGGTGAGCCATATACTAGGCAAACACCCTAACCTCTGTACTATCATTCCTAACCTCGAACACCACCTATTTTTAGTTGTTGTTGTCATTGTCATTTATTGGGTGACATTCAATGGTCGTGAGATAACTCCCAAATTTGTTGCTCTGGGATTATTCCTGGGGCTGCTCAAGTACTCAGTACAAGGGATGGAACCTGGGGCTCCAGTCCTTGGAACCAACTTCCCAGCTCTGTTTATGCATCCCTTTCCCTTGCAAGAACATCTGGAGGGGTGGGGCCCTCACCCAGCAGTGCTCAGGGATTACTCCTACTGGGGCTTGAGGGACCATATGGGGTGCCAGGGACTGAATCCAATTTGCCCATACAATGCAAATGTCCTGTTCATTACACCATCTTTCCAGGCACAAGAATTTTTAACATATGGTGAAGTAGTAGCTATTTCACAAGACAGATGCAAACCCTAACCCTATTTCTTCCTGAGGCCACTACAGGAAGCACAAATATGCCTTCTAGTAAAACTCTGTGATACCTACTTTGCTCTAGCAGCAAAAACAACAATTTAGTGATATGGTTAAGCTGTGCCCTTTCAGACATACGCTTTCTGGATAAGCACAATAACTGCTAAGGTTTATGCATTCAGTGAGTTGGAATCTACTTACACCAGGAATTATGATGGCAATGAAAATTTACTGAGCCCATATTAATTGAAATTATACTAATAAGCATGGGTATGAAGCATTTAGTGATGCACTTCAGGGATAGAGTTACCCAGCTGATGTGTGAGGCCCTTGCCTGGATTCCTAGCACTGAGGGAAGGGGAATAAATGAAGCATGTGTGCTAAGTTAGTTTTCTATAGCAAAGGAACCTCTTAGTTTGGAATAAGGGATCTCTACAAAGGCTGTAAATGAGAATCAATCAGGACAGCTTCTAATTATATCAAATGTCCAAGCCCCACCCAAATCAAGCAAATCAATAACCTATGATTCCTGGCCTCTAGTTTTAAAGATCACTTACTCCCAGAAATTCTAACACAAAATCAAGGTAAAGAACCACTGTTCTTAGCTACACAAGATACATGTTAGTACACAGAGGTCAATAATACAGTGTCTGCCCTGCAGGAGCTTATCACCTACTGAATGAGACTCATAAATAGGTAGAGGTACCAACAAAATGATCTGGACAACATGGAGCAAATATAACAGCTTTGCTTTGCTGGGCCACTATCCTGAAATATAATATAGCTCTTGTATGGGTACAAGGATTATGGAAAAGATATCAACAAAACTAAGTGCTTTTACCTGTATTAACAGCTTTTTGGTTCTTAAGAACTAAATCAGGCACTAAATTTTTTTCATACTTTTTGGTATGTCTTAATTACTGCAGCTTTTAATTTATTTAAAGTGAAGGAAGGTCGGGGGCTGGAGCATTAGCACAGCGGGTAGGGCGTTAGCCTTACACGCAGCCAACATGGCCGATCCAGGTTCGATTCCCAGCATCCCTTATGGTCCCCCGAGCACCGCCAGGAGTAATTCCTGAGTTCATGAGCCAGGAGTAACCCCTGAGCATCGCTGGGTGTGACCCAAAAGGCAAAAAAAAAAAAAAGATAAAGTGAAGGAAGATAATTTTTATTGAACAAAACTTGCTAAGAAAGATGTGAGAGAACAGAAAGGGGAATAGTGTTCAAGAGAGAACGGAATTCTCCAGGATGGAAATAAGCAAGCAGAGAGACAAGCAAGTGAGATATGTGTTCAAGGGAGAACACAGGCTTGAAAAGCTTATTGCAGCTTTTTCAAAGTAAAATAAAAACTGCCTTGGTGAGTGAAAACACCATAGAAGTAATTTAGGCTGAGTTACCAGGTTCCACACCTTGCTTGCATATGGTTCCCTGGCATGTTCAGGAATGATTCCTGAGCAAAGAACCGGAGTGGTGGAGTGGTGGGGCCATTAAGAAACAAAGAGCATAAAGCAAAGCAGAGAGTAAACAACAATAAAATAGCGATTCTCTGCTGATGGTCAAGCAGCAAAGAGGACTTTGTTAAATACTCAAATTCTCAGGCTTTACTCCAGATCTACTATCTACTGAATCAGAATGGAGGAACGAGTAGGAGGGTACAGTAATCTATGCTTCTGATGCCTAGGTAATATTAAGGGTTTGAACTTTACTGAGACAATTTTTTTAAAAAGAGGATTTAAACATTAGAATAATATTCAGACTAACAGTTACCTCAATGGTTTGATATTAATAGGTGAGCAAAACCTCCTCAAAACCTAACTTTCACGATAACCAGAATCAGAAATCATGGTCAGAAATCAAGGGTTTTGATGTCTTTAGGAAAAAGCAGTTAAATGTAAATGAGAAAGAGTGTTTGTCACAAATTGGAGGATTGGCCCTATGGACAGCCTCACATTTACTCTGTAGCCAAATTCAAATAGAAAAGCCATAAACATCTGCTAGTGGAAGACATTGTACAGATGTATACAGATCACCCAACACAGCTGCTTAAGAAAGGAAAGTGCTCTTCTGTAGGGGAATTCTGACTTCTCTTGTCTTCAAATATCTGTTTCCCAAACACAGTTGAACAAATCAGGCATCAAACCAAAATGTCAAAGAATAGCCACCTTCTATTTCTTGGTCTAAATAGCAGAGGAATAAAAAAGTTATTTAGTATGACTAGAGAGACAGTAGGGGCACTTGCCTTGCACCTGCAACCAGGGTTTAATCCCCAGCACCACATGGTACCCTGAGCAATCCCAGAGTATGTGTGGTCAAAAAAGTAATTCAACTGCCAATAACCCAGTCTGCTCACCTCCCATGTGGAGCTGCCACCAGAAAGTAAATGGCGCATTTGGATGAATCTATCAACTTGGGAACGCTCCTTGTGACAGGATGCCTTTGAACAACCCAACACCATTCTGTGCCTAAGTGGTTAGTAACAAATACTCATTTCAGTAAGGCGTATCAGAAGCTTTTGGATCCAACAGGACAAGGTTCTGAACCTTTCAAAGACAGATTTGTGCACTAGGCTTCTCAGGAGCTGAAAATGCCAAAAAAGTAGTTCTGTCTAAAAGTCACTAGGAACAAGCACAAATTTTTTTCCTTTGTTTGTTTTTGGGTCATAACCAGCAGTCTGAAGGATCATTCTTGGTGGGACTGAGGAACCATACATGGTGCCAAGTATTGATCCTGAGTCGGTCCTGTTGAAGGTAAGTGCCTTATCTGCTATACTATCTCTCTGGTTCCCTAAAAAGTAATTTTTTGGTTTCTACTTGCAGTGCCAGCTACAGTGAGCAGTGTTCAGCGGACCATGTGGTGCTGGGCCACAAGAAAATAAGCACCTTAATCTATTTCTATTAATAGATTATCCAGCACTGTCCAGCATTGTTCTCCCATTGTTCATCAATTTGCATGAGCGGGCACCAGTAACGTCTCCATTGTGAGACTTGTTACTCTTTTTCGGCATACTGAATACATCATGGGTAGCTTGCCAGGCTTTGCCGTGAGGGCCGAATACTCTTGGTAGCTTGCTGGGCTCTCTGAGAGGGGTGGAGGAATCGAACCCAGGTCAGCTGTGTAAAAGACAAACGCCCTAGCCGCCATGCTATCGCTCCGGCCCAATGGATTATTATTAGTAGTAATTATTAATTACTATGCTATTTTTTCAGCCCTAGCAGAAACTTTCTGATGTGGATAACCTGTAGCACTTGTAGAAATCCACAAATTGGGTTATTGCCATAATGATACTTCACCTAGACTTAGCCTCAAAATATAAAGGAGTATACATTTCCAACTGTGTCAGGTTTAAAAAGACATTCCAGTCAAGCTCAGGATGTAGAAAAGAACTGCAAAACAAAAATGGGGGACAGAGAGATAGTACAGCAGGTATGCTTGCCTTACAGGGAAGCTGACTAGGTCTGATCTCTAACACCCTATTTGGTCACTGGAACCTGCTAGAAGACTACAGAAATAAATGACTGCCTTATTTACACATTTCTTCCAATTAGAAAGTCAATAGCCTCAGAAATTCCACCTTATACACTGACCTAGAAAGCCAGAACAACAAATGCTGAGGGACTCCAGAGACCTTGTCTCTTGGTACTTAGGATACCATGCCATGACAAAGATTGATCATCCAGCTCCCACAAGCAAAGCATGCACTCCAGCCCTATAACTGATCTCCCATACCTGCTACCTACTATTTTACTAGTAATTAGAGCATCTTCTGCCTGTGCCAAGTAGACTCATTTTCAGAACAGGTAGTGACAGAGCTAAAACTAGGTACAATCATTCCCAAAAACGAGCCTACTATTCATAAGTTGGCTGTTTTTCAGGGTTTGGGAGTTTGTTTTTGAGGGTGTAGTGCCTCAGCCAAGTAGTGTGGACTTGACGTGGTTCAATACTTAGGCCTAGGAGAGCAGAGGCGCACATCAACAACCTGGCACTATTTCTCAGGTTGACTTTTTTAGGTCGAAGAAACTATGTATGGGATGATAGTATTAATAGCTGATATTTATGAAATGCCTAAGATACACAGGCCTGATTCTATTCAATGTTTATACTACCTTACCTTTAGGTTCATTTTATAGGGTCAAAAACTAAGGCATGAAGAGATTAAACGTATAATCCAAACTGTAGTTAATGGCAAAGTCAAAATGCAGACCCAGGGCTGAAGAGATACAGTACAGTGGTTAGGGCGCTTGCCTTGCACGTGGCCAACCTGGGTTTGATCCCATGTGTCCTCCTTGCCAGGAGTGATCACTGAGAACAGAGCCAGGAGTCAGCCCTGAGTTCTGCTGGGTGTGGTCCCAAAACAAAAAACAAAACAGAGAACAGGCACAGGAACTTTGGCTCTGAAGTCAAAGCTCTTCTTCAGCAGACTACACTGTCTTTGTTCAGGATACTCACTGATTCCATGAATATTAACTGAATAGCTAGCAACAGGCACTCTACAAAAGCATTTAATCATACAAAATAGTAATCAGATAAACTGCTTTTACTTTGCAATGCTTAATGCACCCGGATCCTACTTTCTAACTAAATTCTAAGACAAAAAGCTAAGAATGAATCTTCAAGTTTAATTAAAAACCAAAAGCAAAAGCAAAAACAAAAACAACAACAACAAAAAAAAACCCACACCGCTGGGTCAGAGAGACAGTCCAGTATGTAAGCGTGAAGGGTGTTTGCCAACCAGTATTAATTCTTAGTGTATATAGTCCTGAGCACTTCTATGAGTGATCCCTGAGCAGATCCAGGAAGGAGAAAGTCCTGAGCTTGCCAGTATAGCCCAAAATCAAACAAAAAAACTTTTTTTAAACAACTTTTGACATAGTGTTTCTCTGCCCCTTTCCCATACCCTTGCCTCAATAACCCAAGATTGAAAACAAAACTGAAAAAACCCCTCTAAATAGAGATCATAAAGCACTTCCCTGGGCGGCAGCCAACACAGACACTCCACAAGATCAGTCCATAAATTTCTATTAAGAATTTTAGACCTAAATTCTAGGAGTAATCATCCAGTTAGCTCAGTACCACAAAGAGACCAATCAGAATCTAGTTTTCTTTGCTTTCCTCTCTGCACTGATGATCTTTTAGAGGGTGGCAGAAATACTTACAGGCAAGCTCGAGGGTCTTGACTGAAGACTTAGGTTCATATCTTCTTGTCCTCCCTTACTGGAGGTCATTGAAGGGGCTGAGGATGCCTGAGACCCAAATGAATCTTGAGATAATTCCTAAAACAAGAAAAATAAAAAACTGTGAAGATCTGATAGTTATAAACCATAGAAGTTTACTTCATGTAAAAAGACTGAAGAACTTTCCACACAAGGAAAGTTGGGCGTGAGATTGCCTATAATTGTCTTCAACAAAGGCAAAAACTTAAGCTATGGCTCCTAAGACAGTAATGTCAACAGTGGGTAAAATGGGCTCTTGATGACACCTTTGTGATCTTTCGTCATCCAGAGAAACTGTTCCTTGGGCATAAATACTGGCTAACTATAAGTTATGCATTCATTGAGAAAATTATTTTAGAAACAACAAAATACCCATGTTACAATCCCTGCATTAAAACAAATACTGCTTCCTTTATAGACGTCTTGGGATAAGGTATTTATCCTAACAAATGTCATCCATATACAAATATTTTAGTGAACTTATCACTCAGTCACTTTTTCTCCTCTGTTCTTCTCTCTTCATTTTCTTTTCTTTTTCCCTTTGGCGGGGCTGTGGGGGAAAGGGGAGTGGTGTGGGCAGGGACTCCCAAGTGGTACTCGCAATTCTTGGCCAACCAGGCTAGCAATTCATTGTTAGGGCACAAGAATGTCTTGGTTCTTGTGGTCCCCATGCCACACACGGACTACTCAGGCCACACAGAGTGGTGTTTGGGAGAACTTCAGGGTTGACGATGTTCAAGGAACAACTTGGTACCAGGGATCTCTCCAGCCCCCTCTTTCACTCTTTCAAGAATAATGCCCAATTTGTTATTCCATCACCTATCCTGTTCACAGACAGGGTGAGAAGTCTCTGCTTTCTCAAAATCAAATCCTCAACAGGTAAAAGGACCTGCAACCACTGAGAATGTTCTAAAATGTCAACTCTAATGGCAATACCAAATAAAGGAGTTTAAAAGTGTGTGTGTGTGTGTGTGTGTGTGTGTGTGTGTGTGTGTATGTGTGCGTGTGTGTGTGTGTGTGAGTGTGTGGAGCGAGAGCACAGTGGTTAGAGCGTTTGCCCTGCACATGGCAGACCCGGGTTCAATTCCCAGCATCCCATATGGTCACCCAAGCACTGCCAGGAGTAATTCCTGAGTGCAGAGCCAAGAGTAATAACTTCTGAGCATCGCTGGGTGTAACCCAAAAAAAAAAAAAAAAAAGTGTGTGTGCGCACACATGGGTGGGGGGGGGGGGAACGACACGGGTGGTGTCTCTGAGCGCCATCCGGTCATTTTCAGGGGTTACTCCTGGTTCTGCATTCAGGAATTACTCCTGGTGGTGCTCTGGGCACCATATGAGATGCCAGGGATCGAAGCCAGGTCAGCAGCACGCAAGGCAAGTGCATCATTGTTCTAGCCCCAGGTCCAAAGTATTTTGAGCAATGGCAAATATAATAGCAGAATGAATGTACAGCACTGCCTCAAAAAGTACCTTTTGGGGGCTTTGGGCTTACACCTGGCTATGCTCAGGGACCACTCCTGGTAGTGCTGGGGATCAAACCTAGGTTGGTCACATGGAGGGTATGTGCTCTACTCCCTGCACACTCTAGCAAGTGATTAAAAAAAAAAAAGAATTCACCTGAGTACTTAAGCTCTGATATACTAGCTAAAAAGAATGCCATTTTAAAATTCTTTACTGCTGTATAAGTCTACAACTGTACCCCATGGTGTTTCACTAATAAAAAATAAATAAAATTCTTTCCTGCTTATACCCTCTTATTGTCCTATTTCTTCATCAATAAGGAGCACTACAGGTTTCTATGTAGTTTAGAAGGTTATACCTTTATTAGTTAGTTATTTATTATTAGTCAATTTAGTTACTATGTTTACCCGGGATTTAATTAGTTTTTAAGTGTATATTAAAGAAGCAGTTACATGGCAAAGTTCTCATGACACCACCCACCAAACTGCCTGCGATCATACAAAGGGAAGGAAAAGGGAGAGTAGATCTCACCTGTGGTGGAGGGAAGCGCTGCTGAGAATAGGCAGTTTGCTGTGACTGCTGAGACTGGGGCTGAGGGTATGCAGCCTGCTGGGAAAGCGTCGAGGATGCTGGCTGCTGAGGTTGCTGCTGCTGGTAGGGAGACTGTGCCTGTGGCTGTGAGTAGGAGGGCTGGCTCTGGGAGTGCTGCTGGGTTGTAGACTGCTGAGAGGGGTACGGAGTAGGGGACTGCTGATGTGGAGGCTGGGATGGCTGCTGGGAATATGGAGCCTGGGAGGACTGGAGCTGTGGTGGCTGCGACTGCGGTGGTTGCTGATACGATGATTGAGCATGAGGGTTCTGGGATTGTGGCTGCTGAGAGTAGGGCGGCTGCTGCTGCTGCTGGGGGTGAGGACTCTGCTGGTTGTAATATGGAGTCTGGCCCTGCTGACCATACCCACTGGGGCCTTGTTGTCCATAGGGAGGAATCTATAAAAAAGAAAAGAATAATTTTAGCAACAAATCTAGATAAAGAAAGGTGAGATCTATCAGAACCTCTGCCTGGAGCATGAGAACACAATGCCGAGCAAAGTCTCACATTAGGAAGGCCCATGATTTTTCTATCACCCCTTTCTTAACTGAGAGAAAAAGAAAAGATGGGTGGCTGCTTGTTGGCTTTAAGTGGACTGCACAGAAAATTTGTGCCCAAATATTTGGCCAATTAATAAGAGCTCAAGAGCAGCTATTTTCACCAATAAGTCAAGTCTACTCTTTTTATCATAAACTAGACTTTTAACACTAGTAATCTCTATCCTAATCACAACCTACTTCAGTGACACTATCTGATTATATTTTAGGGTAAGTTTTATTTTAAAGTCTTTTTAAGTTTGACTCTATATTCTGGTTAGGTTTTATATTTTCTCTGTTGACTATCATTCAAATATAAATAATAAAAAATGCTGTTTAAAAAAACCCAAAAGATTAACATTTTTTGTTAATGAGATGAACATTTGTAATAGTGCTGCAGACCTGGGTTTGCTCCCTAGCACCCCAAATAGTCCCCCAAGCACCGCCCGAGACTCCTTCCACCCCCCACAAATCAGCATGTTTGTTCTTCTCTCCTCACTTCTTCTATATTCAACCCTCCTAAACACTCATTTTGAACTGCATATTCAAGCTTTATGTTGAAAGAGCACTTCCATCTCCAGGGCACATAGTAGAAGTTTTCCTGAAGCAGTGGATATGCACTGTTTGGCCACCTTCTGTCCATCTCCTTTGAGGTGGTCTGGGAGCAGTTTTTCATTGAGCAATGGAAAACAGCACATTGTAACTAATTGTTGTAATACAGAGTCTGGCCAATGACCCATGTTCCTCTGGCCAAAGACCTGTTCTAATTTCATAAGTCACAAACAAAATCCTGGTTAGCAACAAAGGTTAAGGTAATCAGAATCATCATCTACCTGCTGTGCATAAGAGAGACCGCCCATGGTACTCTGTGCCCGGCCCTGCATGGTCATCGGGTACCGCTGCGGGGTCTGGGACCCATATGGCTGCCCTGGGTACCCATGTCCTTGCTGTGGTCCTGATGGAGGTCCCTGTTGTTGCGAGTATGGGTTAGTCCCGCCATATGGCTGAGGTCTCATCTTGCCCATCTGATCCATCGGACTGGACGGCTACAAAATAAAAAGCATTTTATTACCCTGAAGCTATTATATCTTTGAACACAACTCAGTTTTTCTGAGTCTTTGTGTCACATAGGAAACAAGTTTCTAGAAAAAAGTAATGGTACAGCTCTAGTAACAGCAGGGCAAGAGCTTAAACATTCCTTAGAACCTTGATTTTGCTACATCTAAGTAGAAGATACCACAAATTTCTAAAAGACAAATTTATGAGCTACATACGACTTTGTAAGTGCAATTCTACTTGAGAACCAATGGACAGGTCAGGTATGAATCAAAGAATCTCTGTACTAAATACATAAATTAAGATCAAGGTACTTCAGTTGGGAGAGAAGGGTGCCGCTAAACCATGATCTTGTTCAACAATACTGAGGTTTATGCTACAATACTATGTTTGGAAACTCAAACAACAAGAAACATCTAGGGGCTGAAGAAAGAGTACAGTGGGCAGGATGTTTGCCTTGTGCCTGGCCGACCTGGGTTTGATCCCAACATCCTATATAGTCCCCTGAACACCACCAAATGCAGAGCCTAAATGCAGAGCCAGGAGACACCCCTGAGCATTGCCAGGTGTGACCCCAAAACAAAGATAAAAATAATTTGAGGGGACAAGATGAATGGAACTTTTGTCTCTAAAAAAACAAACAAAAAAAACCCCACAAAATATAGATCTGGAGTGACAGTACAACACATAGAGCATTTGCCTTGCACACAGCTGGCCCAGATTCGATCCACAGCGCCCCATATGCTCTCTCAAACACTGCCAAAAGTGATCCCTAAATGCAGACCCAGATGTAAGGCCTGAGCACCACTGGGAGTTGCCGCCCTCAAAACAACAAAAACACCCCCAAACCCCAAGATACAGGGGTATATAGCAAATGTAACGAAAGTTCAAAATTCAATTCACAGGTAGTTTGACTATAATTAGCTTTCTTTTCAGTTTGGTAAGCAATACATTAAATCAGCTGGCTCACTTTTTGGCATAACTTTATCTACAGGAGCTATAAAAGACAGTTGCTGCATACTTTTCCTTGCTGAAATAGCTGCTAATATCTACTAGTGGTATGGATGGAAAGGAGGATTTTCTCTAAGCCCCTTATATACATACTCAAGTAGGAGAGTATGGTTAGTCCTGACATAACACTTAAAAAACTGAATCTTGGGGCTGGATCCGTAGCACAGCGGGTAGGATGTTAGCCTTACACGTGGCAGACCCGGGTTCGACTCCTAGAATCCCATATGGTCCCCTGAGCACAGCCTGGAGTAATTCCTGAGTGCAAAACCAAAAGTAATCCCTGAGCATTGCCGGGTGTGACCCAAAAAGCAAAATAAATAAACAACAACAACAAAAAAAACCCAAAACCAAAACAAAACAAAAAACCCTGAATCTTACTTAAAATGTGGTGGAGAGGTCGAGAATAATAACTATGAGTATGAATGTCACTAACGCTAACATAAAGATATTCAGTGATTATTAACATGCATCTGTAAATCATCTGTACGGCTTCTTAAACCACCAGACTATCGTAACCTGTCTCCAGAATCTGTGTGATTCGATAGATATAGAAAGGAGCCTTGTACATATATTTGCAACACATTCTCAGGAGATGCTGATGCAGCTGGTCCAGGGGCCATACTTCTTTCTAGTTCTTTATTCTATAATTAATTCATTATTCCATAATTTAAGGTAAGACCTTCAACAACCGAAAGCCTTACAAAACTGGAAAAGGGGAAACAGTTGGTTCTCCGTATTTTTGGGTAGGTCGCAGAATATTATTACATTAAAGAGAAAGAACTGTTATAAAGAAAATGGATAATAATCACAATTTTACCCCCTAAATACCAAGAAAAAAGAATAGAAATAAAGATCTGCCTACAGATGAAATTGTCAACTAAAGGTAATAGTGATAGTATTCTCCAAAGTTTCTAAGCTACAGTAAAACTGCATCCCCCAAATCACTACATGTCAATATCACTAAAGGACTCTTCAACATTTTCAACAACTGTAATTGAATAATATCTGCAGCAGCCCCCAATCCTGCCTCTGTATCAGAAGTTCCAATTATATTTATAATAATATGTAAATTCTTATGACTATTAGAAAGTTCACATTTATCAGGAAATAAAGTTATAAACAGCATGTGTGATCCCCAGATATATCTGGCACTGAAGTCAAAACCAGAATCACCATTCTGGGGACTGGAGATATTAGTACAGAGGGCAGAACACTTGCCATACACATGACTAACCCAGATTCGATCCCCAGCACTCTGTATAGACCCCAAAATCCCACCAGAAATGATTCCTGAGTGCAGAGTCAGGATTAAGTCCTGAACACCACTGGGTGTGGCCTAAAACAAACCAAAAAAAAAAAAAATCACCATCCTTTCCAGCAAAGAGCTCTCAGGGCCACATCATCAGATCCTCATCTCATTCCAGATTGCAGCTGATGTCCATGTGGCCCTCAGCTGAGCAGGAAGACCGGCTTACTCTGAGTATCTCTGTCAATCCAGCGTTTCCCACAAAACATGAGGTGCAGTCATTACCATGGTTACCACAGAGCTTCTAAAGCAGGCACTATTAACCAGGGCTACAGATTGGAATTTTCTGTGAAGCTTTAGGAATGCTTAGACCTCTACTTAGATTCCAATTTGGTTTGGGCTGCTCTCTTTATTCCTTTACATCCTTTAATGATTCTAGTATACTACTAGCTGAGAACCAGTGATTTAGAAAGAAAAAAAAAAAAAGCCCAATAAAATTTTCTGTGACACGCGGTTCTAAAGTACTTGAAATATAGCTAGTGTGAATGAGGAACTTAATTTTTTTATTTTATTTACTTTTAATATATTCAAATAACCACTGAGAAAGTGGCTATCATAATAATACACCACAAAGTTCTAGAGTTCACAAATCTAAAGCTCACAAATCACTTTCATCTCATAACTTACATAAGTAATAACTTCCTACCTATTATGTTTTATGCAGCATCGCAAAAAACACTAAGTAAATCCCTACACTAAGGTTCAAATCCTAATTCTTTTACTGTTTGACCTTGAATGCATCAATTCTTCATCTAAATGCACATAATAGGGGCACTTGTAGGGTCAGAGTGGTTTATAGCATTGTTATAATAATAGAAATAGTGGGCAGAGTGCTTGCCTTGCACATGGCCTACCCATGTTCAATCCCTGATATCCCGTATGGTTCCCGAAGCCCAACCAGGAATAACTCCTGAGCATTACCAATTGTGCCCCACCCCCCGCAAAAAAAAAAAAGCACACTAATAAGGTACACAGAGATCAATCAAGGAGTTGGAATGCATGCTTTTTATGTGGGAAGTCTGGGTTTGATCCCTGGCATTGCGTGATTCTCCCAAGCACCACTGAGTACCCCCACGTACCCACAAACAAAACACGCATTACATAATTCCATATAGTGACTGGTATTTAGGTACCCATCAGTAACTATTATTAATGAAAACAAAATAGCACTTCTGCCTGGCTCAAAAGTCCTCTAGTATCATGCTAATATTCTTCTCACCCAGTTCCCAACCCCCTCCCACAACTCTAGGAATGGTACCCTGTACTGTCCACAATGACTTCTACGGGCAGAAAACCAATCCAGCCTTCAACATGAAGTCACTACCATTTGGTATGCTCTGATTTTTTCATTTTTAAATGTTTTATTGTAAATTCAGTCTAACTCATGTTTAGCACTTAGCTAACTACAAGCACCTTGCAACTAAATTCTGAGAAGGCAACAGACCAAGTATTTGAAGTCAAAGTCCCAATGCAAAATCCCCATTTATTTACCCAAGCCCCACAAAAAACTAAGTGCTGAACTAGGGGTCAATAATGTACCAGGCTAGGGGCTGGAGAGATAGCACAGCGGGTAGGGCATTTGCCTTGCACACGGCCGACCCAGGTTCGATTCCCAGCATCCCATATGGTCCCCTGAGCACCGCCAGGAGTAACTCCTGAGTGCAGAGCCAGGTGTAACTCCTGTGCATCGCCAGGTGTGACCCAAAAAGCAAAAAAAAAAAAAAAAAAAAAGTACCAGGCTACTCTACTTTAGAAATGCGTATGAGATTCTGTGGGGTATAAATCCAGACCAAATCACCTAACCACAGAACTAGTGGGACAACCTAAATCCTATGCTAGTTTATGACTCTGAAGGCAAAAAGTAAAAGGTGGCCTGAACTCAAAGAGATGGGAAAGTAGAATAAACTGCCAAGGACACCATGCCATTTCTGAGAATAACCCTAGGTGCCATCAACCTTTTCTAGTGAGGTCTTCAAGTACACTGCTTAAAAGTAACAGCCAATAGAAAGCTCTTTTTCTCTCTTGTACATGGAAGCTTGCTCTCCCAATGGAAAACATACTTATATGGGATCTTGTTAATGAAGCAATTCATAGATTTTCCCATCAGCTTTAGGGAATTTCCCTCCCCTGGGTTTGGGCTCCTTGCCTTGCCTCAGGGCCATTGAGGAGCCCCCCAGGAGCTGGTCAGTCAGCTCCTTGCCCTCCTCTTCCAGCTCCTGCACCCCTGCACACCAAGCCCACTGGGCACCAGGAGCAGGCCTCTCAGGCCCTGCCTGCAGCCCGCACCCTGCCATAGCTTTTGCTCTGCTTCAGCACTGGTCTGGGCCAGGATGAAGGTGTGAAGAAGGGAAGCGAGGAGATGAGGGCTCCACAGCCATTCATGGATAGGCCCTTTGGTATCAGATGAGTCAATAAACTATTCTGGTGCCTTCAAAAAAAATTTTTTTTCCCAATTAATTACAGACCAAAAATAAAGGCAAGTCAAAGAAATTCTTAGGGGCGGGAAACAAAACCACGATACAGGGGTTAAGATACTGCCTTGCATGAGGCCAAATCTCGTTCAAACGCCCAATACTTCATAAAGTGTGATCCCAGAGCACAGAGCTAAAAGTAAACCGTGAGCAGTATCAGGTGTGGGCCCTAAACAAAAATTATACTTCCTGAATTCTACCTCCAAGATACAAAAGCATTAATTTGGAAGATCTATGTACACCCATGTTCATTGCAGCTTTTAGTACAAGAGCGAGGATATGGAAACAACCCAATTTTCTAATTAGGAATGAATGGATCAAGAAGTGTTATACAAATAATGGAATGCTATCCAGCTGTAAGAAGAGATGAAATCATGAAATTTGCTTCAACATGTATCAAACTGTTAAACCAAGTCAAAGGACAAATACCAGATAACCTCAGTAATTTGTGGAAGAGAGTCAAAATAAAAGAATACAGTGCTGAACAATGACAAACTCCAGGCACTGGAAACAGAATTACCTAACTGTGCGGGGAGGAGGGAGAAAAAAGACCAGAAAAATAGAGATTTAGAGCAGTAGTGGAAGGTTGTGGGCACTTTCGTGGTGGTGGGTGTAGTAATTTTGTATGTGAACATCATAAACTTTAACACTATTTTAAGCACATAATATAATAAAATGAAATCAAGTAAAATACAATGTATACGACTTTAAAGTTAATTTTTTAAAACCTTAATAATAAAATTAAGACATTTCCTCCATGATCATCATATCTGTCTTTTCCTACATCAATGGTTTATTTTGATCAAGAAAATATACAACTTAAGGGGCTGGCGCTATAGCACAGCAGGTAGGGCGTTTGCCTTACACGTGGTCGACCCAGGTTCGATTCCCAGCATCCCATATGGTCACTCCGAGCACAGCATGGGTGATTTCTGAGTGCAGAGCCAGGAGTAATCCCTGTGCATTGCTTTTTGAGTGTGACCCAAAAAGCAAAAAATGAATTAAAAAAAATATATATACAACTTAGCAAACTGAAATGTATATAGTTCAAATAATCACATTATTCATGTTTTATGTGAAAGCTAAACCCCTGCTCATACTAAAAGATGCTCGTATTAGAAAAAAAGATGGGCAGGGCTGAGACTCACATTTCTGGTTTTTATGTGGGGGGGAAGCACACTCAGCAGTGCTCAGGGGATCTTATGTAGCAGAAGGGATCAAAATGGGGTGGGCTGCATGCAAGGGAAGCACCTTAACCCTACTCTCCAGCCCCACATAGTTCTGACATTTAAAACCACTGAGAGGGGCTGCAGCAATAGTACAGCAGGTAGGGCTTTTGCCTTGCGTACAGTCAACTGGGTTCGATTCCCAGCATCCCCTATGGTTCCCCCACGCACTGCCAGGAGTAATTCCTGAGTGAAAAGCCCTGTGCATTGCTGAGTGTGACCACAAAAACTAAATAAATAAATCAAAACCACTGAGAGGGCTGGAAAGATAGAGCAACGGGTTAAAATGCTTGCCTTGCATATGGGTGACCTGGGTTTAGCTGGATTCACGTACCCCACCCCAAACCCCAATACCAAGCTGTGGCCCAACCCACTCTCCAACCAAATAAAACCACTGTTAGGACTGGGAATGTTGCTCAGTGTAGAGTATTTCCTGCATGTGTGAGGTCCTGGGTTCGATCCCTGCCATCACCCCACTCCCAATTCATCAATAAAGACTTGTAAAAGATTTTACAAACTTGATTCTGTTGTGAAGTACTTGTAATTTGCACATACAGATTAAAATGTCATTTTCTAATCTCTCAGAACAGGGAAGGGGCCATAAGCCTTCATTAATCAGTTTTATCTGTAAGTAGCAATTTCAGATCAGAAAAAATCCTTCTACATGTCAGACAGAAAGACAAATATCAGACATCATGTACAGACATCAAGAAAGCAGCAGAGGAATGGGAAACACTAAGCCCTGGCTGCAAAGAGCCACAGTCCACTCTGGGAAAGCAAAAAGGAAATCCTTTCAATGGGAAACCACAGGAGTAGATTACTGTGATTACAATTCAAAAGCAAATGCTCTGTCACAGACACATTATTGAGAGGAAAATGCTGACCCCTTGATCAGGAAAGCTATAGACCCCCTGCTATAGACTCTTAGATTCATTAAAAAAAAAAATTCTTTTCAAGGGGAAAAGAGACCCCCATCTCATCCACCACTTACATCTTTCTAGTTCACTGGTCATGTTGTAAATGCCTGATAAATTAAATGCATCAAAGGCAAGGATGCTTACCTAGCAAGACTGGTCCTGCTGAAGATATTCAGACAAACAGCTCTAAGACTAACCACCTGCATGGAGAGGTCTCCCCTATTCCAGGCAGACGAAATTACAAATTCCTCTAGGCCACTGGATTAACAGAATCCCTTACAACTTCTTACTGCATCAAGGAAAGCTGTTAATGACCCTCAGGGGTTGTTGAGATATAAGTCTGTACTTCAAATTCTCCAACTTCTGAACATGACTGAGAAATTAGGGCCATGGACACCGATATGAAAACAGAAAAAGAGTACCATCAAAATACACCACACCTTATGCTGTAGTGGAACCAAAAAAAAGTGACCAGGTAGACACCTCATGAAGACAGATCTGGTTCTCAAGGACTGGTAAGAATGAGTACAGAGGAATGAGCCAGAGTTGTGAGAAAATCTCAACCAGAAAGCAGAAATCCTAACGATCACTTGTTTTATCACTCCAAGTGTCGAATGGTCTCAGCCAGCATAAACCTAGAGCCATAACCTTGGGTTTGGACTTTTAAATATTATTTCTTGCCCTGGAGCTTTTGATTTATTCCTGGCCGGATTTGTTGTATGACTTTTAATAATAACAATAAAAAAAGCATCCCTGGCTCTTTAACCGAAAGAACCCCCTAATTGATTCCCACAGTAATTAACCTGCATTTTACCTCAGAGAGCGGTAGTTAAGGAAGTCGGCACTGCTATTTATAACTCATCTCAAATTGAGGGCAGACTGCCTAAAATCTAACACATCCCAGCTGTACTCCTGTTTGAACTGGGGCCAAGGGAATTTTTTAAAGCAATCTTGGCACCGAATGAATGACACCAACAGTATGAGAGCGAGCGGTTGTGTTGTGGTGACGTAGCACTGGAGGTGGAATGGGAGGGGGCCAGTGTACTGTGATCCCTCTAGTGCACGCCTGCTGCTTGCTGAATCCCAGTACAGTAAGCTGGGAACCGCCCACTGAGAGCCAAACACAGGAAAAGGCTTTTCCTGTGGAACGCCTTGAAGTGAGAAACACATGGCTAATCTGCATAAACGCGAAGCCACACGCCCCTGCCAGGAAGGTTAGTGCTCGTAATCTCTGGCCATGAAGCTGGCTGCCTGGGAGGACTTGGACAGGCGCCTGATAACCCAGAAAGAGCCGAGAGAACAGATGGGTAAGGACCCCAGCAGAAAACAGCTCCGGGTCACGTGACTTGCCACATGGCCCCGCCAGCACAAACTATTGTCTGGCTGTGTGGCTCCCCTACAAAGGCACTCCGCCTCAGGAAGCTTCCTGCGATCACAGGGACAGGAGCAGCTGTTGATCCAGTTCTCGTATGGGACCCTCCCCTATTGAGGAGCATTTCAAGCAGGGACAAATAAAAGTTCAGGCCTTCTGCTTCCTGCAAAGCTCCACGTGGCTCTACTCAGCAGTCACGGTGGAGAGAGTGAAATTCTCTAAGAAGAACCGCCCAGAGTTTGGGTGTATGCCGGAGCCTCTGCCGGACCTGACACAGCATGATTCAAGCAGCACCTCATCCTTGGGCTCTTGCATTGGAGCCATCAGCCATCCCTGGTGGGCTGCCCACCTCCAGGGGAACCGCTTGGGAAGAAAAAAAAAATAAAATCACCCACCCTCTGTGTCATGGTACACAACTGACCAGCATAAATCTTTTTTACTTGGGGGAGGGGGCCCACACCTGCTGATGTTCAGGGCTTACTCCTGGCTCTGCACCAGGGATCACTCCTGGACCAGCATAAATCTTTAACACTGTACAACGCCCCTTCCACAGCCATATAGACATGTGTACTAATAACCCCTCATCTTGTCTTTTCTCGCTCTTCTGTTACTTCATGGCTTTGAAAACTGGCTAAAGGTCCCTATACCAATCAAGAAGAAATTGCCAGAAACACAGTTTCATTCTAGCCCCATAGCTTACCTCCTAAGATTTCCCTCCCTTTGTCTTGCATTTAAACACAAACAAAAGTAACCCACTTTTTGTATTGTTTTAAGTTTTACTGTTTTTCTAGGGGTTGAACTTTGAGCTTCACACGTTCAAGGCAAGTGCTCTTACCACTGAGCTACCTCCCTGGCCCAAATTAAATGTGGTTACTCCTTTTTCTCCCACATTGTGGAAGACTGAACCCAGGTCTCAAGTATGCAAAGTGTGAGCTTTACTTACAGCTAAGGTACATCCCTAGTCTCTCCACCCCATCCCCCACCCCATCATGGCTTTTAATAAGATGAAGACAATAAAAGATTCTTAAATTCCTATTGGACTTCACCAGAGACATCATTATGATTTCCTGAAGCCAAACTGATAAGAAAACAAAAATCTTTCATCAGGTAGCACTTAACTCAGGAAATTAAACCAAATCAGCCTCACCCTTGTTTTCTACTTTTATAAGAAACAAAAAGCAATTTTTTCTTTTTGGGTCATACCCCAGCGATGCACAGGGAATAACTCCTGGCGGTGCTCAGGGGACCATATGGGATGCTGGGTATCGAACCTGGGTCGGCCACATGCAAGGAAAATGCCCTACCCAATGTACCATAGCTCCAGCCACAAATTCTTTTAATGACTAAGTTAATGGTTCATTCAAGATCTAAACTGGTAATCTGCTTTTGGTAAAAGAGAAATAACAGTTTATAACAGTCCAAAGACATGGTTTTTATTTTTTTTCCCAAGTTTCATACATGTTCAAATCCAAAGTCAGAATTTATCTACCCCATTCTGTTTAAAGAAAATGTTCTAGAAGGAACCAGCCTGACCAAATCCCTAGGCAGAATGCAAGGAAAGATCACTCTCCAGCCCTTCTCTTCCACACTTTTTTTTTGGGAGGGTGCAGGGGGGGGCTATACCTGATTGTGCTCAGAGATCATTCTTGGTAGGGTTCAAAAGATAAGTGCCTTGCCTACGGTACTATGTCTCCAGCCTCCCCCAACCCACTCCTTAGTGTGTCTACTTAGTGTCTCTAAATTGATAGAAAACCAGACAAGAGGCCTTTTTCTTTCTATGTCTCAGGGATATTTAGGCTACTATGTTCCACCCTTCCAGACTAGAAGATCTGAGAAAAGTCACCAGGAGTCAGTCAAAAAAGGAGACTAAAGGGTAATATGAGTCAATGAATCATCTAGCAAGTCAAACAAATGATGAGCGCCAACTGTAATAACCACCCCACAGCTGTCCACCCAAAAGGGGGATGCCAGAAAAACCACAGCCAGGTGGCTGATGTTCCTGTATTTTTTTTTCTTTGCCTCTAGAAAGGCCCTTTAAATAAAGCAGCTAGAACACCAAACTAAAGAATTCACCAACATATGATAAAGATCCTTCTCAACCAGAACACTTTCATCAGTCACCCTTCACAGAGAAAATGCTGAGAGAGAGAGAGAGAGAGAGAGAGAGAGAGAGAGAGAGAGAGAGAGAGAGAGAGAAAAGCGCCTGCTATAGCGGCAGGCAGGGGGTGAGGGTGATGGGAGGGAACCAGGGGACACCGGTGCTGGGAAATGTACACTGGTAGAGGGGTGGGTTTTGGAATACTATATGACTGAAATCCAATCATGTTCAGCTTTGTAAGGGTCTATATTACAATGATTCAATAAAAAAGTTAAAAAAAAAGAAAGAAAATGCTCTTCCTGAATGATTATAATCTTAAAAAAAAAAAAAACAGAATCAGGGCCGGAGCAATAGTACAGCGGGTAGGGCATTTGCCGTGCACCTGGCCGACCTGGTTCAATCCCGTGCATCCCATATTGTCCCCCAAGCACCACCAGGAGTAATTTCTGAGTGCAGAGCCAGAAGTAACCTCTGAGCATCACTGAGTGTGACCCAAAGAGCAAAAAAATAATAATAAATAAATAATAAATAATCAAAGAGCAATTTCTAACAATTTTTTTTAAAAAATGTCAAGCAACTTGAAAAATAATTCTCCTTGGGCACTACATAAAGCTCTAGATTATAAAAAAGAAGAGATTCCAAAACTACAAACAGGAACTGAAATACTATTTGATAAAATTAAACACCCCTTCTTTACAGCTTTTTAATCTCAAGAGTAAGTAAGGCAGCAATACCACATGGGTGAAAGAGTAACTAGGCTGAAAGAACACCTGGATTCTGATTCTACTTCTATGACCAACTGGGGGTGGGGTGGTGAAGAGAGTAGGGCAAGTAGACTGTACCTTAACCTCCTCAGCTATACAATCAAGTTCTGCCCTCCAGTTCTGAATCAGCAGCTCTAAGATGAGGTCAGGAATCTCAGGTGATTCTTTGTACAGTGTTCAGGCTTATGGCCTCTTGCCAAAGCTCCTCCCACCTCTAGAATAGAGTGACTCTAGAGCTCAGAAGCACCTTCAGTTTCCTTAGCCAGACAATGGTCTGAAGAGGGCAGTACTTGGTAAACAGACAAACACTTGACATGCACCTGCGATTCCCAAATATGCAGCATTATAAAAGCCAAGCTCCCCCAATTTTTCTTGGTCACCGAGTACTTATCACTAATATTCTAGATATGTTTATATAACCCTAGGCTAGACTATAAGCTCCAAGATGACAGAAATTTTTGTGCAAAACTTTCCCATTTTTTAATAGGGGTCACACCCAGTGGTATCTGGGATGTCATACAGTGGAAAGGATAAAACTCAGTCTTAACACATGTTAAGACTTCCACTTGAAGTATCTTCCTTGTTCCAAACTGTCCTACTTTTTAATTAGGAAAGGAGGAGCAGGAGAGATAGTGCAGAGATTATAAAGGTGCTTGCTCATGCATTCTGCACCTTGATTCAATCCCCCAAACCAGGGAACATACATCCCTCAAGTACTGTCAGGAGTGAGCCTTGGGCACTCAAGTTAGGAGTATCCCCAGTGGATAGAAGGGAAAATGATGTTTCAAAGGTCTTGTTCCTAGTCTCCTTCATACTGGAAGTGTCTTAGATTTACATGACCAGTCTGAGACAACTTCCATAAGGCCTTCGATTTTTTTTGTCCCTCAGAGTCTATATCAATAGAAAAGAGATAATAGAGATAGCACTATGAGTGTTGAATGATATCTTTTAATACATTGAAGCAAAAACCACTGTACTGCAAACCAGGTAGACATGATACTAACTCAGTCTTTGTCTTCACTTATATCTCGTTGGAATAAACGTCCTTCTCCTAGACACCAGTATACTTTTTTTCCTCCTGAGCATGTGGTAACTGCATACTATATGGTTTACTCATTTATCTGGTTTAATACCTATATCCTATAGACTAAAATATATTAGCTTAGAAGGTATGTGTGTGTGATTTTAATTGACTGCTATATCCATTAATGTTCAAAATGTTAATAGTTATTATCCTATACAGTTCCAAGTTTCTAGCAATTAAGTTTGGAAACTACAACCGTTAAGTTGTAGTTTGGTCCCATATATTCAAAACCAGAGACCAAAAGCAACTGACTAAAGACTAGCAATGAAATAAATTAAGGTCAAGCTTTAAAATAATAATTAAAAAAGGCATACATTCTTATACCTCTTTAAGCAAGTCATTTTATCAGCTGGCCCAGAATCACCAGTAATATGAGGACGGGTAAAATGCTTAGCAGCCAAGAAGATACTCAAAGGGCTGGGAGTTTATGCTTTGCTTGCAGGATCTCTAGATTTGATACCAGGCACTACAAGAACAATTTTCAGCAATGTACTGGGAGTAACCTTCAAGAACCACCCAGTGTGGTCCTTCCAAACAGAAACAAAAACTACCTAACAAAATTATGACAATTCAAATGATACGGAACTCTCTCTACCCCTAATAGAAGAAAAAGCAAAATGGAGTCGAAAGTGTTTTCAAATTAATACACCAAAAGAGTTGGCTGGTCCTATTCATACGCACCACCTACACCTGTTCATCTAAAGAAATTTGTTCAACAGTACCTGCTATGTTGTTACTGTGTCTGGCATATCGAATACTCTCGGTAGCTTGCCGGGCTCTCCGAGAGGGGCGGAGGAATCGAACTCGGGTCGGCCATGTTGGCCGCGTGTAAGGCGAACGCCCTACCTGCTGTGCTATCGCTCCAGGGCTGGAGCAATAGCACAGTGGGTAGGGCGTCTGCCTTGCACGCGGCCAACATGGCCGACCCGAGTTCGATTCCTCGGAGAGCCCGGCAAGCTACCGAGAGTATTCGATATGCCAGACACAGTAACAACAAAGTCTCCAATGGAGATGTTACTGGGCCCGCTCGAGCAAATCGATGATCAACGGGAGGGCCTTTACTTTTTACTTTACCTGCTATGTATCTTGAGAGTGAAGCCCAGCAACTTCCAGCCAGGAGAAAAACTCACACCTGAAAAGTGTTTGAAAGTTAACTCTATAGTGGCCAGAGTAATAGTACATCAAGTAGCACAGGTTAGATTCCCAGCATCCCAGATGGTTCCTTGAGCACAGCCAGGAATGATCCCTGAGTACAGAACCAGGAGTAAACCCTAAGTACTGCCAGGTGTAGCACAAAACCAAGAACAAACAAAAATACCCAAATATAAACAACAATGAAGATTTGCATAAAAGTCACTTTTTTTTTAAAGTTACTAGAAACTCTAGGGCTGGAGCAATAGCACAGCGGTAGGGCGTTTGCCTTGCACACAGCCAACATGGCCGACCCGAGTTCGATTCCTCCGCCCCTCTCGGAGAGCCCGGCAAGCTACCGAGAGTATCTCGCCTGTACGGCAGAGCCTGGCAAGCTCCCCGTGATGTATTCAATATGCCAGACACAGTAACAACAAAGTCTCCAATGGAGACATTACTGGGCCCGCTCGAGCAAATCCATGATCAACGGGAGGGCCTTTACTTTACTTTACTAGAAACTCTGTAACACTACCTGCATTTAGTAGCTGAGGATGGTACCCAGAGAACAGAATGTCAAATGTTCTGCAATGCCTCTCCCCACAAACAAAAGCCTCAGAGATAAACAATGAGTTCGGGTGCACTACAAGTCTAAACTAGAGAATTTCCTGTACACCTGACATTTGAGCAGTGAAAAGAAAGGAAATCAGAATTGACCTATCTCAAGAACCCAATAGTACACAGTCACCAACAAACTATGGTGATCAGTAGTACTTCAAAAATAATTGGAAATAGGTAAAAGAGATGGCTCAATAGGCTGAAGCACATGATTTGTTTATAGAAGTCCCAGGTTTAATCCCTGAACACTAACAGGAGAGACCTTCAAGCACCACTGGGTGTGGCAAAAAAAAAAAAAGGTGGGGGGGGAGGAGAATATGCCAAAGGTGCTACTTCTCCTGTAATACATACATATTATAATTGTAATGTGACACTCGTATAATTATAATTATTTACTTACAATCTTTCCCCATTACAGTAAGTATTCCATTCAGGTAGAAATTATAAATCCTATATTCATAGCACAGAGCCTGATACATTGTAGAAACTAATTAGTATTTGTTGCATGATATAAGCAACTAGCATATGGTAAATAGGTACACTCAGATTTTTTTTTAAAGGGTTTTGCCTTAAGACTTAACACTTGCAAGTCCCTGTACCTGATGCTTTAGACATTTCAAAAACAAAACTGGACAATTAACTGAACTTAAAGATAGGGTCCGGAGGGCCTGAGATAATACAGGAATAAAGCTCTTGTCTTGCATGCAACCAACCCTAGTTTAAACCCTGGCACAATAGAAGGTTTTCCATGCCCTGCCAGAAATGACCCTAAAGCATCGAGGAAGGAGTAAGCCCTGAGCACTATTGGGTATGGCCCAACTGCTACCACAGGTTTGAGGGTTAGAGCACATACTTTGCATAAATGAGCTCTGGGTTTGAATCCTGTACAACATGGTCTCCAAATCTTACCAGGAGTGGCTCCTGAGAACTGAGCCAGGAGCAGACCCCAAAACCACCAGGCCTGGCCCAAAATAAAAGAATTTAGAAATATTTGAAAATTTGAGAAATGGAAAGTTTGATCAAAGTCTAGGAAATCTTGATGATATGTAGGAAAATATGTTGCTGTGTCCCTGGGCATGCTCAACAAACTGAAACTGAATTTTATAGACCTTACTGCCCACACAAGGTGGTATGAGTTGACTAACACCAGAAAAAGATTTTCCTCTTATATACCATTCTTTGGTGCGTATGCTAAGGACAGGTCCTTTAGAGTGCATGGACCACAAGACCTATTGAGTAGTGCAAATTTTCTTGGGGAAGTTTTGGGATACAAACAGCAGAGCTCAGAGGACCATACAGGATGACATGAATTGAACCCAGGTCATCTGTGTATAATCCAAGTCCCCTACCCACTTACTATTGCTCTGGCCCCTGAGTAGAGTAGTACAATTTTATAAGACATCTGCTGCCCTATTTGTGATTTATCAGTGGTACAACACATTTTAGGAAGATATTCAGTGGCAAGGATCATGTAATCTTACAAACAAGAGCTTCACCCAGATTGTTTACCAACTTTAATAAACACACCTAAGTCACACCTAATTCTTCTAGTTTCTAAAATATTTTTCCTTCCATATCAAACTGTTGCAGATGATTTGCTCAAAAACAAAAAAAAAACAAAGACAAAAACTGTTTCTACACACAAAATTTACACCTCTATTTGCTTTACTCTTTTTTAAAAGTCTCAGGGCTGTGGAGACAGAGCAGGAGGTAAGGAGCTTGTCTTGTATGTGGTCTATCCCAATTTGATCTACAGCACCAGTATACTAGGGAGTACCCTGAGCACAAAGTCAGGAATAGCCCCTGACCACTGCTGGGTGTGGCCTCCCAAAAACAAGTAAATAAAATTAAAATTAAATCGAAAAATCTCTGGCTGGAAAAATAGGGCTCAGTACTTGCTTTGCTTTGCATGTGGGAGCCCTGGATTAGAATCAAAGCACCACATATTCCTCAAGCACTGCCACTGATGCCTAAAAACCCTCTCATCTCCCTACTCCTTTACTTGCAACTCCAATCAAGGATTGGTTTTACTTGATTATATGAAAAGATTCTAAATTTCTCTCGGTGTCCTGTCAAAATTGTTTTCTTCTATACTTAAAAATTGAGACACATCACTGACTTGTAGGAACTTGATCTATACGTTACAGGAATTCCACACATCTGTCATGTTTTATATCAATTCAATAAAATCCTGTGTTTTGAAAAGACAATAGGAAACGAGGCTGGAACGATAGCACAGCGGCTTGGGCATTTGCCTTGCACGCAACCGATGCAGGTTTGATTCCCAGCATCCCATATGGTTCCCCGAGCACAGCCAGGAGCAATTCCTGGTTGCATGAGCCAGGAATAATGCCTGTGCATCACTGGGTGTAACCCCCCCAAAAAAGCAAAAAAAAAAAAAAGACAGTGAGAAACAAAAGCAACACCAATGTGTTACTTCATTAATTCCTAGGGATACTTTGGACCACTCCCCCAAAATACCATTCTTCTACTAGGTCCTCCAAGTCTACTCTGAACAACTAAGTAAGTTAAGTGACTTAGAGGGATGGCAGAGATAGTGGATGTGGTGGATGTGAGACCCCTTTACCACTCACAAAATGCTAATAAAAACCCAATAAAAACCAAAAAAGGAAAAAAAAAAAGGTTTAGCATACTGGGGATGTGGCTCAAATGGTAGAAACAGGCAGATTCGAGGTTCTGGGTTCTATCCCTGGCACCACTTGCTCTCATTCCCATCCAGCACTACGCTGGCATAGCTCAAGTCACAGCCAAGAGCCCGAGGAGTGGCAAGACTCTGAAAGTACTTGTGCTTATGGCCTTCACAATAAATTAGATATAATAAACTATACATATTATATATAATACATACAATGTACATACATAAACTGCAAAGCCAACCATCTTGAAATTATAGGATCCTCCATACCTTCTTACTATGTTGGGGGAAGAGACACTTTGGTGACACCTGGAAGTGCCCAAGGGCTATTCCTGACTCTGTTCTAGTAGGTTGTTCCCAGCAGTGCTCAGTGCTCAGAAGACCATATGGTGCCAGGGATCAACCCAGGGTTGGCTATGTGCAAGGCAAGAGCCTTAACCTCTATGCTAATTCTCCCAGTTGGTTTTTTTGTTTGTTTTTTTTAAGATAAGCAATTCCATGAATGAAAAGTCCTACAGAATCCTAGGAATGCACCAAATCTTTTCAAACTTCCAAAAACACCAATAAGAATGATCCTCCTTGAACACACAGCCTTTATTAAGACCTGATCACCGGGTGTGGCCCCAAAATACAACAAAACACTGATATCAACCACCTCTACACAACTGTCCACATAAATATGAGCAATACCACAGCAGGTAGGGCATTTGCCTTGCATGTGGCCAACCCGGGCTCGACTCCCAGCATCCCATATGGTCCCCTGAGCACCACCGGGGGTAATTCCTGAGTGCAGAGTCAGGAGTAACCCCTGTGCATCGCCGGGTGTGACCCAAAAAGCAAAAAAAAAAAAAAAAAAAAAAACCTCACAAACAAAACTCTAGCTTCATCTTTCATACCAGAAATACATGGAACTACATCAAAATGACTTTTGTTTTAGAAAAAATGGGGGGCCTTACTGGCATGAAAATAACTTAGGTTAGGAAGGGGCGGAGAACAGTTTCCAGCAACCAATAATCTTTTCTGAAGTTTGTCTCTTCTCTTTTATCTGTGTTCAGTACAATCATGCTGGGATGAATACCTGCCATGCGATAATAAACCATGAAAAGCTAACTAAAATTTATCTATGAGAAATCTGTTTTGGCTCATAAACTGTTTTAGATTCTCTCATTCAAAGCACACCATTTTTTCCTCTGGTAAAATGAGTTTGGGTGGGTGAACCCAGCTATCTCATTTATTTTAACCCAAAATACCACAATGAGACCCATATTGGTCACTTGAGGTTTTAAGGAGGTTTGAAAAAAAAAAAAAAGAAGTCAATTCAAAGCTGTATTGGAAAAGAAGAGATTCAAATCACTAAATAGAAAGAAAATCAAGACTGCTACAAATCTGTAGCATTCTGGGCCAAAAAAAAAAAAAAAAGAACAAACAAAAAACGAAAAACCTCGCCAGATTAAGAAAGGATAAAAAACAGTCCCCAGACCAAAAGCAGTAAGTGAGAAAAGAGAAAAGGTAGAGATTGTTTAGGAAACTTTCTGTTTATTAGTTAATTAGGAAGGCATTTCCTGCCTCTACTTAGCCAGTTCATTCCAAAAGATGTAAATAGATACCAGAAATCAGTCACTGAAATAAATGATTTTAGATGCCAGAAATCAGTCACTGAATTGATCTACAGTTATAATTCTATCTCTGGTTGTTATTATTACTTTTGCCACAATAGGGCATATCCCTGGCTCTGGGCTCAGGGACCACACATGGTTATGCTCCAGGGACCATATGGGTCAAACCAGAGTAGGCTGCATGCAAGGCAAGAACTTGACTCACTGTACTATCACTCTGCCCTGCCTCCCCAGTTCGTTTAGTGACATTTTACCAGTTCTGGTGTGGCAAAGTTACTGATATCACAGTGTGCTTTGCATTAATACAGTTTGATAACAAAGGAGAAAATGAAAAAGGAAAATACCAAGAACAGAGAGAACAAAGCTAAAATGCAAAGGCAGAGGTCAGAGAAATAGTACAGCAGGTAAGGTGCTTGTGAAGGAGTTTGGTCCCTGGCACCTCATATGGTCCGTCCAGCAGAGCTGGGTATGGCACCCCCTCCCCCAGAAGGGAAAAGGATGATAAAGTAGGCTTAAACACAGAGAGTCTGTACAATCCACTATTAAGAGTACAGTACTCATCTATACATTAAATTATCAAATACAGATGAAACTATCAGGAGTCAAAGAAATAGTACATAGGTTAAGGTGTATACCTTCCATGTGGCTGACCCTGGTTTGATCCCTGCAACTACATGGTACCTTGAATACTGCCAGGACATAGCCTGGGACATGAGTAGGCCTTGATCATCACTGGGTGTGGCCCCCCAACAACAACAACAACAACCACCAAAAAAAAACAGAACAAACTAGTCAGGCTATTTTGGGGGGGGTCACACCCGCCGATGCACAGGGGCTACTCCTGGCTCATGCACTCAGGAATTACTCCTGGCGGTGCTCAGGGGACCATATGGAATGCTGGGAATCGAACCTGGGTCAGCTGTGTGCAAGGCAAACGCCCTCCCTGCTGTGATACTGCCCCAGGCCCTAGTCAGGATATTGTGTCCTAGAAGTCTCTTATCTTCATAGCAACTGGGATCATAGCTATAGGTTCACTTTTCAAGCCTAGAGTAAAGTGGCCTAGTACATGGATACTTATTTTTAATGGGAAGGGTATCAAAACAATGCTTGGTTTTCAGAAAGTCTGGGTTAACTAGAAAACTAGTTCTCTACTTGATCTTTGCAATGTTAATGTTTATTATCTGACAATTTTTAATTATTTCTATGCCAAACATAATCTTCCTTCTTTAAGGGACAGTCTTGGCTCAAATGTCCAACTTCATGGAGATTTAATTTGTTGGGAACTAGCTTAGAGGATTTATTTGTGAGAATTTCACAAGAGACACAACAAGGAAATGAATCACAGTAAAACGGAAGTTAGTCATTGGTGGGGTAGGGAGAAAGGGAAAGAAAGTCTTATGGTTACCAAAGGTCCAGAGACAGTACAGTAGGTATGGTGCTTGCCTTGCATGTAGTGGACCCAGGTTTAGTCACTGGCACCACATAAGGTCCCCCAAGAACCACCAGGAGTGATCTCTGAGTGCAGAGCCAGGAATAAGGCCTGAGCACTGTTGGGTGTGACTCCCAAACCAAAGAAACAAACAAAAACATGTATCTCAAAAGGTCCTGTTCATGCTCCAATACTGGAGCATTTTTAAGAACCAATTTCATCATCTACTTTTTCATTTTTTCATTTCTGGGCCACATGTGGAGTTCAAGGCTTCTGGTTCTGTGCTCAGGGAAACATATAGGCTCCTGGGATCGAACTCAGGTGGGCCTGCAAGGCAACGCACTACCCACTGTATTATCTCTCCAGTCCCTCAAGAACAAGTTTCTTTGACCAGAGAGATAGTAGAGGAGGGCGTGTTACCTTGCACATGGACAACCAGGGCTCAATCCCCACATTCCCTATGAATCCCCTGAGCACCACCAGGTAAGGCCCAAAATCCAAAGAACCACTTTTTAAAAAAATTTACTCATGTATTCATTTTCGCATTTTGGGTCACACCCAGCGATGCTCAGGGATTACTCCTGGCTCTGCACTCAGGAGTTACTCCTGGCGGTGCTTGGGGAACAATATGGGATACCGAGGATCAAACCTGGGTCGCCTGCGTACAAGGCAAATGCCCTACCCGCTGTACTATTGCTCCAGCCCACCAATTTCTTAAGTAGTGTACTTAACTGCCAGATTTGGAGACCACCATAGGTCATCATCTTTAAAAGACATTTTCTACTTTTATCAAATAACCAAGATCACAGACTCAGCTTATCTTCAAGCTATCCACCAAAAAGCTAAGGATGGTGGGGCCAAAAGGATGGGGATATGGGAGGGGTGAGTGAGGAAGGAAATTAGGGAGTACCCAGTCTTGTTTTATTATATATATAAGGTAAAGTAAAGGTAAAGGCCCTCCCGTTGATCGTCGATTTGCTCGAGCGGGCCCAGTAACGTCTCCATTGGAGACTTTGTTGTTACTGTGTCTGGCATATCGAATACTCTCGGCAGCTTGCCGGGCTCTCCGAGAGGGGCGGAGGAATCCAACTCGGGTCGGCCATGTTGGCCGCTTGTAAGGCGAACGCCCTGCCGCTGTGCTATCGCTCACTAAAATTTATCATTATTATACAAGATTCAACTCATAAATATTTTTTATCCTCCCAATTCTAAGCATTTTTAACCTTTTCTTGATCCAGTAATAATTTCTTATCACGGGAAGAACACATAAACCAGAAACAGCCTATGGCACAATTTGGAGGCACCCCAGATAAACACAGTATACTCTGCAGTCCAACTGATCATAAATCCAGTAGTTCTCAAAGTTGAATATGTATCACAGTGGCCTTAAAAGTTTGTTGAATGCATTGATAGAATCAACAGGTTTTACGGTCAGAAAAATAATAGAACAGGTAAGGTGCCTGACTAGTACATAGCTGACCTGGGTTCAATTTATTTTGTTTTGGGGCCACCTGGCTGTGCTCAGGGCTTATTCCTAGCTCTGCCCTCAGTGATCACTACTGGCAGGGTTTGGGGAATCATATGGGTTGCTGGGAAGCAAACCCAAGTCAGCAACACCTCATATGGTGTTGTCCTGCTCAAAATGATACCTAAGGACAGAGCCAGGAGTAAGATCTGAGCCAGCTAGGTGTAACTCAAAAATCCAAAATAAATAAATTAATTTAAAAAAAATCCACTTAGGGACTGGAGAGACAGCAGATTGGGTAGGACTTTTGCCTTGGCCATGGTCAATCCGGATCTGATCTCCAGCATCCCATATGGTTCCCTGAGCACAGTTAGGAGTAATTGCTAAGTATAGAGCCATGAGTAACTAACTCTTAAGCGTAGCTGGGTATGGCCCCAAAAACAAAACAAAAAACAAACCCATGAGATTCAACTGCTTTGGCTGAATGATTACATTTCTGAATATGGCCTAAGTGCTGCTGCTGATGATGGTCACGAATTCCACTGAAAACAGAACCACTATTTATTGGGGGGTGTGGTGGGAGGATGGTAGGGGTTATTCCTGGTTATTCCTGGTTGTGCACTCAGAAATAACTCCTGGCAGTACTCAGGAGACCACATGGGATGCAGTGGATCAAACCCGGGGGTGGTGGGTAGGGAGGTGGTGGGGAGATGCAAGACAAGCACGATACTATTGCTCCAGCCCCACCACTATACTAGTCTAATCTCTCAAGTCAGAACAGGTACCTGGCAAAATTTGCTTTTCAGCAGGAATCTAATTCAACTATACTTAACTATGGGATGATTTTGTTTGGGATTTTTGTTTTGTTTGTTTGTTTATCTATGCACTACACCCAGTGGCATTCAGAGGCCACTGCTAGTGCCACTCAAGGGACCAATGTGCTGAAGATCACATCAGGGGCTTACTCAACAAAAGCATGGGGGCACACAGCCAAGTAAGCAACCCCCTGTCATTGCAACAACCAAATCACAAATCACGAATCACGACCATCCTGTTATTCGTCGATTGCCTCGAGCAGGCCCCAGTAATGTCTCCTTCATCCTAGCCCTGAGATTTTTTAAAAAGTGCTATATTCAAGGCTCTTTAGGAGAATGAGACCCATCATTGTTACTGGTATTTGGCATACTGGGTACACCACGGGGAGTTTGCCAGACTCTGCCGTGTGGGCAGGTTACATTCGGTAGCCTGCCAGTTTGTCCAAAGTAGGAATGAGATAATAAGATGTCATAATAAGATGTTGCGCGGCTGCAAATGCGGCCACGCGGTTCTGGGAGCTAGGTTTTATTGATTTTTTTATTTGATGTTTCTGGCTTTATCTTTCTTGCACCCCACTTCTTCAGTCAGTACACCCAAAAATGCAAGTACTTCCTCCCTTAAGAGGTCAGGTGCTTTCCCTAACCTTGTTTCTGGTTCTCAAAAGCAGGATATATAATCACATATTCTAAGAGCTGAAAAGTCGTGTTTTAAATTTCTTGGGAAAAATCACAAAGCTAAACATTTCCCTTTCTCTTTTATTTCTATAGATCATAGTACCTCTGCAATATAGTGATGCCATCAAAAGGAGTTACAGAAAGAACCTTGAGGCAGCAAGGTTGTTGCTGCAACAACCAAATAAAGAGAAAAAATCATTTTTCTTAAAAGTTTAGAGCTGTTGAAAAAATTATGTCCCAATAATTCTTACGGCTTGAATAATTAGAAGCAAAGTTAGTATTTCATAGTGTCATTTCTGTAAGATGGGAGAATGATAACAACCATCTTTTAGTTTTGAAGATTAAAAGGGGAATTCATGGAGAGGTCCAAGTACCCAAATGACGCACACATGCACGTATATGCTCTGGTCCCAGCAAATCATATGCCAGCTTGTAAGTATGGATCTCAGTGAGGCCCTAAGCTTATCCCTGATCCAGGACAAAGCTACAGATAGGTAACCTACAAAAGAGTACCCCAAATCTAGTCAGCAGGAGAGAACTCAAAGAACTGGAGCCCTCAAATGCTTGCTTTGTTCTGCATGGTTCCTCAAATAAAGCTAGAATGACTGCACCATAATACCCAGCATAAGTGAATATGGTGTTTCTTCCCCCCAAAAGTCAGTTATCCAAATCTGAAGCAGCAGATTCACACTCCTGAACTAATGCTTAACCAAACATGAACTCTACCACCTTGGGATCAGAACAGACTGTTCTCCAAAAAGCAAAAGAGAAAACCCTCTTGTATTTGCTATAGATGCAGTTATGAAAAGCAACTAATTCCCAGTGTTTCTGCTCAGGTGACTTGTTCTCTAAAGACAACAGAGTCATAAAAAGGGCTACCCAAGAGAAAAGGGTAATCACTGGACAAAAGGAGCTTAAAGGCATACTTATTTCCTCTAAAAGAAAGCACCCATGAGACTAGAAAGACAGTACAGGAGTTAGGGTACTTGCCTTGCTCAAGGCTGACCCGGGTTCGATCGCTGGCACCCCATACAGTCCCCCAAGCCCACCAAGAATGATACCTAAGTACAGGTGTGCTCCCCTGCAAAACAAGAGGGAGCACCAAGCATGATGTAGTCATTAATAATCTACCATCTGGCCAAACTCATACTCTTTTTAAAGCCAAAGTACACCAGACGTTAATTGGTCAAGAGTAAACATCTAGATGCAGATGCACTTTTATCTAGCAAGTTGTAACCTTAAGGAAAGTACCAAAAACACACAAAATGGATTTTCAATGGTTGATACCCTACCCACTTCTAATCTACTCTGCTGTCATCATGCTAGTGCTAGATCTGGGGGTGAGGAATGGGTTTCCCTCTAATAGAGATGCTTATAAACAAGCTCAAAATGAAGCTTAAGGGGCTGAGCAATAGCACAGCAGGTAGGGCATTTGCCTTGCACACGGCCAACCCAGGTTCGATTCCCAGCATCCCATATGGTCCCCCGAGCACCGCCAGGAGTGATTCCTGAGTGTATGAACCAGGAGTAACTCCTGTGCATTGCTGAGTGTGACCCAAAATAGCCAAAGCTTAAGAGGGAACATGTATAAAAATATTGGTTATAGGTGATGAGGCACAAAAAAAAATCAAGAAATGTGCCAGTGTCAAGAGGAGGAGGAGGGGAGGAAGTCAAAAAACTAACTGCAGACTTGAGAACCCAAACAAAGCCATAATGAAGTCCAACAGCAAGCATGCAACAGCTACCAAAAAAAAAACCCCAAAATCCCACATGGCACATTTCCTCTTCGTGATTATAGTTCAAGCAGTACCCTGGGCCTGCAAAAGCACATACCCTGATGCCCCTTTGCTCCTTAGTATTTCATATCAACATTAAGTTCCTGGAGGGTGGCAAAAATCTGTCCTGGATTACTGGGTGATTTCTAATATGTACCATAACCGACACTAAGCCAACATTTTAGGGATCAAATTTCTCACTCTGCAACATGTTGGAATGCATTCTTGGCATTAGGCTTCTTCCCAATGAGTCCACCCTTAAAAAATGCAAATGCCACTGGGAATACTCAATCCAGTCTACCATCTTCTCATCTGCACATGTGACTAACAGAAACAAATAAAGTTCACTCAGATGTCCTTTAATATTCACTAAAACCTCATTTCGCCCATTTAAGACCTGGGAGGAGCAATCTCAGAAAGGATATGTTTGCAAGGCAGTCAAGTCAACATTCACCCTACCTTGAATTCTTCTAAAACCTGGGATGACTAAGATATTCATCTCAACTCCCTACACACCTGCTGTCCATGAGACAATATTCTTAGATATTGAAAACTTGTTTCTGCACAATGCCAGAATGGGAAGGCAAAAGCTGGAAGTTATACTTCTAAACTGGAATCTGTATGCAAAACTCCATACTTCTCTACTGGAGCACTGCACCCTGTCCTTATTCCAGGTAGAAGCACTGCAGCCACCTGGCAGTAGCTACTTGAACATCTTCAGATGTTAATACCCCTTGAAAAGTACCAGAAACCAGGTCTGGTACTATCTTACATGGACCAGTAGGTAAAGAGAAACTAAAATCATATATATATATGTGTATATATATATGTATATGTATATATATATATATATGGCTTCCACAACAAGAAAGCATGTGCTTGCTGCATTTACGAGGTTCTTGGCCACAGTCAGCCTAATAAAAAACAGTATAAAAGGTCATTTCCATGAACATACCCACAACTCAACCCTCACTGTAAGACCTGATAGAGCAACTCAGTTCTAACAGTTCACAAATCTTCAGAAAAAGTTAACAGCAGAGGCCTAAGAGCCCCATCAGACAATGACACTTGGTTTTGTTTAAGAAAAAAATCAATTAACTCTGCCCTGAAAATTCCTACAGTTCCTACCAAAACAAAATCAGCAACTGGTTGTTCAGGGAACACTCTGAAAATGACATTTTAAAACTCAAAATTACTACAAAAGGGTCCCTGAACTGACCAAGAACTTGGCAAGTTATACTAAAGGCCCTGCATAATCACAAGAGCGACTATTAAGACCCTAGAACCACTCTCTTTTATAGAATTTTATGGTGAGAGTTCAAAGTCTCATAGTCACTGAATGAGACAACTACAGATCTGGGAATAGATGTGTAATGTGGATTTTAAAAATAACACAGAACTCTGGGTATTATAGAAAGTAAGATCAATTTTTTAATTTTCTCTTTCTAAAACAGTCAGCTTTACAAGCCTCTGTCTCTGAAAAGCTGTCATTGGTTAAACTTGACCAACTGAAAAATAAAACAAGGCCCGCCCAAGCAGAGTCCCCAGCAGCCGCTTGCTTCCACAATCCAAAATCGCCACCATATCCCCTGCCTGACTCCATTGTCTTTAGATGGACCTCACCAAGATATAATCTGCTGAAAAGTCAGATATGCAGGTTTTGTGACTGAAATTGTGACTTTCTCGGAGTTGGGATAGGCTACCTCCCTCCACTTCCGAATACTCCTGGAGTCACCCCCACAAACCAACTCCAGTGCCACCATTTAAGCTCTACTACCGGCCTTGCTTCAGAGACCCCTAAATAAATCTCGAAAAAAATCAAAAGCCGCAGTTAAGCTCAGACCTGCACATGGTGAACAGACTGGGGTAAATCGGAGGGGGGCAGGGTTGCCTGCGGCCCACCCAAGCAGAACCCATAGCAGCCGCTTGCTTCCACAATCCAAAATTGCCGCCAACCCCCACTCTGCCCCCCTCCACCACCACCCCCGCCTCCCCACCCCCTGCCAGACTCCACCATCTCAGGACGTACTTCATCAAGATATAACCTGGTGAAAAGTCGGGTATGCGGGTCTTGTGACTGAAATCTCCAGACTTTCTCAGGGTCAGGATGGGCTACCTACCCCTACCTCCCTGTACTTCCGGAAGCCTCTGCATCCATACCCAAAATGGCCACCCAACTGAAAAGCTACTCCAGCCTTCTGTCCCAATAAAAATCCTGAACACCCTGAATAAATACCATGACCTCTTAGGACCTGTACTGCAAACCATAATGCAAAAAAGGAAAAGGAGAGAGCAAGAAAGAAAATGTCTCCTATAGAGGGAGGCTGGGGGTGTGGAGTGGGGTGTTGGGGGATGGTGGTAGGGAAACATGGGAATTGGTGGAGGAATGGGTGCTAAATCATTGTATGACTGAAACCCAATTATGAACAGCTTTGTAATGGTCTATTTCATGATATTCAATTAAAATCATTTAAAAAAAATTTTTAAAGTAATGTTCATGCCCAATTCAATCAGCTTAATCAATGGCTGAATAAACAGTACTCCTACATTAAAATTAAATTAAAAATAAAACAAATTCTGTTGTAATTTTCCCCCTTCCTTTCCCTTCTCCTGTTGCAATGCCCCAGCACCCTGTAGTTGTGATGTTCACACACACCTTGTTGTAATACATGATATACCACATATTATGTTGTGGCCTTAGGGATTCCAAATGAGAGTACCTCCTGGATCAAATCTGTGGCCTCATGTCTTCAAGGAAGGTACTCTACCACTAAGCTATTCCTGCACCACTTGATTTGCTTATTCTTGGATCCCTTCAATACTGTGGTCTATACCCATTTATAAAAAGTTGCTTTGTGGGACTAGAGAGCTAATTCAGTGCGTAGGGGGCTTGCTATATCCCCAGCCCCTCATCCTAAAGCACAGACAGAGCCAGGAGTAAGCCCTGAGTATCACCAGGTATAGATCAAAAACAAACAAAAAAGATGCTTGCGGGCCGGAGAGATAATACCAGGCACTTGCCTTCCACAAGGCCAACCCAGTTGGATCCCCAGAATCCAATATGATCCTTGAACACTGCCAGAGTCATTCCTGAGTGCAGAACCAGGAGTAACACCTGACCATTATCAGATGTGGCCCCAAAACAAACAGACATGTAGCTGATTCCTGTTTGGTCCCGGCTACCACATACGGTCCTTTGACCACTGCCAAGATTGATCCCTGAACACCATCAGGATTGGCCCCCAAACTCAAAATAAATAAAAATAATAAAAGAGACTATATAGAGAGACTTTGGGCCAGAGAGGTGACTCAAAAGGTTGAACACATAATTCTCTGAGCATAACACCAGGATTAACCTCCAAGCACAAAACTGGGAACAATCTCAAAACACTACCAGGTATGGCTGTCCACACACCAACCCCCACCCCCCAAAAATAAAAGTAGAATCAGAATTCATTAAAAGGAGATGAGACTTTGAGGAGCTAGGTTTATGGTCCAAGTGGTAGTCCACATGCCTTGCAGGTATGAGGCTATGAGTTCAATCCTGGTGTCTCATGCCCCTACCCTAAGCATTGCACAATTCTTAAAAAAAAAAAAAAGGGACAAAGAGAGAGCTTAATGAACCGAGCACATGCTTCGAATGCGGCAGACCTAGTTTTGATCTCTGGCACCACACAGTACCCAGCACAGAGTAAGTAGCTACCATCCTGCAAGGTATGGCCCAAAAATCAAAAATAAGGAAAAAATATAAAGAGAAACTTGGAAAAGGTAAATCCTGTCATCTCACAAGGTTAACAAAGTACCACTGGCAGCCATCCAGTACATCTAAAATACTTCTTCCTCCATAAAAATAATGTTTGCTAAAGGAACCAAGTATCGTAAAACAGCAGTATCAAGACAAAGACTGAATAACCGTTCAGGCAGAATTTAGTGGGTCTCCAAACTTTGAACCTTGCACTGACCCGGGTATATATAAAGTATATGATACAAAAAAGGAGTCCAGTATAAACTATGTAAGTTTATACCAGCCTCTGGAGAGGGTTTTAATTGAGGGCTATAAGCAGATCAGAGGCTGAGGTCTATCTATGGTTGCAGAACCTTCTTTTCTCCTTTATAATACTTCACCAAACTAAAAAATCTCCGTCAAAGAACAAGGCCTTAAAACTATGAATCTTATAAACCAAGCTTATGGAGCACACTTACTTACTACTGAAACATAGGGCCTCATTTCCAAACTTGTTTATTTTCATTCTGAAACTATAATTGACTATGAGAAGGGCTCCATGTGCCCTAACTTAGCATGAAGCCAGAGACAGGGAGACCCCTCTCCCAGGCCAGCATCTTTTCACTTTATCTCTCTCTCTTCTCAGGGCACTTGCCCCCTCCCCCACAAACCACTATCTTCCAATCTCCAAAGTCTTTTTTCCCCAATGTTATTTTACTCCACCACATGAGAAGAGACTAGCATTAGCTTTGCTTGAAACTGTTTATTAATTTGCCTGTCAAACATTCTATAGAGCAGTTTACATCTTACTCCAGAAACCTCCTGGGTACATATTGACAGCTCAGCAAGTATTTACACAAAGCTCTGAAACATTTGGTTCCTTCGGAGAGGAAGAAGCTGCTGTGTCAAGCAGAGAAATAACACTTTTCCCTCTTTTATAAAGGAAGGTTTCTTCTAGCATACCTCTAAGAATGCCTAAATTACATTTGTAAACTACTAAGCCAGGAAGAAAATGGATATTCAGATGTGCTGAAGAAAGCACAGCATTTCCAGGACCATGTGAAAATCACACTATGATGTCTAAAAACCAAGGGCAAGAAAAAAAGGCAAATATACCAAAAATACAGACCTCACACCACTTAGCTTTTCCTACTCTAGTCTCGGAATTTTTCCTCCTCTCAGCTATATTTACAGGGCAAGTTCAGGCACTCAGATTACAACCAACTGCCCTAACCAGACCTAAACCTGCCTATATACCAGAACTCTGGTGAACTAAACACTACCTCTTCCCACCATCATTGTATTCCCCCAAAATAAATGCTCAGGCTGAATCTGTGAATCTACCCTACTTCCATTCTATCCTCCCAAATTCCCACTTGGAAATCCTGAAGCAACTATTTGAATTTAAAAACCTTACTTTAATAAAAATCTGTCTAATTTTTCGATTACTATTTAGTGTTTTAAAACCACCAGCTAGGTGGAATGACTAATGGCAAACAGATTAACAGTCAAGGCAAAACAATCTGGTAGGACTTTTCTGTAAAGGGCCACACCATCATGGCACCCAACTGTTCAGAGTTTGCTCCTGTAAATTCTCTGAAAAAAATAGCTTTGAGTTCCTTAAGCCCAGGGGAATAAAGATGGTATTCAGACCCTTACTGAAAAATACGTGCAGAAAATCTGTCCTCTGTATATATTTTTCAGTACAAACAGGAGCTATGGCACTTACCTACTATGTATGTGCTGTGACTGCAAAGACCATGGTTCAAAATCCTTTGTAATATAAATGGTCCCCAGAATACACTCTTGGAAACGGCCCCTGAGCAACTGAGTGTGGTCCCTCTACCACCAAAAAGAAGCTGCTTCATAACAAACCAGGTATGAAAGGAGACAAATGTGAGCATCAGAAGGGGAGGCTCTGTAGTCCACCAACTTAATTTTACTGATCACGAGCCTGTGAACTACAGAAAGCAAATGACTTGCCTAAAGTCACAGAGCTTAATTCAGAAGTGCGAGTAGAACCAAAGCCTGAATTCTATGATCTTTACTCCAACCACTCTGCTGCAAACAATCTGAAGTGTATCAGTAACAATAATGACCAACCTAAACATTGAAAAACCCAAAGACAAAAGCTGAGGGGATCAAGTCTCTATTTCACAGCATTGGCAGGAGCGAACTATTCCATACCAATTTATTTCTTAATACCACAGTTTAGCTATATTTGCAAACTTCAATCACTTCTTGAATTTGGGGATTTGGAATCTATTCAATACAAACATTTCAGCATGAAAATGAGAAAATGCCCAAGCCATAACTTTGCTAGCCTACTTTTCAGTTTTAAAAAGTTCAGTAATCTTTTTCGTAAAAGATGTACTGTAGACATCACAACCCACAGGAGTTAACCCAACATATGAATGTTTTAATGCAATCCAGGACAACTCATTACCAGGTGTCACTTGTCATGGTTACTGTCACACAAAAGGGAGAGAACCTAAAAAGTCCTAGCAGAACCCAACTCAAAGTAGTGAACGTTCATCCTATTTTCTCTTCTCTCATCACCATCCAACTCTTATTATTCCTATTTCTCTCACAGATGGCAGAAAAATAGGAAGCTCCCACAACTGTTAATTCAGAAACCTCTCAATGTGGGTTTTTTCCTGGTCCCTCCTCCTTGAGGGAGCTCCAAGAGTCCCATATTTCAGCCAACCCAGAGTTTCTGTCAGGAGGTATTTCCATGATAAATGCAGGATATCTGATGCATTTGTTCCCTAGGAATCAGAAATACATTTGATATTTCCAAAGCAGAAACCAACAGCCAACCTTCATAATCAAATTCATCTTGATTCCAAACTACTCATTCTATTTTTTTTAAACTTTGATAAGATTGACTTATCAAGGTACGAAAGCTAAACGCAACTTAAGGGGGGAAAAAAGCTTTATTTACATCAGTTTTAAGAATATAGATAATCTAAAAGTATTTCATCAGTAGCAAGATTCAACTGATCTTGACACACTATACTACTTATAAAAGGTAAAAAGAATAAGGATATTCTCTCTTCCTGTAAAAAAAGACCTAGCTATAGTACTTACCTAACCTTTATCTCACATAGCAGAGTCAAATGATAACATTAACACTTAAGCTGTATCAATTAATTATCTGTGAAATACTCTTAATTCAAGACTGAGGGAAAGAAAGTGACAGAAGCAAGACCCTCTATTATTTAAGCATAGGTAGGAGATCATGGACTGACCAGAGATTTATCCTTAAGCAGCAAAGAGGAATTCAGAATATATATAGACGCATCTGGACTATACAACCTAAAGCAGCCCACAAAACTGGATGTTACACTTTATGCTCCAAGCTCAGTCATCATTCTCTGGGGGCTCAGAGGTCATCCACATCAAAGAGTTAGAGAGGGTAGGGAGTTAAGGCACTTGCCCTGTAGGTAGTCTACGCAGGTTCCTTTCCCCACTGCATATGGTCCCTTGGGCACTGCCAGGAGTTGAGTCCTGAGCACAAAACCAGGTGGAAGCCTGGGTACCTCCAGAAGCAGTCCAAAAAACAAAAACAAAAACAATGGGGGGGAGGGGCTTTCAAAGAGGGATAGTAGTATCTTCCTATCTTTAATCCAGGACATAGCATAGCACCTCACTTATAGAAGGTGCTCATAGTGACTAAAAACAAAAATCACTACATTGCAAAAAGGGTTTACTTCCCCCCCCCCCCCACCGCCCCAGAGTTTGTCTGAATAACCCCTAAATCAGAATTAGAATTTTTGTTTTTAAGTGAGCCTTGACTTACCCCTAACTTCTTTTCTCCAATAACCTACCCTCAAAAGAGGAGGGAATGAAGGGGAAACAGCTAATGAGAGAGAAGATGAAAATTATTCCCGAAACATCTAATATTTTAAAATACCCTTATGACTTGCCCAGAAATATTAAGAACATCATAGAAGATGTAGGATCAAGGTACAGAGCTCCAAACCATCTAACAATGATTTTCAAAATTCCCAGCTCAGTGGAGGTGTAGAAAAGCAGTTCTGGATTGGGGAGGGAATATAACTAATTAGGCTGCCAATGTGAACAAACAAAACCTTATAGCACAAAGGTTCACTGGGTACTGCTAAGAGAAGGGACTTTGAAGGAAGCTTTTCTCCCTCTGTAAAAAGATGCATGACTCCACAGAACATCCAATTTTCCTGACAAAAAGCACTGAAAGAGTGTAATGAAAAGAGCAAAATAAAATACAAAAAAAGAAGGGACCTAAAAGTTAATGGTTTATAAGCAAATATGAAATATCATTGTAGATTATATCTTTATCATCTTGAATGACAGAAAAGAAAATGGAACAGTCCCTGTGATGCAAGGAGAAAAAAGGTCAATATTCTTTTCAAAGCTCTGAAATGACTGATGACAAAAATGGAAAGATTGTTTTGATACTCCAGAACATACGATATATTTCACCAAACTGAGTCTTTAGGAGAAAGTCTCTTCTGGATCCTAAAAGATGCTAGCGTCCCTTTAAATTGAGTTGTTCACCAAAGTTCAATTAACAAAAGAAAGTGTTAACAAGACTCAACATGTAAACAAAGAATGAGGCCAGCTTTCCTTAAAACAGAACATTTGAACCTAATATGAAATTCTCTCAGAAAGCACCCAGTCTCCAAGGAGGAAAAAATAAGTTTTTTTTCCTACCCCCTCACACCCTCCCGTAAAGACCCTATATTTGCCACTCAATTTAAAAAAAAAAAAAAAAACAGGAAAATCATTTCAATTTTGCAAAGCAAACAGGGCCCAAATTACCCGACAAATGCATCTTCAGACCATCAAAGAAGTCATTTATACCATCAGGAAAGTCACAAAACCAAAACAAACAGCAAACCCATTGTAGAGAAAACTCAGCTACTGTTCTGACAACACAGAATCTATTTCAGGCTGCATAAAACATAACAAGCAAAATAAATCCAAAGGTACAAGCAAAAGGCCACTGCCTCCTCTTTTGTTTCGGGCACAATGTAACAAGGGCAGCCTGTCTGGGGCTCTGCTCCTGCTGATACAGTATTGCTGCTTACACCTCCCTCCTCAAGGTCACAGCCAATTTCAGCTCTGGAATAAAAGGCAGATAGTGGTAGAGATGGTTTGGGTTATCACTGGCAGAAAAGCAGAGTGTAAAAGTTTATGAGCTCATCAGGATTGTTGTACCATTACATCAGAGGCAATTATAAATGGCCAAGAGCAGGAGATGGGGAGCCAATCAGATCACAGATAGGATGTCAACCTAAGACCAACTGTCTCCTGGCTTTGACAGAAGGATTTTACCTCCATAATTCAAATCCCAAACCAAAGCAATCTGCACTTACTACTCCAATCACTCAGCTGTTTACCAGCACTTCCAGGGAGAAGCCCAGGCCACTGGGTCGACGGAGACCAAGACAAGAGGGGGTCGGGGCCGCCCTGGGCGAACCGTGCCCGGCCTCTAGCTGCCCCCAAGCAGGTCCCTGGCCTCCCTCGAGGTCCCCCGAACCCGAGGGGCCCCTCGCTGAAAGCAGAGGCGGGGGACGGCCTAACGAAACGCAGACAGGGCAGAGGGGTGCGTCAGGGGAGCCAAGAGCCGTCCACTGGCCTCCCGAGCTCCCAGCACTGCCTACGCCCCTCACCCGAGCCCCCAGCGCCCCCGCACCCCGCGCCGGGCCCTTCCCCGCACACACGGCCCCGCACCCCCTGGGAGACCCCCGGAGTTCAAGGAGCCGGGGAGAGGCAGAGGGGGGAAGCAGACAGCTCTGGGAAAGCCCCACACAAAGGCTGAAGGAGGGAAGGAGAGGAAGGCAGACAGGCAGCCATTTTAAGAGAAGAAACCAGACAATGGCAGCTCCCCAGCAGTGGGGGCCCCGGGCTGGGGGTAAGCCCCGGCCGGGGCCTGCTCCCCACCGCCGCCACCCACCCCCGCGTCCCCGCTCGCCCCCCAGCCCCCGCCCCACTCAGTTGTGTACCTGCGGGGTCCGGGCGAGCGGCTGCCCCCCGCCGCCGCTGCTCCCGGGGCTCATGGGCGCGTGGTGGCTCCTTTGTTGGGCCCCTCCCGAGGCGGCGGCCGCCGCCGCCGCTGCCGCCGCCGCAGCCCCCCAGCACTGCGAGGCCATGTCCGCCGGGCCCTTGCCGGCGCCCCCGTCCTGGGGCCCGCCGCCGTAGTCGCCCCCGGGGTAGCCCTGGTAGCCCCGGGCCGAGCTGGGCGACGTGAGCAGTTGGTTGAGGGTGGGAGTGGCGGTGGGCTGGGGGGTGCCCCCGCCGGCCGCGGAGGGGCCGCCTCCCCCCATGGCCCCGAAGCGCTGCTGAGCGAAGGACGAAGACGACGAGGAGGCGGAGGCGCTGGAGGAGGGAGGCGGCTTGGAGCCGGCGGCCGCCGCCGCGCCGGAGCCCGGAGTGCCACCTCTCGGGGAGCCCAGCGCGTAGGCCTGGGGGGGCGGGGGGTAGGCGCTGCGGTTGGGGTAGTAGGAGTTGTACTGGTGGTTGGGGAAGCCGTGGTCGTGCGAGTTCTGCTGGGGCCCCGCGTAGGGCTCCAGGCCCCCGCCGCCGCCGCCGCTCTGCAGCGCTGCCAGGCCAGGGCTTTGTTGTCCGCCATGTTGTTGGTGGAAGACGGCGGCCGCGGCGGCGGCGACGGCCGACGGGCTCCGGCCGTAGGGCTGCCCGAAGCCGTAGGCGGGGGGCGGCAGGGCGGCCGCGGCCGAGTGAGGAGGCGCCCCCACCCCGTCGCTGCTGCCGCCGCCGCCGCCGCCGGGCGGCTCCGGGAGGTTATTGTTCAGGGCGGGCCTAGGGCCCGCGTTCCCGTTCGAGTTCTTCAGGTCCGGCTCCGCGCCGGGCCCGCCGCCGCCGCCGCCGCCGGCTCCGGCGCCGCCGCCTCCCCCATTGCTCTCGGCCCCGTCCTGCAGCTCCTTTCCCAGCGGCGGCGGCGGGCCCACGGCGGGGCCCTCGCTTTCCTGCCCAGCGGCTGCCTTCATTTCCCCGCGCTCGGCCGCCGCCGCCGCCGCCGCCGCCTCGCCCCCCGCCTCCTCCCGCTGCTGCTGCTGCTCCGCTTTCTTCAGCTCCGAGGGCGGCGGCGGCGGGTTGCCCAGGCTGCTGGCGGCGGCGGGGGCGACCTGCGCGGCCATGATCCCCGCTGTCTCGTCCGCGGAGAGACCCGGCCCTGTCTTCGTCTTCTCCCCCCCTCCCACCCCGCCCCGGGGCCGAGTCCCCCGGGCTGCCCTCCCCACCCGCCCGGGCGGGCCTCGCGGGGCTCCGCTGCTGCGCGGCGCTCGCTCGCTCGCTCCTCTCCCCCCCGCCCCGCCGGCTCAGGCTCCGGGCTGGCGGCGGCGGAGGAGGAGGAGGCGGCGGCGGCCGAGGCGCTGGCGGCTCAGCTGCTCCCGGCTCTGTAGGCTCGGGACCCGGCTCTCCCGGCTCATTCCCCCCAAGCCCTTGCCTGGGAATGAGGGGGGCGGTGGAGGCTCCGCTCCCCAGGGCCTGGCCCCGCTGTGACTCTCCGCTTTCTGCTGCCGGAGAAAGGAGGAGGGAGGGAGGGAGGGAGGCAGGGGGGAGGGGGCGGGGAGGGAGGGAGGGAGCGGGGGGGGAGGGGGACCCGGGACGGGCGGGCTGGAGGGCGCGCGGCAGCAGCCCGGGCGCCAGGAGGCAGAGCCGGAGCGCGGGCCGGCCCGGGCGCCCAGCCTCCCCTCCCCGGCCGCGGCTCGGGCCGAGGCTGCTGCGCGGCAGCGGGAGAGCGGGCGGACGCGCGGCCGGACGGAGCGGCGAGAGCGCCCCACTCGCCTCCGAGTCCCCCTCACTCCGACACGAGGCTCAGCACTGCCATTTTACCCAGCGCCGTCGCGGCCGCCTGGCAAACCCGGAACGGAGCGCGGAGCGGGCGCAGGCCGTGGAACGGACTCGCTCCCTTCCCCTCACAAAGGAGGAGGGGAGAGAAGTAGCCGCGGCGGCGGCAGGCCCTCCGCCGCTTTCGCTCGGCAGCGCCGCCGCCGAAGGCTTCGGGGAAAACCCGGCGCGGAGCACGCGCCCCTCCGGAGCCTGCGCCGCCTCCCGCCCGGCGCCGCGGTCCCGAGCGAGCCCCCTCCGGGCCGCGCGGACCCGAGCGGGCAACGTGAACTTTACTCGCGGCTGCAGAATTGGCCTGAGCCCGAGACCGCTGCCGCCTGGGCCCAGGCCTGGCCCCCTGGCAGCGAGCCTGGTCTCTTGGCTGCTACTTAGCACCTTTACAGCACTTTCCCTTCTTCAAAGCCTTTTACAAACCTGCTCCAAAGACTCGGCGGAGAGCCGGAGAGCGCAAGCCGGGGACATTTTGCCTCTTTTGCAAGCCAAAGGAATAACTGATCGCTCTTTGGCATTTCATTTCCCAATTGCCCGGCCCTGCCCTCCTCCCAGGTCCGCTCACGCGGCCCTGGACGCTTGAGGTCTGATTGTCCCCATTTTACAGAGAGGAAGGATGGCCCATCACTTACAGGGATGAGCAGGGTGTTGGTAAAAAGCAGGTGAGGACCGAGGAGATGGTTCAGAGGAGTGGAAGGCCAGCTCCATCCCTAAGACCGCATGGTTCCCCTCCCCCCACATCAGGCCTGGTGGGGCCTGGCTGAGCCTGAGCAGGCCCCGGAGTGCCCCCAGGCCTGAGTACTGCTGAGGAGGCCTGATAAACAATGAGTCCTGGTCCCAAAAGTTGCCCCTGTCTACTTAGCCTTAAACAAACAAACAAAAAGGTGGTCAGTTTGGGCCATTTGCAGCATTGGATGAAAATTTCACAGTGGGTCTGAGGCCAAGACAGGTTATCCTACAACTGACCAGAATGATCACTTTTATAAAGTTCCTTTGCACAGAGGAACCCAAGTTGCAACCATTTTGGCTTCCTGAGAGAATAATCCATGATGATGGACAGTCCCAGTCTCCGGTGAGTACCTGTAAGACTGTAATGAGGACACATAAGAGGCTCCAGAGACTGGAAACACCTGAGTGTTCAAACAAACCACTGCAGAAGAAAGGACCACAAAAGGAGGGAAACCATTTTCTCCCCCTAAGTGAGAAAGGGAGCACTTCAACAAGCCATTCAGAAAATGGATGCAACCCAAATTTGTTTTCTACCCTCCAGTGTAAAGACTCTTCAAAGTTCACCATTATATTTTAAGAGACTGATCTAGAAACACAAAAAGCTTCAGAACTGCAGACCCCCATCAATCCCAGCAGCAGCCTTTTCCTCTAGGCCAACTTGCCATGCTCTGACCTGCCAGGGCAATTCCAGCTCCCCACTAGACACTAGTGCTTCTTTCCCCCCCTCAGACTTTATAAAAGGACCATCATCTTAGAACTTCTAAGTTCCCTAGGTTTCTGGAGTTGTGGCCAAGCCACTGGTCACTGTAAAGGATTCAAAACATCTCACTGAAAAACACTAAGAGCATCTTACATACATCTTACATCTGTTAATCTAAGAACCAAGTGTTTCCCTTCCCCCACAGCCACCCCCAACCCCCAAAGCCAAAAACCAAACCGGACTCCCAAGATCTCACTAACTAGAGGCCGTGGTGCCCTGGTTTCACTCACAGTCCTCAGGGGCAAGAACTAACTCTCCCGGTGCATTAGGTCCTAGAAACCAAATTATAGGCTGCCTCATAAATGGAGCTTGGCTATTTAATCAACTGCCTCTGAGCTGGCAAACAGTCCTGAGTCCTGCACACAAATGAGGAAATTTTTACATGCAATTACCCTGCCATTTTCCTCAGAGCTGGAGTGTAATGGGAAACCTGGAGCCCAGTGAAAATCTGGAAGCCAGAATGGATTTGTATCCAAGGAAGCGCACATCCACTTTCTTCAATGGCTATGAAATTTGCAGAGCCAGAATTCTTTTACGTACACGTGGGCATGCTGTTTTGAAAACAGCCATTTTAATCTAGCAAAAAGATAAAGTATAAAAACCTATCCACCTGGCTCAGAGGAAGTAATGTGGGATTTCTCCTTTGCTGCATTAAAAAAAAAAAATTCTTTAGGGTCCTCTTCCGTTCCTACCTTTAGAGCCCCACACCACTATCCCTGGGACAGCCGGTTTGAAGGGAACTTTCTTAGAAACTGGCCCATCAGCTTTCCCCAGGGGCAATGGCAGCGGGAAGGGGGGGGAGGGGACGTGCTGGGCACGTGGCTGGCCTGAGCTGCGAGACCCGAGTTTGGGGTAGTGGGTCCTCCCCTTGGTGGAGTTTTCTCCCCCACGGCCCCAGCCTTTTAACCCCACACCCAGGCAGCTCAGGAATCCCGGTGCAGATTGGAGAACTAGGACTAGGACAGCGCTACCCTCTCGAAAGCGCCTCTGCCACCAACAGCCTGATGGCAAATATGGACTGAATCGTTGACATGGAAACCGGACTAAAGTCTCGCTCTCTCCCTCACAAGAGAGTTCTTATCACCAGCCCCGACCGCACGGCATTTGGCAAACGTGGACTGGATCCCCGGTTCGGAGGATCAGGCGGAGTTTGTGCTCTTAGCATTAACTCCCGCGGCTGTGGCAGCCTAGGCTGGGGGCAGGGCTGCCGGGACCAACCGACTGCAAATGGCAGAGGAAGTGCTCACATTTTATCCGGCTGCACAGTCTGTGTGCTTGGATTGGGCCCGAGAATAAGGGAACAACCTATTAAAATCCACAGTCAACTGCAAAATATGGAAGCGAGGCCTGGAGGGTTTGCTAAAAGAGAAAGACTTTTGCAAGGAGAACAGTCCTTCCTCTCTCGCAGTTTGCTTCCCCTAAAGTCTCCGAAATGCAAAACTCAACAAACAGACAAAAGGGCGGGCTGGACTCCCCAGAGCTCCTTTCCTTCTACCACTCCTTTTGGGGGAAATACGTTTGAAGCACAGGGACCCCAGTGAAGGTTTGATTAGGTTCTGAACTAGGTAAAGAGCGAGGACCCGGTGGAGCCCCAGAATTATGGCCCCCCACATGCTTCCCCGCAGTGGAAAGCAGAAGACACCCAACAGAGCTCTCTCGAGTGCGAACTGGAGCTGCGAGTTTGAGCAAAAGGGCAACTATGTCAGTTGACGGAAGCCAGAAGCAGAGTTCAAAGCCCGGCGTGGATTTCTGTCTGGAGCTGTCTGTTTCTTAAAGTTTGTAACTCCGTGTTCAGAAACAGCCCCAGCGGAGGCTTTGAGAGCAGTGTGAAAGTCTAGCACTACCATCTGACAGCGAGCTGCAAAACTTTGGGCTGCATATTAAGCGAGGAAAGTGGATTGAAGCGAGAGTCAAGGCAATTCATTACATTACCGGCTCCCAGGCGGAAGCTCAAAAATCCGAACTGGATCTCCATAGAGGGAAGCGGAATGGAGTCTGAATCGTTCTCAGCAGCTCTCCCCGGTAAAATTGCATCTGCCCTGCACCTAGGATCCCAAAGAAGCAACCCCAGAGGCGTCACGCGTAGTGGGTGTTCAACAACTGCTGGTCTTGATCCTGTTTTTCCATTCTTCTGAAAGTCTTAAACAATTCGAGGGTAAGTTGCAGTTCAGAAAGATGATAAGGAACACATTTTTTAGAGTGTTAATTTCTGAATGAGACTTCTTATTTTCCCACCAAGAGACTAGCTATGTAAAAATACCCTTAGACATAAGTCAACCTGCTTTTTTGGTACCAGTATAAAATAAAAACTACCCTCACTGGCCTAGGATATGGCTCAAGGTGTGGGGCACAAACTAGACGTGTGCCAGACAGATTCAGTTCCACCACCACATACTCTGCCACCATGCTCCCACTCTAAGAAGCACTGGATCTAGCCCCTATTTAAAAATTAAATAATTGTTTAGTTTTGTTTTTTGGACCACACCTGGCAGTGCTCAGGAATTACTTCTGATTCTGCATTTAGGAATTACTCCTTGTGATGTTTAGGGAACCATATGGAATGCAGGAGATGGAACCCAGGTAGATCACATGTAAGACAAACATCCTGCCTGTTTGTACTATCACTCCATGCCCCCCACCCATTAAATAACTTTTAAAAATTACCCTCACCATCATCTCCACCAAAACTAAAGTGAAAAATAAATATCCAGGGACTGTAGCAATCATATAGCAAGTAGGATGTTTGTCTTGCACGTGGCCTACCCAAATTTGATCCCTGGCATTCTCTATGGTTCCCAGACCACTGCCAGGAGTAATTCCTGAGTGCAGAGTAACCCCTGAGAATCACCAGGTGTGGCCCAAAAACACTCCAAAGGTCCCCCCACCAAAAAAAAACCAAGATGGTCTGATTTGTGGTGGGTTTCAAACAAAGCAACACTGTCAAAGAGGAGAAAGGTATCAAACATACCCAAGCATATGCATTCTCCTTATCTGCCAAGCTTGCTGGGTCTTCTTTTTGAGAAGAAAGAGTAAAACTACTAATGTTTTAAAGACAAACAAACAAACCTGGACTGGAATGTTAATAAAAAACGACTGAGTATATCAGGAATTTGGACATTGCTGAGTCTCATTAAAGGTTTGTATTCACAACTGATAACAAAAAAAAGAGTATACCCAAAAAAATGTCCTTGTAAAATAGCTTGTAAGCCATTTATAGTCCATCAAAGAAAAACTAAACAATTTTGTATTTGGTACTTATTATGCGCAGCAGTTTTTAGATTTGGAGAGCTAAGCACCAACAGTATTACCAAGGAAAGATAAGATCATTAGTCTTAATACTGAAGGTTATAACTCAGGAACAGGAAAAGGCTGTTATCTTTGATTTCCCATATTAAACCAATGTAAGCTGTTTTTATTTTGCTTTATACTTTAAAGTCCATGTGGGGAAATTTCACATATGTAAAATGATTGTAAGGGAAAATTTTCATAGTGAGGGTGAAGAAGAAACTAGGAAGGAAAATAAAATCTTCTAGGTGGGTTTTTCCTTCAGCCCTTGATTTCATAAAGCTTTCTTACACTGCCATTTTACTGAGATAGGAAAAAGAGTCAGAGACTGAAGAATTTTCTCATAGCAACTCTGGAATGGATCTGGAATGGAGTCTTGCTCTTACACAAGTTCTGTGGAACAGAGTTGGAAAGGGGAGGAAAAACAGTGTGAGCACTGACAAAATGGAGGGAGGCGGGTATGCAGTCCTGGGAAACGGAGGAGACTGACTGCAAATGTGCTGCCGGGTGGTTCTCTGCAACAGAGCCGCCCCAGGAGAACTCAGCAGCAGCACCACCTCAGACTTGCCTGTAAGAATCAAAGAATATGCAAAGGAACCTATTAGACATAAGGTGGGAAAAAAATAGCCCCTAAGGAAAAGCATTTTGGCTAAATAGAATCCAAACCCAACTATCCCTACCAAAAATTACTTCCAAAGGTCAGGGTGGACTGAACAAAAAAGGTCAGCTGAGGGACTACTCTAGTGGTAGTGGCATGGCCCGTAGGTGAGATGCAAAACTTAACAATGACACCAAGGAAATTCAGCTACCAGGAACAGTGACAGTGAGTTTTGGCACTTTTCCAAATTATCACTTTCTGCCCTGAAATTTAACAATATGAAACTGGATTCAGAATCCACTGGATGAGGCGGAGGAGGAACCAGCAGGGTGTCCCCCAAAGACTTTTGAGGTCTGTGCTTGTTGTTGAAGTCAGAAGACTTCTGAGGTCTGTGTGTGTTGTTCTTCCAGTCTTGCTGAGGAAGGGAAAGGAGACAAAAGAGAAATAACCCAATACTCTTCCTTGAGCCTCACCAGCAGGGCTTTTAAAAACAACATCTCTCCAACATCTCTCTCTCTCTCTCTCTGTCTCTCTGTCTCTGTCTCTGTCTCTGTCTCTGTCTCTCTCTCTCTCTCTCTCTCTCTCTCTCTCACACACACACACACACACACAAACACACACACCCTGGTCGCCACCGTGTGTTTTCTAAAATAGAGCCCATCCATAAACTACAATCTATAGTGCTGGAAAGATAGTTGACCTTGCTTGCAGCAAACCCTGGTTCAATCTCTGGCACCTCTGAGCACAAAGACTGAAGTAACCTGTGAGCCCTGCTGTGCGTGGCCCAAAGCCTTCCTGCATATAAATTAATTTAAATATAAGAGTATATAGTGCCAGGCAATGTTAGATACTATTTTTGCCCCAAACACTAAGACCAGAACGTAAATTACACATTTAAAATTTTTTTATTTAATATTCAGAGACATACCCAACTGTGCTCAGGGCTTACTCCTGGCTCTGCACTCAGGGATCACTCTTGGCAGGGCTTGGGGGAGCACATAAGGTGCTAAGGATAGAACCCAGGTCAGGCCTATGCAAGGCAAATGTCCTATCTGCTGTGCTATCTCTCCAGCTCAAAATTTCACTTTTTTTTTTTTTTTGGTTTGCTTGTTTTGGGCTGAAGTGATAGCACAGCGGGTAGGGCCTTTGCCTTGCACACAGCCAACAGGGCCGACCTGGATTCAATTCCTCCACCCCTCTAGGAGAGCCCGGCAAGCTACTGAGAGTATCTCGCCTGCGTGGCAAAGTTGGCAAAGCCTGGCAAGCTCCTGGCAAGCTCCACGTGATGTATTCGATATGCCAAACACAGTAACAAGTCTCACAATGGAGACATTACTGGGCCTGCTCAAGCAAATCGATGAACAGCAGGAGGACAGTGCTACAGCGCTGTTTTTGGGCCACACCCAGTGATGCTGAGGGGTTACTCCTGCTTAGGAAATTACTCCTGATGCACTCAGGGGACCATATGGGATGCCAGGGATCCAACCTGGGCCAGCTGGGTAAAGACAAGTGCTTTACCTGCTGTACTATTGCTCCAACTCCAAATCACACATTTTTAAATGTGATGTCCCCTTTGACCTCAGAACAAAGTCCTAGAGCTTGTTTAAGTATTTTTTCCCTAATCAATAATAGCTACCTAAAAATATGAACATTCTGCCCAGCAAAAACTAGAGCTCATGAATGGTGTTATGTTTTGTGCAGCTAAAATTATAAGTCTAAAGTGTTCTAGAAAAGAAAGATATGAGTTGGGTCCATATATATCCTCTGGATTTTTATAATAGTTTTTCCAAGAGAGACTCATAGGAGATTTAAGGTATTACATGGCCTTAAAAAAGATAATCTTGAGGAAACATTTAGAGACATGCAGATCCAACTTGATGATCTTTAGTAATTCATCAGAAGCAGTTAGACAGGAATTATTTTATTAACTTAATAGAGTGTAGAAGATCAAAGGCACAGTCTCCACTTTGAAAATGCACTTTTCATGATTTTTGGTTTGTTTTTATAGGGCTTTTTTGTTTGTTTTAGTGCCACACCTGGTTGTTCTCAGGGCTTACTCCTGGCTTGGCACTCTGGGATCACTTCTGGTGGGCTTGAAGGATCATATGGGGTGCCAGGAATAGAACCCAGGTTGGCTGTGTGCAAGGCAAGCACCTACCTGCTGTACTATCTCTCCAGCCTCTGTTCATTTTTTATTTTGGGCTACATAAAACTATTCCCAGGGCCTATTCCTGGTTCTGTACTCAGGGATCACTCCAGTGGTATTAAGGGGACCGTATGTGGTTTGGGGGACCAAACTGGAGCTGGCCACATGCAGGTGAGAACCTTCCTTCCTTGACCAAGTTTTCAGCCTTTACCTTTCATGTTGAAGCAACTTTACCTTACATTCCTGCCCTTCTTCACAATCTTAAATTGCATGTGCATTTAATGAATGGTGCATTTAATGGAATAACCCCATTTCCACCACATTGGGTCTCCACCTGGAGCTCAGCAATCCTAGGAGCATGTTACTCTTTCAGTTAGAAAAGAATAGCATGACTTCATCAACCCAAAAGCCATACTTACACACTGAATTAAGTACTTTGTCCTTCGCTTGAACTATCACCTAGAATACTTGTTAATGCTCTCCTTGGCAGTAGACATTCTACAGTCCCACAATAAAATACACAGGAGAGCCCTACAGTAGCAGTAGTGCTAGGACGAAACGCAATGGCAAACAGAAGCAGTCATGCTGAGCCAGAACCGCTCACTGACATCACCTTCTGACTGCCAGTGAGTGATTCATATCCTCAGTGATCTGCTAATTGAAGATTAATTAATTTAGCGAGTAAGTTCTTCACCACTGAACACACTATGCTAGCTGACCTAGACTCTCCCTCACCTCTATCACACACTTCACTCACAGAGGCACACCTCTGACATCATGTTTCGGTATGTGATGCCAAAATCTGAGAAATATTTAACAGGAACAACAGGAGAAACATTTTCTACACAGTGAAAAATACAGAAGGGAATTAGATGATAGGAATGCTTTTCATTTTATTTAGGCTTTATACTTCTATCCTTTCAATTCCAGAACACACATACAGACATAATAATATATAAATTTTACTTGATATTTGTGCGTTTAGGAAATACACCCAGTGGTTACTCCCAGATCACTGCTAGGAGTCATTCCTGGTGGTGCTCAAGGATTGAATGCAGTGCTAGGGATTGAATGCAGGTCTCCTGCATACAAGGCATGTCCTCTAGCCTGGGGAGCTCTCTTCTAGCTCCAAAAACTTTTTTTTTTCTTTGGCCATTTTGAGTCACACTCAACGATGCTCAGGGGTTATTCCTGACTCTGCACTCCAGAATTACTCCTGGTGGTGTTCAGACCATATGGAATGCTGGGGATCAAACCCAGATCAGCCATGTGTAAGGCAAATGCCCTACTCACTGTACTATTGATACTCCAGTCCCATAACTCCACAATTTTTTTTTTATAATTTTTATTAGTGAGACACCATGAGGTACAGTTGTAGACTTACAAGTTTTTGTGCTTGGGTTTCAATTATACAATGATCAAATACCCATCCCTCCACCAGTGCCCATTTCCCACCACCACGGATCCCAGTATCCCTCCCACCCCCCATCCCCCCGTCCCACCCTGCCTCTGTGGCAGGGCATTCCCTTTTGTTCTCTCTCTCCTATTGGGTGTTGTGGTTTGCAAAAGAGGCAATGAGTGGCAATCATGTTTGGTCTATAGTCTACTTTCAGCATGCCTCTCCCATCCTGGGAGGATCCTCCCAACACCCTTTATTTGGTGCTCCCTTTTCTACCTGAGCTCCCTTTTCCCCTAGCATGTGTGGCTGGCCTCCAAGCCATGGCATAACTCCATAAATTTTTAAAGAATCACAGGTATTGGGTAGAATTAGGGTATGACAAACATATTCTACACTGCCATCTTTCAAACAAAATGAAACTCAATGGGGCCAGAGTGATTGTACAGTGAGTAGGGAGCCTGCCTTGTACTGGCCAGCCCAGGTTCAATCCTCAGTATCCCATATGGTCCACTGAGAGCAGATCAGGGAGTAACCCTTGAGCATCTCTGGATGTGGCCTGAAAAACAAAACCAAACAAAAAAAAAAACTGAAACTGAATAAAAACACGGTGAAGGAATTTGCAGGAGCACTGCAAAGATAGATGAAAACTCCACTAGATGTGTTCTTCCTGGAGAGGAATAAAAGTGAGGAGTGTGGAGGAGAATAAGATGGAAAGGAAGATTAACCCAAGTATCCAAAGCAAGGAGCCTACAGTTTGGGAACCATCTTAATATTTGATACAAATGATCAAACTTATTCTGTCATATTTCTAAGTAACTGTATCAATTTCTAAACTGAAATGACCAGTAGACACCAAATCTAATCATATGAGTGATTTGTGACTAGGCATATCTGAGAAGTTGTTCCCAAGAAATCAAATGACCATCTCTTCACTTTGATGTTTTCAAAGCAGTCTGGAATTTTCCACTTTTTAGTTTTCGGATGTCAGTCTCATTTAGTGACTCTAAATGGAAAATACTCTCCTGTGATGTACAACATTGTACACACACTGGCTTTGTAACTCCCAGAAATTACTTTGTATTCTGATCTCTACCTAAAAGAAAAATCATACTTCCCAAAAAGATGAAAGTTTTCTTTTTTCCTCCCTCCCTCCCTCTATTCCTCCCTCACTCCCTCACTTCCTTCCTTCTTTCCTTCATTCCTTCCTTCCTTCCTTCCTTTCTCTTTCCATCTTTTTTGTTTAGAGCGACACCCAGCAGTGCTCAGAAGGGGCTAATTCTGGCTCTGCTCCCAGAGTGCCCCAGGTAGTGCTCGGAGGACTATATGTGGTGCCACTACTCAAACCTAGGTCAGGAGGATACAAGGCATGTTTTACCTTCCATACTATCTCTCTGCCCTCAAGATCTCTAATTTTTTCAAGAAACTTGGTGGACAAAAAGAACTGAAAAACAAGGAAAGATTTAAGACATGGTAATTCCTGTTCTATGATACCTTACAAAGAAAATAATGAATGTTAAAAGTACTCTTGAGATTACTGGCATAATTACTAAAGGTATTCTTAGTATTACTTATATTCTTACACTAAAGTTATATTTTAGTCACTGTTTTCCACTGAAGGAAAATTAAGGTATCTTCTCCTCTCCTCCTGCTTCTAATGCTTTTCTCTTTTCTCTCATCTTTCTCTGAAACTGTCTCAGAGTGAATAAGGCTCTCACATTGGGTAAATGTACTTGGACTAAACTGCACTTTTTTTTTTATTTAGAAAATGGCCATGGGGCTATGCTATGTGGTGGCTCTTCAAATTCAGGCTTCAGTATCCAATAGGGTTCTTGCCAGGAATTCCTGCATGGATTGGAACCCAGTGCAGCTTGAAACAGTTACATGGAATTGGGAGACAATTCTGTTTGGTTGACTGTTTGGTCTTTTAATTTTGTTTTTATTTTGGGGGCCACACCAAGCTATGTTCAGAACTTACTTCTAGCTCTACTCTCAGTGATCATTCCTGGTGGTGCTTGTGGACCATATGTGGAATCAAATTTGGGTCAGCAGAGTGCAAGGCAATTGCTTTAACATCAGCACTGTCTCTCCAGTCCTGCCTGTTCTGTTTTTGGCCATTCCTGGATTTGCTCAGGGATTATTCTTTGGCAGTGTGCAAGGGACAAGGGATTCAAATAGGGGTTGGCCACCTATCTCCTACTACTATCTCTTCTGGCCAGTAGGCTTTGTCACAAGAGAAACTGTCTACCAAAATAAATGGCTAAAATGTACCAAATCAAATAATCTCTTTAACTGGACAGATGAGAAAAGAAAGAGTAAGGCCAATCTAGAGTTCATTTCACTGAACTTTCCAACAGATTCCTGACGCTAGATGAGAAATCAGAGTATCAACTTCCAGTCCTGCAGTCTTTGCTATTGAAGACTAAAATTTGGTCCTTACTTTTTTTTTTTTTAATTAAACTGTGGTATTCATGTTGGTGATATACCAGAACCACTAGGGCTATACCCAGAGCTGCTGGGGGCCATGTGGTGCTAGGATCCAACTCAGAGCTTTACATTTGCTAGGATTGTGCTCTATTGCTTGCGATGGATCTTTAGATCAGTGTTTGGGGATTTCAAAATAAGTGAGTGGGAAGCCCCAGCCAGCAGTTAGCACTTCTTCTCTCCATTTAACCTTTGTGAGCACCTCAGCCAGCACTATACAAAGCAGAAGAGAAAAAAATCTTAAACATTCAAACAAATTGAACCTCTGGTTTTCTTTTCCAAACAGAAAATACATGCTCAGGGGCCAAAGCAATAGTATAGTGAGTAGAGTGCTTGCCTTTCATGTGGCCCATCCAGGTTTGATAGATCCTTGGCACCCTATGGTCCCCAAGCTCTGCCAGGAGTGATTCCTGAGCACAGAGGCAGAAATTAGCTCTGAACACTGCCAGCTGTGGCACTTCCTCCACCCCGTCCAAAAAAAAATAAAAGAAAAAAGAAAATACATACTCAACATAATACTCTATAAAACAGGTTTTGGTTTTTGTTTGTTTAAATGGCATTTCCAGGGGCTACAGAGATAGCTGAAAGGGTGGGTGAGGGGTGGGCACAGGTGTAACCAGAGTGAGATCCCCTGTTTGATCCCTGGCATCAACAGTTGGTACCAAGCTGGGGCCCTGAGTGCTGCTGGAGTGACTCATCCAAAAAATAAAATAAAAAATAAAAGTGACACCTCAAAAACTTTTGTATTTCAATATTTATGACAGTTGGATTGATGTTTATTATTTATTGGTTTGGGGGCCACACCCAGAGGTACTCAGGGGTTACTCCTGGCTCTGCACTCAGGAATTCCTCCTGGCAGTTCTTGGGGGACCATAGGGAATGCCAGGGATCTAACCCCAGTTGGCTGAACAGAAGGCAACCACCCTACCGACTAGACTATCACTCTGGCCCTGTTTACTTTATTTGTTTTTATTTTTTATTTATTTATTATTTATTTATTTTGCTTTTTGGGTCACACCTGGCTATACACAGGGGTTACTCCTGGCCCTACACTCAGGAATTACTCCTGGCGGTGCTCAGGGGACCATATGGGATGCTGGGAATCGAACCCGTGTCAGCCTGGTGCAAGGCAAATGCCCTACCCGCTGTGCTATCGCTCCAGCCCCTGGCCCTGTTTACTTTAAACATTTACCAACTGGAAACATTAGAGTCTTTTATAATTTAAAAAATAAATAGAGGGGGTATGGTGCCGCCAGCAGGTCAATCTGTACCTGTGAGGCGAGTGCATCAGTAGCCTGATGGCGCCTTCAGACTTCCAGATACCCCAAAATTGCTGCTGTGCCTTTGGCCAGACCCCAAAAACTTGGGGCAAAGTTTACCAAGAAAGTAAACAGCCAAAAGTTAGGTATGTGGGAAACACACCCACAAACCACCTCCGGCTCAGCTATATAATTGGAGGCAAGGCCTCTCTGGTTCCTGATTGAACTGCTTAATGGCCATGATCCCAGAGACTCAGAAACGAATCTTGGAAACCTGCGGCTTTAGGTAGAAATGCATCCGGTTCCTGTAGTAGGTTACCGGTGCTGGGCCAACCCAGGTGGGAATAGGTTTTGTGCCTTGTCCTGTTCCCCCTGGCGGCCCAATGGCCGCCATCCTTCAGAGGCCACTGGATAGTCAGGTTTGGGCCCCCAGTGACGAGACACACAGGGCCTCACAAGATGGGGGCGGAGCCGGGCTTGTCCTCCCCACCCCAGCGAGACCCCAAGTCATCGCCTACGAATGGCCTCTCGGGCTCCTGATCCAGCTGCTTAACGGCCATGATCCCAGAGACTCAGAAACAAATCTCAAAACCCAGTGGCTTTTGGCAGAAACGCATCCGGACCCCACAGTATGTTACTGTCGCCTGGCCACCCCAGGGAGGAAAGGGTGTTGTCACTCCACCTGCTCCCTCTTGGTGGCTCGGTGGCCATCATCCTCCAGAGGCCTTTGGACAGTCAGGCTTGAGCCCTCAGTGACAAAACTTGTTGGGCCTCACGGGATGGGGGGGGGAGCCGGCCTGTCCTCCCCTCCCCAACGAGACCCCAAGTCATCGCCCACGAATGGCCTCTCTGGCTCCTGATCAAGCTACTTAATGGCCTTGATCCCAGAGACTCAGAAACAAATCTCGAAACCCAGCGGCTTTTGGCAGAAATGTGCCCGGACCCTGCAATAGGTTACTGTTGCCAGACCACCCCAGGGGAGAAAGGGTGCTGTCCCTCCCCCCTGTTTCTCCCTGGCGGCTCGGTGGCCGCCATCCTCCAGAGGCCACTGGACAGTCAAACTTGGGCCCGCAGTGACGAAACTTGTTGGGCTTCACGGGATGGGGTGGAGCCGGGCCTGTCCTCCCCACCCCAATGAGACCACAAGTCATCGCCCACGAACGGCCTCTCTGGCTCCTGATCAAGCAGCTCAACAGCCATGATCCCAGAGACTCAGGAGCAAATCTTGAAACCCAGTGGCTTTTGTCAGAAATCTCTCCAGATTTAAGTGTTAAAATTTTGGAATTTCAAAATCATATGGCCCTACTGCAGCCACGTGACATCATATGTTATTCATAACCAGTAATAGAACACAAATTGTCTATTGTTGCCTTTTCAGCATATCTGAGTGTTGGGGTAAAATCTCAAATAATAATGGTGGGTCTGGTGTCGAAACATTGAATGTGATCAAAGTAGAGAGAGACTAATGTGGAAATCATCTGCCCCACAGGTGGGGGGAGGGTGTGAGATGGGGGTATACTGGGATTTTTGGTGGTGGAGAATGGGCACTGGTGAAGGTACGGGTGTTTCATTGTATGACCAAGACTTAGACTCAAAAGCTTTGTAACTGCTCTCACAGTGATTCAATAAATAAAATTATAAAAAATGAAAAAAAAAAAGTAAGGTGGAGTTCATGCACAATTCAATCAGCTAATCAGTGGCTGAATAAATAGCAGCATTCCTACAAAAATAAATAAATAAATAGAGAAGAAAGGTAAAAAGGTAAAGGCCCTCCCGTTGATCGTCGATTTGCTCGAGCGGGCCCAGTAACGTCTCCATTGGAGACTTTGTTGTTACTGTGTCTGGCATATCGAATACTCTCGGTAGCTTACTGGGCTCTCCAAGAGGGGCGGAGGAATCGAACTCGGGTCATCCATGTTGGCTGCTTGTAAGGCAAACGCCCTACCCGCTGTGCTATCGCTCCATAGAGAAGAAAAACACTTTTTTTTTTTTTTTGCCACACTCAATGGTGCTCAGGGTGCTCAGGAATCACTCTTGGTGGTACTCAGAAGATGAGATACAATTCTGGAGATGAAACCAGGGTTGGCCATGGACAAGGCAAGTTCCTTCCCTGCTGTACTCTGCAACTCTATTCCCTCACACCCCCCACCAAAAAAACAAACAAACAAACAAACAAACAAAACCCAGTGTTCTTGTGTCTCCCTATGGCTTAGGTCTTCGTATGGTAATGTTGATCACATAGTGATAGAAAGGTGTTGGTTGGGACCCAAGAGATGTGCAGTGGATAGGGCACTTGCCTTGCATGCAGCCAACTTGGTTTGATCTCTGGCATCCCATATGGCATCCTGTAATTTCTGAATGCAGAACCCAGAGCCCGGAGTAATCCCTGGGCATTGCTGGGTATGGAGAGAGAGAGAGAGAGAGAGAGAGAGAGAGAGAGAGAGAGAGAGAGAGAGAGAGAGAGAACTTGCCAATGACATTTAGTATTTGCCACATTTTCTTCCAGAGACCAAGAAAACAGGAGACAGAGTTGGCCCAGAAATGAAAAAAGAATATAAAAACAAACAGAAAGAAATGTGGTAAGAGAAAGAAACCAATCACAAAGATCATGTTAAACAATTCCATTTAGATGAAGTGTACAGAGTAATCACACTAGAGAAACAGAAAGACGAGTGGTTACTTACTGTTGGGACAGAAAGGCAAGCACCCTACCTGATGTACTATCTCTTCAGCCCACTCTTCTCTAGTTTTAAACTCAATGTTCATAAGTCTTTTGTGGGGTGGGGCACTGGAGTTGGATCATACCCAGTAGTGTTCAAGGATTACGCCTGGCTCTGTGCTCAGGGATCAGTCCTGGTGGTGCTCAGGGAACTAAATGTGATGCTGGGAATCAAACGGGTTGGTTGTTTCCAAGTCAAATGCTTTTACTACTGTACTATTTCCCTGACTCCTTCAATCACTTAAAAAAAATTTTTTTTAGAGTAACAGCTCTATAGAGATATAACTATAGTTCATCCATTAACGGATACAGTATAGGCCAAGGATTTAGCTTAGTGGTAGGGCTCTTGCTTTGCATATGTAAGGTCCTATTTTCAATTCTCAAGAACAAAAATTTAAAATTTAATTAAAAATACACTACAATTTAGGACTGGTGATATAACTCCAATGGTAGAGTATATATATACCCTATAGACTGAGACCCTGAGTTCCACCCTTGGGAATATAATAATGCCCCCAGCACTCCTGGGTGTGGCCTTGGTGAGCCTTGAGCACCTACAGTATGATCTCAGGCACACATTGGGTGTGGTTCCCAAAAGAATAAAAATATAAGGTGTAGGGCTGGAGAGATAGCACAGCAGGTAGGGCGTTTGCCTTGCATGTGGCCTACCCAGGTTCGATTCCCAGCATCCCATACGGTCCCCTGAGCATCGCCAGGAGTAACTCCTGAGTGCAGAGCCAAGAGTAACCCTTGTGCATCGCTGGGTGTGACCCAAAAAGCAAAAAAAATAAAAATAAAAAAATAAAAGTGTACAATTAAACAACTGTTTGCTTATTCAGAGTTGTTTGCTTGTTTGGGGGCCACAAGCTCCGAGTTTCTTCTGGTTCTAGGCTCAGGAATTACTTCTGGCAGTGCTCAGGAGACCATATGGGATGCTGAGAATCAAACCTGGGTTAGCCATCTGCAAGGCAAACACCTTACCCACTGTACTATTTCTCCATTCCCAAGTTGTACAAACTTAGCCGCAATAAGCCAAAAAAGTGACACCCAAAAATTTACACTGTTGACTGTTTATCCCCATTTTTTCTGTCCCAAGGATAAGTAATCAGCCATTCTACTTCCTGTCTCTCAAGTGTGATTACTTTGTAAACATCATACAATTGAAATTGTTTAACATGATCTTTTGTGATTGACTTACATCTTACATCTCTTACATCTTACATTGACTTACATCTCTTACATTGACTTACATCTTACATTGACTTACATCTTACATCTCTTACATTTTAAAGTTTTATTCATATTCATCAATTTGTCTGAACCTTTCCTTCCATGTGGCAGTATTGTCAATAGATGTATGGTAACCAGGCAGTGTGGCTCCATCACCGGCTCTTCCTGTTGGAGCCCCTGAGTGCCTCTTCCTTCTTCCATTATGAACTACCCTAATAAGGAGGTCTTTAACTGGGTTCTCTATTTCCATCTTTTCCCCAGAACTTAGCAGCTCAAGTATAGCTGGCCCTTGGCCAAGTTTCTCTCCATAAACACCTGCAGACACTGCCAGTGCTGCCACCTTATGCCCATTTCTTGAAGTAGTGGACACTCACTTAGACACTGTCTTCTTCCCCAGAGCCCTGCTCTTTGCTGTTGTCGAGCAATCAGGTTCTGACTCATGACCAAGTGTGACCAGGAGAGGTCGAGGCTGTTCTGTGTGGGAACTATGCCTGGTAACTTCAAATAACCAAAAGTCAGAGAAAGAAGCAAATGTAAACAGACTAAGTTTTGGGCTAAGTTTAGGGCAGCATGGTTTTACAATCTCTATTTCTTGATTCTCTTGACTCTCTTTGGCTCCCATTACTCTTCCTCTCCTTGGTTCACTTTCTTTTCCCTGTTGTTCTTCCCAGAGTAGGGATCCTAAACATCTTTCCCTGTTCACCTCGACCTGAATTGTTTTCTTACCACATCTAGCAGCTCCACAATTGTTTTCTTAGACATTTGGGTATGCTGAGTTACATACACACATATATATGTAAATCATGTATATGTAAAATTTGGTATAAACATGTTGCTCTACTGAACATGCCAAAAAGGAAAAAGGTTTTCTGATCTCCAAAACCAAGATGATTTTCTTTACTAAATCAAGAAACACACAGCCAAGTTTTTGTTAGGAAGTATAAGTTGTCAGTCCCCAAGAAAAACCTTGGGGGGTGCACAAAGGGTTGAAGCTCATGTTTTGCATGCAGGAGCCCTGGATTGGCTTTCCAGCACCAAACAGTCCCCTGATCACTGCTGTGAGACAGCCCCACACCCACTGCCCCCAACACCAATATGGGAGCAGTGCCCAGAGCACTGCTGGGTATGGCCCAAAAACCAAAAGAAAAAAAAAACACAAAAAACATTTGATTGATCCAAATGCCTGGATTGGGAACCTTGTTTGACTTCATTACAGAGTATTGTACACTGCTCTGTACTTCTTTCTTATACTTCTTCCTTATATTGCGGATCACTCCCTCATTTCTGGGAAAGTCTTTCTCAGCTAGTCTCCAGGTACTTCACAATCTTACTGCCACTCTATCATATTAATTGAAGAAATGTTTGGATACTATAAATGATGACACTGTACTAGACATTAGGCAGACAGTGTTCCAACTTCTCACGGGATACATGGTGGATGGGGGAGGGCACAGATCTAGCATATGCTTAGCTGATTACCTCAGTAGGTCTTGATGGATCCAGCTCTTTCTGAGTAAAGTAGGCAAGAAAAATCTTGCTATCTTAGACAGCAAGGAAGAAAGGCAGATAATCTCATGTGGTTCCGACTGGCCGGGAGGCTTACAGAACCCTTTGCCTTCAACTTGCTTTGACCCCTGAATAGCTCACTAAGAACCATAGAGGAATTGCAAAAGCTGAGAATCAAGGCATTAATGGACTCGTGATATTATTGAATTCTTAACAGTAGTTTATGTGTATATTTGGTATTGCTTAGAAAATGTTCTTATAATCATTGTTAATTAGTAAAGTAAAGTAAAAGCTGGAGCGATAGCACAGCGGGTAGGGCGTTCGCCTTACACGCGGCCAACATGGCCGACCCGAGTTCGATTCCTCCGCCCCTCTCGGAGAACCCGGCAAGCTACCGAGAGTATTCGATATGCCAGACATAGTAACAACAAAGTCTCCAATGGAGACGTTACTGGGCCCGCTCGAGCAAATCGACGATCAACGGGAGGGCCTTTACTTTACTTGTTAATTAGTACTGTCTCTTATTGTTTAGCACCATAAATAATTTTACATTGTGGATTTGTTTGTGTGATCAGCCTTTAATCCCTGGGAACTTAGAACAAGGTGTTACATACCTTTCTTATTTTCTGCTCTTTTTGTCTTCCACAGGGCTGGGCATACCAATGGAAGCTTGTTAAACTTTTACTGTTAGTCAGCTTGTAGAGGAATGTATTATTTATTCTCTCTTGCTTGGGGGTCAAAGCAACCAACCAGATCTGAAGACACATTCAGAAGACCTGTCAACATAAACAGGTGTGTATTTACTCTGACTTTGCTATTACAATTTAGTAAACTTCATTTATCTAACACCTTTGGAGAATGTGAAAAACCTGAATTTGTTTTCTGAATAGTTGAAACTAATTCCTTTAATTAGTTTTAAATAAGATAGATTCTTGCCTCCTTGAAATGTATAGCATTATATATTTAACTTCTTTTTTGAGACATTATTAGCATCCAGAACTAGGTGGCAAAGTGATACTTCTTTGGAAAATATTAAAATATGCAAGGTTCTTTGCTTTAGTCAAAGGGATTAAAGGTGGGTATGTCTTTTAGTTCTTCTATGTCCCTCTGATAATTTTTTTGGATTGTTTCCTTTCTTTTGTTAAGCTATTAGATAATACTTCTTGCTACTTCCTAGGTGTCTGACTTTAGTGATCCTCTTCCTAATTTGTGTCCTAGGAAACCAGATAACCAAGTTTATTAGCATTGTCTGTAAAACAAGAGCAAATAGGTTTTAAACCTGAGCGTTTTTCCCAGAAGTGAATAGTTTTGGCTTTTCAAAGGCAGTTCAATGTTCCTTTTCACTTGCTCTAGTATATTCAATTCCCCTGCTGATGCCCCCAGATTGTTGGATAAATTACCTCCTATAGAAAAATGGAGATACTACCATAGTACTTTTCTGCTAACACAATTCATCTAGATATGATTTTTTTCCACCAAAGGTTCTCCTTTCTTTCAAAAATTTTCTTTTCAGTTCCTCCTGATTTCTGATTTCAAGCCATTATTCTTTTCAATATGGGCAAAAAAGAAAAACCTAAATAACTTAGCCCCTGGTAAGATTTAAAGATCTTTTGTCCCCCTTCCCTTTCCTTTCAGGGTTGTTGCTATGCCTGGGGTTCACACACACTCTTGGTTGTGAAGCTCGCCCATTTGGTCCTGGAGCTCACTTATGTGCCGTGGTACGGGTTGGGGGCTGCACACTTCTTTCGAGGTAGTTGCACAATGCTTAGAGGGGATGGATGGGGTGGGGTACCATACTCCTTTGGTTGTGGTGCTTGCTCAGGTCCCACACTTGATCTCACACATACCTAGCTGCAGTGCTATGGATACCTCACAGTGGGTGTACACATTGCAAATGCGGGCAGTATTGGGGATTAAACTTGAAGACTCAAAAACTTTGAAAGGCAGGGATTTTTTGCAAGCCATCCTCACCCCTACCTCCACACCCCCCACTCCTTAGAGATTTATAAATTACAGGGATTCATCCAAATATGCTATTGTTCTGTTTTGTTTTTCCTAATGGGAATAAGACCTGTGTTGGATTTTATCGATTGTTTGGATCTTATCCAGTAGTGCTTGGGGGCTACTACTGACTTGGTGCTTAGAGGTCACTCAAGTGGTGTTCAAGGGACAATATGGCACTGGGGATAGAACCCAGGGCTCCAGCATGTCAAACATGCACTCCAACCCTTTGCTGTAACTTTCCAGCACCCGAAGTTGGATTTTGTTTTGTTTTGTTTTGTTTTGGAGCCACCCTGATGATGCTCAGGAGTTACTCCTGGCTCTGCTCTCAGCAGTCACTTCTGATGGTGCTTGGGGGAACATTTGGGAGGCTAGGGATTGAACCTGGGTTGGCTGTGTACAAGGCAAGTACCCTACTTGCTGTACTATTATTCTGGTCCTCTGAGTTGGATTTTTGAGACCAAAGTACCAGAGTTGGAGAGATAACTAGCGGTCACTGAGTCAGGAGACATCCTGAGTACCTCTGTGTATGGCCCCAAATAGAAACAAATTGGACCCAAACTACCCATTTTATTTTATTAATATCATCATCATAATTATTGGTTATTTTATATCCATTATTTTATTATTATAGTTTTATTATTATTATTATTTTGCTTTTTGGGTCACACCCAGCAATGCTGAAGGGTTACTTCTGGCTCTGCACTCAGGAATCACTCCTGGCAGTTTTCAGGGGACCATATGGGATGCTGGGAATCGAACCCAGGTTGGCCATGTGCAAGGCAAACACCATACCAGCTGTGCTATCGCTCCAGCCTCTATTTTGGTTTTTGAGCCACACCGAGCAGTGCTCAAGGCTTACTCCTGGCTCTGCGCTCAGGGGACCATACGCAGTGTTGGGGATCAAACCTAAATTGGCTGTGTGCAAGGCAAATGCCCTATATAAATGGCTGTACTATCACTCCAGCCTTAAAATACTAATTTGAGGGGCTGGAGCGATAGCACAGCGGGTAGGGCGTTTGCCTTGCACACAGCCAACATGACCGACACAGGTTCGATTCCCAGCACCCCATATGATCCCCTGAGCACCGCCAGGAGCAATTCCTCAGTGCATGAGCCAGGAGTAACCCCTGAGCATCGCCGGGTGTGACCCCCCAAAAAATACTAATTTGAATTTTTTTTCATTTTTATTTAACTTTTTTGGGGGAGGATTCTGGGCCACACCTGTCAGTGATGAGAATTTACTCCTGGCTCTGTGCTCAGGGATCATTCCTGTCAGTGCTTGGGAACCATATTCAGTGCTGGAAATAGAACTGGGCTCAGCCTTATGCTAGACTAGCATTTTGACCTCTGTACTATCACGTCATCTCTGGTTGGGTTTTTTTTTTTAATTATTTTAATTGGGTTATAGCCAGTAGAGTGGGGTCTGGGGCCACTCCTGGTGATGCTCAGGGCATAGTGCAGGCCCAAGTTTGTGTTCTCAAGCCCCTCAATTCAATTCAATGCTGCTCTTCTGGGACCACCAGGGCTCCCCCAGCAGAGCTTGGGGTCCTGCGATGTGAGGGGTGAAACGCAGGACCTTGCACATGCTAGGAATATGTTCTAGGATTTGAGTTCTCTCTCCTCAGCCCAATTTGCTCTATTTTGGGGACATACCTGGTAGTGCTCTGTGCTCTGAGGTTGCTCCTGTTGGTGCAGGGGGACCATGAAATGCTAAGGATCAAACTCAAGCCTTCTATATACAAATCACACACTTAGCCCATTGTGCTGTCTTTTGGTGCACTCAATTTTTATTTTATTTTATTTTATTGTGAATTGATTGATGGGCTGGGGGCCATACGTGGTCTTCTTCAGAAGTTACTCTTGGCTCTATGCTCAGTGATCACACCTGGACTTGGGGGACCAAATGCAAAACCAGGAACCAAATCTGGGTCAGCCGCTTGCAGGGTAAGTCCCCTACCCGCTGTACTATGGTTCCAGCCCCTGTTGCACTTAATTTTAAATAGTAACTGTTATAGGCCAGTAAACATGGCCTCCTGTGGGCACCATCCTTGGCTCAGTGAAAATAACCCTCAAGCTTTAAGCAGGGAGTAGTTTCTATGCACTACCAAGTATGGTTAAAATAAATAAATGTTTTGTTTTGGTTTTTGGGCCACACCCAGTGGTGCTCAGAGGTTACTCCAGGCTCTGTCCTCAGGAATTACTCCTGGTGGGGTTGGAGGACCATATGTGGTACCAGGGATAGAACTTGTGTCTGTCACACGCAAGGCAAATTTCCTACTTGCTGTATTATCAGTTCAGCCCCTATATATATTTTTTTTTTTAATTTTTTTTTTTGTGTGTGGGGGAACACTCAGTGATGCTCAGGGGCTACTCCTGGCTCTGTACTCAGGAATCACTCCCAGTGGTGCTCAGGGAACCATATGAGGTGCTGGGGAATTGAACCTGGGTTGACTACATGCGAGTCAAGCATGCTACCCGCTGTACTATCACTTTGGCTCTAAAAAATAATAAAGTAAAATTGAGTGTCCATTATATGCCAGAAGTACTTATTTTCTTTCTTATACTTAGAATAGTGCAAAAAAATATCTAATAACTGTACTTTAGATTTGTGGAAAACAAGGTAATAGATATTACAAAGTTATTTAACCAGGGTCCTTGGAGCAATGTGTATGAACACCCTGAATCAAGTCTGAATTACTTATTTGCTTATTTAGTAAATAGAAAACAGAAATTTATTTCTCCAGCAGCAGTCTAGAAGCTACTAAACAGCAGGCAGATCTACTCAACCTGGCCACTCAAGGACTTGGGTTCCTTCCTTTGCTGCTTGCCCTGTCTTTGGAATTTTCACCTCAATGCATAACCAAAGCTGTTTTGGGTACATTTGGTTCAGCTTTCTCTGGAGGCCATAGGCCAGAAAGAACTGGACAAGGGATCCTTTGAGTGCCTATGTTGAGTGAAAGGACAAATGGGGTCTGGTGGCCCTGGATGAAGGAAGAAAATCAAGGACTGGGGATATCCAACTCCCCCCATCTGTCTACTTCCCTTCCTTCAATACCTAGACTAGAAAGCTGCTCTCCAAGTTTGTCTCCTTTCTATTTAGTGAAGTTGCCTTCCTTATAGTATTTGATTATTTTTGTTTTGTGGCACACCCTGCATTACTCAGTGACTACTCTGGGCAATGCTCAAGGAACTCCTTCCTAATACTCTTTATGAGAGTTCAGTGTCTATTCTCATCACTGTGGCCAATGAACCAATCATCACTTAACCAATGAACTACCAGTAAGAAAGGTGTGTCTGCATGGAATTAGAAAATTTATTAGAGATAATTTCTCCCTGGGTCTAGTTGTTTTAAAGGCCAAAATTGGATTTCATAAAAGTAGATCTTAATGGGAATGCCACTCAGTTCTAGGGACATGTTTTGAGGCCATGTGCACCTACCCCCACCCAACTCACACACTTTCTCATTCAGATCCTCACATGTACACACTCTCACACACATGCACACACATATTCACACACAAAAAGAACATACCTAAAGTCACTTGATAAAAGCCAAATGGACAAATATTGTCCCATCAGGAATATGAATGCCCATCCAGAATGCAAAGGTAAATACTAGGTTGATATAAGGTAGTGTTAAGACTGGTGAGAACAAGTATAAGAAATCTGATGCTGGCTGGGGATGAGTCTCAAGTTAACAGAGGTTTGATTTGATCATCCCCAGCACCTCTTGGTTCCCCCTGCCCTACTACTACAAGTAGAAAGGTCAATCAGACTAAAGGAATAGGATCTTCTGTGAGATGACTTGGATCATAGGAGTCTTTCACAAGTTCTGCCATTTAGTTCTTTTTTTCATTTTTAGTTGAATCACAGTGAGACACAGTTATAAAGTTGTTCATGATTGGGTTTCAGTCATATAATGTTCCAGTATCTGTGCCTTCACCAATGTCCATTTCCTACCACCAATGTCCCTAGTTTCCCTCCCACCATACCCACTGCCTCTAAGGCAGGCATTTTCTTTCTTCTTTTTTCTTCTCTCTCTCTGTCTCTCTGTCTCTCTGTCTCTCTGTCTCTCTCTCTCTCTATTTCTCCTTATGGTTTGCAATACAGAGACTGAAAGGTTATCATGTCCATCCCTTTATTTACCTTCAACACTCAGTTCTTTCCAGAATGATCATTTCTATTATTGTCATATTGGTCCCTTCTCTGTCCTAACTGCCCTTTGCCCCCCCCCGCCCCTCCACTTTTGTGGCTAGCTTCTAACCACTGACCAGTCCTCCTGTTCCCTGTGCCATTTAGTTCTTATTAATGTGTAGTTACTCAGAGCCTGCGCACATGCATGTGTGCATGCGCGTACACACATACACAAACACACACACACACACACATACACACACACACACACACACCCCTGTACCATCACTCAGTGTTCAAATATTCACACAGACTACCAAGATCACTCTTATGTCTGTGTGTAATCCATGCAAACCGTGACAAAGGAAGCCTGACAGTGCATACCTGGGTGCTAGGCATCAAACCCAGGGCCTCACACATACAGGGCACAGAGAGTTAATATTTATGGTAGTTAATACTTTTAATCTCTTTTTGCAGGCACACCTGGTGAGTCTTAGAAGTTACTTCTGGCTCTGCACTCAGGAATTACTTATGGTGGTGCTTGGAGGACCATATGGGATGGGATGCCCAGGACTGAGCCCAGGTCAGCCACATGCAAGGCAAGCTCCATATCTGCCATACTATCTCTCTGGTTCCTCTTTTCAAGTTTTTAATTATTGAACATTTTTTTCTTTTTTCTTTTAACTGTGACAAACACCAATTCTGGTAGCTTCACTTGATTCCTATTCCTCTTTCCATTTTCTGCATCTGCTTTAGATTAATTTTATGCTAAAAATTAGATAGATAGATAGATAGATAGATAGATAGATAGATAGATTAGATACATTGAATTAGAGTTTCTACCCAATTTGCTTCTACACAGTTAGCTATACTATTCCATGATTCTCGCCAATTTCATGCTCGGGTGGTTTTTTTGTCTTGTGTTTTGTTTTTAGGGTTTTTGCAGTGCTCAGGATAAAACCAGGGGCTCTCATATGGAAGCACGTGCCCTCCCACTGGGCCTGCCTCCCTGTCCTTCTGAGTGGGATTTCTTCTGAAGGACTTCCCCCCTTATAATTTTCATATTTTCAGTTTTGTCTGTTTCTTGACCTTTTGTGCACCTCTTACCACAGTAACTAGAAACTGTGAAATACCTCATCTTTCTTTTGCTGAATAGGGTTGAGATCCTTGGGGTCATCTTTCTTCAGGCCCTCCTCCCCATCAATGTTTAACTAAAAGCTAACAAAGGGCAACTGAATCACCATTTAAACCTTTGCTTTGGATCTTTGTATGGAGAGGAGGGGAATGTGGGGCTGTGGGCCATGAGCTATGGCACTGCACTAATGGATCTTGTCTTTTCCTATTTGTGTCCAATTCCTTCAGTTCCCATCTCTGCAAGCAGCAGTGACTAAAGGTGGGGTTAATCTAGTATGTCTTGTTCCAATAAAGACTTCTTTCCAAAGTGTTATAGATCCTTTGATACCTTTTCTCAGTCTGCAAGTCTCTAATAAGACTCTCCCCAATATCTCATCTCTTACTTCTTTGACTTGAAGCAGCCTCTATTCCTCTAACCGGGGGTTAACAAACGATTTCTGTAAAGAGCAGATAATAAACATTTTAGGTTTCGCAGCAGTAAGAGAACTCTATTCCAATAACTCAATTTGACTGTGGTATAAAATCAACCATAGATAGCTGGGGAGATGGCTCAAAGGGCTGGGATGTGTGCCTGGCATGCACAGGGCCCCAAGTTCCATACTCAGCACTGCTTCCTATAGCGGCTCCCTGAGTAACACTGACTGAAGAAGCCCAAAAGACAAAATCTCAAAGAGAAAAGAAAAACAAGGCCATAACTTTAATGCAGGAGTTAAGGGTTAGGGAACTTTACTTGCTTACAGCAGACCCAGGTTCAATTCCTATCACCATAGTCCCCTGAGCACTGCCTGGAGTTATCCCTGAGCACCACTGGGTGTGGCTCAAATCCTCCCAGACAAAGCAACACTAAACAAAAAGCAGCTAGAGACAATAGAAAAATGGTAGAACTAGACTATAAGAACAATTACAGGCAATATTCTCCAAACCTTTCTTTACAGAGCTAGAGAGAGAGAGCTCAAAGAGCTTTGCATGCTCTGTAACCCCTTTGATCTGGGAGTAGACCTCCAACATCACCAAGGCACTGCCCCTAAATTAAAAAAGGCCTTTTTATTTACAGGAAAAGGCAATGGGCTAGATTTGGCCTATGATCTTCAGTTTTTTGAGCCCCCTGCTTAATAATTTATTCTCCAACTTAATTGTTCTTAATTCTATTATGAAATTTATACTTTAAGTTGACCTCCACCAGAGGAAAACTTTGAAATTCTTCAGGACAAATATTTTGTCTTTATGTCACTCTGAATCAAGCATAATGAAGCTCCTAGTAATTATCAGTACTCAATAAGCATTTCTGGAAGAACGGTGGATGAAGTGGGACCCTAATTAAGCAGGAGACAGGACCCTGTGAGCCCTCTCTGGATATGCCTCCTTGAATATGGCCTTCCTTTAATATCAGAAACAGATGCTTGTAAAATGTCTGCTTCACTACAATACAACATGTAGGGCGCTTGCAGGAGGCCAACCCAGGTTTGATCCCTGGCAACCCATACAATCCTCTGAACACCACCAGGAGTGACTGCTAAGTGCAGAGCCAGGACTAACCCCTTCACACCACTGGCACAGCAGGTAGGGCATTTGTCTTGCCTACGGCCAAACCAGGTTGGATTCCCAGCACCCCACATCCCATATGGTTCCCTGAGCACTGCCAGGGGTAATTCCTGAGTGCAGAACCAGGAGTAACCTCTGTGCATTTCCAGATATGACCCAAAAAGCAAATATATATATATTATTTTGCTTCATCAAAAAAATTAAAATAAGCATCAAAGAAGCTGGAGCTAGTACAGTCAGTAGAGCATTCACTTTACTATGGCCAATCCAGATTTAATCTCCTGTACAACAGGTTCAGTCCCCTTGAACCCTTCCAGAAGTGATCCCTGAGCACAGAACCAGGAGTAACCTCTGAGCAGAACTGGGTGTGACACAAAAACCAGATAAATAAATAATATAAATATCTGTAACAAACATATTAAAGAATTATTAACCCAAGTGTGATTTGCTTTCAATGTTTAGTATCCCTAAAACATAATGGTGTCTTTCCGTAAATCATTCTTCACACAGGATTAAGATATTTATGTGCTGGAGAGATTGTATAGCAAGCTGGGTGCTTACCATCCATGCAGTTGATCTGGGTTTGATCCCCAGCATTCTGAGCACTTCCAGGAGTAATCCATAAGTAGAGACAGGAGTAATGCCTGAGTATCACTGGGTGTGACTCCAAAACAAAAAAAAACAAAGATGTGTATGTGCTTCCATTATAGAAATATCACACAAAGTAATAGTTGTCAGTCTGTGAATTTATGATAGCAAGGGCTTTGCTTATCATTGCTGCTTTGCCAGCATTTGCAACTGATGCTTATTGAGTGATAAGTGAAGAATAGTGATCAATTTGTGGAATGACTATAGATGAACTCCCCATGATACCATTTAAGACTTGAAGGTACTCCTTCTTACTTAATATCACAGCTTTGGGGATTCTTTGCTTTGTTGTGTTACCATTATTTTTATCAAATAAAAAAATAGAAACCTCTAATGATCCCTCTTGACCAGAATGTAAGTAAGTAGTTCTACTCAGAAAGACAGAGAGTAGCATCTTCTAGTCCAAATGCTGTTTCAGTTCAGCAGGAGGAGAACTCAGGAAATACACTTTCCATAATCAATCCCTATTTGTGCTGAACTAGCAGATTCAAAGACAGTTTGTCCAGATTCTGCAGGTAAAAGGACTCCCTTGGGAGAGAATGTCATTCAAAATACATAGAAAGTCCAAGTGACAACAGAGAATTTAGATGATTCATCATACATGGAATAGAAAATCCCAGAGTAAAATACCTTAAGACTGTTAAGTTATTTATAGTAAGAATCAAAAATGGTCATGGGTGAAAATGCCATTACTACGGTGTCAGCAAGTCAACAGATACTTCAAACTCTTCGAATGTTTTTTTTCTATTACTGTGACAATTTATAAAAAATCTGCTAAAGTTATTCTTAAGGGGAAAAGGCCTGAAGTAGAATGTACCAAACACGACATATTCCTCTTATTTCAATCAAAGCGACTTAAACAAATTATATAATTTATTAAAAGTAGCAAGGGAGGGACCTGAGCAGGTAGGGTGCTTGCCTTGCATGTAGCTGACCTAGGTTGAACTCCTAAACCTGCTAGGAATAATCCCTGAACACAGAGCTAGGAGTAAACTATGAGCACAGCCATGCATGGCCCAAAACAAAACAAAACAAACAAACAAAAGCAGGGAGTTCAAACTAGGAAGAGTATTGGTTGATTTAGGATCGACTGAGTTAAATTAGCAAAATTTCTCCTGTGACTTATATAGTTCATATTGCAGTGGTTACTACTGATTCACACTAAAGTATCCATATTAGTTCTATGGACAAAAGAATGAGGTTGTAGAGGAGAGAGAGAGAGAGTAACATAGATTATGTGACTTAAACAACAACAATTTTTTTTTTCACAATTCTGCAACCCAAAAATCAAAATCAAGGTGTTGACATGGTTGGTTTTAATGAGAGCTCTCTTCCTAGCTTGCAGGAAAACAGTAGGTAGTGCTTACATATTCTTTCCTGGGTGTGTTTGCTTGGGGAGGGAGTAATTGAAAGAGAGACAGATAGCCAGAGAGATAGAGTCAGAGAGAGCTGGGGAGAGAACTCAAAGGACTGGAATACATACTTTGCATGCAGAAGTCCCAGGATTAACCCCTGGTACCAGCAACCCAGAGTACCAAGCCATAATGAAGCAGAAAGAAAGCACATTTCTGATATGGTATACACACACATGCATATATTTATACTTAAATATATAACATACTCATATATACTTATATACAACACACTCATATGTGTATATATATGTATACATACTCATATATAACATACTCTTACAACTCAACATCAACCAAAAACCCACAATTTTTCAAATGAACAAAATACTTGAATATGTAAATAATAAAAAAGCATAAGAAAGATGCTCAACATACTGGCCATTAGAGAAATGCAAATCAAAACCACAGTGAGATTCACTTCACATCCACCATCATGACTATTATAAGAAGTACAGATATAAAAAATATATATGTATAAAAAAAGAAGGACAGGTAATACTAAATGTTGGCAAGGAGGTAGAGAAATTGAAATTCTATGTTGCTGCTGGGAATATAAAAGGGTGCACCATTTTTGGAAGAAATTTGATGGCTCCTCAGAAAGTTAAAATAGAGTAACTCTGTGACCTAGAAGTGATTCTCCTGTTAGGTATAAACGCAAGAGAAATGAAAATATATATTCACCAAAAAATGTGTACATGAAAAGATGTACATGAATGTTTAAAGTTGCATTATTCAGAACAGCCAAAAAGTGAAATAATCTAAATGTTCATGAACTGATGAATAGATAAATGAGGTGGTATGTCCAAATGGCAGAATTATTGTTCAGAGAAATAAAGAAACAAGTGCGGATACATGCTACAATATAGATAAACTTAAAAACATAAGCAAATGAAAGAATCTCGGCACATATATAGCAACAACAATACACATATACACACACTCCAGTGTGTGATTGAATTATATGAAAAGTCCAGAGCAGGTAAATTCTCTGATACAAGATTGATGAGTGTGTGGGGGTTTCTAGAGAAGGGGTAATAATAAGAGGTTTCTTCAGGAGCTGAAGAAAATTTTCTAAAATTGATTGTGCTGATTATTATATACCTTGTTAGAATGTAATTAAGTCACACATTTAAGTGAATTTTCTGGCACTTTAATTATATGAAGGGTTTTTGGGGGGTGGAGGAAATGGTGGGATCACATCTGGTAGGTGCTCAGGGGCCTGGTGGTGCTCAAAGAATTATAAATGGTGCCAGGAGTTGAACCAAGATGAAACAGAGTCACTCGCTATGCAAGTGCCTTCACTTTTGTACTGTCTGGACCATTGATTTTTTTTTTAATTATGTAGTGCCAACTCAAGGAACAGGAAAATAAAACTCTTGGGGCTGGAGTGATTGTACAGCCGGTAGGGCATCTGCCTTGCCTTGAATGTAGCCAACTCAGGTTTGGTTTGATGCGTGACAATATATATGGTCCTTTGATCCCAACAAGGAGTGATTCCTGAAGGCAGAGCCAAGAGTAAGCCCTGAACACTTCCAAAAGACCAAAAACAAGTAAACAAACAAACAAAACTCTAGTAAATGCTTATTCAACATTTCCATTTGGGATTTGGCATGTCTGATTTTAATGCCTGTGTGTTCTTAACCACTCTACTGGACTGCCCCCTAAGAATTATTTCCTTAGGTGAGATTCCCAGAAGTAGAATTAATTGCTGAGACAGAGGATGTAAACAACTTACTGGAAGGGCTGAAGGAGTCCATGAAGTCATCTGGGCTTGCCAGGTACATGGACCCTTTCTAGGCAAAGTGATCCAAACTGTTCTTTCCTGCTCAAGTGCTATGACTCATACAACTTGTTTTGAATGAAACAAACCCTGCTATCAAGGCTGATTAACCAGCAGCTAAGATAGAGCCAAAGGAAACTACATACAGGTAGCCAGCTGCCACCAAGGCAGTAGCAGTAACTGAGAGTTCAAAAGCAGTTTTTAATATGTAAAGGCAAATCAACCCAATCAAGTTTTCTCTTTAGAGACATATAGATGCCAGATAAACAAAAAGTCAGCAAGTGGGGCTGGAGTGATAGAGTACAGAGGGTAGGGCGTTTGCCTTGCACACCACCAACCTGGGTTCGATTCCCAGCATCCCGTATGGTCCCCTGAGCACCTCTAGGAGTAATTTCTGAGTGCATGAGCCAGGAGTAACCCCTGTGCATCGCCAGGTGTGACCCAAAAAGCAAAAAAAAAGTCAGCAAGTAACTCAAGCCCAAGTTGCTTAACTCTTTTACCAACAGTGCAACAAGTAAAAAAAAAAAAAAGCGCAACAAGTACAGAAAATTAATTATTCATAGATGAACTTTCAATTATCATCCAATGGGCTGGAGCAATAGCACAGCGGGTAGGGCGTTTACCTTGCATGCGGCCGACCGGGGTTTGATTCCCAGCATCTCATATAGTCCCCCGAGCACCTCCAGGAGTAATTCCTGAGTACAGAGCCAGGAGTAACCCCTGAGCATCGCCAGGTATGACCCAAAAAGCAAAAAAAAAAAAAAAAAAAATCATCCAAAAAGTGGGCTGGAGCGATAGCACAGCGGGTAGGGCGTTCGCCTTACAAGCGGCCAACATGGCCGACCCGAGTTCGATTCCTCCGCCCCTCTCGGAGAGCCTGGCAAGCTACCGAGAGTATTCGATATGCCAGACACAGTAACAACAAAGTCTCCAATGGAGACGTTACTGGGCCCGCTCGAGCAAATCGACGATCAACGGGAGGGCCTTTGCCTTTGCCTTTGCCATCCAAAAAGTGAACCCAAATACCACTTGGAAACAAATCTTCTCCCACTTCCCCCACTAGGAACCTGTGTATAACACATTGAGGTTAAGTCAGTTATACTAATCTAATATTTAGAAAACATTCTCTAAGGATAAAGAAAGGTATTTACAGAGGGAAACCCGGTCATTCTATTAAGTCAAATCACTGTGCTAATAAAAACTTCATGGGAGGAGCGGGTAGGACACTTGCCTTGCACGTCCTGGCCAACCTGGGTTCTATTCCCATATCCCATATGGTTCCACGAGTCCACCAAAATAAATTCTAAGTGCAGAGTCAGGACTAATTCATGGCACTGTCGGGTATCGCTGAAAAACAAAAACAAACAAACAAACAAAAAAAACCAAAACTTCAAGGGAATTAGCCACACATGGTCAAGCTCAGGAGCTATTCCAGATTCAGTAAATTGGAGACTAACTTGGTGGTGTTCTCGGATCATATAGTATCTAGAATTCAACCTGGGTCTCCTGCAAGCAAAGTTTACTTGCCACATTAGGGATAGAAGCCAGGACCTCACAGATGCAAAGAATGTACTTTTGGGAACCCTGATATCACTGGTTGTGACCCAAAAACTGAAGGAAAAAACAAACATGCACTTTAGATTTTGCACATTTCCCCAGCTTTAAATAAAGCTCAAAGATGGAGAAAATGAATAGCGGTTAGAAGAATATCTAATCCAACAAGGCAGCTAAAACCTTCCAAATCTTCACCTCTCCCCAAATCTTAATACTCCTTCCTACCTTACAGTCAGTTACTGAATTAGCCTGTTGCATCCCTAGGAGAATAAAGGCAATCTTTCTGCAGTGCTGGGGATCAAAGCCAGAGCCTCACACAGGCAAGGCATGCATTCTACTGCTGGTCTAAGTCAGCTGGCCAATAGAGATAATGTGATAAGAATGCTCTTATCCTCTCACCACCAAATCCACCAGCCTAACTGCATCAGCATCTGTATTTTCTGTTTTCACTGACATGATAAAGGGATAACAATCCCTGTTTCTGACAATGGTAGAAGGAAGTGGATACTCTGGGGGAGAAGGAAATGAAGGCTGTGCTAAAGACAAAACTTTATCATTAATAGTATTATAAACTACTGTGTCTAAAATTAAATTTAAAAAATTATTAACAGAACTGTATTTTCACAACTCTTTAAAAAAAAAAAACTTATGGAGGTGGGGAGGTCACACCCAGTGATGCGTAGGGATTACTCCTGGACTATTACTCCAGCCCAGCTAGCTACTCTTGACACAGTGTTCTTAGTGGTTTCTGGAACAAGTTGTACCAAGAATCGAAGCCTGGCCTCCCACATGTGAAGCTATCTCAGCAACCTCAAATCAAAAAAGTCTGCAAGGAAAAACAAAATAACCATAAACAAAATGAAAAGACATTTTCAACCTATACTACAAAGATTTAATATGCCTGATATATTTTTTAGAAAACTCCTATAAATCAATAAGAAAAAGACCACCAGCCCATTGGAAGAATTAAAAAGTAGGAAAAGAAAATTCAAAGAAAAAGAGACAGGGGCTGGGAAAGTAGTTCAAGTGGCAGAGGACATGCTGGCATGTGCGAGAGACCCTGAGTTGGACCCCCAGCACTCTGGTGGCTCCCGAGCACTGCTGGGTATAGCTGCCACCAGTCTGATCCCCACACTTCAAACAGGTATGGCTGTGAAGAGCCCTTGCATCCCAACCCCAGCACTAGCATGAACTCATAAGAAACAGGGGCCAAAGAGATAGTATAGAGGGTAAGTTACTTGCTAGGAGTTATACCTGAGAATAAACAGGTGGAGCCCCAAAATAAACAAAAAAAAGTAGAAGAGAGAGAGAAAAAGTGGTCAAGGATAGGGCTACTTGGAAAAGTGTGTATCATATGCATGAGATGGGGGAGAGGAAATACAAATAGCTTTTCATTTCTTGAGAATGCGTAGTCACGTTATAAACCCAGGCTATCTCAACATATTATAAGGTGGGGGGGGACAGGAGGTTGTTTGTTTTGGTTTGGAGACATACCTGGCTCGGGGGTTATTCCTGGCTCTGCACTAAGAAATGACTCCTGATAGTGTTCAGCAGACAATATGGGATGCTGGAGAGCAAACCTGGGTCAGCTCTGTGCAAGGCAAGCTTCCTACCCACTGTACTACTGCTCCAGTCTCAATGTGTGTGTTTTCTGTGTGTGTGTGTGTGTGTGTGTGTGTGTGTGTGTTGCTAGGAATTGAAACCAGAAATTCATACAAGCAAGGCATGTGCTTTATCACTGAATCATATCTCCTACTCTAAAAGAAAAAATATTAACACATCAAGAGACTACTTTTCATTTATTCGATTGGCAGATAACCTATATGGAAAAATAGGCATTCTCATTTTTACTGGAGGGAGAAATATTGGTACAAATTATAGGACCTAAGACTGAGTGTGTGTTTTCCCTGAAGGAGGCCTAGGTTTGATCCCCAGCATCACATTGTCTCCTAAGTACTGACAGATGCACCCCATAAGCTCAAAGCTGGGAGTAATCCCAGAACATCACCAGGAGTGTGCTCAAAACAAAAACAACAAAAAAGTATTTTTAATATATAGAAGCATTTTGGTACTGCTGTATCTATCAAATTCACAAATACAGTTAACTTTTCATTTTCTTTTTTTTTCTTTTTTTTTTTTTTTGGCTTTTGCGTCACACCTGGCATTATTAAGCAGTTAGAAATTACTCCTGGCAGTGCTGGGAGACCATATAGGATGCTGGGGATCGAACCCGGGTTGGCTGCATGCAAGGCAAACCCCCTACCAACTATACTATAACTCTGGCCCCACACTTAACTTCCCCCGCCCCACACTTAACTTTTGACTCAGCAATTCTTCTGAGTAATTTTATCCCATAGATAATTGCCACACATGTGAAAGAACCTAGGTACAAAATTATTCTCTGATTTTGTTTGTGGGCTGGAGCGATAGCACAGCAGTAGGGCGTTTGCCTTGCGTGCAGCCAGCCTGGCCAACCCGGGTTCAATTTCTCCGCCCCTCTCGGAGACCCCGGCAAGCTATCAAGAGTCTCTTGCCTGCAGGCAGTCTGGCAAGCTACCCATGATGCCAAACACAGTAACAAGTCTCACGATGGAGACATTACTGGGCCCACTCGAGCAAATCGATGAACAACAGGAGGACCGTGCCTGTGATTTTGTTTGTAATAGCAAAAGATTAGAAGCAAGCTCAATATTCATTAATAGAGATAACTTAAGAACTAAATAAATAAGTTACAGTATAATAGTATACTGCAACCATAAACAAAGGTGAAACTTTCTTGCATATCTATATAAAAAATCTATGATATATTCATAAGTAAAAAAACTAAGGAGTAGAAATTATGTACAGTGAGCTAACATTTGTGTATTTATTTAAAAGGAGAAAAAGTGTTAAGCAGGGAAGATGGCTCAGAGGGCTGAAGTGTTTGCCTAGTAGATAAGAGTCCTAAGTCTGACACCCCCAGCACCACCAGAGTATTGGGAGCACTGCCAGAAAAGACTCCCTAACACTGAACTGGGAGTTGCCCCTGAGCACCACCAGGTGTGTCCCAAAAATTAAAATAAAAAAGGAAAAGTGAAATATTATATTATCATATTATATGAAAGTGAAAAGTATAAACATATTTATAATGCCATAGAGATAGCTGCGACCCTGGTTCAAATCCTTGGCACCACAAATGAACCTGGGGCCACTCCTGAACACAGAGCCAGGAATAGCCCCTGTACCACTAAGTGTGATCACATCCCATATATGTGTGTAAATATATATATGTATATTTAATATTTTACACATACCTTTGGGCTATGTGAATAATGCTACTATGAACAATGGTATACGGCTATCCATTCTAGTCACTGCCTTCAATATTTTAGATATAATATACCTAAAAGGGAGATTACTATAGCTATAGAAAGATGTTTTAGTTCTGGGAGTCAGTTTTTTTTGGCCACACCCAGCAGTGCTCAGGGTTCATGTGGCTCTGTTCTCAGGTGTCACTTCTAGCTGGGCTGTGAGGGGACCATATGTGATCCGGAGGATCGAACCTCATTTGGCTATGTGCAAGGCAAGCGCCTTGCCCACTCTGGCCCAAAGCAAAGCTTCTTAAACTTTTTCCACTAGTGATTCCTTATTGCCCTAGATATTTTTACATGATCTATGTAGGTATAGAAAATTGATATGCCAGTCAAACATTTACTAGTTAAGGAAATTTACTTAAATGTTCCCTATAGTCAGTTATATGATTCCATCTGTGTTATACCCCACTCTTTTTTTGTTCTTTTTGGACCACATCCAGCAGTGCTCAGTCTTATTCCTGACTCTGTGCTCAGAAATCACTCCTGGGGGATCATCTTGGGTTCCAGGAAAAGAACCCCAGTTGGCTGTGTGCAAGGCAAGCATCCGACCCACTGTACATTCTCTCCGGTCTCTACACTCCACAGTTTAAGGAGGATTTTGAGAACTATCTAGTCAAGTCCTTTGTCCATTTTAATGTTATTTGGGTAACCCTCAGGCTAGATTTGGTATTGGTGTGATCCCCAGTACCTCAAAGAAAATAAAAAGGGCAGATAGCAAAGATCGCTCACTGACCCACAGTGCATGCAGGATCCTAGGGTTCAGGGTTTGATCCCTAGTACTTCATGGTTCCCTGAGCACTGATGGGAGTGACTCCTGAGCACAGAGTCATGAGTATCACATTACTTCCTAGGTGTGGCCCCCAAACCTGGTTTTTTTTGTGTGTGAGGGGGATCACACCCAATAGTGCTCATACACTGCTGGCTATGTTATAGCTAGAAATTGCTTGCAGTACCAGGGATCACAGAAAGCAGAGCTACCATGTGGGACAGTAGGAGTTTGAACTCTTTATCATATGCTTATAAGGCAGGTGATCTAAGCCAGGGAAATATTCCTCAGTAAAAATCATTCTATTTATGGGAAGGGGGGATTTCAAACACTGCCCAGGAGCTCTATGGGACCCTATTGGCAAATCTCTATTGGACCTATTGACCCAACCCCCTGTTGACCAATGGGGCTTGTAGTTGTGTAAGGGCCTGAAGGTGAGAGTGCTGTTCGAGACCTGTGGTTCCAGGGATCACCCAAGTCACACTGGTGGTGCTCAGAGTTCTCTAAGGCTGTACCCCAAGGATGCTTGGGTAGCAGGAGGTACTGGGCCCAAATCACCATGTTTAGCTCTTCAGACTGACTATATATATCAAAACATTGATAATATTAAGTCTGGAAAGAAAGTGGAGAGATGAGAACTCTCACATGTTGCTGGAGAAATGAAAATTACTATCACATTTTAGAAAATAATAGGGCAGTGTCTTATTTTTTCTCCCTTTATGTAAAGTTTTTTGGGGGTGGGGAGGGGTTGGGCCACACCTGGTGGTGCTCAGGTCTTACTTCTGGCTCTGTGCTCAGGGATTACTCCTGGAGGTGTTTTTTTTTTTTTTTTTTTTTTTTTTTTGCTTTTTGGGTCACACCCGACGATGCTCAGGGGTTGATCCTAGCTCATGTACCCAGGAATCACCCCTGGCGGTGCTCGGGGGACCATATGGGATGCTGGGAATTGAACCTATGTCGACCATGTTGGCTGCGTGCAAGGCAAACGCCCTACCTGCTGTGCTATCGCTCCAGCCCCCTGGAGGTGTTTATGGGGAACATATCAGGTGCTGGGGATAAAACCTCGTTTGGCCATGTGTAAGGCAAGCGTCCTGCCTGTTGTACTATCCCTCTAGCTTCTGTGGCAGTAACTTTTTAGATTAAGTTTTGTTATAAACCACTCCCAGTGGTGCTGAGGGGCTATTCTCAGCTTGGTTCTTGGAGACTGCTCCCAACAGTCTTGTCGGGGGAGGGCATGTGGTATCAAGGATGGAATCTGGACCTCCTGCCTGAAAAGCATGTGCTGAGTCCTTAGAGCTACCTCCCTGAGCCAAATGTGGAATTATCTTTAAGTCTTTTTTTTTTCTTTTTTAGGTCACATTCAGCGATGCACAGGGGTTACTCCTGGCTCTGCGCTCAGGAATTACCCCTGGCAGTGCTCAGGGGACCATATGGGATTCTGGGATTTGAACCCGGGTCGGCCGCGTGCAAGGCAAACGCCCTACCCGCTGTGCTATTGCTCCGGCCTCTATCTTTAAGTCTTCTAAAGATAGCCTTTTAATGAGGCATACAGATTATTTTCTGTGGAAATAAAAATACCAGTATGTAAGTATATATATGCAAAGCTATTTGTTGTGGCATCATTTGTAGTAGAAAAAGGCAAAACTGGAAAATATTCAAGTAGCAACTCTCTTTATATCTTTCTTCCCCTGGGTCACAGACTTTCCCGTCTCTTTTCTCCTCTATCACTCCTCTTGAACTTGCAGATAAATGAAAAAGTCTACAAATTTGAATCTCTCTAGTCTTACAAATTTTAGAGCTCACACTGTTTTAATCTAGAGTTTCTATTTTGTTACAAATCTGCAATGTTGCTTCTTAAGTCACTTTTTATATCTTTGCCAGGTTTCTCAAGTTTGGCTTTTATCTCTGCAGTACACAGAAATGTTTGATAGTTTGCATCCAATGATCATAGCATACAAAATCCTTATTTTTTGGAAGGGAAGGGGGCATACCCAGTATGCTCACTCCAGGCTTGCTCCTGGCTATGACCTCAGGGATCACTACCGGCAGACTTAGGAACCATATTGGGATGCAGGGAATTGAACCCAGGTCAGCTGCATGTAAGGCAAGCATCCTTCCAACTGTATTATCTCTCCAGCCTAAAGACCTTATGTGTTCTTCTATTATCTTTTTTTTTTAACTTTTCCTTACTCTTGATGCTTTCTTTCATGTGCTAAGGTTGTCTTTGTGTTAATACTGCATTTAATTTTTTTCCACAGGGGCTCAGGGAATAACTCAGAGCAAAGCACCTGCCTTGCAAGCATGAGGCCACAGTTTCATCCCTAGAGCTGCTCCACATATCCCAAGTGTAATCCCAGCAGCACTGCTATTTGGGATCCCAGCACTGCAGCAAAGTGTGAGATGTCCAGGATACCACAATCAAGCATATGGAAGCACTGTACCTAAACTGTGTGATGTTTGGATGTAGTACCCCTAAATAGGTGTGACCACTTCAAATAAGCGTGAAACCCCCAGCAAGCACTACAACAAAAATGTGCATGAAAAGTGCAATTAAAGAGTATGACTCCCAGGGGGCCAGGGTAATAGTATAGCAGGGGAGTCATTTGCATTTCACATAGCTGACCTAGGTTCAAACCCCAGCACTACATATGGTCCCCTGAGCCCCACCAAGAGTGATTTCTATGTACAAAGCCAGAAGTAAGCCCTGAGAACAGATGGTTGTGGCCCCCCAAAATAAGAGAGTATGACTCCCAGTGAGCATGTGTGTCAGTATTATAACCAACTGTGTGAGCAATGCAATCAAGTATGCATGACTTCAGTGATTCCAACAACAAGGAAAGAAAAGGAAACAAATGGTTGGGGATAGGAAGAAAAATGGGGACATTGGTACAGTGAAGAGCACACTGGTGATGTTGAAACACTAAATGCCTTGAAACGACTGCATAATGAACAGCTTTGTAAATCATTAAAAATAAATATTCAAACAAGTAAATTATATTTTAATACTTTTTTTTAAAAAGAAAAAAAACTTTTTGGGAGGCCACAGTTGTCATTGCTCTCGAGCTACTCCCAATTTGTGCTCAGGGGACAGTGCCATGATGAGGACTAAAACTGGGGTTCCTGCATGCAAAGCATATGTTCAGTCCTTAGAGCATCTCTTCTGTCCAAATTTAAAAATATATCACTTAATCACTTATCACTTAACTTCCCGTTAGTTGTCGATTTGCTCGAGCGGGCGCCAGTAACATCTCCATTTGTCCCTGTTGCGTGCTAGTGTAGCCCAATGGCATCTGTTCACTCTGGGAACATGAAGAGCCTCAAACCGATCGTTCATGATCTTGACGAAGAAGTCTGACCATCTGGTAGGTGGGCGGCCACGCGGTCTTTTGACATCCCGTGGAATCCAGTGGGTAACAGCTCTAGTCCAGCGGTCGTCTTTAAATCTCATTACGTGACCAGCCCATCTGATTTTCGACACCTTGGCAAATGAGACAGCGTCCCTGATTCTTGATCGTCGACGGATGTCAGAACTCCGGATTCTTTCTCTCATTTGAGTGAAACGTGATATTCCAAGCATAGCTCTTTCTATTCTTCTTTGGGAGACCTGAATAGCGTTCTCATCTTGTTTGCTTAGGGCCCAGGTCTCTGAGGCATATGTTATGCATATGTTAATGAGAAGGATGCCATTAGATATTAGGGCAAATTTAATGCAAATCTTGAGGTTTTGCTAAATCACTTATCAGTGGTTTTCAAATCTTTTTTACATTTGTGGACTGGAACGATTAAAATCACTAAGAGTTAGAGAGATACTACAATGGGTAGGGAGCTTGTCTTGCATATAGCCAACCCTGGTTCAATGTCCTGCACAGCATACAGTCCCTCAAGTCCTTCTAGGTATGATCCATGAGCACAGAGCCAACAGTAAACCCTGGGCACTACCTACTATGGTCCCAAACAAAAACAGTAACTTTAACAATGAAATCATAGGTTTGGATGATATGAAGTCAGGTGTTGTCTGAATGACAGCTTATTTCTATTGTTCCCTTGTACCTCAGTGCAGCCTTTTATTTTATTTTTTGGCTTTTTGGGTCACACCATACCCCATATGGTTCCCAAGCCTGCCAGGAATGATCCCTGAGCATAGAGCCAGGAGTAAACCTAAGCACAAGCAAGTGTGGGCTAAAACCAAATTTTTTAAAAAAGGGGAGGGGTAATGTGTCTTTATATACAAAATTAAGGATTTGAGAAGAGGGTTATCTGAGTATCTAAGTAAGTAAAGTAAAGTAAAGGCCCTCCCGTTGATCATCAATTTGCTCGAGCGGGCCCAGTAACGTCTCCATTGGAGACTTTGTTGTTACTGTGTCTGGCATGCCAGGCTCTCCAAGAGGGGCGGAGGAATCGAACTCGGGTCGGCCATGTTGGCCACTTGTAAGGCGAACGCCCTACCGCTGTGCTATTGCTCCAGCCCTTAGAACACTCTGAGTATCTAAGTGGTTCCTAAATCCAAAGACAAATGTCTTTATTAGAGACACACAGTGAAGCCTGAGAGGAGAGACTGTGACCCCGCAGAGATTAGAGGGGGGTCACAGTTAAGAAACAAGAGCTGCCAGAAGCAGGAAGAGACCAAGAAGGATCCTCCCTGAGAGAGTGTGGCCGCTGACAGTCTGACTTTGGACTTTAGGCCTCAGAGCTGTGAAAGAATACAATTCTGTTGTTTGAAGTTGCTGAGTTTGTGATAATTATTACAGCAGCTACAGGAAATACAGTAGGAAAATGTGTTCTTTCTTAGACAATACATGCTAGAATATTTAGCCTATTTAAGAAAGTTCCAGGGGGTGGAGCGAGCGACAGCACAGAAGGTAGGGCATTTGCCTTGCACATGGCCGACCTGGGTTCGATTCCCAAGCATCCCATATGATCCCCTGAGCACCGCCAGGGGTAATTCCTGAGTGTGAAGCCAGGAGTGACCCCTGTGCATTGCCGGGTGTGACCCAAAAAGCAAACCCCCTCCCCGCCAAAAAAAGAAAGTCCTATAATGTGGGCTACATGGAGATGACTTCTGACGGGATCACAAAATCATATTTTAAAGCATCCGTGTATGTACATATTTTACTTTTAAATATAAGCAAACGGGTAATAGTAAGGAGGGCAAAATATTAATTTACCAATGGATAAACTTAGTGAAGGATATAAGGCAGGTAGTCATCTTGAAGATCAAACTCAGGACCTCAAATACGCAAAATACACACTCTACCACTGAGCTAATTCCAATTCTTATTCTTCCCTTTATTTTGTTTTTTTGGTTTCTGTTTTCTGGGCTATACCCAGTGTTGTTCAGGGCTTACTCCTGGCTCTGTGCTCAGGAATCACTCTAGGCTGATGGTCAGGGGACCAATCATATAGGGGTTAGGTACTGGGGTTAGGTCAGCGATGTGCAAGGCAAGCACCTTATATGCCTTGCTATCTCTTTAGCCTCTCTTTCTATTTTTTTAAAAAATGGGGGAAGCATCTAGCAATACTTGGGTCCATGTGATGCCTGGGATCCAACTCAGAGTCTTACATTGTACACTACTACTTAAAATGTAGTTTTTACCTCCATTCTTTCCATTTTTTATGTAAGTAAAACTTGTAAAAAATTAAGTTATTGGCCACATATGATGGTGAGTCTTAAAAATAGCTTCCATAGGTATAAGGATACTCATTGTAGGATGCTTCTTAGAAATCTCTATAATCAGTCAATTGTGGCTGCTGCCTTATATGCACCTCTCAGTCATAAAATGGAAAGTTAGGAACCTAGGGATTCCTCAGGTTTAGAACACTTGCCTTGCAAGCTCAAAACATTTGATCCCCAGTTCTACCCCACTTGCCCCAGTATGATCCTAGTGACTCTGCTGTTTGGAATCCCTGATAATACACCAAAGTGTATCATGTCCAGCACACCAAAAACATGTTGTTTGCGACTCCTGATCATCACAGCAATAACGAAGAACAAGAAAGAAGGGAAAGGGGAAAAGATAGAAAGATTGTGGCTCAAGGGCACATGAACCTCATCCTCTGCATGAAATCATTTTAAAAGATAGAAAGTTGGGCTGGAGAGACAGCACAGAAGGTTAGGCGGCCTTACATACAGCCGTCCCAAGGTCAAGCCTGGGCATCCTATATAGTTCCCTGAGCATCACCAGGAGTGATTCCTGAATACAGAGTCAGGAATAACCCCTCAGCATCTCTGGGTGTGGCCCTCGAACAAAACAGAACAGAACAAACGATAAGATGGAAGATTATGAAAAATATACAATGATTCTGAATGACTGGCTGAGAAGAGGGCTGAAGGACATGCTTTACATTTGGGAGCCCTGGTTAAATCTCCAGCACTGCATGTTTCCCTGGGGTTCTTCCAGGAAGTGACTCCTGAGCACTGTTCAAGAGTACTCTCTGAGCATTATCAAACTTATACAAACTCCATCCTGAAGCATCTCCATGCTGAGAACTACTAATAGAAGGCCAGTGGGTTGCAAAGCAGGTAAAGAACACACAGCCTGGGGCCGGATCGATAGTACAGTGGGTAGGGCATTTGCCTTGCATGCAGCCAACCCGGGTTCAATCCTCAGCATCCCATATGGTCTCCCCAGCACTGCCAGGAGTAATTCCTAAGTAACCCCTGAGCATCACTGGGTGTGACCCAAAGAAACAAAACAAAACAAAGAACACACAATCAAATGCCTGAGCTGCAATGATTCAAATACTTACAAAATAGGATGGTTTTTTAGGGAATTTCTTATCAGTAGTCAAGTCATTAAATGTACAGAAAACCCAGTTTCCTCAAGGTATCAGATTTATATACCAAACATTCACTTCTTTTTATTTATTTTGCTTTTTGGGTCACACCCAGTGATGCACAGGGGTTACTCCTGGCTCTGCATTTAGGAATTACTCCTGGAGGTGCTGGGGAGACCATATGGGATGCCTGGGATTGAACCCAGGTCGGCCGCATGCAAGGCAAACGCCCTACCCGCTGTACTATCACTCCAGCCCCAAACATTCACTTCTAAGTCACCGAGTCTTTAGATGAATTATCTTAACTATTCAAAAGCAATGAACTCTGCAATGACCTCTACTGAGTCTTTTTTTTTAAAAAATTGTTACAGAGAGGTGTGTGTAGGAGAGGAAACCTGGAAACACTGATAAAGGAAAGATGAAACTGGTGGTGGGATTGGTGATGGAATATTGTATGTCTAAAATCCAACTATGAACAACGTTTTGTTTTGGGGTCACACCTGGTGATATTCAGGGATTACTCTTGCCTCTGCACTCAGAAATCATTCCTGGTGGGGATCGGGTGACCGCATAGAATGCCAGGGATCAAACCTGGGTCAGCCACATACAAGACAAGTGCCCTACCTAAGTATACTACTGCTCTGGTCTCCCATCTATGAATAACTTTGTAAATCACGGTGCTTTCATAAGATAAAATTCTAGGAGAAAATTGTTATAGGGGAGCCAGAATGATAGTTCCAGGACTAAGGCACTTGCCTTTCACACAGCAAACCTCATTTTCATCTCTAGCACTACATATGGCCCCTCAAGTACTATGAGAAGGAACCCTAAGCCAGTTAGGCATGGCCCAAAAACTCAAAAAAGTGTCCAGTGAGATAGTATAGCAGGTAAGGCATGTTGCCCTGCACACAGTCCGTGCATTTTCAATCTCCTACACTCCATATGATTTCTGAGCACTGCCAAGAGTGATCCCTGAGTGCAGAGCCAGGAGTCAAGCCCTGAGCACCACTAGGTGCGGCCCAAAGACCAACAAAACAAAACCCAAAATGATAAAAATTATCACTCTGGACAAGAACTGAGTACTGAAAGTAGGTAAAGAGATATACATCATACCCTTTCCATTTCTGTATGGCAAACCATAATGCTCAAAAGGAGAGAAAGAGGGGCTGGAGCCATAGCACAGCAGGTAGGGAGTTTGCCTTGCAAGCAGCCAACCAGGTTTTGATTCCCAGCATCCCATCTGGTCCCCCTGAGCACCGCCAGGAGTAATTCCTGAGTGCATGAGCCAGGAGTAACCCCTGTATATCGCCAGGTGTGACCCAAAAAAAGCAAAAAAAGAAGGGGGGGAAGAGAGAAAGGGAGAGAGAGTGAGAGGGAGGGAGGGAAGGAGGGAGGAAGGGAGCGAGAGAGTGTAAGCAATTGCTACAGTTGGAACAAAAATCTATTCAAAGCATGACTGTGAAGATCATGTAGATTCAATCCAGAGATGCAAAGAGGGAAAGAGAAGAAAAGTGCCTGCCACAGAGGCAGGCAGGAGTAGGGTGGGAGGACAATTGGAAAACTGAGTACTTGTGGTGGGAAATGTATACTGAAACCCAGTCATGAACAACTTTATAACTGTAACTCACAGTGACTCAATTTTTTAATTAAAAATTAAATAATGCATTAGAAGACTGGAGAGATAGTTCCAAAGGCTGAATGAATACATGCAAAACTTTGCATGCTTCGCATATGGGAGCCCTAGGTTAAATCTTGCATATGGTCTCCAGAGCACTTCAGAAGCAACTCCTGAGCATAGTCACTTGAAGTTCTGAACTCCAAGGACAACTTCCCCAAAATAAACAGACAAAAAGAGTATCTTTATCTTAAAATAATTCCAGTTATTGGAAGTAAAAATCAGGTGATATAAAACCTAGAAGAGAGGATGGGGCAAAGGAGGTTTGCGTTGTATGTGGCTTCCCTGGATTCAATCCTTGAAATCCCACATGGTGCCCAAGCCTGCCAAGAAATGATACCTGAGAGCAGAGCCAGGAGTAAACACTGCTGGGTGTGGCCCAAACAAACAAACAGCAAAATCAACAACAAAACCTGGAAGACATTCAGTGTCTTACTTTCCTGGAAGCACCAAGCTAAGAGTTCAAATCCTGGTGCTGCCCTGAACATAAGATCCTGACAACTGTTAGTGAACTCCAGTAAGAAAAGGTCTGGAGGATGCCTCAGGAGTTTAGAAAGTCCCTAGGGCAAATAAGAGGTCCTAAAGTTAATTCCTCAGGTCTTGAGGAATGCTTGAAGCAGTCCTCACTGTTTCATTGGTGGGGATCTCCACTGAAGGAAAATACTTCAAAAAAATCAGGATCCAATTATTTCTCTAACTTTCATCAACGGCAAAGACAGAAAGAGAAAAAATACACAGGTAAAAGATGCTCTTGAATGGTAAAAAGGCAAAATTGAGGAAACAGGTGATTGGTAAGAATAAGTAGCTAAGGGACCCAAGAGGGAGTAGAACAGGTAGGGCATTTGCCTTGAGTTTGGCAGATCTGAGTTTAATTCTGACAGCCAGTGTGATCCCATGAGCGTGGTCAGGGTGATCCCTGAGCATAGAGCAAGAGTAAGCCCTGAGCACTATTGGGTGAGGCCTGAAAACAAAATAAAACAAAAAATGGTATTTTCACAGGAACAAATATTCTTATATTATCCCATTTGGAAAACAAAAGGATTCCTTACACTTATAAGCTATTGGCTTATTTAAACTTATCTACATGGTGATAGATGGTTTCTTTATATTTTCAATAAAGCACTTACTCAGTCACTGTCACTGTCACTGTCCTCCCGTTGTTCATCGATTTTCTCAAGCGGGCCCAGTAACGTCTCCATCGTGAGACTTTGTTGTTACTGTGTTTGGTATATCGAATACGTCACGGGGAGCTTGCCAGGCTCTGCCGTGCGGGCGAGATACTCTCGGTAGCTTGCCGGGCTCTCCGAGAGGGGCGGAGGAATCGAACTCAGGTCAGCCATGTTGGCTTCGTGCAAGGCAAACGTCCTACCCGCTGTGCTATCACTCCAGCCCAGTTACTCAGTAACTAGTAAAACTATTTTATGGTTCCCTGATCACTATTATTATTATTAGATTGATTCTCTCTCTCTCTCTTTTTTTTTTTTGCTTTTTGGGTCACACCTGGCGATGCACAGGGGTTACTCTTGGCTCTGCATTCAGGAGTGACTCCTGGCGGTGCTCAGGGGACCATATGGGATGCTGGGAATCGAACCTGGGTTGGCCGCGTGCAAGGCAAACGCCCTACCCGCTGTGCTATCTCTCCAGCCCCTGATTCTCCCATTTTATTACTATAGTTTTGAGGTGCTTTGTTCCTTTTTTCTGTTGGGGCCACATGCAGTGGTGCTGGGGGTATAGTTCAGTTGCTGGATATCAAACTCAGGGTCTCATACTTGCTTTACTACTTGAACTATCTCCCACACCCCATAATGCCTTTGCTTTTTTGTTTTGTTTTGGAGCCACACCTGGCAATGCTCAGGGTTACTTCTGGTTCTACACTCAGGAATTACACCTGGTGGTTACAGGGCACCATATGGTATGCTGGGGATTGGACCCGGTTCGTGCATGCAAAGCAAGTGCCCTACCTGCTGTACTATCTCTCCATCCCCTACCACCCACATTTTATAAAAAGAATAAATAGTATTAAAGTGTCTTGAAATGGAGTGGTTTATGGAAGAAGCTTAAATTATAATTACACCTGTTGGAAATAGGTATACTACATCAACGGATGAGAAAAGGGATACAAATAGAACCATATACAAGGAGACAACCATGTATAGGAAAAGACACAGTAAGATGTTCAACTGTATAAGGGGAAAGAGATAGTCCTCCTATGCAGCTCAAAAACATCAAATTGGTCACTGTCTAATTATGAAGGAACTGAAAGAAGGGTTTAGTTATGTTACTCTGGTTCTTAATAGAAGGAACTAGCTCTAAGGAACCAAGAAACTAAAAAGAGAAGTAAAAATGGTGGCTCAACATTTGCCATCCAAACACAAACACCAGTTGGTGCTGTAAAAAGAGAGCCAGCATTAGAAATCTGAATTTTGTACTTATCACTAACTTGTGTGATTATGAGTGAATTTTTACCTTCCAAAATCTGAATTTTTAGCTCTTCAAAGTGAGGAGGTAGGGGCCAGAGCAATAGTACAGCGAGCAGGGTGTTTGCCTTGCATGCAGCCAACCCATGTTCAATCCCTGGCATTGCATATGGTCCCCCGAACACTGCCAGTAGTAATTCCTGAATGCAGAGCCAGGGGTAACCCCTGAGCATCGCTGGGTGTGACCAAAAAAAAGTGAACAAAAAGTGAGGAGGTTGATAGGGCTGGAGAGATAGCACAGGAGGCAAGGCATTTGTGTGGCTGAACCTAATTCGAATCCTAGGCACCACTTATTGTCACCTCAGTACCAGTCACTCCTGAACAAAGAGCCAAGAATACACTTAGACCACTGGCCCCCAAACAGAACAGCAACGAAGAAGCAATATAATTTCAGACTTAGAGAAAAAAAATACAAGGAACCCACCTAAGTCCTTTATTCAAATTTTAAAAGCATTTACATTTTGAGCCAGGATGTGACTCAATGATAGAACACATGCCAGGCATGTATAAGGTCACTGGTCCAATTCCCAACATCACAAAAACAGAACAAACAAAAACACATTATTTACAATCTGCTCCGTTTGCTGTATTTATTTATTTATTTATTTGCTTTTTGGGTCACTCCCGGAGATGCTCAGGGGTTACTCCTGGTTCTGCACTCAGGAATTACTCCTGGCGGTGCTCAGGGGACCATATGGGATGCTGGGATTCAAACCTGGGTCCGCCGCGTGCAAGGCAAACGCCCTACCCACTGTGCTATCGCTCCAGCCCCACTGTTTGCTGTATTTATTTGATTTAAAAATTCTTTGTTAGTTTTGTTTGGGGGTCACACGGTAGTACTCAGTGCTCGGAGGTCAGGGATCACTCCTAGCAGTGCTCAGTAAACCATATGTAATCCTGGAGATTAAACCTGTGCTGGCCTCATGCAAAGTATTAGGAGGGAAGAATGTGTTCAAGGGACAATGTGGGCTTCTCTGGAGATAGGAGAGAGCACTATGAAGTTATACACCCTACTCTGGGATGCAGGTGATTCCATAGTGGAATGTGTCTCCATTTTGGTGGGGGGGCACCCCCAGCAATGTTCAGAGGTTACCCCTAATTCTGAACTCAGGAATTACTCCTGCTGGTGCTCAGAGGGCTATATGGGATGCCAGGGATCAAACGTGGGTCATCCGTGTACAAGGAAAATGCCCTACCTGCTATACTATCACTCCAGTCACAAGAATGTGTCTCCTTTCGCTTTATCACTTTCTCTTCACTTCCTCCTCCCCCCCCATTACTCCCAGTGGTCCTTCCTACATACCTCCTTTCCTTCTTTGTTGTTCTTGTTCATATTATTGAGATGACTTGGGATTGCATACGCATACCTGGTTGTGGTAGTCACACAAACTTTTACTGTGGAGCTTGCCAGGGCTTATACATCAGGTTCCTATGCTTGTCTCTCAGCCCAGGTGCTAAGATTTGCACTTCTTTGTTGTTAAATGTTGGATGCATACATCTAGCACACATACTCTCCAAGGAGCTGGAGCGATAGCACAGCGGTAGGGCGTTCGCCTTACAAGCGGCCAACATGGCCGACCCGAGTTCGATTCCTCCGCCCCTCTCGGAGAGCCCGGCAAGCTGCCGAGAGTATTCGATATGCCAGACACAGTAACAACAAAATCTCCAATGGAGACGTTACTGGGCCCGCTCGAGCAAATCGACGATCAACGGGAGGGCCTTTACTTTACTTTACTTTACTCTCCAAGGATGGATTCTGAGTTGAGACACGTAAGTTATAGCTCTGGGGCTTGTTTGGGGTTGCTGCAGTGCTCACATTGTGCTTGCTTAAGGTCACATTTTCCAGTTGTAGTGGTGCACATCTTTTAGCTGTGGTAGTTGTAGGGAATCAAATCCCCTTTTTATGGTATGTATATACATCTGATTGTAGTGCAGCCAGAAATTGTATGCAAGGTGGGGAATCACAGACACAGAGCTGCCACATTCAAGTAGTGGAGTTGCAACAATTGCAAGTGAGACAACAGTGATTTGAATTTGTGACTATTTGCTTGAAAGGCAAGTATTCTAAGACACTACACTATTCTTCCTTGACATATATATACTCCCAAATGTATATCACATTTTTCTGAGCCATTTGAGAATAAAAGACAATATCCTTTTTGACACCCCCCCCCAATTTTTTCTAATATTGTTTACATTTGGGGCCCAAGTCCAGGAGTGCTTGGAAGCTACTCCTGGCTCTGTGCCCAAGGTTGCTCTCAGTGGTGCTCTGAAGAGCATATGGTACCAGGAATTGAATTCAAGACTTCTCCAACCAAAGCATGTGCTCAGCCTATTGAACTATCTCTCTGGTCCTTCATGTTATTAAGAACAAGAGCATCCTTGTTATGTAATCACAGTATATTTATACAAATAAAGAATTTGGGGGCTAGGGATGTGTCTCAGTGGAAGAATACTCCCTTGCATTTGTGAAAACCTGGGTTTGATCCACAGCAATACCAGGAGTGACTCCTAATCACAGAGCTGGAAGTATTCCCCAAGCAAAACTGAGTATGGAAAAAACTCTCCACTCAAAAGAGGCTGTATTCAACCCCTAGCACTGCATGGTCCCCCGAGCAACCAAGAGCATCCCCCGAGCACCACCAGGTATGACCCAAAAGCTAATGAATAAAGAAATAAAGTAGGAGGTTCTTAATTCTTCTTTATAAAGAGACTCCTTTGGCATTGTGAAAATACTATAGATCTCTACAGAGAAAAATATTGTTTATATTAATGTAAAAATTACTGCCTCTTCACCACCTAAAGTGCCCAAGACCCCCTTACCAGGGTCCTGCTGTGACCACTAGTTGACCTCTTCATTCCCCCACCATTTGTACTCCATAGTCTCACTCATGCAGGGTGTTTTGAGAGATAAACTACGGAACAGAACCAGAAAAATAATACAGAGGATAGGCCACTTGTCTTACATCAACCCCTAGGACTGCATATGTTTCCTGAGCTCTGCCAAGAGTGAACCCTGAGTGCAGAGCCAAGAGTAAGCTCTAAGCACAACCAGGTGTGGCCCCAAAACAAAACAAAGAAACAAGGGAATAGACAGTAACAAACAATGACAAACACTTGGCCATGAATTACAAAACTCAGAAGAGTATCTTCAAATTGCAAAAAAAAAAAAGATCTTTGCAAGATAAATATTATATAAATTTACAAAGGAAACTACTTATTATCCTGAGTTACCAAAACATTAAGATTTATGATACAGTAACAAATATGCTGTTAATTAACAGGGCCTAATATGATGAATGCAAACAGTACCAATATGACAACAACAATTATAGTGTGGTATAAAATTACCTATGATTGTCATTGATGACAGTTACAAGTAAGGTACTGTTAAAAAATACTTATTGTTTCCTCACCAACTTTCAAATTAAAAGGAAATGCTAGGTTTTTACTATAAAGTAGTGAAAATAAAGATGTAATTTAATCCCCCATCCATGTTTATGGACCCAGTGAATTCTATCCTGGATAAAAATTAAGAATACCTTATGAAGGGCCAAGAGACAGTACAACTTGCATGCACTGCCAGACATGGATGAAAAACAAAACAAAAGGCAAACAGAAAATAATCTCTAATATGAACTCTTTTTGCTTCTTACCTTTTTTTAAGGTGAGGGATGGGGGCAGGTGGGTGGGTGGGTCACACCAGGCCATGCTCCTAGCTCTGCACTCAGAAATTACTTCTGGTAGTACTTTGGAGACCATATAGAATACAGGGGAATTGAACCCAGTCAGCTGTGTACAAGGCAAAATCCATACCTGCTATACTATCACTTTAGTCGTATCTTACCTCTTTCAAGCCCCATCTAACGTCTTTTTATTTTCAATGAGGAAAGAGAATAACCATTCTTTTCAATACAAAAATTTAAACCTTCAGTTAAAAACATAACATTGATGTATAAGAATGAAGGAAAACTCAAGGCAGGAGGATTGCACTTCAAGCGGATGTTCTCCCTTAAATACGTATCTTGCTTGTCTCTGTTTCTTTGCTACTCTGGAGAAAACTATGTTTTCTCTTAAACACGTACTTCTCTTTTCCTCTCCCTTCAAATCTTTCTAACTAAATTTTAATAAAAACTATCTTGCTTCACCAAAGCAAAAATGACTCAGGGCCAGAGAGATGGCTCAAAGAGCAGGAATGCATGCTTTGCATGTGGAATCCAGGTTTGATCCCTGGAGCAATACCAGGGGCACGCGGGTGCATGTGCGCGCGCGCGCACACACACACACACACACACACACACACACTCACAGCCTGAAGCAGTGGCCCAAATATCTGATTGCTGGTACAGCAAAACTACAACACCACCTTGAGAATCTGAAGAAATTTAATTATTTAGAGAAATAACTAAAAGGGCTGAGCACATGGTTTGCATGTGGGAAGCCTGGTTTGATCCCTAGCACCACATGGTTTCTTGAGCACCACTAGGAGCCATCCCAGCACAGAGCCAGGAGTAGTCCCTGAGTGCCATCCAGGTGTTCCTCAAAAACAAAACAAAATAGTGGCTGGAGCAATGACACAGAGGGTAGGGCACTTGTATGTGGCCAACCAAGTTTGATTCCCAGCATCCCATATGATCCCCTGAGCACCACCAGGAATGATTTTCAAGTGTGGCCCCAAAATAATAACAAAACAAAAAAAGAATTTCAGTGTGGATAGAAGGCCAATGAATAAAAATCTGCTTGTGCAATATAACATAGAGCTGACAATAAATAGAAAACCAAGGCCTGAATTCCATCATGATAAAGTTGATGACTTGTGCCAACTTTCCTCTAAGTTTGGTCTACAGTGTGATTTCCCCTTAAGATATCAGTGCCACTATGCTCCCAATTCAGTGATAACAAACTACAGCAGCTTTCCTCTAATGTCTTTGGGTCACTGTTGCAGATTATGTATATCAATAATTACACACAGCACTTCTGAAAATTATTCATAGATTTAATATAGCACAACGGGTAGGGCGTTCGCTTTACAAGCGGCCAACATGGCTGACCCGAGTTCGATTCCTCCACCCCTCTCGGAGAGCCCGGCAAGCTACCGAGAGTATTCGATATGCCAGACACAGTAACAACAAAGTCTCCAATGGAGACGTTACTGGGCCCGCTCGAGCAAATCCACGATCAACGGGAGGGCCTTTACCTTACCAATATCTTTTCGTAGATAATCTTTTTATTTCACTTAAGAAATAAAGGGGTTGGAGAGATTGTATAGCGAGTAAGGCACTTGCCTTGCACATAGCTGACCAGAGTTCAGTCCCCCATATCCCATACGATCCCTCAAGCCTGCCAGGAATGATTCATGAATGCAAAACCAAGAAGTAACCCCTAAGCATCACTTGGGTGTGGCCCACAAGAAAAACAAAAAAAATAAAATAAAATGTTCATTGGGTTCTTACAATTTGATTTCTGTGTTGGTTTTTTGCTTTCGTTTGCTGGGGGAGGTGGTGGGGGTTACTGGGGCCACACCCAGTAGTGCTCAGGGCTTATGCTCAGGAATGACTCCTGGTGGTACTCAGAGGATCATAGAAAGTGCTGGGAATTGAACTTGCTCAGCTGCATGCAAGGGATGTGCTTTACACACTTTTCTCTTTCCAGTCCCACAATTGGACTTGTTTGGGAGCCACACCAGGTGGTTCTCCACTCCATGCTCAGGGGAACCATGTGGTATGGGAGGTTGAATCTGGGCCTCTTATGTGAAAGCATGTGCTTAGCTCATTGAGTTATCTCTCCATCGCTTAATATCTCAATTTAAATATTACCCAACAAAAAGGACTGAGGGGCTAGGGAGATGGCTCAAAGAACTGGAGTACATAGTTTATGTGCAGGAGAATGGGGTTCTATCCCAAACTTCCCTGGGCACCTATAGGTGTTGGCCTCAAACAAAACAAAAAAACATGATTGAGCTAACCAATTACGCTATTTTGTAGAACCAACCCCATGAGAAGAATCGGTTAGCAGATCAGAATCTATCCAGTGTTAAAGGTGCAGTGAATTCTGTAAGCATAAGTAGGAGTCCAACAGAAATATTCAAAAGTGGCTGATGCTAAAGCTTATAAAATTCTGTTAGAAGGGTGAGTATGAATAGTATAGCCAAATACAACGTTAAATAAACAGGTCAAAAGTATTTGGATTTAAACTAAATGCTCAGGGATTGCAGTGATAGCACAGAGGGTAGGGCGTTTGCCTTGCATTGCGGCCCAACCCGGGTTCGATTCCCAGCATCCCATATGGTCCCCCGAGCACAGCCAGGAGTAATTCCTGAGTGCATGAATGAGGAGTAACCCCTGTGCATCGCTGGGTGTGACCCAAGAAAGAAAAAAAAATACAAAAATAATAAAAGAAATGCTCAAAATCTTGATTGTAAGAGTTTTTTAGGGGTGGGTAAGAATTTTGGATCTGTCTAGTGAAAATCAACTACTCCCCTCCTCCTATTTTTGGAAATTAAAACTGAGTTTTAATCCCCACCAATACTGACTACGTAGCAGACCAAAAAAAAAAAATGGGGGGAGGGGAGAAGCAAAGAGATACAAGATAGTTCAAGAATAAGGCACTGGCTTTGTACTTTGAGGACCCTAGTTCGATTCCCAGTACTGCATACGGTCCCTAAGGGAATGCCAAGAATGATCCCTTAGCACTGCCCAGTGTAGCCCAACTTCTCTTTTTTTGGAAGGTGGCCTCCCCAGCAATGCTCAGGAGTCCCAGGGGCCCCACCTTGTGAGTTTTCAAGATACCCCTGGTGGCTAAGGATTACTCTAGATACTTCTGTAATGCTGAAATGCTCTGGGAGCCTTCAGGACCACACCCAGTGCTGCTCGGGGGACCATGTGGTCCTCGGAATCTAACCAGGGTCCAACAAATGTAAGGCAAGTTCCTGTAACTTGTACTATCTCTGCGTCCTGTAGTAGGCAAATATTTATTTATTATTTTGGCTTTCTGAGTCACACCAGTGATGCTCAGGGATTATTCTTGGCTCTGCACTCAGGAGGTACTCCTGGCGGTGCTCAGGGGACCATATGGGATGCTGGGGAATCAAACACAGGTCAGCTGTACTTGGCAAACACCCTACATAGCGTACCATCGCTCTGGCCTCAGTAGGCAAATACTTAAAAGTTTTACATCTTTTCAAAATAAAAGTTGTCTGTGAATAGTCAAGTGAAGCTAAACAACACAAAATTCCTAAGTTTTTCCATCTATTTTCAATATTTAAAATATAAAGAACTGGCGGCTAGAAAGAGAGTACAGTGGAAAGTGCTTTTGCCTTGCATGTTGACTTTGTGTGCTCAATTCCTGGTACACCAAATAGTCCCCTGAGTTCTGTCAGGAATGATCCCTGAGTGCAGAGCCAGGGTAAGCCCTGACCACTGCTGAGTATGGTCAAAGAAAACAAAATAAATAACATGTAAAGACTTGGACATTCTTTACTCTTAAGTTTTTCTTTCCTATCATTCTTATAATCTTATTTTTCAGTATTGCTGTTAAGGCTAGAGATAAAGTTACGGGGGTTTAAAGCGTTTATCTTATGTGAGGCTGACTCGTGCTTAATCTCCATCACCACATATGATCCCCTGAGCACCGCAGGGTGTGGACGTACAAGAAAATAAAACAAAAATTAGTATTGCCATCAAATAACCGCCCACTCCTCTTTTCTGTTTATATGCTTCTTAGCTCTTCCTTGCTCCCATCTCTCTTTATGTTTATTTTTGGTCCCGGTTTTGCTCAGGGTTTACCCCTCGCTCAGGGATCAATCTTGGGTGGCTAGGGGGACTATGGGATGCCAAGGATCAAAGTCTATTGGCCGTGTGCAAGGCAAATGCTTTACCAGTTGTACTATCTCTCTGGCCCCTACGTCCTTTGGGCTAAAAAGACTGAGAACTGCACATAAACAAGGAGGAAATAAAACATTTTGGAAATCTTAACTATAGCTCTATAGCACTGTCCTCCCGTTGTTCATCGATTTTGCTCAAGTGGGCCCAGTAACCTTGTGAGCCTTGTTACTGTTTTGGGCATATCGGATATGTCAAGGGTAGCTTTGCAGTGCGGCAGTGTGGGGCGAGATCTCCGAGAGGGGCGGAGGAATCCAAGGCAACCGCCTTACCGGCTGTGATATCGCTCCAGTCCAACTACATAATTTAAGTAATAGAAATGAAATAATCTGGAAGTAACAAAGAATTCTTTTTTCTGATTTGAGCCTATTATGGACAGTTGTCTCTACTACATTGCTTCTCAAGAAGAGCCCTGTCATGTTCAACTTTACATTCCACAGAAGACCCAACAGTGCTGCCTACTTAAAAACCATTCATTTACAAAAACAAAGTTCAAAACCAAACGTGTTAGCATAATCATTTAGCAACCTAAAACAAAAACGGTTTGTGCCATTTCTGAACTGGGGCCTTGACACCACTGTTACACTTAGAACATATCAGCCCAATCAATAATTTAGAAATGTTTGCAATAGAGTAATGAGAATAAAACCGTCTCAAACAGGAACAGCCTGCTTCTCAAACCGGACCAAAACAGATTTATAAGCACAGTCCTGGGAACGAAAGATTCAAAATGATTGAATCTGAACTAAAGAATCTATAAATAGACAAAAATCACTCAGCTCTCCTGTTTCCTTTCATTCCCTATAGCTTTTCCGTTTGTGGTACGCAAAAAGTGAACTGAGGCTTCAAGTGAACTGGCAGCTTCTCCTCAGCTGCTAATGATGGTGCCCGCCCTCCCGCCTCTGGGGGAGACGATGAGCGTCGCAGACTGCGCAAAACTGAAATGGAGCCGGGGCTTAGGCACCGACCGACCTTAGGGGCTGGGTGGAAGGCTCTGGGTCGTAATGCCAACCCTGTTCGCAAAAGGAAAAAAGTTGTTTTAGAAGAAAACGCCAGGGTTTTTCATTGAGGGGGACACGTTTCACAACAGAAAATGTGGTGGGGACTAGAGAGAAGGAAATGAGAGGAAACGTCACGCAGCGTGTTAACCAGCACACTTCTAGGGGTCTTTCTTCTAAGGAGACCCTCACTCTGGGGAGCGTCTGGGGAGGCTAACTGGCCTGGACAGTGGTCTGAAGCACGAAGGGGCCCAAGATGTCAGAGCTGGGGGTGGCCTTTCCTCGGCTGCAGCAGATGGAGGAAGTTCAGAGTGCATCTTTCTAGTGTTAATTCTGGTGCTTGGATCTGGGAACAACCTGAGGAGCCTTTAGGATCGAACCGGCCTGAGCCGCGAACCTTAACTTCCCCATCTGTAAAATGGGGCGGCCGCCTGCACCACGGAGAGAGGCACCAGGCAGGCGGGCGCTAGCCAGCAGCGCGGTGAGGAGGCGCGCCGAGAGCTGCGAGCACAGGGCAGTTTGCAGGAAGTGCTTCAGGGCTGGGAGGGGAGGCTGAGGGCGGAGGCGGGATTGTGAAAGCCGAGCCCCAGCCTGCGGAGTTTGTACCGAAGCTCGGGGAAGGCGGGGCGAAGCTGGGGTGCAGGGGTTAGTCAGTGTGGATGGGCAAGACAGGCCACCTCCCCCCGAAAAACAGAGGGCTGGGTGCGGGGGAGGCTCTTAGGTGGCGGCTGTGGAACGTGGGGGGAGGGGTGGGGAGGGAAGCGAACGCGCTCAGGAAAGGGGCGGGAAGCGCGCGGCCCACCGCACGCATGCGCGTGCGCAGCTCCCCCGGCTCGCAGGCCGGGGCTCCTGACCGCGCGCCCAGAGCCGACGGCGCGGACGTTGGCGGAGGAGGAGCCACGTGGCCCCTCCCCGCCCCGCCGGGACTGAGTCCTGTGGCGCGTCCCTCGAGGTGGCGCGTCCCCACTTGTTTCTTCGGCGGGGAGTTAGAAAGAGGCCGAGGGAACGCATTTCTCTCCCTGGCTTCTTGCGTTCCCCTCCCCCACGTAAAAATGGGGCGGGAGGTCCTAGGCGTGCCGGGGAGGGCGAGTCCGCTCCGGGTTTTCCCGCCCACTTTAACTCTCTCAGCGCTTCGACCGCGCGGCGCTTCACTCCACCGGGCGCGTCCGAACCCTCCGCCGGAACTCGAGCCGCCTACCCCCCACATCTTTCTCCAGGAACGGAAAGTGGAGCTCGGTCCTTTGGCCCCAGAGCGCCTCGGGCCGGGCCACCACTCCGTATGTGTGCGGAGCTCTCACTCCGACCGTCCCCGGCAGCTAGAAATCTCTAATAAGGCCGCTCCGAGGGACTACTTGACGTCTCCGTGCGCTCGGTGGTGCGGCCGCGCTCTGAGCTCTTCCTGGAAACTCCCGCCTCGGGGAGCCAGGAGAGCCCGGCCGGGGGGAGGGGAGCGGAGGGGACGCGCACGCCCCCAGTCCCGGGGGAGGCTCCGCGCCCTCCCGCCCGCGGGGAGGGGAGGAAAGGCGCGAGCGGGGGAGGGGAGAGAGGGTAGGACGCGGAAACGGGGAGGGGGGGGGCGCTTCCCGCCCCACCCCCCGCCTAGAGAACAACGGGTTCCCGCTGCTGCCCCCTGCCGCCCACAGAGCCCCGCACCCCGCGCGGCCCCGAGAGGGGCGTCGGGGGCGCCACAGCCGCTGGGGCCGTGGGAACCGGAGCCGAGTCTTATAAGAACTGACCAGTTTCCTGTCAGAAAACTTCCAATTACTTTAGAGCAGCCCGTTGGGCCAATTTGGTCCCAGCCGGAGTTGGCCACATTTCACTACAGCCCGGTGACCTCCCTTCTACTTTAAAACAACGGGGAACAATCTTGGGGGAAGCAGTCGGTTGATAAAAGCAAGAGCTACACCACGTTGCACCGCTCTGACTCAAAGGAAATTAAACAAAATACTGATTGTGGGGAATTTTTAAAGGGCGACCCGCAGGAGTAACTCGAGTTTTTTCTAATTAAGACTCACCCCACCCCCGCCGGACGTACACAAAGATTTAAGTCATGAGAGTTTATTACAAGCAGTACATTTGCTTGTAAGCTCACTCGAGTTTGTGGTTTCAAAAAAACCTTCGTGAACTTTTTTAAAGAGAGGCGTTTGTTTCTGAATCCAACAGGAAAAAAACCAATGCGAGAGAGCCTGAAAAAGTTCAATTAGAATAGCAGCCACATTTCAACATTTCCCAGATTTTGCAATATTAAACTGTGAGGGTTTGTGCCAAATTTTAAGGCAAGGATTCTTACTGCCAAATTACAAATTTCTCAAAATGAGGGGTGTTCAACCAAATTGCTGCCAGACCCCATAAACAGGCACTAACAGCACTGCTATAATTACACCTTATTATCTCCCTCGCAGCCTTATTTGATTCACTGCCGGATAAAATCCTCTTCCCGGGTGTCACTAGCTGGCCTTTTTCTGTGGCTGAACAATCACACACCTCCCATGCCACAGTTCGTCCAACGCCTCTTTAACTGTGTAATTGATCACCCTCTCTCCATTCTTCACAGACCATCTCTTCCTAAAATGCAGACGAACCGGCTTCTTTTTACCCCAACTCGCCTTGTGACTAAGGAATAAAGCAGGTGAAAACAAATTTATGAGAATTACTCGCAAGAAATATTTCTTCTTTTTAAAAAAATAAAGGATTTAGGCCAAGAAACCAAATTTGTTGTTTAACTCGAGCCCCCTACGGGGATTTAGTACAGTGGGTTGAATGCAGTTAAACCAGCTTAATCACTTTCTTTGTTCTGGGTTCTTTGCATTTATTTAATGTTTTATTTTAACAGGATTTGACACAACCTAAACTATTGTGTTAGTGTAGCGTCTGCAATGCAGACTGTATACAATATAACCAAACACAAGATTTTGTGGAACTCCTGACATTTTGTAAATTCCCATAGTAAAATACTATGTACGAACAGTGCAAAAAAGTGGGGGTTGGGGGAGGGGTCAGGAATGTTTTATTCTCTCCCCCCCCCATCCACAGGAGAGTTTTTTTTTTTTTAAATTGGTCACTGTAGAGCACTTAACTCATGGTAAGACTTGCAGCTCAGTGGTTCTCATTAAGAACCACATTTACTCTTTTTTTTCTTGCGGGGAGGGAGACACCTGGCTCTATTCAGGATTTACTCCTGTTATGCCTGGCTCTACTCAGGGTTTACTCCTTACTCAGTTCATAGGGACCATATTGGTTGCTGGGGCTTAAACTGGGTTTGCCACATGCAAGGCAAGCACCCTACCCGCTGTATTATCTCTCCAGTCCCACATTTACTCTTTTATCTGAAAATCCTTTAAGTAGGGAGAAAAGGAAAAGACAGCTATCTCCACACCCCCATTCTAATTCTACTAGCCTTTACTCTTCTTGCTAAATAACAATCAATGGGGCTCCTCACTGCCCCCAGACTGAAGGCATTCATTCACAAATGACTCTTCCAAAAGTTCCAAAAGTTCCCTTCCCTATTAAACCCATACCTCAGTATCAAGTTTCAGTGACTTAAATTTTGTAAAGATGCCTGGGAATAATAATCTTCCTATTTTACTTTTTCCCACATGCAGAAATAATAGCAATTCTTTATTATTTGTGAGCCAGGTACTGCTCTGTGTTCTTTAAATTCCTCACAACAGGTGAGGATACAGTTGTGTTTTAAAGATGTGGGAAATGATTATGTAATTAGCCCAAAATCACCTAATCTAACAGGAGACCTATGGAATTAGGATTGGAACCCAAGCCCTGCCATTATGTTTATCATCCAGCTAACTGTCTCAAAGTGTCTCATTAGTTTACTACCTTTTGCATTCAGGATGTCCCCCACTTAATCAAATTCTTTATTTTTTGTTTTTAATTTTTGGTCCACAGTGGGCAGTGCTCAGGGTTTAGTCCTGGGTAGGATTAGCAGACTATATTTGAAGCTAGGGAATCAAACTGGGGTGGGCTATGTGCAATTCCCCACTGAACTATCTCTTTGACCCTGGATGACCAAATCCTAAGCCATGTTTTCTTTATCCCCCTACCCCCCTTTTTTTTTTCCAATTTGGACCATCAAATTGGTCCAAATACAAAATTGATGCTCGGGTGTAAATCAAGAATTACTCCTGGTTTTGTGCTCAAGAATTACTCCTGGCAGTGCTTAGGGAATCATATGGAATGCAGGGATGGAACCCAGGTGGCCTTTTGCAAGGCAAATGCCCTCGCTACTGTATTATTGCTCTGACCCATCTTCATCCTTTCTTAGTCCACTTTGTAATAAAGTGGAATCTGTTGAGATGTACTTAGGAAAAGCATTTCCAAATTAGATTACTTTTCTGGGAGTCAGCCATAAACTGTCAGCATATGCATTCTTAAGTACTAACCAGGACATATCTAACTTTACCATATTCAGAACTTGCCCACATCACATTATACAAGAATGATTAAAAAGTAACTGCAATTCTCTAATGTTGCAAAAGGTAGAAATCAAGAGGTGAAGTGGAAAGAGATAAGGTGATGGAAACAGAAAACAAATACAAATTTGTGCACATGGAAAGATCACTACTATACTGCAAAGATTATGAAATATGAAAATGAAGTATGTGGCAAGGGAAGGTTGTGGAGTCTTGTCTCTTTCATTTTTCTTCTTCGTTTTTTTCTTTTCTTTCTTTTTTCTTTTTTTGGACACACCTAACAGTGCACAGGGGTTACTCCTGGCTCTGCACTCAGGAATTACTCCTGGCGGTGCTCAGGGGACCATATGGGATGCTGGGAATTGAACCTGGGTTGGCTGCGTGCAAGGCAAACACCCTACCCACCATGCTATCACCCCAGCCCCGACTCTTTTATTTTTAACCTGACAGTATTCTGGCAATGCTCAGGGGACCATGTGTTGACAGGGATTAAACGAGGGTCAGCTGCATGTAAGGTAACTTCCTTAACCCATGTATTCTCTGGCCCATGCACTCATTCTGTTTTCCTTCATATAGAGCTTCAGATATATTAAATACAAGTTTTCTGTTGTTCTGTTTGGGTCTCCTGGTGGTACTTAGGGTTCCATGTGGTGCTAGGGATCTAACTGGGGTCAACTACATGCAAGGCAAGTACCTAACACCCTATAGTGTCTCTCTGGCCCTGAAATAAATTTTAGACTGGGCTAACAGAAACACAGTATCTGGAACAAGGAAAGAAAGAGATCCGCTTTATTCTAAGTAATGTGTTCACTTTTAGAGCGATATAACAGGATGGTGAGACTTGAAACCCTGGTGGGCTTATGGGGAAGAGTTAAAGAATTTGTGAGTGATCAAAGTGAAATCTTGAAATACCTGAAGGGCTATTGTGTAAAAATAAAATTAGACTTGTCCTGATAGGCTCCTAGATGTAGAACTGTGGTCAGGAGTATTAAAAACACACATTTTAGCCCAGAATATTGAAGAAATCATGTAAACATAAAAAAGACTATCTTAGAATGTTGCAGGTTCCATGTTCATCATTGGAAACACTTAGAATACCCAAAGTAGTGTCAAGGAGATGGCTCAAAGAATTAAGTACAGGTTATGTGGGGGAAGCCCCAGGTTGGGTCCCAGGCTCTTCGTTGCCCTCCGCCTTGGAAGCAACCCTGAATACAATGCCAGAAAGAGCCCCAACACTTCTGGGTATGGCGCCCCCAAAGAAAATGTACAAAGTGGCTGACCTATATAATATTTAGGTGTTAAGGAACTTAACCTTGAATGCAGTCAACCCTGATGTTATCCCTGCTACCACATATGAGGCCTTAGCATTGCTAGGGAGCACTTTTTAAAAATTTTTTATTAGTGAAACACCATGAGGTACAGTTGTAGACTTACAAATTTTTGTGCTTGGGTTTCAGTTATACAATGATCCAGTACCCGTCCCTCCACCAGTGCCCATTCTCCATCATTTACATTTTTTTTTAAATTTTTGTTAGTGAAACACCATGAGGTATAGTTGAAGATTTACAAATTTTTGTGCTTGGGTTTCAATTGTACAATGATCAAACATCCATCCCTCCACCAGTGCCCATTTTCCACCACCACGGGTCCGCCAGGGATCACTTTTGAGCATAGAGCCAGAAATAGCCCATACACACCACCAGGGTGGTGCCTTTTACCCTTGTTCGGCTTAAACTCCGTGAAAGGGGGAAATAATATAATCAACATCATTAGGTTGGTGAAAAGCTCTTATTGAAAATCAGCTGATAACACCCCTGATGTTTTAAGTTTTACTATTTCTAGCCCGGCAAGCTACCGAGAGTATCTAGCGTGAACAGCAAAGCCTGGCAAGCTACCCGTGACGTATTTGATATGCCAAACACAGTAATAACAAGTTTCACAATGTTACTGGGGCCTGCTCGAGCAAATCAATGAACAACGGGAGGACAGGACAGTGACAGTGACAGTGACAGATCTGTCAGTGAGGAATTATTTAAGAAGTAAATTTTAAGTTATTGGGGGAAGGTGGTTCGGACCACACCCTGGAGGTGCATTAGGGCTATTTCTGGCTCTATGCTCAAAAGTGACCCCTGGCAGTGCTCAGACCCCATATGTGGTGCCAGGGATAATATCAGGGTTGACTACATTCAAGGTAAGTTCCCTAACACCTATGCTATCTCTCAGCCCAGGAGTTAAGTAAATTTAAAAGTGTGTCTATAGATCACTTTTGTTTGCTTGTTTGTTTGGGGGCCACACCATCTGTGTGCAAGGCTTGCTCCTGGCTCTGTACTCAGGAATAACAGTGCTCAAAAGATGATATGCAGTGCCAAGGATCAAACCCAGATTGACTGTGTGCTAGGCAAGTGCCCTACCCACTACACTATCTCTCTGGCTTATAGATCACATTTTAAACTGATAATACTGATAATATCAGTATTATCCTGAACGGTAGTTTGGATTTCTCTTTGATACCCTTAGACTATCCTGGTACAACTAAAACTTATTTAATAATGCCCAGGGAACAATTATTATAAATTCTACCCTCACTAAGATCTTAAGAATTTATTAGCAGGGTCCAGAAGACAGTATAGTGGATAAGGTGTTTGCCTTGCAAATAGCTGACCCAGATTCAATCCCCAGAATTCCATATGGTCCCCGAGCACCACCAGGAGTGATTCCTGAGCGCAGAGCCAGGAGTAACCCCTGAGCATTGTTGAATGTGACCCCCCCAAAAGAAAACCCCCAAAATTGAATTGTGGCATCACACTGCAATCCAGAGGCAAACAACATAGTGAGATAATGAAGGTATAAAAAGTGATGAGGAGTAGATAAAATAAACTTTAAATAGAGTCCAGCCGACCATGAGAACTCAGGTTCGTGTTGTTGACTGAAAGGCTATAGCAGAGGTGGGAACAATAGCACAGTGGGTAGGGCACTTGTCTTTTATGCGGCTGACCTGGGTTCAATTCCTGGCCCCTATATGGTCCCCTAAGCTCTTAAGGAGTGATCCTTGAGGGCAGAACCAGGACTATGACCTGAGCATCACCCTGTGGCCCAAAAACAAACAAAAGTAAAGAAAAGAAAAGCTACAGCAGCTGAAGTCAGCCTTGTATTTCACACAGAGGATTCAAATGAGGGGCTGGAAAAATAACAGTGGGTGAGTCTCTTACCTTGCATTCAGCCAATCCAGGTTCCATATAGCCAACCATACCACATATGGACCCACAAAACCAGGTCAGGAGTAATCCCTGAGCACAGAGCTAAGAATAAGCCCTTAGCTCTCAAAACAACCACCCCCCAACTCCCACCACATATAAAAGATCCAGATGAGATGGTTCTTTTTTTTTTTTTTTTTTAGTTTTTGGGCCACACCCAGCAATGCTCAAGGGTCACTCCTGGCTCTGTGCTCAGGAACCACTCCTTGCGGTGCTTGGGCGACCATGTGGGATGCCAGGGATCAAACCCAGGCTGACTGTGTGCAAGGCAAAAGCCCTCCCCACTGTACTATTGCTTGGTCCCTGAGATGGTTCATTTTAAGTAAAAATGTATAAAGTTTATGAAACTAATTGAATCTTGGTACAGAAACAAAGATGCTAAGCAACAAGCTTCTTTCTTGCAAACCCTGTCAAACTAATTAATTCTATAAAGACTTTGTTAGTTCATGGCGGATACAGCTTGCCTTCATCTCAAACATCTTCAAACAGAGGCTTGACTGTTAAAAGGGATCCAAAAATGAAGTTGTTTTAGCAATCACACTTACTAAATTTTTGATTCCTTCAACTCTGAAGAGGAGGGTGGCGGTTTGACTGTAGAGCAGGACAAACCTGGAATAAAATCTCTATTCTGCTTCTATTAGATGAGTGACTAGAGCAACTTCTGGCCTTGATTTTCTCATCCAAAGAATGGAATAAAAACACCCACCTCATAGCATTGTTGTGAAGGGTAGATGGTCTATTATGTGTAAAATATACCCACAAAAGGGCCTCATCCATTGTCACATTGACACAATGCCTAATAGTTATCAGAATAAAACTTCAGTGGGAGCCAGGGAAAGAAAATGTGGTTTTATTGGTGTTTGTGATCTAGAATTTGTGCTATAGATATGGTGGCATTACACAAAGGTCGCAGAAAGTATGGCCACATAGCAATCCTCCCATTTTAGGTGGGAACTTAGAACTTTCATAACTTGTAAAAGAAAGCCATCTGAAATGAAATTACAAATGTCCTTGCTCCAAATGCAAGGTAAATTATTTCCCTTCTCTCTCCTTTGGTTCTGTTTTTCTCTTCATGCTTTAATCATTTTGACACCAAGCTGTACAAAAGTAATTTAAAATTAACATGTCTGACACTTGGTAGCTGGCAGAACCTGATTCTGAACCCTGCCCCCTCTCCAGAGCAGCCAGAAGTCTCCTTTGATTGGCTGCTGGTCTTGCAGCAGCTGATGAAGAGCCCAGGAAAGCACATCCAACAATTAATTTGCTAATTTAGTTTTCTGTTTAATTTGAAACCAGAAAATCCTCAATCACCCAGGAGCTTGGCTTTCTGGCTTCTGAAACCTTGTTCAATAGTAAGCAAAGACACAGAAGAGAAAGGAAGAAAGTTTGCTTACTTAGGTACATTACCATATTTCTTGCACCTCTATCCTCCAAATGCTCATTTGTTTCCATTTTGGGGACACACCTGGCAGTGTTTAGGGCTTACTCCTGACTCTGTGCTCAGGGATCACTCCTGGCAGTACTCAGGGGACCATATGGTGCTGGGGATCAAACTGGAATAGACCATGTGCAAGGCAAGCAATTTATCCCCTGTATTATCTCTCTGGCCCTCAAAATGGTTTTCTATCACATCACAATTCACAGGAAATTTTTATCAGGAAAATTGGGAAGCAGCACATTCATATTTACTGTAAATAAATGGTTTCCTGAGTTACGGGGATTCCAAGACCCATATGTGTTCAGGTTTCAGAAAACTACCCTACAGTTACAGGTAAACCCAGACAGATTTCTAGCCTGGGTAGAATTCTAGAGGTAAGAATTGCTCTAAATAATGAGGCAACTTTCAGATTCCTTGGGAATGTTTATACTGATTTCAAAAGGAAGAAGCAAAAATAAGTAAAGTAACAACAACAACAAAAAAACACAAAAATAAAAAAGAAAAAGCAAGTTCCTATGAGAGATGGAAAGGACTCATAGTAGAATTGGGTGATGAGAGACAGGTTCTCTTCCCACCAGTCATTTTGACAGCTGTCTCTTGCTGGAGTATCAGAACTAAGACTTTACCTTTAACTGAGCACCAAAAACCCATACCTTTTCTGCCATTCAGAGTAGATTTTGCTCAGTTGATTAATTTTTCTTCCTATCTTCCCATCTTTGGCAGGTTGAATGCTTCTATTTGACTTCCAAGGCCTTTTATGTAATTTGAGCCAGCCCTATCTATTAGTCCTGATGACTAACTCTTCATCAAATATATATTCTTTTTTTGGAGGGGGGCACACCCAGCTCTACTCAAGCATCACTCCTGATGGGGCTCAGGGGACCATATGGGGTGCCCAGGATTAAACCCCCACTTGGCCACGTGCAAAGCAAACACCCTACCTGCTGTACTATGACTTCAGCCCTCAAGTGTACATTCTAATTGGACCAAATTCATTGTTCTGAGAACATGCTGCTGTGTTCCTGTTTCCAAACCTTTGCTTGTGTTCCTACTGGTTTCCCCCGCCCCACAAACATGTTCTGCTCTCCTTAATTCAAATCTTATCTGAACCACAACGCTTCCCCCACTCGTCAGATACTATTTCCTTCATTTAATCTTTGCCACTGCTGGCTTCTCTTCATTTTCACATTGCTAGTAGAGGGTACCAGAAGTGGCCCACTATGGTGAAATCATTTTTATTTACTTCTCTCAGTTCTTTCTAAGTCTACTACAGAATATCTAAAGTCAAAGTCCATATCATATACTTCCTTAGTATCCTTCACTTTCCTCAACCTGGCCTTTCATGATAATGACCAGATGCTGGTTTGAAAACACAGATGGTCAAGTTGTTTCCTCCCTGAGATTCCTTTCTGTTAGTTCTAATATGTACAATCAATCAATCACGACCATCCTGTTATTCGTCGATTGCCTCGAATAGGCCCCAATAACGTCTCCTTCGTCCTAGCCCTGAGATTTTTAAAAAAGTGCCAAATTCAAGGCTCTTTCAGAGTTAGGAGAATGAGACCCATCATTGTTACTGGTATTTGGCATATTGGGTATGCCACGGGGAGTTTGCTAGACTCTGCCGTGTGGGCAGGTTACATTCGGTAGCCTGCCAGTTTGTCCAAAGTAGGAATGAGATAAGATGTTGGGCGGCCACAAATGTGGCCGTGCGCTTCCGGGAGCTGGGTTTTATAAGTTTTATAAGTTTATAAGTTCTAATATGGGGTGTGGGAATTCACAGAACTTGCAAGTGGCCAAGGTGTAGCCAGTCTCCAGAAAGGAGTTGGAGAACCACTGCCAACAGCAGGCAGCATGTAAGACACTCAAGTTGAGAAAAAAAAAAAATATATATATATATATGTGTGTGGGTTCAAACCATAATATAGGAACTAAAGAGAGAGTATAGCAGTTAGGGCATGGGACATGCATGTAGCTGACTTGGATTCCATCTTCAGGCACAAATATGGCCCGTGAGGCCCTACCAGGGCTGCGCACTGAGCACAGAGCCAGGAGTCTGTACTATACACAGCTAAGTGTGGTCCCCAAACAAAACAAAACAAACTCAACTACAATATATGTACTTATGTGTATTACTGTGTCTGGCATATCGAATACTCTCGGTAGCTTGCCGGGCTCTCCGAGAGGGGCGGAGGAATCAAACTCGGGTCGGCCATGTTGGCCGCTTGTAAGGCAAACGCCCTACCCACTGTGCTATCACTCCAGCCCTCAAGTGCTCACTCATTGCCAGTCAATATCTCAGGGCACAAGCTAGGAGGCAGATTACCTGATATATCCTTTTTTTTTTTAATGGAATGGGGGTACATCTGGCAGTGCTGAGGGCTACTCTGGCAAGGGGGCAGGGAAGAGAACATGAGACAATGCAGCACTAGGAATCAAGTCCAAAGCATGTGTGCTCGAGCCTTTGAGCCATCCTTCCTGGTCTGGATCACCTTCTATAGCACCTATTCTGTATGTTTGGAATCCAAATCTCTCCACTTCACGGTTTGTATGTAATTACAATTGCAGGGCTTGATTGGTAGATCAGTAGCAATCCATAGTATTTGTTTGTGAAGTTAATTTAATTTTAGGGCCCACAGGACTTTGGCATGTGAAAACAAACTGGTCAGATTCTGCCTCCAGAACAACAACAAAATGGGTAAAATGAGTCTGCTTAACTGGTGCTCACCCCATATCCTAAATCCAACTCAAGTGTTAAATGATGGATTAAGCTGTGATCCCCTCCTGGGGTACTTGTGTATCAGAGGGAATCCACTTCTCTGGAAGTGAGAGGAGAGGATTATCTTAATGACTCCCAACCTTCCATGTCAGTCAGACTGCCAGAGCCCAAGATTTGGGAGAACATTCTTTCAAAGGCCCTGTGTTTCTGTTCCATCATTGTATGGCTGAATCTCAAACATGAAAGCTTTGTAACTGTATCTTACAGTGATACAATGAAAAAAAAAAAAAAGTAATGCGGCGTTCAAGCCCAATTCAATCAGCTTAATCAATGGCTGAACAAATAGCAGTACTCCTACACTATTTTTTGTCACTGTCACTGTCCTCCCATTGTTCATTGATTTGCTTGAGTGGGCCCAGTAACATTGTGAGACTTGTTACTGTGTTTGACGTATCGAATATGTCAGGGGTAGCTTGTCAGGCTTTGCCTCGTGGGTGAGATACTCTCTGTAGCTTGCCCGGCTCTCCAAGAGGGGCGGAGGAATCGAACTCGGGTCGGCAGTGTCGGCCACGTGCAAGGCAAAGGCCCTACCCACTATGCTATTGCTCCAGCCTACATTATTTAGGAAAAAAAAAGTTTTCAATTTCATATGGTGGTAGGAAGGTGTAAGGGTGGTGGGATTGGTGTTGGAGTAGCACTGCATTGTCCTCCTGCTGTTTATTGATTTGCTTAAGTGGGCACCAGTAATGTCTCCATTGTGAGACTTCTTGTTACTGTTTTTGGCATATCAAATACGCCACAGAGAGCTTTCCAGGCTCTGACATGTGGGCAGGATCCTCTTGGTAGCTTGCCAGGCTCTCCAAGAGGGACGGAGGAATCAAACTTGAGTCAGCCATGTGCAAGGCAAACACCCTACCTGCTGTACTTTGGCTCCAGCCTGGTTTTGGAGTATTGAATATAATAAATTATTGTGTATTATTATTATTATTGAGAATAACCTTATAATAATAAAATTGAATTTAAAATAAATAAAAATATAAAAAAATTTTTAAAAGGCCCTGTGTTTCTTTCTATGGCATATTTGAGTCAAAAAAGTTAATAGAGACCAAATAGTCTCTAGTCATTTCTGCTCAGAGCTGAGAGAATGGGACCCTTTCTCAATGCAGACATGTTCATCCAGCAATAACTGGTATAAGAAGCAGCAGAGGGGTCACAAAGTTTCTCCACTGATTTGTTAAAAAGCTTATTCTGGAGTTTCCATATTATTACATTACTAAATGTATTGATTCAACAAATAATAATTGGTGCTTATTCTTTCACAAGAACCATCCTGTATGCTAAAGATACAACAATGAGCAGATAAAACTCATGAAGGCTACGTTATGGTGGGAGCAGGGATGGTGAAGGGCCAATATAAACAATAATTATGTAATATGTCAAGTGATAAGTGCTACAGAGAAAAAAATAAGCAGAGAATTGAAAATGAAGAGTATAGGGGGAAGGTTATTTTTTTGTTTTGTTTTTTTTGCTTTGGTTTGGGGGCCATATCCAGCAGTGCTCAAGGCTTACTCCTGGATCTGCACTCAGGAATCACTCCTGACAGACCTGGAGAAAACATATGAGGTGCTGGGGATTGAACCTGGGTCGGCTGCATGGAAGGCAATACCTTAGCCTCCGTACTATTGCTCTAGACTCAGGTTATTAGTTTTAAGCTGAATAGACAGGGATAGCATATCAAGAAAGTTCACTGGCCTAAAGACCAGGTGATGCAAGTGAGCCAGGTACAAAGATGGGAAAAGAATTTCTGTCAGTAGATACACAGGACAGATAGATTGCTCCATAGCTGGAAGCCTGCCTCATGAGCAAAGGGAGAAGATAGCTAGAATAGAGAAGGGATCACTAAGAAAAAGATGACTGGAGGAATCGGTCAGGATGGGATATGTGTGCAGAAAGTAGATAAAAGACCAAACAAGATAACTTCTCAGGGTCTGTATTGCAAACCATAATGCCCCAAAGTAGAGAGAGGAATCATATCTGACATGGAGGCAGAGGGAGGGTGGGAAAGCGGGGTTATACCAGGGATATTGGTGGTGGGGAATGTGCACTGATGGAGGGATGGGTATTTGATCATTGTGTGATTGTAACCCAAACATGAAAGCTTATAACTATCTCACGGTGATTCAGTAAAATTAATAAAAAAAAGAAAAAAAAAGAATTTCTGTAACTGATCTAATACCTCACAATAATAGAGTAATAGTAAAGACATAGAGGGCCAGGCAGCTGGCTCAAAGGGTTGGAGAATGTGCTTTGTCAGTGGGAGTCCTGGTTTTGATGGCTGGTACTGAACACCAGGCCATAGTCAGAGTAGTCCCCAGCTCTGATGAGTGTGAGGCACCCCTAGCCCCCCAAAAAAGAAATAAAGACTTATAAATTCTTCTTTTTTCTTGAGTTTTTGGGTCACAACCGGCAGTGCTCAGGGATCACTCCTGGAAGCCTCAAAGGGCTGCCAACTGTGGCATTAATCAATTTCTGCCAGTCAGGTATGTATCAACCCCACAAAGAGGTATGCGACCCTGGCAAGCATCACATCTGGAAAAGAGAAAAAGTAAAAAGAAAGGATGTGTGAACCCCATAGCCATGAAATATGACCTTCGATGAGCACATGTGGCAGAATCACAGTGATACCTGGGGTCTATCTCTATCATAACATGTGTGTCTCAACTGAGAGTGGAACCCCTGACATGCACTTGTGGCAGCACCACAATGAAAAGACAACAAATGTGAAAGTGTGCTGCGTGTGTGAGCACTGCAGCCTCTAGCCACTCATTTGTGTAACCTCTGGTCATGGCTGAAATAACAGCAATGAAGGGAAGGAGGAAGGACATCAATAAAATGTTTTTTAAAAACCTGTTGGAAACAATAAAAGTTAGCTGGAGAGATAATACTGGGGTTAAGTTGCTTCCCTTTCATCCTTCCAACTCCCATTTGAATCCCTGACACCACATATAGTCCCTGATTATGACTAGAGGTCATTCTGAGCATAGAGACAGGAATGTCCCCAGAGAACCACTGGATGGGGGCCCCAAACTCAAACTTAATCACTTAATCACTTAACTTCCCGTTAGTCGTCGATTTGCTCAAGCGGGCACCAGTAACGTCTCCATTTGTCCCTGTTGCGTGCTAGTGTAGCCCAATGGCATCTGTTCGCTCCGGGAACATGAAGGGCCTCAAACCGATCGTTCATGATCTTGACGAAGAAGTCTGACCATCTGGTAGGTGGGCGGCCACGCGGTCTTTTGACATCCCGTGGAATCCAGTGGGTAACAGCTCTAGTCCAGCGGTCGTCTTTAAATCTCATTACGTGACCAGCCCATCTGATTTTCGACACCTTGGCAAATGAGACAGCGTCCCTGATTCTTGATCGTCGACGGATGTCAGAACTCCGGATTCTTTCTCTCATTTGAGTGAAACGTGATATTCCAAGCATAGCTCTTTCTATTCTTCTTTGGGAGACCTGAATAGCGTTCTCATCTTGTTTGCTTAGGGCCCAGGTCTCTGAGGCATATGTTAATGCAGGAAGAACAGTGGGATCAAAGAGATGTGCCCGGAGCCGGAGGTTCTTCGTCCTCTTAGCTATTTCTTCGATGTTCTTGAAGGCGTTCCAAGCCGCTCTCTTCCTCCTGCGCAGCTCGGGTGCCAGGTCATTTGTCATGTTGACTTCTCGACCTAGGTACACATAGCTGTTGCATTCGGAGATGGTCATTCCTTTGAGAGCGAATGGGGCATCAGGAACGAGGCTGTTTCTCATAAACATTGTCTTCGTAAGATTCAGCTATAGTCCTACCTTTCCACACTCACGGTCAAAGTCGGCCAGCATCTGTGCCGCTTGGCTGATGTTTGGTGTTATTAAAATAATGTCATCAGCAAAGCAGAGGTGGTGTAGTTGCCGACCATCTATCTTCACTCCCATTCCTTCCCATTCCAGTCGTTGCATGATGTTCTCGAGGGTGGCACTGAAGAGTTTCGGTGAAATGGTATCACCCTGCCGCACCCCTCTCTTGACATCAACGATCACTTCTTTGTAGAATGGTGAGATCCTGGTAGTGAATCCGCAATACAGCTCACGGAGGATCCTGATGTATTGGGCTTGAAAGCCCTGATTGGCTAGGGCTTCAATGACCGCTTCCGTCTCAACAGAATCAAAGGCCTTCTTTAAATCAATGAACGTTAAACAGAGCGGCATCTTGAACTCCCGAGAAACCTCAATGAGCTTGGTTATCGTGTGGATATGGTCGATGGTGCTGAATCCTTTGCGGAACCCGGCTTGCTCGCATGGTTGTCCTTCATCTAGTGTTCTGCCAATCCTATTTAGGATGACTCGAGTGAACAACTTGTAGATGACAGACAATAGGCAGATCGGGCGATAGTTGCCAATGTCATGGATGTCTCCCTTCTTGAACAGTAGTATGGTCCTGCTGGTTTTCCATTGGGACGGAACCTTGCATTCAGACAGGTAGCGAGTGAAAAGCCGAGCCAGTGTATTGATGAGTACTGACGGCAGGTTCTTCAGGTGTTCAGGTCTGACCTTGTCTGGGCCAGGTGCTGTTTGTTTCTTTACCGACGAAATGGCGTGTCGGATTTCGGAAGGGAGAACGTTGGGAACGACATATCCATCCTGTGGAATTTGGTATGTCGGCAAGTGGACATGGCTATCGAAGAGATTTGAGTAGAAGTCATGGATAATCTTCTCCATTGCCGTTCTGGAGGGTGTGATGGATCCATCAGGACGTCGGAGGACAGTCATCTTGGTCTTGTAGTTGGCGAAGGACAGGCGGGCATTACGAATACTTTTCCCGGCTTCTGCCGCATCTACCAGTACTTCTGCTCTTCTCTCTTTGAGGTCTTCCTTGATCGCATCTCTGCACTGCTTTGCGAGCTCGGACGTTAGCTTGCGGTTGCCTGAGGCATGCGCCAAACCACGCTGGCGAATTAGTTCAAGAGTTTTCGAAGATAGGCGATTTTTTGTGGCTATCTCTCTCTTGGCGTTCCTCGCACATTCATGGAGGTGCTGAACCAGTCGATCGTATTCCTCGTCAATGTTGTCAACAATGGCATCTTCCCATGTTGCCGCAATAGTACCAAAGAGTTCCCAGTTGAGTTCCCAAACTCAAACATATGTGAATAATAAAAATTACTCCTGGGCTTAAGAGTCAGTACAGGGGTTAAGGCTCTGGCATTGCGTGCAGACAACAGCAGGCTCAGTTCTCAGTACCACAGGGAGGGAGCCAGGACGGAGCCAAGAACAGGCCCTCATCCCTAACATGGCCAGGTGTGACCAAAACAACAATAACAATTTTTTAAAAAATCTTTATCTTGAAAGTCAAATAGTACCATCATGTTCAGTTAGAGATTTGGAAGTTTATCCACTAACATAATTTCTTGAGAATTTTAGATTCTTGTTCCTATTAAACAATTTTTTTTTTATGAAGCCAGAAAGTTTTTTTTTAACTTATTTAGAAAGATGTGAAGGACCGGAGAGGGGAAGGACATGTTTGAGAGAGAACCCTGACTTCCCGAGGGTAGAAATCAGCAAAGAAAGATGGAGACAAGCAAGCAAGATATGTGTTCAAGGGAGAACGGGATATCAAAGGAAAAACAATTATTTTAACGAAGCCTGCTAGCCTAGGGTTGTATGTAGCTCAGCGGGATGGCACATGCTCCACTTGCATGAGGCCCAGGGTTCGATCCTGGCATCACAAAACAAACAAAAATCAACTTCCTCCAGCCCCTGATAATGAACACTTTTTTTTAAAAAGGATAAACAGTAGTGGCTGATAAGCTGGCCTTGGGTTACACCTCGGCACTGTGGGATCCCCCTGTTTGTGTAGAGCACCCACCCATGCAGAGAGGGAGTCATCCCCAAGCATATCAAGAGTGGCCCCCAAATAAAAAAAAGACCAAAGATGAGTGTGAGTTTCAAAAAAAGGCGTGGACACACAGGGGACTCAAACATTCTGTGGCCGAGAGCCACCTCCCCAGGCCGGACAACGGTGATGGACAAAGGCCCAGGGAAACAGAGAAACAAGAACCAGACCCCAGGCAGGTCGGCAGTCAGTTTATTTCTCTCTCCTTTCCAGCGTAGCCTGATCTCTCCCTTACAGTGCAAGCGTAGTCAGTTCTGGTCGTAGTCTCAGTCATCATAATTTATCATCCTAGTCTCCTCGTAGACCTCAAAGTCCTCTCCTTCATTATCTTCTTCCTAGTCTCATTATAATCTCATAGTCCTCTCATAGTCCTCGACTTCTTGTCCTCAAAGTCCCAAAGTCTCAGTTCTCCTCTTCGTCTTCAATGTCTCGTCGATTTACTAGTCTTTGACGTTTAAGTACTCAAAGACCTCAAAGTCCCTAAATTCCCATTCTTCTCCTCTAGTCTTCAATGTTTAGTCTCTCCTACCCCTTACAGCATAGTTATATAGAAATCATGAAGCGTGGGGATACACAAAGGTGGAATTGAACATTGTCATAACAGCAAACAGAGGTAAAGCCATTCCTTCAGAAGATTAACTCAAGGACAAAATCTCATCTGAGGGTTCAACACTCCAGATTACTAGGAGATCTGCTCAAGGGCAGGATTTCATCCAGGGTGTTTTGCTTTCTTCTTTCCTCAGCTAGTAATCCATTTAAACAGTCATAGTAAATTTACTTCTTATAATATTTCTTGAGTGGGCACTAGTAATGTCTCACAACAAATTATGAGACTTGTTACTGTTTTTGGCATATTGAATACATCATGGGTAGCTTGCCAGGCTTTGCTGTGAGGGCGAGATACTCTCGGTTGCTTGCTGGGCTCTTCGAGAGGGGCGAAGGAATCGAACCTGGGTTGCCCAGGTTCAAAGGCAAACGCCCTACTCGCTGTGCTATTGCTCCAGCCAACATGGCCGACCCGAGTTCGGTTCCTCCTGACAGTGTCCTCTCGTTGTTCATCGATTTGCTCAAGCGGGCCCAGTAACATTGTGAAACTTGTTACTGTGTTTGGCATATCGAATATGTCACGGGTAGCTTGCCAGGCCTTGCCGTGCAGGTGAAATACTCTTGGTAGCTTGCCGGGCTCTCTGAGAGGGGCGGAGGAAACAAACTCCGGTCGGCCATGTTGGCTGCATGCAAGCCCTACCTGCTGTGCTATCACTCCAGCATATATATATATATATATAATATATATTATATATATACACATATATATTTATATACCATATTACTGTATCCTAGCGTTAATAAGATCTGATAACCCACTACCATCGGACAGCGGTAGGGCGTTTGCCTTGTAGGCAGCCAACATGGCCGACCCGAGTTCGATTCCTCCGCCCCTCTCGGAGAGCCCGGCAAGCTACCGAGAGTATTCGATATGCCAGACACAGTAACAACAAAGTCTCCAATGGAGACGTTACTGGGCCCGCTCGAGCAAATCGATGATCAACGGGAGGGCCTTTACTTTTACTTTACTTTTACTGTATCACTGTATCACCGTCCTCCTGTTGTTCATCGATTTACTTGAGCAGGTACTAGTAACGTCTCCATTCATCCCAGCCCTGAGATTTTAGCAGCCTCTCCTATCTTTCCCAATGCTGCCGTATTGGAGGCTCTTTCAGAGTGAGGGGAATGAAACCCATTATTGTTACTGTTTTGGGCATATATATATATATATATATATATATATATATAAATATTTATTTAAATAGATATTGGATTTTAAATATATTATATATTTATTTTTTGTTTGTTTCTTTGGGGCCCACAATGCTCAGGGTTGGCTCTGTGCTCAGGAATGGTGGTGCTTGGAGGGCCATATGGGATGCTGGGGATTGAACTTGGGTTGGCCATGTGCAAGTCAATGCCTCACCATTTGGGTTTTTACTCCTCTGATCCCTTAAATGGGGTATATTTAACAAAAGGCAAATATGGCTTAGGAACATAGCTCAGTGGTAGAATGTAAAAGGCCCTGGTTTGATTCCCAGCACCAAAAAAATGAGAAGGAAAGAAAAATAGTTTCTTACTTCTCAGAAATATTGTAAAATATGCAAGACTGATATTATGCTAAGTTTACATATGAAGACACCAAGGATCGGATTAAGTGTCTTGCCTTAGGTCACACAGCTAATAAGCGGTTGAGTCAGTGTTAAAACTCCCGGTCTTTTAGCTCTCAATCTATGTTACTTCCCTCTATCATGCTGCCATTTCAGTTCCCAAATTAGGAAAACAGCTACACCACAGTATTTACTTACAGAATTTAAGCAACCTCTAGATGCCCTGTGAAACCACATCTGTCATATTAAAAAGAGAAATATCAACAGTATATTGGAAAAGCTAGTTATGAAGTTAAACCTAAAACCAAAAGGACAGACTGCTGGCACCAGTCCTGAGGAACAAGTCTTAAAGGCTGGAAGTCTAAATCACAGCAGAAATATTATACCTTCCTACCACTGGCTCTGGTACAGGAATGCTTTCCACCTTGGGCAGAAGAGATGCTGAGAAATAGCACAATGTTCCATTAAGTTTTAAAATTTATCAATACGCTGGCTCAGGCAAAAGGAGAGATAAAGAAGTGGTTATATTTCTGGAATTTAGTTCTTTTCCTCTATTTTCAAAACCAATCTACTTGGGGCCCATGTCACCTATTTCTAAAATGTCTGCAAAAACCTTCTATCTGATTCTCCTGCCTCTTCTCCTTTCCCTGACCTCTTCCCCAAGCCCTTACTAGTGTACGTTATTCAACCTTCCTCTTAACATAAAAACCTTGAGCGAGGGGCCCGGGAGATGACTTTATGGGCGGGTCCAGATGCTTTGCTTGCAGGAAGCCTAGTTTTAACCCTAGCACTTGTTGGCCTTTCAGCATGGCCAGGAGCAACACCTAAGTCTGAAACCAGGAGTAGCCCACTGAGCAATCAGGTGTGGTGCCCAAACTAAAAAACAAAACAAATCTTGAATGACTCCAGACATTTAAAAAAAAAAAACTGGGACCACACTAAGTAGTGCTCAGGGCTTACTTCTGGCTCTGCTCTCAGGGATCACTCCTGGAAAACTTGGGGATCATAAGGAGTGCTGGTGAGCTGAAAGTAGACTATAGACCGAACATGATGGCCATTCAATATCTATATTGCAAACCACAACACCCAAAAGGAGAGAGAGAGCAAAAGGGAATGCCCTGACACAGAGGCGGGGTGGGTGGGGGTGGGGCTGGGTTGGGGGTGGTGGGAGGGATGCTGGGACCATTGGTGGTGAAGAACGGGCACTGGTGGAGGGATGGGTACTCAGTCATTGTACGACTGAAACGTAAGCACGAAAGTTTGTAAGTCTGTAACTGTACCTCACAGTGATTCATTTAAAAAGAAAACATAAGGGGTGCTGGAGACTGACTACGAGTGAGCCACATGCAAGGCATATACCCTACCTGCTGTACTATCATTTTGGGCCCAGACTCCAGAAATTTTAAGGAAATAAGAGGGGATGTAGCTCACTCAGTAGTAAAGTACATACTTTGCTTGTTTGAGGATCCCTGGGTGTGATCCTTAGTACCAAAATAAATAAAATCAGGGGCCAGAGATATAGTTCAGAGGGTCAGGTGCTTGCCTTCCATGTAGCTAATCTGGTTTCTATCACTGACACCACATACGGTCCCCCAAACAGAGCCAGGAGTGATTCCTGAGCCCTGAGCGCCAGGTGTGTCCCTCCCCGAACACACAAAAAAGATACTTGCTTTGCATGTAGCAAAACAACATGGATTTGATCTCTGGCTCTTCCTATGGTCTCCTAAACTCTGCCGGTAGTGTACATCCTGAGCACAGAGCCAGGAGTAAGCCCTGAACATGGCCAGGTATGCTTCCTAAAAAAAAAAAAAAAATCAAAATCTTCTCTAATACAACTTATTACAACTGAGATGCAATGGAAAATGGAGTTTCCCTATCTCTATTAAAGTAGTCCAATACAGGGCTAGAGCGATAGCACAGCGGGTAGGGCGTTTGCCTTGCACACAGCCAACATGGCCGACACAGGTTCGATTCCCAGCATCCCATATGGTCCCCCGAGCACCACCAGGAGTGATTCCTGAGTGCATGAGCCAGGAATAACCCCCGAGCATCGCCGGGTGTGACCCAAAAAGAAAAAAATTAAATAAATAAAGTAGTCCAATACAGGACAGAATTTCTGGAGAGGTAGCTCAGCAGGTAGAGTGTATATTTTGCATGCAAAAGGCCCCAGTTTGAACTCCAGCACTGCATGATTGGTCCCCCAACTACTAGGTAAGAATAACTCTCAAACCACTGTCAGCATGGCCCCAAAACTAAAAAACAAATAAAAATTATATTTGGGGATAAAATTTCAAGAATGTAGCTCATTAGTAAAGCACATACCTTGAACACAGGAAACCTGGGTTAGATTCAGTTCTGCAAAAAAGAAAAATCAAATATGCTGTTAAAAAAAAAATTCTCGGGGGTATGGTGCCGCCAGCAGGTCAGTCTGTACCTGTGAGGCGAGTGCATCAGCAGCCTCATGGCGCCTCCAGACTTCCAGATACCCCAAAATTGCTGCTGTGCCTTTGGCCAGACCCCAAAAACTTGGGGCAAAGTTTACCAAGAAAGTAAACGGCCAAAAGTTAGGTATGTGGGAAACACACCCACAAACCACCTCCGGCTCAGCTATATAATTGGAGGCAAGGCCTCTCTGGTTCCTGATTGAACTGCTTAATGGCCATGATCCCAGAGACTCAGAAACGAATCTTGGAAACCTGCGGCTTTAGGTAGAAATGCATCCGGTTCCTGTAGTAGGTTACCGGTGCTGGGCCAACCCAGGTGGGAATAGGTTTTGTGCCTTGTCCTGTTCCCCCTGGCGGCCCAATGGCCGCCATCCTTCAGAGGCCACTGGATAGTCAGGTTTGGGCCCCCAGTGACGAGACACACAGGGCCTCACAAGATGGGGGTGGAGCCGGGCTTGTCCTCCCCACCCCAGCGAGACCCCAAGTCATCGCCCACGAATGGCCTCTCTGGCTCCTGATCAAGCTGCTTAACGGCCATGATCCCAGAGACTCAGAAACAAATCTCAAAACCCAGTGGCTTTTGGCAGAAATGCATCCGGACTCCACAGTACGTTACTGTCGCCGGGCCACCCCAGGGAGGAAAGGGTGTTGTCACTCCACCTGCTCCCTCTTGGCGACTTGGTGGCTGTTATCCTCCAGAGGCCATTGGACAGTCAGGCTTGGGCCCGCAGTGATGAAACTTGTTGGGCCTCACGGGATGGGGGGGGGTGGAGCCGGGCCTGTCCTCCCCACCCCAACGAGACCCCAAGTCATCGCCCACGAACAGCCTCTCTGGCTCCTCATCAAGCTGCTCAATGGCCATGATCCCAGAGACTCAGGAGCAGATCTCTAAACCCAGTGGCTTTTGGCAGAAATCCCTCCAGATTTAAGTGGTAAAATTTCAGAATTTCAAAACCACATGGCCCTACTGCAGCCACACGACATCATATGTTATTCATAACCAGCAATAGAACACAAATTGTCTATTGTTGCCTTTTCAGCAGATCTGAGTGTTGGGGTAAAATCTCAAATAATGGTGGGTTTGGTGATGAAATAGTGAATGTGATCAAAGTAGAGAGAGAGTAATGTGGAAATCATCTGCCCCACAGGCAGGGGGAGGGTGTGGGATGGGGGTATACTGGGATTTTTGGTGGTGGAGAATGGGCACTGGTGAAGGTACGGGTCTTTCATTGTATGACTGAGACTTAGACCCAAAAGCTTTGTAACTGCTCTCACGGTGATTCAATAAATAAAATTATAAAAAATGGAAAAAAAAGTAAGGTGGAGTTCATGCACAATTCAATCAGCTAATCAGTGGCTGAATAAATAGCAGTATTACTACAAAAAAAAATTCTAAGAAAAGCTCTAGGGTCAAATGATCTCACTGGTAAATTCTGAAAATGCATTTTTTCACTAGTCTGGTTTTTTGTTTGGGGGCCACATCCATGTCTGACAATGTTCAGGGGACCAAATGTGGTGCCAAGGGCCAAACCAATGTAAACACCTTACCTCCTGTACTATCTTTCTGGTGCTCTATCAAACTTTTTTTTTTCTATCATATTGAAAATCAGGGCTGGAGCGAGAGCACAGCAGGTAGGGCATTTGCCTTGCACTCGGCCAACATAGCCAACCCGAGTTTGATTCCTTCACCCCTCTTGGAGAGCCCAGCAAGTTACCGAGAGTATCTCGGCCTCTTGGCAAAGCCTGGCAAACTACCCATGATGTATTCGATATGCCAAACACAATAACAACAAAGACTCACAATGGAGACGTTACTGGGCCCGCTCGAGCAAATCGATAAACAACGGGAGGACAGTGTAGTACAGTATTATTGAAAATCAAATCCAGAGCCCTGTAAGTTGAAGCATATATGTTACCACTGAGCTATGTGTTTGTCTCTTAAAGAAGTGACCCCACTCTTACACAAATTCTTTCAGAAAATAAAAAAGGGAACGTTTCCAATTCAGTAAACCTTCATCACCCTATCTTTGAAACTCCTACCCCCACCATCAAAAACTAGGGGCTGGAACAACAGTACAGTGGGTAGGACATTTGCCTTGCATGCAGCCGACCCGGGTTCGATTCCCAGCATCCCATATGGTCCTCTGAGCACTGCCAGGAGTAATTCCTGAGTGCAAAGCCTGGAGTAACCCCTGTGCGTCGCTGGGTGTTACCCAAAAAGCAAAAACAAGAAACTATGTGTTTATTCATTATTCTCCAGAGAACATGTTGCACGTTTGGGTCCCTTTGCCAATACAAATACTTTGGATGGAAAAGTAAAGATGATTGGATGGTGTGAAGCTTACAGTGGTCCTATTCTTTGTTACTTGACTGCAAAGACAAGTATAGACAAATAAGTGAGCACAAAACATAGAACAAGGGTCCACAGAGACAGCCCAGCCCATTGTGGTTCATACTTGGGAGGATTAGGTTTGAACTCCTGCACCACATGGTTCCTGAACATCAAGCCAGGGGTGGCTCCTGAGCACTACCAGTGAGGCCCCCCAATAACAACCAAAAAGGGGGCCAGAGCAATAGTACAGCAGGTAGGGCTCTTTCCTTGTATGCAGCCAACCTGGGTTATATCCCCAGCATTGCATATGGTTCACCAAGCACTGCCAGGAATAATTCCTGTGTAGAACCAGGAATAATCCCTGAGGATTGCTGGGCATAGTCCCCCCCCCCCCAGCCCTCTACACACACCAAAGTAAAAACCATAAAACAAACAAAAAAAGACTAAATTGGTTTCAGTACCCTATTTGGGGTATATAAAACTCTATACAGGGTACATAAAAGTATAGTCAAATTATTTTCTGATCCAACAGAAGTATTTCCAATCAATAGTTAAATGCAATATAGACACGCACAAATCCCACCCGGGTTGGCTATATGCAAGGCCAGCATCCAACCCTCTGTACTATCTCTCCAGCCCCCAGGAACCAATTTTAAAATTGAGAAAGGACAGGAAAGGACATAAGGTCCAGTTTCTTGCAGGAGGAGAAAAGATATACCCAAAATGAGGGCCATTTGAGGCAGAGAAAATGTGATCTTCTGAAATTGGCAAGTTGTCAGCTTTTGCTAAAAGCCAGACAGAAGGTCAGTGTGGCTGGTGCATTCAACACATGGCAAACCAGTCATGAGAAGCCTTCTTGTGTTGCAAAGAAGTTTGGATTTTATTTTAAATGCAGTGAAAAGCCATTGCAAGATAAGTTAATAAGAGAGAATTGAGTAGTCCCCAGAGCCATAATATTTCAAAAGACATTATTTGCTTCCATATTCAATTAACATTTATTGAGTATCTCTGTGCCAGGTAACTCTTCTAAGTATTTTCACATCCATTAAATTCTCAGCATAGAGAGAAGTACTATTATTAAATCACTTGGGGTCGGGGGATATTATGGTCATATCTGGTGGTGCTCAGGCTATTCCTGGCTCTGTGTTCAGCAGTGTTGCTGGCTATGCTCAGGGGACCATATGCAGTGCTGGGAATGGAACCAGGGTCAACTACATGCAAGGCAAGTTCCTTAACCCCTGTACTATCTCTCTATCCCATCTTACCACTTTTTGTTGTTGTTTTGGAGCCACACCTGGTGGCGCTCAGGGTTATTCCTGACTGTGCACTGAGGGGTTACTGGATCACTCCTAGCAGGCTCAGGGAACCATATTGGGCCTCAGGAATCAAGCTTGGGTTAGGCACATGCAAGACAAGCACTCTACCCACTGTACTATCTCTATATCATTCTTTTACTGATGTTAAAACTGATGCTCAGAGAAATTCAATAACTTGCCCAAAATTACATGACCTAGAACCATGAATTTGAGATTTAGTCTCACAGCCTCTGATTCAAGATCTCTGTTTTCCCACAAAATCATCTAACAGTTGCTCAAACACTCGTGTTATTCCTGACTTCACTTTACCTCTCATGCATTCCTCAAGTTCATCTGCAAATCATGATGTACTGTCTCTCCGAATTAGAACCACTTGTTACCTGTACTGCTGCCACTTGACCTAAGCCACCATTGTTTCTTCCCTGGATTCCTGCAATTATCTCCTAAGTGATTTCCTCTTTCTTCCCTTCAACAACTACCTTCTTCTCATTGTCTTAAAAAAAAAAAAAAAAGCACACACACACACACACACACACACACAAACAGCCAGAACTAGCCTTTAAAAGCAGAAGTTCTATCATAAAACATAAACTATTCCTATACTAACCACATTTCACCCCCAATGGTTTCCCATCTAATGCAGAATTAAAGCCTGTCATGATTACAAGGCCTTACAGAGCCAGCCACTTCCACTCCCAGTCCCAGACTAACACAGGTGTCTCTCCCTTGGCTCCTTCCACAGGAAATTTCTGGGGTCCACGAAGTGGCTCAGTGGTAGAGTGCTTGCCTCCCAGGTATCCAGCCCTGGGTTCAGCTCCTAGCGCCCCAAAAGCCAGGAAGGTACTGAGGGCAGGGTGGAGCTAATCCGCAGTGTTAAAGCACTTGTCTTGTTTGTAGCCACCCCTGTTTGATTCCCAGCACTGCACACAATCCCTCAAGCACTGCCAGGAGTGCCCCTATGCACAGAGCCAAGAGTAGTTCGAGAGCACTTCTAGGTGGCCCCCCAAAACTAAATAATAAAAAATAAATTGAAAGGAAATAAAGGCTGAGTGTGCACTTTACGTATCAGAAGCCTGGGTTCAATCTCCATCAATACATGGTTCCCTGAGCACTATGGGGAGTGACCCCAATGCACTGCCAATGTGAGCCAACTCTCTTCCTACCACCCAAAAAAGCAAGGGAAGGAAAGTTCTGCTCAGGAACTTTGTAGCTTCTGTACCCCATTTAGAATGCCCCCCATGTTTCTGTTATTTATTTGACTTACTGTCTCTCATGTCCCAGTTCAGGGAGTCCTTTCTTTCTGACCACATTTATAGTCTTAAAAACTTTTGACCGAGGCTCATTTTTCACCCAGGACATTGGTCATATCTTGACCTGAGATGTATAATCTTGAATTTTTCCTCTGTGGAGAAGCCCTGTTCTCTCTTGAGCATGTCTCTCTTTTTCTCTCCCCTCATACTCTTCAACGTAAATTTCTTAAAATTAAGACTATTTGACTTCAGGGTTGGGGTGATAGCACTGCAGAGAGAGCATGCAGCTGACTCAGGTTTGATCCCTGGTATCCATACAGTCCCCTAATTTTGCCAGGTGTAATTCCTGAGTACAGAGCCAGGAGTAACTCCTGAATACTGCCAGTCAGTTGTGGCCTGAGCCATAATCCCCCTCTCTACTTTGATTCCCCATAACCCTTATACTATTGATCCTCAATACCCCATGTGCTTATTAAACCTTAGCCCACTGCCAATTGGTCTACTAACTGCTCATTTTCATATTGTTTGTCCCAACCTCCTTCAGAATGGAAGTTCCATGGCAACAGGTAGTTTTGCTTTGGTTTTTTTGGGGGGGTCACACTAGCAGTTCTTGGGCTCACTCCTGGTAGCTCAGTATTTGGGGGAATCAGGATAGGCTGCATGTGAGGCAGGCACATTAACCCTGTGCTCTCTCCAGCTCCCCCCTTCACTTTTTAAGGCACCCTTGCCTTAAAAAATGTTTTTGCCTTCAGTTGTTTACAGTTCTTGTTTTTGTTTTGGGGACACACCTGACTGTGTTACGGAGCTAGGCACAATGCTCAGGGGATGCTCCCCTGGTTCTGGGAGACCATTTGGTACTGGGGATTGAACTGGTTCTCCCACATGCCACGCCTGCATCCCAGCACTTTGAGCCATCTCCCCAGTCCCTGTTTACATTTTTAATTCTGGGCAATGGAAGTGATGGTTAGTGCCCTATTTGTGGTTGGGATTCTACACAGGGAAAATCATTCAATTAAATCAAGCAGTATTGAATTCTTAATTGACACAAATGAGACAGACAGACAGCTGGAGGAGTGGGGGAGGGATGGAGAGCAGGTGTTCAGTGTAATGGAGAAAGAAGAGGGGCAGAATATGAATTCAAACTGACGGCGGAGAAGCTCGTTCGTGAGTCTAGATTTTGTCCCACAAGAGAGAGAACTTTTATCACCATTTAGATACACCATTAAAGATCCAATAATGTCTTTACCAAAAATTAGGCAACAGGTTCCAAATGTGTGTGCTGCTTTGGCTGCCGTGCTAGCCACATCAACCTCTTTCAGGTCTGGCTTATTTTTTTTCCTTCTCATTGCCAGAGATGGAACCCAGCGCATCAGACTTTCAAGGCAAGTGCTCTATCACTGAGCCATACCGCCAGCACCAAGCCCTCAAATTCTGTCATTTGTAAGAATCTCTTGGTAAAACTGGAGTTGTTTTTATGAGATTTTGTTTGTTTTCTTTGCTAGTTTTTTGGGCCATACCCTGTGGTGCTCAGGACTTACTCCTGGTTCTGCAATCAGGAATCATTCCTAGGGAGCTTGAGGGACCACATGGGATGCCAGGACTCCAATCTAGGTGAGCCCAGTGCAAGATAAGCACCCTACCAGTTATACTATCACTCCGGTCTCTGGACTAGAGTATTTTAAGAGAACTTTATAAGATGATGTTTGAACCAAAGAAACAAATGTTTAAATTCCATGTCCTAAACAAAAGATCTCTCAACACATGAGTTAGGAACATGAAGTTAAGTGTGTTTCCCAGTGCTCAGAGGCCTCTGCGGAGAGGCCTGGCCTCTGACCACTTCGAATATCTAAGCACACTGGCCCATTTTTCTTTCCAGCTCCTATATATATATATATATATATATATATATATATATATATATGAGTACTGCTATTTATTCAGCCACTGATTAGGCTGATTGAATCGTGCATGAACTCCGCCTTACCTTTTTTTCCCGATTTTTTATAATTTTATTTATTGAATCACCATGAGAGCAGTTACAAAGCTTTCAGGTTTAAATCTCAGTCATACAATGAAACACCTGTACCTTCACCAGTGCCCACTATCCACCACCAAAATCCCCAGTATACCCCCATCCCTAACCCTCCCCCTACTGTGGGGCAGATGATTTCCAAATTACTCTCGCTATACTTTGATTTAAAAGGCCCTCCCGTTGTTCATCGATTTGCTCGAGAGGGCCCAGTAACGTCTCCATTGGAGATTTTGTTGTTACTGTGTTTGACATATCAAATACATCACGGGTGGCTTGCCAGGCTCTGCCGTGTGGGCGAGATTCTCTCGGTAGCTTGCCGGGCTCTCCGAGAGGGGCGGAGAAATCGGACTCGGGTCGGCCACGTTGGCTGCGTGCAGGGCAAACGCCCTACCGCTGTGCTATCGCTCCAGATACTTTGATTACAATCAACATTTCAACACCACACCCACCATTATTATTTGGGATTTTACCCCAACACTCAGATCTGCCGAAAAGGCAACAGTAGAAAATTTGTTTTCTACTACTGGTTATGAATAACATATGATGTCACGTGGCTGCAGTAGTGGCCGCACGATTTTGAAATTCCAAAATTTCAACAATTAGATCTGGAGGGATTTCTTGCAAAAAACTGCTAGGTTCCGAGATTTGTTCCTGAGTCTCTGGGATCATGGCCATTGAGCAGCTTGATCAGGAGCCAGAGAGGCTGCTCGTGGGCGGTGACTTGCTGTCTCATTGGATTGGGGAGGAAAGGGCCTGCTCCACCCCATCCTGTGAGGCCCTGCGCATCTCGTCACTGCGGGCCGAAACCTGACTGTCCAGTGGCCTCTGGCAAATGGCGGCCACCGAGCCATCAAGGGGTCTTCCCAGCTTCTTGATCGAAGCTTTGACACCCCAGCTCAGCCAGTCCTCCACGTCCATGGGAACTGTGCCCACAATTAGCAGTGTGGAGCATGAACAAGTGAATGCTCAGAACTGGCAGCTGAGCTTGGGAAGGCAACAGATGAAATTTTTCCTCTTTCCTAACAGTAGTTCCTGGTAGCAAAGATAGACCGGTTCCAGTGTTTCCTATGTAAAATGTCTTAGATGCAACTGTTTGTTTTTTGTTTGGTTGGTTTTTTGTTTTGTTTTGTTTTGTTTTTCAGGTCACACCCGGTTATTCCTGGCTTCGCACTCAGGAATTACTCCTGGTGGTGCTCAGGGGACCATATGAGATGCTGGGAATCAAACCCTCTTGCAAGGCAAACACCCCAACGCTGTGTTATCACTCCAGCTCATTTGTTTGTTTTCTTTTTGGTTTTTGGGCCACACCCAGCCACGTTCAGGGTTTACTCCTGGCTCTGTACTCAGGGATCACTCCTGGTGGTGTTCAGGGGCCCATATGTGGTGCTGGGGATTGAACCCAGGTCAGCAGCATGTAAGGCAAACAGCCTCCCTGCTGTACTATCTCTCTGGCTCCCAGAAGCATCTGTTTTGACCCTTTTTTTCTGGCCTCTTAATTCTTGAAGTAGTGCCCTGTATTTGGTGTGATGGAAGCTCCAAGCGACCAGGTAGCATAAAATGCCCCCAGCCTTGAGAAATAAAAAGAAATCAGAAGGTCACTAAGCATCCAGGAGTACCAGCTAAATGGATGAGTGAACAAGCAGACAAACTTCTTAGATGTGGGAGTAATACCGGCTGGCACCATCAACCCCCAAAGTGAATACTCTCAGTGCTATTCCATTCCAGGAAAGCTTTCCATGGGAGGAGGTGTGTTCTTATCTGGATGGCGCTAGGATTATGTACTAACAGTCAAACACACTTGGGAGAGACAATATCCATTTCCTTCTGACATCAAGGCAGCCTTTTAAGTTTATCCAGATTTATTTTGGTTAGTGCAGTAAAAAAAAAAAAAACAGTAGGAGAATTATGTCTAACAAAAATAAAGCCATTGTGTGCTTACGGTTTCCCGCTGAAAGCCTGCTTTTAAGGCAGCTTGCTGCTCCGTGGTTCCCGGCACCTCGCAATACTTGCATGCAGGCAGGTTAGCTGTGAACAAAGCAAATTTGCTTCTCACACAACAGCCCTAAACCTACACTCTCAGGACAAAAGTTTTCCTTAGCAATGTTTTCTACATGGCTCTGGTTAAGGGCCATTCACTTACTTCCAACCTCTTTCTCCTGGGAGACAAAGGCACCTTTGGGCTGAAGTGACACGGGAGAGTTACAATCAGATTTGTTATCGACATTGCAGCCTTCAATTTCAGTAAGAGTCTAAATCTGTCTATTCCAACTACAGGAAGGCAGTCTTTATAACCCCTGGAGCACTTGGCCAATTGTGCACCTGCAAATATACCATCCAGGACATTTCAGGTTCCTAAGCACTTTGAAAACCGATACTTCAACAATCTCAAGGGATCCTATCACCCACCTCGAATAATAGCTGCTTTGGAATCTGTTGTTGGTACCAGAAAAAGAAAGGGTCCTCTGAAGTCATTCTAAAGCCATTTTTATTGTGCATTTTCAAACAAAGAGCTCCACCAAAAGAACTTCTGTTACAAAATCAGGGGAGAAACCGTCAAACTCATCTCATCTAAGAGTCAATTACCCTGGCAATTTTGTGGAGGGATGGTAATGAGTGCTGGGGGAGAGGACCGTGGGGAGGGGGTGGTGGGATTGGCTTTTAAAACCCCCGGGTGAGAAGGGTGTTCCCACCGACTCTAAACTCTGAACAATTACAACAGAAGGGCTTCTGTGACTTTCTGGCTATAAACTTTTTATGATTATTAACTGGGGAGATCTAGAATATGTGGAATTTTAACAATTGGCTTTCAACCGGCATTTTCCTGCTTTCTGAGAAATTTGTTTTCACACTGCCTAAGGTGCAGAATTTATGTTGGTTACCTTGAAATTCCTTGCTGTAAAGCCACCTTCTTACATATCTTACTTCCAATAAAGAGGCAGATGCCCTGCATGCTGTTTATCTCAGGAAAGAAATACATGTGGGAAAAGAAGCAATTTTCTTCTCATTTCAATTAAATTAAGTCAGAGCCACCTGTTGTGGGGTTGTTCTGCCATCTGCTGTCCAAAGGAGAAACAGCAACAGCTTAACCTAGATAATGGACAATTCAGTTGATGGAGGGTTTCAGTTTAAATTTTCCTTCTCTTTAGGGTCTCTGTATGTGAATTACAGTAACTGATATTCATAGCAAAAATTATGGCAGAGCACCAAAGAAATTAAGAGTACAATTTTTTTAAACAATTAGCAATACTGTGGGGTTTTTTGCTTCTTTTTTGGGGGGGGGTCACATCTGGCAATGCACGGGGTTTACTCCTGGCTCTGCACTCAGGAATTACTCCTGGCAGTGCTCAGGGGACCATATAGGATGCTGGGAATCGAATCCGGGTCGGCCATTTGCAAGGCAAACGCCCTACGTGCTGTGCTATTGTTCCAGCCCCAGCAATATTGTTTTGATAGCCAGAATATTCTTTCCCTTGACCTAGTCATACCACTCTTAGAAACCTGTTCTAAAAATATGCTGTCACTGTCACTGTCCTCCTGTTGTTCATCGATTTGTTCAAGTGGGCCCAGTAAAATCTTCATTGTGACACTTGTTGCTGTGTTTGGCATATTGAATACGTCATGGGTAGCTTGCCAGGTTTTGCCGTGCGGGCGAGATACTCTTGGTAGCTTGCCGGGCTCTCTGAGAGGGGCAGAAAAATATACATGTGGGATTTTTATCATAATGACAATATTTTGGCAAAAAGAAAGAAGAAGCAACTCAGTGGGGCCTGAGAGATAGTACCGAGGGTACAGTGCTTGCCTTGCACATGGCAGACCTGGATTGGATCCCCAGCATCTATATGATCCACCCCCCATGCCCACAAGTCCACCAGGAGTGATCTCAGAGCATGGAACAGGAGTTAGCCCTGAGCTCCTCTGGGTGTGGCCCCAAATCAAAATGAAAAAGAAGCAGCTTAAATGACCACCAATTAGCAAATGGTTGAAACCATTCACCGAAATTTTTTAAGTCATTAAAAATCACGCTAAACATGACGGACCCAGGTTTAATCCCCAGCATCACAAGTCATCCCCCAAACCCTCAAACTCCTGCTAGGAGTGATTCCTGAGCACAGAGAGCCAGGAGTAAGACAAGAATACTGCCAGGTATGACTCAACACACACACACACACACACACACACACACACTCATATACCCACACACAGTAGTACTAAAAATATATACTAAAAAATCTGTGAGGAACTGGAGAAATAACACAGAAGATAAGGTGCTTTTCTTGTGTCTGGCCAATCTGGATTTGATTCCCCCTGAAAATCAAAGCAAAAAAAAAATGCATATATAAATTTGTGACATGAAGCAATATAAATATAAAGCAACGTGAGAATAAAATTTTCTTTGTTTTTGTGTTTATTTTTTATTTTGGGGCCACCCACCCCCAGTGATGCTCAATTGTGCTTAGGGATTGCTCCTGAAGATAGTGGGGGACACCACAGTGGGGTACCATCTGTGATGCAGGAGATCGAATCGGTGTCAACCACGTGCAACAAAATACCTTAACGCCTGTGCTATTTCCCTGGCTCACAAAAATAAAAAATTTAAAGCAGATTAAAACCTAAGCATATAAAAATAAGATTGATGGGTCCGAGCGATAGTATAGCATGTAATGTACTTGCCTTGAACCAGCCAATCCTAGGCATGATCCCTGGCATCCCACTAGTTCCCCTGAGCATTGCCAGCAGTGATTTCTGAGTGCCAAGCAAGGAGTAACCCCCCAGCATGTGGAGTGTGGCCTAAAAATAAACAAACAAAAAATTTAATTGGGGGAAAATAAAACCAATATCAAAATATTGCCGGAAGTTCCTTCTTACGAAGCCAGGCAAACTAAAGTTTTCTTTTCATTTTTTTCCAAATTGTCTTTAATAAGCATTGAACTTATACAATAAAAGAAAAACGTATATCCTAAAGGATATCTGGGTTACTAAAAAATATCAAAGAAACCAATAATTTTTGTTTGTTTTTGAGTCACACCCAGTATTGCTCGGGGCTTATTCTGGGTCTGTAAGTGTTCAGTTTCTCCAGTTCAGCCATATGCAAGGCTGCTCCACTATTGCTCCAGCCTCCAAACAAATAAATTTTTTTTCTTTTTGGGTCACACCCAGCGATGCTCAGAGGTTATTCCTGGCTCTGCACTCAGGAATTACTCCTGGCAGTGCTTGGGGGACCATACGGGATGCCGGGGATTGAACCCAGGTCGGCTGTGTGCAAGGCAAACACCCTACCCGCTGTGCTATCACTCCGGCCCCGAAACAAATAATTTTAAGTGACTAATGGGACAGCTCAATAATGAATGTGAAAGTATTTTTTAAAGTATAGTATTCCTAAGATTCATCAATTACATAAGAAATTGGATTTTCTTATCTGGGGTCACTGTCACTGTCACTGTCCTCCTGTTGTTCATCGATTTGCTCGAGCAGGTAGCAGTAATGTCTCCATCGTGAGGCTTCTTGTTACTGTTTTTGGCATATCGAATACATCATGGGTAGCTTGCCAGGCTTTTGCTGTGTGGGCAGGATACTCTCGGTAGCTTGCGGGGCTTTCCAGGGAAAATATAAGATCTTTTGTTTGTCTTTACTTTTCACAAAATAATAATTTATAGCCTTGATCGGGGTGGCAGGGTGGCCACACCTGGCTGTGCTCAAGGATTACTCCTGGCTTGGTACTCAAGAGTAACTCCTGGCAGGTTTAGGGGACTGTATGGGGTGCTGGGTATCATCCAGGCCGGCAGCCTGTAAAGCAAGTGCATTAGCCTCTGTGCTCTCCCACTAGCCAAGAGGTAATACTTTTTACTCACTAATCCAGTCCCCTGGGTCCCCCAGTGAGCTCTTGATTCACTCACTCTCAGCATCTGAGAACTGGCCTCTTTTCCACAGGCTCATTGCATATACAATTGTCAGCCAGAGTGATCATTCTAAAATGCTACTTCGGGACTGGAGCGATAGCACAGCGGGTAGGGCCTTTGCCTTGCACGCGGCTGATTCGGGTTCGATCCCCAGCATCCCATATGGTCCCCTGAGCGCCGCCAGGAGTAATTCCCGCATGCAGAGCCAGGAGTAGCCCCTGTGCATCTCCGGGTGTGACCCGAAAAGAAAAAATAAATGCTATGTCATGGGGCTAGGAGATGGTTCAGAGACTAAAGTGCCAGTCTGCAAGCCTGAGGCCCTGAGTTCAATCTCCGTTGCTGCTGCTTCATACTCTGAGCATGACCCTGACAGCTCTACTCCGCATTCCACAAGTGATTTCTTTTTGTGCATTTAAGGGGAAGAGGGGAGGGCACACATGGCAGTACCCAGTACTCCTGGCTCTGTACTCAAGAATCACTCTTGGTGGAGCTCAGGGGACCACATGGGGTGCCGGGAATGGAACCCAGGGTTGACCTGTGCAAGGCAAATGCCCTGTCTGCTGTACTATCTCTCTGACCCCCTCCACAAGTGATTTCTAATCACACTGCAGCCAGGTGTATGTGAGAACTGCAACTAAAGTGTGCAATTCACAGCAAGCACTGCAGCTAAAGACACGTTTGAACACTCTGAACCCTTGGTGAGCACAACCACCAGTGTTTGAGAGCACCCCAGCTAAAGTGTGCAGCCCCTAGTGAATAGCAGTATGAGTATGAGAGCTCCAAAACCTGGTGTTTAACCCCCAGCAGCATCATAACTAACTGTGCTAATACTACAAGAGAGTATTTGTGTGACCCTGGTCACAGCAACATCAGCTTTGACAGAGGAAGGGAAGGGGGGCAGGGAGGATACAATAAAGTAGATTGGTAAGGTGGTCAAGCCATTCTCCAGCTCTGAATCTTTTTTTTCTTTTTGGGTCACACTCAGCAATGCTTTAGGGCTTAGTCCTGGCTCTGCACTCAGGAATTACTCCTGGTGGTGCTTGGGGGACCTTATGGATGCCGGGGATTGGATTGAACCCGTGTTGGACGTTTGCAAGGCGAACGTCCTACCCACTGTCCTATCTCTCTGAATTCTGAATTCTTTACCTGCCTGATGGAAATGCTTTTTTTTTTGGGGGGGGTCACACCTGGCAGTGCACAGAGTTACTCCTGGCACTGCACTCAGGAATTACCCCTGGCGGTGCTCAGGGGACCATATGGGATGCTGGGGATTGAACCCAGGTCGGCCGCGTGCAAGGCAAACGCCCTACCTACTGTGCTATCTCTCCAGCCCCAAGGTAAGAGCGTTTTCTAAGTTAGCTTATTCGTACCACACAAACTCTCTATGCTTAAAGCATCTGTATTTGATAATTGTTTTTTTTTGGGATCATAAAATATATAGTTAATAAATGCTGGATATTACTATTACAAGTATTATTATTATTATTGCTAAATTACACATCAATTTGCTCGAGCTGGCCCAGTAACGTCTCCATTGTGAGACTTCTTGTTACTGTGTTTGGCATATTGAATACTCTCGGTAGCTTGCCAGGATCTCCGCATAAAAGCAAATTATTCTTCAAGACTTGTGTGAGTTCTGTTGCTTATGTGTGCATTTCAGTGCTCAATCACAGAAATTTAAGTTGAACAGAACTCTGACACTCATAGAAGCTCTGACTGTGATATACCAAGAACTAAGAATGTCTTTGAGTGTGATATAGTAAGAAAGACATACTAAGAAAGATATTGATTGTTATTTCCAACAGGGAAGATTAAAAAATGTGATAGAATTGGTCTCAAAAGCACGAGAATAAATTATGCTGTCCTCTTGTGGTGACTCCTAGAATTACCATTATCACTTAAAACACGGAGAGAGCTCTTTATTTATTTATTTATTTATTTATTTTTGCCTTTTGGGTCACACCCAGCGGTGCACAGGAGCTATTTCTGGCTTTGCACTGAGAAATTACTCCTGGTACAGCTCGGGGAACCATATGGGATTCTGGGAATCGAACCCAGGCCTGCTGTGTGCAAGGCAAACACCCTACCCACTGTACAATCACTCCCCGCGCAGGAGAGAGCTCAGAGGTTTCAGGTAAGTCAGAGAAGGTACCACTGAATATTTTCAAAATTTCAAAACAGCTGAAACCATTAAATTACCTATGACACAGGGGAGCGATAGCACAGCAGTAGGGCGTTTGCCTTACAAGCAGCCAACATGGCCGACCCGAGTTCGATTCCTCCGCCCCTCTCGAGAGCCCGGCAAGCTACTGAGAGTATCTCGCCCGCATGGCAGAGCCTGGCAAGCTACCCGTGATGTATTCGATATGCCAAACACAATAACAACAAAGTCTCCAATGGAGACGTTACTGGGCCCGCTTGAGCAAATCGATGAACAACGGGAGGACTGTGACCGTGACCGGGATAACACAGGGGAAATATCTATTAACTTCTTTGTTTTGTTGTGGGGTCACCCCTGACAGTGCTCAGGGCCTATTCCTAGCTCTGTGCTGGGAAACTGCCATACTGGGACCAAAGCAGAGCCTCAGGCAGGCAAAGCATATGTTTAGTTCATTGAACTATCTTTCTAGTCCCTATATTAACTAACTGGGGCAAGAGACTGGGGGTTAGAGGTCACATCTGCCAGTGCTCAGGGTCTGTTCCTGTCTCTGTGTTCACGAATAAGATGCCAGGGACTGAACTAGGGTTGGCAAGATGCAAGGCAAGTGCCTCAACTCCTGTGCTGTTTCACTGGTCCCCTATATTAACTTTTTAAAATTCCTCATAACAATTCTTTGAGATACAGGACCACAGTGGTTAGGGCGCTTACCTTGCACAAAGGCCGACCTGGGTTTGATCCCAAGCATCCCATAAAAGTTCGCCCAAGTTCACCATATCCCTGAGCACAGATCCAGGAGTAAGTCCTAAGAACAGCTGGGTGTGCCACCTGAAAATAAATAAATAAATCTTTGAGATAGGAACTATATTATGATTCCCATTTCACAGATAGATATGTTAATTCACTGAGTGAGGAATGAATGAGTTGGAAACAAGCTGTAGAGTGGATTTGCACCAGGCAGTTTCACTTTAGCTTCAAGGCATGTACTCTTTTTTTTTTCAATTGTTTTGTTTTGGGGGTAGGGTCATACCCAGCAGTGCTTGAGGACTCAGGGCTGAGGGGGAAGGGAGGTGTCGCCCTATGATGCTCAAGGGACCATACGGTGCTGGGGATCAAACCCAGGGCTCCTTCAAGCAAAGCATGACTTCCAGCCTACTGTTCCCCGCTGCTCCACTCGACCTGTCCTCTTACCTACCCTGTTATGTGGCTGTAGTAACACTAGTTCCGTTTCCCCAGTGCCTTCTCTACACCAGGCCCAAGCTAAACATCCATCTATTACCGCAACTGCACTGCACCTTGCAAATGATAACGCTCAGCCCTTTAGGGGCAGAAGGAAGCTTTTTGGGTTCAATGACACATTTCTCAACTTTATCGTGCCTGCAGTCTCACAGGCACATCTCATCAGCTCGGACCTGAACAGTCAATTCTTCTTCAATTGGTATCAATTAAAAGATGTTTAGTTTTGTCTTTGGATTATACCTGGTGGTACTTGGGAGCTACTCCTAGCTCTGTGCCCCAGTCCCAGTGGTAGTTAGGGGAATGTGCAGTGCTGGGGATCAAACTCAGGCTTCTCACATGCAACATGTACACTATATCCGTTGTGTTATTTCTCCAGCCCTCACAAGACTGTTTTTAAAAATAACATGGTGATGTCACACAGACTGACTAAAGTGAAAAAGACTGGATAAGTGTGAACCAAAATGGAGGCAGGAAACTAGTGGCAGGGCAGACCAGTGCAGGTACTCTGCAATTCACAAAACAAGCACAGAATCTAGTGAATTTGGGCTATACCTTATGTCCCAGTATTTCTGTTCCTGGATCAATATTGTTTGGCTTAATTTCATGGGGCCATACCACCACGAATGGCCCAAAATCAGAAACAAAAGGAAAAGAAACCCAATGAGAAAAAAAAAGAAACCCAACAAATAGTTTTTGTTAGTTTTTGTTTCAGTTTGTGGAGGGGATTTGGGCCACATCTGGCAGTGCTCTGGTTGACTCCTGGCTCCACAGTCAGGGATCAGCAGGGGTCACTCCCCGTGATGCTTAGGAAACCAAATGCGGTGCCGAGGAGTGAGCCGGTCACTGCAAGGCAAGCACATTAACTCCTATATTATCTCTCCAGTTGGGTACATTTTGTTGTTGTTTGGCCATGCCTGGTGATGCTCAGGGCTCACTCCTGGCAGGACTTGGGGGATTATATGGGTTGGCAGGAATCAAACCTGAGTTGGCCTTGTGCTAGGCAAGCACCTTGCCTGTTATAATATCTCTTCAGCCTTCATCACATTATTCTATTTGTTTTAAAAATAAAAGGGAGGATAACAAAGAGGTGACAGGCTTTAGAAGAGGGCTTTAGCTGGTTCAAAAAAGGGAAGGGATTTGCTAACATAAAGGGGTTTTAGTGGCTTTTAAATAACCATTATTTGGGTTTTGAGGGAGGTCAGGGGCTGCTGGAACTTCATATAGGTTAAGCATGTGTTCTACAACTAAGATATATCTCTGGTTCCATTGATTGGATATTTAAAGTATTTTGTAGTAGGGAGCCACACCAGCTGTGCTCAGGGCTTGCTCCTGGCTCTATGCTTAGGAATCTCTCCTGGCAGAGCTCAGAAACGGGGTGCTGGGGATAGAACCTGGGTCAGCAGTGCACAAGACAAGCATCCTATCCACTCTACTATCGCTCTAGCCTCCCTCCACCACTTTTTAATGGGGTAGGATATTTAACCTCATAAATAATTTAATCCATACACATAGGTAAGATGAATAAAAGTCAAAGCTCACTTCACGGGTAAGTAAACAAAAGTAATCATATTTTAAAAACGTTTAGTACAATGACTGATACTGGATAAAATCCCCAAGAAAGAAAAACTCTTTATTGATGAAGGGCTTATTTTTGTTGTTTGTTTGTCTTTGGACCGCACCTGGCGATGTTCAGGGCTTACTCCTGGCTTTGCACTCAGAAATCACTCCTGGCGGGGCTCAGGGGACCATATAAGATGCCAGGGATCAAATCCAGGTTGGCCGCGAGCAAGGTAAGCGTCTTACCTGCTGTACTATCTCCCTATCCTCTGATCAGAGGCTTTTAGTTCTTCAGTATTCCACTGGATTTCAGCTCTGTGACATTCCATTTGATTTCAGCTCTGTGACATTCATTTTTCTCATGTGCAAATGTAAACAATGCTATCAACTTTCTGGGGTTTGGGATAATTAAACGAACAGAAGCATTTCAAAGCTCTCATCTCGTGCTCAGGGTGTGGAAATGGGAGGAAGGGACTAAGATTGCCTTTTAACAAATACCAAATCAAAGTCATAATTTTTCCCTCCAAAAAAGTAGCTGCTGTGTGGGGGGCCCAGGAAATGTTTGTTGACTGACAAATGAGCAGATGCCAACATCTCTGCAGTGTATAGTGTAATATATCTTTCTAAAACATGTTGCTTTTTAGAGAATCAAAACAAACACTCATCTGTCCCTAACCAGGCTTTCTAGCTTCTCAGATTAAAAATCAGAAAATCATTTTCTTTCTGCTGTGTCCCTGCAAAGACTCTGAGGCTAGTGAAGACTCTCCTTGGAGATTCTGAAGGTAGGAAGATGGCTCAGTGGAGACAAAATATCCAGGGCACAGTCACTCGCTCCTGAATCTCATTTCTTCAGTTGTTCTTAAGACTTGTGGCTGAGGCAGGACTGTGTTCTGAAAACATCACTGTATTTCTCTGCATATCCATATCAACCTGTTGGTTTTTTAATTTATTTATTTTTTTGGCTTTCTTTTGGGTCACCCCTAGCGATGCTCAGGGCTGACTCCTGTCTCCACTGTCAGGAGTTACTCCTGGCGTTGCTTGGGGGACCATATGGGATGCTGGAAATTGAACCCCCAGTTGGCCGTGTGCAAGGCAAACGCCCTACCCGCTGTGCTATCACTCCAGCCCCACAACCTGTTTTTAAGTACTACTTGGAATGAGACACTGCACTGCACTGTCCTCCCATTGTTCATTGATTTACTCAAGCGGGCACCAGTAACGTCTCACAACAAATTGTGAGACTTGTTGTTACTGTTTTGGCATATTGAATACGTCACGGGTAGCTTGCCAGGCTTTGCCATGCAGGTGAAATACTCTCGGTAGCTTGCCGGGCTCTCCGAGAGGAGCAAAGGAATTGAACCCAGGTCAGCTGTGTGCAAGGCCCTACCCGCTGTGCTATCACTCCAGCCCAGTGGCACAACTTAAAAAATTAATTTTTATTGGATCCAGAGCTTGCACATTTTCCTTGCACATGAATATCCTGGATTCGATCCCCAGCAACCCATATGGTCCCGTGAGCACCTCCAGGAGTGAGCTCTGAGTATAGAGCCAGGAGTAGCCCTTGAGCATCACCAGGTATGGCCCAAAAATCAGAAACAAAATTTATTTTTCTTACTATTGTTTGTTTGGGGCTACACTTGCCAGTGTTCAGGTACCATTCCCAACTCTGGGTTATGGGGTCATTCCTAATGGGGTTTGGGAATCCTGGCCTGGGTGCCAGAAACTCATTCAGGCCTCCTGCATTCAAACTGGTTTCTCCATTACACACACACACACACACACACACACACACACACACACACACACACACCTTCCAGAATGGAGAGGTAGTACAGGTATTACCTTGCATGTGGCCAACCCCAGTTCCATCCCCGAAACTACACGGTTCCCGCAGCACCTCCTGAAGAGACCTGCCGAGTGACACCTGAGCACAGAGCCAGGAGAAGCTTTGGGCTGGGGTAGCAGTGCCAGGTGTGACCCAACCCTTCAAAAGCAGCACCCAATAGTCACATTCCACTGTGCAAAAAAAAAAGAGCCTAAAACTAAAACTGTGATTATTACAAAGTAAAAGGTAGTATGCATACACAAATTTATTATGTATGTACTTATTGGTGGTTTTTCTCCCCCTAAATTTATAGCTTAATTTTCAGAAAGTGTGTCAAGTATAAAATTTTGAAAAGCTTGTCAAATATAAAAAGGACAAATATTTGTCATCTTATCATTTGAGGGTTTTTTCTTTTTTTTTTCTTTTTGGGTCACACTTGGTGATGCACAGGGATTACTCCTGGCTCTGCACTCAGGAGTTACTCCTGGTGGTGCTCAGGGGACCATATGGGATGCTGGGAATCGAACCCAGGTCGGCCGCGTGCAAGGCAAACGCCCTACCGCTGTGCTATCTATCCAGCTCCGTTTTTTTTTTTCTTAAACAGAATATTTGAAAAATAGGACCAGAGCGAGAATACAGCAGGTAGGGCTCTTGCCTTGCATACGGGGTTGAACCTGAGTTGGCCAACTCAAGTTCAATCCCCAGCATCCCAAATGGTCCCCCAAGCACCACCCAAAGTGATTCTTGAGCACACAGTCAGGAGTAAGCCCCAAGAACCACTGGGTGTGCCCTCCCCTGCAAAAAAAGAATATTTGAAAAACAAATGGGGATCAGGAAACAGTGCAAGGATTAAGGCATACTAAGGCATACCTAGTATGCCAAGAACCGAGAAACACAAACGAGGCTCCTGGACCTCCTGAGCTCCCGGACCTGTGAGCCTGCAAGTCCCCACAAATAAAAAATAAATTTCAAAAATAAACATTTTTGTGGCTTTTTGTGTCACACCTGGTGATGATCAGGAGTTAGTCCTGGCTCTACGCACAGGAATTACTCCTGGTGTTGCTCGGGGAACCATATGGGATGCTGGGGATCGAACCCGGATCAGCCGCATGCAAGGCGAATGCCCTCCCCACTGAACTATCGCCCCAGCCCTATTTTTTAGATTTTTTTTAATTGTAGCATTGTGATTTGCGCCCAGGGCCTCACACACATATAAGCAGAGCATGTGCTCCACCACCTACCTGAGGGTCAAACAGCTTATTGTGGCATTCCAGACCATATTTGCTTTTTTATAAATTGGAATTTTTTTTATTTAATTAATTTGGGGGCACTCTTGGTGGTGCTCAGAAGACCATGTGTAGTATTGGGGGTGAAATCTGAGATCCCACATGCAGAGCTTGTGATTCAACCCTTGGAGTCATCTCCCTGACCCTACATTTGCCTTGGCAGTGGACAGGAGGGAGGGACGATGGAGAGGGATGGGCCACACCTAGCAGTGCTCAGGGATCACATCTGGCAGTCCTTGGGGAACCATAGGCAGATACATCAGGGATTGAACCTTCATATAACTGCTTGCAAGGCCTTAACTCCTGTACTATCTCTGCTCCACATTTGCTTCTTTAAGATATCACACACAGGGCTGGAGTGACATTACATCCAGCAGGGTACTTGCCTTGCAAGCAGCCAACCCAGGTTTGATCCCTGGAACCCCATATGGTCTCCTAAGCCCCGCCAGGAGTGAACCCTGAGCAATGTTTTCTATGACCCAAAAATGAAAATGTAAATATAATAATATCACGTTGTGACTATCTCCCCAGATTCTCAATAATCTTCCCAGGCAAGATTTTATTCACATCTTTATATCCGTGTCACCATAATGAACTTGTTACTTCACTGGTAGACATTAAGTTTGACCAAATAACACTACGAGGTCCACTTGTAAATCATTTTTGACTTTTTCTTTTTCACTCCCTTCCCGTCTGTGTTGACATTTCTGCCACAGGATCTGGGGCTGTCACACTGTGGAGTTCACTGAGGGTCACACAGCTGATTGTGGCGCTCACACATTTGACCACAGCGCTCACTGAAGTCTGCACTTGCTGAGCTCACCAGGGCTCAGACTTTTGTTTTTCTTTTCTGGGTTTCAGTCCACACCTAAGGGGCCCCAGGTGTTGCTCCCATCAAGTTGCTCCCAGGCCTCCAACTTGCTCTACCCATTGAGCTCTCTTCCTGGTCCGGGGCTCATACTCTTAGTTGAGGCACAAGTTTGAGTTGTGGAGCATATTGAGGTTGCTGGAGTGTTCACAGAGGTGCTCGCAGAAGGTCATGCTTCCTGATCAAGGCACTCAAGCATTCTTCCATGTGGCACTGCGGCTGGAGAGATAGACTTACTTGCCTGGTATCCCACCCACCCTGGTTCCATCTTCCTGCTCCATTCCTGAGCACAGAGCAGAAGTAATCCCTGAGCAATGATGTGTGGGGCCAAAAAACAAAGATACAAAACCTTTCTATGGTGCTTACAAACACTTGGTTGTGTTGTGGCCATAAGTTACTGTGGTGCTGAGGGTCACAGAGGGCTGTGATGCCAGGATCATGCTTGATCCATGTGGGACACCAGGGATTTGGCCTCATGACCATATGCTTGCAAGGTTGTGACCATATGCTTTGCTCGAAGCTATTGCGTTGGCCTCAGGTTTCCTCTGGCCCCAGGTGTGTTCATCTTTTAAGTGGAGACAATAATCTGCCTCACAGAGATCATTCAATGATTAAGTTAATTTAGCACAGTGCTCAGTGCCAAGGACTCAGTGGTGGTTAGCATAATTTTCATTAAAATTTTAAATTTCCCTCAGAAGAATGTTTTTGTTAGCATTACATAAACACTTTTTAGATAGAAAAGCAAACAAAAAATTAAGATATGAGAAATGCACTGAACTTCATTAAAATTCAAAAATCTTGCTCATCAAATGGGATGGCAAGCTACAAATTGGATGAAAATACTCACCATAGGGGATGAAGAGATATTACAATGGGTAAGGCACTTGCTTTGCATGTTCCTGGGTTTGATCCCCAGCACTGCATTTAGACCTCCAAGCCCTGCCAAATGTGAACCTTGAGTGCAGAGCCAGGAGTAAGCCCTGAGCACTGCCAGGTGTCGCTCAAAAAAAAATCAACAACAATAAATTGCCATGCATAGAAATAACAGAAGTTTTATACCTAGAATATCAAGGAATTCTTTCCCTTACTTCCCTTGCTGTTGTAGATGCCATGACCAAATACACATACAAACACACACACACACACACACACACACACACACACACACACCTAGCTGTGATGTGTGCACATGAAGTTGTGGTGCTTACCGAGGGTCAGGAATCAGAGAGTGGGGCTCTTGGCAAAGTGCTCGCTGGAGTCACACTCTAGTTTCAGTGCTCACACACATTCTTTCTCTCTCTATCTCGCTGTCTTTCTTTCTTTCTACATCCGTCAGTGCTCAGGACTTACTCTTGACCCTGCATTCAGATATCACTTCTGGTGAGCTTGGGGGACCATATGGAATGCCAGGGATTGAACCTGGGTCGGCCACATGCAAGGCAAATACCTTACCTGGATAGTGTCCATGATCGTGCTCCACTGCTCACATCTTTTTGGGAGGTGCTCACTAGGGATCAACTTCCTCACTGTGGTGCTTGCATACTTCTACTTTTGGTGCTTAGAGGAGATCCCATCCCTTTAGAGCTGCCGTGCTTGCACACTCCTGCTTGGGTCTGACTGAAAATTATCTGTGGGCTATTTTGCCTGTGAGTGATAGTACAGCAGGTAGGTGAAGTGAGCGGGCTCTTGGGTACATAGCTTTCGCAAGACATTGCCTATAAAATATTTACAGTGCCAAGAAAGGCATTTAACAAAAACAGGATGGTTGGCCAACAGGAACTAAAAAGCAGTACGTGACATTCTTGATGTCAGCCTATGATTTAAAGAGTAGCCTTCTGAAGAGCCTCTGATAGTCTGTTATCTCCCCATCTGTCCCATGACTACCCTTATCTGCCTTTGTCCCAAAACTTTGAGGGAAAAAGCTTAAGCTCAATGTATGTAAGTGCTGTTGAATTTACAATAAAGCAGTTTCAGCTCACTGTACTCTAATCCTGCTGTCTGTCTTTCACTCCCTGTTACCCATGTTGACTAATCCCACGGGACGGGACAGGTAGGTTTGATCCCTGGCATTCCATATGGTTCCTCAAGCCCACCAGAAGTGATATCTGAGTGCAGAGTCAAGAGTAAGCCCTGAACACTGCCGGGTGCAGAAAGAGAGAGAGAGAGAGAGAGAGAGAGAGAGAGAGAGAGAGAATGAAAGGAAGGAAGGAAGGAAGGAAGAGAGAGAGAGAGAGAAAGGAAAAAAGAAAGAATGAATGAATGGAAGAGAGAAGGAAGAGAGGGAAGGAGGGAGGGAAGGAAGGAAGGAAGGAAGGAAGGAAGGAAGGAAGGAAGGAAGGAAGGAAGGAAGGAAGGAAGAAAAATTGTCTGGTGCAAGAGGTCAGAGGCAGCAGTGCTGAGCACAAACCACTGACCAAACCAGCCATGTTCAACACCGGTGGCTACACTAGGGCTGCACCCAGGGCCTTATGCTTTCCAGGCAGTCATACTAATCTACTAAATTCTCTCAGGTACCTACAGAAAATTCTTTTTGGCACCAAAGACATAGGTCAACTGTTTGGAGTACAAGCTTTTTAGAGGCAGGAGGGAGTAGTTTGGGCCACAACCTAGAAGTGCTGAGGGGCTATTCCTGGCCCTGTGCTCGGGAGTGACTAGGCAGTGCTCAGGGAACCATAAATAGTACTGTGGATTCAAACTAGGGTTGCAGCTGAGGTAAGCCACATGCAAGACAAACCTCCCGTACTAACTCTCTGGTCCTGGGAGCAGGTGCTGTGCATGCAGGAGTTCAGAGTTCCACTCCCAGCTCTGTATGGCCCCCAAGCACCACTGGGAGTCATCCCCAAGCATTGAACCAGGAGTAGCCCGGCAGATCAATAAGATAATTGACTGACTTTAAACAACGGGACAAAAGGTTTGAACAGACAAATGTATATACAAACCAATAAGTAAATGAAGAGATGTTCAGCACCATTAGTCATTAGGGAAATGCAAATTTAAACCACAAAGGAAAACCACTAGAATTACTAAGACTAAAAAAATTAATAGTGGGCAGAGAAGTGGCTCAAAGGACTGAGTGCTTGCTTTGCATGCTGGAGGCCCAAGTTTGATTCCCGGCACTGCAGGTTATGCCCCCCTCACCCCACCCTCATACTGCTGGAATGACCCTTGAGCACAGAACTGAAAGTACCCTGAGGACCACTGAGTATGACCCCAAACCCCCTTGCCCCCTGCAACACACACAAAAGACAAGATTGCCAAATATTGACAAGGGTATGAAGACTCATATGTTGCTGCCCCGAATGTAAACGACATCTTGGAAAATAATTCTTGGGGGGCTGGAGCAATAGCACAGCAGGTAGGGCATTTGCCTTGCACGCGGCCGACCCAGGTTTGATTCCCAGCATCCCATATGGTCCCCCGAGCACTACCAGGAGTAATTCCTGAGTATATGAGCCAGGAGTAACCCCTGAGCATCACCGGGTATGACCCAAAAAGCAAAAATTAAAAAAAAGAAAGAAAGAAAGAAAGAAAGAAAGAAAGAAAGAAAGAAAATAATTTTTGGGACAGGAGTGATAATACAATGGGTAGGGCATTTGCCTTGCATGTGGCCAACCCAGATTTGATTCCCAGCATTTCATATGGTTCCCTGAGCACCACTAGGAGCAATCCCTGTGTGCAGAGCCAGGGGTAACCTCTGAGCATTGCCAGGTGTGACCCAAAAAGAAAATAAATAAATTTAAGTAAAGTTAATTTTTTTCAATAATTATTTATATAATTAGACATACTCTATTATGCTATCACTCTGGAGCGATAGCACAGCGGGTAGGGCGTTTGACTTGCATGCAGTCAACATGGCCGACCCGAGTTCGATTCCTCCGCCCCTCTCGGAGAGCCCAGCAAGCTACCGAGAGTATCTCGCCCGCACGGCAGAGCCTGGCAAGCTCCCCGTGACGTATTCGATATGCCAGACACAGTAACAACAAAGTCTCCAATGGAGACGTTACTGGGCCTGCTCGAGAAAAACAATGAACAACGGGAGGACAATGACAGTGACTCTATTATGCAGCAATGTCACATTTACATATGTTCCAAAGAGCATTTCTCATCTGATTCCTACATAGAAGTTCATGTTAGAGGCTGGAGAGACAACACAAAGGGTAAGGCATTTGCCTTGTGTGCATCCGGTCTGGATTTGATCCTTAGCAACCCACTTGGTCTCCAGATCCCACCAGGAGTGATTCCTGAGTGTAGAGCCAGGAGTAAGTTCTGAGAAACTCCAGGTGTGGCGCAAAAAAAAAAAAAACAACAACAACAACAAAAAAAGCGTTCATAATAATCATGCACACGCACACATGCACACACACACACAAAAGTCCACTAACAAATGAATGGATGAAGCAAATTGGAGCAGATTCACTCCATAGGTTCCCACTCAGTAACAAAAAAATAAACTTCTGATACATGCAAGATGAGGATGAAGACTCATGACATTATACTAAGCTAATAACTCAGACACGGGCTGGAGTGATAGAACAGTAAGTCGAGCACTTGCCTTGCACTTCCTGCGTTCAATCCTCAGTGCCCCACATGGTCCACTAAGCACTGCTAGAAGTAATTTGAGTGCAGAGCCAGGAGTAACCCCTAAACATCTCCATATGTGACCCCAAAGCCAAACCCAAAAATTAAATGAGCAAACTCAGGGCCAAAGTGATAGTACAGTGGGGAGGGCATTTGCTTTGCATACGGCTGAGCTGGGTTCGATTCCTGGCATCCCATATTGTCCCCTGAGCACTGCCAGGAGTAATTGCTGAATGCAGAGCCAGGAGAAACTCTGAGCATCTCAGGGTTTACCCCTTCCCTCTTGCCCCCACTAAAAAAAAAAATCCCTCAGACACTGATGAGTACACATTGTAAGATCTCATTGGTACAAGTTCTAAAATAGGCAACACTGATTTATGATGACAACAATTAGAATAGTGGTGACCTCTGACAGGGTGGAGAGGGGGTGGGGTTTAAGAATGGACACACAGATCTGCTCCAGGAAACAAAAACGTGTCCTGTCTGAAAATAGTGTGGAGATCATGAATGCCAACCTTTGTCAAAACTTGTCCAAGGCTATTCCTCAAGTCTCTGCATTTTGTTGTATGTAAATCCAGCCTGTATATAGTTGACGTAACTGTATCAGTCCCCGTGCAACCCCTTCCTGGGCGTCAGCTGTGTTGGAGATGATGAGGGAAGGCCCCGCTCTGAGCCAGCCCAGGACAGCCACCTGCAGTCACTTTAGCAGTGTCGCCAGGAAAGGTGTCTCTCGGGGGCATGAGGGCCTCTCAGGGGGCAGTGTGGGGGTTTGGGCCACACCCAGCTGTCAAACTTTCAAAAGCCTTAAGCCCTGAACTCTCTTTCTCTCTCTCTCTCTCTCTCTCTCTCTCTCTCTCTCTCTCTCTCTCTCTCTCTTTCTCTCTCTCCCCCCCCCCCTCTCTCTCCCCCCTCATCCCCGATCCCGATCCCAGGGTTATGGACTGTTGATCCCTGGTTGATAGCTGGTCTTGGTAAACTAGAAAGGACATGGCCAAGCCACAGAATTGATCCAGCTCAGCAGAGATTCAAGGCCCACTCCTAGCAGTGGGTCCCCTTAGGGCTGTGTGTCATTGGCTAGATCACCCTACCTCTCTGAAGCTTCTGATTCTAGTCTGTACTCATTCCCCCAGAGCTGCAGTGAGTCCTCTTTAGCTGCACTCTGAGAGGGGTGGGTGACAGCCAAGTCCCACACCTATAGAAAAGTTATTTGATTCTCCAGCCCCTGAGGCCACCTGAGATGATTGTGATGGGAAATTGACTCCAGGCTTGTCCTAGTTCAAACAGGGGCATTTACCCTTCAGTTTCTCTCTTCAGCCCACAGGCCAGCGGGGTGTGGGTGTGGAACAGAAGAGAGGAGAAACAGAGGAAATTACTTGTAAAAAGAAGTTTCAGATTGAGTCACAAACATGAGTTTGAAACTCAGAGTCTCCAGGTAGGAGGGCCCCGTTTAAGATTGGGCCCCGCTTCTCTTCAAGGGGCTAAAGTCTTGGTTCAGAGCTTAGGTTATGTGTGTGTGGGGGGGAGAGAAGGAGAGGAAGAGGAAGAAAGAGAGGGACGGGGGAGAAGGGGAAGAGAAAAAGAGACAGAGAGAGAGAGAGAGAGAGAGAGAGAGAGAGAGAGAGAGAGAGAGAGAGAGAGGAGAGGCTGGAGTGAGCTGACCTCTGGAGCTGGGCAGAGGCTCCCATGTAGGAAAGGGATGTTAATTCCTGTCTTTGTGTTTCTGAATCATCTCCTTGTTTTACCTTCATCCAAAAGCAGACCCTCCACAAGCTTCCATTTAAAGGGGGTGTGGGGGGACTGAGGGAGAGAAGCTAAATGACGTGCTCAGATTCTAAGGACGAGTGCATGGATTCTGACTGGCTTACTGGCCCAGGAAAAGAGCAGAACCAGGACCTCCTCACTCCCACCTTCTCTTTCATGCTCAGAAGAGCCCTTTGGTAGTTAAAACGTCATAGCTGAGAAATGACTCGACCAGGGTCACACAGGGGATCAGTGTGGGGCTGAGGTGTGAGGCAGACCTCCTACTCCATGACTCTCACTATTCCCGTACCTGCTGTACTCACAGATTGAGGTGGACCTGGATCAAGGGAGTAGGAATGTGGGGGGCTTGCTGTGAGGCTCTCATCGCTGTGGGGTGATGGTCTGTGCGGACTCCAGCTCACTTCACAGGATCTTTCTTCCCTCCCCTTTGGCATCACACAGCAATCTTACCTGGGGGTGGGTGTCCTCATTTTGAGTTCCCTCCTGCTATTGTGGAGTCATTTCTCTCAACACCCTTGGAGTTTGTGGGAACCCCTTCAAGAAATGGAAGTTACTCAGAAGACCTCAATTCAAAGTGGAAGAACTTTCCAGCTGTGTGGGGGCTGACCTTGTGATGTGGTGGATTCTCCAGGGTTTCGTGGTATTTGAACAGAAACCGGAAGCACTCAGGGGAGATTCCTGCTGTGGGCAGAGATGAGGTGGAGGTTTCTGAGCCTCTGACTATGAGACTTGCCAAGTAACTGTGGGATAAAGTGTTGCCCGGGTATCAGGGTGGCACAGAATGAGAGGCGGAGGCAGACAGACCTTGGTTCAAAAACCTGCCTCAGCTGCCTCCAGGCTAGGGGACTGTGGGTTACTTTTTTCTGTCAGCCTCAGTTTCCTGCAAAAATCACCTACCTCATGAGATTGCTTTAGTATTAGCCTCATGAAGCTGAAAGTCGATAAATCATGTGACAGTTGTGTCCTTGGCAATGCCATATCACAGGCGGACAGCGTCTCTGGTGGCCTTTGCTTGCTGGGCTGAGTGAGAGAGCGAAATCCATGTGTAAACTGAAGCACCAAATGTTTGGATAGTTAACATATGTAGGGAACCAGCCTTTTCTCGGAGGGTGCCTGCTTCAGAAATAATCCTGGAAAACACGATGCTGAAGTGGGTAAAATGCCAGAAATGCTCAGGGACGTTGGTGCCTGTGCCAACAATTGAGAATGTGAATCTGACTCATACAGGACCGTGTGAGCCTCTAACGGGTCTCTCCAGTTGCGGTGCCTCAAAGACACGACAAGTTCCAGCCGTGTCAGCGTGACAGGAACAGAACACATTCCCTCTGCCCGCAGGAAACCCCCTACGGCTCCAGGCCTGTTCTCTGCCGTTTGCCATTGGGGACAGAACTTTGTAACAACTCTGTCCTCTAATGGGACCAGGCTCAGACTACAAAGGTGGCACAGCGTGAGCCAGGCTGATGCGGAGACAATAGCGAGCTGGGTCAGCACAGTGGGTGGCTGTGACTTCTGAATCATATAGACCTTTCCCCCATTTTTCATTTTTTGCTGAGGGCATTGCGGGCCATATCTGCTGTGTTCGGGTGTTGCTCTATGCTCACAAGTGATCCTTGCTGGGGGCCCTCAGTCCTGTAGCTGGGGGAGGGTCCCCTCTACCTGGGCTTCTTCAAGGGCAGGTTTGTGATGTGGCCCTAACAGCATGAGGTCTGACACAGGCAATCCTGGTCGAGGAAGACTCAGAAGATGGCCTTCTGCAGAACGTGTAGAACTGTAAAATGCTTTATTCCAGAAAAAAAAAAAAAAACAGAACGAGAAGTGATCCTCTGGGGCTGGAGAGATAGTGTAGAGATAGTACATCTTGCACATGCTAGATCTAGGTTTGATCCCTGGTATCCCATATGGTCCCCTGAGCATCGCCAGGAGTAATTTCTGAGTGCAAAGCCAAAAATAACCCCTAAGCATCGCCAGTTATAACTCAAAAAATTGTTTTAAATGACCCCTGGCAGTGTTTAGGGGACTATATGACTATATGCAGTGCTGTGAACGGGTCAGCCATGTGCCAGATGAGTGCCAAATCTCCTTCCTGAACTCTCTCTAGACCCTTTTCCTTTTTCTTGCTTTGACATGAGTTTACGATATTATAGAATTTCAGGGATATATCTTAGCACTTTTTTTTTTAATTTTTGGGTCACACCTGGCAATGCACAGGGGTTACTCCTGGCTCTGCACTCAGGAGTTACTCCTGGCGGTGCTTGGGGGTCCATATGGGATGCTGGGAATCGAACCTGGTCGACTGCTTGCCAGGCAAATGCCCTACCCGCTGTGCTATCGCTCCAGCCCCTAACTTAGCACTTCTATGTGTCTATAGGATGCACCACGTCCTCCACCAAATTCCCATTGCCACCTCACTACCAAAAAGGCCCCTCTGCCCATTCCCTCCCCCAATCCCCGGCCCCTATCCCCTCCAGTAACCACTGTATTTTTCACCAAGACTAGGAGATAATTTGCTAAATATTTTTTGCCATTTCTTTTTTGCTTTGGTTATTTATATTCCACCTGAAACCATCTGGTAATTGTTTTCCACTTCATCATTTATTTCACTTAGAAGCATATCTCAAGTTACCTCCATTTTGTCTCAAATGGCATGATTTCCTCCTTTCCATGGCAAGATTGATGGGCATTAACATTGATTCCATGTTTTGGCTATTGTGAGTAATGCTGTAATCTACCTAGGGTACAAATAATCCATTTTGAAGTTAGGAAAGGGAACACTAGGACAATGGTGGAAAGTGCTTTCCACAGAGGCAGGCGGGGGGATGGGGTCAGGGGGGCAAAACCGGGAACATTGATGGAGGGTACTGGGCACTAGTGAAGGGATTGGTGCCTAAAACTCAATCATAATATATTTGTAATTTTGTAATTCACAGTTATTCCAAAAAAATGCAGGAAAAAAGTCTATTCTGAATTAGTGTCTTTAGTTAAAAGCTTCAGCAGGTAGGGTGTTTTCCTTGCATGCAGCTGACCTGGGCGACCTGGGTTCGATTCCTCTGCCCCTCTCAGAGAGTCCGGCAAGCTACCGAGAGTATCTCGCTTGCCCAGCAAAGCCTGGCGAGCTACCCATGATGTATTCGATACGCCAAACACAGTAACAACAAGACTCACAATGGAGATGTTACTGGTGCCTGCTTGAGCAAATTGATGAACAACGGCAGGACAGTGCTACAGTGAAAAGCGTCAGAGTGCATAGAATCATGGAGTTTGATTTGGTTTTAGCTTTGGGTTTGGGTTTTTTTGGGCCATCCTGTACTATCCTGAGACTGGGGTGGGGGACTACTCTGGGTTCAGCTGCTCCCAGCAGTACTGAAGCACAAAGCAGTGCCAGGATCAAACCCAGGGCTCCCACAGGCAAAGCATGTGCTCAGCCCACTGAGTCCTCTCCAAGTCTGATTTGCCTTCTGCTGCCCTGTGTCCTGGGGCAAATCACTTCATTTCCAAGCCTCAGATTTCTCATGTGTGAGCTGGAATGAGTCACACTGTCTTCACATGAGGGCCAAACCAAAAAAAAAGGACAGGGAGCCCTTGGCATCTGGGTTTCCAGTGCTCTGGGCTGATGGGAGTTGCAGTCAGAGGAAAGGCCCTCGTCCTGGGATCTCAGGGATGACCATGGCTCATCAGAACAAAAAGGGACTCGGGCACTTGGAGACATCAGAATTAAAAACATGTTTTTCCAAACTGGGCTATTTATTTTCATTTATTTGCTCCTTTCTCTCCGTTTAGCTGTCGCAATTACTGGTTCATGCACAGACTTAGCTGTGGTCTTGAACATTGGTTATAGCGGGTCACACATTTGTCAGTGCTTGCACAAGGACATTGGGGACCAGACTCTTTTTTTTTTAACTTTATTTAAACACAGCCATGGATTGCAATGGATGGCAATGTAACATAGAAGCCAACTAAGCTCAGTTAGCAAAAACATTAACACAGAGGCTCAAGTAGCAACAATAGTTTAGTAAACCCTCAGACAAGAGGTTTTATAAAGTTGTTCATGATGCATTTGCTACAGGCATTCATATTCCAACACCAATCCCATCACCACTACCACCTTTCCTCCACCACTGTCGCCATTTTCCCAACCACTCCTCAAGCCTGCCCCGATAGCTGGCCCCAAATTTTATATTGCTTGTTACCACTAAATGGCTAATGGAACGATCAAAAACTACTTTGATAAAAGAAAATTTGTGAAAATTGCTGCATCTTACCATGGGGACATTAAGTTCTTGTCCGAGGGTTTACTCGGCAGTCCATATGGTCCACTGAGCACTGCCAGGAGTAATTCCTGAGTGCAAAGCCAGGAGTAACCTCTGAGCATCACCAGGTGTGGACCAAAACAAAAAAAGGTGAACCTGAAATTTTCAGCAGTTGGCATCTCTGAGGAACTCAGACCTCCACAGTGGAGTGTAGCCGTAGGCATGGTAGCAACTGTTGGGATGTGAGTGTGGCTGCTGGGGCTTTGGTAAGGCAGGAATTTGGCTTGTCCCCTTCCCGAGGTCACCCTGGAAGTCACAGTCAGGGGCCAGTGTAACCGAGAAATTTTTGCAGCTAGTTATTCTCTTTCAAGATTGAATTGAGGCCAGAGTGATAGTACTGCTGGAAAGGTACCTGCCTTGCCCACAGCCCCCCAGGGTTCGATCCGCATCATCTCATGTGGTCCCCTTGAGCATCACCAGGAGTGATTCCTGAGTGCAGAGCCAGGAGTAACTCTGAGCATTATCTGCTGTGGCCTCAAAACAAACAAAAGCGGTTGAATTATGAGCTTCTGGAGCAGGGCCGGCATGAGCTGACATGGCAGCATAGTGGGCCATGTGTGTGGCTGCCGGAAGTACAGGAGGGGGAGGGCCACACTCTAGAGGTGGCGCTCACCCGCTCCTGACTGTTGTACACACTTGTGATCACATGTTATGATGCCTATTGAGCAAGTGGGGGAAGCTGAGGCTCAGAGAGAAAAAATATTCGGGTTTGGAGCTTTGGTTGTGGGGAAAGTTACCTATGGACGCCTATTCACCCATCACCAGTTCCTGGTTCTTGAAAGTTCTGTCAGATGCCTGAGACTAGACTTTTAACTCCTGAGCCTAAGTACCCAATCCCCTGCCTCCTAGCTGTCCGTGTAATTTCTTCCTTCCCCACAGCACCTGGTCTCCTCTGCTCCGGCCTCATGGATTGCTCACCCGATAACAAGCACAAGCTGAGGACCAAAATATTGTACACTGGGGCAGGTGTCTCCTGTGATAGAGAATGAGCCAAACACAACCTACAACCCACACACTTGAGTTCACGGATGGGTGGGAGATACCCATCATTAGCTGCTTCCCAAACAGCAGGCAGTATAATGAAATGGAGCAGGAGAGTGCCTAGAGTGTCCCCAAGGAGGGCAGTAAACCCCACTGGAGGTGTCTTAGTTGGCTCCCTGGAGGTGTCATTTGAATTTTCCTAAAGGGTGAATGGAGGTTAAGGAGGCACCGGCTGCAATGAAGGCGTCTTGGAAACAGGCTGGGGGCTAAGAGCAGTTCAGAGAGAGACTGAGCTTGTGCTGCACATGCGGAGCCCTGGGGTGATCCCCAGCCCCACAAGGCTCTGGGTACTACAGGGTGTAGCCCTGGAGTCAAGTGTCCTTTTGGCCCCCAGGACTGGACATGAGCAGCAGCACATTTCTGGAACCTATCACTGAATAAACTGGCCTAACTGTCCAAGTATTGTCATGAGTGGCCCCCAGACTGCCGGAACACTGTTTCTGAGTGCCCCCAACCCCACCAAAAAAAGGGGAATTGAACTGATGCTGAGTGCCCAGAGGGGTTACATCAAAGGAAGGTGCCAATCTAGGATGCGTTGGCAGTCAACGGTGGCCAGTATCGTTGCTGTTACCTATAGGATGGGTTCTCCTAGCAGGGGCGCGGGGGGCAGGACTGGCAGGACTCCCATCTGCTCCCCAAATGACCTGAGCTCCAAGCAGCTGGAATAACTGGCCCTGCTCCAATTCTTGTTGCTGCCAAGGTCTCGCATGCCAGATAACAGAGAAAGGACAAATTCAGGGAGGCAAAGTAGAGACAAATGGGCTTCAACTCAACTGTAAGTTTATTAGAAAGGCCATGGACAGATGAACCCTGAGTTACCAGCTGAAGAAAGAAATGAACAAAAGCCCCTGTCCGCGTTGGCCGGCCCCGGCCTCCCATGAGCTCGGTCCTGTGGCAGACTCTAACACAAAGTCAGCCAGAAAGTGCTTTCTGGGGCCTCCTCTGGGGCCGCCCCACCTGAATGCAGGGGGGCCCTCTGGGGGCCTGTCTGGATGCTGGTGCCTGGAGTGGGGAGCCATGGGGTCTTGGTCCTCCCCTCTAGCAGGGAGTGGTTCCGGACCCCCTTAGCAGAATGGCCGGGAAAAGGGGCTGGCGAGGGGTAGAGCAAGTTCTTCTTAACAGCTGCGAGTCTGGAAGGTGCTGGCCAGCCTTGGAGTGTGCAGATGGCTACAGGCGGCTGATCGTGGGGGTCCCAGGGCAGGCCCACAAAGCTATTTTAAAGAGTCTCAGCCACAGAGAGCCCTCCCGTGACTGCCCTTCCTGGGCTTTTCTGCTCCCAGAAAGGCAAATGGATCCTCTGAAAATGTGCGGAGGTTGATGCCATTTTTCTTTCCGTAGGCCCCTGACCACCGCCGGGTGTGACACCCCTCCCCCCACACCAACGACAAAACACACACACAAAAACAACAAAAAAGAGTTTGTACAGTGATTCGGTTTCAACCAGCAGAGCCTGAGCTGAGAAGAGTCCATCCTGGGGAAGAAGGCACTTCTCACACCTTAGAGGGGTGGTCTGGGCCGGCTGCCTCCGGGGCCCCTCGCAGAAAGGGGCGACAGCTCCTCCCGGCCCTGTGCCAAGGCCCTGCTCTTCTCTGGGAAAGAGCTTTCTCCATCAAGCTAGCGCCGCCCTGCGGCCTGGACGCCGGGGCCCCTCACAGGGTGGTGGATGGCAGCTTCCTCACCCGCCGCTGGGCCAGGATGGAAGACTCGATGGGCTTCAGCTGGGGAGTGGGCTTGGAGCTGTTGAGAGCGGAGTAGGTGGCCGCCATGGCTCCCTGGAGAAAAGGTGGGGAGTAAGCACCCAATGGTGGGGAGGGGTCCAAGGGAGGGGACCAGGACAGCCCCTCTCAAGGTTCCCAGTCCACTGACACCCCTCTGAATCCAGCCTTGACGGTCCTATACCAGGCAACGTTCTGCCTCCTCCTGCAGAATGGAAGCATCAGGGGCAGGGGCGAGGGTGCAAAGGGCTAGAGTACATGCTGAGCTGTGCATGTGGGGGCCTCGGGTTCCATCCCTGGCTCCTCACAGCCTCTTGTACACTGCTAGGAGTGATCCTGAGTGGCTCAAACAAACACAAACAAAAATAACAGGAGTCGCAGCTTCGGAGGCCCAGGGGCCTGGAGTGAACTGCTGACACCTACATGTTCGACCGGGGCTCCCCGTCATCACACAGACATGGCAGGCCTGGCTCAGCCACCCCAAGTCCTTCTCCATGGATCCCTGGCCTGGACCCCAGATGACCGTACCTTCACCAGCTGCGGGTCCTGGTGGGACAGCTGGCTCTGGGGAAGCTTGTCTTTCTGGGTGATCCACGGGTGCTGCAGAACCTGCTTAGCTGTGAGGCGTTGGTGGGGGTCCACGTGCAGCATCTTGGACACCAGGTCCTGGGGTGAGAGCAGGAAATGAGGTTGAGGGAGCAGACAGCTGGGTCCCAGTAAGCAGGAAAGGGCCAGGCACCGCCGAAACTAAGGCAGCAGCGCTGTGGCCCTTCTCCACCCTGCTCTGCCTGCTCAGAGCCCACCAGGGGCCCTCTGTAGTTTCTTCCAGAAACACCTTTCCCTCTCCCCTTCACCTTCTAGAAGCCACACAGGATGGTGAAAAGAATGTAAGGTTGGAGCTGTACAGCTGTACTGATTCAGACTTAAAGCCTCTCTCTTCTGCTGAGTTTCTCTGGGCAAGTAACTTCAACGCTCTGAGCCTCAGTTTCTCCTCTGAGAAGCAGATAACACCTGTCTTTTGAAGCCAATGTGAAGTGCTAGCCTTCACTGGGGGGACTCAGGCCGGGTTGCGATCCCACGAGCAGGGCTCCTAATCCTACAGCACCGCTCTGTCTCAGGGCCCGGGACACAGGAAAGGTCAGTGAACAACTAACTGAGTTGCCCAATGGCCTGAGAGTGGGGGGCAGGCTGCCTCAGTCAAAGGCCTCTGTGGAACATGAGCAGAAGAAGCCAGGCTGTGGGGCACCCTGGAAGGGGGTCCCACCTCTCCATCCCAAACAGGCCAGACCAGGCCTTGCACTCACCTTGGCTGTCTCTGAAACTGTATTCCAATTCCCCCCACTGAGGGTGAACTTCCCGCTGCCAATCCGGGTCAGGATCTCCTCTGGAGTGTCGCTGGGCCCGTTGGCAAATGGAGTGTACCTGGAGAAGAAAACCCAAGCCCCTGAGGTGCCCCTGTCCTCTGGGGTCTCCTGAGGGAAGCTTCTTCCTCCTCCTCTTTCGGCTTCCAAGCCAGGGCCACGCCTCCCCTCCAGTGGCACCCCCTGGGCCTGACCCCAGGGCACTCACCCTGCCAGCATGGTATAGAGCAGGATGCCGAGGCTCCAGATGTCACAGCCTTCGTCGTAGCCCTGGCGCTTCAGCACCTGGCAGGAGGGAGGCAGGGAAAGCGGACAGTGTAGGGGGCCAGCAGCCAGTTCCCCACAGGTGAGATTCTCCCAGGGTACGCTGGGAGCCCTGGACATAGTGGGGGCTCTGGGAGTGGGCCACGGCCCCTTCCTCCAGGTCTCCTTCCTCTGCCAGTCAGGAAGGCTGGGCCACTCACCTCGGGGGCCACGAAGTTGGCGGTGTAGCAAGGGGTCATGAGGAGTCCATTCTCCGCCCGCAACTGCTTGGCAAAACCAAAGTCACAGATGCGCAGGCACTCAGGGTTCCCCGACTCGTCCACATACAGGATGTTGCTGGGCTTCAGGTCCCTGTGCACAACCTGGAGGCGAGGGCAGGGTCCACTGTGGAAGGCTGCCACGGCCCAGCAACTGCCGGGGCAGGGGGAGCGGGACAGACAGGCCCAGAGAGGACAGAAGGGCCCAGAACCTGCAAGGAGGGGAAAGGGCTGGACTGGGCCGAGTGCCGCTAACGCTGTGGCATGAACCTCTCTAGGCGGTGCCTATGGCACACTCTTCAGAGACATTCCCATGCCTCAGTTTCCCGCAGGGTACTCCCCCCAGCCGACACCTGTTTCCGGAGCACAGCCACTGCTCTGCTCTCATCCCAGTTCAGGTCATCTGCCTTACCGCAGCCACCTCCTAACTCTGCCTGCTTTCCCTCGCCTCCCACTTTGTTTCGACCCAGAGCCTAAGAAACCCTGGTCTTGGAAAGCAGACAGAAAAGTTCCTGGTTCGTGGGAGACAAGAGGATGAGTTCACAGGGTCCTACGCGACTGTACTCTTGACCCTCGGTCTGTCTCTGGCCCTTCCGGGACTTCTGCCACTCTACTCGGTCCTCCATGGGCTTGCAGCTACACCTGCCTCTTGGCTAGTCCTTCAACAGGCCAAACACATTCCTGCCTCGGTGACTTTGCACTTGCTTTTTCCACTTTCTGGACATTTCTCCCTTATACACCTGCCTGGCTCCTTTGCTTGTTTGCTTGTTTTTTTCAGGTCTTAGTTCAAATGTCACCTTATATATCAGTGAGATTTCCCCAGGATTATTCTACGTGATACAGCAATCACCAACCTTTCTTCCTCAGGCTCCTTACCCTATTTGATTTTCATCTATAACATTAACAACAATTTGACATAACATGCACTTCTTTGTTTTCTGAATCTGCCCGCTGACATATAAGCTCTACCATTATTTTGCTCATAACTGGATCTTTCCATTTAGAAAAGTTCTGTGGGGTGGGCGAAATAACACAGGGTAGAAGGTGCTTGCCTTGCAAGCAGTCAACCCCGGTGTGAATCCCTGGCAACACATTTGGTACCCCAAGCACTGCCAGGGCTCACTCCTGAACACAGGGCCAGGAATAGCCCCCTGAACACAGCCAGGTGTAGCCCAAAAAACAAAAAAGAGAAAAGAAGGTACCAGCACGTAGTAGATATTCAATAAATATCCATCAGCCCAGAGAGACAGCTCAACAGGATGGAATACATGCTTTGTACCTGGCTAGGAGCCCTGGTTCCCCAAGCTCAGTCAGAAGTCACCCCCAAGCACAGATCTAGAAGTAGCCCCCAAGCAGCAAGGGGTATGAGCCCCCGCAACCCAAAATAATTCAATATCTGTCAAATAAGTGAACTGCTAACCCTGGTAGGCTTAAGCAAATGGGATTCCTCTCAACTCCCTTTGCTCACATAGAATCTAAGGGGCTGAACAATTTGCTTTCAACCTCACCCACTGTCTCTGCATATTTCTACTTGCTATCACTGCTCTAACCATCACCTTCCTTCACAACTTCCAGCCTCCGACCCTATTCACCCTGACCTCCCTGCAACAAGCCCTAGGGGCTGCTGACAGAGGGTAGCCTCTATGTTCCAGAGTCACAGCTTACTGCTCCTGCTCCCAGAGTTCCTGGTTCCCCCTAGGGTCATGGGTGAAGCCCTTCAGTAACTCCCCGCTACTTGCTACCTACTCACCCTGTCATCCATTCACCTGCAAAATCCCTCAAGTGCCCAGAGCCCCAGCTGATGGGGTGATTTCGGCCATAAAGGACTGTCCCTTGTCTGAGCACCTGCCCGCCTCAGCTTCCCACATGGCACAGAGCAGGCTGAGTGAGTTCTGTGCAAAGGGCACGTCATACCCTGAACCCGCACGGCCTGTCAGGGTCAGAGTATCAGCCCTGCAGCTGAGCCCATGGGGCAGGCCGACCCAGGGCAGCAGCGGCCCAGATAGGCCTCCCCAGAGGGAAGAAGAGCAGGTAGACAGGAGAGGAGGAACAGCACTGTAGGCTGCCCGGTGGAGGCACCTGCCCTCTTGGCCTGCCTGTACTATATCTCTCTCCTTCCCAGTATAATCACAAGGCCCAGAGGACAAGCCGGGCCTGGCACCTCATCTCCTTCTCCTGCAGTGCCCCAGTCAAGCTGCCCAGAGGTCAGGGATGCTCCGCTTGGTTGAGGAGCCAATCACTGTAAAGATCTTCCCTTTCATAAAGTGTAGGATAACACTGTTTGTCCTTTCAGCCTTGTCTCAGGAAACTTAGTTTATCTTAAAGCAATGTCCTTACTGTATGGACACAGGAAGACAGTTAATATTATGCCTTTGTAACTTGGGAGTTGACTGACTCCGAATAATATTTACTCCTGGGCATCGGCTTTCTCAACTCAGCTGCCCTTAGTTCCTAGCATCCCAAAAGCAGGGTCCCGACGAGGGACTGAATGGACCCAGGCCAAGCTGTGAGCTACCCTGGTATCAAAATGGGCCAGGCCAAAGCACCACAATACTCAACTATAAATTGAGAGCATGATCATGGACAAATGCTGTCATGATCCAGAAGTAACAACGAGATTAGGACCCTGCTGGGGTTAGGAAGACTAACCTGGCCTGAGGACTGTGGTCTGGAATATAAAATAGTGAGATGTCCTCAGGAAGAACCAAACTGTAAGTTTATATCTCTTACTGTGCTCATACAGCATGACATTGCTAGAAATATTAGAAGTAGATTTACTACAACTAGCTGAGGAAAGAAGAAAGCGACACACCCTGGATGGGATCCTGCCCTAAAGCGGATCTCATAGTAATCTGGAGTAATCTCCTTAGATGAGATTTTATCCTTGAGTTTTAATCTCCTGGAGGAGTGGTCTTAATCCTCTTTTTTGATCTGTTAATGTCCAACCCACCTTTGTGTCACTACCTTATGTGATTGCTATATAAACTAAGACTATAAGAGTGACAGGGTCAGAGGCTAGTGAGAATCAGGGGTCAGAGTCGGAGGCAGAAAGAGAGTGAGAATCAGGGGAGTGGGAATCACGGGTCAGAGTCAGAGGCAGAAAAAGAGAGTCAGGAGGGCTGGAGTGATAGCACAGGAGGTAGGGCATTTGCTTTGCATGTGGCTGACCCAGGTTTGATTCCCAGCATCCCATATGGTTCCCCGAGCATTGCCAGGAGTAATTCCTGAGTGCATGAGCCAGAAGTAACCCTGTGCATCTCCGGCTGTGACCCAAAAAGAAAAAGAAAAAAAAGAAAAAGAGAGGGAGTCGTCGGAGCAAGAAGTAGGCGAGGGAGCTCCAGAGAGAGAAGCAGAAGGGGAATCAGAGGAGAATGGAGAGGAGATTGGAATAAACTGCAATTGAGACCGACCAGCCTGGCCCTCATTCCTTCCTTTGCCTGCCCATCGCCAACAGCCGTCCAATCCAGTCCATACCTAGCGGCTTGAGAGCACTGAACGTGGGCGGCAAGAGAGAGCTGCCTGGAGAGCCCGCGAGAACACATCACACATCATCCCTTCCTTCCGTGTGAGAGTATATATTTTACAACAAAGCACTGCTCGCTGCTCCCTGGTGAGCAGGGAAGGCTGGGGCAGGGGCTCTGTTTTACAGAAGAGGGAACTGAGGCTATGCGGGAATCCACTGGGTGTGTCAGCAGAAGCGGAGGTGAGAGTGGGAGCCAGCGGTGACCTTAGTTTCACAGTCTTAGTGCAGCTCTGAGATCTGAGAACCAGGGAGACGGAAGTGGTCCATCTAGATCTCACCTTGCATGACAAGCAACTGTGGCCCAATGAGGCAGGGGCCCTTGAGACTTCTGCTACCTGCCCCCAGGTGTGTATTTTGGGGGACAAGGGGCAAATTCTCATTTCTCATTGCCCTGAACTGGGCAAGCCATGAGCAAGGCTGAAAAGGAACAGCTTTGGCTCACCCTGCCGACAGTCACCACGTGATATCACAGCCACCAATCCCCCAACCAAACACACCCACAGGGAGAGGGTTCAAAGGGCCAGAGTGCAGGCCTGGTCCTTTGAGTACTGCTGCAAGTGAGTCCAGAGCACTACCCAGTGTAGCCTCAAAAACAAAACCAAAACACACCCTGCACCACACAGATCAAACAAAATGTGCAGGTCCAAGACAGCCCTGCGCCAACAGACCACAGCCTCTGGCCGAGTCGTGATTTCAGTCCTGCCTCCACTGCAGTGCGGAGTTATGAGGCCAGGGACACATCACTTCACCTCTCTGGCCTAGAAATCTGAATATAACTGAAGCATCCAAATGGCCACAGGCAGTCTCATGAGTTTGAGGACAACCCAAGAGAAAAGCATGAAAGAACATGCCACATGTGCTGGAGAGGCGATGACTGAAAAGTGGAAAACACCAGGGGCTGGCAGGGACAAATCTCACACACCTCTACTATGCTTCTAAGTTGGTAAAATCAACTTTGACAACGTTCACAAAGGAAAAACACAGGCACCCACACCATTCCACAGCTAGGTACACACCAACGCTGAAAAGGTACAGTCACCAAATGATGCGTATCCCAGGCCAAAGCAGCATAACTTGTTAAAGGTCGAGAACAGCGATGACTCAATGCCCAGTAACAAGGGAACAGATCACTACAATGTGGTCTGATCACACAGCAAATGGATAGGGCCATGAGGATGAAGGAAGGACAGCCTCCCTAAAACGTACATGAATCTGAATCAAAAGCCAGATATGAGTGTTGATTCAGAGAATTCAAAGAGGGGTCAAACCAGTTCACGGCTATGAGAAGTTAGTTTAGAACTGGTAACCTTAGGGAGAGGAGAGGGGCTGGGAAGGGCATGAGAGGACTTTGAGGGAATTAGAAATGCTTCATTTCTTGATTATAAGTGCTGATTTCATGGGTGTATCTACTTTTTTAAAAAATTCACAGACCTGCATGGGGTTTTGAAAAACTGAAGGGTGGGATGGAGAGCTAATACAGGGGTTAAGGCACTTGCTCTGCACATAGTCCAACCCCATTAGATCCCCAGCACTACACACGGTCCCCTCAGCAGTGCTTAGGAGGGATCCCTGAGCACAGAGAGTATCACTGGGGATGGTTCTAAACTCTTTGTCCCTCCCCATTTTTAATTTTTCTATTGTGTTGTCTTGTTTGGGGACTTACTCCTGGCTCTGCACTCAAGAATTACTCAAGTTTGGGGGGACCAGGTGGGATGCCAGGGATAGAACCTCATTGCAAAATTGTGCACTATTGCTCTGGCCTCAACTTCCCAATTGTTTTTGAAGATTTTGGGTCTTACCCAGCAGTGTTCAGGCAGTGTGTTTGGAGACCATGTGGCACCTGTGATCAAACTCAGGCCTCCCACTTGCAGAGCACTGGCCCTTGGAGCCACCTCCCTGACCCCAGGACTTATATGATTTATGTCTCTGCAATCCTTTAGTAAGAGGTAACACTAAGGGCTGAAGAGTTGACCCCACTTCAATCCCTGGTAACAAGTATGGTCCCCTAGCATCACCAGGAGTGATACCAGGGCACAGAGCCAGGAGTAAGCCCTGAGCACTGCCAGGTGTAGCCCCCAAATGAAACAAAAAAAAAGATGACAACATTAAAACAGAATCGCCACCACACTCACAGCCAACCCTCCCCCCCCCCCCCCACACACACATGCATGAGAATGAATCCCCTGAAAAACCCAGGTATGCGCAACTTCTGACTAAAATCTCCAGGCTGGCAAGGAGTTGGGAATGGGTCCCCTTCTCCCATCTCCCTGTGCTTCTGGGTCCCTAGCAGTCACATGCACGAACTGCCTCTCGGCACCATATAAGTGCATTAACAGCCATGATCCAGAAACTCACAAATAAACCTCAGAGGACAACATTAAAACAGACCTAGGGAAAGGATTCAAAGGGCTTGTGCATATGCAAAGCTTGCAGGAGCCCTGGATTTGATCCCTGACACCACCAGGTCCCCCAAACAACACTGGAGCACCATCACCAGGTGTGGTCTAAAAACCAAAAAAAAAAAAAAAAAAAAGCTGGAGCTGGAGTGATAGGATAGTGGGTAGGGTGTTTGCCTTGCATGCAGCCAACCCGGGTTCGATTCCCAGCATCCCATGTGGTCCTTTGAGCACCGCCAGGAGCAATTCCTGAGTGCAAAACCAGGAGTAACCCCTGTGCATAGCCGAGTGTGACCCAAAAAAGCCAAAAAAAAAAAAAGTCACTGTATGAAGCTAACTGCATATGACAAGGTGCTCATTATCACTGATCTCAGGGAAATGCAAATCCAAACAATGAGATTATCACCTCACACCTGTGAAAATGTCCAGAAAAGGGTGTTAGTAGGATTCTGGAGAAAAAGCAACTCTCATATAATGACTGTTGGTGGGAACGTAAATGGGTCAAGTGTCTATGAAAAACAGTAAGGAGATTTCTCAAATAATTAATAGAATAATGGGACCAGGATGTGGTTCAGTGGCAAAGTACATGCCGTGCACATATGAAAGAGGGGTTCAATCCTCAGTAACACACACACACACACACACAAATTCCATTCCTTAGTATCTATCCCAAGAACACAAAACATGAATTTGGAAAGATGTACGTGCATTATGTTCATTGTAGCACAATGTACAACCAAGATCTAGAAAAACAAGTACAGCACGCAGAGCGCTTTCCTTGCACATGGCTGACCTGGGTTCAATCCCCAGAACTACATGGAACCCCCTGAGTACTTCCAGGAATGAATCCTACACAGAGAGCTAAGGGTGAGCCCTAAGGACCACTGAATATGGCTCAAATACCAACAACAAAAAAAAATGTATTATATAACAAGATAGAGACAAAGACACATATAAAAGAGAAGTCAAATGTGGCAAACTGTTAGGAATTGGTGAATCTAAAAGGAAAATTGGCCTTGTATTAATTCCTTGAGCTTTCTATATATTTGAATGTTTTCCTTAATAAAAAGCTATGGAAAGGGGCCATAGTGAAAAGGGGCCAAGGGGAAAGAGTGAGAGCATAGTGGGTAGGGTGTTTGCCTTGCACACGCAACCCAGCTTTGATCCCAGGCATCCCATATGGTCCCATATAGTCTCCCAAACAAGGGTATGACTGAAAAAAGTTAAAAAAAAAAAAAGCTTTGGGAAATCCATAACAACAAAAAAAGAAGGGATGGAAGAAAGGAGAGAGGCAGCTATAAAAATCTTAACAGTCCTTGGGACCGCAGAACATACAACAGGCATGGCTCTTGCCTAGGAAGCTGCCAAACCGGGTTCGATCCCTGGCACCCCATATGGTCCCCTGAGTACCGCCAGGAGGATCCCCGAGCACAGAGCTAGGAGTAAACCCTGAGCGCTCCAAGTGAGGGAGGCCCCAAAATCAAAACAAATTAAAATTTTACAGTATCTTAACAATTCTTGAACCTGGATGATGTTTATATGGGAATTGCTCGAAGTTTTTCATAACAAAAACTTCCTTTTAGGGGTCAGAGAGATAGTACAGTGGGTAGGACACTTGCCTTGCACACAGTTGACCTCAGTTTGATCCCAGAGCCCCATGTAATTGCCCCAACCCTGCCAGTAGGAAGTCCTGAGCACCACCTGGTATTTTTAAAAGTTTATTTTAAGAGTTTATTTTAAACAGACGCATGGGCTGGGGCAGTGTCTTGGGCACACTGGTGGTGGTGAGGTGAGGGAAGTCTATACCAAGACCATATTAACACCACTGTAAAAAACAATACTGTATAAGCTGTGTGTAAAAAAGTAAAACAATAGGGGGCCAGAGCAATAGTACAGTGGGTAGGGCACTTGCCTTGCACACAGCTGACCCAGGTCTAATCTCCGGCATCCTGAGCATGTCAGGAGTGATCCCTGAACACAGAGCCAAGAGTAAGCCCTGAGATAACAGGTGTGGCCTCAAAACAAAAATAAACAAAACTATAATAATTTAATTAAAAAAAAAGACATGGGAGGAGGCTGGAGAGATAGTACAGCAGGTAGGACATTCGCCTTGCATGCAGCCAACCTGGATTCAATCCCTGGCATCCATATGGTCCTCCAAGTACCACCAAGAATAATTCCTGAGCATTGAATCAGGAGTAACCCGTGAGCATCACTGGGTGTGGCCCCAGAAAGACAAAAAGAAAGAAAGAAAAAGGACATAGGCTGGGGTATGGCTCAGCAGTAGGGCAAAGGCCTTGCATGTGTGAGGTCGGGTTGGCCCCAACATCATGCACACACGAGTCCACAACGCAGTCCAGTTTCTTCTTCTGCCCCTGAGTGTCTGTGGTTTTCCCAGGGGCTGGCTCTGACCCCTGCCGCTTTCCCAGCCCAGCAACTCTTTTTCCTGTTCTTTATTCTTTCTGGTTTTGGGGCCACATCTGGCAGTCCTCGGGTCTTACTCCCGGTGGGCTCAGGGAACCATATGTGGTGCCAGGCTCAGCTCTGTGCAAGGCCTATACCCACCTTACCCACTCTACTATGGCTCCAGTCCTCTTTGTTTTTATGTTCACCATTTCATGTTAGAGAAGGACACAAAGAAATCCTCCCTCTCCCGATCATGGCAATTTTACTCTATCCCACAAGCACAGCCACTAAAATCTATTAGCAGTAGAGACTGTGGGAGTGAGATGGAAGAGACCCAGCATCTTTCTTTTTCTCATACAGGTCCTGGAGGAGCAGCTCAGGAGTTTGCAGACAGGGAAGAGGCTCTGAGCTTTCCCCACTCACACACGAGACTCGAACACAGCCAGTCAGATTCCAGAGCATGCATCCTTCACCCCACCCTGGGGCAGAAAGCACCCTCACACATCCTGTTTGGGAGAGAAACTCAGGCTCTTTCCAGCTCCGATGTGCCAGAAGGCACTTTTCTCCCCACCTTGTGCAATGATCAAGCCACGCCTTTGCCCTCCCCGCACCCCGTGCCTCCAGCAGTGCTTCCTCCAGCTCCATCGTGGACCCTGGCAGCTTCCCACAATGACCAGCCACCTCCAGAGTTGGAAAACACTCTCCCTCGTGTCCAGCTGCCTCTATTCGACAATCTGGCTCCACTGCCACAGGCTCTGAACTCACAGCTCTGAGTCTTCTCTTCTCCCCAGCAAAGGAGGCCCCCGACAGCACCTACTTAATAGAGTGGCTGCAAAAAATCAGCCTAGCACGTGGCTGCAATGCGGCTGCGCTATATCTCACACTCGACACCACTGGTGTAGAGGAGTAGCGCACCACCTTAGATGAAATGGAAAGTAGAAGGCAACCAACCTCGATTAAAAAGATATTAGCACACAGGCTCAACCTGTAACAACAGGCTAGTAATCTCTTATACAAGGGCTTAATGGCTCCAGGGTGAGAAACAACAATCTTTACACACTTTCTTGTAAGAAAATTGTTTTTGATCATTTTTAGCAAATTAAGCATAACAAACAATACAAAATAAATTATTTAGGACCTGCTGTTGGGGCAGGCTTGGGTGGTGGCTGGCAGGTGGGAGGGTGTAATGGTGGTAATGTGGTGGAGTTGGTGTTGGAATATTGAATGTAATAAGTTATTGTGAACAATTTTAAAAATTAATTTTAATTAAAATTAAAAATCAACTGAGGGGTCAGAGCAATAATAAAGCAGGTAGAGCATTTTTCCCTGCACGCAGCCACCCCAGTTCAATTCCCTGGCATCCCATATGGTCCCACAGCACTGCCAGGAGTAATTTCTGAGCTCAGAGCAACCCCCTGGACATCTCTAGGTGTGGCCTCAAACTAAAAAAACAAAATCAACTGAGATCATGTAAGGGAAGAACTCAGTGTGGTGCCTGGTATCTAGAAACACTGAAGAAATGCATTTTCACAACTTGTTCTTGGCTCTCCCTCCCTCTTCTACTCACCCTGTTTCCTGTACCTGGCTGCTCTGCCAGGCCTCGGGGCTATACTCTGTGGCAATAGGACCTCCAGCAGCCTCAACCCCACGACGTAACCCACTCAGACATACCCCCTGGGAGTGCAGATACTCCACGGTCTTGCTGATGGTGTATAGAACGCAGCTAGCCTCCCGCTCCGAGAAGAATTTCTGCCTGAGGATCTTGTCCAGTAGCTCGCCACCCCGCATCAGCTCGGTCACCAGGTACACGTGTTTGCCGTCATCATACACCTGCCAGAGACTTCACTGTGGGCCCTTCCTGGATGCCAGCGTGGGACCCCAGGGGACCTGCCCATTCATAAGACCAGGACAGAGGTACATGCATGCAGGACACACAGCCAGGACTTTTAGGGGTCCTGAAAGGGTTGTCACTCTGGACCCCTGTCCTCCCCAGATAGGACAATGCGGGAATGTCCCCTGGTGGACGGGAGAGATTTCAAGTTGGAAATGGACAGTCCTGGGGGTGTAGCCAGACAGGAAGCAACAAGGGCCCTTCATCCCATGCCATAAGCAGTGGAGAGACTCAGTGACAAAGATTAGGCATTCCCACTGAGCCCCTCCAAAAGCAGAGTGCCCCAGTGCCCACCATAGTCTCAAAGCACTCCCCACTCACATCTTTGAGAGTGATGATGTTGGGGTGCTGCCCGTACCGCAGAAGAATCTCAATCTCTTCTGAGGGATCCCGCTTGCTCTTGTCAATGACCTAAGGAAAGGGGTGCATGTGCAGTGTTAGGTCTCTCCCTGCTCCAGAGGCCACAGGGCAGGGTCCCTGTCTTTCACCCAAATGTCCTGTTCCCATCTGGAGCCTCAAGCAGAAATCTTCTCCCCCATCCAGCTACAACTACAGGGGCGCCTCCCACAGCCTCTTCAGAATGGGGTCAGTCAGGGCCGGGATTAGGGTTAGGGGACAGGAAAGAGTGATGAGGCAGGGCTGGAGCTATAGTACAGTGGGTAGGGCATTTGCCTTGCGCACGGCCAACCTAGGTTCGATCCCCAGCATCCCATATGGTCCCCCTGAGCACTGGCAGGAGTAATTCCTGAGTGCAGAGCCAGGAGTTACCTCTGTGCATCACTGGGTGTGACCCAAAAAGAAAAAAAAAAAGAGTGATACTAGTCCTGCAGGTGCCCGATCTCAGTTTGATCTCTGGCACCACAAGGCCCCCAAGAGTCATCAGGTTTAGCCCCCCTAGGCCGCAAGCTGATTGTGTTTGAACAGCACCGGATCCTCAGGACCTGAATGCAACCTTCTAGTAGGTGGCCAAGAACTGCCAGGAGGGAGCTCCTCTGAGCACTGCTAGGGAGGGTCTCCCGACTCCCACCGAAAAGAAAGGTCAGAGACTCACCTTGACAGCATACTCTGTGTTGGTGGCTTTGTGGACACAGCGCTTACACACAGAGTAGGAGCCCACACCGATGGTCTCCTTTACCACGTAGCCATCGCTGAACACCAAGTTCTTCCCGTGTAGTTGCTGCAGGAAATGAGGGGGGTGGGGCTGACGTGCCAGTCTCACACCAGGGTCCCAGGGTCAGAGAGATGGCACCGGGCAAGGACAGGGAGCTGGCCAGGAATCTACCCCTCTTTGGGGCTCAGTTTTCTATGTTCCATGATAGGTACACAGCAGGTTCCTGGACTGCTCGGTTGCAGTATACAGGGTGTGTATGTGGGGGGGGGGGGGGGGGGCGGGGGAGCAGGCAACAAAGCAGCAACCCACACAGGTCTCAGTAGGAGCCCTTGGCAGGGATAGAGGGGTTGTGCAGGGGCTCTGAGAGGACTGACAGGCCTCAGCGGGTGAAGGGCCCTGAGCTGACAAGCTGGCTCCTTTTCTGGGTGACAGATCCATCTCACGGGTTATCAGGGTTTGAGACACTAATCGCAGCAATGCCTCTTGTGGTGCTGGGCACAGTAGACCCTTATCTCTCCTTTCATCAGGAGATCTCACATGTTGGGGATGGCCCTAGCAACTGCCACAGTCTTCTCGTCCAGCCTCTCTTTTGGACATAGAAGTGCTAGTTGGAGAAATGACACAATCACCACAAATGCTAGCTCATGTCATCCTCTCAAGGACCCTGCGGAGGAAGGTTCTCTCACCCCTCACTCCTGAAAGACGGAGAAATTGAGGTCAGCTCAGCCCCCTCGGCTTGTGACCCTGGAACCCAAGCAACCAGCTCAAGTTGACATTCTCACTTCAGAATCTAAGTTTGCTCGGGAGCCAGGAAGGTGGACAGATGGCAGACTAGGGGCAGACATGAGTCACCTCCCGTCCCTGTCGGGAACCTGATAGCCACCTCCAGGATCACCACCCCCACAGCCCACCCCCACCACGTCCTTGCATCAACGCAGGCCCCACTGTCTGGGCTCTGCGCTGGTGAACAAGTATCTGTCATCTCTGCTGTACAAATGGATCCCGAAGAAGCTGAATGGCAGTGGCCTCCAGGGTGGCACAGGGTGAGAACCTACATCCCCATGCCATGTGGCTAGCAGGTGGTAAAGGGTAACTGAGCAGCCAGCTCTGTCCCTTACCTGAACCACCGAGTGCAATGGTGCCTGCGTGGAGCGAGGTTTGCCATCATCATCCATCAGGCCAGTGGCCACGAAGCTGAAGCCACGGAACAGTTGATGGGCGCCCGCACTGGGGGGAATGCCTGGGGAGTCTGGAGGGGCAGAGAAGGGGCATGAGTCTGAGTGGCATCCCTGACCCCAAGGTAGCCCCACAAAAAACAAAGGAAGGGCATCAAGGTAGCAGCATGGGGGACCATTTGTCCTAGGCCTCTGCTTGCCCAATTCCAGCATGTGTTTAGACCAGCCCAGCCTGGTGGGAACAGAAAAGGCCCCAGATCAGGGTCTGGTCTATGCCCAAACACTTCATTCCTTCTAGATGCTTCTCCCCAGCCTCCCTAACTTGGTTTGCCCCCTCAGCACAGCAGCTAGTCAGAGAGTGGCCCCACCAATCTGCTGCCCTACCTGTGCTTGTCATCCGGCTGCTCCCTTCTTTCCACAGGAAAACACCCCTTGGCCAGGCAGGTGAGATCTTAGCCACTCTCTCCCCACCCATTCCTTGTTGCCAAACTTCTTGGGGCCTTAGTCTCTGAGCCACCTTCTAGGCTGTTCCCGCCAGCTAGGTAACCTATTCCTTGCCCACGCGTGCCTCCTGGTAGCTAGGGAGCACTGCTAGTCAGACTGCACCCGGTGCCTATTTTCACATCTCTCTCCCCACAGAAAGCCTGTGCCTGGGTCTCCCCATCTTCACATGGGGGGTCCGGTGCAGTCACCCAATATAAGAACAGAAATCAGGGCTGGAGCAAGAGTACAGCAGGTAGGGCGCTTGCCTTACATGTGGCTGACCCAGGTTTGGCTCCCAACATCCCATACTGTCCCCTGAGTACCAGGAGTAATTCCTGAGAACAGAGCCAGGAATAAGCCCTGAGCACACCACCATGTGTGGCCAAAAAGAAAAAAGAAAAAAAAAATAGGACAGACTGTTCCATGTGCTCAGAGATGTGCAAGCCATCGTGAGAATGCCCACACACACATCCTGACCGCCTGTCTGCCAAAACCTGTCCCTGTGGGTGCGTTGTCAACTCCCAGTTACCCAGCCAGAGGTTAGGACTGACCAACCTCCCCCCTAGACCTTGAGTTCTCACAGAAAACCTGGGGACCCAGGAGGTCTGTGACTGAGCCCCGGTCCACATGGATATCCTGAGGCCTGGTGGGCAGCATAGCCAAAGCCAATCCCCACACTTGCTCCTGACACACAGGCATGACACCTTAGCACTGCCACCACATAGCTCCACCTCACCTTTCTGCCAGGTCAGATATTTTAGCCCTGACGCCAGCATGAAGCTGATGTCTAGGGCTGACAGTGGGCTGGAAAATGCCTTGGGCAGGGGTCCTGATGTCTCCATGTGGCCTTAGCTTCCCACAGCCCCACCCTCAGCCTGACACAGAGACACTGCAGAGATGCAGGACAGAGTGAGAGACTCCCCCACTGACAGCCCCCAGTGACCGCCAGTCACTGAGCCCCAGCCCAAGGTGCCCTGAAATCTGCTCCCCTCCCGGGCCAGCCCCAAACAATCCAGACAAAAGACATACCCCTGGGGGTGCGGGACGTGAACTCAGTGTCAAAGTAGAAGGTGTCGTCGGGCTGAGCCACAGCTGGCTTAAAGGGGGGTTTGATCTCCCGACGGTACAGCTTCTGCAAGGTGGGGAAGCATGAGGTTACCTGAACCAGCCCAGGAGCTCCCAGGCAGGAGAGGTGGTAAGGCAGAGCCCCTCCCCACCACCTGCCGAAGAAGCCTGGGGGGGACTGGGTGGGTGTGTCCATACCCCCCCACGGGGTGGGTGCACACTCACGTTCCAGTCGATGGTGGAGTAGAAGACATGCCGCTTGATCTCCTCTGCCCCATCAGGACCAGAGCCTGGAAGAACCCAAGAGACAGTCAGCTCCTGAGGAGGCACCCCCGGAACCCCCTCACATGCCTGCCATCTAGGACCAGCGGCTGGAGCCGTCCACTGAGAGCAGAGTTGGGGGAAGGACTCAGGCTGCCCCCAATCTGTCCAGCCATCACCCTACACCCCACTCAGCATTTTCCATTCGCTAGAGCCCTTTATGAGGAGGAAGGCCCAGGGTGGGGGCCAGGCGACCCACCCAAGGCTACAGAGTCGGCTTGGAAGCGGGGCACATTCTGAGAGCCACAGAGAGGGCCCTACCCCACCGCCACCCCACGTCCTGGGGTTCTTATCCATGGCCCACGTCTGCCATGGGCCAGGATCACCCTATTCGCTCTCAGGGCCTGGCCTGGACCTTTTAAAGCAGGTCGAGATCTAGGTGAACCCAGGAGCTAAACAGCACATGCGCTCTGTGGGACCATGGGCCTCACCCACTCCAGAGCCAGGGGAGCCAGCCGGAACCTCACCACCCCTGGGACAAGGGCCAGTGTCCAGAGCTGCTTAGCACCCATGGGGCCCTCATCCCTGTACCCAACATTCCTGGACAGCCTCCGTGGGTCTGCAGCAAAGACCTGACATAGGAGCCTGTGCTCACACACTCACGTGCTCAAGCCTGTGCCAGCAGCCTGGGCTGTGAGCTGTGTGGGGCCTCTGTCCTTGTCCCAGGGGGTGGGAATGACTCAGTTCCTGCCTACCCCCACACACAGGTCCCCCCTCCCAAACGCCACACACAGAGCCAGAAAGGAGGGGGGCCAGTGGCATTGTCTGCCCACACAAAGGACAACAGACCCTTTCAACCCCAGATGTGGCCTCGTGGCCCGCTGCGGCTCTACCCCACTCCCTCTGCGGCCGGAGCTGCTTACCAAGCCGGTTGGCAGGATTCCGCTTGAAGAGAGCCCGCAGGAGGCTCTGGGCTTCTGTGCTCAGAAACTGGGGCATGCCTAGCTTCGCCCTGAAACAGCCCCGGGCGTCATCAGGGGGAGCCCCGCCCCAGACCTGTCTCCCCTCCTCCCTCTGGCCAGGTCTGGTTTCTAGCTCAGTCCAGACAAGCCACCTACTAACTCACCTCCTGAGGGTTTCGGGGACCCCTCCCACAGGCCCAGGGAAAGAAAGGGAGACCCTGGGAAGCGCAATGCTCACCCCCAGAGGACCAGCTCATGAGTGGGGGAATCTGAGGCAGCCACAGGGTATTACTCTGGCCCCCAAAGTGGGGGGACTGCGGGTGGGAGGGACCCAAAGGTGTCAGGGAGGGGAGGGTGCATACTTCAAAATCAGTGTCATAGTCTCCTTCCGGTCCTTCCCCTGGAAGGGCAGGGAGCCTGTCAGCATCTCGAACTGCAGAGAACAAGAGTTCAGTTAGCTCTGTCCTGGGCTCCTCTGCCCAGGCCACTCAGCTTCAGTCCCAGGAGTCTAGCAGGCTTGACATATAGAAGCCCAAGTCCACCTGGGCCCAGACTATCAGCCCCTCACCTCACTGTCATCTAGACCCCTGGGGGCAGCTCTAGGAGCCAGAAACAGGGAGTGGCTCTGTCCATGGCTAAGGGGTGGGCTCCGGGCTAAGCCCAAGCCCAGGACCCTTCTAAAGAAGGGAGGCTAAAGAGACAGTAAGGCGCGTGTCATATATGCAGCTGATCCCAGTTCAATCTCCAGCACCATGTATGGTCCCACCAGCAGCACCAGAAGGGATGAGCACAGTGCCAGGAGTAGTCCCTGAACACCACAGCATGTGGCAAATAAAAAGGGGGGGCCCAAAAAAGAAGGAAATGAAATGAAGCTTAGGTGTGTTGAAAGGTGTGTTCAGCTAGGCTGAGGGAAAGGAAAGCCACACAGACCATCAATCCCCATGTACAAATAGAGAAACTAAGGCCCACAACTGAGTTGGCAGCTTCAGCCCTGCCTGAGCACTCACCATCAGCACCCCATAGGACCACCAGTCAGCACTGTGGGTGTGGCCCTGGCGGCTGACAACCTCAGGGGCCATGTACTCCACCGTCCCGCAGAAGGAATAGGCCTTCTTCTCGTGGTCAATGGCTTCCTTGCTCAGGCCAAAGTCTATAGCCGGAAGTGCAAGAGGACACGTTTTCAGGAAGTCCTACCTGCCCCACTGCCACCTTGCATCCCCAGCCTGTCCCCTCACCAAGGCTCTCAGGGATGACCCCCAACACCCGGGGGAAGCTGAGGCCCAGAAAAGTGCAGTAACTTGCTCAAAGTCACAAGAGGGAAGCAGTGATTCCAACCTAGACAATTCTGGGAAGCCATGGCTTTAAAGCCCTTACAGGGTCTGGTACAGACATGGGAAGAATGAGATCCAAGCGCTCAGCCCAGCCCCATGACCAGCCCCATCCATGATCACAGCTAGTTAGTGGTAGAGACAGGGCTAGAAGGGACAGGACTCCCCACTCACCAGTGAGCTTGATATGGCCCTCCTCATCCAGAAGGATGCTGTAAGGGAGAGATGGGTCAGCATCCTTCAGTTGTGGCCCCTCCATGGGTTGTGGTAGCGCTAAGGGGGATGGGGGTTAACCCAGCCCAGAGAAGGTGTTTCATTCCGGTCCACCTGATGGAGGAAGACTGGGTGGGGGGACAATGCCTCACAGGTGTGTTGCCTACTTTCTTTGCTAATCCTGAGAAAACTGTGAGCTTGGTACCTCTGAAATGGGTAGAGGTATGTTAAATGGGGCGATTTTAACAGTGGGGAAACCAAGGCTCAGGGAAATTAATATCCCCCCTCATGATGAAAGCTAGTAGGTGGGGAGATAAGATTTGAATTCAGGTCTGTCTAATTTTAAAAGCAGATCTCATTCCACTCACTGCCACCCCTGGCTTCTAAGGTACCAACCAAGGATATGGAGATGCTAAAGAAAATTCTAGAACATTTAAGAAGGCCATATCAAGAAACAGTTTTTACTGGCAACTTCTTGAGAGGCACACTGGATTAGCAAGAAAGGTAGGCAAAGCCTTGGGCATGGGGCAGGTGGGGCACTTGGACTTTACTTAGGGCCATACTAGTGCATCATCAGCCCCCCACCTACTGCCTGCTGCACCCCCATTCGGCTCCCCCCACCCTGGGACAGTCCAAGAGAGGGGGGCTTTCTCAGGTAGTGCTGCTACGCCCACATCCATGAGAGTGGGTGGATGGGGAGTCCGGGGGGGCCTCAGGGTCTATCTCTGCTCTCCGGGGAGGCAGGCGGGGGCCTTCACTCACTTTTCAGGCTTCAGGTCTCTGTAAATGATGCCCAAGCTGTGGAGGTGGTCCAGGCCCAAAGCCAGCTCGGCTAAGTAAAATTTTACATCCTCCTCTGTGAACATAACCTGCAGCAGAGTGGAGAGAGTCAGCTGGGGAGCTTCTGCCTCAGGAGCTGGGCCACTGGGTGTCAGCAGCTTCCTGGGCAGACCCTCAGACACCCATGTCCAACATTCTTCTCTTTATACAGGAGTCTAACATGTGGAAAGTCCATATTACAAGGCAGTGTTCATAAACAGCAAATTATGAGAAAATGCCGCCATCAGGATGGTCCAGAAGCGGCAGCAGAAGACAAAGATAAGGATATTTGCCTGCTAATCAATGCTCCATAGTAAAATGGAACGAGGACTTTCTCCAGATTCCAGTAGGAGACATTTTTAGGTGAGGGGGCCACACACAGTGGTGCTCATGCCATACTCTTGCTTCTGTGCTGGGGGATCACCCCTGGTGAGGCTCAGGGACAATAAGTAGATCAAACACAGGCCAGGCACAAGCAAGGCAAACACCCCACCTGCTGTACTACCGCTCTAGTATGAACCAATCTCTAAGATATACTTTCTTGAGAAAAGTACAGTCCAGAACAAGCCAGACAGAATCATATTTTTACATAAGCAAGTATGAGACAAGATTCAGGCCACTAATTGGACTGACTTGTATTTATAAATGGAATCGAGCTTAAATAAGAAACCAGTAAAAATGTTTATCTAGACAAAGCGTGGGAGGGAGACTGCTCAATACATATGTTGGATTTTTTAAATCATATAAATATATGATTTAGTCAAACATTAAAAAAATAAAATTTGGGAGCTAGAGAGATAGTACAGTGGGTCTTGCACATGGCAGACCCAGGTTTGAACACTGGCATCCCATATAGTCCCTTGAGCACTTCCAGGAGTGATTCCTGAGTGCAGAGCCAGAAGTAACCCCTGAGTATTAAAAAATGGATGTGGCAAAAAGAAATCTAAATAAATAAATAAATAAAATTAGATATAACTTCTGGGGGCTGGAGTGATAGCACTGCGGTAGGGCGTTTGCCTTGCATGCAGCCAACATGGCCGACCCAAGTTCGATTCCTCTGCCCCTCTCAGAGAGCCCAGCAAGCTACTGAGAGTATCTCGCCTGCATGGCAGAGCCTGGCAAGCTACCCGTGATGTATTCAATATGCCAAACACAGTAACAACAAAGTCTCCAATGGAGACGTTACTGGGCCCGCTCAAGCAAATCGATGAGCAACGGGAAGGATAGTGACAGTGACAGTGATAACTTCTGGGCCAGAGGTAGTACAGTGGATACAGAGCCTGCCTTGCACGCAGCATACCTGAGTTCAATCTCCAGCATCACATATGGTCACCCAGCCCATCAGAAGTGATGCCTGAGCATGAAGCTAGGAATAAGCCCTGAACAATGCCAAGCGTGACCCCCAAACCAAAATAAATAAATACTTAAAAGTTCTGCTTATCCCCATTCAAATCCCCAGCACCACAAATGCCCCCAAGCACCACTAGGGATCACTCCTGAGCACAAGACCAGGAATAGCCTCTGAACACTGCCAGGTGTGGCCCTAAAACAACAGAAATAACTTTGGCTCTCTTCCAAAGTCAGGATGTATTAACAGTCCCATGTATTGACCTGGCTCCAAACCTTACACCAATTCAACAGCTAGTGTTGTCATAAGATGCCAAAGTATTAAGCTTCCAGGCCAATGTGATAGTAGTACGACAGGTAGGACACTTGCCATGCATGTAGATGACCCAGGTTCGATCCCTGGTACCCCTTATAGTTCCCCGAGCCCACCAGGAGCCATCCCTGGGAATAGAGCCAGGAATAAGTCCTGAACACAGCTGGGTATGGCCAAAAACAAAAAAAGCATCAAGCTTTCTGGATGGATTTGAAAGACTGAAGTGGGAGCCAATCTTAGCTCCCCAGAATTAAGGCAACACCAGATCCAGAGTCTCATCCTCCTCAGTCCATCTTAGGGGATCTCTGAGGCTTTTTCAGGGGGTAGGAGGTGGTTCTGGGTCAGGAACTGCTGGGTAGGCCTAGACACCAAGTCCAGGCACACCTATCCCACCCCTTCCCAGGCCTTTTGAGGAAAGATCTCATGGACTCAGCTCCTTCCTGGGGCCCTCTGCAGTAAGGTGTAGCTCACCTCTTTAGAGAGTCGTGTGAAGAGGTCCCCGCCACGCAGAAAATCCAGAATCAGGTAGAGTTTTCCCTCTGTCTGGAAGGCTGGGGGAAGGGGACAAGGCCAGGAGTTAGCTGGGTCGTGAACCCTGGCCCTCTGGCCCTAGGGACCTTGGTCAGTCAGGTAGGAAGTGGGGCTGCAGCCCACAGGCCAGGCCAGACTGGCAGATATGGTGGGAGGGGACTTGAGCAATAGTACAGTGGGGAGGGCACTGGCCTTGCATGTGGCTAACCTGGGTGTGATCCCCAGTACCCCATATGGTTTCCCAAGCCCGCCAGAAGTGATCTGAGTGCAGAGGCAGTATTAAGCCATGAGCACAGCTGGGTGTGGCCCAAAAACAAACACACAAATAAAAAAAAAACAGGGTGGGAGTGGGAACATGGGGAGGGGTTGCTGTCTCACCATAGTGTAGCTTCACCACAAAGGGATGGTTTACGTCGGCCAGGATGTCTCTTTCCATCTTGGTCCGAACACGATCGCGCACTGGCCGGAAGAAAGGCAGTCACCACTGGTCTCGTGGCAAACAGGCAGCCCAGGCTTGACTAAGAAGAGTTCGCTTTCTCTTGTCTCTTCCCCTCTCACGGTGGTGCCTGGGCTGGACCTTTGGCACCCTGACACTCCTCAGAGTAACTTCCTACCATGTCCCACTAAGCAACCTCAACTGGGTCAGTTCGACCAACCTACCCTTTTATGACCCTCAGCCTTGGCCCTGTGAACCCTGAGCACCCTCTTCACCTGGCCTGGGCTCAGGGGGAGCTGTCTGAAAAGGCATATCCTGAGGCCATAATTCATACACATGCATCTGAGCAAGACACACACACACACAACCCTGGGGACAAGAACATGCTGCTGTGGGCGTGTGCCTAAGACATTAATATTAATCCTATAGCAAATCATGACACTTCAACTTCAAAGAATTAAAAAAAATCCTTGGGCAATGCTGATGATCAGAAGGTTCATCTTTGACTAAGTTCAGGACTCACCTCCTCCAGGAGTCTGCCTTAATGGGCTAACCGGAGTAGCCCCTCTGTACCTCTATAGTTTTGGTGCTTCCCCCTTCAGAACGCCTTTTACTCTTGGCTTTAATTGTCTGCTTCCCTCCATGCTGTGGCCCTGCTGCAGTTAACTATCTGGATCATGAGTTCCCAAATACCCCTAATATCCTCAAAACACCCCCACACATTTGCTTGGTAAACTGTTCCTCCTTCCCCTACTCATGCTCCAAGGAATAACCCAAATGGGTCATCCTTATGTGAGACCCCCCGCTGTGAGCCATAGCCCACCCCCCCCCCCCTTTGACTTTTCTTAAAAATGTAGGATCCAGGCAAGGTGTTGGGCTCTTTTTCTTCAGATCACGTGCCCTGGACATACACTGCCATCCCACTCAGCCCTAAGACCCCTGCAAGCAATCCTGGCCCAGCTGGGCCCTGCACAGAAGTGGCCCCCACTAACCTTTCAGTGTCGCCTTCTTGAGTACCTTCATGGCATACAGGTGTCCATTGTCTGGCCGGGTGACTTTCCGCACCAGGAACACCTGGGAAGGTCGCAGCAGGAACACGACGTAGAGTTGGCAAGGCTGAATCTGGGAGCATCCACCCTCCAAGACCCAGGCTCCACCTCTCTTTTCCCTGAGCCCCAAGTTAACCTCCTTCCCTTCTAGGGCACCAGCTGACTTTTCATCCTCCCTCCAGACCCTCCTACCCTAACCAGCTGGTCTCGGAGCCCCAAGGTAACCCCTGACCTCCCCCTCTGATATACCTAGCACTGCTCTCCTGCTATGAGCTTAGGACTCACTTTGCCAAAGGATCCCTGGCCCAGAACCTTGAGGAGTTCAAACTGGGACGGGTCTGCCTTCTCGGAGCCAGCCTTGACATGGTGAGTGATGGAGATCTCCTTGAGGACGCCCTCATCCTGAGGGGGAGAGAGAGAGATGATGGGGATGGGATCGGGGCCCTCCGTACCGAACCTCCACAGACAGCCTCCACCCCCGGTCCAGTCAGAGAGTACCCCTGACCAGACCTGCCTCCAATCAGCAGACGCCAAAACGGCCTCCAAGGCCAGGAGGAGCACAGTACCGGTGTGGGGGGGTAGGAGGATAAGACCCTGCTCCTGCTGCTCCTCCTGCCCCAGCCTAACCAGTCCCAGTGAGGCACAAGCACAAGTAGGCCAGGCCAGGCCAGTCCCAAACTCTGGCTCTGGCCCACAGACCTATCCCAGGAAGGTGGTGAACTCCTCTGGGTATCTGCCTGGTCCCCACCCCCACTGCAAAAGGTTTGGGTTTGCCACAATAGGAAGTAGGGTTTGTTCTTATACTGAAAGGCAAAGCTGGCCTTCTGTTCCTGATCAGGATGAGGACAGGATGGTCCTCTGGTCAATAGGATGGGGTTGAGTTGCACAGGGACACAAGAATCACCTACCAACCCAGTTAAGTGCCAGCCTGGGGTGGCGAGGAGTTCAGGTCAGAAAACCTACACTCCACCCACCGGAAGTTCCCTCCTACAAGTCTACATACTTAAAGCCCCTAGCCCGTTTTAGGACGGACCCCTCTGCCCTGCATTCAACCTGCCACTATTGCCCTGAAGGACTGGAGGTTCTCATGCCCCAAGAAGGAAGACTGAGCCAAGGTCAGTCACCCAGGATGGCCTGGGCTGGGCCCGGACAGCCCCCAACCAGCCTAGGCCAACTAGCTGCCTGGGCACCTGTTCCAGGGCCCCCGACAGCTGGGACACTCACCGAGCCCCGCCTGGGGCCAGGGCCAGGGGCAGGGGCAGGCACAGAGGTCTGGCTGATCCTGGGCCGCTGCTTCCTGGGCAGCCAGGGGAGCAGAGCCCAGAGCCACAGACGGGGAGGCTTGGGATCCTGCTCCATCCGCCCTCCAGGGCCGAGGCACCATGGCAGGAGCAGCGGCTCAGGGGCTGCGCGGAGGTGGCCAGGCCTAAGGCGGATGTGCAGGGTGAGGGTGGGGGCTGGGCCCAGCCTGGGGCCCGCCAATCACTCAGGGCCTGTGGTTTCCCTGCTCCAGGCTGACAGCCTCTCGGCGTTCCCTTCCTCTCTCTCTCTCTCCCCCATTGCCTGAGGACTGCCCTGGGGCCCTCCCCCCATCCTCCCTGTGGGCAGCCAAGGGAAAGCCCCGCACAATCCAGCTGCTGAGGAGTTGACAGGTACCAAGAGCGACGGTGCCTGACCACCAGCAGGCCGAAGCCTGCCCCTGCCCCACTGCAGGTGAGGACAGAGAGAGCGGGGCACCCACAGGCAGATACAGGTGGGCACCACACCCACAAAGAGGGGAGACAGAGGTGACAGGTACCCAGCGGGGCACTTGCAGACAGAGCAGGCCTGAGACACACCCAACACTGAGGCCAGGGAACACATCCACACAGGCAGAGATGGACGGAGACCTGAAGCCAACAGGCAGAAACACAAGGGGACAGACGGGCACCCAACAGGCAGACAGATGGGAAGTTCTCAACAGGCGGAGCCGGAGAACACACCCCAACAGGTGAAAACAGGCACAGCACCCCACCACCACCACCACCACCGCCAGAGAAGCCCAAGAGGCAACTGGGCCCGGGGCTGGCGCAGGGTCAGGCCCAGACATAGGGCAGAGTTCTGGGGATGAAGGGGGAAGACACCACCTGCACCCCCAGCCCTGGGAAGGCAGTGCAGTGTTCACACATGGGAACCACCTCCTGGTCGGGTCCGAGGATGGCAGGCTGAGGGGAAGGCTCCCAGGTATAATCTGAAGACTGATGCGGATCCCAAAGCCCCCAGAGCTCCCCATTTCCAGAAATGGGAATCACCAGGCTCCAAGCAAGCCCACGGTTGAGATGATCCAAACTCTGGTTACTGCCTGACTGGGGTCAGCACCAGAGCACCAAGGGGTGGAGGCAGGTCTGAGCCACTTCCTGCCATCCACCAAGCCTCCCTCAGTGGGAGGCCCATTCCATGCCTCACCCCACCTTCAGGGAACCCTCCTAACTGGGGAGTCGGTGTCACAGCCCCCAAAGCCACAGGCCAATCAGGGCCCTGCGTATTACCTCTGGGCAGAACAGGCTAAAAGCCTGCCTCTAAGGGGGACCATGGCTGAGCTCCCCCACCTGGTCCAGGTCTGAACCCCACCTGTGTGTCTGCCCCTGACAAGGACACTCTTGGGGACAAAGCCCGGGGGATGGCACCGCCCCCAGCCCATGCCTTGCACAGAGGTGGTGAGTCCTGCTGGCAGCAGGCCCCACTCTCTGCTCACCTTTCTGGGACAAGGAACCGAGTCTCTCATACCCCCAGGGAAATCTGCCGGGGTCTGCATGGTGGGGCTCGAGCCGGTAGTCAGTGGGCCCTGCTGCTCCCCTGACTTCTGCTTTTTCAGCCTTCCTGGCCCAGAGGGCAGGGTCTCTAACCCCCCCCCCCTTTCTCACTTCCCCTCTGCAGGGCGGAAGGGCAGAGATGGGCTATGCTGGACCCCAAGATCATATCTCAGGGGGCAGAACAGAGGGAGATGTCACCTTTGTCTCCCCAGACCCTAACAAGGGGAGACAGGAATGAGACAAGTCACAAGGGGGCATCCAGCAACTACAAACGTCCCCTCGGGACACTGGGAGCAATCTCCAGCCGTCCCAGCCTAGAGGTAAATCTCTCTCCCCTGCAGCACCCGATATGGCAGCCTTGGGAGCTGCCACCCTACAACCCAGTGTAGAACCTGCCCACTGTCACCCAGAGGGGAGAGGGGCCTGAGGTCCTGGGAGGCCCTCCTAAAGGCTGGGCAGAGAGGCGGATGCCCCACAACCCCTTGCACATGGCCCAGGCTAGTGCTCACCCCAGCGCCACCACAGGAAGTCACCCGCATACAGACACAAGCAAGCAGACCATCGGAAACGGTTTCCACAGACATGCCCGATGTGGAAACACGCCCCCAGCACATAGACTTCCCCTTCCAGTCCGTACAAGGCCTGCGAATCAGCCTGACCATGGCCCACCAGTGGTTGTGAGAAAGATCTCCTTAGACTCTGGGGTTGGGGAGCCCTGGAAGCCCCAGAGCCCTTAGGTCCAGTGCCGGCTCCGCCCCTCAACCCTTGAGTCCCACAGGAGCACAGGAAGACCGTGCAGGCAGGGGTACAGGAAGGGACAACAGGAAGGAAACGCTTAGAAGTGCCTTTGTGGAAGGGTATGGAGAGGGCCTGGAGGCCTCTGGTGGCAAGAGGGGGGAAGGCCAGGCAGCAGCCCATATCCCTTCATCCCTGTCCCATCCCCCACATAGAGACTTCCTCTTTATTTACTTCCTCCCACAGGGCAACTGAGAGAAAAACCCAGAGTTCCCCCAGACTCATCACTGGCCTCCCCACTCTGGGTTTTCCTCCTCAAGCTGCAGGACAAGCCCACTGCCCACCCTGGGCCCTCAAGGACACCAACTTCCCCCTCCCTTGGCATCTGCAGACCTCCCACGCACTGCCTTCTCATGGAACAGGGGTATCCAGAAGCCTCTCTCAGTGCTGGGAGCAGAGGAGGGGGCCCCAGTTCACAGGCATCCTGAGAGGGAGCACCAAGAAGGGCCGATATGGAGGGATGAGGCTGTGCCTCCAGCCAGGCTCTCCTCCTCCAACCATAGCGTGGTGGCCCCTGGGACTTTGCTCTTAGTAAGGTAAGATCCAATTTTTAGTGAGGAGGAAACTAGACTCAGGAAAGTGACTTGCCTGAGGCCATATGGCTAGAAAGGAATAAGGACCAAAATCACAGACTGCTGGAGTCTAAAACTCCTTCCTGCATTCCCTGCAGGCCTTTCAGACGTCCTTCCCAGTGGCCCGCCTGGCTTTGTCCCCATACATAAGCCAGACACTAGGAGGTGCCCATGCAACACAGACTGTGGCCTAGTCTTACTAAAAAGAAATAGATGCTGGGGCAAGAGCGACAGCACAGCAGTTAGGGTGTTTTCTTTGCACATGGCAAACCCAGGTTCGATCCTCGGCATCCCATATGGTACCCAGTACCGCCAGGAGTGATTCCCCTGAGCATCGTTGGGTGTGCCCCAAAATGCAAAAAAAAAAAAAAAAGAATAGATGCTAACTAAATCCAACTGTCTGGGCCAGGGAAACATGCTTTGAAACCTAAGGGTCCTGGATTCAATCCCTGGCATAGTATATGGTTCCCTAAGCACTGCCAGGAGCAAACCTCGAGCACCAAAACAGGAGCAGCACCTGGGTGCAACCCACACCACCTCCCAAGCACAACTGTCGTTGACAATCCAGAAGGTGCAGCTGCCCAGAGGGGAGTGCCTGGCGTGTGTCAGGGAAGATCTTCCAGCAAGGGAAAGAGGGGAGTTGTCCAGTTGGACCCTGAGGATGAGTTGAAATTGGCCTAGTGGAAAGGAGGCAAAGACTTGGTCTGGGGACAAAGCAGTGCAAGCAACAGGCTTAAGGTTGGAATTCCAGGAGGGAAGTTAAGAAGCATCAACTTACTAGCTGCGTGCTCCCAGACCAAATGCCATCCCGGGCAGAGCCTCCGCTTCCTCCCTGTGAAACAGGTTCCAATCAGATGCCCCACTCTGGAAAGGCTTCTGGGGGGGGTCAAAGAGCCGCATGGCGGGAACATCAGGAGCAGAGCTGCTCCTTACTGGGTCTCTCTGCTCAGGCGGGAGGGCCGAGCGGGGCCAGAGGGTTCTTGGGGCTAGAACGATGGCTTGGCCTGCACTGGCCAATCTGAGGGAAGCTCCCCCCAACACCTGAGGCTGCCCAAGGCTCCCCAAAGTCCACAGTCACATCCTGCCTGAGCCCCAGCCAGGGGAGCATGAGGGATCCGGGAGGGATCAGGGTTTCATAAACAGGAAGAGAGGAGGGGAGGGGGGAGACGCTCAGCTCTCAAAATAGACCTGCAGGAGCTTCAAAGGGGTCCAGCTCCCGAGACAGCCGGGGGAGGGGGCCTGGCTGCCCAGTCCCTGAGGGGTGGGGGGGGCAGTGCCCCCATCCTGGGGATACCAGGTGCACTCCAGGGGAGCTCTTCCCAGGATGCCCACGTTAAGGTTGTTGAAGCCAAACCCACTTTCAGCCTTAAATGAATGAAGTAAACAAGCCTCAGAAGCCAACACTGTGTTTCAAACCCTGTTGGGAATCTTGCACCGCAAGGCTCCACATGCCCTCGCCCCACTGCCGGAGGCACCAAGTCTTCGTGCACGGTGGAGAATCAGGTCCTGGGCACACAGTGACATGGCCAACAAGAATAAAGCCTCCCAGCTCCCACTTCCCTCCCTCCCTGCCACTCCCTTTCTCTCCGCAGCCCACTGCAGCTCCATAGCGGTGACCCTGGGAGTGGTCTCGGAGCTCAGAGGTCGATAGTCCCAGGATGCATGCCTCCTGCCACAGAGAAAGGCGGGTACCTGGGGGAGGGATGTGCCCATTGTGGAACAGACCAGGCTTCCTGTGCCCACGATCCTATCCTCCTGGTAACGGTGCTCCCATGCAGCTCTCCATTTCCCAGCCTCCCCCTAAGTCTGAAAGCTCTCTGATGTGGATTGGTTGATGTGGATCATTCTGGGGCCGCCTGGTGCTACAACAGGGCGCACCAAGAGTCCAACATGGCCGAGGCTAATTGCCCGTCCCCCCCCACCCCGCCCAGCCCTTTCCACTGCAGGGTAAGTTCCTACCTCAAGCCCTGCCCACTCACCATCCTGTTCCTCAGAACCTCAGCCCCGAGATCTGAAGCACCTGCTCTTCCTTGGGGACCTACAGCTCTTCATTGCATTACGAGGCAACTGGGGATTGGGAGGGCAGAGGGAGAGTACAGAGGTCGGGGTGCCTAATACAATCCCCAACACATTGTTCCCCCCCCCCCCGAGAGATTGCCAAGAGGTGCACGCGCGCACACACACACAGACACACCAAGTTAACTAGGCAACTCAGGGCGGAGTCTTGGAGAAATTCTCTGGTCACAGGACAGGACACCCACAAGGCACCAGAGTCTCTAGGGAGAGAAAGGGCAGGAGCGACTCCCCGCCCTTATCTCCCAAGGCGGAGTCAAGGCACCCAGAGGAGCAGCCTGTGTTTGTCTCAAAGGTCACACTGATGGCTGCTCGGGACCAGGTGGGCCCAGGCCTGGGGGAGGTCCCCGCAGGAAGTGGAGCCACGCAGTGGCATAGTGTCCCTATGCTACAAACTCCATGCCAAGCTACGGCAGCTTCCCTGGTACTTCACTGCAGCGGTCCCTGCCAGCAAAGGCAGACCCCGAGAGGTGAGACGTGTAGGACAGAACCAGCTCGCTCTCTACCTACACTGCCGGTAGCTCTGTCCCCCAAGTTCTCACAAAGAATGGAGTGTGGTCTCCTAACCCCAAAGATGACAAAGCCCAGGCCCAGAGGAGACAAGGGCTTGACAACGGCTTGCCCAGGGGTACACACAGTCAGTCAGCACACACCACGGGCAAGGAGCTGAGGGGCTGGCTGGAGGAGCCCCAGGGGAGCAGAGATGGGAGGACGGGGATCAGCTGGCGGATCCCAGTGTGCACAGGACCCTGCTTGGACCTGAGAAGCCCCCAGGTGCTCCCTGGAGTTGTGTGCACACATGCTCCTAGGGCCCCAGCCCAGGTCTGCGGGGGAAGCAGCAGGGAGGGCCTGGGCTCCCTCATGCCGCCAGCCTCCTTCACTGGCCCCACAGTCAGGCGGTAAGAACAGGAAAATTTGTGATGGGGGGAGGGGGTGTGTGGACAGAAAGTACAATGGCAGGGCGCTTGCCCTGCACGTGGGCAACCCAGGTTCGATCCCTGGCATCTCATATGATCCCAGGGCCCCACCATACATGATTTCTGAACACAGAATCAGGAGTAAGCTGTGAGCACTGCCACATGTGACCCCAAAATAAACAAAAAAAGCACAGGGAAGTGACCTGGCCTGGGGGACCGGGTGACAGAATTCCCATTCGGGGGTGGGGGGTCCCTATCATTTTCACAACTAAGAAACGGGAAGGCTGGAGCCAGGGAGGAGGTTCACAGTAGAGCATGCTCCTGGCACAAGTGAGGCCCTGGGATTGATCACCAGCACCACAAACAACAAAACACAGGAAGACTGGAACAAGTCACCTCTAGGCAGGGCTGCCTGGCCGGTGAGGAGGAGGAAGGCTAGGCTGGGCAAAGGGGCAGGAGGCCAGGGCCCTCATATGCAGACAAGGTCATGCCTCCCTCCTCCAGGCCCAGAAAAACAGCCCCAACCCGGGAAGTTGGTCCAGCTCCTCACCTTGTCTTGCTGAAGTCCAGCCTCTTCTCCTGAGGCCTGTCCATTCTGGAAAAGAGAAGAGGGTTTGGGGAGCACTGTCAGAACTCACCAGCACGGGACAGAGCAAAGACAAACCCCTGGGAACCCAGTCATGGCTGTACCCAACAGCAGGGAGGCCCTGGAGGCAGGAAGATTAGGTGTGTCCCCTCAACCTCCAGCCACAGCATCTCCCAGCCCTCCCACCCTGCTCTCTGCAGGCAAGCACCTCCTCTCCAAAGAGTCAGTTCAAATGCCCACTTCATCCCAGGGGGAAGGGCTAAACAAACTGCTCGACTTTGTGCCGACTGGTCAACTGCAGGAGGACTCAGTATACTGAACAGTAAAAAGGGAGGCTACACTCACCTCCCAGAGCTGCTGCATGGGTGGAAGGAACCAGGACCAGGGAAGTCTCTTGCTCTGCTCTGCCCTCTCTGGGACCCTCCCTTACCCATGCTATGCAGAATCACTGCTCTCCTTCACAGAGCCACGAGTCACCTTTGCAGGACATTTCCAAATGAGCCTGTCCTTCCTCTATGGGGAGCACAGGAGGACAAAGCTTAGGGCTGGGGCTAGCAGGTGTCCTCCCCTGAGCCCCTGCCACATGCCAAGTGCTGGAATCAGTGACTCACACTTGTGGTCCCATTAAACCCTCCTGAGCCAGGAGGTAAGCTCCGGCCCCACTGGCTGAAAAGGAAACTGAGGGTCAGAAAGGCTGTGTCCATAGTCCCTGAGATCATGCAACTGATATCAGAGACTCAAATTCTGGTATGTGACACCCAGGAGATGCTCCCAGAGACTGCTGAGAAACCCACACCCCAACTGTGTGCAAAGGGGAAGATGGCTCCGGATCCGCCTCTGGGCATCCTGCTTTCTCCAGCTCCAGACTGCACCCTCCAGTGGGCACTGGAATATATTCCCCCGGGGAAACTGAGGGCTGCCCAGCTCTGGGCCTTTCAGGGTAACAGAAGGTGGCCAAACTAGGCCCGGGGAAACTGAAGCAGGGGTGTGTGAGGCACACAGCAGGTTTGCAGTGAGCAGGACGAGCCAGCCTAGGGCAGGGCTGAACTTTGGAGCAGGCTCTGGGTCCACAGGGCAGCTGTGGCTTTGCTGGCAGCAGCAGACACAGCTGTGCTCTGTCCATTACATAACCTCCCTGCCCCTGGACATGTCCCCAGGACATCCTGCCCCCTTTAATGCCCCTAATCCTGCACCAGGACCAGTGTTCTGTGGGCACACACACCAGTCAGGGCCAAGAGGATCAGGCCTGGAGGTAAGTTGGGCTAAGTTGGGGAACACAGGCGGTATGCATCTGTAGATTTGAGGTCCACCTCCAGCATTCCAGACTCTTTTTTTTCTGTTTGTATTTGGGCCACACCCAGCCGTGCTCAAGACTTACTTGTTCTGTGCTCAGGGATCACTCCTAGAGGGGCTTGGGGGACCATATGGAGTGCCTGAGATCGAACCCAGGTCAGCCACATGCAAGGCAAATGCCTTACTATGCTATTGCTCCAGCCCCATTCTAGACTCAACATTCTCATCACAGTCACAGTAACTCACACCCCAACCCCCCAACCCAGCCTTATCCTCCTCACATTCAACTGTGATCCTTGCACTTGAGTAATTGACTCTCTCTGCCCATACTCATATGCTCCTCCATGAGAACTTTCTAGGTCCCAGACCCCAGATATGGCCATGGATTCCCACTGCAGAACCGAGGAACTGGGCATCGCACACAAGACTGCCACCTCCCTCTGCCCAGATGATTAAGAATGAGGCTTATGGAACTTGACCATGTAGCTTCTGATTCTAGCTTCTACCACTACATGACCCTGAGAAGGTAACTTCATTTCTGAGTCTCAGTTTTCTCACTGTGAGATGGGATAAAAGCAATGTAACTCTGGAGAGGGTTCCAAGGAAAAAAATAAAATAAGATCTCTAAAAAAATATACAGTCAGGGGCTGGAAAGGTAGTACCAGGGTTAAGGTGCTTGACTTGAATGTGGCTAGTTCTGGTAGAGTCCCCAAACATGGTCCCCCAAGCCCCACCAGGAGTGACCCTAGGCACAGAGCCAGGAGTAAACCCTGAAAGTGAAGTCCTAGATTCCAAATAAGTAAATTTGTAAATAAACTTGTTTGTTTTAGGGCTTACTCCTGGCTCTGCACTCAAGGATCACTCAGGCAAGCTCAGGGGAACAAAATGAGGTGCTGGGGACTGAGCCCAAATCAGCCACACACAAGTGCCTTACCCTCTGTGCTATCTCTCTGACCCCAATAAATAAACTTTTAAAGAATAATAAAATAAGGGTTGGAGTGATAGTACATTGTGTAGGGCAATTAAAAAGCATGCAAATCCAAACTGTATTTGATTCCAGAAATCACTTGTGGGTGCCCAACCCCACAGAGGTCCTTGAGCACAGAGCCAGGATAAGGCCCTCTAGGGTGGCCCCAAACCAAATGATATAATAATAATAAAATAAAAATATAAACAGAAAATAAAAATTGAGACCTGCAGTTAAGTTCTTTAAATTGAATCATCGTGAGACACACAGTTACAAAGCTGTTACCCACAGGTAACTGATCCACAAACAGTGGCCATTACTGTTACTAGACCCTATTCTTCTGGGAGGAGGAGTGCTCAAGGCCTATTCCTGCCCTATCTAGTATCCTGGAGTTATTCAGGGAGCCATATGCAGAAACGGGGATCTAACTGGACCCCCCTGCGTGCAAGGCAAGGGTCTTGTCTACAATACTATCTCTCTGGTTTTCAGGTCCTATTCTTGAGTTCCTCTGAAACCCCAGAGACCCTGAACGGAAAACATATTCGTATCCCTAGGCATGTGTATTGTCTTTCAACCCAGAAAGTCCTTTTGGTCTTGGTCCTCTGGCAAACTCTTGGTCATCTTGCAGGACTCAATCCCAAATGTTCCCTCCTTGGTCCAAACAGTCTCAAGTCTATTTCTTCCTTCTGGCCCCTACAGCATTGAGCCAACCACAGGCCGTGACTTGTCCTTCATCATGTCCTTGGGCCAGGGCCAGCTCAGGGCCCTACAGAGAGTTTGGCAAAAGAAAGTTCAACCCAGGGGGCTGGAGCGATAGCACAGCGGGTAGGGCATTTGCCTTGCATGCAGCCAACATGGCCGATACAGGTTCGATTCCCAGCATCCCATATGGTCCCCCGAGCACCGCCAGGAGTGATTCCTGAGTGCATGAGCCAGGAGTAACCCCTGAGCATTGCCGGGTGTGACCCAAAAAGCAAAAAAAAAAAAAAGAAAGTTCAACCCAGGGGCTGGAACGATAGTACACGGGGTAGGGCATTTGCCTTGCACGTAGCTGACCCGGGTTCAATTCCCAGCCTCCCATATTCCTGAGTGCAAAGCCAGGAATAACTCCTGTGCATTGCTGGGTGTGACCCAAAAAAAACAAAAGAAAGAAAGAAAGAGAGAGGGAGAGAAAGAAAGGAAGGAAGGAAGGAAGGAAGGAAGGAAGGAAGAAAGAAAGAAAGAAAGAAAGAAAGAAAGAAAGAAAGAAAGAAAGAAAGTTCAACCCAGCAAAGGGCAGGGATGCCAGAGCAAGTCTTATCATTTCAGATGTCCAGGTGAGGCTCTGGGAGTAAAGGGATACCTGAGGTCCCTCAGCAGATGACAGATATGTGCCATCACCCCAAAGTCAAAAGGCTTCAAGCTTAAATCCCTAAGGAGTGGAGGTGAACAGCAGAGCACCCAGAGAGGGGAGTGTACTGGTGAAGAGACTGGATAATTCACAGTGACCCTGCAGGACCGTCTCGCTACTTCCAGTCCCAGGGGCTCCAGCTTGGGTGTCATCCTCCCAGAAGCCCACACTTTTTTTTTCTTTTTGGGTCACACCCAGCGATGCTCAGGGGTCACTCCTGCCTCTGCACTCAGGAATTACTCCTGGCCATGCTTGGGGGACCATATGGGATGCTGGGGATTGAACCCGGGTCGGCCACATGCAAGGCAAACGCCCTACCCGCTGTGCTATTGCTCTGACCCAAGCCCACACTTCTTAAGAACTGATACATAAGGTCTCTAAAGTGCAGAGGAACCCTGGAGAAAGATCTGGAATGCATAAACACTACAGAGTGCCCCCGCCAGAGTTACAGGCTAGAGAAACAGTACAAGATATAGGATGCTTATCTTGAACGCAGATCTGGGTTCAATCCCTGGCACCACATACAGTCCCCTAATCCCTGCCAGGAGTAAGTCCTGAGCACTGAGCCAGGAGTAAGCACTGCTGGGTTTGAGCCAAACAACAAAAGAAATTAAAAATAAAAAGAAAGAACAATTAAGTCTCCTGTAGAGACAGAACTGCCTGCCCTTTAGCCCCTAGCTTCTTTAAGAGTGGGGTCATGACCCATATCGGGTTCAATGACTGAATGTGGGAGCTGCAAAAAATATGCTTGCAAATAAATGTGTAGGAATTTTTTTTGTATGGGAAAATTTTTAATAAAACAAATTTTTAAAAATTTCTTGTTTTGTTTTTGTTTTGGGGCCACACCTAGCAGTGCTTAGGGCTTATTCCTGGCTCTCCGCTCAGGGATCATTCCTAACAGGCTTGGAGAACCATATAGGATGCCAGGGATTGAACCCAGATTGGCCGCATGTGAGGCAAGTGCCCTACCCGCTGAACTATCACCCAAGCCATAGAATTTTTCATTTCTTTTTTTGTTTGTTTTGTTTATTTTGGGGTGACACCCAGCAATGCTCAAGGCTTACTCCTGGTTCTGCACTCAAGAATTACTTCTGGCAGTATTCAGGGGATCATACAGGATGGCAGGGTTCAAATCTAGGTCAGTCACATGCAAGGCAAATGCCCTACTCACTGTACTATCGTTCGAGTCCCAGAATTTTTAATTTCTTAATAAAATAAACGTATGGGCTAATCTGATCCCTGGCACAGGATCCTCTAAACACAGCCAGAAGTTCACAGAGCCAGGAGTAAGGCTTATAGATAGCCTAAAACCCAAACAGCAACAACAAAAATAAGATAAAAGTATAACTTTTGTTAACACTTAATTTGTATACTTTTTGGGAGGTGCACACTTAGTGGTGCTTGGGGCTGCTCCTGGTGGTACTCAGGAGACCATGTAGCACTGCACTGTAGCATTGTCCTCCCGCTGCTCATCAATTTGCTCCAGTAACGTCTCAACAAATTGCTAGACTTGTTGTTACTGTTTTTAGCATATTGTATATGTCACAGGGAGCTTGCCAGCTTTGCAATGCAGGAGAGATACTCTCAGTAGCTTGCCAGGCTCTCCAAGGGGAGTGGAGGAATCGAAACCAGGTCGGCCATGTCGGCCACTTGCAAGACAAACGCCTTACCTGCTCTGCTATTGCTCCAGCATATACACAGAGGCTGTGTGCAGGGATAAAATCTTGCATCAAATCATGTGCTCCAAATTGTTGAGTGATCTCCCTGGACCTGTATACCTATTATATTTTTTGGAAGAAAGGGGATTGGACCATACCCAGTGGTGCTCAGGGATCACTCCTAGCAGTACTACAGGACCATACATGGTGCCAAGGATCAAACCCAGGTCTGCGATATGCAAGGTAAGCACCTTACCTGCTGTACTATCTCTCTGGCCTCTATATACCTATTGTATACACCTAGGGTTGCATTAAAAATTTTTTGCACAGGGACTGGAGCGACAGCACAGCGGGTAGGGCATTTGCACAAGGCCAACCCAGGTTTGATTCCCAGCATCCCATATGGTCCCTCGAGCACCGCCAGGAGTAATTCCTGAGTGCATGAGCCAGGAGTAACCTCTGTGCATCGCCAGATGTGACCGAAAAAAAAAATTTCACACAAAAAATGTCTTGAGTGGGAAGAGTCTAAGAGGCCCTGCTCAAGCCTGCCTGGGGCACACGCAGTAGGACAAGAGCTGTGGAGCCATGACAAAAGATTTCACTTTCACTCTCCAGTCACTCATTCAGACTTGGGTCTGCCCCATCCCCTCTGATGCTCAGTTTTTCTCCTGGATATCATAAGGTCTGTCTTGTTCACAGCTGCACCCTGTTGCTGGGAACTGTACTTATCATACAATAAATGCACCACACACGTTAGCTAAGAAGTGAATGAACAAAAGAGGACACTGATGCTCCTACAGAGTGATGATGGAAGAACCACACCCTCCTTGCTGCCCCCAGACAGGGACCTCTGTGTCTGTCACTCAGAGGTCAGTGTTGGGTTCTAACAGGCAACCTGCCTTCCCACCCAAGCAGCTCTGTCCCAGGAAGGGCCACAGATGGACAAGATGACACATGCCCTGAAGGCAGGAAGCAGCCCCAGGAGCTGGGTTTGGAGCCCAGCATTGGCAGCGCCACACTGCTGGAGGCTGGGGACAGGTGCCAGTGTCAGTTGGCACCACCGGCCCTCAGCAACGGCTGGACAGGGGCCCTGCGGGCTGAGGAGAGTGCCAATATCCGGAGCCTCTCTTGGAGTACCTTCCACCAGGGCCCATCTGACCCAGCCTCCTCTTTCTCACTTAGTGGAAGACTCTCAGGAAGTGATCTGGTCCCCATCCTGGAGTTACCTCATGGGTCAGCTCTCTCTGAAAAAGGCTGTCCCTGCTAAAAATGGGGGTAATAATTCCTCCTTTAAGAAATTGGAGAATTTTATTCTGATATGGTGCCACAGGTGAAGCAAGGTGGCTGGCAGAGAATAAAGTACTATACCCGGAGGGCTGGGCCTGGCACACGATTATGCTCTAGCAGTGCCAAGGAAGGTCCATTGCAGAACCCTCTGCCTTTCCCACAGTCCCAACGGGTTTACTCTACCTGGCCCCACCCTGGGCCAGGCCAGGCCCTGCCTCCCAGCAGTCCATTTTCAGGGGTGTCATGGGGAGGACAGGGCAGTCCAGATCCCAGGTCTCTGCCAAATGTCCCTAGCAGCCTCTGGCCTGCCTCCTGCCCAACCAGGAGCCAGCGGCAGTGCCTGTACCTGCAGGTCAGGCTGCTGTATCACTTACATGTCACCTGGGCTAAGAACAGCGAGGCCCTGTTCTCCAGTGAGAACAGCCCAACCGGCACCCTGGCTGCCCTGTGGCTCCTGTTACCCAAACAATAACACCCAGTCGCCTGGCACCCTCACAGAGAGGAAGAGTATGGCTGCAGTACCCAGGCCCATGAAGCTAAAACCTAGTCCTGGTCACCAGAGAAACATAATCAGAGAGGCTGAGGGCTGACTGTGGGTCACACAGGACTTCCCAGGAGATGCGCCTAGAGAAATTCAGCCTCCTACCTTCATCTTAGAGAAGCCAGCTTTCCCCTCTCAGAGTTCAGGTGCACAGCACTCCAAACCAAACTGAGTTTTTCCATTCCCAGAGCCTCTGGTTAAGCAGGCCCCGGCCTCAGGTGGCCCAAAGGGAAGCAGGAAGTGGTAGCATGCCTTGGACTGGGCACCAAGCGCCTGCTCTGTTCTCACTAACCCAGCCCAAGGTAAGGTCTGAGTCAAGTGGAGGTGGAAGTGGTAGGGGTGTGGAAGGGCAAGAACTCCACCTCCGAGCTTGCTCACTCCAGCCTAGTGCCCCCATTCTTGGGGAGGGGGGGGGAGGGCTGGGGCTGCAGGGGGCAGTGTTCCTCACCTCCAGGGTGAGTCAGCGAGAGAACCTCCAAGCTGAGCAGAGACTGTAAAAACCCCATGGCAGGGATCCCAGAGCAATTTACTCCAAATTGTGCCTTCAGGTTGGTTACCTAATCCTACCGTGCCCACCCTCCAATAGCCAGCACTGGCCAATCCTTTAAAGGGGAAGCATGACCTGGCTGCCGGGGACCCAGGTTCTCTAATAGCTCAACCTGTGGCCTGGGAGGCAGGACCCTGATGACTGCCCAGGTAAGAGAAGGTAAAGGAGGGCACCCTAGGCAGGAGCTGGGGGCTAAGGCTGGGGAAAACCACCCTGGCCCCCAGGCCAACTGAGAGCCTCCCTGAATAACCTCCCTGAATACCTCTCTTCCCTGCAGCACTGGTGCACACACAGACACACACGCCCCTGTGCACGCGGGCATTACCTGCCTCCTTACTTGCATGAACTGAAAGGGAAAGTTTTCAACCTAAGGGTTCTGGGACCTGACCTTGACCCTGGGGATCAAAGGGCACAGGAAGGGCTGGTCTACTGTAAGCTAACTAAGGACTGGGCACCACAGAAATCCTCAGAGGAGGGCAGGCGCTGCTCTGGGAGCCACTAGGCTGGCAGAGGCCAAACTCCGCAGGGGCCTCCAGTCCTTCCTATGGGAGCCTGTACAGAAGGGAAGCAGCAAAGAGGTCGTTCCCGGTCTTCCCTCCCTGGGAGTAATTCTCTTCCCCAAATCCAAGGATCTTCTCCCTACCCGCTCTTCCAAGTCTACAGTCAGGGGACACAGGTTTCCTCTGGCCCTAGCCTCAGGCCAAAGAAAAACCAAGAGCTTCCAATCCAGACTGGGAGGTGTCACCCCACATTCCACAACTGCTAAAGGTCGAGAGGATCAGTCCTTCCAGGGTCCGCGGCAAGAGGAGAGTTGCTGAGGTTGGGCATTGCGAGACATCATGGAGAAGGGGGATCCCAGGATCCCCGGGATCCAATCTTCCGTAGAGTCCCAGGAGCTGGGCACCCCAGCTCTGCCCGTCTGTGCTAATGGAGGAAGCTCCGACCGCCGCCGGTAAGGGTCCTAGGTGGACAGGCTAAGGGGGGGCCAGATGTGAGCGCCCCGCGGGACCCTCTCTTCCCAGCCAAGGGAGGGGGGATTCTGGACGCCTGGCGGAACTGTCCCTCGCGCGCATACACCCGGGCAGAGGGGGGTGGAGCCGGAGATCTGGCGAGAGATCGGAGGACACTCGCGCCCTGGAGGGCGCCCGCCCCGGCTACTGCAGCCCCGCGGGCCGCCCCGCCCCGCGCCGGTGGGGACCCGGGTTCTCCGGCGTCCGGCCCCCGCCCCGCTCACTCACCTCCGGGTCCAGTGGCACCAGCTCCATGAGCGGCCAGGGCTCGTTGAGCTGGGCGAGAGGCATCGCGCCGCCGCCGGGCCGCCCGCACTGCTCCGGCGACCCGGGCCGCGCCGCCTTGCAGATCCCGGGGTCCCCGGCTCCGCGTCGCCGCGCCCCCACGCCACCCCCAGACCCTCGGGCTCGGGCTGGGCCGTCCGCCGCCGCCGCGGCACTAGCACTCCGGCTCCCTCCGTCACCCGGCGCCGCCGCGCCCATTGGCTACCTGCGCGGGGGCGGACCCGCCTAGGCCCCGCCCCAGCCCCCGCGGCGCGGCTTTCCCGGCGCGGACCCCCGGCCCCGCGGCGCGGGGAGCGCAGGCGCCGCCTCCCCTGCGAATCCCTGGCCCCACCTCTCGCTCCGCGCAGAAGTCCTCTGGGCTGCTTCTCCCAGTGCTGGTCCCCGACTACGACGGATCACGCCAGAACCACCCTTCTCCCCCATTCAGCTTGTTCGGAATCCTGACCAGACCTTCCTTCTACCGCCAGTGGGAGGGTAGCCCCCGGTTCCCCTTATCCACTCCCCAATTTCCATCCTCCATCCACCCTCAACCATACACAGGCTGCCCAAGGGCCTGCCTGACCCAAGCCAAGGCTTGAAAGGAGCCTGGGCCTCACTCTCCTCGGACCCACATCTCTCTAGGACCGAGGGATCTCCCCTAGGGGAGTGAACACAGGGATTCTCTTGGAGATCTCAGTAGCTCAGTCCCATCATAAGACCCCAGGTACAATCTCGATGTCCCAGTCCCAGGTACGATGATGCTGTGACCCCCGTAAGAACCCATTTCCCCATCGCCAGCCCCAGTGGTGTCCTAATACCAAATTTTTGCTGTCTGTCCTTTTAAGCGAATTCTCAGCTATAGGCTCAGTTGGGGGTTGTGCCCCCCTCTGAGCCAAGCTTCCATGATGGACAAAGCTTGGGTTGCACTTGGAGTAAAAGCCCGAGACTCTTCCCACCCACTCCGAGATTTAGCCTCCATCTAAAGAGGCTTCAGGAGATTCAGGTGTGGTCCATCTTTCCCCTCACACATGGAGGAGGGGAAAGATGAACTGTGAGTTTCATGGGTGGGGAAGAATGGCCAAAGAATAACCTTTGCAAAGTTATTGCAAAGCTGTTCTTAAGGCAAGGTCTCTGTTCCATCAATAACTGATTTCCTTGAATCACCACCAACTTGTTTACAAATCATAAAACAGCCTCAAGAGGGGCTGGAGTGATAGTACAGCTGGTAGGGTGTTTGCCTTGCACACAGGCAACCTAGTTTCAATCCCAAGAAACACATAAGGTGGTTCAAGCCTGCCAGGAGTAATCCCTGAGAGCAGAGCTAGAAGTTACCCTTGAGCAGCACTGGGTGTGGCCCACAAACAGCAAAAAAAGTTGAGGGACTGGAGAGAGCTAGTAGAGCAGGCAGGGCATTTGCCTTGCACCTGGCTGACCAGGGTTCAATCCCCAGCATCCCATATGGTCCCCTGAGCAGCGCCAGGCATAATTCCCGCATGCAAAGCCAGGAATAACCCTTAGCACTGCCCGGTATGGTCCAAAAATACAAACAAAAAATAAAATTAAAAATCACAGTGGGGAGCTGGAGAGATAGCACACTGAGTAAGGCACTTGCCTTGCACGTGGTCAACCCAGGTTCAATCCCAGTACCCCATATGCTTCCCTGAGCCCACCAAGAGTGATCCCTGGTGCAGAGACATGAGTAAGTGCTGAGCATAGCCAAAAACCAAGGGGGAGAAAAACAGTAGATAAGCATTCTTCTAAAGCTAAGTGCTCCCCTTGTTTTATGATTTTCCAGTGTAGCACTGCAGCTGAAGAAATGGATTGAGTTTTGAATGGGAAAGACTAGGAAGCCAGCAAATCTGGATTTAAATAGAAGCAATGCCATTTCCATAATATTTGGAAATTCATGTAAAGTCTCTAAACCTGTTTTCTTATCAGTAAAAGAGGAATTACAGGATCTGAGATAGCACAGTGGACTAAGCCATTTTTCCCAGGAGTCTCTGCTTTGAATCCCTGGCACAGCACGAACCCCAGAGAACCACCAGGAGGATATCCCAGCACTGGGCCAGGAGTAGCTCTCACACTACTATAATTCCCCTACAGAAGGAATTACAATATGATAAATCAGACTTATGCCAAGGACTAAATTTATTTTAATTCAATAAATGTCGGGGGGCTGGAGAGAAAGTAAAGTGGGTAGGGTGCTTGCCTTGCACATGGCCAACCAGAGTACAATCCTGATATCCCATATGGTTCCCTGAGCACCGCCAAGAGTAATTGCTAAGTGTAGAGCCAGGAGTAACCCTTGAGCATTGTCAGGTATGACCCAAAAAGCTAAAAGAAAAACAATGTTTGACTAGTTATTACATGCCAGGTTCTCTTCCTAAGCATGTACTATAAATCAGACTTTAAACATAGAGGATAGAGCAACAGATTAAAGCTCCTGCCCATGCGGAGTTTGATGTGATTAAGTGATTGAACATTAACCTAACACTGTGGGCCAGGTGCTGTGCTAGGCACTTAACCTACATCATCTATTTTTTTTTAATTGAATCACCTTGAGACATACAATTACAAAGTTGTTCATGATTGGGTTTCAAGCATACAATGTTCCAACACCCGTCCATTCACCAGTGTACATTTCCCACCAAGGTCCCCAGTTTCTCTTCTGCCCCATACTCCCACCCCAGCCTGTCTCTATGCCTCTATAGCAATCTCTCTCTCTGTCTCTCTCTGTCTCTCTCTCTCTCCTCACCCCCCCTCCCGCCTTCCTCCCTCCTTTTTTTCCCTCTTAGGCACTGTGGTTTGCAATACTGTTACTGAAGGGTTATCATATCACTTCCTTTCAGCAACAGTTCTTGTCCAGAGTGGCCATTTCCAACTCTCATTGTTATAGTGGTCCCTTCTCTGTCTTAACTGCACTCCCTTCTCCCCTCACTTGTGACAAGCTTCCTATCTTGGACCAATTCTCCTGGCCCTCATTTTTATTGTCTTTGACTATTAGTCTCATATTTTGTTGTTGTTGTTTTATACCCCACAAATGAATTACCTGCATCATCTTATTTCGTCCTCATACCAGCTGACGATGTAGGTACAGTTAGCTGCAGTTCACAGATGAGGAAACCAAAGTCTGAGAAGTTAAGCATCACATTCTCTAGGTTCCTTGAGGGTCACAGCTAGAAAATGGCAGAGATGAAAGACAACCTTCACAGTCAGGCCCGGATTTTACACTGTAAACCAGTGTAAAAATATTGAAAACCACTGCTCTGCCCCTCTCTGATGAGGGCTAAACCCAAGGCATCTTTGATCGAAATTGACAGCCTGTATTAAGATCAGCATTAGAATATCCCACTTTAGTTGCCTAGAACCAGTCTGTGGTGTCCACATAAATGGAGCTCAGGGCTATCATATATGTGGACATAGATAAGAAAACAAAAAAACTCTTTCTCTGAAATTCAAAGTTATATGGGGAGCCAGAACGATAGTTCCATGGTCTGGAACATGTGCTTTGTATGAGGCCAGGGTCCCACCCCTAGTACCACAAGCACCCACTGAGCCGGCCTAGGAATCACTCCAAATCCACAAAATAACTAGAGGACCAGAAAAATAGTACAGAAGTCCACGTGCATGCTTTCCATATGGCTGACACCAGTTCAATCCCTGCACTACATATTCTCCAGAGAGTCGCTGGGCAAAGCACTAGAGGCTTCCAAACATCACTGGGTGTGACCCTGGAGCTCATTAAGCACCGCTGAGGTTGTCCAGGTAATCCCTGCCACCACCAGGCCTGAGCAGCATCGCATCTTTGAGGCTTTACATTAACTAGACTGAGAATTGGCCGGGAGGGGGGGTCCCCTGAAACTGCTTGAAAAGCACCACCACCACCCCCACCTCCCTAACACCACCATTTAACTGGGAATGCTGCATTTGGGCCACACCCAGCTATGCTCAGGGCTTACTCCTGGCTCTGTGTTCAGTGTTCATTCCTGGTGGTGCTCAGGGGACCATATGTAGTATAGAGAACTGGGTCAGCCACAGGCAAGCACTATCTCTCTGGCCTGCCCTCTGGTATGTTATGGTTTGATTTGCTAATTAATCCCACTCAAGCTGAGAAAACATTGCACACTAATGCCAAATATCTGGCTGCAAGCCAGACTGAAGTCAGATTTAGGAAGGGACTCTGAGACCCAGAGAATGCAGAGAATGAAAGCAAAGAACCAGGGAGGGAGGGGGAGGGGTGGGGGAGGGGCACAGGAGGTGAGGAGAACTCAGGAGTGAGTTGGCCTTCAGCCTGCCCCCTCCCCAGGGCCCCTTGTCCTCTTCCTTCCGCTCAGACAGGAAAGGATTCCCTCTGAAGTGCATCATCTGAACTGAAGGACTGAGTAGTGATTGTGCTGTTCTGTGAATGCCTCACTTCCTGTATCCTCTCTCCCTGGAACATTAGAATGGCAGTGGGTCATGCTAGAAAAGGGTACAAGGAACTGGGTGGGGATGTGGGGGGAGACAGGATACGGGCGGTCAGCTTGCCTGTCAGTCTAGGATAGCAATTACTCAAAAGAGAGATTTAGACAACAAACCACAGCCTTCAAACTTCTGTTTGAGGGGTCAGAGTGATAGTACAATGGTTAGAGCGCTTGACTTGCACTCAGCTGACCGTGATTTGATCCCCAGCACCACATATTGTTCCCCAAATCCTGCCAAGAGTGAACCCTGAATGCAGAGCTAGGAGTTAGCACTGAGCACCACTGGGTGTGACCCAAAAAGGAAAATAAAATAAAGTAAAATAAAATAAAATAAAATTCTGTCTGCTACTGCTGCAGCCTCAGTTCAAAGCTTTTTCCCTTTCCTGGGCAGGAGCCATAGTATAGCAGGTAGAGCTCCTGCCTTACACTCAGCCTTCCCAGGACCACCTATGATCCCCTGAATCTGGAAGGAGTGGTCCCAGAGTGTAAAGCACTGAGTACTGCTGGAACTAAGGCTTTTCCATTTCTCTCTAAAATCCAGCCACACTAGGTCTCCTCCATCAGCCAAGGGCCTTTTTTGCACCTTCTATGGTCTGTGTTCCCTCTTCCTCAGGTCAGCAGATCTCCATAATTACTTCCTCCAGGACACTTTCCTTTACCTCCTATTTTATATGCTCATACTGTATATGCACCTCTCAAGGTTACCTTTACCAGTTTATGTAACTGATGAACATAAATAAACATGTTCTTTACTTAGATGGTAAGCCCTGCAAAGGCATCAGCTGGACCTTGTCTCTTCACTGTCTTCCTGGAAGCTGACCCCTGCCTGGCACAGAGTAGGTACCCAAAGAGACTAAGCGATTTGTCCAACATCATCCCTCTACTGTCTTTGCCCCCAAAGAATCTGTGATTCTTTCTTGGCTTTTCAGTAGGAGAGGATCTTGGTACACATATCTCCAGGTAACATGTGGAACAGGATAAGGGCAACCAACACACATCTGCTCAGACAAATTCTCCTCTTGGAAAGGACTGTCCCTACCTAAAAGAGTTCCCCCTCAATGCAGTCACCTCTGGAATCTTTTTGTTTTGTTTTGGGGCAATGTCTGGCTGTGCTCAGGGCGTACTCCTGGCTCTGGACTCAGGGATCACTCCTGGCAGGGCTCAAAGAGAACCTTAAGGGCTGCTGGGAATTGAACCCAGATCAGCTGCATGTCAGGTAAGCACCTTACTCACTGTACTCTCTCCACCCCGCTATTTTTTGATTTTTTTCCTTTTTTTTTTCCCACACCTGGTGATGCTCAGGAGTTACTCCTGGCTCTGTACTCAGGAATTACTCCTAACAGTGCTCAGGGGACATATGAGATGCCAGGTATCGAACCCAGGTTGGCTGTGTGCAAGAAAAATGCCCTAACCACTGTACTACCGTTCTGGCCCCTGTTGTTTGTTTCTTGACTGGGACAAAGCTCCATGATAGGTTCTTGTGCTCCTAGACACAGACATAGACACATCTAGCCTATTTCAGAACTCCAAGATATGCTTATGAATGGAACCGCAGCAGTCTGGGCTCCATCCTCAGCTCTGCCACTTCTAGAAGAGCATGTCAGTTAACACTGAGCCTCAGTTTACACATCCATAAATAAGAGGTGATTAGGATTATTAAACGTGGGGCCAGAGAGATAGCTCAACACCCTGGAATGCATGCTTTGCATTCAGGAGGTATGTGTTCAACTCCTGCCACCATATGGCCCCCCAAACATTGATAGGAGTGACCCTCAAGCTCCTAAGCATCACTGGGTGTGGCTCCAAAACAAATCAACAAAACAAGCATCAACCCAAAAGGGGTTTTGAGGGGTCAGAGGAAATTTGGGACATTGGTTGTGGTGGGAAATGTACACTGGTGAAGGGATGGATGTTGGAACATTATATGACTGAAACCCAATCATGGACAATTTTGTAACTGTATATCTCACAGTGATTAAACTAAAAAAAAATTTTTTAAAGAATAAGCACAAAACAACAACAAAAAGAGATTAAGTGAGATCAGGCAATAAAACTTAGCACATGATAGGTGTTCAGTAAAATCAGCAGCAACAGTCATAAACTCTTCCTTCCACACTCTTCCTCTTGTCAAGGAGGGGGTGGACAGGAGACAGCTGGGGGAAAGCGGTCATGGTGACTTTCCATTGGTGTGAGATGTGTGAAGAGGTTGTGGTTTCAAGGAATTCCCATGAGAGTGATCACAAGGTCAGCAAAGAATGAGGCCAGATAGCTCAAAGGGCTGATACGTGCTTTGCATGCCAGAAGCCCAGGTTTGATCCCCAGCACCGCTTAGTCCCCGGGCAGCACTGGTGTGAACCTAAAACAAAAACTGTAAAAATGAGGGCAAAGAAGGTCCAGGGAAATAGTTCAAGTGTCAAGTGCTAGAGCACATTCAAGTCCCTTAGTTCAATCCCTGGCCCTGCAGAGCCCCCGGAGCACTCCTGCGTGTGGTCATGTGATCCAACCAATGCTGGAAAAGAACAAGGGCTTCTAAGGATGTGGTCTGGGAGAAGAAGAGCAGGAATGTGCAGGGAACAGTGTCGGGGCTACTAGAGAATTGGTGTCTTCCATGAACCTGGAGGCTGGCAGGGCAGGTGACAGAGAGAGAGAGAGAGAGAGAGAGAGAGAGAGAGAGAGAGAGAGAGAAGAGGAGGGGGGAAGAGAGAGAGACAGAGAGACAGAGAGACAGAGACAGACAGAGACAGAGAGACAGAGAGAGAGAGGAGATGAGGGGGGAAGAGAGAGAGAGAGACAGAGAGAGAGGCAGAGAGAGAGAGGGAGGGAGAGAGAGAGAGAGAGAGAGAGAGAGAGAGAGAGAGAGAGAGAGAGAGAGAGAGAGAGAGAGAGAGAGAAATTCTGCCCTCTAGGGTAAGGAAGGAGAACTGCAGCCCGTAAGACAAACTAGCTCTTGGGGATTGGAGAATGGTTTTCATATGTTTGATTAATTGAAAAACTCAAAAGACTATTTTATGACATATGAAAATGAAAATATTGGATTCATAGTTCTGTATCCATAAATAAAGTTTTATTGGAACACGGCCACACTCCGTTTACGTATGGTCTAGGGCTGCTTTCGCACTCCAACAGCCGAACCGAGGCAGTGCAACAGAGACCATATGGCCTGCCAAGCCTAAAATATTCCCTAGCTGACTCTGTTTGCTTTTCTCTTTTTCACTCCGGTGCAGGGGATCCAACCCTGGGCCTCACACATAGGGGGCATGTGCTCTACCACTAAGCCACTTCTCTAGCCCTGCTTGCTGGCTCTTTAGGGAAACTGTTTGTCAATCCTGGCTTGAGAGGACTGACATTCTCTTTGGGGGAGGTTAAAAAGCAGGGAAGGTGATTTCACGGTGCTTCTGAGGGCAGCAGCCAGCTGGCGCGTCACATGTCCTCACACCCTGCTCCTGCTTCAGCCATTTTCCCCAGCTGGGGGAAGGGGTGGGGTGCTCCTTGAAGCAGGCAACAGAGCAACAGAGCAACAGAGATGAAAAGAGCATTAAGATCAGCCCCTGCCTCTGGGTTCACGGAATCCAAGCACAGAGCCAGGAAAAGGGAGGGCACTTGCCCTACATGAGGCCCCTTTGACTAATCCTGGTTCAATTCCAAAAAGACAAAAAAGGTTTGGGGACTCTGTGCCCAGGAGTGACTTCTGGCAGTGCTCAAGAGACCAAACCTTTGGATAAATATTTTTGTTTTGTTGCGGGTGATACCCGGTGGTGCTCAGGGATCACACCTGGTGGGCATTGGGGTGTTGGGAATCAAACCTGATTCAGCCATGTGTAAGCCAACACCTTGCCCACTTTATTATTGCTCCAGCCCACTGGATAAATTTTGTGTGTGTGTGTGTGTGTGTTTTCTTTGTGATTTTGAATCACACCTAGTGATACTCAGGGGTTACCCCTGCCTCTGTATTGAGGAATTACTCCTGGCATTACTTGGGGTACCATATGGGATGCTGGGGATCAAACCAGGGTCAATCACGTACAAGGCAAATGCCCTACCCACTGTAATGGATAACTAATTTTAATAAATAAAAACTCTTGACATTGTGTTTCAGCCTAGATATTTTAGCAACTTTTTGAAATTATACATTAAAATATTATCACCTGCTTTACATATATAAGGCTTGGTGTTCAATCCTCAGCACCAAAAAAAATATCTTGTGATTTTTGGTGCCCCTTTTATACACTGAAAACAATCCTTTGTTAACATCTGGTGCCGTCCTCACTCATTTAACTCATAAGTTAATTGCAATAATTAAATACAATAGTTAAGTGCAATAATTACCCCCATTTTACAGATAAGAAAAGTAAGCACACAATCAGAATGATAGCACAAACAGTAGGGCACATGCCTGCCATGTGTAGGACCCTATGTTTGATCCCTGGCACCATATGGCACTCAGAGCACTTGCTGGTGTAGCCCTGAGTGTCATTGCTGGGCACTGCTGGGTGCGGTCCTTAATACTTTAAGTAATAAAGCACAGAGGCTAGAGAGAAATTACTGTGAGAAAGGCGCCTGCTTTGCAGGCAGCTGATCCAGGTTCAATCCTTAGCCCCACATATGCTCCCCTGAACAACACTAGGAGTGATTTTTTAGCATAGCGCCAGGAATAAGCCCTGAACACTGCTGGGTCTGGCCCAAATCCTTCACCCTTCAAAAAATTTGTAAGCACAGAGACTAAATGTATTATTTGAATAGTTATTAGTGGTAGAGCTGACCACAGTCCCCAACAACTTCTATTATTAAACTTCTTGCCCATCTCACTCCCTGTCTACTAGGACATTCCAATAGGACCTCTCATTTGAAGTCCCAAAGAGGAAAAGCCTTACCCAGTCTACATGGCCCCTTTGCAGGTAAAGTACTTGCCTTACAGGCAGATGACCTGGGTTGGACCCTAGGCACCTCATTGGTTCCCCAGAGCCTGCCAAGAGTGATCCCTGAGCAAAGAGTCAGAAGTAACCCCCAAAAACTGCTGGATGTGGCCCAAACCACCCCACCTCCCACAAAATATAAAATAAAATAAAATAAAATAAAATAAAACCACATGGCCCCTTTGTAAAAAAGACAGGCTTCAAACCAAGTCTCAAAAATCCCCTCACCAATAAAGATAATTGGTTGTGACCTTACTTCTAATAAGAACTCAGGGAGTCCCCAGATACAGACCTAAGTTCCCTCTCACTTTCTAAGCACATCTTGATGACAGGCCTGACAGTGGACATGTCCACGTTCCTGACTCCCGCGGTCCTCCCAAGAGCCTTGAGAACTCCATCTTCCAGCTGAGAAGCTGGAGCTTGGGAGCTGATGTCGTTCACCTGACAGGTGTGTCCATCTTCAGTTCACCACTCCTGACCTGAGAGCAGAGAAATCCAGCCAGCATTGCTTCCTCCCTAGAGCCCCTCACTCACTTACTCCTTGGGACTTGCTTGGGGTGAGGACAGAGTTATCTATCCCTGGTTAAATTCATCTAGTGTGTGTGTGTGTGTGGCGGGGGTGGGGGGGGGTAGGGGAAATGCTACTCCCAGTTCAGGATCCCAAGTTACTTCGTGTGGTGCTTGGGGAAACTACACAGTATGCCAGGGATGGAATCCAGACCCCCTGAATGCTCAGTAAGCACTTGGCTTATTGAACTATTGCTCCAGCTCTAAAATTATTTTCATTAAGGGTAATGCTGACCTCAGGCTCCCCAAGAGCTGAGCTCAGGTTGTCAGAAATACCTGCTCCATGCCAGCCTTGCATTAGGTGCTTTTCAAAAGGCTTCGATTCTCTTCTTTGCACATATCTGCATTCTCCAGATACTCTACAACTTCCTATTGGAGGAACTCCTTGAAATTGGGGAAGCTAGTCATCAGTAACCCCAGTTTGCAGTTAAGGAAGATCAGAAGGATCCCACCAGATCACACAGCTAATGCAGAGTAAGGATTCTGTCTGAGTCCAAGACCTATGGTCTTTGCTTTCCACTGCTCAGTCTGCAATATTTTAATTTATTTTTATTGTCTTGGTTTGGGAGCCACACCTGACTATGCTCAGGGTTTATTCCTGACACTGCACTCAGGGATCACTCCTGGTGAGACTATGGGGATGGTATGGAGTGCTGGGGATTGAACCAGAAGTAGCTGACTAGCAGGCAAGTGCACTATCTGCTGTACTATCACTCCACCCCCTCTTTATTTAAGACTTTGTTCCAGGAAGGATTATAAACATATATTAATGAGGACCAGGGACATAACTCAATGGCAAAAGCACATGTCACAGATGCGTGTAGCCCTGGGTTCAACCCCTAATACCACAAAAACAATAATATAAGCTGAATATTAAGCATTTACCCTGTCTTTCCTGTATAAACTGTATTCTAGGAAAATCAAGTTGCAAATGAGGAAAGTTTTTTGTGGAAAAATTGCAGCTAATGAATGCGAACACAATGAAAGAATTACAAAGTCATTGTTTTTGTGACATCTAATAAAGCAATGGATCATAGTGAATGCTAAAGCAAATAGATAAAAAGTCAACATGGAATTTTATAGTGAGGAGAGAGGACTAAGAGCCCTTAACTCTTAGGTGAACCAATGAAAATGTCACAACTCAATGTTATAAGCCGCAGATGTGACCTATAAATTAGTACCCAGCACCACTGCCAGGAAGGAATTCCTCCAAAAATGCTGAACCTGACTCAAAATGAGCTTCAAGATACTGGAAACAGAAAGAAAGAGAAATCAGCATTCTTCAACCTTTTAACTCTATGGACTGTCACCTGTCCTGCACAATGACCAGCAGTTATAACCAAGGCAATACACCACTGTTCTGTTCTCTCTCTCTCTGTCTTTCTCTCTCTCTGTCTCTCTCTCTCTCTCTCTCTCCTCTCTCACCCTCTCCCCCCTCTCCCTATTCCTCTCTCTACCCCCTCTTTCTTTTTTGCTTTGTTTTTTGGGCCACCCCAGTGTGCTTAGGGCTTACTCCTGGCTCTATGCTCAGGGATCACTCCTGTCAGTGGTCAGAGGACCATTTGGGGTTCCGAGAATAAGGCAAGGGCCCTATCCACTATATTATTGCTCTGACCCAAGACCAGTGTTTTTCAACCTTCCTCGACCTGTGGACCAATGTCACTCTGTAGACCCATGGTTTATGGCCACTGAGTTAAGCTATATACCTAGAAAAACAGTCAAATCTGGAATACAGAAATTTTATAGGACAAATATTTTCATTTAGAATAAATAACAGAAAAAAAGAAAGTGCGACTGTTCAAGATAAACTTACTCAAGACCTCTGAGCACCACTGGGGTGCCATGGTGGCCTCCAGCCTGCAGGGTCAGGCAACACCACATCCTGGACTAAGAATTGAACTGTCTGGTCTATTGACCTAGTATCACCAGGAGTGGTCCCTCAGGACTCCTCACAGCATTGGAGGAGCCCCCTCACCCCCTGCCAAATATTAATGAATCCTATCAACCAATTGAAAGTGTCACCTTACATGCATCCTGATTTAAACAAACTAATGATTAAAGGAATCTAAATATGAACTAGATTTTAAGAAAGTTGCATTAATTTTGTGTTAGGTATGATAGTACAATTGTGGTTCTGAGTATTAGAGAGATAGAACAGCTGGTAGGGAGCTTGCCTTGAACACAATTGATCCAGGTTTGATCCCTGTTACCCTATATGGTCACCTGAGCCCCACCAGGAGAGGTCCTTGAGCACAGAGCCAAGAGTAAGCCCTGAGCACACCAAATGTGGCCCAAAAATCAAACAAACAAAAACAAACTGTTGTGGTTCTGTTTGAAAAATAATAGCACTGTAGCACTGTACTCCCATTGTTCATTGATTTGCTCAAGCAGGCCCAGTAATGTCTCCATTGTGAGACTTGTTACTGTGTTTGACATATTGAATACGTCACAGCTAGCTTGCCAGTCATTGCTGTGCAGGGGAGATACTCTCGGTAGCTTGCCAGGCTCTCTGAGAGGGCTGGAGGAATCAAACCTGGGTCGCCCGGGTCGGCCGCATGCAAGGCAAACGCCCTACCCGCTGTGCTATCGCTCCAGCCCATTGAAAAATAATAAAATATATAAATAATAGAGCTGGAGAGATAGTACTGGAAGTGAGGCACTTGACTTGCATGCAGACAACCTTGGTTCAAATTCACATACGGTTTCCTGAGCACCACCATGGGTCACTCCTAAGCACAGAACCAGGAATAGTTCCTGAGCATTGCTGGGTGTACTTCAACACCCCCCTTTCAAATAAATAATAACTCTGTATTTCACTTGTTCCTTCTGCTTGTTGCTCCTCCATTCCAGGTGAGGCTGCCTTCAGCTGATATCACTAGACCTAATCTAGACCGGAAGGCAGAGCCCCTCCCTACTGGCTAGGTCCTAGTAGCCTCCACACTCAACCTGCACCATGTAAACGAGACCACACCACATCTCCTGAAGCACAAGGCCACTGATGGAGCTGCATGACAGATCTATTCAACAGATAACAGGCTGCTCACAGTCATTCTTCCTGTCATTTGATGAAGCCGGGCAGAGAAGAAAGAGAACAACCCCAGCCTAATCCCTCAGCATCTTCCAGGGGATTTAACTACAAATACTCACTGCCAGCACAGCAAGAACACTAGAAAACCAATAGGGAAAACATGCAGAAGCTCACCAAGCTCAATGAGTGAAAACAAAATCACTGAAGACACAAAACAACCACCTGTAAATGCTCAGATAATGTTTGTAGTGACACCGTGATGAGGGTGTTCAGTGAGTTCAAAGAAGAAATAGCAGAGATCATCAGCAAAGCACAAAAACATATGAGTTGAATTGGAGATAGTATAGCAGATAGGGCACTTGTGTTACAGGCAGCAACCAGGGTTTGATCCTCAGCACACCATATGGTCCCCCCAAACCCACCAGGAGTGACTCCTGAGCACACAGTAAGGAGTAATCCCTGAGCTCCATTGGCTGAGCCCCCTTCCCCCACAAAAAAAGAGCTTCTGTAAAGAACAGGACAAGCTTCCCGACATGTGGCATTGAGTATGACATTTACTAATGGTGCATACTTGCTTGTTCTAGATTGAGATGTTGTGTTTACTCCTAGTTTGCTAAGAGATTTTATAGATTTTCAATAATAAATTAACATCTTGTTTATATTGTTTAAATCACTTAGTAATCAATCATCTGGCTCTGCACTCAGGAATTACTCCTGGCATTGCTCAGGGGACCATACGGGATGCTAGTGATAGAACCCGGGTTGGTCACATGCAAGGAAAAGGCCCTATCCACTGTGCTATTGCTCTGACTCCACAAATTGACTTTATTTGATTTATTCTTCTGATAATTACATTTGCTATTTCTTCAAGTTTTGTTGGAGCAAGTAATGCCAAGGGGGCAAACTGGGAAGTGGGGGAGAAGCTGGGTACATTGGTGGAGGAAGAGAGACAGCAGTGGTGGGATTGGTGTTGGAAAATTGTATTCCTAAAACAACTCTATTAGGAAAAACTTTGTAAACCATGGTGCCTTAATTTTAAAAACAAACAAACAAACATTTTTTAAAAAGTTGTGTGCTGTCCAAGTAAAAGATGTTTGGAGGACTCGCTCGGGATGCAAGCAAGACGCTTGCTGAAAGTAGACTATAGACGGAACACGATGGCCACTCAATACCTCTAACGCAAACTACAAGACCCTGAAGGAAAGAGTGAGCAAAAGGAAATACCCTGCCACAGAGATGGGGTGGGGTGGGGGGGATGGGTGTGGGGGTGGGAGGGCTACTAGGATCATTGGTGGTGGAGAATGGGCACTGATGGAGGGATGGGTACTCAATCGTTGTATAACTGAAACCCAAGCACGAAAGTTTGTAAGTCTACAACTGCACCTCATGGTGTTTCACTAACAACAACAACAAAAAGTTGCATGCTGAAATTACATTCTTTCCAATAGTCCAGACTTCAAGTGTTTCCCAAGTGTGCAGTCCTGACCACCGGGTGACAGGAATCCAGGCAGATGATATTAGTCACAAGTATAATTGGGGGGGGTATATTGTTTGCGGGCTGGAGCGATAGCACAACAGGTAGTGTATTTGCCTTGCACAAGGCTGACCTGGCCAACCCAGGTTTGATTTCTTCGCCCCTCTTAGAGAGCCTGGCAAGCTGCTGAGAGTATCTCGTCCGCATGGCAAAGCCTGGCAAACTACCCGTGACATATTCAATATGCCAAACACGGTAACAAGTCTCACAATGGAGATGTTACTGTGCCCAATCGAGCAAATCATGAACAAAGGGAGGACAGTGCAACAGTGCATATTGTTTGCATAAAGAAGGTGGATTTCAGGCCTGTGAGTTGGCTCCACAGGCTGAGCGCATGCTTAGCATGTAGGAGTCCCTATTTTGATCACAGCACCACCCCAGCAGTATCAAGAGTGACCATGCCTTCCAGATGGGAGCATGCAGGACCTGGCCCAAAAGCTAAAAAAAAGAGGAGGTGGAGGAGGTAGATTTTCAAGGGAGTGCTGAGTGATCTTTTTTTTTTCTGAATAGGAGAAAATAAGCCAAATAAGTTTGTGAACCTCTGCTCCAAAGAGAGAAAGTGAGGAGGTAAATGAAATAAGACTGGCATATGTTGATAATTTCTCAAGCAATTTATTACATTCTCTTTACTCTTAGTTAAGTTTTAAATTTTCCATAATATAAAGTTATATGTTTGGTTTGTAGATCAAACCTGGCAGTGCTCAGAGATCACTTCTGACAGTGTTGGGGGACCATATGTGGTGTAGAGGATCAAATTTGGGTGGGTAGAATATAAGACAAGCGCCTTAACAAACTCTGTTCTCTCTCTGGCCCCATGAGGATTTTAAAACTAAAATTATGTAACTTTGAAATTTAGAAAATTGAAACAAGAAGAAAATACAGTTCAAAAAAATAGGAAGGTCTGAGTTACTTAGCAAAGAAAAGAGGAATATAAGTTATGATAGCTAGGGCTGGAAAGATAAGACAGAGGACAAGGTACTTGCTTTGGGACCAACTCTGGTTGGATTTCCAGAACTGCTTGGTCCCCTGAGAGCATCTAGGAGGACCACCCAAAACAGAGCTGGGGATGGCCCCCATCACCACCTACCACCCAGTTTAGCCCCCAAACAACGACAACAACAACAAAAAAAGTTACTAAGTATTTAGAAAGGCAGTCTCAAGCCTGTGTCTGACCCTCACTTAACAAACAAGAGTGGCCCCAGGCCTGTACCACTTCCTGACCAAGAGATAAAGAGATAAAGAACTCCTAGGCCTAGGCTCCTCACCTTGTCTGCAAATGCTTTCCTTGTTTCAAGTCCAAAAAGGCCTTTTTTATCTCTGCTGAAAGTGTATGTCATATGGCCTCTGGCCAAGTCAACTGCTGGCTCCCAGAGGAAATAGGGTCCACTGGTACACAAGGAGAGTGAGCAGAGTTGAAAGGCCTAAGGCAGTCAATAAGAGAACTATGGGGCCATGCCCTAGAGACCCCTACCTATAACTGGTGCTGACCTGCTAGGTCTTTGGTATATAAGCTGATTGTTGGGTTTACAATATTTTCCTGGGTGACTCAGATTCTGCATGGGGAGAAGGGTTTCATGTCTTCCCCTGGGTCGGGTAATTGGTGCAAGCTTCTCCCTCCTTTGGGATTGATCACTGATGCACAGTGCTCTGTTTGACTCCAAGAGATTTATAAAACCAACAAACCTGCAGTTTCTTGAATCAAATAGATTCTTTTTTTTTTTTTAAGCACTTTTATTAAGAAAACTTGGATTCTACATGAACACACACACACACACACACACACACACACACACAAATGCCTGTAAGAACATTATTACTTTTGAGCTGGAGCAGTAGTAAAGCAAGAAGGGCATTTGCCTTGCAGGTGGCTGACTTAGGTTCGATTCCCAGCATCCCATATCGTCCCCTGAGCACCGCCAGGGAAATTCCTGAGTGCAGAGCCAGGAGTAATTCCTGAGCGTTGCCAGGTATGACACAAAAAGCTAATAAATAAATAAATAAATGAATTTTAAAAAGTGAACTTTTATAGCCAAGGAGATTAAGTATCTTGAATTTCCCTCACTAGGCTTTTTTTCCTCAAAGATTCCTCTTAGGCTGACGTGACCTTCTGGACCTCCAACTGTAGACGTGGTAATCCAGAGGAGGCTGAACAAAAACGAAATGCAGCATTGTGCTGTGTCCAAGAAATGGAGCCGATGGTTATAGGGACACCGTGCGGACGAGCACACACAATCCCAACACCGTCTGACTGAAGCCCTGGGCAGGAGCCCCCCACATTTTACTGGGGCCCCCCATGTGTGTCTGTTCACGGGGAATTGGCAGAGATCAGCGCCTCGAAATCGAGGCCTTGAGAACTGCTCAATGAACTCTACCCCAAAGGCCAGCCGAAAGGGCTGGGAGTGGTTTCCCTCTCGTTCTTGAAACTGAATAAAATGATCAGACTGGACAGGACACTCAAGAATAAATGACCTACAAGAATAAATGAACTGGGGGCTGGAGCAATAGCACAGCAGGTAGGGCGTTTGCCTTGCACACAGGCTGACCTGGGTTCGATTTCCAGCATCCCATATGGTTCCCTGAGCACCGCCCTCAAATAGATTCTTATAGTACAAATTCAAATTGAAATATGGCCTACTAGGTCCTCTGTTCTGATCTGGGCTCTAATATAGCTCTAGCAAAGAATAGGGGCCAACAGAAGGTGGGGAAAGAGGCAGAGGGGTAGAGCTCATAGATGGGGGTATGAAGAAAGAGGGAAAACGTATTCAAGTTGGAGGAGAACCTAGTGAGTTGGGCAGAGAATGATTCTATTCTCCCAGAAGGAAAAATATTATATGATTCTGAGATAAATATTTTAAAAATTATATGAACCTAAAACAAGTTGGTCTTTTTTTAAACAATTCTACTCATCCAAAAGAATTGATTCAGCTTCAAAATGCACTGACAGGAAACAAGCCTTATTTGTTTTTGTTTGGGGTTTACACACAATTGTGCTCAGGACTTAGTCCTGGTTTTGTGCTCAGGGGTCCCTCCTGGAGGTGCTAAGAGAACCACATGTGGTTCCAGGGATTCAAATTGGGATGCAAGTGTCTTAACAGCTTCCTAACTCTCCAGCCCCAAAAAATAAATATTTCCAAAGGTCTGGTGGAGGCCGCTACCAAAGGTCCATATAGCTCACCTCATGGCTGCAGAACATTATACCAAAATTCTCCTAAATTTTCTCTTCCCCAAAGCTCCCCAAATCTCTCTTCCTCTCTTTCTCACTTTGTGGCACAGGGACTGAACCAAGGATCTTGCACATGTGAGGCATGTACTTCACCACAGAGCCAGATTCCTGGCTTCTTTTTCTTTTTTCCCAATATTCCTCACCACCCCAAATCAATTTGCTAGCTCACGCCTCTCCCTCTCCCTAGGGGCAGCTTTCCTGAGTGGGCCTGGGAGGAAATTCTTCTGGGTCCTACCACACTTTTGCTTAGATCAATTCCTTTCCCTCTGCCCTCAATACAAAGACTCCTTAGTATGGGATGTGGGGTGGAGGCATGCCCATAAATATTCACATGGGAGTATTTGTCCTGTTGCATAGAAAAAAAAAGATTGGAAGAAAATACTCTCTAATGTTAACAGTAAGAGGCCAGCAGAGCCCTTGGCATCAGAGAAAGACTAGGTCCTGGTCCTGCAGCTTCTGAGCTATGCAACCTTGGGCAAACTTCACTGGAAAGATTTCTATAAACCTCAGATTGCTGTTCTTTGAATTACTTGCATAGTATCTGGGCTAGAGTGATAGCACAGCGGTAGGGCGTTTGCCTTGCATGCAGCCAACATGGTCGACCTGAGTTCAGTTCCTCCGCCCCTCTCGGAGAGCCTGGCAAGCTACCCGTGATGTATTCGATATGCCAAACACAGTGACAACAAAGTCTCCAATGGAGATGTTACTGGGCCCGCTTGAGCAAATCGATGAACAACGGGAGGACAGGACAGTGACAGTATCTGGCATACAGTAAGCATTCCATGAAAGAAACATAGTTTATAAAATAAAGGAGCAATCTTTAGCTAGTAGTAGGAATATGGTAATTTTTTTTTTGTCCAAGGGTTTGAGCCACACCTGACAGTGCTCTGGGGTCACTCCAGGAAGTGCCAAAGTTTGAATCCAGTCCTCTTGCATACAAAACAGAGTTCAGCCCTTTGAATTCTCTCCAATCTCAAACATGAACTTTATTTTGCCTTAGTCAGTATCTTATTTTTAAAATTTTAACAATAAACACATACCACTTGAGGCAGATCAACGGTACAGTAGGAAGGGCACTTGCACACAGCTTTCCCAGTTTCAATCCCCAACACCCCATAAGGTCCTCCAAGACGCACCAGGAGTGATCTCTGGGCATAAGAGTCAGGAGTCTGCTCTGAGCACTGCTGCATGTGGCCACAGAACAACAACAACAACAATAAAATACATAGACTACTTATCATTTTAAATAAAAAGCACAGGGGTCAAAGCAATAGTACAACAGGTTGGGTGGTTGTCTTGCACGCGTATGACCCAGTTTCCATACCCAGCATCCCATATGGTCTCAGAGCACCACCAGGAGTGATTTCTGAGTTTAGACCCGGGAGTAAGCCCTGACCATTACTGGGTGTGACCCAAAAGGCAAAATAAATTTAAATAAAAATTAAAATACCAGTGGATATACTGCCTAAGCCAATGCGCTCCCTGTGCCTATCTGTTGCTGCAGAATGCATGTGGTGTCTGAGTACATGTGTCTCCCCTCTTGAGATATGCACTTTCATACCTTTATATATATATATATATATATATAATTTTTTGCTTTTTGGGTCACATCCGGCATTGCACAGGGATTATTCCTGGCTCATGCACTCAGGAATTACTATTACTCCTGGAGGTGCTCAGGGGACTATATGGGCTGCTGGGGATCGAACCCAGCTTGGGGGACCATATGGGATGCTGGGAATTGAACCCGGGTCCACCACGTGCAAGGCAAACGCCCAACCGCTGTGCTATCGCTCCAGCCCACCATCATACTTTAATGCTGTGATGTGTACTGGGACTACCTCTCCACTCTGGTGAAGCCCATGTTCTTGTTCTCTCTTTCCCTCTCTTCCTCATAACTTCCAAATAAAACCTGATTTTTACTTCAAAAAAATGTTTAAAAAACCCTTAGTCTTACAAATATAGGCATAAACTATAAGTAGAGAACTAAATAAAGAGGGCACTATATTCTGGAATACTATGAACTATTAAAAAATGAGGTATCCCTCTTTTTTACAGAGAAAAGAATGTTCACACTAGGAACTCATTAAAAATGAGGGATCCCTCACTTTTGACATAAAGGAAAATGTTATGGGGACAGAGATGTAGTTAAGGCAAGAACAACACTTGTCTTTCAAGTGTGAGGCCCTGGATTCATCACTGGCACCACAAAATAAATAAATAAATAAAAATAATAATGGCGCGGAGGTAACAAGGGTCAACCATTGTGTTCAGGCTCAACAGCAGAACACAGTTTAGCAGGAAGCAAAAGCTTCCAGCGGGCTGCACCTCAATACCACAGAGCAGTGCGCTTCAGCCGGCGGCGCACTGCAGGCTTATGGGGAACAGGGCTGGGCGTTACACCCAGATCTGAGGGGCTTCCAGCTCCCCCATCCTCTCCAAGTGTCCTCTCCCACAAACATGCAACAGTGAGGGGCGGCCTCTAACACCCAGAGAAGTAGAATCAAAACAAGAGCAGCCCTGCAAATCCCCGAGACACTCCTCCGCCAGCCTTGCTGAGGTGAAGCTGAAGGAAGACTGAGGAAACGGCAGGGTCGAGCCGGGTCCACCGGGTGGGGCCCGGCGGACTGCCCAAACATTTGCGGGACAAGCCTGAGCAGCTTCTGGATTGTGGGGGGAAATGAGCAAATGCCCCCCTCGCAGTCCCTATCTGCGCATCTCTAGAAAAATCCTTCGCCTTCAGATCGAGCCCAGATAGTCCCGGGACTTCCGGGCCGATTCCAAGAAGCCGGGCCCGCAAAGTGGGCGGGGATGCTGCCTCGTTTTCCCCAACCCGCGGCGGCCTTTTCAGGCTTTCGAGCCTCGAGTTCAACCCCCAGCAGGCGGCAGCCCTCTCAACTCTGGGTCCCAAGTTGCCGGCGCACCCCCCCTGTCACCCCCCACTCCCCGTCCCGCGCCGCCCCAGCCTCATTTCCGCGTAGTCCCCGCTCCCGGCAGCCCGCGCGCGCCGCGCGTACCTCAGAGGCCCGCCGACCCCGCCCCGGCCCGCCCGGCCCCGCCCCCGGCACGTGCCCGCGCGTGCTCCGTCGCCCCCCGGGGGCCTTCCAGGCACCCCCTTCTGCGCGCGCTCGCCCTCCCGCGCGGCAGCCCCTGGGGCGCGTGCACCGAGTGTTAGGGACGCGGGTCGGGGCTGCGCTCGGCGTAGCTGGAGTGAGGCGCGGGCCTGCAGGCGTAAGCGAAGAACAGAGAAGGCCTGGGGTCGAGACGGCGAGGGCCGCTGACCCGACCCCCTCTCCCACAGGCCGGCTCTCCCGAGAGCAGAAGCTCCGTGAGAACCGGGGCGACTGTGGCCTGAGTCCGAGTGCGGCCGGGCGGGGCACCTGCCATGTGCAGTAAGATGGATTGACGGCATGTTTGCCACCTCTTGAGTAGCGGGTGGAGAACGGGTCATGTGAGCCGGGAATCATGGCGCAGCTGGAGGTAGTGAGGTGGGCCTGTAGGAGCGACCAATCTCCGCCCTGGATGCTGTGAGCTGCCCTGCGGGGAGTGGGGAGCGGGACTCAGAAGGCCCAGCCCTGAGAGGTGCAGCCTCCCCGGAGCTCCCTGCGCCTCCAGGTGGCGCGGAGCTCGGCTCTGCGTAGCCACCGTGTGACCGGAAGGAGCAGCGCCCGGAGACATTAGGGCTGGGGGTGGGACCTGGTTTCCTAGCCAACTAGGCTCTCAGTGTAGGGTTGCGATTGCCATGGAGACGGCGGACCGGTGGCCGGGGCTTCCTCTGGCCCTCGTGACTCCTGTTCTGGACCGCGTGGAACCTGGGCCTGAACACACCCTGCCTCCACCCCCATCTTGTTCAAGGAGTCATGTGAGAAGAAAGACAGGGTACCGGAAACATAGCTCAACGGGCTAGAGTGCATATTGTACAATCAGGAGACCTGGTTCCGTGCCCTGCATGGTGTGGTCCACAGACACGCGGGTGTGGACCCAAAATTAGAAAAAAAAAAAGCCAGCAAAAAAAGTACTCCCTCCCAAGTTCCTGAGCACTCCCTGCTGTGGGGTGTGGTACCACCCTGCAGGGCCCCTCCCCCCAGGATGATCCCTCCCAGAAAAACTAGGCCTCCAACATGGTTTCTAAGCATCTACTACATGAAACGCATACTAAGATGGAAAATAACAAGCAGTGTAGGTCCTCTCTTATCCAAGGATCCTGTTGGCTAAAATAACATAGTATTAAAAAGAGCTTACTATATGCTAGGTTTTTAATTAAAAGTTCATGTTTAGGGCTGCTTTGGTTCTATCCCCGACACCCCAATCTAGTCAGTCCCTTGAGCTGCCAAGAATGCAAGAATGATCCCTAAGTTCAAAGCCAGAAGTAAACTGAGCAACTGTGACTCCCAAAAGTTAAAAAAAAAAAAAAAGGAAATTTAGTTTGGAAGCAGGCAGGCATCCTTATTGCATATCCTGACTCCTCCAAGTCTTTTTGGGGGGTGGGGAACCACACCTACTGGTGCTCAAGGAACCATGCAAAGCCAGGGATCAAACATAGGCCTCCTGTATACAAAGCATATACTTAGCCTTTTGAGTCCATCCTGGACTATTCCCATGCATTTCTTTTGTGTTTTGGAGGGCCACACCCAGCAGTGCTCAGGATTGACTCCTGTCTCTGCACTCAGTGATCATCCTGGTGGGCTCCAGGGACCAGATGTGATGCAGGGATCCACTCTGGCCCTCCCATCCATTTCTTTTGGCCACTATGTTTATATGCATCTCCACAATATCTAAATAACAGAATTGTTTTTGGTGAATGGTTTTAATCCACAAGTGGAAGTGCTCAGGGCAGGGCTTATTCCTGATTCTATACTCAGGAATCACTCCTGTGGTGTGTTGGGTCCAGCCGAGGTTGGTACATGCAAGACAAGTGAGTTAACTTCTATACCACCTCTTTGGCCCCTTCATTTTTTGCTTTCTTGGCAGAGAGGGGGGAATGTGTTGTGCCAGGCATAACTGGCAGTGCTCAGTAGCTATTCCTGGCTCTATGCTCAGATGTGACCACTGGCAGTGCTTGAGGATCTACATACTGCCTCTCCAGCCCAGTATCTTAATTTTCAAATTGAGGTAATGTTGATTTACAAGACTGTATATGTTTTAGTGGTACAATTTCACACTTCTTCAGAAATATGTTACATACCATATCCATCAGTGAAGTACCAGTACCCTTCAACCACAGTCCTTTGAACACTTCCCAACTTCAACCCCCCACCATTTTCCATCCCTTTCTCTGTTCCGAAGGTACTTTCAAATCAGTTCTGTGTTAGGATCCAAGAAGTTTGTTTGGTTTTGGTGTTGTTTGGTTTTGGTGGGGGGCACACCCAGTAGTGCTCAGGATTTATTCCTCATGATGCCCGGGAGATCCTATGGAGTACTGGGGCTTGAACCTAAGTCTCCCTGCCATATGCAAAGAAGGACTTTACCTGTTATATTCTCTTGTTGCCTCCTGCCCTGTCTATTATTTATTTATTTGGGTTTAGGGGACCACACCTGGCGATGCTCAGGGCTTACTCCTGACTCTGGACTCAGGACTGGCAGGCTCGATTGGGATGCCAGGGATCGAACCTGGGTCGGCCATGTTCAAGGCAAATGTCCTACTCACTCTACTATTGTTCTGGCCTCTGACCCTAGAGATTTCCTTAAAACATTAAAAATAGGGCCGGAGCAATAGTACCTTGGGTAGGGTGTTTGCCTTGCATGTGGCCAACCCAGGTTGGCCTCCAGCATCCTATATGGTTCCCCAAGCCCATCAAGAGTAATTCTTTAGTGCAGAGCCAGGAGTAATCCCTGAGCACTGCTGAATGTAGCTCCAAAACAAATAGAAAGAAATCTCTAGGACCAAAGTGATCGTATAGGGGGTAGAGTTTGCCTTGCATGTAGCTGACCCGGGTTTGATCTGTGGCACCTCATATGGTCCCTCGAGGCTGCCAGGAGTGACTCCCCAGGCTCAGAGCCAGGAATAAACTCTGAGCAACACTGGGAATCCCTCTCCTCTGGACTGGGAATCTAATCTCCTCTTTCTTCCCTTCTCCTCCTCCTTCCTGTCTTTCTTTCCTCTCCCCTCCCTTCTTTTCTTTCTTCTTTTCATACCTTTTTTAGATTGAACCCTTGGCCTCACAGAAGCAAGGCAAGCAAGGTAGTTCTAGCCCTTTCCCGCAGGCCCTTATTTATAGACATAGATTTTTGGAATCCAAGTCTTATTTTCCAAGGCTATCTCACAGTCATCTGTGGCTTTAGCTGATCCAACATTAGCGAAGTTTCTTTAGGTAGTTCATCCACATTTGAGAACCATTCCTAAGGCTCTATATCGTGTAAGGATTTAGGACAGAGAAACAAATCTAAGCCACTATGGGGGCCACACTGCCCTCTCCCGCCGCTGCCTGTCCCACGGTTTCACCTCAGCAAAAGGGCAGCGATAGTACAGAGGTAGGGTGCTTCCCAAATACACAGCCAGCCAGGTTCAATCCCTGGCATCCTATATAGTCCCCTGAGCCCGCCAGTAATGACCTCTGAGCACAGAGCCAGTAGTAATACCTGAGCACTGCTGGGTGTGGGCGAAAAATTAAAAAGAAAATTTATTTTAAGTGCCATGGTTTACAGTACCGTTAATGGTATATTGTTTCATGCATTAAATGTTTCAGCACTACAGCTTCCACCAGCGTGTCCACATCCCTCTACAGTGACCCCTCCCACTGCCATCTCATTCCCAATGGCCCTCCATCCTATTCTCGCCCTACCTCCATCCTTTTTCTTTTATATCCATTTCCCTTTCCCTTGCTTTTCTCCTTTGTTGCATTAACAAGAGATCACATACTCTTGGTGGCAATGCCCACACACTCAGTTGTGATGCCTGCACACATGCTTGAGGATCACACTTCAGATCTAGAGTTTGCATACACTTGGTAGTCATGGGCTAGAGAAGACCCCATTTGTCATAACTCAGAAGACCCCAAAACAAATTTGTCTTTCTGGGGCTGGAACGATAGCACAGCAGGTAGGGTGTTTGCCTTGCACGCGGCCAACCCAGGTTCGATTCCCAGCATCCCATATGGTCCCCCAGTGCTGCCAGGAGTAATTACTGAATGCAGAACCAGGAGTAACCTCTGAGCATCACTGGGTGTGACCCAAAAAGCAAAAATAAAAACAAATTTGTCTTTCCCTCAATCCTTACATTAAACCCCTCCCCCCCCCCCCTCATTTATGGGCCACACCTGGCAGTGCTCAGGGCTTACTCCTGACTCTGTGTTCAGGGATCACTCCTAGCATGGCTCAGAGATACCTATGGGGTGCCAAGGATCGAATCTAGGATGGCTACGTGGGAGGCAAGCACCTTATCGGCTGTACTATGTCTTCAAAACTCTCCACTGAGTTTTCATCCACAGGGCTTTTGTTGTTGTTGCAGTTTCTTTTCCCAGTGACATCCTGTTCTTGCAGCACAGATGCACTGTGATTACTAACCACTCTGAAGTTGCCCGTGGCAGGCCTTTCCTCTTCTCACTCAGGTTCCCATCAAGAAAGTTGCTGCCCAGGGGCTGGAGAGATAGTACAGCAAGTAAGGCACATACCCTGAATACAGCCAACCTGTGTTTATCCCCAGCATTCCATATCATCCTCTGAGCACCTCCAGGAGTGTTCCCTGAAGAGAGTCAGGAGTAATCTCTGAGCTTTGCCAGGTATAGCCCCAAAAAACAGAGAGAAGGAGAGAAAGAGAAAGAGAGAGAGAGAGAGAGAGAGAGAGAGAGAGAGAGAGAGAGAGAGAGAGAGAGAATCCCTGCTGCCTACATGCCAACTTACTTTCTGGGAGTACAAAATTGGGAAGCAGAGTTGGGGGTAGGATCTGTCCTCAACACAGCCCCCATTTTGTTGAAGGCATTTTGTCTCCTGGGTTTGGGGGAAATCTCTCCTCACATAGTTCCTGTGCTTCCTGTAACAGTGACCCTGGTGCAGGACTAAACTTCAGTCTCTCAGTCTCCTACGGGGTCAAGAAGGAATTCATGGACCTAACATTTCTGCTCTTGAAACAGCTTCCAATACTGCCTCATTTCACATCCCACTCCCACTTGCAGGTAATTGAGAGCCTGGAAAGATAATTCAGCAAGTAGAGTTCCTGCCTTGCATGTGACTGACTGAGATTTGACCCCTAGCACCATGTGAACATGATCCCCCAAACCCCTTGAGGAGCGATTCCTGAACACAGAGTCAGGAATAAGCCCTGAGCATGTTGGGTGTGGCCCCCTCCAGAAAAACCCAAGTGATTGGGTGTTTGGGGGTGTCTTTGATGATTATGGTTTGGTTCTGTTCCTCCTCACATCCAGCTCAGGCTACAGTTTTGTAGCCTGAGACTACTAGAGTCACTGTGTGATCATGTGCTTTCCTGTTTCCAAAATCTCATCTCATGCCTCATGGTCCTCATCTTAGAGTGCTTAAACAAAATATCTAGACTGTAATTCCGGTGGTTTGAGGAAGGACTATGGATGTGCAATTGGCCATACATTCAGAGCTTTCATTTTTACCTGAAGCAGAGTGCTGATGAATCATTTCAGAATGCCAAGAGCTACCATGGAGGGAACCTGAGGCCAAAACTAGAACAGTCCTCATGACTCACACTTAAGAAATTCAGTTTTGGGGCTGGGGATAGGACTGAGCAGTAGAGTACCTGCCTTGTTCATATGTGCCTTTGGATTTGATTCCTGGTATTGCAGAGAGAGAGAGAGAGAAACAGAGACAGAGAGATGTGTCCTTGTTTGGTTTTGGTTTGGGGTACTTGGGGTTACCCCTAAGTGGGTGCTGGGGTCACTCCTGGCAGTACTGGGGACCACACCCAGGACTCCCTCATGCAGAGCACATGCTCCACCCGTTTTGCTATTACCTTGACCCCGGATGTATAGAAGAGAGATGAGAGAAAAACAAGCCAGAGTTGAGGAAAGCCCCTTAAAGGTCAAGGCGTATGTGGGGGATTGGCAGGTGACGAATGTAGAGCGAGAGGGAGCCATTAGGACACCCAGCGATTAGAGACACCACGGAAGAGCACAGGCCCGCTCTGTTCCATGCTGCATGTCAGTATGTTTACAGCTGAATGCCAGAGACTTGCAGAGACACTGCCAGTGTTTGTGAATGAATGTGGAGTGGGAGGAAGAGGCCAGGAGCATATCTTCAGGTTTCTTCTCACAGGGTAAATCTCAGAGGCTGGGCTGGGAGTGGGAGACAGGGAATGTGGGTCTGGGAAGAGAATGAGCAGGTCTTCACTGCACCCTTCTGTCTTTTCTTGCTCACACCCAACTCTGCTCTCTCTCTGCTCTCCACTGCTCCATAAGTTCCCTCTGCCTCACCCCGCTCCACCTCACCCCCTCCTCAGTTTCAGGAAGCCACAGTCTAGTTCTTGCATCCTGGTCTTTTTATTTAGTGGTGGAGGGATACCCAGCAGTGCTTAGGAGCTATTCCTGGCAGCTCTCTGGGGACCATGTGGTAGAGGGGCTCAGTCCTGGGTTCCAATCTATAAAGCATGTGCTCCAGCCCTTGGGCTATCTCCCGGCCTTATGCTCTGTCTCCTTTGCAGAACTCTTAGCTCACTCTGCAGGTGGGCAGACATTAGGAGAGCCCCCTTTAGTGTCCAGTTACCCCAGAGAGCAAGTGCTTCATGCCAGGGGTGGAGGCTGTTTGCCATGGTTTTCCTAGCACCTGGCCCAGGACTACCAGACAGAAAAGGGTTCAAGAACAAGCTTGAATATTTTGTTTATTGTTCACACCAGGTCATTCCCTGTGGTACTCAGTACTGTGGATCAAACCTGGACCTCCACATATGAAGGATATGTTCAGCTATTTGAGCTACCTTTCTAATCTCTAAAACGTAATAATTTGGTTTTGACTGAAATTTAGCACTGTATATCTACGTGGATAACTAACATATGCATTCCAGTGCATTTTAATGTACAACCTAATCATGTATTATGTATGCACATTGTGCAGCAAACACAGTGGCAAGCTTAGTTAACATCCATCAGTTGTGATTGCATTTTATTTCTTTTTTTTTTTGTGGGGGCCACACCCAGCGATGCTCGGGGGTTACCCCGCAAAAGTTTTTTTTGTTTTGTTTTTCTTTTTCTTTTTGGGTCACACCCAGTGATGCACAGGGTTACTCCTGGCTCATGCACTCAGGAATTACTCCTGGCGATGCTCGGGGAACCATATGAGATGCTGAGAATTGAACCCAGGTCGGCCACATGCAAGGCAAACGCCCTACCCGCTGTACTATAGCTCCAGCCCCCACCCACAAAAGTTCTTGATGAGAAGTTATATAATCAGCTCTTTTAGCAACTCACAAGCAGTGATCTTTTTCATAATAGTCACTTTTACAGTAACTGTTAAACGAACTAAATTAAAGTGAGTGCACATCTCACAGAGACGGTGGGACAGAGAGGGCCTTGAAAGGGGTCTTGGGGCTGTGGTTTGTGGTGTGGCAGCAACTTGGGAGGGAGTAGCTGGTGCAGAAAGGCGAGGACAAAAGGTTCTGAGAGGCAGGAGGACCTTCTCAGGGGTCTCAGTATTGTTAACTTCGTCAAGTAAACCAGCCCTGGCCTTTGCTTAGTGCTGAACCCTGGCTGGCTGTGACCTTGGCAATATCTGTAACTTTAGCTAAGGAGGTACATTCTGTCCTGTGCCAGGGGGCTGATCACACCTGGTGAGCGTATCTGGGAAGGCTTCCTGGAGGTGTTGCCCTGGAGATGGGCTTTTGTTTCTTGTTTTTGTTTTGTTTTGGCCACACCTGGCAATGCTCAGGGCTTACTCATGGCACTCATTCTCCCCCAACACACCCACCCCTGCCTGCCTGTTTAGCTTTGGGGTGCAGTGCAGAGTCGATTTCAGAGTTAGAGCAGACTCAGCCCTAGCTCCCTGATCAGCTCCTTGCAGGGAGTCATGTGAACCCATGACTTTAAAATCTGGGCTCTGTCACCAAATGTGAGGAGGTAAGAGAGAAGTGCCTGCCACACACACAACTATCCTCACAAATATCCTCAAGGACTCCTGGGGAAGTGAGAGGAAGAGGTTCCTGGATGGCAGTGGGCAGGCCTTGCCTGCCTTGCTCAGCCTTGCAGGCTGGGGTGTCTGGTGGGAACCTGGCAATACTGGGTGAAGTTATCTTTTGTTTTTCAGTTTTTAGGTCACACCCGATGATACTCAGGGGTTACTCCTGGCTCTGTGCTCAAGAGTCACTCCTGGTGAGCTCGGGACCATTATGGGATCCTGAGGATTGAACCCAGGTCAGCTGTGCAAGGCAAGTGTCCTACCTGCTGTACTATCACTCTAGCCCCGACACTGGATGAGGCTGAAGCCAGGTATCAAGGAGGGTCATGCAGGAGGAGGGGTGAGCCTGAAACAGAGCTGATGTTCCATTCTTTCCCCTAGGCCCCCTCACAGGGACCTGACGGCCTCTCGGACTGTCAACACTGATCACTTTATCTAAGCTCAAACCACGCCTCCCCCCGCCCCCCCCACCATTCATCCACTCACCAAGGCTCAGAACCTTGATGACCCTAAACTACTGCTTCCCTCCTAGCCATGGTCACTTCAGCTTCCAAAATCATCTCCAGAGAGGTAGGCACAGAGAATTTAAAAAAATAATAATTACTTTTGAAGGTGGTGGCCACACACAGCAGTGCTCAGAGCTTGCTCCTGGCTCTTCACTCAGGAATTACACCTGAGTTAAAAATAAATTCTTAGGAGCTAGAGAGATAGTATAGCAGGTAGGGCATTTGCCTTGCACATGGCCAACCCAGGTTTGATCCCCAGAATTCCATATGGTCCCCCAAGCAAAGCCAGGAGAGATTTCTGAGTGCAGAGTGACCCATGAGCATTGCTGGGTGTGACTCAAAAAGAAAAAAACAAATTATTAGGAGACCAGAGAGATAGTACAGTAGAAATTGTGTGTAGCCATTCTGGATTCGATCTCCAGCATCCTATATGGTCCCCTAAGTACCACTAGGAGTGAGTCTTGAATACAGAGTCAGGAGTAGGCCCTGAACTCTCTTGGGTCTTCAGCCCCAATGCCCCTGCCTTGAAAAAAACTTAGGTGCCAGGGAGATAGCTCTAGTGATAGAGCACATGCCTAGCATGTAGGAGTTCATGTAGGGAGTTCAAGCCCTAGCACTACATGGTTACACCCCAGCATGGACAGGTGTAGCCTGCTAGCTCTGGGTCACTGACCTGTCTGCCGGCAGCACTTGCGTTACAGGCATGAGGCTCTGATCTGATCCGGGCATATCTGAGCACAATGCCAGCACTACGGCCATTTGAGATCAACACCACTACAAAGGTGTGTCTCCTGCACACCACAACCAAATGTGTGGGAGCCCAGCTAGTATTATCTCCTAGCCACCCTGGGGAGCACCACCAAGTGAGACTCTTGTAATTGCAACAATAGCCCAAAAAACGGGAAGGGAAGAAAATGAAAACAAAAATGTTCAGTTCTATCAAAAATTAAGGTTGCTCCCCCAGCAGCATGGTGGCTGCCGCCTCAGAGCTTATTGGAAAGCCAGGTATGAGCTGGCGGTGACAGGACAACTGCAGCCTCATGGGATGGGGGTCGGAACCAGCTGGTCCTTCACGACATGCCAAGGCCATGAGTTGCCCCCCACAAGTGGCTCTCTGGCACGGCCATGGTACCAGAGGTACAGAAATCAATCTCGTAATTATCCGGCTCTTGTCAGAAATCCCTCCAGACTTAATTAGTAAAATATCAGAAATCCAAAATCGCACGGCCGCAATAGCGGCCATGCAACCTCATATGGTTTTCATAACCAGCAATAGAAAACAAATTAGTTCACAATGCCTTTTCAGCAGTTCTGATTGTTGGGGGGGAAATTCCAAATAACACTGGTGCATCTTTTGTCAAAACAATGAATGTAACCAATGTAGAAAGAGAGTTAAGTAGAAATCATCTACCTCACAGGCATCAGGAGGGGTGGAGAGGGTATACTGGGGTTCTTGGTATTGAAAAATAATTACTGGCGAAGGGAAGGGTGTTTGATTATTGTATGACCTAGACTTAAACCTGAAATCTTTGTAACATTTCTCATGGTGATTCAATAAATAAATTTAACAAAAAAAAAAAAGGGGCTGGGGCTAGAGAGATAGTTCAGCAGGTAGGCACTTGTCTCGCACGTGGCAGATGGAGGTTCCAGTTTTGTAGGGTCCAGCACCACCAGGAGTGATCCCCTGAGTAGCAGAATCAGGAATAAGCCCTGAGTACCATCAATATGACTCAAAAACCAAACCAAACCAACAAAAAATAAATTCAAAGTTGTTCTTACAGATATTTTTATTTATTTATTTATTTTTTAGATATTTTTATTTTTAAGTTTAAATCTATCCAAAACATCCTTTTGTTTGTTTGAACACCCAGGGGTGCTCAGGGATCATCCCTGGCAGGCGTAGGAGACCATAGTGCTAGTGATCAAATCCGGGTCACCCAGATGCAAGGCAAGCACTCTACCCACTGTGCTATCATCCAGCCCCTAAATCTATCTAATTTTTTCAATAGAAAGTTTCAGTTGATCAGTACCAGTCACTTCTTAGTAGTTGAGTTACATGAGTTTGGGCCAGCATATTGTGCAGCCCAAGTTCAGTTGTCAGCAAGATTTAGCTGTTTTTCCTGGTGATCTGGAAGATGTCTGTGCTGGAGAGGGAGTAAAACAAGCAGGACTAAACATGGTTTCACTTATGCAGAGAGAAACCCCGCCCCCAAACCATATTTGTTGCCTGTAACTGAGCTGTCTGCGGCCTTTATCGTAGCTCAGCTGCCACCCTGCATGTGGGCCCTGCACAGCAAAGGCCCTACTGTTAGCGATGAGTCTGACTTAGGGAACTGACATAGAATTTGAATTTCAAACTGGGGAGTACTGGTTGCTGAGTACAGTGGGTAAGGTACTTGTAAGTTTGAATCCCACCACTACATATGGTCCCATTGAGCCCTGCCAGGAGTGATCCCTGAGAGCAGAGCCAGAAATAAGCCCTATGCACTGCTGGGCGTGGCCAAAACAAAACAAAATTAAAATGGAGAAATACTAGCGAGGGATAAGAGCTTCGTAGGCGGCCTAGGACAAAAACTGACCAGTGAGCTAAAAGGACTTTGAGCCCATCACAGCAAAGATGCTGCTTAAGATTGAAGTACAAAGTTGAGGTTGGAGCAATAGTACAATGAGTAATACCTTGCATGCTGGAGACCCGGGTTCAATCCCTGGCATCCCGTATGGTCCCCTGAGCACCACCGGGAGTGATTCCTGAGTGCAGAGCCAGAAGTAACTCCTGAGCATTGCCAGGCGTAACACTCCCCCTAAAAAACAACAACAACAAAAATTTGAGGTACAATATAAACATTTCAAGGAACCCCCAAAACTTTCATGAAGCCTGTTGGACTACTTGTTTGCATGTTTGAATGACTTGTTTGTTTTCGGGCCACCACTGGTAGTTCTCAAGGCTTACTCCATACTCTGTGAAGGAGTGATACCTGCTGTGCTTGGGGAACATATGGGGTTCCAGGAATCCAACCTAGGTGGGCCCCATGCAAAGTAAGCGCCCTACCCGCTGTACTATCTCTCTCACCCCTTGGCATTCCTTTTATTTTTTCAATCTTTTAAAAAATTTTGGGTCACACCCAGTGATGCTCAGGGATTACTCCTGGCTCTGCACTTAGGAACTACTCCTGGCGGTGCTTGGGGGACCATATGGGATGCTGGGGATCGAACCCAGGTCAGCAGTGTGCAAGGCAAATGCCCTACCTGCTATACTATCACTCCGGCCCTTCCTTTTTATTTTATTTTAGGTTTTGGGCCATACCTGGCAATTCTCAGGAGTTATTCCTGCATTTGGGTATTACCCCTGGCAGTGCTTGGGGAAACATGGGATGCCAGGGACCAAACCTGGGTTGGCTGCATGCAACACAGAACCCTACCCACTGTACTATCTCTCGAGTCCCTCTCAGTGGCTTGTGTATTGTTATAAATGATATGATATATATCATGCACTTAGCACAAAGCAATCTTAGCACTAAAAATTCAAAGAACTAGACTTTTTTTTTTGGTTGTTTTTTAGAACACACTAGGCAATGCCAGTGGCTGTTACCTGGCTCTATACTTCAAGTCATTCTTATTAATGTTTGGGAGAACCTTGCAGTGCTGGGAATCAAGCCTTGGCCTCCTGCAAGCAAAGAATGCTCTCCAACTTGTTGAACTCTATCTTCCTAGCCCAAGAACTTATCTTTGGGAGCTGGAGTGATAGTACAGCAGGTAGGGCATTTGCCTTGTACGCAGCTGACCCAGGTTCAATTCCCAGCATCCCATATGCCATATGGTCCCCCAAGCACCACCAGGAGTAGTTCCTGAGTGCAGAGCCAGGAGTAACCCATGAGCATCGCCTGGGTGTGACCCAAAAAGACAAAAAAAAAAAAAAACCAGAACTTATCTCTGTTGGGGGGGAAGGATAGGTTCTCTGTAACAATGCTCAAGGGGTCAACAGGAACAGACCTGCTGTTGCCGGGGAGGTGGAGATATGTGATATAAGAGATTGAACCCACTGAACCATATCCCTGGGTCCTATGCCCTGCAGTTTTTGTGTTTTGTTTTGGGGCCATACCCAGAGATTCCTAATTAGGGATTACTCCTGACTCTGCACTCAGGAATTACTCTGGCAGTACTCAGGAGACATAAGGGATGTGGGAGATCAGACTGGTTGGCCACGTGTAAGGCAAGCACCCTAAGTTCTGTATTATCAATCCGCCCACTATCTCTACAGGTTTTATCTGGAAATGAAAAGGCACTTTTTGTTTTTTATACAAGATAGCTTTTTTTGGGGTTTTGGGGCCACACTGGCGACCCTCAAGGATTTCTCCTCCTGGTTCTGCACTCGGGAATCACTCCTGGCAATGGTTGGTGAACCATATGGGATGCCGGGGATTGAACCAGGTCAGCTGCAAGGCAAATGCTTTAACCGCTGCAAGATAGCATTTATTGAACAAAACTTGCTTAGGAAAATGGGATAGAAGAAAAAGAAAGAAAATATGTGTTCAAGAAAGAATACAGGCTTCTACAGAATGGAAATAAGCAAACAAAAAGAAATAAGCAGTGGGGCCGGAGCAATAGTACAGAGGGTAGGGTGTTTGCCTTGCACGCAGCTGACCTGGGTTCATCCCCGGCATCCTATATGGTCCCCCAAGCACCGCCAGGAGTAATTCCTGAGCTCAGAGCCAGGAATAATCCCCGAGCATTGCTGGGTGTGACCCAAAGAAAAAAATATATATATATACACAGTGACATACACGTTCAAGGGAGAACATGTGCTAGAAGACCAACCCTAAAGGGCCCCATTTCTCCTGTGACTAACCTGTTAAACTCCAGTCTACCAAGCCAGAGCCAAAGGCGGACTAGGTATCAGGTAAAGAGGAACTATACGCTCAAAGACATATGCAGTCAAACTGCACACATGGACCCTCTGTGAGTTCTCATTCAATCAGATAACGTTGGGGGCCAGAGCAATAGTCCAGCAGGTAAGGCACTTGCCTTGCATGCGGCCGACTCACGTTTGTATCTTATATGGTCCCCTGAGCACCACCAGCAGTGGTTCCTGAATGCAGAGTCAGGAGTGACCCCTGAGTATTGCTGGGTGTTCCTTCTCCACCAGAAAAAAATAAAAAGCAACAAAATCAGATAACTTTGGGGGGAAAGGAGGGTATCATTGAAAATCTATACCAAAATGTTTCTGAGTAAAATGATCCCACATGGATTATGGGTTGGAATTAAGTAGACAGTGGCAAAGATGAAGCAAGACTAGCCAGGAGTCTGATAATTGCTGAAGCATATGTCCCGTGCATTGCAATTGTTACATTATTCTACTTTTGCACATATTTTAAATTCTCCATAACAAAAAATGAAAAATACTTCTTTTTAAGTAAAGTTACCAAGATTTTGACACTTGTTGGGAATGTATTGAGGCTCGAGAGCTAGTAGAACTTAAGGCTCTTCTTTTTTCGTTTTTTTGGGTCATACCCAGCGTTGTACAGGGGTTGTTCCTGGTTCAGGCACTCAGGTATTACTCCTGGTGGTGCTCGGGAGACCACATGGGATGCTGGGAATTAAACCCGGGTTGGCCACGTGCAAGGCAAACTCCCTACCCGCTGTGCTATCACTCCAGCCCCTTAAGGCTCTTCTTGCATCCTGCTGACCCTGGCTCAAATCCCAATCCCTGGCACTGCATGATCCCCCAAGCATTGAGTCCACAAAGCCAGGAATGGCTCTGGAGCACAAATGGGTTTAACCCCCAAAATAAAACCAAACAAAAATTTTTTTTAAAAAGATGTAATTCCAAAAGCATATGTAACATGAAGTTTAAAAATTGAACATCTGGGGCTGGAGTGATAGCACAGCAGGTAGAGCGTTTGCCTTGCACGCGGCCGACCTGGGTTCAAATCCCAGCATCCCATATGGTCCCCTGAGCACCGCCAGGAGTAATTGCTGAGTGCAGAGCCAGGAGTAACCCCTGTGCATTGCCAGGTGTGAACCCTCCCAAAAAATTGAACATCCCAAATAAAAAAGTTGATGAGTCAAAGGAAACTATTAAATAAATGAAGAGGAATAGAGATAATACTGAAGGTAAGATACTTGCCTGGTAGATAGCCAACCCCAGTTTGAATCTTTTTTTTTTTTGAAGGGGGTAAAACCCAGTGATGCTCAGAGATTACTTCTGGCTCTGCACTCAGGAATTACTACTGATGGGTATCCAGGCATTAAACCAGGGTCGGCTGTGTGCAAGACAAACGCCCTACCCACTGTAATATTGCTTCAAACCCCCAGTTTGAATTTTTGGCAACATATATTATTTCCCAAGCTCCTCCAGGAGTGACCTCTGAGCACAGAATCAGGAGTAATCCCTGAGCATCTCTGATTGTGGCCCAAATCCCTTGTCCCATCAAATAGAAAGTTAAGCATAGGTGGAACACATAAGACGTAGAAGTCATTTTATAAGCCCCAGTTAAAATAAATGTCATGGGGATGTAATGTACAAGATGGTGACCAGTTGATAGTACTATATTGTATACTAGAACGTTGCCAAGAGAGTATTCTTACAAGATCTCACTGTGGCCGGGATGGGGATGTACCTCAGTGGCAGAACACTTGCCTTGAATGTGTGAAGCTCTGTGTTTAATTCCTGGTGCCTCATGGCCCCCATCACCTCTGGGAGTGACTGCCAAGCATTATTAGGTTCAGCTCTCCCAAGTTCCACCCAAATTCTCCTTGTAAAAAAATTTCTTATAATTCTGTGGCAAAGAACTACTTATTGTGAACATTTGGCAATGGATACTAATATAAGATCATTATACACTGTCAATTATACCCAATAAAAAAAGTGAACAAAGGGCTAGAGGGATAGTACAGCGGGTAGAGCATTTGCTTCACACACACTTGATCTGGACTCAATTCCTGGCATTCCATGTGGTCCTTCAAGCACTGAATAATTCCTGAGTGCAGATCCAGGAGTAAACCCTGCACATTGTGTAGCCCAAAAACAAGAGAATTTGTACTATTATATTTTGGACAAACACAGCATTGCTCAGGGGCTATCCTTGGCTCTGTATTCAGAGGTTGCTCCTGGTGGTGCTCAGGGAAGCATGCAGTTTCTTAATGAAACCTGGGATCAAATCTGGACCTCTTGCATGCAAAGCATGTGTTCATCCTGTTATCTCTTCAGTGCTGAAAATTCTTCTTCTTTTTTTTTTTCTTTCTTTTTGGGTCACACCTGGCGATGCACAGGGGTTACTCCTGGCTCTGCACTCAGGAATTATCCCTGGTGGTGCTCAGGGGACCATAAGGGATGCTGGGAATCAAACCCGAGTCGGCCGCGTGCAAGGTAGACGCCCTACCCGCTGTGCTATTGCTCCAGCCCCAGTGCTGAAAATTCTTAAGAATTTGACAGTGCCGGAGAGACTGGACAGGTTTACAGCACTTGTTTTGTGTGAGGGCTACTCCCGTTCAGTCTGGGTACTGTATCTCGTTCCCCAGCACCACCAGTGACCCTCTGAGCACAGAATCAGGAGTAGCCCCTGAGGTAAATAGTGCTAATTTTTTTGTTTTGGGGTCACACCCAGTGGTGCTCAGGGTTTAATCCTGGCTCTGTGCTCAGGAATCACTCCAGGTGGAAGTCTGGGACCCACATAGGGTGCTTGAAACCAAGTCAGTTGAATGTAAGACAAGTGCCCTGTCCACTATCTTTCCAGCCCTCATTCTAAGAAATTTTATGAAGTTTCTAAATGTATTGATTTGGAGAAAAATTATTTCCGGGTGTTTGAGGAGGAGATCAAAAGGTTGGAGTATGTGCTTTGCATGTGGGAGTTCAAGGTTTGATCTCTGGCATCATATGGTCACTCAAAAGCCATCAGGAGAAACTTCTGAGCATCAAACATGAATAGCCACCAAGAACCATTGAGTGTGGCCCCCAGATCATAAAAAGCGAAAAACAAAAATACATTTCTAGGGAGTTTCTGCTTCCTTTACCCACAGTGATTCATACTGATTGAGATCTTATAAACACTTTATTAGCACTGAGGTGAAAAAAAAAAGCATAGCAAATACGATTCGGGCAATTTGGTATTTGTCCATTAAAAAAAAGGTGGGGGAGTGGGAAGGGGGACCAGGGATATTGCTCAGAGAGCTGGAGTGCATGCAGCAACCCTGTTTTTAATCTCTGGCATCAAATGTGAATGTACTCAGCCCTTTGAGCTCTCTCTCTTGTCCAGTGGTAGCACTATTTACATCAATCAGTGGAAACAGCCCAACATTCATCAAATGATGAATAAAATGTGGGATGCTCCGTCTATAGATACTTGGCAATAAAAGGAGTGAGATACTCAACACATGACTTGAAAATGTGCTAAGTGAAATGCCCTTTAGATAGCCACTTCCACGATTAACTGCCCAGAGACAAGAAGCAGGTGATCTGGGAAGACGGATAGGGAGACAGGATAAAAGGTTTAGGCTTTCATTTTGGAATGATCATTCTCGAATTAGCAGTGAAATACACAATGTGAATATACTAGAAACCACTGAATTATATGCTTAATTTGATGGGGGCCACACCTGATAGTGTTTGGGTCTTATTCCTGATTCTATGCTCAGGGATCACACCTGCAGGGGCCCAGAGGACCATAAAGGGGTACTGGGGATCAAACCCAGGTTGATTCCTTGCAAGGCAAATACCCTAACTGCTGTACAATCTCTCCATCCCTGACAATCCTTTGGTTGTGGTACTCCTGGAATATTATGGTTGTATTGTTTGCTGGGAGGGAGGGGGGTGTGTCGAAGTGTTGCTCACATGTGCTCACTGGGAGTCACACTTTTGGCCTCAGTGTTGGTACATCTTATCACTGCAGTGCTTGCAGGGGACTTCACACTTGTATTTTGGTGCTTGCATCCACATGCTTTAAATCATTGACTGCCCACTCTGACATTGGGATCTCAAACAACAGAGCTTCCAGCACCAAACTCCTTGCTGGAACCAGGTGAGTCATGGAGACATGGAGTTTAGGTGGTACTGAGACTGTCCACTCAACTGCCCCTTTCCTCTGTCACCATTGCTCCATTTAACTTCAATCATTTTGGCAGAATACTAAGAATACTAAATTGTGGTTCTCTCTGCCATGATTGTCAGGGAGTGCATTTCTGCCAAAGTCCAGCTACTGAGGGCTGCTGGGAAGATTCATTATTCTTCAAAGGGGGAAAAAAGAGAGAAGTATATCTTTTGTTTCTGAACATTATGAATACATCAAACTGACTTGGAGGCAAGCCGTCAGCAAAGCTAGTTTAGAAAGAACCACCATGGTTCTTAGAACCATCTTAACCCAGGACTTCTCAAGGAGAAAAATCCTCTGTATGAACATTGTCTCCCACTCCCATTTAAAAAAAAAAAGCTCTCTAGGAGCTGGAGCAATAGTACAGTGGGTAGGATGCTTGCCTTGAATGCAGCCAACTGAGGCTCGTTTCCCAGCACCCCATATGGTTCCCTGAGCACCATAAGTAATTCCTGAGTGCAGAGCAAGGAGCTACCCCTGAGCATTACTGGCTGTAGCCCCAAAACAAAACAGCAAACAAGAACTCAACAGACTGAAGGACAGGCTTTGCACATAGGCTTGAGTTTGATATCAGCACCACATCAGCCGCCTGAGCACCAAGGTTGGGAGAGCTCTTTCGCATACTCAAGTGTAGTCCAAAAGGCAAAAATAAGTCTATAAAAAGCTGAAGTATCTTATACTTTACTGGAGACTCTTTGAGCTGAGGTAGAAAAAAGCTTGTGGGTAGGAAGCCCATTGTTCTATTATTCTACGTTCTTTTATGTTCATGTCAGCAATGACACTAAGCATATTATCTGTCCTTATCATTTGGGGGAGAAGCTAAGTGGTGGTCACAGCTCGCAGTGCTCAGAGGCTACTCCAGGCATGCTGCCTTGGTGCTGCTCCTAACAGTGCTGGGGCATTGGCAGGGAGAACCTTGGGGGCTGGGGTAAACCCAGGCCCTTCACAAACAAGTCACGAACACTAGCCCTCTGAGATGTCAGGTGTCATCCTTTTGGGGTGTCACCTTGGTGGTGCTAAGAGTTACTCCAACTTTTCCCGCTGCACTAGCTCTCCAGCCCTTCTGGTACCACTCATTGTTTTTTGAGGTACCATTGGTTTACTTTTCAGGATTACAGCTTGACAAATGAATCTCACTATCAAGACCATTCAGTATTCATTGTTTTCCCTACAGCCTTTCAGATACTTTTTTTTTTGCATTTTTGGGTCACACCCAGCAATGCACAGGCGTTACTCCTGGTTCATACACTCAGGAATCACTCCTGGCGGTGCTCGGGGGACCATACGGGATGCTGGGAATCAAACCTGGGTCGGCCGTGTGCAAGGCAAATGCCCTACCTGCTGTGCTATTGCTCCAGCCCCTCAGATAAACATTAAAAAAATTGCTTAATGTTCCATGAGTGAAACTGTATGGCACTCTTCACTTTGCATTACCTCAGGATCTTGTGGGAACCGGCATGTACCAGAGCAAGCAACTTAACCCTTGGACTCTCTCAAGCACTTGTGCTACAGTTGTTTTTTAAAAAGAATTTTTGTTTTGGGGCCACACGGGATACTCAGGGGGATCATATAGGTACCAGGGAATGAAGCCAGGTCAGCCATATGCAAGAAAAGAGCCCTACCCACTATACTACCACTCCACCCCCTTAAGTTGTAGTTTCTAACAGATAACCTCTTGCTGTTCCACTAATTCTCTACAGGGTCCCCACTGTCATCTTTTTGGTGCTAGAACAGTTAACCAGTAAGGCAAACTGATCTGACACAGTATCATATACCTCATAAGTGCCAGTTACGTATTGATGCAGAATAATATCCTGCAGATACAAAGATTTTAATACCTATTCATTTGCTAGTTTTTAAGTTTTAAAATCTGGAGTGGCAATTCTGTCAGTTTAGGAGTTAAATCCCCAGATCAAAAACTTGTGCTTTAAAACTGTCCACTGGAACATTTACTTCATACCAGAGCATATCCTTGTCCTAAGTCTTGGGAGAAACCATGCTCCCCCACTCCGAGGAAAAGATTAGACGCAGCATTCCAAGCCAAACTGTATCCAGCTTTATTAAAGATACTTTTCATAAACAATCATGGTATTTCAGGCAGGACATGGGCAGACAATCGTTAACAGTATACAATAACTTTCAAACTCCCTTCTTCAATGGACTACCAAAATCAGAAAGCCACTATAAAACCCAATGACATCTTCATTTGATGCTCTGAACAGCGAAAGTTTAGAGTGAGGGTTGACATTTCACATTTAGTATGTTGTTTAACAACTTTTCACAAGCCGACCCTGACTTTCAAGAAATGAAAGAAAAATGGCAGAATGATCAATCTGAAGATCCACAATCTAAAAAAGGAACCGTTCTTTTGAGGATTGCCGTCTCAGTTGGGGCACTGCAAAGTCCAGATGGCCTGACATCCTGGTAACCACTTTTTGGGAATCCAGGCTTAACAGGTCTCTCTGGGGTTAAGGGAGTCAAGTCTATGCTGAAGGCGGAGAGAGAGACAGGACATAGAAACACATTTTAGTTTTTACCCACCACAAGGCGTTGGGTGCCAGGGTGGCTACTGTGTCAAGTCAAGGAATCCCTCCTCTTGGAAATCAAGAGGAAGTCTCTCAAAACTAGTGGGGGAAAAGTTGTTTTTTTTCCCCACGGCGATCCAGTTTTGGAGACCATCTATTAGTGACTTATGCCCTTCCCCCAAAACAACAATGAAGTGTTCTGTGTGCTAACAACATAGCTTAAAAAAAAAAAAAGAAAAAAAAGTAAAACAAAATTCTGCATTTTTATAAAACTTGATAAAAAATAGTATTTCAAACTGTACAGTCACCAGAAGTACACAGTTATCAAAAATGCACACACTTCACTTGGCATCTCCAGCACCTTCAGCTTTCTGTGCCTAAAAGGAAAAAGATGAACACATTTTGAAACCACATTTATACCCCATCTTAGTATTACACTTTTCTCTCCAAGTTCAGATATTATTTACTTCAACACTGAACTCAATAGCTCAGTTATCATTTAAGCCAATGAGAAAGTCACAAGTGAACTCTGTACTGAATGGCACACTTGAAATCATGTAAAAAGCTTTTGGGACCAGTAACTGATTGCATAAGCAGACTTTAGGAAAAGAACAGCAAGTGTACCTGGTCTGTTTTGGCATCTCCATTTTCTGCAGGGTTATTTCCATCCTTGCCAGCATCAGCCTTCCCCTTTTTCCCTTTGGGTACCTTCTCTCCCTTCTAAATAGAGAGAAGAAAAAAAAGGCTATAGCTTCTCATTTGATATTACCAGAATATAGCCCGCAAAGTTCTGCAGAATTGCCGATTGGTTTATTTGCAGAGAAAAAAACAAACAAACCACACATGCAAACCCAATCTTACCAAAAATAACGGACTAAAAAGTACGCCAAATTATTTGATAGCCTATAATCTGCTGTGGTCTTCAATACACAAAATTTATCTGAGTGTAAATAACACAAAAATAAGCAAATTAAACACTTGGGTGTTTAATATCCAAGGGCAAAGTTTTCTGTACACTGATGACAGATCTCTTAAGGAACAGCTATTAAAAAAACCCTCTTTGACAATAGATGTAGTTAAGTCTCCCTGTCAGCACCATAGGAAGTGATGTGCCTTACATAACCCCTAGGACATTCTCCTAGGCCCACTCACCTTTGCAGGGGCCTTTTTAGGCTTGGGCTCTGGCTTTGGAGGAGCAGGTTTCTTTTATTGTGGGGAAAGAGAGGAAGAAGAGCATGTTAGTACAAAACCCAAAAAAGACAACCCAACCCACTACCAAATCAGGATATAGTGAAATCTCCACCCCCAGCACCCCATATACACCCAGGAGCAACCCCCTAACATTTCTGGGTTTATCCCAAAATACAAAAACAAAAACAAAAAAAAAACACCTCTTTTATTTCCCCAGGTTTTTGTATTTGGCTTGCTTTCCCATTACCAGATTTTTTAATCTTCAGAAATCCTAAGTACCCCACTACAGTCATCAAAACCAGCAAATCCAGGTGGGTAAGAGTTCACAGTAAGGTAAACACAGCCCACCAAATATAGTTCATGGGAAGCAAGGGAGATTGATTATCTTTCCAACACTTCCTAACTTCTGAGATAATTTAAAAGAAGACAAACTTACAGCTGATAACCTTGCAGATCTTCTCTGTGGCTATTAAAAGGAAAAAGAGAAAGATGGCAATTTAACATCTTAAAATTAAATAAATAAAACTCGCTGCCAATCTGTCATGACTGTAGACATACACAGAAGAGAAAAAGCTCTCTCGGTTCAGAATTAGAGGTATGCTTCAACACCACCAAAGGAATTCAAACTGTTACACTCCAAATAAGACTTACTTCATCCTTCACCTTGGCTTTATCTCCTTTAGCATCCCCTTCGGCCTATAAAATATAAACAAACAAAAAAAAGTTGCAGCTATGGAATCAAGTCTCAATGAGTAAATTTTCGTAGAGTCCCTAGAGAAACAAACTTAAGGACGTGCAAATCCGTTTTTAGCATCCGAGCTCCTCCTGTGCAAATACCTCAAGTACTTAGAAAGCTACCGCCGCGCTCATTTGTGGCAACCCGGGGGCGCGGTGTCGGAGTCCCAGCTTCCAGTCTGGAAGCGCGGGCTCTGCAGGAGCTAGTTAGCACGGTGTAGTGCAGCCCGCGCCAGGCAGAAGCAACAGCTGCAGATGGTGCAAGCTTGCCCCCTCCGGAGGCGGGGCCCGAGCGCCGTTTCCATGGCAGCCGTCGAGGGCGGGAGACGGGAGGCGCGCGCAGCCCGGGGAACAAGTGGGCGGCAGCGGCGCGAGTCTCGTGCGCCGGGCCCGTGGGCGGCGCGGGGGTGGGGCCCCGCCGCGAAGCTCCGCCCCGAGAAGCGGCCCCGCCCCCTCGCGGCGGCGGTTTTTTGGCGGCAGCGCGCTCCCCCGCCCGCCAACCCCGAGCACCGCCTTCCCGCCCTTTCGGGTTTGAATTGCCCGCCCGCAGGGAGGGGAGGGGGGCTGGCGGTGGGGGAGGGGGCGCGGGGCGGGCACGTCGACCAGAGGGGAGCGGGATAAACAGCCGCCAACATGGCTCCTCCCGCCGCGGCCGCCGCTCCCCCAATATGGCCTCTGGCGCCCGCGGGCATCAGAGCCGCGCAGGGTTCGCCCGGGGCCGCCTGACACCGGCTCGAGTCTCCGAGGCGGGCGGCGGAGCCTGCTTCCGCCCGGCGCCACCTCTCGCGCCCTCGGCTCGGGGCAGCGGCGGCGGCGGCAGCAGCGGTGGTGGCGGCGGCAGAGGCGACCCAGCGCCTGGGGCCCTCGCGCCACGTACCTTTCTCTTGGGCATGGTGGCGACAGCGGCGGGACGTGGGCGCTGGACGCGGGGTGCAGCGGCGCGCGGGCTTTGGTCGGTCCAGGGGTCGTTCTCGCCTCTTCTTCTTCACACTGCTCGGGCTCCGGGGGGTTTATAAAGTTTTTATAGCGCTGGGAGCCCCGGACCGGTTAGAACCGGATTTCACCTCCCGCCGCCGCTCATTGGCCCAGTTGGGGTCACGTGGGCGGGGTTTAAACTCACCTCCTCTGGAGGGAGTGAGGAGGGGGGCATGAGGGGGAGGGCGCGCGAGACGGCGGCGCGCCTAGGGGGTGGGGGCGCAGTGGGGGAGGCGCGCGTCGATGGCAATAAACGCGGGCGGGCGGTGGGGTGCGAGTCGGCGGGCTCTGCGTTTCGGCTCACGCCGAGAGGTGGCTTTTGCAAACTACCAAGTTGCTTTTACCTTATGCAACCGAGCTACCCACTTCTCCAAGCCGTGCGACACTTCAGGGCGCATCTCGGTCGTTCTCTATTCTGTCCCCGCTGGGGGCCCCAGAAAAAAGGGCTTTCGAGGCCTGGCCGAACCGCCCTTCGCCGCCGGAGGCGGGAGGAAGCGAGCGGCTGGGAGGCACCGGCTGCAGCTCTCAGGGCCAAAGCTGGCGCCGAAGTGGGGAACGAGCGGGGAAGCCAGGCTTGGCGCAGGCAGACGTGCATGGTTCCAAGCTGCTACTCTGAGGAAGCCGCTCTTGCACCTCACCTGGAAGACACTCCATCCGAGTTGGGGCTGGGGATTCGTGGGGGACACTTCACGCGCAGAGGTGCCATTCGGGTGCAGTGGGAGCTGTCCTTTCAGCACCCGCGGCCAAGCGGTCTCCCCAAATGCCAACAGATCCCCCCCATTCGCAGCCTCGTTGGCTCCCTTAGGTCGCGGCATTCCCGCTCCTCAGGACCCGGCGGCGGAGAGCGGCCGTCTGGAAGGCCCGGCAGCCCTCCCTTCCCCCTCCGCTCCACCCGCTGGGAGACATGGAGCTCAGCTGCCCCCACCCTGGGCCACCGAGCCTGGGCGCCGCAAACGCAGCTGGCGAAATCCCTCCTTCCACACTGGCAGGCTAGCTTCCTTTCACTTGCGCGAGAAGGCGGGTGGAGGAAAGCGCCCAGGGATTAGGAAACAAGAGGAACAGGTGTTGCGATGGCGAAAGGGCTCTTCCGTGGCTGCCCCCCACCCCGCCCCCTGCGCCCCCGCGCTCAGGATCCTGGCGCTAGTCTGGCGCACCTGAGCGGTGGAGTGTGGGGGGTGTGGACAGCCACAGCAGCCAAACAAGGCGCTCTTCCCGCTGCTCGTCCACAAACAAGAGTTTGACATCGGAGTTTTTGAATTTCTATTTGACACCCAGGAGAACACAAGAACACAAAAAATATCTTCACGCCGAGGCTCGGCTTCCAGGTGGGAGGGCATTCAAACAGGACCCACTTAAGCTTCTTGAAGCAAGGGTTGAAGCTGGATGGTACCAATCAGAGCAGCTGAACGCAACCACAGTCCAGTTCAAATAATTTTTCACTCCTGGCTTGTAGGTGGCAACGGTTCCTCAACCTCTTCTTTCAGCACCCTAAGATGCCTCCTGGGCTATCTTGACCCACCCCACTGTACCTTTCCCAGAATATAGGCCTCCGGGCCAAAACGAGATGCCAGCCCCATTAATCACCAATGCTGTCCCAATCGTACTGAGGAAAACTGCACAGAATGGAGACAGGCCTCAACAGCAATGCTCACAGGGCAGATTCCCTTTGCTGCCTCCAGTCCCTCATTCCCGCCTTAATTGTAAGGCTCTGCATTATAGCCACATAATTCATGCCTCCCTAATTAAAGCTGTCAGCAGCCCCATTGTAAAGCTGGAAAATGTACAGCACCTGCTATCTGGGAACCTCGTGCCAGGGATTGGTAGTCAGGAGTGCCAGGTGTGCTGAGGGGGCTTGCCAAAGGCTGCATTGATTGGCTTCTCGATCGCTGTGCCTGACATTTATGCTTGATCCAGAAATAATGCCAAGGGGTCTCTGGTGCCAGGTATCCAGATACCTCGAAGGAGGGCAGAGACTGGCTCATAGGAAGTGAGGGAGGAGTTTAAAGGGTGTGCTCTCAGCACTGCTAGCAAGACCCCACCTTTCCCTTAAAGGGATGTACTGAGAAAACAGTGTTTGCTGTTTGGCTGGCATAACTGGCTGATAGTTGCTGGTCTGGGGTAGGTGAAGCAGATCTGCTCTGGCAGAGCTCTCCAAAGGCACTAATCCTCTCAGCAGCTCTGCAGAGAGGTCTGACAGGGCGAGGGAAGGGAAAGGACACAGCCTTTGCCTCTGCCCTCTTCCTGCTGGGCAGTGCTGGTCCTCATAAGCAGGGACTGCCATGCTGAGAATCATCTCAGGGCTACTCAAAAGGTCAGGTCAAAAGAGCGGAGAAGCCTCAAGGATTGAGATGAGAAGTGGAGTTTGAGAGGGTGAGCTAGGAGACAGTCAGTTGGAAGAAATGCTTGTTTCTGCGATCTTGGTCCTGATGTGTTACAGGGAAGGCGGCCTGTAGTGGATTAGATTCACTAGGGCCCACAGGCCCTTCTGTTACCCCGTAGCCATGGAGGGGGCCCGTCTCACTGGGGAGTGAAGCCTGGCCCCATGCCCTGCAAGAGGAGGAGAAAAGCTTGTGTGGGCTGAGTCGACAATAGGTAATTGGATTGTAATCACCCGCCTGGCTTCCGCGAGCCATTGGGGGCGCTGAGCTTTTCAGTGAGCAATCAGCACTGCGTGGTGGCAGGGGGAGAGATTCAATAGCAAATCCCAGGTGGAGAGCCAAGGGGGAGGAGCAGCAGATGGGCAAATTTTCTTTCTGTCTCTCCCTCCCCTCCTTGCCCAAATAATGCTGGACTGCCTATAAGTGATTTACCAAGCAGACCCAAGGTAGAGCCAAAGCTTTTGTGAAAATCGGTGGGTAAAGCAAGATGGACGATTAAAAGGCCTAAGATTTGGGGAAAATGGAAACTACCTGCCATTCCTTGTGCTAAAGGAGATGCTGAGGGAAAAGGAAGTGCAACTAGGAGAAAAGGCTATGGAGGCAATGGAGCAGGCCGCACTGTGGGGCTCCCTGCTCTCCAAACCTACTGGTGGCCAAAGCTGGCTTAGTGTATTTGTGGAAGACTCTTACCCTTGACTCACTCCAGGAGCCACTGTCCCAGACAGGCAGAAGCATCTACTGCCAGCAGATCTGGCCTCTGGGACTCCCCTGCCAAGCCAAGGGAACACATTCATCATCGAGAAGGAGGGGCCTTTCACCAGGAAAAGAAAGGGGAGTGGGGCCCTGGAGGCAGAGGGCAGGGCGGATGGCAGGAGCCCAGCTTCATTCAGGCTGATGCAGTGCCCAGACGTGCCAACCAGTCAGCCCGCTTCTGTTCCAAAGCCTTCAGGAAGCCCTGGACCCGCTCTTCCCGTCTGGCTGAGAGTTTGTGCAAGCGCGTCCGTCGGAGCTGGGTGTCCCCACTGGCCTGGAGCCCCTCTCCCAGCAGCTGCTCTGTCACTGCAATCTGGTCCCTCTCCAGCTGCTGCCTCTTCCGCTCCTCTGCATACATGTCTCGGGCGTTCTGCTGGAGAGAAGAGGTGGAGAAATCATTTTTAGGTGGGTGTGGAAGTGAAAGGAGGTAGGGTGGGACCCAGAGTAGGACCCAGTGAAGTCTGTGGCAGGTATCCTGAAAAAGCTGGGGAGGGGTGCATGTTGCAGGTAGGGCAGTGGCAGTTTGTGGTTCATGTTGGGATGGGAACATCTGTCTTTGTTTGTTTTGGGGCCATACTGGGTAGTGCTCTGGGTTTATTTGTGGCTCTGTGCTCAGGGATCACTACTGAAGTGCTTGGGGACCATATGATGTACTAGGAATGAAACCCAAGTTGGCTGATTGCAATACAAGTACCTTAATCGCTTACTATCACTCTGGCCCCACATCTGTATTTACTGACGTTCTTCTTAGGGGTGCACTTGAAAAGGAACCAGGCAAACATGGGCTGGTTTCCAATCCCCCTACCAACCAATTTTATTTTTGTAGGCAAATCCTCTTCTAACCTCATTTCTTCACCTGTGAAGTGGGCTTGTGCCTACCTTGATGAGTGGTTTTAAGAATTAGAGGTATATCTTAAACCTCCTCTAGCATATTAGCAAGCTCAGAAACAGAAGAGACAGGGCCAAAGTGATAGCACAACAGGTAAGGCAAACCTTGTTTTGCATGCAGCTGACCCAGGTTCAATCCCCAGCAGCCCATATGGTCCCCAGGCCCACCAGGAATGACCCTGAGCACAGAGTCCGGAGTAAGCCTTGAGCATCTCCAGGTGTGGCAAAAAAAAAAAAGTCCAAACAACAATTTTTTTTTCTTTTGGGTCACACCCAGTGATGCACAGAGGTTACTCCTGGTTCATGCACTCAGGAATTACTCCTGGCGGTGCTCGAGGGACCATATGGGATGCTGGGAATCGAACCGGGGTTGGCCGCGGGCAAGGCAAACGCTCTACCTGCTGTGCTATTGCTCCAGCCTCCCAGAAGAGACAATTTTGCAAGTCATTTCTGTCCAGTTTCGCTGCAAGCGAAGTGCTAGTTCTTTGGGGGCATGCCCCTCAGTTTGCTCTCCACCAGACCATCCTCCCAAAGACCTGAAAGATGCTTCAAATTAATGGCTCCAGACCTGCCGTCTTTCTGGTGATCAGCCCAACTCACAAGGCTCCCCCTATGAACATTCTGACAAGCAGATTCAGCTCTCTTAAGCTACTTATGGCCTTCTGCCTGCAGAACAAGCATTAGTTTTCACAGTTCTCTTTTCTGAAAGTCAAATAACCCCCAAAGGGCTCTCAAGAGCCCTGGCATCATGGAGCCAGAGTGATAGTACAAAGGGTGGGGCGTTTGTCTCCCGTGTTGCCAACCTGGGTTAGATTCCCAGCAATCTCCTGCCATCCCATATGGTCCCCTGAGCATCGCCAGTAGTGATTCCTGAGTGCAGAGCCACGAGTAACCACTGTGCATCACTGAATGTGACCCCCCCAAAAAAAGATCTCTGGCACCACCTGACACCATGAAGGTGAGCATGAAACGCCTGCACATGGGTGCCCTGTAAAAATGAAATCTAGAGTCAAATGGATGAACCTGTAATCCCAGGATGGTGGGAAGGACCTTATAGGCACAGGGGCAGAACCAAAGCCATGCCACACCCCACAGAGGCTCAGTTCCTGCCATTCTAGTTGGCTAGCAGAACCTTTGTACTGGGCTCCTCCCAAAATCTAGTTCTGGGTGAAAAACTACACTCTGCTGCTACCCTGATAACCTGTAACACATGTCACCTTGTGTTGCGATACAGGTATACATGTCTGCCCAAGTCAACCTGTGAATACCTCGTCCTTAAAGGAACTGATCCCCATGATAAAGCTTGGGAGGTACTTTCTAGTTGATGGAGACAGACAGGTTCAAAGTAGGGAAGCAAACTGCCAAGTCTCTCAGCAAAAAAGACCTGCTGCGAAAAGTGAAAGGGCTATGCGTTAATCCAGGCCATCAGGTCTCTCCAGAGGGGAAAGGGTGTTGCCCCAGTCGCCTTCTCCTCTCTGGAAAGAAAGATGGCGGCCGCATGGGAGCCTTGTGGACAGCAGGTATGAGCCGGGGGTGTGGGGCGACTAAAACCTCATGGGAAGGGGGGCATTTCGGTCCGCCCTTCACGCCCTACTGAGGCCACCAGTTGCCCCCCACTAGCGGGTCTCCAGCACGGCCACGTCTCCAGCGCACAGAAACCAATTTCTTAACTATCTGACTTTCAGTAGAAATACTTCCAGGGTCAATAAGTAAAATAGCAGAAATCCAAAACCAACATTTAATTCTTGAACCCAGCTGTAGAAAGCAAATCACTTCACAATGCTTTTTCAGCATGTCTGATTTGGGGGGGGGGGGGGGTAAACTCTAAATAACAGTGGTGAATCTTTTATTGAAACAATGAATCTAATCAAAGCAGATAGAGTGTTAACTAGAATTCATCTGCCCCACAGGGACTAGGAGGGGTGGGGGGTGGGGTTTTATTGGGGTTCTTCATGGTAAAAAATAAGTTTTGGTAAAGGGAAATGTGTTTGATATTTGCATGACTGAGACCTAAACCTGAAAACTTTGTAACCTTTCCCACGGTGATTCAATAAATAAATAAATAAATTAATTAAAAAAAAAAAAAGACTTGGGAGACAAGGTGAGAGGATATGACCCAAGCATAAAGGATGTAGGGACCAAAGAGACAAGTACCTGGGGACCTTCCACACCCATGTGACAAAAAAAAAAAAAAAAATAAAACCTCTTGAACTTAAAAAAAAAAAAAAAAAAAAAAGACCTGCTGCACCTGGGGAGATAGCTCGGAGGGCTAGAGCATGTACTTTATATGTAGGAGGCCTGGGTTCCCTCCGCACTTTCAGGAGTGACTCCCCCTCCTCAAAATTAAGATTTCTGCACAAATTAAGACAACAAATAAAAAATTCTGGAATATGTCCCTTCTATGCTCATGAATGATCTCAGACTCTCAAGGTAACTCTTCTGTTGTGACAATAAGCTCACAAGTGGAGTTCTGAAGATAAAAATGGGCTTGACGAGATAAATACCAGGAGGTTTACTCCATGACTTGGAAGCCAGCCGCACACTCTAGGGGTAAAGGCAGCTCAGATAGAGAAGGGGGTCCCAAATAAAGGGTGCTGGGAAGATCCGCCCAGGATGGGAGATGCATGCTGAGAGTAGACTATAGACCGAACATGACTGCCACTCAATTTCTCTTTTGCAAACCACAGCACCCAAAAAAAGAGAGAGAACAATAGGGAGTGCCCTGCCACAGAGGCAGGGTGGGATGGGGGGATGGGGGGTGCGAGGGATACTGAGATTAGTGGTAGTGGAGAATGGGCACTGGTGAAGGGATGGGTACTCGATCACTGTATAACTGAAACCCAAGCACAAAAATTTGTAAGTCTACAACTGTACCTCATGGTATTTCACTAATAAAAATTAAAAAAAAAAAAAAAGGGCTTGATCTGTGGCTAAGACTTTCCAAACTGCTAGAAGGACTTCTTCCTGGCTTTGATCAGGAGAACTCTGAATCCTACATACATGACACAGGATATAGTCTCAGCAATCTGCATGCTTATAGGCTTACTAGGACCAAATCTCCACACAAATTGCCATAATTCAAGGCAGAATATGGGTAAGGGTCATCAGGGAGGCAAGAAAAAGGGCCATGCATGTTCAGGAAGAGAGGAATTGTGGCTGATAAATGTCCAGAAGCAGTAAAATCTCCTAGACAGGCAAAATTTGAGTTGCGCATAAAGCAACAGGATTTAGATAAAAGTAGGATATAGACCAGAGCAATAGTACAGTGGGTAGGGCGTTTGCCTTGCATGCAGCCAATACTGGTTCGATCCCCAGTATCCCATAAGGTTCCCTGAGCACTGCCAGGACCTGAGCATGACATGAGCATCACTGGATGTAACTTAAAGAGCAAAAAAAAAAAAAAAAGAGTAGGGCTGGTTTGGGACTAGAGAGTATGGGTAGTGTGCTTGTGTGGCTGACCCATGTTCAATCCCCAGCACCATATAAGGTTCCCAAGATACTCTAGGCACCTTGCTACATTTGTTATATGTCACTTGGAGCTTGTTCCTATTGGTGCTCAGGGGAGCTGGCAGTGCTGGGAATGAAATCCAGGCTCCTGCATGCAAAGCATGTGCACTAGACCTTTATTTATTTTTTTAAATAACAGAAAATGTTTATTTTTTAAAATGTTTATTTTCTTTAAATAATGAAAGTAATGCCAAAGTTGTAACTCAAGTGAGAAAGCTTTTGCCTTGCATATATGAGGTCCTGAGTTTAGGTGTACTAGACCTCTGAATTCTCTTCCTGGCCTAAGAATTTATTCTATTTTTTTTTTGGCTTTTTGGGTCGCACCCGGTGATGTTCAGGGGTTACTCCTGGCTTTTCACTCAAGGAATCACTACTGGCGGTGCTCGGGGGACCATATGGGAATCGAACCCAGGTCGGCCGCATGCAAGGCAAATGCCCTACCCACTGTGCTATTGCTTCAGCCCCCCTAAGAATTTGTTCTAAAGTAAATCTTTTTATGATTCATTATGAGTAAATGTTTGACTTGTATACCTATTTAACATACCTATGTAAAAGGACTGGTGTAAAAAATTCTCAGATGGATCTGGAAAGATAGTACAGTGGGTAAGACACTTGCTTTGTATGTGCCTGACCTGGGTTAGATCCCCAACACCACATATTGTCTCCTGAGTTCCATCAGGAATGATCCCTGAGCAGTGCTTATCGTAGCCCCCCAAAAACACAGAAACAAAACCAGAAAACCTCAGATGTTTGAAGAGTCATGGGTAGAAAAGTTAAAGAAGCCCCGATTGGGCTACAGAGATAGTAGAGGGATTGGGGCGCTTGCCTGGCACAGCTCACCTTGGTTTGATTCCTGGCACCAAGTATGGTCCTCTGAGCATAGCCAGAAATGATCCCAGAGCATAGAGCCAGGACTAAGCCCTGAGTACCACTGGGTGTGGCTCAAAAACAAAGATGCCCTGATCTAAACCTCTACTAGGCATTCAGTCTCTTGTTCTCTCCTGGGCAGAACTGGGAAGATATGACATCTTCTCCAACACATAAGCCAAGTTACTCACTACCCCATTGAAATCTGGAAAGAGGGTGCAGGTGTTTGGCTTCAAAACATTCATTAAGGGAGATAGTTCAGAGGGGCTAGCATGCAAGTTTTGCTTACTGGAGACCCAGATTTGACCCCTGATACAATATAGCCCCCCAAGCATTGGGGATTGATCCTCAAGCATTATAATGAGAAGAGTCCTGAGCACCACTGCACCACTGGCTTTACACACACACACACACACACACACACACACACACACACACACACGTGTCATGTTAGAGGAGCTGAAGCGCGATAGTACAGGGGGGTGGGACATTTCCCTTGCATGTGGCTGACCTGGGTTTGATCCTTGGCATCCCATATGGTCCCCCAAGCACCGCCAGGAATAACTTCTGAACAATGTCAGTGTGCCACCCCTCCCCCACAACAAACAAATTATCAGGCTAGAAAGAGAGTACAGAGATTAAGGTGATTGCCTTGCATGCAGTGGATCTTGGCTTAATGCCTGCACCACCATATATGGTACCCTGAGCACTGTCAGGCATGACCCTTGAAGACAGCCGGGTATGGCCCAAACCTATTCCATCCCGCCACCCCCTACCTCTCAATCTTCTCCCGCCCACCTGCAAAAAGAAAGTAAACAAAAATTCAAAGCCCTCAAAGGGCTTTGCAAACAGGTTCAACCCCCAGCACTGCAGTTACCCAAACGACACCAAGAATGCCATTTCTCCCCTAGAACTGCCTAGTGTGACCTCCAAAAATCCAAAATATCCATTAACCAAGTCCTTGGCTAAGTTCCATGTGACCCTGCAGAGGCATAACTGGGGGTTGCCTGAGAGTGCACTTCCTGCCAGACGCATGATGTCCTGAGTGCCCCCAGGGTCACCCAGCCAAGGCAACTGTACTGGACACACAATGACGTATATGGCTTTTTTGGGGGACAGAGTTTGATGAAGAACCCCAAGGCACACATGGCAAATGATATTGGCCACCATGCCCTGAGGAAGAGTGCCTTGCTGCCACTGCCCTCTCATCTTCCAGATGTGGAAACGATACACTGACGTGTGAACTGTCTGCTTTGGAGACAGCAGGCAGTGCCATGGTTCCCAATCAGGAATGTCTGATACAAGAGCTCAGGAGTTTATTTTCTCCTGAGCAGCAGCAGGGCACTGGAAATAAAATGTCCAGCTGACCCAGTCGGTGTTTCTAATCTCTGACAAATGTGTCAGAGGAGGGTTAGTGGAAAAGTATTTTCTCCCTCTCTCACGTCATCCTTATTACTACTCTTCTCTGCTGATGACCATCGTGTACCTGCCCTCTAAGTCTGTAACTAAGGACCAGCTGCCCTGCACTGCTAACCACCTCTCCTGCCCTGGTTTTCCATCTGTTCTGGTATTAACCTCCCGGAGATAGTCACTTCTCTGACACTCATGAGGAATCACTGATGGGGAAACTGTATGGTCCCTCCGAGAGCAAGGTCTAACCTCCAGCACCTCGGAAATGAGTCCCTGCTTCCCTCAGCACCTGCCTGCTGCCATCAACCCAGCAACCTTCTCAAGTCCAGAATCCAGATGCCTGCCATTTGCCCTGACTTCTGGAAGGAATAGGGACTTTCTGGACTGGGCATAGAGACAAAGATATCAGATATCTTTTGTTTGTGTGTGTGTGTGGGGGAGGGGCAGGATCCAGCAATGTTCAGGGCTCACTCCTGGCAGGGCTTGGGGAACCATATGCAGTGCCAGGGATTGAACCCAGGTCAACTGCATGCAAAGGATGCACCCTACCTAAGTACTATGTCCACTGCCCTAGCATATCAGATTTTAACAACAGGAAACACAGATAGGGATGCAAAACAATAAAGGATCAAAAGACAATGAAGAAGGACTGGGGAAAGTACTCAAGTGGTAGAGTACAAACCTAGCAGGCACATAGCCATGGCTTTGGGTTTAATCCCCTACACCATATGGACCCCACGAATCATTGGTTCTAGTTCTGCTAGTCTTTACTGTTTTTTTTGCGGGGGAGGGAAGCACACAGGGCAATGCACAGGGGTTACTCTTGGCTCTACACTCAGGAAATCACTCCTGGAGATGCCCATGGGACCATAAGGGATGCTGGAGATCAAAGTTAGGTCATCCATGTATAAGGCAAATGCCCTACTGTAAATGGGAAGAGAAGTGAAAACAAGATATTAACAAAACGAGTCACTGACAGCAGTAGGAAATGGAAAAAGATAGAAAAAATATATATACCAAACATCCCAGAGTAAAATATTTAGGGATCATCAGAGCAAACAACCTATCTTTCAGAGAATTACTTATACAGTGAAGTGCTGAGATGGCATCATTATCATCACCAGCATCCTGAGAATGCAATTATACGAATCACCAGCAATATCAGCAAGGGCCTGTGTGTTGTATATGTGTATATAGTAGGTACCAACGAACAAAGTACAAGACACAATTCTAAAAGTTTTCTCTTGAACAGGATTTTAAGAGGTCAAGAATGTGGCTCTGGGGCTGGAGAGATAGCACAGCAGATAGGGCATTTGCCTTGCACGTGGCCGACCCGGGTTCAATTCCCAGCATCCCATATGGTCCCCTGAGTACCGCCAGGAGTAACTCCTGAGTGCAGAACCAGGAGTAACCCCTGTGCATCGCCGGGTGTGACCCAAAAAGCAAAAAAAAAAAAAAAAAAAAAAAAAAAAAGAATGTGGCTCAATGGTACTGTATTTGCTTTGCATGTATAAGACCTGGAATTCAATTTCTGGCACTGCACGATCCCAGAGCACCCTCAGAAATGACCCCAGAGCACTGAGCTGGGAATAGTTATTGAGTCCACACTGTTCAGTATGGACTAAAAACCAAAACAGTAACAACAGTAAAATAAAAAGTTTCTTTTAAGTTTTAGGGTTTAAATTCATAGGGTGCTGGGGATCAAATCAAGGTTGGCCACAGCTAAGGTAAGCACCTCACCCGCTGTACTATCTCTCCAACCCTTCTTCTTCTTCCTCCTCTTTTTTTTTTTTTTAATTTTTAGGTCACATCACCAGTACTCAGGGTCTACTCCCACCTCAGTGCTCAGGGACCACGCAATGCTGAGAATCAAACCCAGGTCTTATATCTGGAGAGCATATAATCACACCTTCAAGCTATCTCTGGCCCACACTCCAGCCTTATGAACCCTCTCCAATCCTCAAAAAAAAATTTTTTTGGGGGGGCATACCCTATAGTACTTAGAGTTTACTCCTGGCTCTGTACCCACAGATCATTCCTGGCAGTGTTACAGGGACCGCATGTGGTGCTGGGATCAAACTGGTATGGCCACATGCAAAGCCAAGTGCCTTAACTCTAGTACTATCTCTCTGGCCATAATTTGTTTTGTTTTGGGGTCACACCCAACAGTGTTCAGGGCTTGCTCCTTGCTCAGTGATTAGTCTTGCTGAGGTTCAGGGGACAACAGATCAGCTGAATGTAAAGTAAGCGCCTTGCCTGCTATACTACCTCTCCAGTTTTTTATTATTTTTGTAATGATGGGGAGCAAACCCAGGGCCTCATGCATGCGAGGCAAGAACTCCACCACTAGCCCCCTGCCAAGTTTTAGGTTTTTTTGGGGTCACACCTGGCAATGCACAGGGGTTACTGGCTCTGCACTCAGGAATTACTCCTGGTGGTGCTCAGGAGACCATATGGGATGCTGGGAATCAAACCCAGGTCGGCCGTGTGCAAGGCAAATGCCCTACCTACTGAGCTATTGCTCCAGCCCCCCAAGTTTTAGTTTTTAATGGGAACTCTAGTTATATAGAAAAATCTGATAATCATTCCTCAAACAATGGATAACTGAGAACTAACTCTTTTTCTTTTCACTTATACTCAACTTTCCCTTTCAATTTCCTCCATTTTTAGAATGAATGACAAAGTAAATGACTAAATCTTCATGGTTTTAATGGCCTTTTTCTAGGAATTTTGAACCTAGGACTCATTGACAGATTTCAGGGGTTATATGACACCTCCCTTCCAACTCCCAAAGCAGTCTATGTTTCAATGCTAAGTGTAATTTCATGCCAGATGCCACGTGCTTGAGTGGTATTAAGTTTTTCTTGGGAGCTGATCAATGGTTTTCAGCAGGTTCTTGAGGTGCTCCTGATTCTCAAGGAGACGCCTTGATTTCTAACATTATTTCCTCCTACTCCTTATCTCTCCAGCCTAAAGCAGCACTAGCTCTGAGCTTAGAGTTCTGTGACCTTGGAATAGTTACTCTGTGCCCGTTTCCATATCTGCAAAATGAGGACACGAAGCCGCTCAGTTGTTGGGAGGCTTAAATATGAAAACAACAGAAAAACACTTAAGTGCCATAGTGGACCCTAATATGTTAGTCACTGTTACATATAGTACGATTCGTTTATTTTCTTTTCTTATTTTGGAGCCCCCCCCAGCAGTGCTTGGAAGCTGCTTCTGATGGTATTTAGGGGTCCATATGGCGTCAGAGATAGAACCTGGGAGCCTGTGGGCAAAATACACTCCAGACTTTTGGTCTATTTCTCCAACCCAACACTGCCATTATGATTACCAGTTCTAAAAAAAAGGGTCTGGAGAAGCTGAGGGTGGGAGAGATACTTCAGCGGGCAGGAGTGCATACAGAATACCCAGTTTGAGCCTTTCCACTGGTCCTTGGTCACTCTGATCCTTGGCACTGCCTGGTTCTCTGAGCACTGCCAGGAGTGACCTGTCCCTCAACAGCACAGAGCTCAGAGTAGTTCCTGCTGGGCCCCAAACAAAGAAAGAGGGGGAGCTTAGTTCAGCCTCCAGCATTGCAGACCTACCCCTCAGCAGGGTGGAGCCCTGATGATCCTTGTGTATCATGGGCTGAACACTGACCTTTCAGACTCACTCAACCACACCAAGTATCCCAGGGAGTGGCACCTGGCCTCTATTCATGTAGAAAAAAAAAATTTTTTAAAGGCGTCATAAGTAGATGCATGCCATTCTAACTCCTAATGAAACCTGTTTCAAGCTCTAAAAAATAAAAGTAGAACTTAAAATCTTTGCAGAATATAGTTTTATACATAGAGAGACAGTGCTGTTGAGCTGGAGCATTAGTACAGCAGATAGGACACTTGCTTGCATGCAGTCAACCTGGGCTCAATCCCTGGCACTCCATATGGTCCTCTGGGTCCCGCTAGGAATAATCCCTGAACAGAGCCAGGAGCAGTCACTGAGCACCACTAAGTGTGACCCCAAAAAGCAATGCTGTTTGTTGTTGTTTGGGGGCATACCTGGTGGTACTCAGGGCTTATTCCCAGCTCTGTACAAGGTGGTGTTCCTGCAGTGCTCAAGAGACTATTCAGTGCTCGGGACCAAACTCAGGAGTCCTATATGCACACATACACTCAGTACTTCGAGCTCTCTCTCGGCCCCTATCTTTCTTAATCCCCACTGAAAGAACTTTGAATTTTGTATTCTTCTACTTGTATCATCTTTTTTTAGGCTAATACCTTCAGGGAAAAACTGTCTCTCTGACAAGCCTTTCTTGGGTTTCTATAGGAAAAAGATTAAGCACTTATTAGTAATTCTTTTTGTTTGTTTTGTGTCTTAGGGTCATGATCAAAAGTGCTCATGAATGCCCCTGATGGTGTTTGGGAGACCATAGAAGATGCTAGGAAACTAGACTCCAGTCAGCCACATAAACAAGCAAGATAAACACCTCACCCCATCTTACCCCTTCGGCTCTGAATCCCAATTTATATCCTTTATATCTCTTTAATTTATCAATTTATATCTCTTTAATTTATTTAAGACTAGCATAAGTGGTGCTAATTCCCAGGCTTGGGGCTGTAGCTCACAAGTAGAGCACTTGCCTTACAAATGGGAAAGGCCCAGCACAATGCCAAACAAACAAACAAACAAACAGAAGTTATTATTAAGAGCCTAGTATAGTCGGTAATCAACTAATGCTCACCTTTTCTTCCATCCCATCCAGCTGGGTGAGTACTGAATTCTTACCTGAAGCATGCTATGGTTCATCTTGAACTGTAGAATGGCCTCACACAGGTTCCAAAATGTGTATTCTGGCCACAAAATAGGCTGGAACACTAGGCAGGAGTGGGAGGTCTAAGAAAGGTGCAGAAGAAGAGAGCAGGTTTAGATTAGTAAACCAAACAGTTCAGTAGCATGTTGCTAGGACACATTTGCAGTGAGGCTTCCAGAGAAGGGGCAGGCTGAGCAGGACCTCCAGCCCGGAGATGAAGTGAAGCAGGCATTGTGAACTGCAGCCGCTGCTGCCAGCCCTGCTCCACTCCTAGAGATGGGGGTCATTTGAGGCAGTTAGATCACCTGCCTGCAGCAAGGCAGAACGAAAGCGAGACTCAGCCAACATTTCCACCAGGAGTCTTCTCAGAGCCAATTTTAGGACTATGAAATAACATCTGGATTATGTTATTGGCTCCTGGCCCTTAGAGGTCATCTGGGAGACACACTGTCTGATAAAAGTCAGCAATGAACAACTGGTAGTTGTCACTGTTATTTTTAAGTCACAGAGTATGGGGCAGTGGTTAGGGGCTGGGTTGAGGATGTAGCTCAGTGTGGAGTGCAAAGCTTTGCAAGTGTAAGACCCTAGAGAAAACACACACACACACACACACACACACACTTTGAAAGTATAAGGCCCTTTAACTCATGTGCTCAGTCAGGGTAAGCACATACACACATACACACCAGAGGAGGGGTTTGGCAGACAAAACGAACACACAAGGGCTCAGCCAGGGAGAAAACAGACACACACACACACACACACACACACACACACACACACACACAGACTCAGACAGTGAAACACATACATCCAGCAGGGGCCTGGCTGGGAAAACACATACACCCATAGTTCTAAGGCCAATATATACTTTCCAAAATATATCCACTCCCCCCCAAAAAAAACATACATGTTCTGGGGCCCACACACACCTTCCAACACACACTAAAAAATTAAAAATAAAAAAATAAATACTCACAACACACACACACAAACATATACACACAAAACCCAAATACATGGATTCTGAGGCCAGCCAGAAAGCCTAGCTTTGATTTGTGCTCCACTATTTATCACCTATTTGACCTGAGCCAACCTCTCAGGGTCTCAGTTTCCACAAATATGAAACTGGTAAAAGATCTGGGAGCTAGAACAGTTCTAGTACAGGGGTTAAGGAGCTTGCCTTGCATGTTGTTGACCTTGGCCCTCAAGCACAGACAGGGGTCATTTCTGAGCACAGAGCCAGGAATAGCCCCTGAGCACTGCTGAGTGTGCCCTCACAAAACTGATTTAAAAAAAAAAATTTGGGGTGATAAGAACACTAAGTTTTTAGGGGACTATACGAGTGAAACAAGACAATGTACACAGAGCAGTCAGAGTACAGAGCTGGGTGAACTTTATAATAAACAGTGATGAAGCTTTTGGGACATTTTTGGCAGTGACTACTTGATACTGTTAATGGTAGGAGCTCAGTGTCTTGTGACGGTGTTAGCTGGTAGACAACTAAATCAGTGTCACCTTTCCTGGAACTCACCAAGGCCTCAGGTCTTTTTTCTGAAATAAGTTGATTTCTTCTTCAAAGTGACAATCTTTGAAATGTTTGAAGTTTAGATTTGGCTCACTCTTATCTGTCCCCAAGGTTATGAGAACTTATGTTTGCCAACAACTCTGAGTTTTCAGATGATGGGGAACATTTCAGATGTGGTTATTTCTTTACGAACAGCACAGAAAAGGAACATATCTCAAAGGGCTTGTGTACGCATTTTGCACGCAAGAGGTCTGGGACATGGCCCGGCACATGGTCCCTGAGCCCCAGGTGCAATTCCCAGCACCAGCTCTACCCACCCCCCCACCCCACCCACTGGATAAAAATAAAAACAAAGGAGAAACACATTTCAATAACATTCTTTTTGGTTATACCAGCAATGATGAGGGGGACTCCCAGCAATGTTCAGGGGACTAGGAAGTGCTGGGGATTAAATTTAAGAGGTTCTACATGCAAAGCATGTATTGCAGCCCTTTTAGCATCTCCCTTGCCTACTCAACCTGAGAATATAGTTACTATGCTTCCCTTTTCAAGACCATGATCCTTCACTCATTGTAGAACATGAGTTTCAGAAACCTGGGTATTATCTGGTAGATGCAGTAGTTACCAGTACAAAGACAGAGTGTCTGTCTGTCCGTGTGTCTCCCTCTCTCTCTTTTAGCGGGGGTGGGGGGGTTGGGGGTGGGAAGGAAGGGGGAGGGGCCACATCTGGCCATGCTCAGGGCTTACTCCTGGCCCTGCACTAAGGGATCATTCCTGTCAAACTTGAGGGACCATATGGAGCATTCCCCAATCCGGCTAGCAAATTAATCCCTGCACTATTATTTCAGCCCACCAACGTAATCTCTTCAACAACAACAACAACAACAACAACAACAAAACCCCCAAAAAACAATGCCCAGAAGCAAGCTCCCAGACATGATCTAATCAGCAGTGGGCTACAGAATCGTTAGACACTCTTCAGATGTTTTTCAGTATAGCAAAGACTGACAGTATTTTCCATAGTCAAGTCTTTGTTCACTTATAAACGCCTTAAATTCCTAGAACCCCTTAAATTTCTAGAACTCTGTCATTTAAACTGTTTGAGTTTACTTTCCCCCTCTAACCCTTAGTTTTACCCTGAACAAGAATATCCCAAGTCACATGTTCTCCATGGACGAAGTTAAAAATGATGGAGATTTTTCCACCTAACTAATACCTGGATATGAGTTTTAGAAGGACTACCAACACTGGGCTCACTGAGTGACAGGTCATGGCTGGCCCCTAAAAGTAAAAAATATAGTATAGTTCTACAACTTGTAGACTGTTCTTGCATAGGTACGACCCTTGACTCTGAGGGATGAAAACTAGGACTGTAAGGCCAGCATCCAGGGGTGTTGGGGTACCTGGCAAGCTACCACAGCAGAAACTTATGCTCAAGGACAGAAGGCAGATGTCAGCTCTTTATTTTATTTATATATTTTTTGCATTTGGGGTCACACCCAGCGATGCTCAGAGGTTACTCCTGGCTCATGCATTCAGGAATTACTCCTGGCAGTGCTCAGGGGACCATATGGGATGCTGGGAATTGAACTCGGGTTGGCCAAGTACAAGGCAAACGCCCTACCCGCTGTGCTACCACTCCGGCCCCAGATGTCAGCTCTTTAAACAGGGCTGCCTGTTTCCATTTTGGCTGAACGGCTTTGATATTTCCTCTATGGGATGTCTGGCATTCCTGAAAGTGAGAACTGTAGAGGTTCACAAAGCCATAGACTAACTAAAAAGGCAGAGCAAATGTTGTTAGCATACCCTGGACATGTTTCTTCAGATTTTAGCCAACCACCTTCCCAAAGTTCCCTGATGCCAGCAGGGCTAGGAGTGGGGACTAGCTCCTCTAATCTATACTGTGAAAGTGCTCACAGTTTCCCAGGAGATGCCAGCTGAATGGTGGCCAAGGGTACCTACCTGCCAGAGCAGGAAGTCGCTGAGCCTCACTTCCCCAGAAGTTCGTATCAAGATGTCGGGATGAGGAGAGTGGTTGGTGTAGAGGCACTTATCAAGCAGAGACTCAGAGACATCACTAGGGTGAGTGGGGAAAAGACAAAGATGAGCAAATAACTTTCTGCACTCTCCTCATGGAAGCTTTTTGCCCACTGGGCATCCCATACTGTACGGAACACCATCCAATATATTAGCCCCAACCAGATGTGTCCACTAGAACACCTGTTTTCCTGCACTGAAAATGAAGGAAATGAAGCATACACCTTTGATCTGGCAAGCTGATGAAATGCTATGCAAATGTATTTGTTTGTCTTTTAATGTTTAGAACTCAGTCTTGGCATTACTAGGGGGACGATATGGAGTGCCAAAGATCTGACCAGGATTGGTCATGTGTACTTGTCCACTGGCAAGCACTAGGCTTGTCTGCTGTCTCTGGACACACTGCTTATCTGTCCGTTGTGGTCTCCAAAGGCAGCTTTTGTCACTCCCAGTTGGTAAGAAGTCACGGTCACGGTCACAGTCCTCCCATTGTTCATCAATTTGCTCGAGTGGGCCCAGTAACATCTCCATCGTGAGACTTGTTGTTACTGTGTTTGGCATATCAAATACCAAATACATGACGGGTAGCTTGCCAGGCTCTGCCGTGCGGGCAAGATACTCTCAGCAGCTTGCCGGGCTCCGAGAGGGGCAGAGGAATCGAACTCGGGTCGGCCATGTTGGCTGCTTGTAAGGCAAATGCCTTACCACTGTGCTATCGCTCCAGCCCCTGCTAAGAAGTACAACATGAAAAGGGACTAGGACAGCTTCCCAAAATGGGCAATACCACCCTAGCGAATGCTCGTGGAAGCGATGGGTATAATTAGGAACACGTTCTGTTTGTTTGCTTAAGGAAGGTAGATTTCCAGGGAGGCACTGAGTGATTTTTTTTTCTGAAAAGGGTCAAATAAATTTGAGAAACTCTGGGACTGTTGAGAGAGTACGACGGGTAGGGTGCTTGCCCTGCATGAGGCTGACCCACCCAGGTTCAATCTCACATAGTCCTCTGAGCAACACAAGGAGTAATTCTTGAGTGGAGAGCCAGGAGAAGCCCCTGAGCATCTCCAGGTGTCACCCCCCCCCCCCCCCCCTTGCACAGCCCCAAAAAAGTTTGGAAAACTTTGCCAGATTTTTCTACTGTGGGTTGTGATCACATATGGGGTCATGAAACTTATTAAGTTTTTTTTTGGAAGGGCTGCAGAGATAATTCAGTGGTTAGGGCGTTTGCCTTGCACCTAGCCAACTTGGGTTCAGATACTCGGAATCCTGTATGATCCCAAGCACTGCCATGAGTGCTTGCCTTGCATGTGACTGACCCACCCAGGTTCAATCTCACATAGTCCTCTGAGCAACACAAAGAGTAATTCCTGAATGCAGAGCCAGGAGTAACCCCTGAGCATTAATAGGTGTGGCCCTCAAACCAAAAAAATTAAAAGACTGTTGTGGTTTTTGGGCCCACTTATTATGTTCAGGGGCTATTCCGGCTCTGTGCTTGGGAGTGACCCCTGGTGGTACTTGTGCCACAGGAGGTACTGGGATCAAATTGGGATGAGTGGGAATCAAGACAAGCACCTTAACCCTGCACTATCTCCCTGGCCCTAAAAGCTTTAAAATTATCATCTTTATGATTTCTATCAGTAAATGTTTGATTTGTAGACCTATTCTATATACCTATATACCCAGGGTCTCATAAAAGTATCTTGGGTGGAAATGGAAAGATAGTACAGCAGGTAGGGTGTTTGCCTTGCACAGGGTTCAATCCCCCGGCATCCCATATAGTCCCCCGAGTAACACCAGGAGTAATTCTTGAGTGCAGAGCCAGGAGTAACCCCTGAGTATTGCGAGATATGACCCAAAAGCCCCCCCAACCCCCCCCAAAAAAAGGAAAAAAAGAAAAATGCCTTGGGTGCATAGGAATCATGAATGGAAACACTACAAGCCCTGCTCTATGTGAGAAACAGTATTCATCAGGGAGCAACCTGGCTCAGATTTTCCTAAGAATCTGAAAAGTTTTGGCAGCATGGATTTAAATTCTGTAATTAGGGAATGCCCCCTACTCCCCACCATGCCACATCCTCTCTTGCTAAAAACCCATCACCAGGTGGGTTTCTGGTAGCCCCCAACACCACCAGGCACAAGCAACTGGACTGTCATGTCGTGAGTAGTTGAGCTGAGAGAGCAGGAGGAGGCCCCTGGCTCCACACACCTAGGCACACCGGAAGAGCTAGAAGGAACCACTTAAAATCAAAACATTACCTGGGATATTTCTAAGGAGTTCACTTTCCATTTGTATATATACTACAGCACGTAAGTATTGCCTAATGAATATATATGACCTTTATAATAACAAAAGCATGTTTACTGACAAAACTTTTATTCTTTTAATTTTTTGTTTTGGGGCATACCCAGCAGTGCTCAGGTGCCCACAGGGGGTGCTGGAGATTGAACCTAGGTTGTTCATCTACAAGACAAGTGCCCTACATGCAGTACTATCTCTCTAGCCCCAAAACTTGTATTCTTTTTAACGAAGTATGTCATAAGCTGGAGAGCTAGTACAGCATGAAGGGTACTTGCCTTGCCCAGGTTTGATCCCTGGTATCCCATATGGTTCCCTAAGCCTGCCAGGAGTAATCCCTGAGCAGAGTCAGAAATAAGTCCTGAAAATAAATCAATAACTAAATATGGTCAGGTAGCCTTCTAAGAAGTATTCAGGGGACCTGGGAGTCACTCCCAACAATTCTTGGCCTACTAAATCAGTGAATCAATGTGAGGGCCTGAGGATGCAGTGCTACCCTTCCTTGGGCCATCCCAGCGGATATCAGGGGTCGACAGAGTCACAGCCAGAGGTGCTCAAAGGTCTTCAGGGCTGAACTCAGAAATCTTAAGGGACGTTGTGGTGCCAGGGACTTAACTGGAGTTGACTGCATGCCTTAACCCTGTACTGTCTCTCAAGTTGGCCCCAAAGAAGTATTACTATTTGAAATAATCAAAAAAATTTAGAATTAAATAGCAATGGTTACACAGCACTTTGAACATATCTAAATAATTTTTTTGAAAGAGTAAAACATTTTTTTTTAAGAATGATTATGACTACTTCCACTCAGACCATGTGTTTCAGGAATGGCCAACTTAAAATGAAATCAATTTGCAGCTTTTTCATAGAAATGCCAACAGCCTTTGCAAACAAGTTGGCAATGGTTTGTATCAATAAGACAGTAAATGATCTGACCTGTAGAAAAAGGAGAGAATGAGAATGTGTTAGCTGGAGATATACCTCAGTGCAGAGCACATACCCTGCATGTTTGAAGCCGGGATTCATTTCTAAGTACAACCATCCTTCCCCCGAGAAAAAGAATGTGTCAATGTGTTCCCTGTTCAAGCTTGAAAAGGCAGATCATCCTTTAGAAGGCACAAAGATACACAGAAATATGCCCCTCGGGCCAAGGAGCTCAAAGAGTTGGAATACAAGAAATGGATTCATGGGGCTGCCTCATGGGACAATGGGTAGGGCATTTGCCTTGCACATGGCCATCTGGGTTTGGTTCCCAGCACCACATATAGTCCCCCAAGCCCTCCAGGAGTGATCCCTGAGCAAAGGGCCAGGAGTAAGCCCTGAGAACCACTGATGAGGCCCCCAAATAAATAAAATAAATAAAAAAAAAAGGAACTGGGGTGGCTGGAGTGATAGCACAGCGCATAGAGTGTTTGCCTTGCACGCAGCCAACCCGGGTTCGATTCCCAGCATCCCATATGGTCCCCCGAGCACCACCAGGAGTAATTCCTGGTTGCAGAACCAGAAGTGACTCCTGAGCATCGCCGGGTGTGACTCAAAGAGAAAAAAAAAAAAAAGAATTGGGCTCAATTCCTGGCACAGTATGGTCTCTGAGCACAGTTAGGAGTGGCCCAAGTACAAAAATAAAAACCAAAACAAAAAGTATTAAGGGACCGAGGGGATTGTTCAGTGGAAGTCTCTGCCTACAAAACATAAGGCAGGTCTCACCCACATAAGTCTAAAAGTTCTCTCGTTTGCAACCCTGTGCTGTAACAGCGCATCTTATCTCCAGAGCAATATAGCTGGTGGGGCTCAAGTGTGATCTCTGATGAACACTACAACCAGAACACGCACAAGTCAATGAGAGCTAGCCTAATGGGCACTGCACTCAACATGTCTGCCCTCACTACAGTGAGCACTACCAAATGTGTAGGCCTTGGGACACCACAACCAAATGTATGCAACCTCTGGTCATCACAAGTACAAAAGAAAAGGGAAAAGGGAAAAATAGTTCAGAATCTGGAATTAAATGAAAGAACATACACAGTACTAAGAAAATGTTGGGCATAAAAAAATATGTAAATGTTAACAATTATTCTAAAGAACCAGTGATATCTTCCTGCGAGAGAAGGAAGAGGCCAACAGGAAGGTGAAGTGACCTGCTCACAGTATTTCAGTGGAAGAGTTTATTTATGATCCTTGATGCTCAAGTTAACTTCTTCTGTTACTCTAGACTCAATTGATCAGCATGACTGCTCAGAAAGCATGTATCCTGGGAAAAAAGAAAATGAAGAGTGGATGGTAGAAACGAAGGAAGAGGGAAATTCCAGCTAATGGAAGGGTAGAGCTTAATTATAATGAACTCACTAGCTGTTACAGATGGAGATCTGTCCAAATTTAAATAATGATCACAGCCGCAGGCCTGATGAGCCCAGTCTAAGCTGAACACCAAGTTCCATGTGCCGTCAGCCTCGTTACTTGGTGACACTGCCCAGCCTACACTGTCTGCATGACCGGTCCCACACAGATAAGTTACTAAGTCATGCAGGGCAGAGAAAATAGATATGGGAAACTTGCTGGGCAAGAAGCGGGAGCTGAAGGTTAGAGTTACTGCAATGTGGTATGAGTATATATACTTGGTACGGAGAGTCGAGATCAGAGTTCCGTCCTGGGATGAATGTATATTAGATCTGCTGGCCAAAGAGCCTTCTCTCTCTCCTACATTAACATTTGTTCCTTACTGTCCTTAAAATATTATTTAAGGGCAAGAGTGATAGTACAGTGGGTAGAATGCTTGCCTGGGTTTGATCTTGGGCACCACATATGGTCCCCCAAGCCAGCCAGGAGCGAGCCCTGAGCACCACTGGATGTGGCCCCAAAACCAAAATAAAACACTATTTAAGGGATGGAGAGATAGTACAGGAGGTAAGGCATTTGCTCTGTATATAGCCAACACCATTTGAATCCCTGGCACTGCATATGATCCCTGCAAGCACAGTCAGGGGGACCACATGCAGTGTCAGGAAAGGTTCCTAAGGACCACTGGGAGTGATCCAAGCTCCCATTCCAAATAAAGTATTTAATTCAGGGCAGGAGTATGGATACATACATATACACACTCCACCACACTCATGGGAAAGACTATATAAAATATTAATTATAAAGTATAATTATGAAATCACCCCTTAAGCCAAGAGTCAGAAAATTACCATTAATTCAAATATTTGCATCTAGCTTTTTTTGTGGAGCCAGGGACTGAACCCAGGGTCTCATACATGCAAGGGCATGTATGTACTCTACCACTGAGTCACAGCCCTAGCCCCTAAAGATTATCATTTTCTTTTTTTCTCCCTTTGTTTTTATCTAATTTCTTGCTTCCAAGCAATCTTTTTTCCCCCCAAGCAACTTTTGATTTTAATTTTGTTTCTTAGATAAACTACATTATACCTAAGGGAATCAGAAAATCCCTGTGTCCTGATAAAAGATCCTGAATAGAAGGGTCCAGGAAATACTCTGCAAATGGACAGCTGCAGAGACAAGATCCAACTGTGACATTCTCAGAGCCTGACTGGGGGGAAGTCACTCTGTGCTGTGCTCAGGAGTCTCATTATAAAACAGAGGAAAGTCAGGACCAGAAAGCTAGTGCAGGATATATAGCACTTGCCTAAGGGGTTCAATCCCTTTCACTACAGATCGTCCCCTGAGCACCACCAGTGTGGCCCCAAACTCCACCTCCCCCAAAAAATAAAGTCTTGAATCTCTCCATACAAGTTAATACATGATAAAAGACAGAACATGACATATTGCAAGTGGAACATCACATATTGCGTGGTTCATTTTTTATAGGGGAATTAGTTTCCTAAACAGGTTTCAGGGGGCCGGGGGTCACTCTTGGCAACACTTGGCCTGGCTATGCAGGCCAGAAGTTCCAATGCTTGAGTGTGGCAATAAACATGCTGCTTCGACCAGGGAGTGTTGGGGACCAGCACAGCTATTAATATCACTCTTGTCACTCCTAAGTTGCTATTACTATTGTTATTACTACTTTACTACTATTTTTACCAACAGTTACACCACTAATAGTTAATGTGAGGGCTGGAAAGATAGCACAGCGGGTAGGGCGTTTGCCTTGCATGCGGCCAACCCGGGTTCGATTCCCAGCATCCCATATGGTCCCCTGAGCACCGCCAGGAGTAACTCCTGAGTGCAGAGCCAGGAGTAACCCCTGTGTATCGCCAGGTGTGACCCAAAAAGGGAAAAAAAAAAAGTTAACGGGAGAACTCTTTCCCAGCTCTAATAATTTGGACTCGACTCTGTTGCTAGGAATTTTTGGAAAATTACCTGAATTTCATAACATGAGAAGTCACAGGGACCAGCCCTGCAATAAACTGCTTGCCTGAAAAAATCACTTGTAAGATATGATGAAACAGTGCCAATGGGCCAGGAGGGCAGCATTTTAAAATGAAACACCTCAGTTTGGCTACCTGTTGTTAAACCAGTTTTCTGGAGCTTCTTGGTGAATGGCGAACAGAGCAGTTCTAAAGTAAGTTCTAAGGGGCTGGAGCAATAGCACAGCAGGTAGGCCGTTTGCCTTGCACGCGGCCGACCCGGGTTCGATTCCCAGCATTCCATATGGTCCCCCAAGCACCGCCAGGAGTAATTCCTGAGTGCATGAGCCAGGAGTAACACCCTGTGCATCGCCAGGTGTGACCCAAAAAGAAAAAAAAAAAACTGATTTCTATCATGGTGCTTGTAATTTGGTGGGGAGATCAGATAACAAATAAGATGAACATGTAAGTGTAGACAGTTACACAAAGTCTGAAAAAAAAATAAAGCAAGCTCTAAGAAGCTAATCTAACGTGGCCACCCCCTCCCCACAACCCCCCAATCTTCTCAAATGCATCTCTGATGTGACTTTCGGCCCAAGCACATAGTATAGGATGGGTTTCTTTTTCCCCTAATCTGCAGCATCCTGTGCTCCTGACAAATTACCATGTGGCGCAACTATCAGTACCTGGGGTCCAGCAAGCCCTGCTCCACTCCCCAGGCCATCTCTCTCACGGCATTGCTGATCTCATGACGAGATGTGTATGCAAAGCAGACATTCAGGAAACACCTAAGAAGGCAAGAGCAGAATAATGTACCAAAGGAGCAGAGATTAAGGCCTGGAATCACCACTGCAGTGCACCCCCTTTCCTGGAAGAACAAACACCAAACAGTAAGTACTGCCACATCTGAGAGGTGAGATCATGAATTTCTTGCATTCTCAAAGCTTTCTTGGGATAAACATGGCATTCTTTTTGTATCAAGAAAAATACTGAATGACCCTCCTAACCCTCTCACCTCCTACTGCCAAGAGTTTTCAAAGTATACAAAACCCACTGTGATAAGCAAAAGAGAATAGGAAGAAAATTTGAATTTAAGGAATTCACTGTCGGGGCCAGAGCCAGAGCATAGTGGGGAGGGCGCTGGTTTGATCCCTGGCATCCCATAAAGTTCCTGAAGCACAGCCAGGAGCGATCCCTGAGAGTAGAACCAGGAGGAACCCCTGAGCGTTGTCAAGAATGACCCAAAAAAGCAAAACAAACAAAAGAATCTACTGTCATACATTATATCCCAGAGAAATTCATCATAAGGTTTGAATTAGTGAACTCTTCTGTGTTAGACATCCACGACCCTCCAACATGGAGTAAAGGAGGACAGAAAAGAACTATCCTGAAGTTTCTGTCTTTAGAGATAGAGATACCTCATCTGTTACATTCCACCTCATTCTTTTTTTTGGGGGGGGGAGAGGGGGCACACTTGGCCGTGCTCACTCCTCTGTATGCACTGACAATTCGCTCAGCAGGGCTTACTCCTTGCTCTACACTCAATAATCACTCCAGGTGGTACTCGGATCACGTGGAGCAAGCCGTGTGCAAGGTAAGCACCCAACCCATCGTATTATTGCTCCAGCCCAATTCCACCTCATTTTGCACACAGTAAAACAATTGTGGGAGAAGGAGAAGGAAAAGCATAGGCTCACGGAGAAGAAGACACTGGTTGTAAGAGTGCACACAGATTATGTGGTGTTACAGAACCATCTCTGGTCTGCCCTGCAGATGGAGGTAGAAATCTCAAAGCATTCACACCCATCCTAATGCAGGCCTAGCAACTGACAAAGAAGGGCAGTGGATCCCCAAGTAGAGAAACTGAGCACTTACTTGTTGTAGTTCTTGGTAGCCTGCACAGCTCGTGCGATCAGCTCCTGGAGATCCAAGGGCAACAAATGCAGATCCCCCAGGACCCGGATACACACCCCATGCTTCTCTAGCTTCTCCCTGATCCAGGAAAGGAGGCAAGGCTGAATGCAGAGCGCCAGGGGCTGAGACAGTCTTCTAGTTCCTAGCTTGTGAACGCTTCCCTGTGTGGCGGGCACTGTTCCCCAGCACCCCAGAAAGGTCACACCATTCCCCATTCAGCTGCAAAAACAAAAACTCCAGAGACGCTAGGGGTGGCCCAAGGCCATGCAGCCGTCAAGTGCGGCATTGGGACGAAAGTGTGCTTTGTCTGCTGTGTGAACCCTTGCCTTTGCGAGATTATGCCAGTTCCTTTTTAACAAATGGAAGAATATCCTTAAAGACTGGTGCTTCACGATTCATTGCTTTTGTAAGTTCTGGTGAAATATACTAATACCTAAGCTTGAATAATGCAAACAATCTCTCATCAAACACCTGTCTTGCAACGCTGTCTGGATTTGCTACTGCTAATGAGGGCTAAGAATGGAATGGACTCTTTATAGAAAGGTCTCCTAAGCATCATCCGTCTCTTCCAAGAGAATATGCAGGGGGCAGAGTAGTTGTTTTAGGGATAACAGCACAGCAGGAAACTACTTTTCCAACATTTCTTTCATTTTTCTTTCCTGATCACAGTATATGGCCTGGGATACTACTATCTCCTCAAGTCAGCGCCCCCTTTAAAAGAGAAAGGAAAGAAACCCCAGCTTGACAGAGCTCCAACTAGCAGGAACAGGATGTGGACCTTTAACTAAGCCTTAGATAGGAGGTGAGGGAAAGGAGCAGGCTGAAGGGGAAGGGATTATGTTCTCCCCTCCGACAGCATCTTACTGTTCTTCCATCAAGCGGGTGAACTTCTGCCGGGCCAGATCCATTAGCCCGTCTACCTCACTCTTGGAGCGTTTGAAGTTCTCAATGCTGAATGCGTAGACCGTCACCTCTAGGATACCCAGGTTCAAACACCAGCGCAGAGTCTGAGAGGGGAGAAGGCAAGGAGCTGGGGTACAAAGGGGAGTTGGGAAGGGAAATAAATAAAAGAAACCTCGGCCTCAAACCAGTGTCGAGGGTTGGAGACAGACTATTCTCTAAACCTCAATAAAGCTAAGGTTCGCCGAAATAATGAACCAAATATGCAGAAAGCCACCACCTGAGAAACTGAAAAATAAAAAGTTAGTATTACTGTGCTGACACCACCCAGATCCGGAAAGAGACTGACTTTTGTCTCCATCGTGCATATGGTGCACTGGTTGTGTGCCATAGGCAAATCCTTCAGCCTCTCTGTGCATCAATCTCCTTATTTATAAAGTAGGATGATGGTCTCACAGGTGTCACTGTCACTGTCCTCCCGTTGCTCATCCATTTGCTCGAGCAGGCCCAGTAACATCTCCATTTTGAGACTTCTTGTTACTGTGTTTGACATATTGAATATGTCACGGGTAGCTTGCCAGGCTTTGCCACGCAGGCAAAATACTCTCGGTAGTTTGCTGGGCTCTCCGAGAGGGGAGGAGGAATTGAACTGGGGTTGGCCATGTTGGCTGCATGCAAGGCAAACGCCCTACCTGTTGTGCTATCGCTCCAGCCCAGCCAATCAAGTGGTATTTAAATTAGTGCTAAAATGTTAGACTTTATTAAGTTCTGATATTTGTATTTATAATATTTTGTCTTAAATTTTAAGTTTATGGGTCTCACAGGTAGCAAAAGAAAATAAAAACACAAGGATTAATCAGACCAAAATTTCATTATTCTGGTACACTAAGCAACTAACTGCTGGGTTGAAAAATAAAAGCGAGGGGCTGGAGAGATAGCACAGTGGGTATGGCATTTGCTTTGCACGCTGGCAATCCGGGTTCGATTCCCAACATCCCATATGGTCCCCCGAGTACCGCCAGGAATAATACAGTGTGTGAACCAGGAGTAACCCCTGTGCACCAGGTGTGACCCAAAAAGCAAAAAAAAAAAAAAAAAAAAGCAACAATGCATGGCTTTACAGCACTGAGTCTGAAAAGGGCTTTCACATTTGCTTCTTCAATAAGCCCCTAAGGGTCAGGGATGTAGCTCAGTGGGAGAGCACTTGCCAGGCATGTGTAAAGCCCTGGTTTGTTAAAATACAAACAAATACAAACAACTACTTATGGCATTATTGGCTGTTTTTTTTTTCCCCCTGGGGGGTGGGGGGGTGCACACCCAGTGATGCTCAGGTCTTATTCCTGATGGTACTCAGGGAATGCCTCAGGGTGCTGGAGATGGAATCTGGGTTAGCTATGTGCAAGGCAAGTCCCTGCCCTCTGTACTGGCTCTTCAGCCCCAGCATCTTTGTTTTCATGACAATTCTACAAATGATAAAACAGAGATGCAAAGAATTGAAGGAATGTGTCAGATGTCCATAACTCCACATTGTGAATGAATTACATGAAGTTCTAGAACAGCAAAAGCTCACTGATACTGACAAAAATCACATCAGTGGTTGATAGGACATGAGGAAGTGAGATGAAGTCTGAGAGGGAAGAGGCACAGGGAACATTTTAAAGAGTCAGGAATGCTATTGCCTTCTTCCATTTGTTTTCAGTTTTGGGGCCACACCTGGCTGTGCTCAGGGCTTCCTCCTGGCTCCGTGCTCAGGGATGACTCTTGGTGGGGGTTGGAGACTATATGTGTTATCAGGCATCAAACCGGGGTCACTGGAAGGCAAGTGCTTAACCGCCTGTACTATGTCTCAGGCCCGCAATATGTTTCTTGACAGGGGTATGAATTAGCAGTGACAGTGAAAGCAAGTGCCCAAACCCCAAAACTTGTTCATTTCACTGTATTAAACTATACTTTAATGGGAAAAAACAGTGAAATTCATACTAAAAGTTGGTTCTCAGATAGAGAGAGACACAGTACAGAGACAAAGGAACTTGCCTAGCACACAGCTGTGGCCACAACTATGGACTGAATCTCTAACCCAATACTACTAAAGGAGAAGAATGAATGGGAGCCAAGGGGCCAGGAAGATGGATCAAAGGACAGGAATATGCTAAGAACACAGGTGTGTGTATTTAACACCTGGCACTGCATGGATACACCAAGCACCATTGGAGTGTCCCCTGAACAAACATAATCAAAAAGAGGCTGAGAGTAACAGTACTGAGATGGGAGCCAGAAGTCTGAAGGTAAAGGGTAGGGGGTTGGAGAGCTAGTATAGTGGATAAGGGGCTTGCCTTGCATGCAGCCAACCCAGGTTTAATTCCCGGCATCCCATTGGGTCCCCCAAGCACTACCAGGAGTGATTCCTGAGTGCAAAGCCAGGAGTAACCCCTCGGCATCACTTGGTGTGTTGCCACCCCCCCAAAAAAATGGTAGGGGGTAAAAGGCATTCCAACAGAACAAAAGAAAATTTGCAATTTCTTCACACACGCACACACACACACACACACACACACACACACACACACACACCAATTCACTGCTACCTTAGAAGATTCCCAGCAAAAACCTAAACTATGCTATGGCCCAGTAACTCCCCAGGAAACCACCATGGCTGACCCATCTGGCGTGGATCTTGCCACTAAATTATAGCAGTTTGTATAGCTGTTAAGGGCTGAGAAAACAGATTAAAGGGCTTGAGTGCATGCTTTGCATTCAGGAGTCCCAGTACCATACGGTCCCCTAGCACTGCTGAGGGGTGAGATGAAATTAGCACTGAACTGTGCACAAGTGCCCACACATGTGTGTATATATACACATATATGCAGCTGCTAATAATAAACAGCTGGTAGGAAAGATAGCTTAACATGCTGGAGCAAATGCTTTCCATGTAGGAGGCCAGGTTTGATACCCAGAACCACATGTCCTATGAGTAAAGACAAGAGAACCCTTAACACAGTGCTGGGAATAACTCCTGAGTACCAAAAACCAAACATAAATAATAAAACTACAGCTACCATTCTTGAGAATGTCCTTTCTGCCAGCTCCTATGCTTTGTGCATTTCACTGTGTCTCTTTTTTAATCCCCAAATAATCTCTTGCAGTAGAGATTACCACTATCTCATTTGATAGAAGGAACTGTGGCAACAGGAAGCATAAAACTCACTCAGAGCCAGAAAGTGGAGAAGTGGCAGTACAGTATGCTCTGAGGGAGCCCTAAACTTAACCTAAACATAGGAAACACTACCTCAGACTCAGTCAGCATGAGGAACTGGGGTCAGCAAACTTACGACGGTGGCAGAGTGCTGGAGAGAACCCACAGCCACTCCTCAAGGCAAAAAATATCACTGCCCTGGCTTCAAGCCATCTTCCTGTGCCAGGACTAAGATTTATTGTTAAATTAAGTGATTTCCATTTTACAACTGGCAAAAAGAACCATAGGACGTTCATGACCTTTGCTTGGAATGATGTCTTGGCATATCTGCACTTTGCCAGGGTTTAAGCACTGTAAACTCTGTGTGCTGGGAGTCCCTCAGGTCAGGCAACCAGGATTAACAGTCACCCCACCTTTGCTCCAGAAATGGCACTTCTGAGAACTTCTAAAATAGAAGTATTTACAATGTCCAATAATAGCACAGCAGCCAAACCATTGTTAGATCATTGGTTTTGCTTTTGTTTTGTGGCCACAATCCAGGAGTGCTTCGATGTCCCTCCTCACTGCTTCATAGGGTGCATGGGGCACATGGAGCGCTGGGATCATAACCTGTCACCCGAATGCAAAGCATATTTCAACCTGTTGACCAATCTCTACTGCCCACATTGTGATAAAACAGTCTACGTTCGGGGCTGGAGCAATAGCACAGCGGGTAGGGCGTTTGCCTTGCATGCAGCCAACATGGCTGACCCAAATTTGATTTCTCTGCCCCTCTCGGAGAGCCTGGCAAGCAACCGAGAGTATCTCGCCTGCACGGCAAGCCTGGCAAGCTCCCCGTGATGTATTCGATATGCCAAACACAGTAACAATTGTCACAATGGAGACGTTACTGGGCCCGCTTGAGCAAATCGAAGAACAATGGGAGGACAGTGACAGTGACAGGTATTACATACATATAATCTTATAAATCAATGTAGAACAATAGTTGCAAAATATCAAGATTATCAAAGCTATATATGTGATTTTGTAAATGTTAAGTAATGTCCAAATATATTACCGGACTAGAGGGATAATACAGTTGGGAGGGCACTTGCCTTGCACACAAATAATTTGGGTTTAATCTCTGGCACCATATTTGGTCCCCTAACCCTGCCAGGAGTGATCCCTGAACAGAGGCAGGAGTGAACCCTAAGCACAGTCAGGCATGCCTTGCCCCCAAGTGCCCTCACCAAAGAAACATTTTACAAGGAGATACAGAAAAATATGAAATATTGATTTACCAAAGTGCTGAAAGAAGGTAACTTTGTTCTTATTTCTCATATTTAAGTTCTTACTAATGTAGATATGAGACATACAGCCAATAAGCCAGGTATAAAATAGACATATGGCTATTAGGGGGAAAAAAAAAACACTCACAAGTCAGGTCCCGATTTTCTAGTTATAATCCAACTATCCAAGATGTTCATCCTGAATCGGGCCACCCATACTCACCTCAGCCAGCTTGTTGAAGCCTTGTGAGTGGCCCTCTTGTCGTTCCACCTGGCATTTCTTGGCATAGCGACGGTTCCCATCCATTATAAATGCAATGTGTTTGGGCATCGGGCCTGCCTGTGAAGGCCGAAGACAAGTGATGAATACTTGTCTTTACATACTTCCTGGGTAAGGAGAACACCCCACACAGGAGGACAACACACCCCAGGCCCGAATGGCTGAAGCTACATTCATTATTTTGTAATTTCTTTAACCTAATAATATGTATTAAGCTCTAATAAGTCAAATAGATCCTTTATTCTACTCTAGATTTGATGCTGAGCTTTTTCTACATCTAAATCTTTTATAGCATGTAAACCTATAAATACTACCCCCCCCTTTTAAAAAAAAATTTTATTACTGAAATACCATGAGGTACAGTTGTAGACTTACAAATTTTTGTGCCTGGGTTTCAGTTATACAATGATTTGAGTACCCATCCCTCCTCCCACCCCCTCATGCCCCTCATCCCACCCACCCCTTTTGTTTGGCTTTTGAGGTCACACCAATGCTCAGGGATTACTCCTAGCTCTGCACTCAGGAATTACTCATGGTGGTGCTCGAGGGGCCATAACGGATCCTGGGCATCGAACCCGCATCGGTCACATGCAAGGCAAATCCCCTCCGTGCTGTACTATCGCCCTGGCCCAATCTTCCCCTTTTTTAAAATTTTGTTTCGTTTTGCTTTGGAGTCACACCTGGCAGTACTTGGAGTACCCTGGCTCTATGCTCAGGGGTCACCCTTGGTGGTTTTTGGAGAATTATAAATGGGGAGTGTGAAACAGGGCTGACCACATGCAAGGCAACTGCATTACCTACAACTATTATCTTCATTTTATAGGTAATAAAAATAAAGCTCAGAGAAGCCAAATGGCTCGCACAAGTCACACAGTTAAGAGGCAATGTAACCGTATACTCCTGACCACCACTTTAGTGTCATGAGTCCCCCAATAGAAGGGAAAGGAAGGACATTCAGGGGTAGAAGAGGCGGCCCAGGGCATTAGCTCTATGGGGATAATGGCGCTCACGCAGGTATGGGGGGCTTCATGTTGCTGGATTTTCTTTCTTTCCTTTTTTTTCGGGGGGAGGCTATATCCAGCAGTGCTGGGGGCTTAAACCTGGTTCTGTACTCAAGGTTCACCCCCGGCAAGGGCTCAGAGGACCATATGTGGGGCCAGGGATCAAACCACGTTGGTCAAGTAGAACAAGCCTGTGTTTTATTGAGTACTTGAGTACCTTACCTGCTGTTCTATCTCTCTAGCTCTGGATTTTCTAATTTTACAAGACAAGCCAAACATGTGAATTTTTATAAACAATTAAATTGTATGAGACTGGAGAGATAGTGAAGGGGATAAGGTGCTTGCATATGGTGACCCCAGTTCAAATCCCTGGCACTACACATGTCCTCCAAGCACAGCCAGGAGTCACAGCTATAGCCCCTGAGTACCACTAGGTATGGTCTCACAGCCCCCACCCCTCCAAATCTGCCCCAGGGCAGCCTTTTATAGCTTACCACAGTCAAAAGTCACCCCTTCTCTTGCTGAAAGAGACCGCATCTCATTGACCGCATCCCTAAAGTCGCTCCATTTTCTATTAAATTTTCTATTAATATTTTCTATTAAAGCCCCACATGTAGCCTTTAAAAACAAAAATTCCCGGGCTAGGGCAGGGCACATGGCAGACCCGGGTTCAAGTTCCTGCACTCCATATAATCCCCTGAGTCCCGCCAGTAGTGATCCCTGAGCACAGAGCGAGGAGTAAGCCCTGAGCACCACTGGGTATGGCCCAAAAAGACTAAATAAATCAATAATTCCAGGGTCAAAGCGATAGCATGCACTTGCCTTGCATGCTATCCACCTGAGTTTGGTGCCTAGCATTCTATATGGTCCCCCGAACACCATTAGGACTGATCCCTGAGCACAGATTTTTAGGAGTAAGTTTGAGTACTGCCATAAACAGCCCTCAAAACATACAAAAATTCCAAGTTTTGCACCCAGAGGAATGGTGAGGGCTTCAAAGTGCCCAACTAGCCAGCACACGGTGTCAAGATCCTATGGCCCACATGCCGAGAGCAATCATCTTGGCAGCTCTGCTGTCAGGATCACCCTGCATCACAAGCAATTTCAGGTTCCATCATGGTCAGTTCTGGTGTTTTCAGTACTGGTGTTTTTGCTTATGTTCACCGGGTCAGCCAGTGTCAGCCACATGCAAGGGAAGTGTCCTACATGGTAGGAGCAGCCTCTGGAGCACAGCCCCTGGGAGAAAGCTATGGAGCATCACAGCCAGAAGGATGATTTCTGAGGGCACAGTTGTGAGCACTGCAGCAGCTCCTGGTGAGTACCACAACCAAAACTTTTTTTGGGGGGGTGAGGAGGAGGTCTGGACCACACCTGGCTCTGTGTTCAGTGGTCACTCCCTGTAGTGCTCTAGGGACCAGAAGGGGCCTCGGATCAAACCTGGGTTTGGCTGCATGCAAGTCAAGCACCTTAACCCCTGGACTATCTCTCTGGCCCAACGGTAGCTTGTGCCTCAATTAAGAGCACTGGACCCGGTGAGCACAAGCAAAAACACCAGTACTAAAAGGACAGCAAACCTTGGGAGAACCATATTGAGGTCGTGAACACCCCCACCTGCCATGAGATCCCAGGTGAGAACCACAGCCAGGCATGTGTGTGCCCTATCATCATATCATCATAGTAACTACAAGAGGGAAGTGGAGTGGGAATTAAAAAACAATTCCAAGTTCACCATGGAACATATTCTTCCCAATACATTCCTACAGTAGCTCTTTTTGGGGGGGGGGGGTCACACCCAGCAATGCACAGGGGTTACTCCTGGCTCTGCACTCAGGAGTTACTCCTGGCGGTGCTTGGGGGACCATATGGGATGCTGGGGATCGAACCCAGGTCAGCTACATGCAAGGCAAACGCCCTACCCACTGTACTATCGCTCCAGCCCCCACATTGGCCGTATGGGCCTGGCGGAGATCACAGAACATTTGTGTGTATATGGGAAGAAGCATGCTGTCTCATAAATTTCCTTATATCTGCTGCTAGACAAACAAGGCAAAGATGAGTGGTGCTAGCCTAACACCTGTAACTGTAATAATTCCTGAAGAAAAAGTTGAGGGAATATTTGGAAAAGCAAGGGGAAACAGTGAGTTTTTAAGTTGCTGAAAGACCCAAATAGTAAATAGTAGTAATTAGGAACTGTTTCTTTTTGGTTTTTTGGGGGTTTTTTTGCTTTTTAGGTCACACCTGGCAATGTACAAAGGTTACTCCTGGCGTTGCTCAAGGGACCATATTCTTAGGAATGCTGGGAATCAAATCCAGGTCAGCTGTGTGCAAGACAAACACCCACCTGCCCTCACTTATTTCTTAAAACCACAATCACATGGTTTAATTCTGTTTGTCCAGAGTCCACACTCTTAGCCATTAATTATACTGTACTACTCTATCAAAAAAAAAAAAAAAAGTAACTGGGCCACAGAGTTAGTATAGTGGGTAGGGTGCTTGCCCTGCATGTGGCTGTCCCGCGTTGGGTCCCTGGTATACATGTAGTTCCTCAAGCCCTTCCAGGAGTGATTACTGAGTGCAGAGCCAGGAGTAAGCCCTGGACATGACTAGCTGTGGCCAAAAAAAAAAAAAAAGAGTAATTATTCTATGTGAATCCCAAGGGTAGTACTACAGGAAAAGTCGGGGAGCCGGCTCAATGGCTGGAGCCCTGAGCACTGACAGGAGCAACCCCAGGTGACCGATGACAACTGTCTTCCCCCCAAATAACACGAAAAAAGCTCAAATTTCAGTTCTTACTAAGGAAAACCTAACAATCCTCGCTAAACAGTGATGAATAACATGCTGAAAATAAAGACCTGGAAGTTACACTGCAATTTTAGAACCTCATTCCACTGTTAAATCTCACGTAACATCATGTATTTCTCAACTTTAATAACAAAGGAAACTTTGTATGAGATTACCCAAGTAACCCAAAGGCAAACTGGTGCTGTGGGCCATTCCTCACCTTGATGATGTTGCCAAAGAAACGCTCCAAAAATGACAGTTCTCCTTCCTTGATCCATGACATAGTTTCTGCCCCACAAGAGGTTAGGCAAGAACTAAAAAGCCAGTATCCAGATCACCTTGAATTAAAAAGGAGAATCAGACTTTGAGGACTGCAATGGGCTAGCATTGGCACCCAAAAACAAGACAACGGACTCTGTTCTCTCCCCATCTAGAGTTCATAAAAAAGGCAATAGGATCTAATTCTCACATGCTTTTCCTTCGAGTGAGTATGCACTGACTTCTGCCTACGTGAGCATGTCCATTATCTCGCTCCTTTCTTCTCCATCCTCCTCCCACCTATCCATTTCCCACTCAGCCCTCCAGGTCTCAAAGGCTACCGAGTCTTCCAGTAATTTTTTCCCTCCCCTGTCTCCTCCCCCCGGCCTCCCCACCCAGTCACCTTTCTCACCTTTCGTTCCCCCGCTGGATCACTGCGCAGGATCGGCTCGTCCCGGCACCTTTTAACTGCTCCCTGGCTCACACTTCCTTACGACGTGGCGCAGTAGGAACACGTCATCGCTGAGCGCGGGGCACGCCCCGTCCGCCCTCGCGGGATGGGCGGGGCCTCTCGGACGCGGAGCGGCGCGAGCGGTGGAGGGGGCTGGCGCGAACTCACGTGACCGAGTGGCCGGGGCGCGGGCTCACATAGGCGCCGTCTAGAGGCGACCTCGGGGAGCGCAGGGCTCCCGTCCCCGGGGAGGCTAGAGACGGACACTTGAAGCCCCACTTTGGAACTGCAAGGGTTGCTGGGCTACTGGTGGCAGTTTGAGAAATGGTGGCCCCGGCAATAGGCTGGACTTAAAAGCTGTGGTACAGAAGTCTTTAAAAATCTCTATTTGGGGCCGGAGCGAGAGTACTGCGGGTCGAGTGCTTTGCATTGCACGTACGTGGCTGACCCGCGTTCGGCATCCCTGAGCACCGCCAGGAGTAATAGGGGAGCGTGGGGCGCTGAGCACCGCTGGATGCGGCCAAAAAACAACAAACAAATCAAAGTCTCTAGTGTTTGCTTTCTTCAGTGCATTTCAACCTGTTTGGAAAGTTCCTGTCCTTCCTCAACTCACAAATCCACTTAATGTCTATTTTGTGCAGATTTAATACTTAAGATTTAGGGATTTGCATATTCTTAGGCCCTACTCAAAGATTGAAAAAAAAAAAATGTTAAGACACCGAAAGAGCTCTGCTCTGCTTTGAGCAGTCAGAAACCCTTTGAGCTGTAAGAAGCCATGAGAAAAAAACCAAGCATTTTAGGGCTGTACCAACCCTTTAAGAACTGCTGTGGGAATTTGAGGCTAGGGTAAGAGGGAATTGATTTTTTTTTTTAATCAAAAAAGCAGAATTTTTGGTGGTGGAGAATGGACACTGGTAGTGGGATGGGTACTCCATCATTGTATAACTGAAACCCAAGCACCAAAACTTGTTAAGTTTACAACTGTACCTCATGGTGTTTCACTAATAAAAATTTTCAAAAATTAATTAAAAAGCAAAATTTAAAAGAAGTTGCAATTTTCAGAGGAATCTTAAAATTTCCTACTCTGGATTGCAGTGTGTTAAGCAGGAAAGGAAGATATTGCAGTGGCTCATTGTCGCTTCCACTTCCTGATCAAAGAGTTACTTTTATTTTTATTTTAATTTTTTGGTTTTTGGACCACATCTAGCAGTGCTCAGGGACCGTAGAGGATAAAAACCCCCTTGGCTATGCAAGACAACTGACCTACCCACTGAACTATCTCCTGGACCACAAAAGGGTTACTTGTAACAGAGCCACATTATCAAAGCAGGCTTTAGAAATGGGTATCCGTGAAGTCTTCCACTTTCATGCATTTTCATCTTGGCAAGTTAAGTTTTCACCTAGTGATTACCGCTAATTTTGCAGTTAGACCAGTGATTGAAAATTAGCTTAAGCATGCAGTTCCCATGGTCAGCTTTGACTTTTGGTGGCATTTGTGGATAGACTGACTTAGCTTTGTTCTCCAGCTTCCTTGCCTTTTGTGTAATAGATGGAATTCCCATATCAAAAGCTTTTTCCTTTTTTTTTTAAATAATTTTATTTATTGAATCACCGTGAGAGCAATTACAAAGCTTTCAGGTTTAAGTCTCGGTCATACAATGAAACACTTGTATCTTCACCAGTGCCCATTCTCCACTACCAAAAACCCCAGTATGCCCCCATCCTGCACCCCTCCCCCTACCTGTGGGGCAGATGATTTCCATATTACTGTCTCTCTACTTTGATCACATTCAATATTTTGACACCAGACCCACCATTATTATTTGGGATTTTACCTCAACACTCAGATCTGCTGAAAAGTCAACAGTAGACAATTTGTTTTCTATTGCTGGTTATGAATAACATGATGGGGGCTGGAGTGATAGTACAGTGGGTAGGGCATTTGCCTTGCATGTGGCCGACCGGGGTTCGATTCCCAGCATCCCATATGGTCCCCTGAGCACTGCCAGGAGTGATTCCTGAGTGCAGAGCCAGAGTAACCCCTGTGCATCGCTAGGTGTGACCCAAAAGCAAAAAAAAAAAAAAAAAAAAAGAATAACATGATGTCTGTATGACCGAGACTTAGACCCGAAAGCTTTGTAACTGCTCTCACGGTGATTCAATAAATAAAATTATAAAAAATGAAAAAAAAAAGGTGGAGTTCATGCACAATTCAATCAGCTAATTGGTGGCTGAATAGCAGTACTCCTACATTAATAAAAAAAAAAAAAAGAATAACATGATGTCGTGTGGCAGTCAGGTTTAGGCCCGCAGTGGGGCCTCACAGGATGGGGGTGGAGCCGGCTCTTTCCTCCCCATCCCAATGAGACCCTGAGTCGCTGCCCACAAATGGCCTCTGACTCCTGAGCTTTTTTCCTTCTTAAAATACCTTTTCCCAGGACTGCAAAAATAGTACAAGGAGTTAAGGTGCTTGCCTAGCATACAACTGACTGAGCGGGTTGAGTCCCAAGCACCACACGGCTTTCAGAGAATAAGTGATCCTTAAACACAGAGCCAGGAATAGGGCTGAGTACCACCATGTGTGGCTCCCAAACCACCAAAAATAAAGTTCATGTGACTGGAGAGATAGGGGTAAGATGATTGCCTTGCATGCAGCTGATTCAGGTTTGATTCCCAGCACCACATAGGTCCCCTGGACACCAGTAGGCATTTTTTTTTCCCTTTTTGGGTCACACCCAGTGATGCTCAGGGGTTACTCCTGGCTTTGCACTCAGGAATCACTCCTGGCGGTGCTCAGGGGACCATATGAGATGCCAGGGATCAAACCCAGGTCAGCGAACCTGGCCGCATGCAAGGCAAATACCTTACTCGCTGTACTATCACTCGGGCCCTAAGCAGGCATGATCTTTGAGCAGTCAGAACCCCTAAACAAGTTGAGTCTCAAAAAAACAAAAACCAAAGATGTTCATCAGAAGAACAGACTTTAAAACATCTATAGTCAGTGTTCCTCTGGCCTCAATTTCCTTGATTCCATTTATTTCCTTCCCTGGGGGCAGCAAGGCGACTAATCAGAAGTTGTAAAGGGCTTTGAGGAACAGGACACAAAGTATTATTAGGTTCCATGCCCCCATCATTGCCTCTTCCATTGTGGCACAGGCAACCCCATTCTTATGGATACCAAGCTGCTAATCCCTCTTGAATGTGGCAGCTTCTAAGTAAAGCACAAGAGGCCTTAACTAGAAACAAAACTCCGCTGGAATGAGGTACTGAGAAGACTGAACATTCAAGATGCATTCCTAACAAAATGTCTCATCAGAAAACTTGAATGTTTCTTCTGTGACTTCTGGAGCCCAATCTAAAGTAGGGAAAATAAAGGGGAAGAAAAATGCTAGCGTACTAACAAGAAGACGCCGGTTTTAGTACCAATAAGTTTTTATTTATTCATTGTATTTTCCCAGGGTACAGAAAGGGAATTGGGAAAAGGATCAGCATGTATGTAGCAAAATGATTGCAAAAGGGAAAGGAAGTAACCCATACAGCAAAATCAACCATCAAATAAACATTTCCCCAGGATGGGGTCACCAAAGCCCATGGGCTCCAGTCTCAGCCCATGGGATGAGGGAAGGGGATCAGGTACATGCTTCCCTACTCTCCCGCCCTCCCTCCCCATAAATTCAAGATTTCACAAAAAGCTTTGGTTTCTAGCAGTAAACATGGAGTTACATTCGTCCGTCTCCTATTAAACAATCTTGTGGCCACTTTGACCTAAGTTTCTTGCACCTGCACAAAAGTTCCTGAGTGACTTGGATATACATTCATCTTCCCTTTTCTTGGTTTCCTGATCCCACTTTACATGGAAGGCCCCCTCCCCCTCATTGCTTCTCTACCCTAAGATTCAAAACTAAGGTAATAATACAGCAGCGCATGTTTGGCATAAAAGATAGCAAGTGATAGTCCTGTCTTCAAAGGCTGGGTGCAAGGAATAGAGTATTCTGAACTTCTAAAGGACTTTTGTAAAAATCACTTTCTTTAAGACTTGTGGAGATACACCACAAACTTGCAAGGTTGTGTGGACTGGTAGGGGGTGGGTGGGTGGGGGATTTGGGAGAAGCGTGGGGAGAAGAGGGAATCAAGGAGATGGTAAGAAAATTCAGGAGATGGCAGAAATTTGAGGGACAGAAGACCTGATTCAAAATAGGAAATAGGGGCAGGGAACACAAGAGAAAGGGTGGCTCAAGACCCCCATTTCAGGAAGGGCCCCCAAGCTTGCTTCAGATCCTTTTACCTGGTGCAGAACCTTGTGTCAAAGATGCTTTGGCTATTTTTCTTATACAAAAGTTTTGTAAACAATAAAACCCCAAAATAACATGGAGAAGACCAACACATTATATTTACACAAACTAGGCCACCTAGAAATCACCAAATTAGCTACTCATAAGTTCTACAAAGCCCAGACAAATACAATAACTAGAAGGGGCTGCAAGTTGGGGGAGACAAGAACCCAGGATCAGACACAAATCACCCAATGCGGTCTATTGCATTTGCCCCGTTTCAACACAGTGAGGTAGAGGTTTGCAGGGATCACAGCACGTAAACGAACCCTCCCCCCCTTTTCTCCTTTGGCTACCATGACATGAATCACTGATACCGCAGGGCAGGACACTGGCTCTGGGCCCCAAAAAGGAGACATCAGGAAGCCAAAGAGTTAAAGGTTCTGGATTTGGTCCCTGTTTCATATCCATACCTGGGCATCTCAAAGTGGATACAGAGATAGCCTCTGAAAACTATCCTTATGAACTCAAACTATTTTTTGGGTTTTTTTGGCAAGCACACATTCACCCTGTTGTGCATGGTAGGCCTAGCCCAATCTAGTGAAAGAGGGATCTGGGATGTCCTGTGCCCTGGGGTTAGAGGTCTGGAACAGGAATCCTCATCTCACACACAGACCTCACCTGATCTTGGCATCCTCTTGGTGCCTTTAGCCTGGCCCGGCTTCTCCTATCCCCTCTCTGTACCATCTTTCCTGTTCAGACCATATTCCAATCTTGGGGAGGAAATCAAATCACAGGGCACCCAGGGAAAACCTAGCCCCGCCATGAAAACATTGAAGGTGGAGGGGTTTCAAGACGACGTAACAGCAGAAAAGTCAGCTCACAATTGGCCAAAAAAAAATGAGGTAGTTCAATCCACTTCAAATAGTTTTTTTCCCTGCTGATCAAACAACAAAAAGTATTCCTGCTGTGCAGACCCGGAGCTGCTGCTGACTTATCCCTGAGATTGCTCATGTACCTGAGAACACAGTGCAGGAATGAGGGCCTTAGATTAAAATACACAAAAATACAAAACCAGAATATTTATATTAAGAAAAAAAAAATTAAAATGCACAAGATACGTCATTCGCACACAGCTAGTGCAGTTGGCATCCTGGAGAAGGTGGGACCACGGTGCAGCAATCCAAGGCAGCAAATAAATAAAATCATATTGGCCCAGAATGGGGAGGGAGCTTAGGAGCAGATAGATCAGCACTGTTCCAATCCCCCTTTGGCCTTTTATCACAATCCATGGCTTGGGACAGCTCCCAAAACTCTAATCCAAGAGTGTTGGGAGACAAAATGTAGAAAAAGCCTGTCTTAGCCCTGAGATTCCCTCCCACGGAATGCAGAAGCTTGTGGGTTGGGCCCATTAATCTGGTCTCTTGTCTGATCAATCTTTTCACTCTGGCATGGAAAATAGTTACATAGCCTTCTTTAAAAAGGAAAACCACTTCCGTGTCCAGAACATTTCAAAAGCAAGAGATCCTGGGCATAGAGACTCAGATAAAGCATGCAGAGGGGTTCCGTCCCCAAAGCTCTCAGGTGCATTTAGACAGCGTGATTGGAGTTCCTTTGCCTCACCCCCTCCCCCCTGCCAAGAGGGAGAGAGGGTGAAGCTCTGGACCCCGGCCTGAGATACATACACACATGGCAGTGCCAGCTGCCCCCTTCCCACCCTGTCCCCACTTTCTCCTCTCTGCCGATTGATGCCTGCTCCTAGAAACTTGCTGATCGCAAAAGGATAGCCCCCACCCACTGGCTCAATTCTGGGCCTCAGGCAGCAGGGCAGGGGAATGGATCTCCTCTTCTTCCTCCCGGAAGTAGGTAGGCTTCCCCTGGGAGCTGGGGGCTTGCTGGGCCTTCAGTGGACAGGAGGCCACCATATGGTTGATGCTCTGGCAGAAGTGGCACTTCTTGGGCTGGGGTGGCAGCTTGCATTCTTTGGCATGATGGTCTAGACCGCCACAGTTGTAGCACCTACAGCAAAGAAAGATGATGCAGAGAAGCCATCAGGAGCCTTCTGCCCTGCCATGACACCTATGTTGTAGCCTAGGTCAGTTACCAGAACCACTTTCCTTCCTGGAGACCCATTTCCCAATTAAAAAAAAAAAGTCCCTCCTCTAAATCTATTGCCTAGATCAATATCTTTTGACCAAGGCCCCTTCTGACTATATTTCCTTCTTGTGACGCCCTCTAGTCTCAAGCTGTACACACACACACACACACACACATACATACACACGCGTGCGCGCGCGCGCCTACAAATTTCAATTTATCCAACTCTCCCCTGTGGCCTCTGGTTGAGAAATACTGGCTAGATGATTGTGAAAATACCAAAATATTGAGGCCAGAGAGATTCTTACAGGGGTTAACCCTGGTTCAATCCCTAAGAGTGACGCCCAAACAGAACCATTCTGTGCACTGTGGATAGGGTTCACTTTCTCCCCTGCCCCCTAAAAAAAACAAAACAAAACAAAGGGTCAGCTCAATCAATGACAGAACAAACAGCAGTACTCCTACATTTAAAAACACCAAAAAACAAGATCAGGGCAGGAACACGTGCCTTGCTTGTGGAGGCTTCAAGTTCAATCCCAGCACAGAATGGTCCACTGCGTCCTTCCAGGTATACCCTAAGCACAGCTTGGGATTACCTCCCACCAGAAAAATAAAAATATGTCACAGGGGCCAGAGCAATAGTACAGCAAGTAGGGCATTTGCCTTGCACATGACCGACCCAGATTCGATCCCCGGCACCCGGTATAGTCCCCTGAGTACCGCCAGGCCTGATTCCTGAGTACAGATCCAGGAGTAACCCCTGAGCATTGCCAGGTATGACATAAAAAGCAAATATAAATATATTTTTTAAATAATAATTTAAAAAAATAGAAGCCACAGACCCCAATTGGGAACTTCTATATTGGAAATGAATAAGACTTTGCCATAACCTTTAAAAACCGTACCTGAGGGTTGGAAGAATAGTACAATGGGTAGGGCACCTGCCTTGCATGTCACTAACCCCAGGTTTTGTTCCAGGCATTCCATATGGTCTCCCAACCCCATCAGGAGTTAAGTCCTGAGGAGGCAGGATGTGGCTCATCAAAACAAAACAAAAAGCCCCAAACAAAAGAGAAATCAAAGGACTCAAACTCTTATTACTGAGGGGCTGGAGCAACAGCACAGCAGGTAGGATGTTTGCTTCGCACATGGCCAACCCAGCTTCGATCCCCAGCATCCCATATGGTCCCCGCGAGCGCCGCCAGGTGTGACCCCCCACCCCCCCAAAAAACAAACAAACCCAGAATCTATTACTGAATGCAGCAGAGTAAAGGGGAAAGAAGCCAACATTTGGAGAACTCCGGGAGCAACAGGAACACAAGGACCATTTTGTTTCCACCACTTAGATTTTCACATAGAGCTAAAATAAGTGTGAGGTTAGTTTCTCTAGCCCCATTACATAACTGGGCTAGAGCTCAGGAACAAAGTTAAAGAAATTGCTAGGACTGTTGCATGGCCCATAGCACACTGCCTGCCTCACTGTCTCCCACACACACACAGGCCAGGTGTCATTGAGGATCACAGCCTTCATCCTATGCCCGGCAGTCATGAGAATGTCATGAAAGGGAGGTTAGCTCCCAGTAACTGCTGCCCCATCCTTACCTGTCTCCCTTAGATCTCCGCTTCTGCATGTTCTTCCCTTTGGGCCGCCTCTCACTTCCAATACAGAACACCCCACCAGGACCAGTAACTCGAATAGATTCCAGGCCCTTGGCGGACTTCTTAAAGGTGAACTCCACTGCCTCCCCCTCCTTCAGGCTCCGAAAACCCTCCATGTGCAGTTTACTCTGGAGGGAAAACATGGTAGATTTCAACATCAATCTTCATCTTTTTATCCCAAACAAACAGAAACAGCACATTGCCAACAAGGCAGCAAGAAAAGTGCAGCAACGTTCCCATTTTCTAAGTAAAGAAATTACAATTCAGGGGGCCAGAGCGATACTACAGCAGATAAGCCTTGCACACGACCAACCTGGTTTTGATCCCCGGCATCCCATTCGGTCCCCTGAGCACTGCCAGGAACAATTCCTGAATGCAGAGCCAGGAGTAACCCCTGAGCATTATTACCAGGTGGACCCAAAAAGACGAAACAAACAGAAAACAGAAATTAAGATTCAGGACCAGGGACTGGAGCAATAGCACTGCAGGTAGGGCGTTTGCCTTGCATGCGGCCAACCCAGGTTGGATTCCCAGTATCCCATATGGTCCCCCGAGCACTGCCAGGAGTAATTCCTGAGTGCAGAGCCAGGAGTAACCCCTGTGCATCGCCGGGTGTGACCCAAAAAATAAATAAATAAATAAATAAATAAGATTCAGAGAGGCAGTACAGGTGCTTGCCTTGCATGCAGTTTATCCCACCCAGTACTCCACATGGTCCCCGAACCCCACCAGGAATGATCCCTGAGTATTTTGGGTATGGCCCCAAAGCATAAATAAATAAATAAATAAATCGTGATTCAAAGATCACAGCAATACCATGATCAAGAAACTTGCATTACTTCAGCTAAGATCACTATATAAACAGATGTCATATTCCTTTATCTGGGGGACGGAGGGAAGGAGGTTTGGACCATACCTGATGGTTCACAGAGCTTAGCCTGGCAGTCTGGAGGGGGATCATACGGGGTACCAGGAATCACACCCTGGTTAGCTGTGTGCAAGAAAAGCACCCTACCCCCTATACTATCTCTCCAATGCCAAAGGTTACTCTTTGCTTTTTTTGGCTCTTTGGGTCACACCCCAGCAATGCTCAGGGGTTAGTCCTGGCTCTGCACTCTTGTGTTTGTGCTCTGCACCAACTGACTACTGAGTAGCATCCAGGAGTAGCACCCAGCCCCAGCATCAGTGGATGTGGCTCAAAGTCAAAATACACATACATGCTCCTCTGGTTTCAGCACTTGTGAAACACATAACCAGTCTCAAAAATGGCATGGAAATGGCATTAAGAAACCTCGTTAGAGATGAATCTCTTAAAGGGGTGGACCCCAAATTCACAAGGAACATTGGTTTTGCCTAGAAGCACTAGAAGGACCTAAAAAGATGCTGGCCAATAATGCCAAGGCCATGAAGGCGCTGGTGAACCCCAAGTAGGCTAGGCTCGTTGTCACAAAGAACACTCACAGGCTCTGTCGACCTTGTACATTGCTCACCCCGGGCTTGGGGAAAATGCTCATGCCTTCATTGCCAAGGGTCTCAGGCTCTGCTGGCCAAAAACCAAGGTTGAAACCAAGGATCCAACCAAGGTCAAAGTCAAGGTTCAAAGGAGGGCTAAAGCAAGGCTCAGATGAAGGCCAAAGCCAAGGCCTACAGTGAGACCCAAACGGCTGCAGCTCCAGCACCAATTCAAGCTTCCAAAGGTGCCCAGAAGGACTGGTGCAACCTCCAGGCTGTTTCCAGCATGTGTCCTCCTCATTTTGTACAAATAAACCGGAGAGCAGGAAAGAAAAAATATATATACACACACAAAAAATGTGGCCATTTTCAAAAGGTCTCATCAGGATCAGATTGTTGGTACAGTGGCTAAGGCACCTGTCTTGTTTGCTGACAGGGTTTGATCCCTAACACCACATAGGGTACACCAAGCCCAGTCAGGAGTGATCCCAGGGTGATTCCAGAACACAAGGCCAAAAGCCAGGAGTAGGAATAATCTCTGGGAAACATCAAGTGTGGCCCCAAAAACTAAACAAAAGAATTTTTTTTAAAAAGGGGAGGGGCTGGAGCGATAGCACAGAGGGTAAGGCATTTGCCTTGCACACAGCCGACCTAGGTTCGATTCCCAGCATTCCATATGGCCCCCTGAGCACCACCAGGAATAATTCCTTAGTGCAGAGCCAGGAGTAACCCTTGTGCATCGCCGGGTGTGACCCAAAAAACAAAAAAATAAAATAAAATAAAATAAAATAAAAATAAACGAAAGAAAGGGGAGAGAAAGAGAGAGAGCGCTCATTAGAGAGGGAGATTTGGCAAGCACATGTAAAGCAAGGAGCAGTTCCCTAGAAGCACCAAGTATATGTCCACTCCCCACCCCCCAAAATTAGCTTAGAGCCCATTCCACCTTGCCATTTCTAGTTTAACACATCAGTGGCGGTAGCAGCCAACAGGAACCTACCCAGCGTATATCAATCAACAAAGTGAGCTCAACACTGAGAACGAGGCCTAAAGAAGCAAGAGCAACCGCTGTGCCTCTAGAACTGGCACAAGTGACCTAAAATAAAAAGCATTAGTATTTTATTTCTATGGGAGTGCCTCAAACTGGAATTCAGGTAAAACATGAATGACCTTTAGCCAGATGAGCTCCCCAATCCCTTATCATTTCAATTGAATTTTAACTCAAAGAGCATGCACATGCTTTGCATGCAAAAGACCCGTGCTCAAACCTTGTGTCTCCACCATCCCACTCTGCATTTGACTGGAAGTAGCCCTAAGCACAACAAGGTATACCCACCCCCAAAGAAACCATATCCCCAGAGGGAGAGATTGTACATCTACAAAGCTTGGCCAATCCTGCTGGATGGCACCACATAAGATCCCTATACACTGCCAGAAGCTGTGGGCCCCAAGCAGTTCAAAAAAACAATATATGGAAACCACATCCACTTCATGAAACATTATCTAAAGGTTTCGAACCTCTTATAATATGGGACAACAGCCTCTAATAAATATAATGTGAGCACAGAAAGAATTTCATGTACTAGGGACCAAAAAGACAGTACAGCAGATAGGGCATTAGCCTTGTACACAGCTGAGCGGGTTCAAAGTCCGGCACCACATTGGTCCCCTGAGCCCACCAGGAGATTCCTAAGCAGAGCCAGGAATAAGCCCTGAGTACTGCTGAGTAGGGACAAAAACTAGTAATAATAATAATCTAAAAAAAAGTCTAGTATTTGTAGCTTTTGCCCTCCAGACCATCAAAGAAATATCCTAAAGTCAAGGAATCCCTTAACTTCTGTTTTTATTCCCCTGCAAACTGCCAAGGCTGTGAAAACACTCCCCACATCCCAATCTTTATGTGGGGAAAGTGATAGGGCATAAAAAGCAAATAAAAACACTGTAAAGAGGGGAAACTCCCTTCCCTCTCGCGCAGGAACTACTGAATCAAATCAGATTTGGCTCGCTGCTTGCTGAGGAGAGGCCAGGGGCAAGCATGAAGGAAGCAGATCGGGGCCTGGCGTCAGGGAGCCCAGATCTCCAGCTGCCTCCTGGGTTGTGCCTGTGACCTGGCTTGGAGTGGAGCCTGTTCCTCCTCTCTGAGCTGACCAAGAAAATGGAGCAGAAACTAATTTTATGGAGGTGCAGTGAGGTTTTATGCAAGAAAAGTAGTTAACACATTGGCTACCACACATAAATCCTCAGCAAGCGGCAATTACCAAGCCTTCAGCCCGGAGCTGGGCAGGGTGACTGGTGAGGAGTGTCAGGGAAGTGGACATTTAACTCTGGCTTTTATCACTCCATAGCTGTGGAAATGCTTCAAGAAACGCCTCAAGTTCCAATTCATATTGCTTATAGCTCTCCCTGCCCCAGCACTGGGAAAGGCAGGTTCAGAACAAGAATAATTGAAAAGGAAAGGATTAGAATTAGACCATCCTTTCAGGCCACAGGCTCCACCATCGGAGCTTGGTTTAACTTTCAGAGAATTTTCATTTCTTTAAAAAGAAAGAAAAAAAGTAATCCCCTCTAACTACCCAAACCCTGTAGTTTCCTGGCCAGAACAGGTCAAAATTTCCCCTGGTGGTCTCGGGGGAGGCTGCCTGCCCTCCACCCACCCCTCCACACATAGTTGGAATTCCTCTCTTATCAGCTAGGTAATCAGCGTACAGCCGCCCTCGGCCAGTCTCACAGGCCTGCCAGCAGAAAGGAGCGAGGAATTTCTGCTACTACCCCACCCCACCCCCAGCCACACACAAAGACGGCCCGCCCCTCGCCCCTCTCCCAGTCCCCTCCAAAAAAGAAAAGGCCTGGGGGGAGGGGCAGGGCTTGAGCTCCCCCTGTAGAGCCCAGCCCCAGGAAACAAAGAGTTGACACTGGTTGGTTCTGGTGGTCAGATTCCTGGAGTTCCAGAGGCTCCAGCTTCTGACACTACCACCCCCTGCCCCCACTCACACACATTCAAAACATTCATCAGTTCCTTCCTCTCCATGTTAGGTTTATGGTCATGGTGAGAGAAATGGATCGGAGTCACCACCTTTCTTCCTCAGTTATGCTTGCAGGGCCTGCCAAAGTCACCACCAGCTAAGGCCAGGCCCCTCACCCTGCTGGGGTGGATGGAGGGAAGCAAGGAGCAGAAGCAGAAGCAGACACCCCCCACCCCCCCACCCCCGGCTAGTGCCCCTAGGCAGGAACCTGAATTGGTGTGACTTACTTAAATAAATAAATTTGGAAGGTGAGCCAATAGGGTCCATTGAATCACAAGAATAGCAGGTTAGCAAGATTTTCCCCTTTACAGGGTAAGGGGCCAGCAAGCAGAAAAACCAGGGCAGTTAAAGCACTTGGGCCTCCTCTCCACTGCCCACCCAACTTTCTCACGCACCATAAGGAGGCCTTAGTTGTTGACAACTGGGAGGACTTGTGGGGTCGCTTAGACACCATGGTCCGGAGTAGAGAACACACAGGCCTGCGTTACTGCTTTTTGCTGTGAGGACACTCCCTGCCGTAAGGACCTTGGAACCAGCTCTGCTGAGTGCTAAGGAGGGCTGGAAATGCGCTGCCTGCCCCTCTCCCCAGGAGAGCTCTGGAGCTATGCTTTGGGCTCAGGGATCATAACCAGCATTTCCTGGCTTTCCTGTAACACCCGGGCCACTGTTCCATTCTAAGATTATGCCTGTCCCTTCAAGTCCTAGATGTATAGCAGTACACAAACATTTCGGGGAAAAACATATTCTTTACTGTTCAAAACTGCTAATATAAACGAGCGCCTACTAGGCATTTTACAGGTAACACATTTAGCCCTCACACCACATCTGTGAGGTTGTCTGTTAGTTGATACAACAGCTGTAATCCGGAAGGTGGAGGGAGGTTAAGTATTTAGCCCAAAATCAGAGACACAACTGTGCTAACTGACCCAACAGTCAACACTATGCAAATTCAGAGACACTGACAAACTCCCTAATAGACACACACGTACACACAGAGCATAGGCATGGTCCCCAGCATTGCTGGCTGTGACAACAAAGCCGTTCTCAGAAAAAGCAAGCAAGTTTGGCAGGGGTGAGGAAAGCAACCTACCAAAGCAGTTTATTTGCTGGGTATCTGTTTCAGGTGAGGTGGGGAAGTGAGATAACCAACCCAAGCCACACCGTGGCTCAGACACAGCCCCGCCATCCAGCTCCTGCCTGAAACCTTCCACCAGATGGCGCTGCTCATCAGCCTATCTGAACAAAGGCAGCCAGATCTATGAACCCAGATCCATTCAGATAAAACCTAGACTTATCTCTGAGATTCCCAGGACAGGATCTTCTCCCTTGTCTTCCAGAAGGTGAAAATTTCGGGGACCAAACTCAGAAGGCACCACCTCAGGGTGGGTCCTATTAAGGAGCTAATTTCTCATCTGGCTCCACTTGCTCAGAAAAGGGTCTTGAAGAGTTTGAAGTCAGAAACCCTTTCTTGGAGTTGTTTACAGAAGCCATGTACTTTCTTTTGGGAAGTCAGAAATCAATTTCTCACTGCTTCTTCTTATTATAAAGTCTTCTCCTCCAACCCCCTAGGACCTCCCAGTTTCAGCCGAAAGGGTTAATCACGCCTGCAGGAAGGGGAAGGCAAAATAGATTTAGCCTAAGGCAGCTTCTTTTAAAAAAAAGAGGAATTCAGTAGGGTGGAGTATAATTTGATTAGGAATATTCAAGAAACCTTGCTCTGGGGAATGTCACTGAAAACCACTCCCAGTCCAGCTTTAAAGTAGAAGTTTCTCCTACACTGGAGAAAGCCTGGGAATGTCTAGGAAGCATGTGTCTTTAGAAAGGTGCCACAGCAGGAACAGCAGCAGCAGCAGCAGCAGCAGCAGCACCACCACTACACACACACACACACACACACACACACACACACACACACACACATGCACGCACGCATTTCTGTGCCAGATCCCTGGTAGAGTGAATCTGACTTTTTGCCATCTGCTTTTTACACACACACACACACACACACACACACACACGCATTTCTGTACCAGATTCCTCGTACAGTGAATCTCTACCAGACTTTTTGCCATCTGCTTTTTCCGGTAAAGATGGAAATGACTAGTGCATGATCAAACCAAATGGCTTCTAGAGCAAATAAATACTCCATGAAGAAAAGAAGGATGTCATGTGGCTCAATACCATACTGTAATCCACTGGCATTCATTCAGACTTTCCTGATGCATTTCCAAACCCCTGGGCACCAATCCAGAGATAACAGTCTAGGTAACTTGCCCTCCCCAGCCCTTTCTGACAATTATTAGCATGCTTCTGCTATGGAGCCCTTAAGTTTTGCCCAGTGTTTCCTTTAGCCCCCTAGCCCCTCAGTGTATGTGCGTGTACCACTAGAAAATTAATTAGCAGACATAGCTATGCCCTCTTCAAAAGACATAACAGTTTGGGAAAGGGATGACAAGTATATCATTACATAAAGCAAGGAAACAAACTGTCCAGGTTTACTTACTAGACAGTAAGCAAATCTTTTCTTTTTTCCCCTTCTTTCCCAGCTAATCTAAACTTCCTGGTCCCTCAGCCACAATCATCCTTAGCAGAAAAAGGGGGGCATGTGGCTAAAGCAGTTTCAAGGATTTCAGTATTGAAATCCCTTTGGCTCCACCTTTTCTAAGTCTATGAGTACAGCATTTTAGCCGGAAAACTACATTAAATGCATTTGATTTCTAAGAGCCTGTGGGGGGGGAAATGGAGGTTTTTCCCCTTACTTTTAAAGTACTACAATCTTGGGGCCAAAGAGATAGTACAGCAGATAGGGTGTTTGCCTTGCAAGTGGCTAAACCTGGTTCAGTCCCATATGGCCCCCCAAGCACCACCAGGATTGATTCCTGAGAACAGAGGCAGGAGTAATCCCTGAGCATCACCAGGTGTAGCCCATAAAGAAAAAAAAAATCAAAATGCCACAATCTTGGGGATCTGGGAGTTAAACTACTGGGGGGAATAAACAAAGAGGGGGTCAGTCCAGTGCAACAGATAAGGAGCTTGCCTCCCACGTGGCAGACCCACATTTGATCTCCTACACCACACATGGTTCCCTGAGCCCTTCCAGAGGTGACCTCTGAGCACAACCAGGTGTAGACTTAAACAACTCAATAATTAAAAAGATAATAAAGGGCGGAGGCAGTGCTGAGGATTAAACACAGATTTACACTCCTAAGGCAAATGCTCTATTCCTGAGCCACATCCCAGACCTTAAGCCTAACTTCTCAACTGGTCATGAAGAAATAAGAATTCTAAGTGAAGCTCAGGAAAAGGGGAGTCTACTGGGACGGAGAGATGGTAAAGTGGGCAGGATGCTTGGCTTGTGGGTTATTTTTTTGTCTGTTTTTTTTTCTTGCCATACCCAGATGTGGTCAGGGCTTACTCCTGGCTTTGTGCTCAGGGATCATTCCTGGCGAGGTCCCTGGTTCAAGGACCTTTTATGGGGTCCCAATGACCTAATTCAGGTCAGCCGCATGCAAGTCAAACACTCTTTTCTGCTGTATTATTGCTCCAGCCCAGAACGTTTGCTCTGCACAAGGCCAATCCAGGTTCAATCCTTGATGCCCTTTACAGCCCCCAAGCCCACCAGAAGTGATATGACCACAAAGCCAGTAGTAAGCCCTGAGCACCCCTGGTTGTACCCCTAAAACAGGAGACTACAGACTTGTTCTTGCTCCAGCATTCTCTGTATTAACTGTCGCTCAATCAGGGGTGTTTCTGTTAACTGTCAGGAGACAATTTTGGTTGTCACAACAGCGGAAGGCCCAGAATGATTATCCCAAAAAAGTATGTCTATAGTAAAAAGTTTGAGAAACCCTGATTTTCAGGCTCACCATCTGCTATTATGAGTCTTAATTTCCCCCAATCATAGAGACAGGTGGAGAGCTCTACCTGTTCATTTCATTGCTGAATTTCGTTATTGAATGTTTTGCTCTTTGATAAAAGATATTTTTGGGTCTGAGAATCGAGAGTTTTTTTTTAATCCCACTTCTGGAGAAGTTTGTTCTGTGAGGGAACATGTAGGGATAATAATGAACCAAATAGACCCACGGCTGGAATGGGGAAGAAAGTACTGAGGGCCAAAGTGAATTAAGGCCTTGAACACAAGTGATCTAGGTCTCATCCAGGGCACCATAAAGGATGTCATCCAGACTCCCAGTAAGGCTGGTTGTGGCCCAAAAAGGAAAATTTCTCACCTCCCTACCATCACCATCAGCAGCCACTCCAGCCACCGGGAGGAGTTGTTGGATATCTTACCCCCTTCTGCACTTTGGGATCACTACCCCCACCCCAGGGCAATTTTTAAGGACATCCTGCATCTATTTACAATGCAGATCCCCAGAGAGATTTTCCAGATTTCTGCAAGACTGTGATCACTAGTGAACTTATTGCTAAAGTAGGGTGTGAATTGAGCCCTAGCAATGTCCAAAATAAGTAACTCAGAGAATTTACAACAGTCACCGTTACCTATGTTAGGAAGAAAATTCTTTTTTTTTTTAAATCCCAGTGAACTCCTTAAAACTGTGGAATGCTCATACCAAGACCCTAAAGTTCAGCTCCCCCTCAGTCTGCCCATGTGAAATGCTCCTCTCCCAGACCTGACACTCCTGTTTTCCTCTCTGACATCCAACAGTTTCCTATTGCTTCTCACCCTCTGGAAGGCTGAGGCACAGGTTCATTTGCTCAGGAAAACCTTCCTGGGCTTTAGTATCACCCAGCACCCCTCAGTGATGAAGGGGCAACATCTCCATAGGACCCTCCTTTGGTAGCCTTAGGAAAAGAACCCCGTGCTTGACTCTTACTCCAAACCTTCCAAAGTTGGGGAAGCTGCTCGGTCATCTCCAGACCAGGAGAGATTTTAATCTCTTTGTGATCAGATAAATGGGAGAGTGGGGGAGAAGGCCGCCCCGCTGAGGAGGGCCATTCAAAGCTGGTTCCTGTAATAAAGTGATTTAATAGATCTAAAGAGGCCAATTCCCTTCTTTCTCCCACAATTACTTCCTGTGGGTTATCATTCACATATGTAAATGAAGCAGGGAGGGGTAAAGCCACCAGCCAGAACTGGATGTCGGGTGAGAGATGAAGGGACTAGTGGGGGGAGGACTGGGCACAGCAAGGGCGGCAGCTAAACATCCCTTCTGACAGATGTTCCAGTAGCCTAGTGACTCCCAAGTTTCGAATATATGAACTGAGTACGCCCAAGTGCCCACATGTCTCTCAAGTTCCCACTCAGCCACTTCCCAGGGTGCAACAGACTTCCCAGTGGCCTGCAGCCCCAGACCAGTCCACCCAGCCTCTCCGGTCCACCCCTCCCCCTTCAGAATACCATCCCTGCGGCTCCAACCCTTAATCCCCACATCCTCCTTCCCCCTCCCCCACCGCTCCCAGAGCCAACCTCCCCAAGTAACCCCTCCCTGCCCGGTTAGGGTGTCAACCTCTGGCCGGGATTAGCAATTTCTCCTTTCCAGGTCCTGCTACAAGTCTCCGAAGGTGCCCGGACGCAGGGGCCACTTCCTTTCCATGGTTGTTAGGGGTGGCGGGCGTGCCCGGACCACCGGAATGGAGAGAGGAAGGGGAGGCCAGGGCGGAGAGAGCACTGAAGCCTCTGGCTCCTTGTTTGCGGTTGGAATGTTAGAGGACAATCAATGGCTGTCTGGGGCCATAAATGCCAGGCTGAAAAGGACTGAAGGCTAGCCTCCCTCCACCCCCTGCCCCGCGACACTGAATTTCACCCCCACTGGGCTACCCTGCGGTAACTGAGAACTTGGGGTTGCTCTCGGACTCCCTCCAAGCCTGGTGGTGCAGGAATCTGAGGCCAGGGGACCTCCTGGGCTTTCCCCTCCCTCGAAGAGGCAAGGTGGGGAGGGGGGGCAACTGTGCCTGAGATCCTGTAGCCCCCTACCCCAACACTCCAAGAGCTGCCAGGCCCAACCTGGGCTCAGGACTTTGAGAGAGTTGTGTGGCCATGAGGGTGTGGAAGCATGACTGACTTAGTGGTTCCACGCTCCCGCCCCCCCTTTGGATCCCAGGCCGCTGCCCTCCTCTGGCCAAAAAGCTATTCTCATTCGGTGAAAGGGGTGGGCGCTCAGGGCCCAGCTCAACCCGGCATGTGCTTCCCTGGCCGGCCAGCCCGCCCTCCCCCCACCGGCAAACACAATACAACCTTAGTTTCTGCCACATGGGGTCACCTCTCTGCCCCCTGCCCCCTTCCCAGGGGAAAGAGGTAACAGACACGTGGTAAGCCAGAGGGGTTCCCGGAAGGGGCTGGGGGCTGCTGATAACCGACGCCGGATCGCTCACTCACATCCCGTCGGAGTTCGCAGCGACTCAGAACCGGGGTGCCCCCCGCCTGATGCGCACGCACGTATCGGGCCCCCCGCCCGCGAGTCCGTCCGCCCACCTTGAACCCGCGTTTGCCACCGTCCCCTTCCCGCATCCACGTTACCGGAATCGCTCTCACCTGATGCACAAAGACGTCCACTGGGGGGTCGAGCGCGACCCCGGCGCGGGCGGTCATGGACAGGAAGCCGAACCCCATGCGCACGTTGAACCACTTACAGATGCCGGCCCCGTGCAGCAGCTGCGGCTCCTCGGCCGGCCGGGCCGCGTCCTCCCGCGCCTCCTCGGGCGCCTTGGCACAGCCACCTGGAGAGTGGGAGGGCACTCAACTACTGAGGGGGTACGGAATCGCAGGGCCCGCTCCAACGCCCGGCCCAAGAGCCCAGCGTCCAGCCGGCGGCCGGACACCCGGGGCTACCACGCTCAGCAGCCCGCGAGGAGTGACTTGTGCCGGGCAGGGAGAGAAGAGACCTCGCCCGGGCTCCCCGAGCTCACGCCGAGGCTGCCGGTGCCCCGAAAGTTTTGCTCCTCTTCCCAACACGTTGCCCCGAGACAGACGGTCAGGCAGGCCCCTCCTCTCTACACCGCCCCCACCGGCCCCCGTTAGCCGCCCGGGCGGTCGCCGCTGGGACCCGGGGTTCCTAGCTCCAGAGAGGGTCCCTGGAGCTGGAGGCCGCAGACTTGGGGAGGGGGGGGAGGTCCTGCGAACAACCGAGGGAACACTCCCCCTCCTCCCGCTTATGTGGCTCCTGGGCGCCCCTGCAGCCTGAGGTGTCCCGCTAAGTCCCAAGCTCGAACCTGCAAACTGCTGGTTTGACACAGAGCCCATGGTCGTCGGCTGAGCCCGCGGCCCCGGGCCCCAGGTCGGGCGGCTGCTGGCCCCAGAGAAGTCCGGAGGCAAAGGGGTGGCTCGGAGAAGAGGCTGCTACATCTTCCCCAGCACAATAGCGGTGGGAGGGCCCACGGCTTTTCAAAGGCTCCCAAATTCTAAAAGACAATGACCCAACCCCCCGCGGGCAGCCCCCTCCCCTCCCCTTCTGCTTTCCCCTCCCTTTCCCTCCTGCTCCAGCTCCGGCCCTCCCCCACCGCTGCCGTCTCTGACACCTCTGGGGTGTCCCTTCTCAGAACCTTGAGGTTTGACACCCCCTCCCCACACACACACACACACACACACACACACACGTGGAGATGGGGGCCCTCCGCCTAAGAAGTCTTGAGTACCCTGGAATTTGGGATCCGGCTCTTTAAAGACTCAGAGGGGGGTCCCCGAAGCAGCATACAGGTGGGGGGCTCTTGGGGGGTTAGTTTTAAAAGCATGTGACTGCTCCCATACACACTCGCACACCACCCCCACCCCCCGCGCAGATAATTATACATTCCAGAGAGTTGGGGGAGGGAGGTGTGAGCCTGGCAGCGCTGGCCAATCAGAGACACAAACCACCTGTCAAGGGAGAAATGGATGAGCCCTCCCCCTCCCCCAGCCCCTCGGCGCCCCTCCCCCTCCCTTCCCCTTCAGGCCTCTGAGCTGACCCGGCTGCTCGGCGCTGACCCGCTCTCGGCCCCCTCCACCACCGTGTGCTGAGATAGACTTAGAGTTCAGGACACTAGGAAGCCTGGGACGGGGAGCAGCGGGGGGGTGGCTGGAGCCGGGGCTGGACTGACCTGCAGTCCTGACCTGGGCGCTGCTTCTTAGAGTTGGTCTCTGATTAACTCCATGTCCCTGCCTCCCTGAGTTTCGGAAGTTTTCCTGGATTCCTCATTGCGATCCGCGCTGAGTTTGTGTAAAGAATCTTTGGTTCTTTCCTTCCAAATCTGTGTCTAACCTGGGCCCTACATGGAGCTGGGGGAAGATTGCTGGGACAGCTGGAAGCACCCAAAGAGGTTTGAAGTGTGTTCCCAGCCCTGGGCCCTCGCCTTCCACCCCCCAGGGGTCCTGTCCATACCCACTGCTCACAGAGGGACTAGGTGAGTAGGTGGCAGTAGCCATTTCCTCTACAGTACTCGGGAAACACCATCCTAAAACCCCAGGGCTGGCCTGCTGGGGGAACTGGAGTGGAAACTCTCATTTGACCAGGCAGCCTTCCCTTCTAGAAGATAAAGAAGCTGGGCCAGGGGAATGGCTAGTGCCCTGGTCGGAGATGGACAATGGCCCGAGGCTCAGTGCAGGGCCCTGGCCCTGCCCCTTCACTTCCGGTGCTCAGTTTAAACTGGACAATGCCAGCTCAGGCCAGTTCCCCTCCCCCACTGCTACAACCCACTTAAAGGGACAGAGCCTGCTTTCCGCCTGCACTGAATTCAATCTTCTCCACCCAGTCAGCAGAACCCCTTCCGCTTCTTCCCTTACACCCCTGCGTGTGTGCACAAACACACACTCGGTGTGTTTGAGAAAGAGAGAAAGGGTGGAGTGGGGGTCAGGATGGGGAAGATGGGGAGATACTCTTCCCTTCATATCCTGCTCCTCAAGAGACTAAAACTTGAGTGTAACGGATGAGGGTAGTGTACTTTGGATAATAATAATAATAAGGACAAATGTGGCCTGTTGCCATTCAGTCTGAAAGATACATGTCATTATCAAATATCATTAGCAACGTCCAACTCCCAAGTCAGGACCCTAATTTAGAGCTTCCCATAATAATAAAAGCATATCAGCCAAGACATTTTTATATTTATAATTTACTCCTCTTAAGAGTTTTATATTCCACGTTATTAGCACCCTTAAAATATATTCATTCTCTGCTCCTCTGCTCCTAAGATTCAGAAGCAGGTGACCAAAGTCTGGCGGGATAAAAGAGGAAAAAGGAATTTAGCAGCCGGTTGTGCGACTTCACTGCTCCCCGGTGAAATTTGTTGGTCCCGCGGGCATGACCAGCTTCTCTGTCCAGGGTCCTGAGGGAGCCTGGGGCTCTGTCCAGGGTGCTGAACAGAGCTTTGCACTCCAGGTTTGAAAATGCTTATTTGCATTCCCACTTTCAAATCATACCCAGAAATTCTGATTCTTCTCTCCAACTCTTGAGACTCTGACACACTTCAATCAGTTTATGAACTTTATGAAATGCTAAAGAGAGGTCTTTTCCAGAGGAACATGATTCTATGAGGACAGTGAGACAGATCTCAAGAGCTTCAGAAAAGTGGGTGCCATTAAGCAAATGACTAGAAAAGGTGAGAAAACAGAAGAAAATATTTTCTGATTCAAAGCAGACCAAAGTGTAAGAGAGTGTAATCTCTGCTTTCAAATTACTTTCTGGGGCAAGAGAGACAGTACAGGGATTAAGGCACTTGTCTTACACATGACCACCCCACTTTTATCCACAGTGTCGTATCCATACCACAAAAGCACTACTAGAAGTGACCCCAGAGCATGAAGCCAGGAGTAGTCTCTGAGCACTACTGGATCTGCCCCCTCAAAAAAAATCATTATTTCCCAAACTATTACTACTTTCCTTTAGAGTGCGAGCGTAGAAATGAGCTTGCCCATGTTTGAATATTAACTCTGCTATCTGTCGTTCTGTAATCTGGGATACTTCTTTAATCTATCTATTTTTCAGTTTTATTCTCTGTCTCATAGAAAAAATAAGAATATTTTATTCTCATAATACCAGACATATTAAAATGATAAAGTTAGACCATGCAATAAAACTTCTTAAAAAGTGCCTGCCACTTTGTTCTTTGTAAGGTAAATTACTGCTACTGCTATTACAGCTATTGTGCACATGCTTGTTTCTATTTTCTAGAGTCCATGTCTCATTATCTCCCCAAGGACTGGGCCTATTTGCTTATTTATTTATATCTTGGGGCTGGAGTGATAGCACAGCAGGTAGGGCGTTATATCTTCATCTTCTCCCACATTCATACCAATATTTAAAACAGTGTTTGGTTCATGGAAAACACAATTGTGAAGGTGAAAACCCTTCACAATTGATTTCTCATTACCAGTGAGTTGTTTCTATGCAGGACTCTCGTGTCAAGGACATACAGAATTTCTTGGTTTTCCATATCAGTGAAAGGTCATTAATATCTGTTATGATCTAGTCATTGTGCTAGTTCACAAATCTGATAACGGAATCAGATAATAAAATACACGAATAAGCAATATAATGACCAAATATATATCCACCAAATAAAGCAGACTAAGTTCCTAAATGTCTAAACATTCTGTGTAATTTCTTGGAAGTTGCCTTATACCTAAGGAGACAAGATTTGATATAGCTAAAAATAAAAAATTTCTTCTATATTGGAATAATAATATCTAGGTAAAAGGAGGGGGAGGGGGCTCTTTAGATAAGAGAAAGTGTCTGGTAACAATGCCAGGTACAGAACAGATGAAAGGTAGTGCTCTCTACCACTTGAGCCACACACCCAGAACATCTCCCCTTTGAAGTACTTTGCAGCCAGTTGGAGGGATAGTACAAGGCTTGGGGCTGAAAAGATAGTTTAGTAGGTAGAGCACTTGTCTTGCACTCAGCAGACGTAAGTTAGATCCCTGGCATCCCATATATTCCCCCAAGTGCTGCCAGAAGTAATTCTCAAGCACAGAGCCAGCCAAGCATTGCAAGGAGTGTTCCCCCACACACACAAGCACACACACACACACACACTCAAACACTTGAAGGCTTAAGGTGCTTGTCTTGCAAATGGCTGAACCCAGTTTGATCACCCTTACTGCATAAAGTTCCCTTAGAACTGACAAGAGTAATAAAAGAGCCAGGATTAAGCCTTGAGAACTAATGGATATGGCCCCCAAACCAAAACATAAACTTTGTAGGGAGTTTTAGGGTTGTGTCTCAGTGACATAGTGCATGCCCCACATGTGTACTTTGCAAAATTCCTTGTGTAAAGCTTCTTAATTTCATAAGAGTAAAAACTGAAAAAGGTCTTAGATTAATAACTCATTCAACATTTAACAAATCTTTGTTGAACCTTTCCTCTGGGGTAATAAATGATGATATAAACAAAGATCCTTCCTCTGTGGAGCTTCTATTCTGATAAATAGCAATAATAATATATACCTATCAAAAGGAGCTGGGAGATGGCCCCATGGTTAAATGCTTACTTTGTAAGCCTATGGTTGTGAATTTATCTCCCAGTGTTGTGACCTGCATCAACTATGATGCCCGCAGCTCAGCTGTCACTGGCACTGCAATCTATTCCTGGCCATATCACAGTCAGGTTTGTGTAAGCACCTCCATGAAAGGGTGCAACCTCCAGTGAGCTCTGCCACAAAAAAGACGTATGAGCCGTGAGTCTAAAAGTGGGACCCCTGGCAAATTTGTGTGTGAGTCCCACAGGTGACCTCCACTGAGAGCTTAAAACCAGTATGTATTGCAGGCACCATGGCAGATAAACACAACCCCCGTGAGTGGGTGTGCAAACACTTGCAGTGGATGAGTGGGCTGAGAGGAGTATGACTTCTGGAGCTCTCTGATAAGTGTGTGAACATTGCAGCCTGATGTGTGAGTACCAGGCCAGCTTATAGGCACCTTGCTCATTGCAATTGAAACATCAACAGAGGGAAGTAAAGAGGGAATAACAAATATACATGCAATTTTATCTTCTTGGTTTTGGGGGCCACACCCAGCAGTGCTCAGGGCTCACTCCTGGCTCTGTGCTCAGGGATCACTCCTGATGGATTCAGAAAGCCGTATCTCTGGTCCTCTTACCATTTTAACAAAGTTTCCAGGCCCAGGGATATGATCAGTGGTATAGCACATGGCTTGCACATGTGAGGCCCTGGGTTCAAACCCTGGCACCATGCACACATGCACACACAGTCACATACACAAAGTTCTAAGAATGGAATTATTTGGAAAATAGTCGCTGTGTTGATTAGGTTTCCTGGGCTGGATTTTTTGAGACTTTAGTCTGGTTCTAGCACTATGAACAGCCAAAAAGGATCATGCAGTGAGCAGTGTTTCTTCTTGCCCATCAATTCCTTCACTCACTCTCTCACCTCACAGATGTTTGTTGAGCATCTGCTGTCTCATGCAGCACTGTCTGAAGCACTGTCCAGAGCACATGAACAACACAAATGAAATTCCTGCCCTCACAGAGCTAACCTTCTAGAGGTGAGGACAGGCACTCAGCAGACAATTAAGTAAAATACATATATAGTATCAGCCTTTTTGCCATGTGATCTTAAAAAAAAAGCTGCCAAGTTTTACCCTTCCAAGGTAAAATGAAGTAATTAGATTAGCTGGTAGACTAACTGTTCTTTCCGTTCAGATATTCTAAAGTGTTATGATGTGTGTGTGTGTGTGTGTGTGTGCGCGCGCGCGCGTGCGTGCATGTGTGTGTGTGTGTCTGTGTGTAGGGCCGGGAAGACCACGTTCCTAATTACATCACACAACAATATGTTTTCTATTTTCACCCCATGCTGTCATCTTCAACCTCCTCCAGGAACCAGGGCTTCCTACACCAAGCAGGATCGTGCACCTCTCACCTCTTAGGCCTGTTGAATTGGCAGGGGGAGGATGAGCCAGGGGAGTCCTCTTCCTTCTTTCAGTTCTGCTCCCCATGCGGGCTGTGCTTCACAGAGCAAGACGCCAGGCACTTGCTTTCACCAATAATGGCTTCATTACATTGAAAGGAGACCAGAGTGACCTCAGTGAAATAGACTTCCTGACCCCAGCTGACCTCTGACCCTCACCCTGACAGCCTCTAAATCTTTTCCTTCTGACACATCCCCCACAAGGTACAGGCCAGAGGAGGAAATGATGAGCCTGCTACAGCCCATATCCCAGACTGTAACTCACCAGGGGGCCTGCAGTGAACCATGTGGGGGGGCAGGGAGTGCCCAAGTAGCGCTTCCCTCAGGGATGCTGGTCCCTGCAAGAGCCCCCCACAGGCTGGCCTGGTTCACCACTTCCCCTGCAGTCATTCACCTGGGGTTCATTTGTGTGTGTCCAATGACTATTAAGGGCCACTGATGCAGAAGACAAGGGGGGGGGTCTAACCAAATGTGTCATTTCCCAAATGCTCTCTTAGTCTAGGTCTCTCACCTGCTTTTCCTGACTCTGTACTTACTGTTTACTGAGAGTTGATTCTTTACCAGACCTGTGATAAGTGCTTTGAGTGCAGATTGTCCAGCCCTCCTGCTAGGATCTTACAGGAGGCAAAATCTGGATACTTTTTTTGGGGGGATGTGGGGCGCACCCAGGGATGCTCTGCACACAGGAATTACTACTGGTGGTGCTTGGGGAACCATATGGGATGCTGGGGATTGAACACAGGTCGGCCGCGTGCAAGGCAAACACCTTCCTGGCTGTACTATCTGCTCTAACCCCCAAATCTGGATTCTTGACCTTGAGTAAGTGGACTTGTCTCCTCTCACGAGTTGCAAAAAACACATCCCAAGTCCAACCAGCTAGAAGGCTCTTTTTCTTATTTCTTTCTTTAAATAAATAAATAAGTTAAAGTAATTAATGCATGCAGTTAAAAAAAATCAATTCTTATTGAAAGAATTATAATGAAAAACAGCAGTCCCCTGCCACCCCACCCCCGCCTCCCAGGAGGCCACCCCTCCTGAAGTCATTTCTACTGCCCTGTTTTTCTGTGTCAGTAAATAATATGCATGTACCTCTGTTCCTTGATTGATCAATTTTAGATATTATCTATTGATTTCCTGTTACAGTAGATGAGGTCCTACCTTTCTTATAAGATCTAACCCTCCCTTTCTCCTTTCCTCTCAATACAGTTGCAGTACAGTTAAATCACTATTTTCAACTAAACTGATAACTAGTGCTTCTCTGGCCACAACCATGAAGATGTCCACGCCTTGGCAGTCCATGGGATGGAATCTCTTTTCTTAAATGATCTTTTATTTCCCCTTGATTCTTTAACCCCCTTCCTTTCTCTTCCATAATATTTGTGATTGAACTATCCTATTATTTCAAAGATTCTGTGTTTTCTTTTCTATTAACCCTCCTTTGCCCAATCATTTCCCAAGGTTCTCCATCCTGGCTGTTCTGGGGCTTCCTCCTCAAGAACCCAGTTGGCGGGTCCAGAGAGAATACAGTGTGTAGTGTGCTTGTCTTATACTCAGTCAACACTGGTTCAAACCCTGGTACTGAATAGGGCTCCCGAGACATTGTCAGGACTGACCCCCAAGAACAGGTTCAGGAGTAAGCTCTGAGCACTGCCCAAAACAAAAACTTAAAAACAAACAACCCCCCCAAAAAAAACCCAAAAGACAAAAAAAAAAAAGACTAAAGTCAGTTAGAGTCCTAGTTTTGTACTCTAGAGTCCTGGGTTCTTCCTGGCCTCCACATGGTCCCCAGAGCACAGCAGGGAGTGATCTCTGGACCCTGAGTTGGAGAAGTCCCTGAGCACCACCAGTTGTGGCACACAAATAAACAAGCAAAGAAAGATGTATGAGTGTTTACCCTGTGCCAACATGGCCAGACCGCACATTCTTCCACAGAATTCCTTGACAGCCTCCTGATGTGGGAAATACTGTTTCCATTTCCAAGAAGGCCAAACACAATGAGTCCAACACTCGGGTTTCACATTAGTAGGTTATATATAGCAACTCAGCGATGACATCCGAGATAACAGATGACAAGTCAAGGCCTCCAGATGACAGGGGACTTGTCCTTTCCATTTCCTCACCTGGCCACTGTGTCCTTGATTATGAAGGAGAAAGAACAAGCTTTGCAGCCTCTCCTGAAACTGAGCAGCATTTGGAGGTTCTGGAGATGTTTCTCTACTATGTTATCAAAGAAGGTGAATAGAACAATGAAAACAAAAGCCCGGGCCCTTGATTCAAAACCTCTCCAGCCAAGAAGGCCTTGGAGATTCGCTGATCCCTTCCCAGACCCCAAACCTGACATCAGTCTTTTTCTGACCTCCAGTACCAGGAAGCTACTGGAAAGTTTGTTAGAAGATTATTCCTCTGAGCCGAAGCTAGTCTCCATAGCCCTGACTGACTGGAGTCTCTAGGACAAACTCCTTCCCTTTTCTGCAGACTCTAGGATCTGCATTTCCATTGGAGCCCTAGTCGCACACTTCACGGTTGGGTTGTTTTGGAAAGTTTTCTTCCTTCCTTCCTTCCTTCCTTCCTTCCTTCCTCCCTTTTTCTCCTTCCCTCCCTTTCTCCTTCTCTCCCTTTCTTTCTCTTTCTTTCTCTCTTATCTTTCTCTCTCTCTTATCTTTCTTTCTTTCTTTCTTTCTTTCTTTCTTTCTTTCTTTCTTCCTTTCTTTCTCTCTTCCTTTCTTTTCCTTCCTCTTTCCCATACCCAGTACTTCTCAAGGCTTCCCTCTCTGTCCTGGGGGAACTATATGCAGTCCTAAGGATCAAATAATGGTCAGTGGCAGGCAAGCCTTAGCTCCATGCACAGTCTTTGGACAGTTTTTTTTTTTTTAGGATCAATATCTCAATTTTGGTTAAATTCTAACTGTTCTGTGGAAGTTAGCCCGAAGCTAGATTTGCCTAACTTGCATCTCAAGGATCTGAACTGTTTCCTTTGTCTGTGCATTACTTTATATAAATCATGTTCTTTTTTTTCCTTTTTTTTGAGGGGGGGGCAAAGGAATACCCCACACCCAGTGGTGTTCAGTGGCCATACCTGCAGTGCTGGGATTTGAACCAGTCATGACCACAGCCTCATGCGAGGCAAAATGCCTTAACCTCTGTACTCTTTTCAGCCCTGTTTAAAGATTTTCAATCCCTCAGTGACCCTGGGAAATGGATTGCATGAGGAGAAGAATGGTCTGATGGGTGGGTGGCGTGTGGTTCTCTCAGCTATGTACACGAGGCAGGTCTCTGCCCCCAGTATCAGTCACACCTCCAAACTTCCACACCTGATGTCTAGTCTGCCCTCCTAGCTCTCTCCCAGTGTTTCCCTAGACTTATTTCTCTACCTAAGGCACTTTCTTTGAGCCTTTGTTTTGCTTTGTTTTTGTTTTTGCACACCAGGCAGCACTCAGGGTTGACTTGGCTCTCTGCTCAGGGATCGGTGCTGGCAGGGTTCAGGAGCAACATGGTTGGGTGGGGATCGAACCCAGTTCATCCTGCGCAAAGTAAGTGACCTACCCACTGTACTATGGCTCTGTCCCCTAAATCACTTCCTTAATTCACTTTGTTTATCAAAATGCATTCTTTCATTTTGGGGGGTGAGGAGGATGAAGGGCCGCAAACCAGCAATGCTCAGGGCTTGCTTCTGTCTCTACACTCAGGTATCACTTCTGGCAGTGCTCAGGAGACCATATGGGGTGCCAAGGATCAACCCCCCCATTAGCCATGTGCAAGGCAAGGGCACTACTCACTGTACTATCTCTCTAACCTTGCATTTTTTAAAAAATAGTAACGTTTATTTTCTTTTTGTTTTTTTCCTTTTTGTGTTTTTCTCACTTCCTTTTCCTCCGTTGCTGTTGCAATGACCAGGGTTGCTCACGCCTGGTCGCACATACTTACTTAGTGGTGGCTTTCTTTGGAGTGGCACTTTTATTTGCAGTGCTTGCCTGTGTACCTCCTAGAGGTTTCATTCATTCAGTTGTAGTCCTTGCGCACATCCTGGCTGTAGTGCTTGCTGGGGGTCCACGCAGTGCTCATGTGTTTGCTTGGTGGGGGTTGACTCCTGGCCACAGTGCTTCACATCTATTTTTTTTTTTTTTCTGGTGCCACTGTTGGAACCCAGATCTCATGGTCTCATGCCCTCAAGGTATGTGCTTCATGGCTGAGCCACATCCCTGGCCTTTTTACCTGTGGTAATCACATGCACCTACCAGGTGTGGAAACTATGATGCTTGATGAATATATGGGGTTCACTGGGAATCAAACTGTGGCCTCATGCTCGCAAACCAGGTATCTCCTGACATTCTCAAAAGTTCTTAAATTAATTTATTTTAAAAATTTTGAGTCACGCCCAGTCATGCTCAGGGTTTATTCTTGACTTAGGGATCACTCCTGGTGGACTCGGGAAATTGTATGGGGTACTAAGGGTTGAACCTGGGTCGACCACATGTAAGATAAGGTCCCTACCTGTAGCATTATCTCTCCGTCTCCTCAAAATTCATTCTTTTTTTTTTCTTTTTGGGTCACACCCGGCAATGCTCAGGGGTTAATCCTGGCTCTGCACTCAGAAATTACTCCTGGCAGTGCTCAGCGGACCATATGGGATGCTGGGAATCAAACCCAGATCGACTGCAAGACAAATGCCCTACCCACTGTACTATTGCTTCAGCCCCTCAAAATTCATTCTTTAGACTTCAACATAGTTGTGACTTCCCCCTCCCCCCAGGTGACTGCCCTCACCTTTCACTGCCAACAGGCCTCTCAGGCTCCCCTCATGCCCTGCTCCTCCCCCTCAGTGCTGGCCCTCTTAGTTGTTTTTGTCTCACTTTCCCACTGGTTACGACATTGTAAACTCCACAACCCCAGAGCCTATGTCTGTCTCTTGTTCATTGTCTGAGCACATAGCACAAAGCCTAAAGCTGTTGCGTATTAAATATTTGTGGAGTGAGCACACGGCTAAGTTCCACTGTTAGTAATAGACTCAGTGAAGAATCCAGGGGCCAGGGATATGGCTCAAGTGGTAGAGGATATGCCTAGCATATGCAAGACCCTGAGTCTGGTCCCTAGAGCCTCCTGACCCTTTCTCCAGTCCTTGAGCACTGCCAAGTGTAGCTATGATGTCCCCTGAGTACCCCCAGTGGGAGCAAGAGAGCACACTTGACGTGAGTGTGCCAGGCGTGGCTCAATACAAAAGTTTAGAATCCAGATCTGATTTCTGAGAATTGTTTTTACTCTTTCCTAAACCTAACCATTAGCATCTGTCCCCCACAAAGTTTCTGTATTGATAACTGCTTTGATTCACCTTCTTCATTGCACAGATACGAAAAGTAAGACCGGGGCCCACGTGATAGTGCAGTGGATAGGTCATTTGCTTGCATGCAGCTGACCCGGGTTGGATCCTGGCATCCCACGTGGTCCCACAGCACTGCCAGGAGTGCAGAGCCAGGAGTAACTCCTGAGCATTGCCAGGTGTGGCTCAAAAAGCAAAAAAAAAGGAGAAAAAAAAAAAAAAAGAAAGAAAGACCCAGAGAGCTTAAGCAACTTGCCTAAGGCCACACAGGAAACCCGGACTGTCTGACTCTCTGTGACTGCCAGACTGGCGTCTTCCCATTGAGTTCATTGATGGGGTTCAGAGACCCTGGGGTTCTATCTGGGAGGGATTGAGAGCAGTGCTCAAGTCATTCCATTAAGCTCCTGCTTTTCCATTCTGCAGCTTCTCAAGCGTCTGGACAGCAGGAGTCCAGTCTGCGATACCTCACAGGCATGATTGAGGCCCAACAGGACAGAAAGGATGGACCAAGAGAGTCAAAATTAGGCTGTGTCATAGAACTCTGCCGTTGTGGGGTCCCTCAAGGCTCCCCTCTGTGGCAACACCACTCCCTCTGCCCCTGAAGCTGACCTTTGGGGTCAGAGATCAATACCCTGGACTTTGGCCTCGGCCCCCTTTAGTCCTCCAGTGGCCACAGGCTGCTCAGGAGAGCCAGCAGGACTCAGAGTCATTAAGGAACTGTCACTGCTGCCAGCCCCACTTGGGGCTGGGGAGGGGACCCCTAACTGAGTCACAGGCGTGGTCTGCCCTTCCATTCCCGCCTCCCCTCCTCTTTTTTGGTTTTGTTTTGTTTTTTAGGCCACACCCAATTTAGGGGTTACTCCTGGCACTGCACTCAGAAATTACTCCCGGTGGGCATGGGTGACCATATGGGGTGCAGGTATCAAGCCAGGCTGGCCACATGCAAGGCAAGCACTGTACTATCTCTCCAGCCCCAACTTCCATCAGCTTCTGCTTTTCTTCCCACACCCAGAGACTGACCCTCTCCTCCCGGAACCCCTAACCACAACCTCCCCTGCTGTTGCTGTACCCCATCCTTCTCTCTCCGGACCCGGTGTTTTTCTAGGTCCAGTGTCTTCCTATGACTCCCCATGCGCTTCACTTTCTCTGTAGACAGCTGACTCTTTTTGACACCAAAGCAGTGGACAGGGATGCCTGAATATCTCCTCCCTAGCAGGTATCTTTCCCCTCATCAATTCCACCCAAAACAAATCCACACCATCCTGTTTCAGAAACAGTCACCCAACCAGTTTCCACTCTCAGCTCCCCCATTCCTGCCCCACGTCCCTCTCCAAGCCCTCACCAATCACTGCTGATTGATCGATTGGGGGGGGCGGGGAAGAGGAGATGGGATCGATGGAGGAATCTGAGCCTATTCTTATTCAAAGCTGAAGGTCCTGGAGGGAGAAAGGGATATTAATTGTGGGGCGGGTGAAGCTTGGGTGGGGTGGTTTGCGAGTGGGGAGGATGGGAACAGTAGGGGTCAACCTATGCGCTAATCTTGGGGGGAGAGTTGTGTTAGCGCTGAGAAAGTACAAATTGGCAGGAATCTTGAATGAGGTTGGACTCTGAACATGTTTACCACACCATCAGTTTTCCCAGCTCAGAGAAGGCGCCTGGGTCCCCGGTGCCCTCAGTCTCCAGAAGGGGGCGCTCTTCCCTCACGGTTCCTTTTCTCTCACTAGAACAACTCTCTTTGTTCATTCGCTGACTTGGAAGTTGAGTGCCACTGCGTGCCAGGCACTGTGTCATGAACTGGGAAAACAGACAAAAAAAGAGATCGGAACACAAACAAACAAGGCCTTAGGTTTTTGGTGTCAGTGCCGTGCCCGTGCCCTGCCCTATATCTCTGACCTAAAACTAAACTGTGACGTCATTTTTTTTGCATGAGGGGCGGGGTGGGGGGGGCGCTCACAGATGCCCAGGGCTACTCCTGGCTGTGATCACTCCCAGCAAGTGACTATATGGAATGCCAGGAACTGAAGAAGACTGCAAGGCAAAACACCCTCTCCGCTGTGTTATCACTATTGCTTGGCCCCAAGATGCCTATGACCAGGGGACAGTGTGTGTGTGTGTGTGTGTGTGTGTGTGTGTGTGTGTGTGTGTGTGTGTGTGTGTTGTGACACGAACCTTGTATTTTGAGCAGAGAGAGCAATATGATGCAAAGATCCTGAGGCAGGGAAGAAGGTGGGTGGGGGAGAAGCAAAGAAGCCTGCTGGGGCTGAATGGGACTTTGGTCAGACGTTTAACACCAGGACAGGTTACTCTAGGCTTGTCACTCAGGAATTACTTCTGGCAGTACGTGGGGACCATATGGGATGCCGGGGATCAAACCTGGATTAGTCTCGAGCAAGGGAAGTGCCCTACCCACTGTACTATTGACCCCAGTCCGCCTAAATACTCTTGAAATCATTGATTTACAGCCACAGAACCATTACTACAGTCCCTTGGCCAGAGTTTCAAGATGCCACTGCCATCATGGGCCCCACCTCCAGCCTCCTCTGGCCGTTCTATGGGTCATGTCTCAGGGTATCTTTGCATTATTTGGGGATGGGTAACCAATCATTGTATGACTGAAACGAAAACATGAATGTTTGTAAGTATGTAACAGTACCTTATGGTGATTCACTAATAAAAAATTTTTAAAAATAAAATTAACATAATTATCAAACAAACAAAAAAGAAACATGGAGCCAAGTGAGCGAGATAGAGTTCAAGGGAGAACACAGGCTGGAAGAGCAAGCCTCTTTGTTTCTTTATATTTTGCATATGAGTGAGATCACCCGATGTTTATCTTTTACAAGCCTCAGTGTGCTAGAAAGGAAGCCAAAGCCAGGGCGTCAAGGCACTGGGGTAGAAATCAGCCAGCTACAGGCCAGCAAGTTGCCCAAAGGTCTGGAGTGTATGGTTTGTATATGGGGGGGTAGGTTCAACTTCTGACACTACATGGTCCCCTGAGTACTACTGGGAGTAACTCCAAAACAAGGATGGGAGGACGGAGGGAGGAAGGCTGGAGCTACAGCACAGGGCTTGCCTTACCTGTGGCCAACCTGGATTCAATCCCCAGCACCCTATATGGTCCCCCTAGTGATCCCTGCATGCAGAGCCAGGAGCAAGCCCTGAGCACTGGCAGATGTGACCCCCAAACCAAAAAATCAAATACTAATAAAAGAAAGGCAGAGTCAGAGAGAGAGGCAATAAGGAAGGAGGGGAGAGGAAAGGAAGGAAGGAAGGAAGGAAGGAAGGAAGGAAGGAAGGAAGGAAGGAAGGAGGGAAGGAAGGAAAGAAGGAAGGGAGGGAGGGAGGAGGGAAGGTAGGGAGGATGTAGGGAGAAAGGAAGGGAGGGAGGATGTAGGGAGAAAGGAAGGGAGGGAGGAAGGAAGGAAGGAAGGAAGGAAGGAAGGAAGGAAGGAAAGAAGGAAGGGAGGGAGGGAGGAGGGAAGGGAGGGAGGATGTAGGGAGAAAGGAAGGGAGGGAGGATGTAGGGAGAAAGAAAGGGAGGGAGGGAGGAGGGAGGGAGGAAGGAAGGAAGGAAGGAAGGAAGGAAGGAAGGAAGGAAGGAAAAAGGAGTCAGAGGCAGAGGCACTTTATTTGGGAGACAAAAAAGCTTTGTGTTTGCAGGGGTGGCAGGTTGGTAGTACAAGAGGTGAAGGAAATTCTTATTGGCATCCCTGAAACTCTCCATCGCATGAAAGGCACAGAGCTCACCCTCACCCTGTGGGCCACCTCCCCTCCAGGGAACCTAACCAAATGGAGGAGATGGAACCTGCTCTTAAGGACTCAAGCCACGACCTTTCAGCCTAACCTTGCCACTTCCTCCTCATTTTGCTCCCCATCCCCTCTAAGCCTGGTTGGATCTTCAGATCTGGCTAGTCTGCATCCATCCTGGAGGCCATCATCTTGAACAGGTGGGCGGGAGCGGTAGTACAGTAGCTAAGGTGTTTGTAGTGTACTCCTCCACTCCAAAGCAAAAACAAATGGAAAACAAAAAAATCCAACTTGCACAGGCTACTCTTCTTTTTTCTTTGGTGTTTGGGGCCTGCTGACTGGTGTTCGGAGGCCCTGGCTGTGACTCTGCAGGAACCAAGGATGCTATGCTGCTAGGGCACTGGAATGCAGGGTCGATTACCTGGACTACCTCCTGTTGCTCAGGATGAGGGGGCCCCTCCAGGGCTGCACCCCACATGATGCTCCATCCTTGATGCTCAGGGCCCATGTGGTGCGGCAATGGAACCCAGATCTGTGCTATACTCTCTCCCAGCCCCCAGGCTACTGGTTTTAGAAGTCCTTACCTTCACTCAGCCTCTGGGGTGATGCTGGAAATAGGGTGGTGGTGAGTGCCTCAAAGTAGCCTTCTCCTTTCCTCAGGGGTTATTTTGAGGGTGAAACCTTCCCCTGGCTACTGCAGCCCCCTCTCCAGGCCTCCCCACCATCTGCTAAGAAGAAAAATCCTGAGAGCAGTAGCTGAATGCCTGCACCCGCCGCTCCGCGAGAGGCCCACCCAGGGGCATTGGTGTCAAGAGCGCAGAACCTGCAAGTTCTGGGGTGGTGGGAGCAGCCACACTGCCGTCTCCTGTCTCTTAGGGAAAGAGCAAAGTTCCCAGGGACAGGGAGGAGTCCTTCCTTGTTCCCGTCTGAAGATGTGTAACTCATTTCCAGTAAAAGTAGCAGAATCTCTGTCCTGTGTCCTTTTTCTACAACCCAGTGATATCCCTTGGCTAGGAATCCATGGAATAAAGAATTCTCAAAAATATTGGAAAACAGAGACTTTATGAGGTATTCTTTTTTGTTGTTTTGTTTAGACTTACAAGTTTTTGTGCTTGGGTTTCAATTATACAATGATCAAGTACCCATCCCTCCACCAGTGCCCATTTTCCACCACCACGGATCCCAGTATCCTCCCCCCCAGCCCCCCCCCCCCCCCCCCGCCCCCGTCCTACCCTACCTCTGTGGCAGGGCATTCCTTTTTGTTCTCTCTCTCCTTTTGGGTGCTGTGGTTTGCAAAAGAGGCATGGAGTGGCAATCACGTTAGGTCTATAGTCTACTTTCAGCATGCTTCTCCCATCCTGGGAGGATTCTCCTACCGCCCTTTATTTGGTGCTCCCTTTGACTTTATGAGGTATTCTTAAAACACAATCTAATGAGTGATCTTTTCTGCTTTAAAACGTGTTGGAGTTTCAATCAGCTTAATCAATGGCTGAATAAATAGCAGTACTCCTACATTTTAAAAAAGTAAGAGAGGGGCTGGAGTGATAGCACAGTGGGTAGGGCATTTGCCTTGCATGCAGCCGACCCAGGTTTGATTCCCAGCATCCCATACGGTCCCCTGGGCACCACCAGGGGTAAGTCCTAGTGCATGAGCCAGGAGTAACCCCTGTGCATCGTCGGGTGTGACCCAAAAAGCGCAAAAACAAAAAAATTAAATTTAATTTAAAAAAATAAAAGAAAAATAAAACTTGTTCGAGGGCCAAAGAGATAGTACAGTGGGTAAGGCAGTTTCTTTGTATGCAGCCTGCCTGGGTTAAATACCCAGGACTATATAATCCCTGTATAGTTCCCCAAGCCTGCCAGGAGTGATTCCTGAGTGCAGAGCCAGGAGTTATCCCTGTTACTGCCGGTGTGGCCTAAGAAGAAAACAAACAAACAAACAAACAAAAAATTTATTGGAGAACCAGGGAAACAGTATGGGAGTTGAGGCACCTACCTTGCGTGCAGCCACCTGTTCAATCCTGGAACTGCACATGGTCCCCTAAGCACTGTTTGAAGTGACCCCTTAGCACAGAGACAGGAATATCTGGGTGTGGGCCCCCAAATAAATACATAAATGAAAATTTTTTCTTTTGGGGTCATACCCAGCAATGCACAGGGGTTACTCCTGGCTCTGCACTCAGGAATCACCCCTGGCGGTGCTCAAGGGACCATACGGGATGCTGGGAATTGAACCCATGTTGGCTGCGTGCAAGGCAAACGCCCTACCCACTGTGCTATTACTCTAGCCCTCCATAAATGAAATTTGTTGGAAAAATAGATGTATAACAAAAAGCAAGCCATTTCCAGAATAATCTTCTGTGACATAATGATTGCCTTCAGTAAATGGGGCTTTGAACCCAGCAAGGGAACCCTTCTCTGCTGGCTGAAACCAAGGACACAGCTTCTCTGAGACTTCCCCCCTCCCACACACACACCCCTCAGGAGTGTTGTGGTCCAGAGGAGAACAAGCACAGGGAGATAGGGTGACCATGTTCTGATGGGGTCCATATCCTGATAGGGAAACTTTGGGTGCTCACTTCCTGTCTGGCATTTTCTCGTCCTGATGGGCAACTTTGCATTAGAATCCCCATGCTAACATTTTTGGGGTTGATGATGCTCAGGGGTTACTCCTGACTCTGGACTCTACGATCACTCCTGACGCACTTAGGGGACCACATGAAGCACTGGGATCAAAACAAAATTGGGGCGCATATATGCTGCCTGAGCACATGTGCTGCTTGCGCCCATGTGACTGAGCACATGTGGGCTGAGCACATGTGTCACCCGCATCTCCCCTCTTGAGTTGTGTACTTTCATGCTTTTCTGTCTAATGTTAGGATGTGTGTAGGGGCTCTCCACCCTTGGAGAAGCCCGTGTTATCTCTTGAGTACCTTACCCTCTCTCTCACTCTCTCCCTGTCCACACCTTAAAAATCCTCCAAATAAAATCTATTTATTTCACTGCTAAAAAAAAAAAAATTGGCTGCATGCAAGCCAAAAGCCCTGTCCTCTGACCACTCCCATTCCCACCTAGGCATTTCCCAAGTAAATCTTTTCCACATCACATCCGGTCTTGACATCTGCTTCTTGGAAGACCTGAACTAACACATCAAGAATTCTTACCAGGTTCATGAATGATTTGTTAATGTGTAAATGCATTGTTTAATGCATTTTTCTTTTTCTTTTTCTTGCTTGCTTGCTTTTGGTTTTGAACCACGCCCAGCAGTGCGCAGAGGCTAAGTACTGGCTCTGTACTCAGGTGTGAGTCCTGATAGTGCTCAGGGGACCATAGGTGGTGCCAGGGATTTGAACAGGGTCCTTGGGATGCAAGATAAGTACATTAACTCCTATGTTATCTCTCAAACTCAAGATATTTGACTTTTTTTCATTTGTTTGATTTTGGCTCTTTTTTTTTTTTTTTTTTGGCCACACTTGGTGGTTCTCAGGGCTTACTCCTGGCTCTGCACTCAGGGATCACTCCTGGTGGGTTCTGGGGTGTGACATGGAGTGCTGGCGATTCAACCCAGGTTGGCATCATGCAAAGCAAATGCCCTCCTGCTGTACTATTGCCATGACCCCTTGATTGTATTTGTGGGGACCGCTATTATCCTGGGCTGGAGCGATAGCACAGCGGTAGGGCGTTTGCCTTGCACGCAGCCAACATGGCTGACCCGAGTTCGATTCCTCCGCCCCTCTCAGAGAGCCCGGCAAGCTACCGAGAATATCTTGCCCGCACGGCAGAGCCTGGCAAGCTCCCCGTGACGTATTCGATATGCCAAACACAGTAACAACAAAGTCTCCAATGGAGACGTTACTGGGCCCGCTCGAGCAAATCGATGATCAACGGGAGGGCCTTTACCTTACTATTATCCTAGTGGTGCTAGGATCAGCGGGACATGACCGACTAGGGTATGAACCCAAGTCTCACACATGCAGAATGAACTCTATCACTTAGCTAGTTCCTGGCCCCAGACAACTGGTACTTTTACTATGTTTTGCAACTTGTTTTATAATACTAGCATGTGTGATAGTCACTGCTTTTTGTTATTGTCTATTGACTTCTGTAAATACAACCTGTCCTTGTGTATTCCCAGGTCTGTCTGAAGCCTGATCTTAGGGTGACATTTACTTAACACTGTGCATCTTCTGTGTTTGGAAATGTGTGGTATGTGACAGAGCTGTGGCAGCAGGGGTCCTTTGAATTGGGGGTGGGGAGGTGGGGGGTTCCCTATTAGAACTCAAGATCCTTGGTTCTGGTGTAGAAGAAGCAACTGAGCCTTGGCAGGACCTCTAGGGCCTGGCTCTGGAGCCCCTTGCCCGCCCCCAGCACATCTGTGGCCCTGCATTCCTTGCTCTTTGCAGATATGCCAAATAGTCAAAAGTTCAGCAGTCTGGGCCTAGGATTTAGTTCTGCCACTGATTGACTGTGTAGCCTTAGAGATAAGCAGTCTTGGGGACTGGAGCGATAGCAAAGCATGTAGAGCATTTGCCTTGCAAGTGGCTGACCCAGGTTTGATTCCCAGCATCCCATATTGTCCCCCGAGCACCGCCAGATGTAATTCCTGATTGCAGAGTCAGAAGTAATCCCTGAGCTTCACCAAGTGTGACACAAAAAGCAAAAAAAAAAAAAAAAAAAAAAAGGAAAACAGATAAGCAGCCTTTCTAAGTTCAGTTATTTTTTATTTTTTTCTGCAGAGCTAGGGATTGAACTCAGGGCCTCACCGATGTAAGAGGCATGTGCTCTACTATGAGCCCCACCCAATCTAAAATTGTTATTATTATTATATTGTCATTATTATTATTTCTAGGGCCATCCCTAGCAGTGCTAAGAAGGGATATCCCTGTGCTTGGGTTAACTATGCAGTACCTGGGGCTACCATGCTCAGGGGCTCAAGGGGTGCTAGGGATTGAACACAGGCACTTGTTCTTCCATTTGAGCTATACCACCAGTGTCTGGGTTCAGACTCTCTCTTAAGTTTTTTTTTTTTTTTGCTTTTTGGGTCACACCTGGCAATGCACAGGGGTTACTCCTGGCTCTGCACTCAGGAGTTACTCCTGGTGGTGCTCAGGGATGGGATCCCATATGGGATGATGGGAATTGAACCCAGGTTGGCCGCGTGCAAGGCAAACGCCCTACCTGCTGTGCTATCTTTCCAGCCCCTCTCTCTTAAAATTTTTTAAAAAATTTATTTATTTAGTTTTGGAATCATATCCAGCTGTGCTTAGGATTACTCCTGGCTCAGTGCAAAGGATCACTCCTGCTGGGCCTATGGGACCGTTATATGAAACCCAAACCCTGGCAGCTGTGTGTGGGGCAAGCACCCTATCCACTGCCCTGTTGCTCTGCCCCCTCTTTTATTTTTTGTGGGGCTGGTTTAGGTCACACCTAGTGGTGCTCAGGGACTACTCCTGGCCCTATGTTCAGAGGTCACTTTTGGAGAAATCTATGTGATACTGGGGATCAAACTGGGGTCAGCCACAAGCAAAGCAAGCACCTTCACCCCTGGGTTATGTCTCTGGCCTCAACTACCTTGTTTCTTTCTCCACGTCCACACCTTCCCCGCCTCCCATCACACTCTTTCATACATAGATGTGTAGACTGACAAAACCTGTTCAACAAATGAGTCAACATCAGGAAACCTGTGAGCTAAGGCTTTCGATCATTTATTTGTTGAACAAGGGTGTCTTGAATCTCAACCCCAGGCCAGACCCTGTGCTAGGTCCCATTCTCTCTTCCCCTCAGAGCTGACAATGACCCACATCATCATGTGTATGGATTCATGTGTTCTGAATGTTCACACAAATGGAATCATATAATATTTTTATGTCTGATGTCTTTTACTTTAGCATAGTGTTTTGGAGGTTCAACTGTATTGTCACCCATTCTTTTGTAATGCAAAAATAATGTTCCACAGCACAGATAAAAATTGGTTTATCCATTCATCTGCTGATCACACTTTGGACTATTTCCACCTTTTGACTTCTGTGACTAAAGCGGCTATGAACACGTCTGCACATGCATTTGTTTCAATGACTGTTTTCAATGCCGGATATTGAAATTGCTGGCTATACGGCGATTCTTTGTTTAACTCTGAGGAACCACCACATTTATTTCCACAGCAGCTGGATTATTTTTGTACCTGCAACAAGTATATAGGAGTGCTGCAACTTTTCAAACTTGGCAAACTTGTAATTTCCTTATTTTTTAGAAATTTATTTTTTATCTTGAGCCACCATGAGACACAGTTGCAAAGCTTTTGTGATTGGGTTTCAGTCATACAATGTTCCAATACCCATCCTTCGACCAGTGTACATTTCCCACCACCAATATCCCCCATATCCCTCCTGCCACCCATACCCCCCTGCCCCAGCAAGGCATTTCTCTCTCTCTCTCTCTCTCTCTCTCTCTCTCCCTCCCTCCCTCCCCCCTCCCCTTTTGGGCATTATGATATGCATACAGATGCTTAGAGGCCATCATGTTTGGTCCTTTACCCACTTTTAGCACGCATCTCCCATCCAGAGCGATCCCTTCCAACCACCATTGTCATAAAGGTCCCTTCTCTATACTCTATACTGCCCTCTCCCCACCCCCAGCCCCTGAGGCCAACTTCCAACAGTGGATCATTCATCCTGGCCCTTGTTTCTACTGTCCTTGGCTTTTTTTTTTTTTTAAATATTCCACATTGTAATTTCCTTTTTATATTTTTTTGGAAGGAGGGATTTGGAGCCATACCTGGTGGTGCCTGGAGGGCTTCTCCCAGCTCTATGCTCAGGAATCACTCCCAGTGCTGCACAAGTCAGCCGCAAGTGCCTTAACTCCTGAGCTCTCTCTCCAGCCCCTAATTTTATTTTCTTGTTTTTTGAGCCATACCTAGTGGTACTTAGCCATACCACTGACTCATTGCTGGAGGTTTCTCCTGGCAGTGCTCAGAGCTGAGTTTTGGGTATACAAAGCATGCACACTGACCCTTTGCATCAACTCTTTGGGCTAGTCCTTTGGGTTACACCTGGTGTTGCTCAGAGCTTACTCCTAGTTCTGCAGTCAAGGGTCGCTCGTGATGGTGGTTTTTGGGCACCCTATGAGGTGCTGGGGATTGAATAGTGGTCAGATTCATGCAAGGCAAGTACCTTAACTCCTATATTCTCTCTCTAGTCCCTTTTTAATTATTTTTTTATTTTGAGCCACCCCTGGCAGTGCTCAGATGCTGCTCTGTGCTCAGACAGCGCTCAGATGATCATGCAATACCAGGTATCAAACCCCAGGCCTCCCACCTGCAAAGTGTGTGCTCCAGCTGTCTGGCTACCTCCATGGCCCCTCTTTGGTCCCTCTTTTTTAAAAAATGTCAAGGACCAGCAAGAGGGTACACGTATTTGCTTTGCATAATGGAATTCCAGTTTCTTAGATTCCCTGGACACCCTTAAGCAATACCAGAGTGACTCCTAAGCCTTGAGTCAGGAGTAGACTCCAAACACCATCAGGTGTGGCCCCCCCCCCCATCCCCGTCCAAAAATAAATAAATAAAATAACTTTTTTAGTCTTTTCCTTTCTTTTTTATTTTTGTTTTGGAGCCACACCCAGTGATGCTCAAGGGTTGCTCCTGGTTCTGCAGTGATGCCTTAGATAGAACTCAGGGTTGCCTGCATGCAAGGCAAATGTCTTACCCCCTGTACTATCTCTTGGCCTCTCTTTTCTTTTCTTGATAGAATTTTTGCCTTGATTTTTTTGTTTTTGGTCTTTGGGCCACACCCAATGATGCTCAAAACTTACTTTTCGCTCTGCACTCAGGAATTACCAGTGGTGCTCAGGGGACCATTTGGGATGCCAAGGATTGAACTCAAATTGACTTCATGCAATGTAAGCTCTCTATGTGCTTTAATATCTGTCCAGCCCCTTGACAGAATTTTTTTTTCTTTTTGGGTCACACATGGTGGTGTACAGGGGTTACTCCTGGCTCTGCACTCAGAAATTACTCCTGGCGGTGCTTGGGGGACCATATGGGATGCTGGGAATAGGATCCAGGTCAGCCACATGCAAGGCAAAACATCCTCCCTGCTGTGCTATCACTCCAGCCCCAAGAGGTTTTAGTTTTATGAAATCTAATTTGCCTAATTTTTTCTTTCCTGTGTTTGTCTCTTTTTTTGGGGGGGTCACACCCGGCGATGCTCAGGGGTTAGTCCTGGCTCATGCACTCAGGAATTAATCCTGGCGGTGCTCAGGGGACCATATGGGATGCTGGGAATCGAACCTGGGTCAGCCATGTTGGCTGCGTGCAAGGCAAACACCCTACCCTAACCACTCCAGCTCCTCTAATCTGTCATTTTTTTGGTCTTGACTGCCTTGTTCAAACCTCCAAGGACAGGGGCTGGGCGTAGGGGTAGGGTGCTTGCCTTGCACGCGGCAGACCCAGGTTCGATTCCCAGCATCCCATATGGTCCCCTGAGCACCGCCAGGGGTAATTCCTGTAACCCCTATGCATCACCAGGTGTGACCCAAAAAGAAAAAAACAAAAAAACAAGAAAACAAACACACACACACAAAAAAAACACCTCCAGGACAGTGTTGAATTAGGAGTGAGGGGAGAGGGTCCAAAGCAATAGTACAGCGGGTAGGGCATTTGCCTTGCACAAGGCCAACCTGGGTTCAATCCCTGGCATCCCATGTTGTCCCTGGAGTAATTCCTGAGTGCAGAGTCAGAAGTCACCTCTGGACATTGCCAGATGTGACCCAGAAACAAAAACATAGAAGTGAAGGGAGTAGATGTCCTTGTTTGATTCCTCATCTAAGAGAAACTGACCTTTCACCATTCAGTACAAGTTAGCCATGTGGTTCATAGAAAGAAGCCTTTCGTGGGGAGATATTTCTGGCTCAGGAGATATTTCCGGCTCTGAGTTCAGGATTTGACCATTCATAGTACTTGGCGGACCATATGTAGTGCTGGAAATTGAATTGGGGTTGACTGCACGAAAGGCAACCTTAACCTCTGTGCTGAAAGGAAAATTTGTATTCCTAACTGGGTGTTTTCGTAACTAAAAAAGTATTTTATTTATTTATTTTTATTTTTTTGCATTTTAGGTCACACCCGGCAATGCACAGGGGTTATTCCTGGCTCTCCACTCAGGAATTATTCCTGGCGGTGCTCAGGGGGCCATATGGGATGCTGGAAATCGAACTCAGGTTGGCTGTGTGCAAGGCAAACGCCCCACCCACCGTGCTATTGCTACAGCCTCTATTTTTATTTTTAAGTTATTGTTTTGTTCTATTTTGGTACCATACCCTTTGGTACTCAGGATTTATTCCTGGCTCTGTCTTCAGGGATCATTTCCTGTCGTTGCTCAGGGAACCATATGTAGTCCTGGGGATCGAATCTGGGTTGGCCATGAGCAAGCATCCTATCTGCTGTACTATCGTTCCAGCACCAAAGGTGATGGATTTTGTTAAATGCTCTTTCTGCATCTGTTGAGATGACCATATGGTTTTTGTTCTTTATTTTAATGATAACCTATCACATCAATTTTTGGATGTTAAACTATTTCTTATATTAATCCCATTTGCCATGGTGTGTAATCCTTCTTGTACTGTCCTAGATACTGTTTGCTCACTTTTTATTCTGGATTTTTGCATCTATATGCCTAAGAAACATTAGTCTGTTATTTCTGTGATGTCTTTGGTGAATGGGTAAGTAAAGTAAGTAAAGGCCCTCCCGTTGATCATCGATTTGCTCGAGCAGGCCCAGTAACGTCTCCATTGGAGACTTTGTTGTTATGTGTTTGGCGTATCAAATACATCACGAGGAGCTGGGTATTATTATTATTATTATTATTATTATTATTATTATCATACTCATCATCATTATATTTTTTTTTGCCACACCTGTCTATGCTCAGAGCATATTCCTGACTCTGGGCTCAAGAGTCACTCCTGCAGGCCTCAAGGCACCACAAAGGGTGTTGGGAATCAACTCAAGTCTGCTACTTGCAAGGCAAGCACCCTGCCCACCATACTATTTCTCCGGCCCCTATTTCAGTAAAGAGTTCTAAAAGACTTATTATTCTCTGGGTATTTGGTAGAGGCAGGTCATCAGGATCATGCCTTTTATGGGAGTTAGCAACACTGGAAGGACTGAACTTCATGACCTTAGACAAAGGCAGCTAAATTCAGTACACAGACCTGTTTTGTTTGAAGGACACATTTAAGCCATCTCTAAGGGGAAACAATCTATTAAAAATTACAAATTTGGGAGGCTGGAGTGATAGCACAGCGGGTAGGTCGTTTGCCTTGCATGCGCCCGATCTGGGTTTGATTCCCAGCATCCCATATGGTCCCCTGAGCACAACCAGGAGTAATTCCTGAGTTCAGAGCCAGGAGTAACCCCTGTGTATTGCCCGGTGTGACCCAAAAAAGCAATAAATAAATAAATAAAAATAAAAATTACAAATTTACTGGACCTTTATTTTCAGGTCCAGGAATATAACTCAAGAATCAGAGCACATGTCCTAAATGTACCAGGCCCTGAATTGGACCCCTAGCATCTCATGCTCACCCTACTCAGCAGTACCACAGGGTGTGACATTGCTGGACTCAAGCCCTGACCACCAAATTTTTAGGCCTTCACCAGAGCACAAAACAGGAATCCAGAGGTCACCAGGACCCCCAGAGCCCTGCTGGGTATGGCCTTTAAAAAAAAAATCTGGAGCCAGGGATGCTTCACATGTGTGAGGCCCTGGGTTCAATTCCTGGCACCACGCAGTACCCCAAGGAGTAGCTCCTGAAAATGGCTGGGTGTGGTCCCCCAAAAATCAGACCAGAAAAAAAAATTAGAAGTCCTGATCTTCAGATTTCAGAAATGTCAGTGCTTCCAGCAACACTGGCCTTGAACTATGCATAGTTGGTGAGTGACCCAGGGTCTCTGGTTGGTCTCGTCTCCCACCCTTCCTACTCTATCTTGATGCCAAGGCTGAGCCTCAGCTACATCTGCATCATGCTGGCACGCTTTATTTCTGCTAACTGGTAGGCCACCCAAGGTGTTTAAATTGATGTTACCTTGTTTACTTTTCCTGAGTCTCTGCTCATCTATAAAATGGGAACATAGATGTTGGAGAGATAGTACAGCAGGGAGGATGTTTGCCTTGCCCATGATTGATCCAGGTTGGATCCCTGCTATCCCATATGTTCCCCCAAGCACTACCAGAAATGATTCCTGAGTGCAATGCCAGAAGGACCATATGGGATGCTGGGAATTGAACCTGGGTCGACTGCATGCAAGGCAAATGCCCTACCCGCTGTACTATTGCTTCAGCCCCTGATAATTCTTTTGAGGGGATTTGAGCCACATTCGTTAGTGCTCAGGGCTTATACCAGGTTTTGTGCTCAGGGATAACTAAGGGCAGTGCTTAGGGGACCATATACTGTGCCAGGGATCCAACCTGTGTCTTTTTTTGTTTTCTTTTATCTTGGAGACACATCTGGCAGGCAATGCTCAGGAGTTACTCCTGGCTCTGCTCTCAGGAATCACTCCTGAGAGCAGGAGTGTTATGTATGTACAAGGCAAGTACCTAAACTCCTGAACTATTTCTTGGCCTGCTGTTGACAATTCATACCTTGGGAGATTTTAAAGGAAAATGAAATGAGAAGATTGTAAAGAGGCTTGGTAGAGTGGTAAAACAAACGTATCATTTTTTTTTTTTTACTACTTTGTATTTGCTGTTTGGTGTACAAAGTCAGTAGCATTCCTTTGAAGGTGAACACAGAAGTGCATTTCAATTTTTCCCTCTTTTACAAGGCTGGAGCGATAGCACAGCGGGAAGGGCGTTTGCCTTGCACGCAGGGAGACGTTACTGGGCCCGCTCGAGCAAATCGACGATCAATGGGAGGGCCTTTACCTTTTTACCTTACAAGTCTGGAAAAGACACCCATGTATGTGGCAGGCTTTGTTACAGAGTGGTTAAGAATTTATTAGGTCCAGGGGAAAAAAAGAATTTATTAGGTCCAGGGGCAGGAGAGAGAGCACAGCGTGTAGGGTGTTTGCCTTGCATGCAGTCAACCCGGGTTCGATTCCCAGCATCCCATATGGTCCCCTGAGCACTGCCAGGAGTAACTCCTGAGTGCAGAGCCAGGAGTAACCCCTGTGCATTGCCGGGTGTGACCCAAAAAGCAAAAAAAAAAAAAAAAAAAAAAAAAAAAAAAAGAATTGATTAGGTCCAGGGGCCAGAGAAATAGATAGTTCAGTGGGTAAGGTGCTTGCCTTTCACGCAGCCTACCTCATGTCAATCCCTGGTATCCCAGATGTCCCTTGAGCACTGCCAGGAGTGATTCCTGAGAGCAGAGCCAGGAGTAACTCCTGAGCATTGCCTGCCAGATGTGTCCCCAAGACAAAAGAAAACAAAAAAAGAAGTTATTAGGTCTAGCAGATTTGAATTCTCACGGAGTGACATCTATTTTGTTTGTTTTGTTTTGTTTCTGGGCTACACCTGGGGTGCTCAGGGTATACTCCTGGCTCTGCATTCAGGAATCGCTCCTGGCAGAGCTTGAGGGGCCATATGGGTTGCTGATTGAACCTGGCTCGGCAGCCTGCAAAGTAAACACCTTACTCACTGCATTATCGCTCTAGACTAAGTGACCTCTTTTTTTTCTTCTGTCTTCTTAGAATCTTGAGATAAGAGAAAGGAAGAGATGGTCTCAGATGTCATTTGAAGCTCTAGGACAGTTTTGTTCCACAGGACTGGAAGGTCAAAGGTTGCAGGGTAGATGCAAGAGCCTCAAGGTCCCTGTGCAAATGTGAGAGGGGGCACCCTATCTCAGGATCTCACCGCCCTGGGGTGTGAAGCCAAAGGCCAACTCATTGCTCTGACAGACTGACAGCTGGGCGGTCCTCAAAGATGAGATAAGGGGGTGTCAGGCAGAGGAAGGGAGGTGTCAACCACAGAGCAGAGGAACTGCACAGAGAACTAACCCTGTCCTGCCACATCCCACACAGCTGTTTAACCCTCTGAGCCCTGGAGACCCTGCCATCCTCCCCTGGGACCCTTCAGAAGTACCCATACAAGGTGAAGACAAAAAGAGTTGGAGAGTATCATGATGAGTGAAATAAATCAGAAGGAGAGGGACAGATATGTGTGGAATATATATATATATATAAAATGTTTGCCTTGCATGCAGCCAGCTCTGCCGAGCTGAGTTCAATTCCTCCGCCCCTCTCGGAGAGCCTGGCAAGCTACCGAGAGTATCTCGCCTGCACGGCAAAGCCTGGCAAGCTACCCGTGATGTATTCAATATGCCAAATACAGTAACTTGATCACTTGACTTCCCGTTAATCAGCGATTTGCTCGAGCGGGCGCCAGTAATGTCTCCATTTGTCCCTGTCACGTGCTAGTGTAGCCCAATGGCGTCTGTTCGCTCTAGGAACACGAAGAGCCTCAAACCGATCGTTCATGATCTTGATGAAGAAGTCTGACCATCTGGTAGGTGGGCGACCACGCGGTCTTTTGACATCCCATGGAATCCAGTCGGTAACAGTTCTAGTCCAGTGGTCGTCTCTAAATCTCATTACGTGACCAGCCCATCTGATTTTTGACACCTTGGCAAACGAGACAGCATCCCTGATTCTTGATTGTCGATGGAGGTCGGAACTCTGGATTCTTTCTCTCATTTGAGTGAAATGTGATATTCCAAGCATAGCTCTTTCAATTCCTCTTTGGGAGACCCAAATAACGTTCTCATCCTGTTTGCGTAGGGCCCAGGTCTCTGAGGCATATGTTAATGCAGGAAGAACAGTGGAATCAGAGATCTGCCCGGAGGCGGAGGTTCTTCGTCCTCTTAGCTATTTCTTTGAAGCTCTTGAAGGCGTTCCAAGCCGCTTTCTTCCTCCTGCGCAGCTCGGGTGCCAGGTCATTTGTCATGTTGACTTCTCGACCCAGGTACACATAGCTGTTGCATTCAGAGATGGTCGTTCCGTTGAGAGCAAATGGGGCGTCAGGAATGAGGCTGTTTCTCATAAACATTGTCTTCGTAAGATTCAGCTGTAGTCCTACCTTTCCACACTCATGGTCGAAGTCAGCCAGCATTTGTGCCGCTTGACTAATGTTTGGTGTTATTAAAACAATGTCATCAGCAAAGCGGAGGTGGTGTAGTTGCCGACCATCTATCTTCACTGCCATTCCTTCCCATTCCAGTCGTCGCATGATGTTCTCGAGCGTGGCACTGAAGAGTTTCGGTGAAATGGTATCACCCTGCAGAACCCCTCTCTTGACATCAACGATCACTTCTTTGTAGAATGGTGAGATCCTGGTAGTGAATCCGCAATACAGCTCACGGAGGATCTTGATGTATTGGGCTTGAATGCCCTGATTGGCTAGGGCTTCAATGACCGCTTCCATCTCAACAGAATCAAAGGCCTTCTTTAAATCAATTTTAAATCAATTTTCAAATACAGTAACAACAAGTCTCAAAATGGAGGTCTTGGAGCTGGAGCGATAGCACAGCGGGTAGGGCGTTTGCCTTGCACGCGGCCGACCCGGGTTCGATTCCCAGCATCCCATATGGTCCCCCAAGCACCGCCAGGAGTAATTCCTGAGTGCAGAGCCAGGAGTAACCCTTGTGCATTGCCGGACGTGACCCAAAAAGCAAAAAAGAAAAAAAAATATGGAGGTCTTACTGGGCCTGTTCGAGCAAATTGATGAACAATGGGAGGACGGTAATGTACATATATGAGATTAATATCCAAGACCAGAGGCTGGAGCGATAGCACAGCAGGTAGGGCATTTGCCTTGCACGCTGCCGACCCGGGTTTGATTCCCAGCATTCCATACGGTCCCCTGAGCACCGCCAGGAGTAATTCCTGAGTGCAGAGCTAGGAGTAACCCCTGTGCATTGCTGGGTGTGACCCAAAAAGAAAAAAATATCCAAGGCCAGGGAAAACAGGGACTAGGAGTACTGGTCAATGATTGGAAGCTTGCCACAACTGTGTGTGTGTGTGGGGGGGGGGGGGGTAGGGCAATTAGGATAGAGAAGAGACCAGTATGAAAATAATAGTTGGAAACGGTCACTTTGGACAAGAACTATTGCTTGAGAGGGTTGAAAGGGTAAAGAGTATACATGATAACCCTTCATTATCTGTTTTGCAAACCATAATGCCCAAAAGGAGAGAGAGAGAGAGAAGGAGAGAGAAGGAGAGAGAGAGAAGAGATAGAGAAAAAAAGGAAAAGTGCTTGCCATAAAGGCAAGGTGGGGGTGGGGGAGGGGGGCTAGAGGGAAACTGAGGACATTTGTAGTGGGAAAAGTACACCAGTGAAGGAACGGGTGTTGGAACATGATATGACTGAAATTCAATCATGAACAACTTTGTAACTGTGTATCACACTGTGATTCAATTAAAAATAAATAAATATGAAGGAGGAGGAAGAAAAGGAGGAGGTAAAGGAAGAGAAGAAGGAGGAGAAGAAGAAAGAACTGGTACACCAGAGCCCTGAATAGTGGTCACAGCAAGTGTGAGCCAGTGGGCAGGCCTCAAGGTTGGAGAGAGAGGACGTTGCAGATGTTTTTTTTAAGGTTTTCAAGGAGGTAGCAGGGTTTCTTCTGTTGCATTTTTCTGACTGCACCAGTCAGACTGACACCTCTGGCTCCCCAAACTTCATTCCTGGTAATAGTCCACCTCAGCAGTGGCACAGCCTTTTTTTTTTTTTTTTTTTTTAATTTATTTATTGAATCACTGTGGGAAAGGTTACAAAGCTTTCAGGTTTATGTCTCAGTCATGCAAATATCAAACACATTTCCCTTTACCAATACTTATTTTTTACCATGAAGAACCCCAATAAAGCCCCACCCCCCACCCCTCCCCGTCCCTGTGAGGCAGATGAATTCTAGTTAACACTCTATCTGCTTTGATTAGATTCATTGTTTCAATAAAAGATTCACCACTATTTTTTAGAGTTTACCCCCCCCCCAAATCAGACATGCTGAAAAAGCATTGTGAAGTGATTTGCTTTCTACAGCTGGGTTCAAGAATTAAATGTTGGTTTTGGATTTCTGCTATTTTACCTATTGACCCTGGAGGTATTTCTACTGAAAGTCAGATAGTTAAGAAATTGGTTTCTGTGTTCTGGAGTCGTGGCCGTGCTGGAGAACCGCTCGCGGGGGGGGGCAACTGGTGGCCTCTGTAGGGCGTGAAGGGCGGAGCGAAACGCCCCCCTTCCCATGAGGTTTTAGTCACCCACACTCCCGGCTCATACCTGCTAGTGGCACAGCCTTTTCTATTTCAGCAACTTCCTTCTATTTCAGCACACTTTCTGGTAACCAGGCTGCAAATCCAAAGATCTGGTCATTTTCCCATGCACTGTTCTCCTGCTAGCCCAATGTCTGAGGCAGGGCTGGCGATCCCTCACTATGTGAAGGAATAAATGAGTGGATGAATGGGGTCTTTTGAGAATTCTGGGTGCTATTTCATTTCCCCAGTCCTTTGTTGGGCCATTTGTTCTTCTTGACTTTTCGGGGGGGGGGTCCTTTTGTCCCTGAAGGGGCTGCAGATTCAGTTGTAGCACTATGTGGCCTTCATTACCTCTTCATTGTGTTGCTCCAACTCCCCCCAGTTATTTTCTTCTAGTGAGTCATAGCTCCCATTTGAATATGTCTGACTGGCTGGTCTTGAGACTTTTCTAAGTCTCAGTTTTCATACCTGTAAAATGGAAATCACAGAATCTGTCTTGGAGGGTCATTGTGGTGATGGAGCAAAATGAAATATGGTCAAGAACTTCACAGGTTCCAGGCACATGGGAACTTCAAGTACCAATAACTATCATTATTGTGGTGAATGGGCTTGGGTGGAGCTAAGATTGCATTGGATGGGAGCTGTGCTCTATGCCAGGGTTTAATAAATAAAGTATTAAAGCCTCTGAGTGGACTGGCCAAATCCTCTTCCAACATAAGCCATGAACATCCACCACAGTCTGCACACTTTTATGAGGCCAAGATTGCTGTACAAGGCTAGTAGTCCACGTTCATCAAGTGTGTGGTTTGAGAAAGGCAATATTCTAAGGGTTTCAGGTGGATTACCTTGAGGAACACTCAAAAGAGCCCTGCGAAGCAAGCTTTATTAATGAAGATGGAGAGGTCATGTGACTTCCCCTAGGCCACACCGATGGGATTAAATCTAGCAGAGCTAATATACTCAACCACCCTGTCTATTACTTCTGTATGGAGGCTCTTTCTCATCTTGTGTGGGATGGGGAAAAAACTGAAGTCCATCAGTAGAGGCAACTGTATGTGGGTTCTGTAATGGAACACCATCATTCAGAAAGAGCTGGAGTCAGCTGTGCAAGTTCTATCATGAAATAATGGGCACAGTGCTTGTTGGATAGGAAAATCTGTTTGGAGCCACAATAATAATACAGCAGGTAATACAGTGGGTAAGGCACTTGCTTGGCAAGGAGCAGACCAGGGTTCGATCCCTGGCACCACATATGGCCCCCCAAGCACTGCCAGGAATGACTCCTGGGCACAGAGCCAGGAGTAAGCCCTGAATACTGCCGAGTGTGGCCCAATCCTTTCCTCTCCCCCACCTCTAAGAAAATGCTGTAGAACAGTAGACATTTATGTAAACCTTTATTTTAAAACTACTGTTTTTTTTTTGGTGGGGGGGGGGCAACACCCAGCAGTGCTTAGGGTTTACTTCTGACTCTGTTGTCAAGGATCACTCCTGGTGGGATTAGGGGATCACCAGGTGCTGGTGATTGAACCCCAGCTGGCCGCATGCGAGACAAATATCCTTCCTGCTATACTATCACTCCGGCCCAGTAGAGGATTTTAATGTGGGAACTTGTCACACTATTCCCATTCCATCCACAGGACTTCCCTGGTCAAGATTTCAGGGACAAGCGCTCTGGACTCTCTGAGGCTCTTCCCTCTGGTCTCTCACTGAGAGGGAGTCCTGACTTTGCTGAGAGTTGGGACCAGAGCGTCATGTCAGGAGGGGTAGGGTTGGCAGATAGAAGGAAGCCAGAAGTGTGAATCCTCCCTGGAAAGTGGGGGTGCATCTGAGAGTGACCACCGGAGGGTCGCCTTCAGAAATTTGATGGGAGGAGAGGGCAAATGGGTGGAGGTAGAAAGATGGGAGAGGGTGGTCCTGGCCCTGGGCAGCGTACTGGAAAAGAAAGCACACGGGACAGAAACAGAGTCAGGATTGGAGGCTGAGAGTGGAGGCGGAGATTGCCAACAGACCATAGCATCTGTGGCTTGGCACAAGAGACCACTGGATTACTCCTTGTGTGACTTTGGGTGAGCTGCTTACTCTCTCTGAACTTCTTTCCCTCTATCATCACTGTATCGCTGTCATCCTGTTGTTCATTGATTTCCTCGAGCAGGCACCAGTAACGTTTCCTTTGTCCTAGCCCTGAGATTTTAGAAAGTGCCACATTCAAGGTTCTTTCAGGGTCAGGAGAATGAGGCCCATCATTGTTACTGTTTTTGGCATATTGAATATGCCACGGGGAGTTTGCCAGACTCTGCCGTGTGGACAGGATAATTTTGGTAGCCTGCCAGGTTCTCCAGAGTAAGAACTAGGTAATAAGATGTCGCACAGCCGCGGGCGGGGAGGGAAACTCAACCCACCCTCCTCCAAGGGACCCGGGTGAGGACAGCTAGGCACGGAGGCAAGAGACTCTGCACTGTTCTCTTCTGGGAGCTGGGTTTTATAGTCTTTGGGTCTTGGCCATTGATGGGATTACACTGCGCCGGGGGCAGTTGGTGGGTGTAACGCCTACATATTAGAAGATGGGGGATCTGGGTGGAGGAGGCCCAGTCCCAATCAGAGCAGGCTTGGACATCTACGGCCCGGGTCCCGCACACCTGGGTTCCTCTGTCGGTTCCTTCGTGCGTGAGGCTTGTCTGAGCATGTGGAGAGTGGTCACGTGTGGAGAGTGGTCTTCAGCATGGCTGTGGCTGGAACCGGTCTTCAGCTGCCGGGGCTCTGCTCTGGGCGGGGAGGGAAACTCAACCCACCCTCCTCCAAGGGACCTCGGTGAGGACAGCCAGGCGCGAAGGCTGGAGACTCTGCCTCTATCATGGGAAGGATAAAGCCAACCAACCAGTTAACTGAGATAAAACTTATGAACAGATACAGAGCAAGCTGTTTGTCAAGGTAGTTAGCCACTTGGATCCTTGAAATATTCCAGCCTGAGCTCGGTTACTGCCCCCTTCACCCTGGGCATGAGTAAGACAGGATGCAAGCTCATGCACTGTGGAAGCTTTAGGGAAACCTAAGTTCATTGAGAAGATGCTGGGGAGGGGACTGGAGATATTTATAGGGGTTAAGGTGCTTGTCTTGCATGCAACTGACCTTATTTGGATCCCTGACACTGCATGTAATTCCCTGAGCACAGAGCCACAAGTAAGTCTTAAGTAGCACTTGGTGTAGTTCCACCCCCAACCCCCATAAAATAAACACACATTTCAAAAAGGGATAATGGGGAAGCTCACAGGGGCTCTCGGAAGACCATGTAGCCAAGGTCAGGAACAAAGCTGGGAAACCTGTAGCCGCCTGCCCCAGTCTAAAGAGGACTCTGAACCCCTCGGAGTCCGTTTCTTCCTCTACTGTCCCAGAAGCCTTTGTGGCACCAATCCCAGAGATTGGTCTCCACCCCATCTGGCACCTCAGTTATGACTTCTGTCCCACTGTCTGGGGTTGTTGGGGTGTCTGACTAGACCTGCCACATGGGCTGTTACAGTAGGAGGCACCTCCAGACTGATGCTGGAGCAGCGCCAGATGTTAGGCATCCCCAAAACCTGACAAAAGCCTACACAGGAACCAGAAACCAAGTAGAGCAGTTCCCGTGCTTGAGATAGTTTTGTGGGCAGAGCACTGTGCCGGGAAGCAGTGGAGGCAGCGGTGGAGGAGGTAAGTAGACAGCAGCAAACCAGGGAGCAGAGAAGAATCATGGTCTGTCCCTGGCCACAGGCAAGACTCCAAGATGCCCCTGTGGAGTCCGGGCCAGCCGGTTTACATGGTGGGTGGCATGTGATGATCACTGGAACCCTGCAGGGATGTGCAAGCCTCCAGGGTCGGGGGGTAAGGAGGGGTGCGCAGGGGGTGCCTTCTGTTCATGAGAATGCTGACATTTGCTCAGACTGGAGAGCTGCGTCCTGACTGAAGGCCCGTGGCTATTGGCTTCTGCCTTCTGAACATTTTGCTGGACCCCGTAGAGGTGTCCTGTGCCCTGCCTCAGCTCTCCCTCAAATGAGAGAACAGAATATTCACACCGGGGAGACCAGCAGTGGGCCAAGGAAGGGGAGCCTTGTCTGCCCCTTCCTGGGTTCTCATCCCGCCATGCCGGCACATGCCCCTGCCTGTCCCTGACCTGCTGTCACCGTCCCTGTCTTTCCTGCCATCAGCACTGACTGGTTCTTTCCCAGCCTGGCCCCTATCCCCAAATCAATCCCAGCTCCACGTCCCAGCCCTGCACTGTGTCTCCTGTTTAGCCTTCGGGTCCTCCAGAGAGGTGCCCCCCCAACCCAATTCCCCATTGTGGTCCCCAAACAAGCGCAGGTTCCAGCAACATGGCCGTAGTGGTGAAGGTAGGTGGGCGGCTCCTGTATTGGGTCCTGCAGGGCTCCCCACCTTTGCCCCTGACCATTCCGCCCATTTCCTATTTGCGGTGACTTCAAAGGTCACACCTTCCTGTCATCTCAACCACAGGCAGTGGCTCTGATGGCACTATTAGCCCACCCCCCTCCCTTCTCGGTCCAGAGGGGACTGCGCCAGTGTGTAATGTGCCTCACTCAGGCCAGGCAGCCCCTCTGGGGTGTGGGTGGTTTGGCAGGACACTGATGCTTCCTCAGTTTCCCTGAGAAGTTGTGGATGAGCCAGAACTCGACGGGGGGGGGGGGGGGGGGGTCCCCGTTAGGGGGAAGTTGTGGTTGGTGGGAGTGAACTTCAAAGGGTCTGACTCCTCAGCTCCCTGCAGCCCGAGTCTGAAATGTTCCCTCAGGGACTGGGCTTTCTGGGATGTAGTCTGAGGAGTACCTTGGGTCTTATTCTGGCCCAGGCTGCGAACTGCCTGTCTCTCACTTCTGCCAGGTTCATCTCTCTTCATCTTCTTCCTGCTCCTCCTATAAGAAGGCACCAGCTTCTGCACACCAGCCAGTCCATCGTCTCGCTGGGCAGGTAGAGAAACTGAGGCCGGGAAGGGTAGGGACTGGCCCTGGGCACACAGCCAGGCAGTGGCTGGGAAGTGGCTCCACTCATGTGCACTGTCCACCCGCAGGTGCAAGGGCATGAAGGAGCACTCCCTGAAGAGCTGGGTTGTGGCCCTGAGCTGGGAGCACCGAGGGCCACCAGGTAAGCTGGGGTCTCGTCCTACCTTGGTGCCTTTGGAGCCCCTTGAGCGCCACAATCTTTGAGACTTTAGAGATGCCCCTGACCCAGGTCTCAGTCTTTGCTGTAGGCAGGGCTGGGGCAGGGCCGGCTGGAGCTGAATGTAGGGGCTCAGGCCCAGCCTGCAGCCTTTGAAGGGAACCTGGCTCCATCCAAAGCCCAGCAGATGCTCTGAGAGCTGGTGGGAGCAGAGTGGTCAGGAAGGGGGCGTGGGAGGGAGCCAGGGTGAGAGGGGGGTTCTAGGCAGCAAAAGAGAGCAATCCTTGGTTGAGGGAAGGAATGGCCATTTGAGTCAGAGACAGGGTGGGGTGGGGGAGGTCTAGCTTTTCTCCCATTGCAAACCAAACTAAGAGTGGGGTTCACCCCCACCTCAGGAGTCCCGTCCCTGGTTGCCAAGCCCCTCCCCCCGCCCCCAGCCCTCCAGTCTTCACAGCCTGCAGGATGTAGATGCCCATGGCCATCCTATATTAGTCCCTTCCCAATGGCCCCAGCCTGGCCCACCCTGCTGGCCTCTTCTGTGGGCCTGGAGCTCTATCCATGTCAGGGTGGCCATGCAGGGCCATGCAGGGTCTTAGAGGGGCCACCTCAAGCACAAGTAAAACCCAGGGCGGGACAGACTTCTTAGGAGGGATTAAAAATGGAGGGATAGTCTTAGATTTCAAGGGAAGTGGGGAGTCCAGAGTCAGCCTCAGGCACACATTCCCATGTTAGCTCAAGTGTTCTGGTTTTGGGGTGCTTGAGGAGGTGACACCTGAGCAATGGTGACTTTGTCCAACAGTGCCCAGGAGCTGGTATAGGTGAGGTAAAGCCCTGTGAGTGGGGCAGGGAGGGTTGGGGGTGCTGCTAGTGATGTGAAATGCTCGAGCTAGGGTCTCTGTTACCAGAGCTTGAAGGAAACTCAGCAGTCAGCATGGGGGCCTGGGCTCCCTTTTCTTCCCTCTATGGAGAGCCTCAGTATGCCTTTGCCCTGCAGACACTGTGATGGGGACCATATGGGATGCCGGGGATCGAATCTGGGCTGGCCACGTGTAAGGCAAATGCCTACCCGCTGTACTATCACTCTGATCCCACCCTTGTGACTTCTGGGGGAAGAGTTGGTGCTGCGGGATCCAGCACAGATAGAAAGAAGTAGTTCAATGAACCAGTCAGTGGTGATCTGGTCTAACGACCTTCTCATGGGCTGCTGCATCTGGGTCCCATGATTGCTCTTCTCTACTGATCTAAATGTTTCTAGGCTCCTGCATTCATCTGCCTTCCTCTGTCCCCATTCTCTGTATCTTGTGTGGCCCTGTTGGAAGAACCACCTGCAATCAGGGACACGCTCTCCCAGGGACTGGCACCATCCCTACCTAGCCTTTTCAGTGTGGCTGATACAATTGAGAAGTGAAACTTCTGTTTATTTATTTTTTTAGGGAGTGGGGAGGCACACCCAGCAGCGACCAGGGCTTACTCCTGGCTCTACACTCAGGAATCACTCTTGGCATGTCCAAGGGACCATAGAGAGTGCCAAGACTGAACTCAGGTCAGCCTCACGCAAGGCAATATCTCCCTGTCCCTGAAACCTCTTTATTTATTTATTTTTTTTCAAGCAAAATAGTCTTTTTGTTTAGTTTTTGGGCTACACCTAGCAGTGCTCAAGGATTATTCCTGGCTTTGCAGTCAGGAATTTTTTTTTTGGCGGTGCTCAGGGTACCATAATGGAATGTCAGGGATTGAACCCAGATTGGCTACGTGCAAAGAAAGGGCCCTACCTGCTGTACTATCTCTCCAGCCCTAGTAAAATAATTTCATTTAAAAAATGTTAGTTAGAGGGGCTGGAGCAACAGCACAGAGGGTAGGGCGTTTGCCTTGCATGCAGCCAACCCGGGTTCGATTCCCAGCATCCCATGTGGTCCCCTGAGCACCGCTAGGAGTAATTTCTGAGTGCAGAGCTAGGAGTAACCCCTGTGCATCACTGGGTGTGACCCAAAAAGAAAAAAAATTTAGTTAGAGAAATGTGTGGAACGAGAAAGAGGGAGAGATACATATTTAAGAGAGAACATGGAGCTTCTTTGACACAGTGGAAAAAGACAGAGTGAATCCTTTTTTGTCCTTATTTACGATAATAATGCCATCACATGTGTCTGGTGACTGCCGCTCTGGCCATGACAGAACTGTCCTCATCTTGGGTGCCTTTTCACTTTTTGTTGGAAGGGTTTGTTTTAGAGCCACACCTGGCTGTGCTCAGGGCTTCCTCCTGACTCTGAGCTCAGGGATCATTATTGGAGGACTAGGGGACCATATGGGGTGCTAGGAATTGTTTTTGTTTTCTTTTTGGGTCACACCTGGCAATGCACAGAGGTTACTCCTGCCTCGGCACTAAGGAATTACCCCTGGCAGTGCTCAGGGGACCATATGGGATGCTGGGAATTGAACCTGGGTCTGCCCTACCCAAGGCAAATGCTCTACCCGCTGTGCTATTGCTCTAGTCCCTGGGGTGCTAGGAACTGAATGGATCAACCTTAGGCAAAGTAGGTGCCCTCCCCGCTATACTGTCTACTCAGCCCCCTCCACCCTGGCTGCTTTTTGGATGTTTTTTTCTTACCCAATGAAGCCCATCCCCAAAATGTCAGTTTTTCTTGGTCAGGGCAGTTGCAGGCCCAGAGGCACTGGGGGAAGCCCCTGGCACATCACACATGTCCTTGCAGGCTAGAGTTCTCTCCCACCCCTGCGGACAGGCTAGGAATAGAACTGACCCCAGGCTGAGGGGGTTCTGATAGTCTCCCCACTTTCTCTCTCAGAGTCACCAGGCTGCATACCAGTTCCAGAGAGAGCGAGAAACTCAAGGACCTTTGGAGCAGGGACAAGATGGAGAGCCAGCTGGAAAGAGTCTCTGAGAGGAGCCCCCATCCCTCCCCCTCCCCAAACAGAAGCTCCTCCCCAGATGCCTGGGACACTCTGAAAACCTCCAGCTCCATGTACCTTCTGCTCCAGTCCCCCTCCTGCTCCCCTCTCTAATGCACTCCCCCTCTGCATCAGCCCCTTCTATCCTGCCTACCCTCTTCGCCCTCCACCCTGCCTGCCTGCAGGTGGAGCAGTGTCTTCCGCCCAGTATTCCCACTCTTCATGCTAGCCCAGGATGCCTCCCACCTGGTGCCCAGCTTACTGAGGAGTGTCAATGAGCCAGAGCACCACAGGGCCTCAGGGGACACCCTGTTTTCCCAACCAGGGGCTACCCAAGCCTCCCATCCATCCCAGTCTTCCCAGGCCCAGAACGCAGGCCCCAGTATGGCCCCGACTGTGCTGGAAAGGGGGCTCCAGCAAAGCGGAATCCCCCAGGGTCCTGGGCAGCCGCCTCAGCACTGCCTTATCCGCTGAAGAAAGAACGGCAGGATCCAGTAGAGTGTAACGAGTATAGCAAGAGCTTCAGACAACTGTCCAACCTCAAGGTATGGACTCCTCCCCCTGACACTTCAGCGCCCCCTGCATCCCACCAATCCTGCCTCTAAAACCATCCAGGACTCCCGAGCAGCCACAGGATGTGATCTGGGAGGATTCATTTGGTTCCTCAGTGTCACACCTATAGAGACAGGTCCTCTCTACCCGAAAGGACTCATAAGTTCATCTGAGTTGAGTTCAAAACAAAAAACAGGCTGCATGGAGGTTTGAAGAACGTTGCTTTGATGGAGGGGCGCTGTTAGGCATTATTTCAGTCTCTCAACACTGAGCTCAAAATTCTTTCCTGAGAGATGCTCCTTTCTGGATTCCCAGTGGATCCTTCTTTTGTTCTTTTTCTTGAAGCTCAGGTTGGAGGTATGGGGGAGATTTCTGTGAGTCTAGACCACAGATAAGACAACAGCCTTTTACAGTGGGATTCCACAAATCAGCGCTGGGGCTGTTGGTGTCATCATTTGTATGGACAGCAGGGGGCAACAGTGGGTGCATGGCTGTGGGTGTAGGGAACAGCCGCTAAGGCTAAGAAGGCACCCACTGAATCTGAGAAAAGATACGGTTAATTGGGGAAACGTCCCCTTCAGCTTCTCCAGGGCATGGGCTCTCAGACACTGAAGAGCCTCAAACCGCCCACTGAGCCAGAGAACATGCAGAAAGCCCCAGTACCACAGATTTTGAACAACTGGTCTGAGACGAGACCGGGAGATCAGCATCCATTAGGTTTCCCGCCCGAGTGGCTACTTCTCTGAGGACCTCACTTTGAGAAGCAGTGCTGTATCTCCATGGCTACCCCCCCCCCCACACACACACACAAACACCTGGCCCCCTCCCACAGGGCAAGAGGAGGTGTGGGTATCCTGGGGCGTGAAAGGATACCCTGAGGGGGACATATTGGGAATGGAGGCACCGTGATACCAAAAGGGGTCTTGCTGGGGTATACGAAGATATTTGGAGAGGATGTGAGGTCCTTCTGGGAGATCTGCACTTCTCCCCCACCTGGCTCAGGTTCGCCTGTGTGTTACAGTGGGAAGCGTCCGTTCCAGTGTGCCCTGTACCAGAAGAGCTTCACCCATTTAGTTCACCCACCTGCAGAAGCATTACGTGATGCATACTGAGGAGCAATCCCACAAGTGCCCGATGAACCCTCCCTTACCTTCCCAGGCCCTGAGCAGCAGTGTATGTGTGTGTGTGTGTGTGTGTGTGTGTGTGTATGGGGGGGTGACACCCGTAGCCTCCAATTCCTCGTCCTCCTCCTAAGCACACTCCCTCTCTGCCTGGATGACTGGGCACACTCATGCGGGATGTCCAGGCTCCATCCCAGGTACTGAATGGTCCCCTGAGCACTGCCCTTCTGAGTGTGCCCTGCCTCCTCACCAGAAAAGAAAGAAAATGATTCCACTTTGTCTGAAAGGCCCTGGAGAACAGGACCTGAGATGGTGTCTGTGGGGAGAATGTAATGAAGGTGAGGGGTCCACGGGGTCCCCTTGGATTGCAGGAGGAGTTAATGTCAGAATGTGTACCAAGTAAGTCAAAATAGTCAGTTTGGCATTAGACCCCCGTCTCAAGCCTCCCACAGCCCTTGGGAGGTGAGAAGGTGAAGATTCTGTCTGTATTTCCCATAGATGGAAATGATAGTAATGGGCCAGTGAGATGTCTGGGCGACTAGGGTTCGAATCCAGGCCCTGACTTCATCTTGGGTTAGTTAGCGAGTCCACTCCCGTGAGCCTCTGCCTTCTCACTAGATCCTAGGAGTTGTACGAGGACTTAGTCACGCTGCTTCAGGGTTCCAGGGAAGAATGAGATGAGTCCAGTCCCTGGCATGTGGTAGGCAGCTTCCAGTTAATGGTAATTACAGTCACTGACACCACAGCCCTACGCATAAGGCTGCTATGTGATGATGTCATTCAGTCCACCCTACTTGTGCGGTTAGGTGTTAATAACCACATGTCACCAATAAGGAGAGCAAGACTCAGAGGGGGCGTCACCTATAAAGTTCACATGGGGAGTCAAAGAAGCAGGACACGCACCCTGGTCCTGACTGGCTCCAGTGCTCCAAACATGGGATCCCAGGGAGAAGCCAGGGACTGAGGGCAAAGCTTACAGTGACCAGGAGATGGGGTGGGAGCGGAAAAGGGGAAAGTTGAGATGTTGAGCCCCCTCCTACCTCCCGAGAGGGTTGAGCTAACCCTGTGCTCCTTCCCATCAGATGTGCTATAAGCATTTCTGCAGCTCCAGTAACCTCAAGGCCCACATGTGCCTGCACTCTGGGATGCAGCCCTTCCAGTGCAGTGTCTTCCCAGTATGTTTATCTGATGCTACACCAGCATCTGATCTGGAGCGATAGCACAACGGTTAGGGCATTTGCCTTGCACGCAGCTGACCCAGCTGATCCGCGTTCGATTCCTCTGCCCCTCTCGGAGAGCCCGGCAAGCTACTGAGACTAGCAAGCCACCCGTGACGTATTCGATATGCCAAAAACAGTAACAACAAGTCTCACAATGGAGACGTTACTGGGTCCGCTTGAGCAAACCGATGAACAACGGGAGGACAGTGCTACAGTACTACACCAGCATCTGCACAGGCCCCCAGACTGGTCGCCTGGTGCTCAGCCACCTGCCCTTGGGCCCTCTCACTTCCCTTGCCCGATGGCACCAGGGAGCAACAGATCTTGTAGCGACACCATCAAAGAACCTGGACACAGACAAGGTCAAGGTGTCCTTGGCATCCCAGAAAAATCCAGGTCAGCCAGACTGAGATGTGGGCAGCAGGCCTTCACTGGGAGGGGGCTGGGGCTGAACAATGAAAGGATTTTCTCCTGGATGCGTGAAGGCCTCTGGGACTTCCACAGTGAGAGGGGAGGCTCTGGCGTGCTTGCCACATCCACACCACCCCTGGGAGCAGAGGAGGAAGCACGGCCAGGGAGAACCCAGCCCTCCTAATGCCTTTGGTTCTGTTTCCTGCCTGGATGGGACCTGCCAGACACAAGACCTTGGTCTTGACCCACTCAGGACAGAGCAGCTCCACCCCCATCCCCATGAGGCCCTGCGTGTCTCGTGCCTGCGGGCCCATACCTGACTTAGAGTATTTGGTTTCTTTCTTGAACCAGATGATCCAGCGTTTGTCCAGATGTCTGCTACTTTGCACGGCCTCTGGTCTCAGTTCCTAGGTGCTGCGTCAGCTGGTGCACTGCTCCTGAACAGGCCAGGAATCACACAAACCTCTGGGAGCGAAGAAACACAAGGATGTCACTCTCCATCAAGGCCATGGTGATCAAAGGCTAGGAAAGTCCCGCAGAGGCCAAAGGAGGTGTCACAGGGAAGGGGCAGAGGCCTGATAGCGTGGAAGAAGTGGAAAGTGAGCCTGGGCAATTGGAACTCTTCCTGTTGCCCCAGAGGGTCCCCTCAAACGTGTAAGGTGTTCCCTACCCTAGAGAGTTAGGGAGGTAGCATTAGTGAGAAAAGGCCAGCGCCTGGGAGGCTTAAAAGCCCAGGTTATTATCACAGTAAACCCGAGGTATTACTAAATAATAGAGTAATTTTCAGGTGAGGAGGAATGGAGAAGCCACAGAGATAGAACAGTGGGTGCTTGTCTTGTACATAGCCGACCGGGGTTCGATTCCCAGCATTACGTGTGGTCCCCCAACTCTGCCAGGAGTGATCCCTGAACACAGAGCCAGGAGTCAGCCTTAAGGACTCCTGGGTGTGACCCCCAAACAAAAACAAGACTTTAGTCCCCTGGACAAGTTCCAACAGGAGGCGCCGTGCTGCTGAGACGGGTAGGTTTAGAGCGGTTCCCCCACCCGATAAGGGGCGAGATTTGCGCTGAGTTGAAGAGTCTTCAGGACCGAGAGAACCCTGAGAGCGGGAAGGGCTGGGATACTGCAAAATCGGCTCCAGAAACCAAAGTCTGCATTCTATGCCCCGAGCCCCGCCCCCGGACGCACGTCAGCCCCGCCCAGTCGGAAAGACGGAGGGCTCCGTCGGTCCCTCAGTCAGTCCCTCCTTCCGTCCCGCTCCTCCGGTGCAAGACCCAGCGCTCTGCCTCGCCACCGGCTCGCGCCTCCTGCGCATCTGGAACTGGTGGGGTTGGAGGCTGCCCCGGCCCCTTGGAGAGCTAAAGAACAGGAGTGGGGGTCGGAGCGATAGTACAGCGGGTTGGGCGCTTGCCTTGCACGCGGCTCACCCGGGTTCGATCCTTGGCATCCCACCGCCAGGAGTAATTCCTGGGTTCAGAACCAGGAGTGACCCTTGAGCATCGCCGGGTGTGCCTCCTCCCTCCCCCTCCCCCCCCCCAAAAAAAAACAACAACAACAAGAGCCGGCGGGCCCAGGAGCTAAGTTAAGGAGCTGGAGCGCAGACTACGTGCCCGAGCCCCGGCGTCCAACCCGCACCACCCCCACCTGGCCCGACCCCATAGCACCAAGCTGGGGAGTGGTCCATAACCCCAAATCCCCTCCAAATGATAATAAATATAAGTAGTACCATTATTTATTTTTTTTTTTTCAAAGCAGTTCAAGCACTAGGACCGAGAGCAAGTCCTGGGGTGGGCGTGGAAAGCTCGACAAGCACGGGGCAAAGCGCACGCCTTGCTCCAGGACAGGCACAGCATCTAGGTAGATCCTCCCTCCACACCGACTGCGGGAGGAGCCCCACTGTTGGTTCAGCGGGGCGGGCCGGAGGAGGAGGTGTTTCTCCGCTAATGAGCGGATCCGGGTGACCCCTGCGGCCAGGACCCGGCGCTGTCCGGTGCCTGAGGCTCTGAGCCCTCGTTATGGCTGTGCCTCGGCGGGGGAGCCTGGGGTCCCGTTTGCTCCGACGCCTGGTCGGGCTTGGGGGCTGGAGAGAGCGCAGGGGGAAGCGGACCCCGGAGGAGTCCAGAGGCCGGGATAGGTGAGGGGGTTGCAGGGGGGACCGTGTGGGACACGTAGGGGCCTGGTGTGTGTGTGTGTGTGTGTGTGTGTGTGTGTGTGTGTGTGTGAGTGTGTGATCTTGGTTCTGTGACTATGAACCAGTCTCTATGAATTCCACTTGCTCTTTTATTTGGGGGCGGGAACAGAAGCTCCAACCAGGAGTGTTTATAGGACTGACTACTCCTTGCAGTGCTCAGGGGTTATGTGGTTCAGGGGCTCTACCACAGCTTCCCACAAGCAAAATGTGCTCTGTCTGTTGAGCTGTCTCTGGGCACCCCAACCCTCCTCTGCTCTTTGGAAATGAAAACCACTTTGGCAAATCCTGAGTCAGCCAGGTGGCCTGCTGACAAAGGTATCCTCTCCAGAGACAGCTGGAAAGGCAAATGCAAAAGCTCCTTCCTCGTGGACTTTGACCCTCACTCTGCAGGCCTGTTTACCTGCAGCTTCACTTCCCAGTGTCACTCACTCCCTGACAGTTTCTGACACACTGTGGTCCTAGATGCCTCAGAGGGAACGGTTCCCTGCCCACCTCCAGGTACTAACAATGACCCTGAACTTGCCACTAGCTTCCTGTCTTGGCTAGATCAAGTTACTGAATCCTCACAGTCGCTCCACGAGGCAGGACTCAACTTCCTCATGACTCACATTCAAGCTGAGAGAGACACAGTCACCTGCCTATAGTTGTTCAGCTGGGAAACGGTGGTATAGACAGAATCTGCAGTAGGTGACTCCGAAGCCCACCCCAAAGGCCCCGGTGCTCTTACCTGGGTCCCAGTGGGACCGAGCTCTGACCTCACCCAAGTGCCACTGGCCTGTGACTTGAGCAAATGCTTCCATCTTTCTGTGCCCTGCCCGATGGTAGCAGGTGTCTTGTACAGAAGAGAAAAGTCTCTTTGAGTGGTGGAAGAGTGGCAGGAGAGGGTCAGTTAGGAGGACCCCACTTGGGCTTCCAGGACCTAGATCCGGAGGGGACAGCGTGAGTTCCCTTTCGGGCACAAATGTTTGTGTGTCTGTGCAGTTAGTGGCAATTTGTTCTGATTTTATCAAACCACAGATGCCTCCAGCCTGCCTGGGAGGGTAGGGGTGTGGTGGGGGCAGAGGCAGGGGAGGGGTGATACCCTTTCTCCGGAGGGAGGATCTAGCCACCCTGTGCCTGGAAGCCTGGGAGCCTGGGGATGCCTTGCCCGCCCCCACGGGAGACACACCCTCCACCTTTACCCTGGCTGGCAGGAACATGCCCGATAGGCCCAGGTGGTGCGGCCCCTCCCTTTCCCCTCTTGTGGGGAAGTAGAGTTAGGTTGCAGGTGAGTCAGGGTGGGGAGGGCTGAGAAAGCCTGTACAGACTCCTGGGTCCATGTGGTGACACATCTCGTGTGTGTACTAGGCCTCGGTTCTCTCCAGCACAGAGATTCCTGATCCCCTCCCTGGGCGTCCTGATGGGTGGGGGTGAGGGTTAGAAGCTCAGAGGAGGAAGCCAAGGCCCTTCCCCATCTTCCCCCAAGAGTGCAGGAATGTCCAAAGAGGCTTCAGAGGGAGAACCTCCACTCCAAGGCTGTGTGACACTGGGTCAGTCACTCAGCCTCTCTGGTCCTCAGTCTCCTTGAGAAAAGGGTACACTAATATCCACTTTTTTAGGATTACTGGAAGGCTTGAAGTTCATGAAGCCACACTGCTTAGTGCCAAGCCTGACTCAGAAAGATGGCGAACTCCCTAGCCATGGGGTTGCCTTATCCCCATTCTTGTGCCAGGCCCATCCTGCTTCCTGTCTCTGAAGCAGAACCCCCTCCTGGACCAGCCAGTACAGGGATAAAGAGCTTGGCTTGCATGTAGCCTACCCTGGTTTGTTTGTTTGTTTATTTGTTTTGGGGCCACACCCAGCGGTGCACAAGGATTACTCCCAGCTCTGAACACAGAAATTACTTTTGGCGGTGCTCAGGGGATCATATGGGATATCAGGAATCGACCCAGGTTGACCGTGTGCAAGACAAACGCCCGACCCACTGTATTATCCCTCCAGCCCCTCCAACCCTGCTTTGATCCCCTTACACCACATGGTCCCCTCAGTCCCACAAAGAAAAGGAGCTCCTCCCCCTTGTGGGACTTGAGAGCAGTAGAGGCAGGACACGGGGACAGACTGGGGCGGGAAAGGAGGAGGCCACTACACTCCCTTCCTCCTGTGCTTCCTTTCCAGGTCCTGGGGTGGCCAGAGCTGCCCTGATCTGGCTGGGCAGGGGAGCACCAGCAATATTAGCCTCAAGGTAGGAGAGAAGAGGGAAGAAAAAGGGGGGCCTCTGGGAAGGGCAGGGAAGTCCCTGAGAACCCTGACTTAACAGTCAGGCCTCTGGAGTTCCCAAGTCCTGCATCTTAATGTCTGGTTCTCTGTGGGATCCTGAGCTCATCTGTCAGCCCTGCCTCTGGACCTCAGTTTTCCCATCTGTAAAATGGAAACATAACTCTTCTAGGATCATTGTGAGAATAAATCAGTGGGTGGGGAGCACCAGCCCAGGGCCTGCCTGAGTTTTCTAATGCCAGGACCCTTGTGGGAGCACAGCTAGGGGTAGTGCCTGTTCCCAGGACCCCCTTTTCCATACTTCCTCCATTTTGGGCTCCTTTTCATCACTTCATGGCATGGCTCCCCAGGGGTAATGCTGGGCCAGCGGCTTATCTTTCTTGCCAGTGCCCCACCTGCATCCACACCTGAGCTGTTGATTGGACAGTGACAGGTGTCACCCTGATCTGGAGGTGGCTGTGGCTCTGAATGTCATTAATAATTACGAGCGTTTGTGGGGCTCTGCGCGTCCTCTGCCTCGGTTATCTCACCTAATCTCCGCAGTACCCCGGAAGCAGGCACTGTTATTAGCATGCTCATTGGACACGGGGGAACGCGCCAGCGGTGGGAGCTGATTTTCTCAGGCCTCCCCATGAATGTCTCTACCCACCTATCTTTGGAGGGGTTCAGCTGTCGAGGAACAAGAGGCCATATTCATTTCAAGGATGAGTGCATGGAGACATTTGGGTTCCAGAGGCTGGGAGAAAAAGTCTAATTCCACACATAGCTTCTCTGCAGCAAGGATGCAGCCTGGCCCTGAGAACAGGTGACTTGGACGGGCAATGGGTCCTGAGCCTCCTATGAGCCTGGGTCCCTATAGAACAAAGATGACAAAGGCTACAGTCCTGCCTTCTCTAGGGGGACCCTCTCCTCTTGCTGCCCCCTCCCCATATCGCAGGTAATTCTCAATGCCAAGGTACCTTCTCCCAGGTGTGCCTGGGTCCCTCAGGCTGGCAGGTTCACTGGGGAACTGGAGGTGGTTGTAGGCTCCCTGAAAGCCTGGAAATGGCAGAGGTCATGGGCACTGAGGCAGGGATGCCCACGCCCTTAATCTCCAGGAAAGTTGATGCCCAGAGCCTGAGGCCCATCGACACCCATGAAGGAGGCCACTGGTTAACAGAGCCACTGGGATTCTGCCCTGTGGAGGCAGGGCTGGGCATTGCCTCTCCTCAGCCTGGTGCCTGCGAGGCAGCTCTTTTGTGACTTCAAGCCTGTGTGGTCCTCTCTGGTCTCACATTGCCTGCAGACAGGGGTGAGGGATAAGCTAAATGCTAAGGGGCTTGCATAGAACTCTGCCCCTTGTGCTGCTGTCTGAGGTCAGCTCAGCTTCTGCTGTGCCGGTGACTAGGACAGCAGCCAAGGGTGGGTGGGAGATGCTGCCCCAGATCCTCGCTTCTGCTTTCCCCCAGACCCAAGTGCAGAGTTGCTCCGAATGGGACCTTCTTTCAAGAAGTCATGACTCCTCCTGGTCTTGGAAGCCGCGACACAGCTCAGGGGGCCTGGCTCCACCACCGACACTGGGACGCCTCCAGAGGCCAGCGGTGGGCAGTGCCTGTGACCTAGCCAGCTCTGCCCCCCTGAGCCCTGAGAGTTCTGCAGTGGCCTCAGCAGAGCTAACAGGTGCCAGGAGCCCTTCAGGTCTGGTAACAAATCTTGAACATTCGGAACAAGCACCTCCAAGGAGCGCCTGCCCGGAGCAACCCCAATCCACAGCCCCCAAGGCCCCTCTGGGGCCACCCAGCAACCAGGGTGAGCAGCCCTGCCCTGAGGGCTTCCCCGTGGCTGAAGGGGCAAAGGGCGAACCTGCCATCCCTGAGCCAGCCCTGCCAGCCCCAGCCCAGACCCTGCACGAGCGTCCTTTGGCCAGAAGGACCCGCTACTGCATCACTGTCACCCTTCAGGGGCGCAGGGAGGAGGGTGAGTGGCCCAAACCGGCCCAACCAGCTCCCCACCCCTGCGGCCCTGAGGAATCCAGAGGCTGGCGGGAGCCTTCCCAGGGGCCCCGCCCCATCACGGGGTGCTCCACAGACACGCCCCAGGAGCCCGGGCAGAGAGCCCCACCGAGCCCGGGGAGCACGGGCCAGAGACGGGAACTCCAGACCAGCTGGACACCTGGGTCCTCACATAGTGGGTGAGTACAAGCCGGTCCCAGCTGGGCCCAGGGGAGGGAAGGGCCTCCCACCTGCTCCCCGCGGGTGTCTGCCTAGTCTCTCTGCGTCACCATGAGCCCATTCATTCAGCTCTGGACTCACCATCCCCACCCTGCCCCAGCCCGTTCTCATCTCTTTCCCCTCACCCAAAAATTACCGCTGGAACCCTGAATCTGTGCTGCTCTCCTCCCCGGTCCACCTGAGGGGTTATGGGGCTTGTGTCAGGGAGAGAGCTCCCGGTTTCCCTCAGCCACACCCACCCCTCCTCAGTGCTGTTCAGGGAACACAGACCCAGCACTGGCTGTCCTGGGGTCTCCCTCTCAGGGCCTAGAGGTATGAGAAAAGAGGAAGGAGGAGGAGGTTACAGGGACAAGCTTTGGACTCCAGGGCCGCACTGAAATAGCAGGGATGCTTATTAATAACGCCTGGGTCGCAGCGGTAATTATCCCGCCTGGCTCTGTCGGCAGCCACAGGCCTAGACATCCAGCCTCCCGAGCTTTGGTTTCATTTTGGATCCAAAATGGCCTGGTGTGGGCTCCAAGGTGGGAGAGCAGGTCCCCTAAGATGCACTGAGGGTGGAGTGAACCCAGACCACTTAGGACAAGCAAGAAGGGGCATTGGCCCTCTGGGAAGTTCCCGGGGATGGTGGTGGGGTCTGTCCTGTGTGATTTGTTTCATGAGATTGATCCTATTTAATCCTCAGGATAGGACTAACCCTGCTCCCCACCCCCAGTGACAGTAGGGGAGCTCAGGCTCAGAGAAGTGACAACACCTGGCCAGAGCTGGCTAACAAGAAAAGGGACTGGAATTTGAACCTCCCCACGTCTCTGTCCTGCTCCTGAGAGAGGTGCTGTTGATTTGGTGCTGTGTGGATACAGGCTGAGTGCGGCTGTCCTGCCATGGGGATGCCCTGGTGTTCTGTGACCTGGAGGAGGCAGATTGGCAGCTTTGCACAAGCTAGGCTGCCCTGGGGGTACCGGGTCATGTGTCAAGGAAGAGGGGGCTGGGGGACCCAGGCTGACTTAGCTCTGTTTGGGGGCCTCAGCTAAGGAGAAGCAGCGGAGGCAGGTCCTGGGGGGCAGGTGGGGCCAGGCAGGAGCACTGTGTAGATCTAGGGGCTCTATCTGCCATTTTCTGGTTATTAGGGCCCGGGTGGGTAACAATAGACTCAGGAAGGAGGCAGGAGACCTCCCGGGACATCAAGTATCTGTGTCCCTTTTCTGGGCCAGGATTGGCAAAAATGGGAGGTAGGAACCTGGGATACACTTGAGACTGCCAGGGGAAAAGCGCCTGACATATCTTTGTCCACGTGTGTGCCTGAGAACCAGTGCGACCCTGAGCAGGGCCCAGCCTTGGGCTGACTGTGTATGGATGATGAGAGAGCACGTGTGTGTCATTGCATCTTCATGTTTCCGTGGTGTGACTTGTCTGTCTGCTGTGTCTCTGACAGTCTGTTACTGGGTGGCTCTGTGTTTGTTTTTCTGTCTGGCCATGTGTCTCCGTGAGTGTCTGCATTTTTGTGCCCATGGGACCCCGTGGGTCTGTGTTGGGATGTGTCTGGGTGACGCAGCGGTATTTGCGGGCCCGTGGGCCCGTGGACTGGTTTGGCCTAGTTTGGGGGTGACTCACAGGTAAGCAAGGAGAATCCAAGACTTGTTGGGTTAGACCAGGCTCTTTCCCACACTCCCCCCGCCCCCTCCTCAGCCTCTCCCTTCCCAGCTCCACACACCTAGTTACGAGGTCGCAGGTCACCGTCAACAAATCCTCTTCTGGTTTGTGGCCCTGGGGAAGAGAAGCACTGCTGCCAGCTTGGGAGAGGTGTCCTGGCTCACTGGGGTGTGTCTTCAGAGCAAAGACAAAAGCAAGGAGCTATAGGCAGGCCAATTCCATTCTCATTTTGAAGAACATTCTAGCAGTCATGATTATCCAGGCAGGGACCAGTTGTCAAATGGTGACTTCCCTGTCCCTAGAGGTATGCAAGGGGAAGCAAATAACCAAATGCCTGTGGAATGAGTGGCTGTCAGGGGTGTTGGCTGGGGCTGGGTCGAGAAAGGCTTTGAATTCTGATTGTTGGGAGGTCATTAACAAGATCTGATTAGCAATGGCTTTTCCTATTGCTCTGCTGAAGTTTATGGAGCTTCCAAATATGGTTCTTTGATTCCTGGGCTCCTAAATAGAGTTTTCCTGTAATAGTTGCCTTTGGATGAACCTAACTTGGCCTAGCAGACCACTCTAAGCAACTGCCATGAAGTGAATGGACTCTTAGAACCTAGACATCTCCGTACTATCAAACCTGTCAGGGAGAGGGAGCAGCACTGACTGGTGGTTGTTATTCTTGTCATTCAGAAACGGACTAGGTGCTGGAGAGGCAGCTCAGCCACTGAGCACATGATCTGAAGGCAAGAGGCCCATATTTCAATCCCCAACACTGCATGCTCCCCTGAGCACTACTGGGAATAATCCCTGAGCACTGCTGGCTGTGGCCCCCAAATAAATAAACCCCTACCCCCCAAAACAAAAATGGAGTGGAGGTTCGGAGTGGGGGACTATCAAGAGGGTGCAGCTTCATGTTGGGGAATACTAGCTCAGAGGACAGGGCTTTGTTGGAAGAAAGGGATTGTCAGTGGGCAGGGGGCATGGTTCACAGGGTGGGCGCATGTGCTTGGCATCCAGGAGCACTAGGCTTGATCCCTGGCACAATAGGGAACTCCAAGCATCACAAGGAATGGCCCCTCCAGCCAGGAATAGCCCCTGATCACTGCTGGGTGTGACTCCCCCAAACAGTGGGGGGTGTTTAGTGGGGATGAAGGGGAGGGTTGGGGGGGTCTCAGGAAAGTTCCACGAGCCAGGGCCACATGTAACTCCTGTTCTGAAACTCTGGGGATGGTCCCCATACTCAAGGTTTTGTTAGGTTCCTCAGACCCTGTCCCCACATATGTTCTGGCTCTTGTGGTCCCAAAGGCAGGTCAGGCTTCGCTGGGCCTCAGTATCTTTCATCTCTGTCCCTCGTAAAACTTGAGTCACTGCTGGGGCCACAGGACAGGGTCAAAGTACTGGGTTCTGCCAGCTACTCAGGAGGCAGGAAGCTAGAGATGGGAGGAGATGAGGGTAGTGGCTTCATTCCTGACTAAGTTCCCTCATCATGATCTGGGGGCATCCTATGGGCTGGAGGAGTCTATGTAAGTTTGACTGCCCTGAGGCTGGGGATGAGTAACCACTTTTGGGGTTTTTGGGGGTCTGAGAAGAAAATTACCGTTGTGTGTGTGGCCTGAATGTTGGAGTGAGAAAGTTGGAGGCTAGACTGCTGTGTGTTTGCTGACAGGACCCCTCCAAACCAGAGCACCCCGCCACCTACACTAGGGAGAAACTAGGGAGATGGGATCAGCCACACTCATATATGGTCCCAAGGGCCAATTCCTGGCTCTGTACCCTGGGCTCACTTGTGGGGATGCTTGGGCAACCATATATGGTGCCGGGGATCAAACTGGCATCATGTATGCAACGCAAGACAAAGCGAGAACCTTACCTCTATATTATTTTTCTGGCTCTGGGAAATTTTTTTTTCTTTTGGTTTTTGGGCTATACTTGACTTTGCTCAGAGCTTACTCCAGGCTCTGTTCAGGGATCATTCTTGGTATGTTTGGAAGCCCATATATGTGCCAGGGGTGGAACCAGGACCATGCAAGGAACCAGGACCATGCAAGGAAGGTGTCCCACTCACTGGACTATCTCTCCAGCCCCAGGGCAACTTTCTTAACCTCTCTGAAACTTCCCCCTGGTGTATATTTATAACTCTCAGTAATATTTATAACTTAAAAACTTACAAGTTGATAATTTATTCCTTATGAGGTATCAAACAGTCTTCCCTTGAAAATTCGAGAGGCTAAGGAATGAAATAGTACAGCGGGTAGGGCGTTCGCCTTACAAGCGGCCAACATGGCCGACCCGAGTTCGATTCCTCCGCCCCTCTCGGAGAGCCCGGGAAGCTACTGAGAGTATCTGATATGCCAGACACAGTAACAACAAAGTCTCCAATGGAGACGTTACTGGGCCCGCTCGAGCAAATCGACGATCAACGGGAGGGCCTTTACCTTTACCTTTACCTCGAGCAAAGGAATGAAAAGCTCCTAGCCCCAGCAAAGCGAGGCTTCAGCAGATGGTAGCTGGCATTTAACAGTCATTGCAGCATGTTCACCAGCGAGCTTCTAGGTGACTGCGACGTCTTCTTGGGCCTCTATTATTACTGTTCCCCATTTAGCAAGACCCCTGTTGCCTCAAGGGCAGGTGGGAAGGGCAAAGAGGGAAGGTAGGATGAGTTGTGTGATGAGATCCCGGTATGGTAGGATGTGCTGAGTGAGGGAGTAGGAGCGGGAGTGATAGTACAGTACGTAGAGCACTTGATTTGCATATGGCTGACCCAGGTTCGATCCATAGCACCTTATATGGTCCTCTGAGTCCCCCAGGAGTGATCTCTGAGCAGAGAGAACCAGGAGTCAGCTCTGAACACTGCCAGTGTGTCTCTAAAATAAAAACAAAGCCAGAGGAGGAGACAGGAGAGAATATGCCTGGATGTAGATTCGACTGTAAATTCTTTTTTTGTTGTTTTGTTTTTGGGCTATACTTGGTGATGCTCAGGGGTTATTTCTGGCCCTGAACTCACTCCTGGTGAGTTTGGAGGACCTATATGGGATGCTGGGGATCAAACCTGAGTCTGCTGCATGCAAGGCAAGGCAAGCACCCTACCTAATGTCCTATCTTTTTTTTTCTTTTCTTTTTTGGGTCACACCTGGCGATGCACAGGGGTTACTCCTGTCTCATGCACTCAGGTATTAATTCTGACTGTGCTCAGGGGACCATATGAGATGCTGGGAATCGAACCTGGGTTGGCTGCGTGCAAGGCAAACACCCTACCCACTGTGCTATTGCTCCAGCTCCTAATGTACTATCTGTGTCCCAATATGTTCCCTTTTTTTGGGGGGGGGAGTGGGGAAAGCCATACTTAGTGGTGCTCAGGGTTTATTCCTGGCTCTGTTCTCAGGGATCACTCTGGAAGGGCTCTGGGGACCATATGGGGTTCTGGGGGATGAATTTGGGTAAGCAGCATGCAAGGCAAGCGTCTACCCCGTTGGACTATCTCTCCAGCCCTCAACTGTAAATTCTAAGCACTGATTGAACTTAATAGCAGCCTCTCCTGGTGGTCTCTGCCGATCCTGTTTCTTCCTGAGGACTCCAAGGGAGAGAATGCCAGAGGACCGCAGGAAGGAGAGTGGGGTGAGGTCCAGAGTGCAGCTCCCCAGGGCTCCTCTCAGACCAGCAGGTGCACCCAAACATGCCTGGGCTGTGCTGTGCTGTGCCTGCATCCCACGGCTGACCAGGTGCACTGGTGCGTGGAGGCAGCTTGCATTTATCCTGAATGGGATCCTTCAGGTGACTGTCCACAGATTCTCAGAGCAGCAGTGTTAGAGTGAGGAGTGGACCTGCAGGAGAGAAGAGGCCAGCTCCATGTCAGCCAACCAGTGAACGACAAGGCCAGAGAGAACCAGTTTAGTAGGAGGTCAACCTCCTTATGTTAAGGAGCAGGGGCCAGGAGCAGCCTGGGCTTTCACCTTTCCCTCTCCTCTGGGATCTGGGGCTCCTGGGGATCAGGGGGTCACCAGCCAAGAAATGCACCTCTCTTCTTGGCTCAGGCCTCTACCACATCCTCCCTGAGGGGGACCCATGAAAGTAAGGAGCAGACAGATGATGAAGCAGGAGGAACCTGTGATGTGTCTGAGCTTTCCCTGTCCTGACGGGGGCAAGGGCAGATATTCTGCTTGTGGAGAATCACCCCCTGTCCTCGTTTCTCCCCTTCTAGCACCGTCTGCAGGCAGCTGGACAGCAGCGAGCCCAGGAACCCGCAGGACAGGCTGCGGGGGCCCGACATGGAGGAGGCCGGAGGGCCCCCGGCTCGGGCTGAGGCCCGCGTGGTGAGCGCCACGCTGATGTGGAGACAGCGCAGCCCTGCCCAGGACGAGGTCAGACATCACTTCCACAAGGTGTCCCTGGTGTCCGGCACCCGGGCGGACACCTCCCGAGAGGAGCTGCTCAGCCACCGGAGAGAAGAGGTCAATGGTTTTGCCGTCTGGGAAGAGGAGACAGCAGCTTACCAGGCTTCCCGGGATGGGGCAGCCTCCAAGAACTTCCAAAGCCACGGACCCATCTTTTCCAAGAAGTTCGCCCCACTGCCCAAGGAGAAAAGGCCGCCGGGGAGGCCGGGGGAGGCCGTGGACCGGGTTGATGGCAGGGTCCAAGAAGCCCGAACCGAGTCCTCCAGCGCAGCGTCGCTGGCCAGGACAGAGCTTCTGGTTCCACTGCCAGGCCCCCGGGAGCCGAGCCCCCACCCAGGCGGGAGTCTGCTCAGCGGAAGCCGCCGGGAGGAGCGTCGAGTCACGCGCACCGTGCGGACCACTGTGGTGATGGGGGGGCAGGTGGAGCGTCGTGTGAGCAGCTCAGTGACCTCGGTGTCCCCTGCGGCAGAGGCCCTGCCGCGGGGCCGCAATACTGTCCGCGCTGTCCGGGCAGTGGTGGTGAACCCCTCTTCGGAGGGGGTCCCTAGCCGCAGCCAGGCCCTGCAGCTGCTCAGCAGCCTGGTTCCTGCTGAACGGGGCTCCCCTGTCGGCCGCCATGCCGGGCTCCCCGCTGCCAGGCCGGGCCAGCTGCCTGAACGGGGGACAGCGGAGTCAAAGGACAACTCTTCCCGGCCATCTGCGGGGACCCCAGAGGGTTCGCGCCCAACTCAGGACCGGGAGATCCCTATTGCCCGCCCACACCGAGATCCCAGCAAATCCTCAGATCCTGCAGCATCTGAGGCCTCCAGAGTGCCGGGGGCGGCCCAGCCTCATCTGGCAGCACCCTTCTCGCCCAGATTCCCACACCGTCCCCTCTCCCTGGGCCTGGCCCAGCCCCCAGAGCAGCTGGCGGTTTTCCCTCACTCCAGGCCTCAGTTCACTCTGGAGCCAAGGGCCCCCCAAGCTCTGTCCTCTGGGGGCAGGGAAGGACTCACGGATTCCTCCGCTGCCACAGAGGTGCCCACTATGAAGGACAAGCCCTCTGCTCTTCCCGGGAGGCCCTTGGCTCCATCCCCTACAGGAAGTCAGGCTCTCCCTAGCCCAGGAGGCCTCTCTGCTCCTTCCTCCCCGCGGGATAAGGCGATCAAGGACTTGGAAAATATCCCCATCTTCTCCGTTACTGAGGAAGAGGAGGTGCAGAGTTCGGCTGCTCCCCCAGCCGCTGCCTCCTTGGAGGACAAGGCGTCTCCCAGCCAAGAAGATGCTTCTGCCCCAGAAGGGGACAAGGCGTCTCCCAGCCGAGAAGGTGCTTCTGCCCCAGAAGGGGACAAGGCGTCTCCCAGCCGAGAAGGTGCTTCTGCCCCAGAAGGGGACAGTGTGCCCATGGGAATGGGGTCCTGTCTGACGTCCCTGCTCGACCCTGACTCCGAGGACAGGGAGAAGGTACACCCTGACTCCGAGGACAGGGAGAAGGTACACCCTGACTCCGAGGACAGGGAGAAGGTACACCCGGCTGCTGAGCTGGAGGTGCCTCTGGAGATTCTTCCTGGTTTTCCTGATGCTTCAGCCTCGCAATCCACCCCTCTGGTCCAGTGCACAGACGGCAGACCTAGCATCCCAAAAGAGGATGTCCTAGCTGTCCAAGTCAGCCTGACCCCTTCTCTCACCAAGGAAGAGACGGTTCAAGATCTGCCTGCTCAGGCCATTCCAGCCCCTACACAGGAGAAGGTGGTCCAGGACTCAGCCCCCAGCCCCCAGGCCCCTGCTGCTCCATTTTCTATCCCCAGAGTAGTGGTCCAGGGGCCTGATGATGATCTCCCTGTCTCGCCTTCCTTGGTGGATGAGCTTCTCCCCAGTCCAGGAGGCTCCTCCGCCCCTGTGCCAGTGGATGTACAGCCCAGCTTGGGGGACTGGCCGGTCTCCGACTGCCCTGAGAGCAAGATGCTTCAGGAGCCCTCAAGGGAGGAAGAGGAGTTGGTCCTGGCGGCGGACATGGAGTCTTTCCTGGACACTCTGCGGCGCATGGAGCCCCCCGAGATCCTCCGCACTCATCGGCTACCACGTGCCCCTCGCTCCTCCTACCTGACCAGATATGCCACGCTGCCTGCCATTGAGGAAGATCAGCTTGGGCCGTGGGTGCTGGGGCCTGGCCCGCAGGAAGCCCCAGAACTGGAAGAGAAGGAGCAGGAGGAGGAGGTGGAGGAGGAGGAGCCTGAGAACCCCTACCTGAGTGACGATGAGAAGCTGCAGCGCCGGCAAGAGAAAACTGAGCACCAGCAGGAGAAAACCGAGTCCCGGCCGCTCTGGGAGTCCCGCCCTGCGCGGCGCTCTGAGACCTCTTGCTCGCCCCTGGAGATGTTGAAGAAGCACGTGGCCAGTGCCAAGGGTGCCCAGGCAGAGCCGGGGATGGAGTGGCAGGCAGGCAGCAGGCCCACTTCCCGTCTTGGAGGCAGCATCCTTTTTGGTAACTTGGTGCCCACCACCAGAGACACCCCTGCCTTGGAACCGCTGGGCACAAAACTCTCTGCTCTGCCGCCCCACAAAGCCCCAGGGCTCAGGAAGGTGCCAGGACAGCTGCCCCTTCTCTACAATGAAGAGCCCCCGGCTGAGAAGCCTGACAGTGCCCGGCCCCCGGAGGGGTGGGTGAGTGCAACCGTGGATGGGTACACTGGAGGGTGCCTGGGTTTGGATGGCCCTGCGGGCACAGTCTTCAGCGGGACTACTGTGTAAGGGTTGGTGGCCCTGCGTCTCTCTCCCAGTCTCAGCTGCAGGAGTGTTGCACATGGATTCCCAAGGGCTTGGTGGTGCCAATCTCTCAGAATTAGGGGAGAGGAACCCCAGAGCCCCAGCTACTGGGAGAGTGCACAGAGGCCCCTGGGAGTTGGAACAACCATGGCTTCCTCTGTGGGCTGGCTAGGGGAAACTGGAGTGTGTGCGTGTGTGTGTGGGGGGGGGATGCAGGATCTGAGAGCTTGTGAGGAAGCTGCCCCATAACACATTTCATCATCCTCCACTCCAGCACCCAGCACTGAAGACCCAGAGCAAACTGAACACCAGGCCTGGCAAGGTAAGGGAGGGCAAGGGGTGGGGGTGGGGGGCACCAGGAAATGGGGGCTGGGGCTGACTGTTCTCACTGTGCCTCTTCCAGGTCATCCTCTTCTCAGAGGCTGGCTGCCGAGGCAGCAGCAAAGAGGTCTGGGATGATGTGGCTGACGCCTCTTCCTGGGCCCACGTGGCCTCGGTCAGGGTGGTGCGAGGCTGGTGAGTGTGAATGCCCAGGAGTGCCTGCTTGGGACCCAGGGGTGCAGGGCAGGGTGAAGTGCCCGGGCCAACCTGGCAGGAACCCCCTTACCTCCCCAGAGCTCATCTGAGGGTCCATCCTCTCTCTCCCCTCCCCTCCCCCGCACCTCTGTGCCCACAGCTGGGTGCTTTATGAAGAGCCAGAGTTCCAGGGCCAGAAGCTGGTCCTGCCGGAAGGAGAGGTAGAACTCCGGGCCCTGGGCTCAGCGTGGAGGACCCAAGGCATTGGCTCCCTGAGGAGGGCTGTCCGGGTAAGTGGCTATGGCAGACTGGATGCTGCCTCCTCTATCCTGGGCCCCAGGAGGCACTCTCGGGGGCCTGGAGTTGGGGTCTCTATGGTGTGCAGTATCGGGAATGGACCAGGACCTCCCCATGCAAGGCATTGGCATTCCTATATAAAAGGGGTCATATAGGGAAATGGTAGAGGGGTTTTACTGTGACTCACCCTCAGATTCCTCATGTCAGAACCCAATGGGGAAAAAAGCTGGCTTGGGGAAGTGAGGGCAGAGCAGAGACCCAGCCACAAAGAGGGAAGTTGGAGGTGGTGCTGAGGGAGTCCGTTAAAGCAAGAGAAATGGGGTGGAGAGTGTTAGCAGGAGCCCTGCGCCGTGCCTTGCTGGTCCCAGAGTCAAGCAGAGTTGTAGGCTGGGTTTGAAAGAGAGCCATGTAACCAGGCTAGGGATTTATCAGCACCCCCAAGAAGACCAGCAGGAAGCATGGCTTCTAAGCCAGGGGCTTCTCTAAATTTTGAGGGATCCCAATGCATATACAAGAGTATCTGTATATGACAAGTGAGGGGGGCATTGTTTTCTCTAAACCAACTTCAAAACTACTGAAATGAAGCCAGACAGAACCACCAAGCGTTGAGAGAGACCGGAAGAGAAAGCCCTAACTTGGAATCCAGAACCCAATGGGCTTTCCGAGCCATTGTGTGTTTTATTTTTGAATGAAAGGAGGTAGGACCCCAGCGCCACTGCCGTCCTGACAAGAGCGGATGAAAGGTCCTAACTAGGCCAGTGGCCTGGCTGTGCAAAGGAGGGGGACAGGAGTTTTCAAAGCCTCCCCAGAACCACACAAATGCTTGTGGACAATTTATAGCAAGCTCCTTCCAATAAATTCATCTTTGTGTGGGAGGTAACGAGGTACAAGAGAAAAACAGAGGCTTTGAAGTCCCATGGCGTCGATTCGTTTGATTCATTCAGCACCTGCCGGGCGCCTCCTATGTGTTGGATACTGGGGTGCGCGGGGGGCAAGGTCTCTACTGCCTTGTCCTTGCCCGGACACCTCCATGTGTTCCCGTGGGAGCACCTCATGGCGAGGCCTCACTTTCCCAGGCTAGCTAAGTGGGAAGGGACTCCCCCCACCCCCCCTCCCTGGGGGAACAAACTAGACTGGGAGGGTTCGCCGTGTACCAAGCACTCGGTAGACGCTCCATAAACACTCGTTAAAGAGTGAGGCAGCAGAAATGGTCCTAGAGGAAGAAGGGCCTGAATGCTGGGGGAGTCACCTCCTGGAAGGAGGAGCCACAGCGGGAGGACTCGAGGGTAAAGGAAGGGACCCAGGTCAGGCCTCAGGAAGCACCTCAATGGGGCGAGGGGCAGGAGTGATAGTATAGTGGGTAGGATGCTTGCCTTGCATACAGCTGACCTGGGCTCGATCCCCGGCATCCCATATGGTCCCCCGAGCACTGTCAGGAGTGATTCCTGAGTGTAGAGCCAGGAGTAAGCCCTGGGCACAGCTGGGCATGACTTCCCCCCTCCCCCACTCCTACATCCCCCCAAGAAAGGAAGAAAGTGCTTCACCACCAGGCTGGCATCAAACTTGGCACTGACACCAAGTTCCCCAGAGGCGAGGCCAAGGGCAGGGCATTGGCAGCTCTGGTAGGAACTTTGGTCTCAGTCTCAAAGGGTAAGGAAGGATCAGCAAGGTTTGGTTTCGGGCTTATCTGGCAGACCTTGTACAAAAACACCCCAGACACCTGCGTAGTTTCAAGGGAGATGACCTCAGAGCTTTCCCAAAGTCCTCAGGAGCCCCGCTGGGCTGACTGGGGAGCCAGCACAGGTGTGGGGGGCTGTTTCATCCCCGTGTCAATGGTCCACCCCTCTCCTTCTGCAGGACTATCTGACTCCACGGATCAGCCTATACTCTGAGGAGGGCCTCATGGGGGAGCAGGTGATACTCACTGAGACCTTGGAGACCCTCCGGCACCTGGAGAGGCCCCTGAAGGTGGCCTCTGCCTCTGTCGCTGCAGGACTGTGAGTCTGGGCTGTTCTGGAACCTTTTCATTGAGCAGTCACTCTGTGGGCTCCTGGGGACACAGTTCTTCTCAAGAATTGCTGTCAACTTGTAGGGACAGGCAAGTAAACAGTAACAATCGAGTTCCAGGCTGTGGGAGCACAGGAAAGCACTGAATCAGCCTGACATCAGAGAAGCCTTCCTGGAGGAGGAGACATCTCAGCTGGGATGAGTTGGTCCCACAAGGATCTTAGCTCCATGAAGGCAGAATATTTTGTTCACCCTAAGGCATGAAGCTGCCATGACCCCATATATTTTATTTATCCCTAAACACACACACTCACACCACACACACACACACACACACACACACACACACCTATTCTAAAATATTTTAATTGAAGAAACGGAAAAAAATGGTGTATCTAGACCATTTTTTTTTAATCTCTCCAGAGACACTATGCAGAGACAGTACAGTACAGCAGGTAGGGCACTACCTACTAGGTAGCTGACCCAGTTTTATTTATTTATTTGTTCTGACCTGGGTTTGATCTCTGGCACCACCCTAAGTCCTGCCAGCAGTGATCCCTGAGCACAGAGCTAGGAGTAAGCCCTGCTGGGTGTGGCCCAAACCAGACTCCCCAGCAAGTACATTTAGCAGAGGGACCAGCCCCTTACAAAATCTCAGAGGTTTAAGAGAGCAGGTTGAGAGGCCAGCCTGGCCAATGTAAGCAGTAAATTGGGGAGAAATGAGGCCCAGGAGAAGGGGAGGGGCTAAATTAGAGAAGCCCTTTGCGCCGTTGGACTGTCTCATGTAGCTATGACAGAGGGAACCAACTTGTGAAGCAAAGAGAACAAGTATGTCCACTACACAGAACTTTCCTGGATCAGGCCAGAGGAAGAGAAAGTCAACTGCAAGAATTTATGGGTCCAGGGCCTGAGAGATAGTACAGTAGGTAAGGTGCTTGCCTTGCACGTGGCCAACCTGGGTTCAATCCTTGTCATCCCGTATGGTCTCCTAAGCCTGCCAGGAGTAATTCCTGAGTGCAGAGCCAGGAGTAACCCCAGATCATCACCAGGTGTGGCCTCACAACAAAACAAAATAGAATAAAACAAAACAAAAAAGAATTTATAGGCCCAGGGCCAGAGATATTGTACAGTGAGCAGAGTGCTTGCCTTGCATGTCACTGACCTGGGTTCAATCCCTGGCACCCAATAAGGTCTCCAGTGGTCCCCACCAGGAGTGATTCCTGAGTGCAAAGCTAGGAGTAGCCCCTGAATATTGCTAGGTATGAACCAAATAACAAAAACAATAAAGACTACGGAGCCTGACATATCCTTAGAATTCCCTTGTGGGTTTTTCTTCCCCCCAAACCTGCTTCTTTCCTTTAAACACTTCCTTCTATCAATCTGTGTCCCTGGGCATTTGGGGGTACAACAGTCTCTCTGCCTTCCCTCAGATGGCTACTGTACCCCAAACCCTGCTTTGAAGGCACACCCTGCATTCTGGAGCCTGGAGAGTACCCCACCTCGAAGGCATGGGGTGCCTCTGACCACAGCGTGGGCTCCCTGAAGCCCATGACATTGGTAAGAGCACTCATGGGAAAGTAGCTTTGTCCTGTTGTCTGGGGGAAGAGGCAAGACCTGGGAATTCCTACTGGAGATGAGACTGGAGAAGAAGGGCAATGAAGTCAAGGGGTGACGGAGGGAGAGGGGCAGGAGGCCCACCACTTTATAGAGGGTGTCAGGATCAAGTGTTCTCCTGCTCTGTCTTCCTACACCTCTGGGCTGGGTGTCAGCTCTGTCCCTTTTGCAGGGCTGCCCAAGCGTGGAAAAGCCAGGAGAACCCAAGGTAAGAGTCTCTATCTCTGTGTGGGCAGGTGTGTTGGGGCCACACCCTGGGTTGGCTGAGTATGGGTCTAGATCTGTGTGTGTGTGTGTGTGTGTGTGTGTGTGTGTGTGTGTGTGCTTGTATCAATGGGCCACACCCTGGTTTGGCTGAGAATGTTTGGGTCCAGGTCACTGCCACATGCTGACACTCCCTCTTTCCCCAGGCTGTGGTGTATGAGGCCCCGGACTTTCAGGGCCAGAGCTGGGAAGTGAGCAGAGACATCTACAACCTGCGGCAACCAGAGGACAGTCAGAGCCCCCACTTGACTTCTGTGGGGTCCCTGCGAATACTTGGGGGCTGGTGAGGATTGGGGACTTTTCTTTCTGTCTCCTCTTTCTGTTTCTTCTGACTCTTCTTTCTCCCACCGATCCCAGGGTGGGGAGCCCGCTGAGCTGTCCAGGGGGTCTTCTTTCTGACTCCTTTTTCCCCTTCCATCAGCTGGGTGGGCTACGAGAAGGAGGGCTTCCGGGGCCATCAGTACCTGCTGGAGGAGGGAGAATATGCTGATTGGTCGCACTGGGGAGGCTATGACGAGGTGCTGACATCTCTACGGGTCATCCGGACGGTAAGTATGAGCAAAGCTGGGCATTTGGTTGAGGGAAGAATTTGTGTCCCCTCTACCTGGTGTCCCTGAGGTCTATCCTCTCTCCCTCTTGCTACTCATCCCCAGGACACCCTGATCACTATTCCCAAATTTCCCATGTGGGCTGCGTTCTGGGGGTCTGTGTTCTTCATTCTGATCAGTGGGCAGGAGAGACCGGATTGTCTCTGGCTCCAGGACTTTGGGGATCCGGCCGTGGTGCTGTTTGAAGCCATGGACTTCGAGGGGCACAGCGTGGAGGTGAGCGAGGCATTGCCGGACGTGGAACTGGAGGGGCACTGTCCCCACACGCAGGCCATCCATGTGCTCAGTGGCGTGTGAGTGACGGGCTCCCGGGGGCGGATGGGGCGGGCAGGGGGCGGGTGCATTGAAGCGCCGGCCCCGCCCCGCCCCGCTGACCCGCGCCCCGCCCTTCCTGCAGCTGGGTGGCCTATCAGGAAGTGGGGTTCTCCGGGGAGCAGTACGTGCTGGAGAAAGGCGTGTACCGCAACTGCGACGACTGGGGCTCGGGCAACAGCGCCCTCGCCTCGCTGCAGCCAGTCCTGCAGGTAAGCACGGGCTGCAGGGCGGGCCCTCTGGTGAGGGTGGAGCTTAGTGTCGGGGCTACACGAATGGAAGCAGCCGACGGCGAGCTGGGGGCGGGGCCTCGGGGCGTGGGCGGGGCCTTGCCTCGGGGCGGGGTTCAATGAAGAACCGTCTTGGGGTTGGGGTACTGCAAGGAGGCTCATCCATACTATGCATGGAGATCTCTATATTATGGTCTCTCCCTCAGGTCGGGGAACACAATCTACACTATGTCTCGAAGGTAAGTTACTGCTGGCGGCCTGTATCAGCTCTTCCTTTCAAACTTCTCTCCACTTCTTTCCTCTCTGCATCACTAATCGTCCTCTTACTGACATTGCTTTCCACCCCCATCTGCAGATTCAGCTTTTCTCCGGCCCCGATTTCCTGGGCGACCACATCTCCTTCGAGGATGACCAGACCTCTCTGCCTCTCTCCTTCCATCCCCAGTCTTGCCGCGTCCAAGGCGGCAGGTGAGCATCCGAGGGAAGGAGGTTCGGAGAGCAAGGCAGTGGGTACCTGCCTTGATGTGCCTGATTCAGGAGGAGGGATTTATCTTCAAATGGTTTCCTTTCTTACGTATTCAGGCCCAGGCCGGAGCAATAGTATAGTGTTGCACATGGACAACCTAGGTTTGATTCCTGGTGTTCCATGTGGTGTCCTGAGCGCTGCTGAGTGTGGTACCCGAACAAACAAAAAAAAACCATTAAAAAAAAATTAGGTGAACCGGTCACAGTAGTGACATTGATATGCAAAGTCACCTCACCTTTACTACCACAAAAGTGCCCCAGACTCCACACTGTCCTCATGTCACTTCTAATTCACCTCTTTAGTGGAATATTTTAAGTTTCCGTATCAACATCAAATTTCACAGGTAGAGGCAAGAGAGAATCTCAACAGACTGGGGCTCATGCTTTATATGCAGTTCAATCCTCAGCACTGCAGGGCATGCATGGTTCCTCAAGCTCCTCTGGAGGTGACCCCAGCAGTCAGGATTAGCTCTTAAGCACCAAAACAAAAATAAACCACAGCAAAATATTTCACAGGTAAATACTTCAATAGGCGGGGTGGGAGAACATGCTTTACTTGGGATACCATATGGTTCCTGAGTGCTGTCAGGAGTGACTCTTAGTCACCATGCAAGAAGTAGCCCCCAAACACCAATGGGTGTAATTTCAAAACAAAAGCAAACAATGAAAAAAAAATCATTAGGCATCTCTAGTAAGAAAGAATCTTTACCTCCCCATATATTCACAAGGTATAATCTTATCTAATAAGATAAACGGGGGTTAGAGCAATAGTACAGGGGGAAGTGCATTTGCCTTGCACGCGACTGACCTGGGTTCAATACCTGGCATCCCATATGGTGCCCCGAGCCAGGAGTAATTCCTGAGTGCAGAGACAGGAGTAACCCCTGAGCATTTCCAGGTATGACCCAAAAAGCCAATAAATAAATAAAAATAAAATAAACAGTTATGTATTAGTTTTACTAATACCCAGTTCTTGTACAAATTTCTCTCATTATCTTTAAAAATGTCTTTGTGTTGGGACTGGAGAGGTAGTACAAAGGTTAAGGTGCATACTCTGCTTACAGCTGACCCTGATTTAATCCCCAGAAATATGTGGTCCCTTGAGCATCCTGGAGGGAGGGGGCTGGGTAATCCGAGCACTGCAGTAACCAAGCAGCACTGCACCCCTGCATCCTCACATTGAACCCAGACCAGGTTGACTAAAGGACTCCTGAGTTTTCTGAGTACTTCCCCCAATCAAAAGGGGAAAAAAAAGCCCTGTGAAATTGATTGGTTTATTATCATTATTTTGGTTTGGATTCACGCCTGATGGTACTCAGGGATCACTCCTGATCTTAGACCCATTTAGGGTGCCAGGAATTTGTACTAGGGTTCGCCTGTACTAAACTCTGCTCTGTGCTAGCTCTCCAACTCTAGTTAATTTTTCTTCTTTTGGTTATTTTATTTATTTATTTTTGACTTTTTGGGGTTAGAGCAATAGTACAGGGGGAAGTGCATTTGCCTTGCACGCGACTGACCTGGGTTCAATACCTGGCATCCCATATGGTGCCCCGAGCCAGGAGTAATTCCTGAGTGCAGAGATATGCAACCCGGATATGCTCAAGTGTTACTCCTATCTTTGCACTCAGGAATTACTCCTGGCGGTGGTCAGGGGACCATATGGGGTGCCAGCGATCAAACCCAGGTTGGCCATGTGCAAGGCAAATGCCCTCCCTGTAGTACTATTGCTTTGGTCCCTCTTTTGGTAATTTTAGGCCACCTCAGTGATCCTGATTCTCAGGGGCTACTTCCAGTTCTGTGGTTGGGGGTTCTTGGGGGTGTTTGGGGGTGCTTGGGGGACCATGCAGTACCCAGCATCCAACTTGAGCCTCTCACATCTGAAACATATGCTCAGCTTGCTGAACTGCCTCTTCACCAGGAAACTAGCTGGCTTTTTTTCAGAATCCAAACAAGATCCCAATACACGCTGCATGTGACTAATTTGGTTCTTAATCTATCACAGTTCCCATCACTTTCTTTTAGATCTGATTTTATTCTTCTTTTTTTTTTTTTAAGAAACCCAATAATTCACCCTCTAAATTTCCCATCTTCTAGATTGGGCTGATTGGTTCCTGATGGTGTCTTTGTTACTGGGGTCACACTTGACAGTGCTCAGGGCATGAGATGCTATGCTCAGGGCCTCCTGCATACAGAGCGTGTGCTCCAGTTCGTTTGGGCCCTGGCCATATTGACTGTTTTCTTAAGTCTGCCCTCAGTCCCTGCTGCTGCCATGCCTGGCCATGCTTGGTGTCCCCTGGCCTGGAGTCACCATCAAGTCTGTACCCATACTGTGATGGGGGGATGGTCAAGTAGAGGCCCAAACAGGCTCACCTACCCATTGCCTGCTCTGCCCTTCCCCAGCTGGATCCTGTTTGACCAAGACAACTTTGAGGGCGAGCAGCACATCCTCTCCGAGGGCGAGTTCCCCACGCTCACGGCCATGGGCTGCTCTGCCTCCACAGTCCTGGGCTCTCTCCGGAAGGTGCCCCTGGTGAGTGCTCCGTCCAGGGAACCCCAAAGATAGGGCTTTTCATTGCCCAGTATGCTTCAGGGGCTTGGACCCTGTCTTCTTCAGAGCCACCCCAGGTCTCCTGACCCCAGGGGTGCAAAGATACTTCTGCCTCTTGGGGATTTCTTGAGTACTGGTAGTGCTGGGTCCAGGCAACCTGAGCTACCTCAGACATAGTCTGCCTTCAAAGAGCCCAGAGTCAGATTGGCACAAAGGCCAGCACATGCAAAGGTTGTCCAGATGCACAAAGGGGTGCAGGGTCAGGAGGGTGGGTACTTGGGGTGGGCTGGAGAACTGCTGAGGATATAGTTCTGGGCAGGGTCAGTGAGGCAGAACGATGGATCTATGGCAGTGTGGGGATCAGAGGGGGTCTAGGGTGGGGGGGTTGTGCTGTGACATACTCAGTCCCAGTAGATGTGGGGTCCATACCAAGAAGAGCTAGACAGTCCTGAGCCCCTGTTCCTGAGCTGGGACTGTGGAAGCTGCTGGTCAGGTCAGGGGTGCCTAAGTAGTGTGTAGGGTGCAGGGTGTGGGTGGCTCCATGGATGCCCTACAGTTTCCCCTTCTTGCCATCACCCAGGATGTGAACATGTTACATGCATTAAGGGGTTTGGAGTAAGAGAAGTAATGTTATTCACCACAAGGCATCCTTACAATTGTTCTGTTATATTCTTCATTACTTGGTTTTGTTTTAATTTTTTTATTTGACCATAACTGGTGATGTTCAGGGGTTACTCCTGACTCTGAACTCAGGAATTACTCCTGGTGGTGCTTGGGGGACCATATGGGATGTCGGGAATTGAACACAGGTTAGCCGTGTATAAAGCGGGCACCCTACCCGCTGTACGTCTCTCCAGCCCCGACTCTGGTGTTAGTTTCTTTCAGGGCGTCACTTATATCATAGATGTGTGTGCACAGAGAACACTTATGAACAGCTCTAGCCATAGTGTTAGGGATTCTTGGAACGTATCTCCTAAGGGGAAAGGGGACATCTTTGTGGTATTTAATCCTCACCACAACCCTGTTGGATAAGGCGCTGTCATCATCTCCCCATTCCAAAGGTGGAAACAGACAGAGAAGTCATGCCTTTGCCCCAGATGTCACCAGCAGGAATCAGGCAGAGACAGGTTTGCCCAAGGCAGCCACAGTCTGGAGCCCAGGCTCTTTGCAGCTACCAGCCTGGCTCTGTAGAGAAAGCTGACTCCGAATTAGCTTTGGGGCCTTGGCCATGTCATTTACCTTCTCCTGCCTCAGTTTCTTCTCTGACAAGTGGGCAGAATGATGACAGCTTGTTGTTGAGGAGTGATCTAGAGATCAGGTAAAGCCCTGGGCATAGAATGGCAAGGCCCAGATGAGTGGCCAGTGGTCCTTTTCGTGATTGTTTCTACTGTTCTCTGAAGGACCACTTAGTGGGCAGGAGTCCGGAAGTGGCATTGGGCATGCCAGGCTGGCACAGACTGACTTTTAGGATCTGGATGATACCCAACTGTCTATACTCTAGAGTCAGGAGGCATGAGGGACTCAAATATCAGTCTGGCTGTCTGGGATGCCTGGAGCGGGACAGTGTTGTTGGGGGTTCTTGACGCCTCACTGCTTCTCCATGCCCATGGGCCCCCAGCACTTTTCAGAGCCCTCCATCTTCCTGTATGGACTGGAGTGCTTCGAGGGCAAAGAGATCGAGCTCAGCAGGGAGGTGCGAAGCCTGCAAGCAGAGGGCTTCAACAACCACGTGCTGTCAGTGCGGATCAAGGGGGGCAGGTGAGTGGACTTGGGGGAGTAGACTCAGGGGGCGGGGCTGCTGGTGGGCTAGAGGGTATTGGCTTCCAGGCCTTGCTCCCCACCTGCCCTGGGGGCCTCTCCAGGTCTCTTCTCTGCCTCGCAAAACTCACCTCTACCTCCCAGCCTCCTGGTTCCCTCCGGGGACGCCCAGCGAGAGAGCAGAGGAGGTAGGGAATGCTCTGATGTTCATGTCTCTTCCCCCGCCTATCTGTCTGTCTGCTGTTCCGTTCCTGGCTCATCCTGGACCCAGCTGGGTGCTGTGTGAGCACAGCGACTTCCGGGGCCGCCAGTGGCTGGTGAGCAGCTGCGAGATCACCAACTGGCTGACCTACAGCGGGACGCAGAGGGTGGGCTCCCTCTACCCCATCAAGCAGGTGGGTAGGCGTTGGGTTGTGCCTGTCTGGATGGATGTCTGGTTATGTTTCCCAAACACCACATTTGCCTCCTCCTGTGACCATTTTTTTTTTTGCCACGTTATCATTCCTCTTCAATCATTTTTGGACCATACCTAGCAGTGCTCAGGGCTTACTCCTGACTCTGTGCTCAAGGATCACTCCTTAAGGGGTTTGGGGGACTATATAGGGTACTGGGTAAATGACAGGGAATCAAACCTGCATTGCCCTCATGCAAGTGCTTTACTGTCTGTATAATCAGTTCAGCTTTTTTTTTTTTTTTTTTAATTTTGGGCCACACTTGACAATGCTGAAAGTCACATCCAACAGTGCTCTGGGGACCATGTGGTGCTGGAGATCAAGCCTAGGCCTCTGGCATGCAAATGTGCACTCAGTTCATTAAGCTGTCTCTCCAAGCCCTAATATTTTTTTTCGCTATTCATTTTGTTTGTTCTTATTTTTAAGTAATAATACCTATGGATATATCTGTTTCTCCTTAATGGACTTGATAAGAAATACATTACTATGCAATCTCTGAAAACAAGATAATTTATATGCGACTGAAAGCTACAGAGCTGACGGGGCCTGGCTTGGGTAGAGCACCTGCCTGGCATGGAGGTGGCCCTGGATTCCACCCCAGCACAACCAAAGGAAAGAAAGGAACTTATTTCAAGTGGCACCCCCCTCAAAGTGAATACTTCTGCCTGGGAGCCCCGTTTCTGTTTCTTCAAGTGCCATCCCTGTGGGTCTCTGCCTGCACACATGTATGCAGTGTGCACACACACTGATGGGGCAGCTGGGCACAGGGGCCCAGCTGTTCCTGTGCCCGTGGCACTGTGATGTCTTCTGTGTCCTGGTGTCTGTGTGTTCTGGACAGAGAGAGAGCACGCCTGTGAGAATGTGTTTATGGTCACTCACCTGTCTTGATGACTCTTTGTGTGCCCTATAGAAGCAGACTCTTACAGCATGCTGCTAGAAGTAATCTTTCGGTGGTGGGGTGTGTGTGTGGGGTGGGGTGGGGGGAATGTGGGGAGGCATCACCAAACCTCATGTTTTACCGATGGGGAACTAAAGGGCCAGAGACATGGGCAAAGATTTGCTCCGCAATCTTGGGCAGACTGTATCTCCCTGGGTCTCAGTTTCCTCATCTGTACAATGAGCATAGCATGCGTGCTGGAGCTGTATTGAAGGTAGAAGGCCAATTAATCAAGCTCTAAGAACAGAGCTTGAGAGGTTCAGCCCTCAACTGTAATCTGTGGTTTTTGCTATCATTTTTAAATTTCCAGTTGGCTGTGACAGAGTCAGGTCTATGGGTTCCGGGCCAGGCTGACTTTGCCCCCAGGCTTCTGTGGTTAGCTAACAGGAGCCTGATGCCTGCTCAGGTGCGAATACGTGCGTGCCTGCAGCCACCATCTGTGCCGCCTTGTGGATGTTGGGTGTGTCAGTGCTTCTTTGTGGCTGTGGGACAGGGTGACTGAGTGTGTGCTTGGGGTGTGGGTGAGAAAAGGGTGACGTAGAAACAGGGCCAGGGCTGGAGTGATAGCACAGCGGATAGGGTGTTTGCCTTGCACGCAGCCAACCCAGGTTCCCAGCATCCCATTTGGTCCCCTGACCACTGTCAGGAGTAATTCCTGAGTGCATGAGCCAGGAGGAGTAACCCTGCATTGCTGGGTGTGACCCAAAAAGAAAAAAAAAAGCAGGGCCAAGGAAGTCTTCAGGTGGGAAAAAGGGTCTGGGAGCTTGAGGTTGTGGCACATTGAGTGCAGAGAGTGCAGGGGGTCGAGGTGGGAGCACCCCTAGGGGAATCCTGACTCTCACTGCCCCTCCCCCACCAGCGCAGGGCTTATTTCCGCCTGTGGAATGAGGCCCTGGGGGGATTCCTGGCAATGCCGGACCACGTGGAAGATATGAAAGCAGGCCGTGTGGTGGTCTCTGAGCCCCAAGCGGGAGGCAGCTGCATCTGGTACTACGAAGAGGGGCTGCTGAAGAACCAGGTACGAATTTAGGGGCTGCGATGGGAACGGGCCCCAAACCCCATCTGAGCAGCACCCAACTTTGGCCAAAAATTTCGGGTGGTGGATATTTTTCTGTTACTTGTAAAACAGCCTAATTTCTCAGTGGAGTTCACAGGCCTTGTGCCCCTGGCCTTGTGGGTGCTCCCCTGGGCTCAGTTCCCTGTCTGCAAGCAAGAGTACTCATACTCTAACTTGTATTTCCCCTGCGGCACCCGGTCTCATCAGTAATGACCCATGTGGGGCCGGGGAGATTGCGGTGAAGTTAGGGTGAGTGCTGCGCCCGTGCCTGATGTGGGTTATTTCTAACCCCACAGGGCCCCCAGGCATCACTGGGTATACACAGGTCACCCAGCTCTGCAGGGCCTGAACAGCCCCACATCTGCAGACCCTAGCACTGAATCACCAGCCCACTGGGCTACATATTGCCAGGAATGGTCCTGGGGTCCCCTAAGCACCATTTGGGAGGCTCCCTCCAAAAGAATAGGGCAAGAAATATCTCAGCAGGCTGAGGGGTTCTGGGTCATCATATGATTTCTTTTGGCCACACCCAGTAATGCTGGTGCTTAGGACTTACTCCTGCCTCTGCACTCAGGGCACTCCTGAAGGTGCTCAGGGGTCCACATGGGATGCCAGGGATTGAATCTGGGTTGGCCACATGCAAGGCAAATGCCTAGCCTCCTTTACTATCACTCTGGCTCCTGATATTGTCCCCTAAGCACCACTGGGAATAATTCTTAAGCATGAGCTGGGAACAGCCCCTGAGCATTGCTGGGTATAGCTACAAGAAAGCGATTTAAAAAAAATTTTTTTGAAGGGTCACACCCAGGAGTTCTCAAGGCTTTCTCTTGATTCTTTGTTCAGAGATTATTCCTACTGGGGCTCTAGGAACCATATAAAGGTTGAACCTGGGTTGATATTATGCAAGGATTGATCTCATACAAGGATTGAACTTGGGTTGATCTCATGTGTCTTACCGTTATACTATGTCCCTCCGTCATGGAGGGCTTCCTGGAGGAGCTAATATTTTTCTAGTTCGATCCCCACTACCTTATTAGTTCCCCTAAGCTCACCAGGAGTGATCCCTTAGCACAGAGCCAGGAATAAGCCCTGAGCACTGCTGGGTGTGCCCTCCCCCCCAAAATACAAAAGCTGGTGTGTCCAGGGTATGTGGGACCCTGTAGGAAGAAATGGTACCTGATCTGCCCTGGGGCCTCAGATGGCCCCCACCATGAGCCTGCAGGTGATTGGACCTCCCAGCCTGGGCTCCAAGGTGGTTCTGTGGGCTGAGAGCCGTGTGCCCCGCCAGACATGGAGCATCAGTGAGCTGGGCCACATTTGCAGTCAGATGTTCGAGGGCCGGATCCTCGATGTGAAGGGTAAGGTGGGGTTGCACGTGAGAAGCCTTGGGGGGGCTGGGGAGGGGGCCGAGTCCACAGTTCTGACCATCTCCTGATCTCTTGCCCTTTTCCCCAGGTGGCCGGGGCTATGACCGGGATCACGTGGTGCTGTGGGAGCCGACCAAGGACAGGCCATCCCAGATCTGGACTGTCCATGTGCTTTGAACTGTCCCTCAAACCCGCAGCCCCAGAAGCTTTCCTTGGGATAGAATGTTTTTATAGGTTGTTTTGTTGTAACATAAGCTATTTTCTGATATACTCCAGGTTTTTTCGTCTCTGTTCACTTTGATATTTGGGGGTGGCTGAGGATTTTGTTCACCTGCCCTCTTGCCCTATTGGGTTTTCTTCCCGCCGACTTTTTTTTTTTGTCTGGAGCCCAGATGTGAGGCCTTTTTAGGCCACCAGGGGGTGCACCAGGACTAGACACACTGATTTGTGTGGCCCTCTGTTGTCACCCAAATAAATGATCCCCAGAGCCTCTAGAGCTAGGGACTGACCATGGACTAAGGGAGCTCATGTGGGAACAAGCTCATTGGTCCTGGCCCTCAGGGAACTTGGCTCCACGAAGGATCCTGACAGGTAGAGCAACACCGTCAGTGAGAGGTTGCATTGAATGGACGCAGAAGAGGAGTAACCCAAACATTCGGGGTGCTGGGCAGGCCACCTAGAGGAACCCCTGGGACTGGGAAGGAGTCAGCTGCACTTAAGGATGGCAGAAGGAAAGCGTTTTAGGAGTGAAGACAAGTTCCAGGATGAAAGTTTGGAAATTCAGTGAGAAGGGTACTGGGGGTGAGGGATGCCCCAAGGGTCTTGCCCACTTGTGTGCCTCTCAGTTTCCCTCAAGTCTGGCTTTAGGCCTGAGTCAGGATGGGGTGTGGGACCCCCCTTCCCAACTCCGAGAGGCCGCACATAGAAGAGGAGCAGCTCTCTCCTCCCTCCCATTCCCGGTCTAGTCTCAAGGAAGAGGTGAAGGGCCTTCTGTGGGGCTTCGTAAACCGCCCCTCCCTCCCACCCCCCCCCCCCCCCCCCCCCGCAGCCCCAGCATCCCAAGGCAGGAGGACGGTGGCTGTTTATCCTTCCTCTCTTCCCCACCCTGAGGGGAGAGAAGCATATTGCTGCTCTGAGTTTCTTTCTTCTTATACCCCCTGGCTGGAGAAAGTCCGTGAGACCCCCTATAGTGGCGGTCTCTCAGAATCTGTCATTCTAAAAATGCAGATACAGGGGCCAAAAATATGGTACAGTAGGTTCATCGTTTGCCTTGCACACCGTCCATCCCAGTTTGATCCCTGGCATCCCATATGGTCCCCCATCGCCAGGAATAATTCCTGAGTGTAGAGCCTGATGTGGCTCCAACCAACCCCCCAGCCGCACACACACAAATAAAAATTCAGATACAGAGGTGTGGGATTCTGGCCACCCTTCCAAACACCCAGGGACAGGTGAAGGGGCAGGTGAAAGGTGGGCAAGGGGGCAGCTTCAGGGCCTTGGTCCTGGAGGGGGATGGAATGGGGAGCCTTCAGCATTTGGATGTTGGGGCAGGGAAATGGGTGGAGACTCCTCGGGGCCCCTCTTACCCTGAAGGGGGTTTGGAGACACCGCGGTGCTGCTGCAGACCTGGCTTGGGGCCCTGTGATATGTAGTGACCACACACAGGCCCGTGCTCCAAGAACAGACAACTTTATTGACCACAGGCGCTGTCCTGGTCTTCCAGAGCCCCCAACGCTGCCTCTCAACTCCCATCCTCGTCAGCGCCGAGCTGACCCTCTTGAGCAGAATCTCTCCTCAGGCTTGAAATGGACTCAGGCAGGCATCGACCTCAGCTGAGGTAGAAGAGGTGGATGAGGGTGCTGGTCAGGAGAAGGAGGAGGCTGCCTCCGCCCAGTGTGCCGAGGGTGGAGGCCGCATCGTTCCCAGGTTCGACAGTCGAGCTGTTTCTGTTCTCTTCTAAGACCACAGTTTGTATCTGCAAGAAGAGAGGTTGGGCACATTCAGGGCACCTGAAACTCTGCATATTCTCCAGAGACATGTTCTATCTCCTCCACATGAGTCTTCAGTCTGTTCTCGTGTCCTGTGTGGGGACACGGGGTCCCCTTGGGGACCACAACACAGGCAGGACCAGAGGCTGTCCCGGGCTCACCCCTCAGAGCCTTTCTTCCACCGAGGCCAGGCCATGAGCTTCTCCAGTCAGAGCACCTGTGGCCCCAGCCCTTGACATTCCCAGCTGGGCCCTGTGTCCCCGGTGGCTGTCACAGCTCCGGGTGCCCTGAGATGGGGCTGCTGACACCTGGTGAGGTGTGAGTCGTGGGGAAGGGTGTGGGTAAAATGTCTTCCCCTCTGAGGAAATGGCAGCACTCAGACGACTGATGGCTGGGCTCTGCCCTCTGCAGTGCTCAGCTGCTGCCGCTGGCTGCCACACAGCTCCGACCCAGGACCCAGGACGTGGCGGTTCCCTCCCCTTGCCCACTAGAGCCCACACCTTTCTGGAGTGGGACACTTCGACTGCCTTTGTGTCCCCCAACCTAGCAGCACCTTCGCCAGCTGCTTCCCACCCCTCCAGCACTGGGGCAGTCATCTGGGGACCTCTGTCCCCCACCCTCTTGCTGGCTCCTTGTGGACTGTTCGCCTGGCATTCTGGGGCGGTACCTCGGGGCACTGGCACTCTGCAGGTGCTCCCCGGCCTTGGGCTTCTGCTGGGAGCAGCCGTCAAGCAGCCACCCTGAAGGGCTGTAGGGCTGGAGCCTGCCGGAGTCCCAGTGCAGGAGCTGCACTGCCTCTGCAAGTCCACGGGAGAAGGCTCGGGGAGCAGGAACCTGTATTCCCTCCCTCCATACCTGTCTGGGTATCTGGGGCGAGGGTGTTGTGGGGCCTGAGGCACTGCATGTGCTGTTTGGTTTGTTTGAGGCCTCTGAGCTCACTCTTGGTGGTGCTAGGAGGACCAGCCAGTACTTGAGCCCCGGGATCTGGCATGCAAAGCCTGCGCTCAGCCCTTTGAGCCATCCGCTGCCCGGGGAGGCTGCTCTTACCTGAAGCATTAGCAGGAGGCTGATGGTGACCACGATTAAGAAGAGGCCCTTCATCCTGGGAGACTCAGAGGCTGTTGGAGCAGAGCACTAGGCTGTGGGCTGGTTGCTTTTGGCTGTTGTTGAACCATGCGGCAGGGGAAGCTGCTGGGAGGAGAGAGAGGAGGGCTCACGGGGTGGGGTGGGTGCCGCTTCCTTTCCCCAGACCTCAAGCTTGAGAATCCCAACCCTGAGTCAAAAGGGGAACAGAGTTTGTCACCTTAAAATATATTTCTAGCGTAATATATATATGTATATATATGTGCAATCATTCTATGTTTGTCCTCCCTCCCACTCATTTCACTCAGCATGATACTCTCCATGTCTAACCATTTATAAGCAAGTTTTATGACTTCATTTTTCCCCTGGTGGCTGCATAGTGTTCCCCTGTGTAGATATACCATAGTTTTTTCATCCAGTCATCTGTGCTTGGGCTGGCCAGTTGACTAGTTTTCAGAGCCACAGACACAGGGAAATCCTTGGAATGAGTAAAGGTCATGCTTTGGAGAGCAAGTTCCTCTGTGCCAGGAGGGGGAGAGGGAGCAGGCCCAGAGACCCCCACGTGAGGGAGGCAGCTTCCTTAGTCTGCTAACCAGTCTGCCAAACACAGTGTCCTCCCCCTCCACTGTCTTTCTAAGGCAAGGAAGGCTCCTCCATATCCAGAGACTTCCCCCTGTTCCCATACAGATAGGTGATGAAACTTGTACTTAGTCCTGTTTAGTTTTCTCTTCCTTCTCTCACTTAATCTTCTTATGGGAGTGGCAGAGGAGGCCTTACCCAAAATCCTAGATGAGCAGAGGGAGGGTCTTTTTCTTTTCTTTTCTTTTTTTTTTTTACTTTTTGGGTCACATCCGGTGATGCTTAGGCTCTGCCTTCAGAAATTACCCCAGCAGAGCTCGGGGACTATATGGAATGCCGTGGTTTGAATCCGAGTGGGCCGAGTGCAAGGCAAACGTCCTACCAGCAGTACTATCTCTCCAACCCCAAGGGAGGTTGATTTTTTCCTGACCTCCAGCTCTAAGTCCCTGGCAGGGGGTGGATGTGGGACTGGGACTGAGCTGAGTATCAGGGGTGGAATGTGGCAAATGTAGGGAGCAGGAGGGAGCCTGCACTTGGACTCCTTTATTATGGACTAGTCACCCTTGAACTCTTAGATGGAGGTTCTAGAACTGGTCCTTCTGAGCTTCTAACAGCTGCCAACCAGCAAATCAAGAGAGCAGCATGAGACGGGCGGGGAGAGGCAGTATAGACAGATTCCACTTCAGAGACATTGTGGTAGGTGGGCCCCGGGCTCAGAGAAAGGCCTTGGAGTTTAGGGGGCGGTCTCCACAAAAAGAAGGAGCACTGCTCTTAGGAACCAGAAAGCCTCACTTCTGGGGGTGTCCTTTCCCTCCTGGCCACAAGCTTTCTTATGTCCAGGGAGGAGACACGTGGATTATTTCTGAAAACCCAATGTGAAGCTGCCCCTCAGGGCTGGACCCTGAGTGGTCCCTAGGCAGTTCTGGCTCCTCTGCATGTGTACCCCAGCCCTGGAGAACCCTAAGTTGCTTCTCCTTTCCCTATTTTGTGTCTTATTTGCATGAAAGCCAAGAAGTAAGAAGGAAGCAGCAGTAGGCTGGGGGACCATGGGGGAGGTAGAGGAGAGGGAGAGCCCCTCACAGCCACCCCCTTTCTTCTGGGCCCTCCTGAGCCTTTCACTCAAGTTTCAGCTGCCTCTCTGGGCCACCTGTGGGCGGATAGTGTTGGGTGGATGAGGGTATGTGAGTTGGGGTGCCGGCAGGTGCTGGAAGGGCACTGGCCCAGGACACTGTAGTGCTGGGAGTTCAGGACTGCTCTGCCAGTACCCCCAGGTAGTCGTTAATAATCTTAGAAGAGGCAAGAGAGGACTGAGAGATGGCTCAAAGGGCAGAGCTCAGGCTTTGCATGTGGGAGGTGGGCCTAAGTTCCCCATACTGCATGGTCCCCTGAGCTGCGAGTGATCCCCCCCTTCCCAACCAAGCACTGAGCCTCAAGGAGTCCTTGAGCACCACCAGCTGTGGCCTCAAAACCAGAAGAACAAAAGGCAACTGGGCCCCCTAAGCTCTGGGGTGGGGCCCTTCCTGCCCCATGATGAGGCGTGGGCAGCACATGTAAATGTGGCTCTTTTGTAGAAGTGCCTGGGATTCTCCCACCCGCATATCAAGAACTAAGAGCCTCACCCCTTTTCCTCTTCTGCCTTCTGAGCAAATCACTCTGTCTTGACAATACGTGGATAGTCAAAAAACACCAGCCACAAAGGAGAAAGAGGCAGAGAAACTTCTCTGATGGGCAGACAGAAGGTCTGAGGTTAGGCTGGAGAGGAACCAGCATGTATCTCAGCTGCAGTGTCCTACGGCAACCCCTCAGGCCCGACTTCTGAACTCTCCTCAGCAAGCTAGGTAATCTCCGGTCACACTCTACACTGTCCCTAGGAGTCATAAGGGAGTTTGAAACTCCTCCCCAGGTCGTCCTCCCACTCTTTTTTAGGTTCGGTTGTAGCCCCTTTCCCATGCCCATATAGCCTCCACCCAACTGTTATCTCCCTGGTTTTTACAGTTCATGTATTTTTTTCTGCAAAGAAAGCCCCCTCCAATTACTTTATCTGACAAACTCTTACCTGCTTTTCAAGACTCAGCTTAGAAGCCCCTTCCCACGAAAAATTTGCACCAGGAAACTCCTTCAGAAGAGGAATTTGTGCCTCCACATTCCAAGAGCTCCTTCTTACTGACATCTGGTTTACAGATGTAAGACAGGACTAAGGAAAAAGGCTGAACCACCTGCAAGCAAGAAAAGTGAATTCTAACTGCCCAACTCAACAGTCTTGGGCAACTGCCATTCTCCATATCTGCTGGGCCAGATGTGTGAGAAGCCCTCTCCCCATCTTTTTTCTGTTAACCAGAACAAGGGACTCTCCCAGCTCCTTTGGGTTCTCATCTTGTTCTCTTGATGTCTGCTCAGCAGTTTTTTTTTCTTTTTTTTTTGGGGGGGGGTCACACTTGGCGATGCTCAGGGGTTACTCCTGGCTCATACACTCAGGAATTACTCCTGGCAGTGCTCAGGGGAACATATGGGTTGCTGGGGCTCGAACCTGGATCGGCCGCGTGAAAGGCAAATGTCCTACCCACTGTGCTATCGCTCTGGCTCCTCAGCAGTTATTTTAGATCTTTTTCAAAGAGTCCAGCCTGGTTTCTGGCAGCCTAACACAAGATTGTGTATGCCTATTCCCTCAGAGGGTTACTAGGTCTGGTCACTCTCTAAGCTAGCACAGCACAGAGCACAAAGTGAGTGGTAGTGTATCCAAAATGAATGATGCCCCCACTGCCAAACCTCACTTACCTGCATCCAGTCAGTTCATTAATACAATTCTTTCCCCAGATTTTAGACCATGCCCAGCTCTGCAAGGGTTTATTCCTGGTATGCTCAGAATTTACTCCTGGCTTTACACTCGGGGTTCACTCCTGGTGGGAGACCATATGGGGTGCTGGGGTGACATCAGGTCAAGTGCCCTACCCACTTTAATAATGAACACTATTGCCCCATAAATACTTTTTATTGATTTGGTTTTGGGACCATCCCCAGCAGTGATCAGGGGCAACTCCATGCTACATATTCAGGGATCACTACCAGCCATGTTGAGGGACTATGTGGTACTAGGAATTGAACCATGCGTTTGACATGCAAAGCATGTGGTCAGCCCTTTGAGCTACCTCCCTGACAGAATCAATACTCTTCAGCAGGGTAACAGCAGGCTAAGAGTTGGAGTGTGACCACTGCAGAAGAGAGATGAGCTTTCACTTGAGACAGCTTTTCCTTAAAAATATTTGTTACGGACGCAACCCAGAGATGCCTCCAGACCCTGCACCAGGCTCTCATCCAGGGCAATTTGCAGGTGGGCAGGTGAGTTCTCCTCCCTGCCCCAACAGAGTCCTGGCAGCCAAAAACCTCCACAACTCAGTCACCGCCATGCTCACAGCCGCTCTCCACAGGCTCAGATGAGCCTCACCCATGAATGAATCTGCTGTAGAATTCCTGGAGCACACGGCCGTTTTTGCTGCCATAGGACATCTCATACTCTATACCACTGATGTACTAAGAGTAGCATATCACATTTGATGGGGTTTAAAGTACAAGGCAATATAACAGTCTTTACACACTTTCCTCTATACAAAATTATTTTGATTCTGCTTCGGGATTTGGGGTGGAAACATTTGAAATATGGTAGTGGGAAGGTGGCTGGGATTAGTATTTGAGTATTAAATGTAATAAATCATTGTGAACGACTTTATAAAAAAAATTTTTTAAAGCATTTGTTACTTCCACTAGAGTCAACTGAGGAATGGAAATGTTTTCTGTAAATTTATGAAGCTATGAATGGAAAAAAATCTATAGTTCAAGACTCTCTAAGAAAGGGGAATCCAAAGGTCAGAAAAATAGTAAAGCTGCTGGGGCACTTGGCTTGTACATGACTGACTGAGGTTCAACCCCCAGAACCACTCATGGTACGCTGAGTGCGGCTAGGACTGATCCTTGAGTGCAGAGCCAGGAGTAAAGTAAGCCCTGAGCACTGCTGGGTATGGCCCCCAAACAAAGCACAAACAGGAAAGAAAAAAAGAGAGGGGGTGGGAGGGAGAGAGAGAGAGAGAGAGAGAGAACAGGAAGGAAGGAAAAAAAAGAAGACAAAGAAAGGGAAAGAGGAGCCCTGGAAAATCTACTCTGTTCCACATTAGACTGTGGGTTGGGACCAAGGATTATACTTGAGTAGAGAGGAAACAATCATTTCATTTTTGTTTTTGTGAGGATTTGAGCTCATTTGGAAGTGCTCAGGGCTTATTGCTGCTGGCCTTGTGCCCAGGGTCACTCCTGGTGGTGCTTAGAGAACCACAGGTGGTGTCAAGAATTGAACCAGGTAGATCATGTACAAAGCAAGAGTCTTAACCCCTGTACTATCTCTCTGGCCCTCCCTCCTCACAGAAATTGAAGCCAAAATGACAAAAACTAAAAAAAGTAAAAGGTAGTAGAAAAAAATTACTTACATAAAAGATCCAAATAACTATGTATCTCATGATAGTTCAATTTAAAAAAATTTAAAACCAGATAATGGAATTGTCAATAGAACTTTTAAATAGAATGCTTTTAACTAGAAACTTTTAAATAGAAAGTCCCCAATATTATGATTATTATATTATGTAGGCACCTGTGTATCAGGTACTGTTCTAGGCAATAGGGAGACAGAAGTGAACAAAAAGACAAGCCTGTTTGGGGCTGGAGCAATATTACAGCAAATAGGGTGTTTGCCTTGCATGAGACTGACCCAGGTTTGATTCCAGCATCCCATATAGTTTCCCAAGCACTACCAGAATTAATTCCTGAGCACAGAGCCAAAAATGGCCCTTCAGCACCTTTGGGTGTGGTCCCCAAACAAAACAAACAAAAAGATAATCCTGATCTTAGGGCACTGACATATGAATGGAGGACAGAAAAGTTGGGGGTCAGAGTGATAGCACAGTGGGTAGGGCAATTGCCTTGCACGTGCCCGGCTTGATCCCCGGCATCCCATATGGTCCACCTGTGCACTGTCAGAAGTAATTCCTGAGTGCAGAACCAGGAGTAACCACTGAGCATTGCCAGGTGTGACCCTCCCAAAAAGTTTAAAAAAAAAGTAATAGTGATTTCAGCTTTCAGTAAGTGTTATGAAGACATCAAGAGGAAATTGGGGGTGGTGATAAATGGGAGGACATATTCTAGGTGACTCTTCTGGGAAAGCCCTGGAAGAGAAAGTGTTTGTGTTTGAGATATTAGAACCAGCTCCAGGAAAGCGAAGCACTTCAGCCCGCTCCCCTGGCAATCTTCTTTGATGGCTGTCCCCAGGGATACATACAGGTGTTCACCACAAACACACAGACTGGAGTCCAGCTGGGAAGAAGGGAGGGAGAGAGCTTTGCAGCTCTTGGACCAGTAGGATCTGCCCCGCAGCTTCCATTCCCATCCAAAAGGAGGCAGATCCAGAGCACTACAAAGTCAAACTCTCTCCATTTAGATGGCAAAGATCCATTTCAGACAATTTATTGACAGAGAATGTTCCCATTAAAAGAAAAGACATAGGGGCTGAAGCGATAGCACAGTGGGTAGGGCATTTGCCTTGCAGTGGACGACCCAGGTTCGATTCCCAGCATCCCATATGGTACCCCGAGCACCGCCAGGAGTGATTCCTGAGTGCATGAGTAGCCAGGAGTAACCCCTGTGCATCGCTGGGTATGACCCAAAAAGAAAAAAAAAAACATAAACATAGGAAAGACCTGACCATTTCTTTAAAAAAATTTTTTTGGAAGGCCACACTCTGCTATGCCTGATCAGGGCTTACTCCTGGCTCTGCTCTCAGGGATCTCTCCAAGTGGGCTCAGGGGACCTTATGAGACGCTGAACCCAAGTGGGCCATATGCTAGGCAAGCGCCCTTCTTGCTGTACTATCTCTCTCTGGCCCAGAACCTGACCATTTCTAAAACCTGGAGAAGGGTTAAAGGCAGGACCCATAATGTTAAACCTCTTTATGTTTTATGTTGCTCTACGCCCAGCAGTTTGTAGTGGCCATTCACAACTTTGTGCAAGGGAGCCATGCAGTGCCAGGGATTGAACCTGCATGCAAAACATGTTCAACTTGTTTCCAGTTTCTCAGCACTAAAAAACATTTACTTAGCTAGTATTTATTGCTTTCGAGGCCACACCTGGCGATGTTGTGCACTCAGGAATTACTCTTCATGGTGCTCAGGGATTGAACCTGAATCAATCGGAGAAACTGTCTCTCCAACCCCTGAAAAACACCTTTTAAAAACAGTGATGTGACAGCGCTATGAGAATTTTAATTTGCACAATTATTCTATGAGATAGTCTATCAGTACTTCTGCTTTTGGATCAAGAAACCGTGGTGGTTCAGATAACTGAAATAGTTTGAGAAGGAAGAACTAGTGAGTAAGCCTGATGTCATAGGCTTGCTAAGATACATATCTCCCCGGTAAAGGATTATTATTATTATTATTTTCTAGATTCAACAATGAAAATTAATACTTTCAAGAGTCTGATTTCCGGGGCTGGTGTGATAGCACAGCAGGTAGGGCGTTTCCTTGCACGTGGCTGACCCAGCTTCAATTCCCAGCATCCCATATGGTCCCCTGAGCACTGCCAGGAGTAATTCCTGAGTGCAAAGCCAGGAGTAACCCCTGAGCATTGCCGGGTGTGACCCAAAAAGAAAAAAAAAAGAGTCTGATTTCCCTTAAGAAATGTTATTTTGGGGTGGGGAGGGTTTGAGCCACATCCAGCTGTACTCGGGCTAATTCTTTTTATTTTCTTCCCTAGCTATATTTTTCTTTTTTTAAAAATTTTAATGAATCACCATGAGATAGTTACAGACTTACACACTTTCATGATTGAATTTCAGTCAGTGTTCAAGTACCCATACCTCCACCAGTGCCCATTCTGCACCACCAATGTTCCCAATATCCCTCCCCTTCAGCCCCACCCCTTCTCACCCCCTGCCTCCATGGCAGGCACATTTCCTCTTACTCTCTCTCCCTTTGCGTGTTAGGGTTTGCAACACAGGTACTAAGCGATCAGACCTTATTCTTGACTCTGTGCTCATGAATCATTCCTGGGCACGGCTTGGGAGACCTTATGGGGTGTTGATTATAGAAGCAGGGTTTGCCATGTGCAAGGCAGAGCCTGTACTATTTCTCTGGTCTCAATACATGCTGTTTTAAAAGAACAATAAACTAGGCTTCCAGGTTAAAGACTGCAGCCTCTCTTATAGGAACTAGATGGTGACTGAGTGTCTGGTGCTGCACAGTTTTGGTGCAGGCTGCACTGGGGTGGAGGCAGGTATGTGGCTGTCTGAGACAGCAGCTGGTTACGCTGTCTCCCAACACTATGGTGTGAGAGTCCAGAGTCTGGACATTGAGGTAAGAATTCCTGCTACAAGTTCCTGCTTTGCTTTTTTCAGTTTTTTTTTTTTCCTTTTTGGGTCACACCTGGCGATGCACAGGGGTTACTCCTGGCTCTGCACTCAGGAGTTACTCCTGGCAGTGCTCAGGGGACCATATGGGATGCTGGGAATCGAACCCGGGTTGGCTGCGTGCAAGGCAAACGCCCTACCCGCTGTGCTATCTCTCCAGCCCCTCAGTTTGTTTGTTTTTTTTTTTTACAAATTTTCACGTAGAGCTGAGTCTTCAAAAAGATGGTGATCTCCTCTCCAAACACCTTAGAAATAATAAGCGCCTTGTTCTTTTTTTTTTTAATTTTTATTAGTGAAACACCATGAGGTACAGTTGTAGACTTACAAATTTTTGTGCTTGGGTTTCAGTTATATAATGATCGAATACCAATCCCTCCACCAGTGCCCATTCTCCACCACCACTGATCCCAGTATCCCTCCCACCTCCCCCCCCCCCCCACCATCCCACCCTGCCTCTGTGGCAGGGCATTCCCTTTTGTTCTCTCTCTCCTTTTGGGTGCTGTGGTTTTCAAAAGAGGCATTGAGTGGCAATCATATTCGGTCTATAGTTTACTCTCAGCACACATCGCCCATCCTGGGACGATCCTCCCAACACCCTTCATTTGGTGCTCCCTTCTCTATCTGAGCTGCCTTTTCCCCTAGCATGTGCGGCTAGCCTCCTAGCCATGGAGTAAACCTCCTGGTACTTATCTTGGCTATTCTTGGATGTTAGTCTCCTATTTTGTTATTTTATATTCCCCAGATGAATGCAATCTTTCTATGTCTATCCCTCTCTTTCTGACTCATTTTGCTTAGCATTATACTTTCCATGTAGTACCACAATGTAAATGTCATGACTTGGTCTTTTAACAGCTACATAGTACTCCATTGTGTAGATGTATCAAAGTTTCTTTAAACAGTCATCTGTTCTTGGGCACTCAGGTTTTTTCCAGGTTCTAGCTATTGTAAACAATGCTGCAATGAACACACAAGTGCAGACATCACTTCAACTATACTTCTTTGCCTCTCTGGGATATATTCCCAGGAGTGGTATTGCAGGGTCAAATGGGAGCTCAATTTCTAATTTTTTGAGAATCGTTCATACTGTTTTCCAAAAGGGCTGAACCAGTCGACATTCCCAACAGCAATGAAGGAGGGTCCCTTTCTCGCCACATCTGCACCAACATCCATTGCTTTTGTTCTTTTGGATGTGGGCCAGTCTCTGTGGTGTGAGATGATATCTCACTATTGTTTTGATCTGCATCTCCCTGATGATTAATGACGTAGAGCATTTTCTCATGTGCCTTTTAGCCATTCGAATTTCGTCTTTGAGAAAGTTTCTGTTCATTTCATTGCCCCATTTTTTGATGGGGTTGGATGTTTTCTTCTTGTGGAGTTCAACCAGTACTTTTTATATCCTTCATATCAACCCCTTGTCAGATGTGTATTTGGCAAATATTCTTTCCCATTCTGTAGACTGTCTTTGTATTTTGGTCAGTGTTTCTTTTGAGGTGCAGAAGCTTCTTAGTTTAAGATAGTTCCATTTGTCTGTCTCTGTTTTCACTTGCTTGGTCAGTGATGTGACATCTTTGGAGAGACCATTAGCTTCAATGTCATGGAGGGTTTTGCCAACTTTGTCTTCAATGTACCTTATGGATTCTGGTCTGATGTTGAGGTCTTTAATCCATTTTGATCTTACTTTTGTACATGGTGTTAGGCAGAGATCTGAGCCCAGTTTTTTGCATGTAGCTGTCCAGTTTTGCCAGCACAATTTGTTAAAGAGGCTTTGCTTGCTCCACTTCACATTTCTTGCTCCTTTATCAAAGATTAGATGATCATATGCTTGGGGGGAGATGTCAATATATTCAACCCTGTTCCATTGGTCTGCAGCATGCCTTGTTATTCCGGTATCTATTTCAGGCTCACACTCAAACTTGTAGCCTGAAGTTTGCTTTGTGTGAGTGAATAGAAATTCCCGTCACTCAAATCTCTGCAAGGATTTCACTTCCCTAGAGTGGAGCCTTGGGTAAGGAGGAAGCTACCTGATCAGTTGGTTTGGGTGGCTTATGCTTTCTCATTCACAATAAGAATTTGCATATTCTTTTTTGTTTTGGGGCCACACCTGGTAATGCTCAGGATTTACTCCTGGCTCTGCACTGAGCAATCATTTCTGGCAGGCCTAGGGACCATGTGGGGTGCGAGTCAAACCAGGGAAGATGAGGCAAGTACCTTAGGTGCTGTACTATCTCTATGGCCCCATGAATTTGCATATTCTTACCTTAAGATACCATCTATAGACCCCAGAAACATAGTGGTAAATCCTGATGCCTGGTAAATGCCAGTTCGTGCTCACCCATCTTGCTGAAGCAGGAGGTAGTGGGACGCAGGCCATAGGAGAACTTATGAGGCCAGAGCTCCCTGCCTCAGGTACTGTTGGTTGTTGCTTTTTGTATTTTGTTTTGGGGGCACACCTGGCAATATTCAGTAGTTATTCCTGGCTTTGCACTCAGGAATTACTCCTGGTGGTGATCAGGGAACCATATGGAATACCAAGGATTAAATTTGGGTTGGCTGCATGCATGGCATATGCCTTATGTGCTGTAGTAACACTGCCACCCCAGTAGTTAGCTTATTTTTGTAGTTTTGATTTTGGGTCACACTTGGCAGTATTCAGGATTTACTCCTTATTCTGTGCTCAAGGATCATTCCTGGCAATGCTCTGGGGACTATAGGTGGTGCTGGGGTTTGAATTCAAGTGCCTTACTCACTATACTTTCTCTCCTATCTAGGTCCTTGTTTATTTCTAAGAGTGGAAGATGGCACTATAAATTCATTACTCTGCCAACCACAGACCCAACTTAAAAACAACCAGACTGTGTTCTTTTTTTCAGGGCACTAGATAATTGGAAGTTCCCTTCAGCCTCCAAGTGATGTATAAAGAATGCCTTGGTGGGGGCTGGAGCAATAGCACAGCGGGTAGGGCGTTTGCCTTGCACGCAGCCAACATGGCCGACACAGGTTCGATTCCCAGCATCCCATGTGGTTCCCCGAGCACCGCCAGGAGCAATTCCTGAGTGCATGAGCCAGGAGTAACCCCTGAGCATCGCCGGGTGTGACCCAAAAAGCAAAAATAAATAAATAAATAAATAAAAATGCCTTGGAGAGCCTGCCCTGCCTGAATGCGTAGGTTAAAAAGTTTAATGGGAAATATTAAAAAGTACAATCTGGGGACTGGAGCGATAGTACAATGGGTAGGGAGTTTGCCTTCCACGCAGCTGATGCAGGTTTGATCCTCAGCATCCCATATGGTCCCCCGAGCACTGCCAGGAGTTAACTCTTGAGTGAGAAGCCAGGAGTAACCTCTGAGATCACCACATGAGACCCAGAAAGCAAAGCAAAAAATAAAAAGGCACAATCTGAGATTTCCCCTAAAGGGTTTTAAAAGAGGTTGTATCTAAGTATAAAGATATGAGGGCCAGGGGCTGGAGAGATAGTACAGTGGGTGGGGGGCTTGCCTTGCAAGGATTGACACAGGTACAATTCTTGGCATCCCATATGGTTCCCTAAGTGTCTCCAGGAGTGATGTCTGAGTGTGGAGCCAGGAGTAACCCCTAAATGTTATCAGGTGTGGTCCAAAGCCCCAAGACAATAACAAAAGAAGTGGGTAGCAGAGGTCAAAATCACAGCAGCTCAGGGGCTGAAGCAATTGCACAGCGGGTAGGGTGTTTGCCTTTCACGCGGCCAACCCCGGTTCGATTCCCAGCTCCCATATGGTCCCCTGAGCACCGTCAGAGGTAATTCCTGAGCGCAGAGCCAGGAGGAACCCCTGTGCATTGCCGGGTGTGACCCAAAAAGCAAATAAATAAATAAATAAATAAAAATAAAAATCACAGCAGCTCAGGCCTTCACAGGTGTGAGCAGTGAATGGTCACACTATTTAAAAGAAGGATGTGTGGTTGAAATCTAAGTTTGGGTGCTGTGATTGGTACTTTTTATGTATCGTTTTATCTATTTCTCACAGTTACCCTGTGTGTGGTGGGCAATATTCTCATTTTACAGATGAAGAGAACAGGAGTAAGGACTTCAGAGGTCCAAGTTTACACTCTTAACTAAACTGCCTGTTTGCTTCAACATTTAAATTTTACAGATGAGATTCAAGGAAGGGAAGAATCTTTTTTTAAATTTTATTTTTTTTGGCTTTTTGAGTCATACCAGCAATGCCCATGGGTTACTGTCGATTCTGCACTCAGGAATGAATTCTGGTGGTTCTTGGCGGACCATCTGGGATGCTGGGGATCGAACCGGGTCCTCTGCATGTAAGGCAAAAGCCCTACTATGGCTCCGCCCCCCCTTTTTGTTTTAAACCATTTTTACTGAAGTATCTGGATCTACAGTACCGTCAACCATACTTTTCATACACACATCATTCCAATACAACCCATCACCAGCGGGCCCGCCTCCTTCCACCCAGGTCCCAAAGAGCCCTCTAAACCTCCCTGCCCTCTACCCGGAGGGGACAAATCCAAAGGTAAAGGAGTATCAAACGCGAACTTTACATAAAGAACTAAAATGTGGGCGTCCCGTTAGGGCAGCATCTGGTCAAGAAGTTAGCATAGAAATTCAGATTTAAGAAACATCAGTACCACGTTGGTCAAATGGGGAAAGAAGATTAGAAAGATAAGTAACTTCCCAAGAATCAATTTAGCGGAAACAGCGTCGGGACCATATACACAGGTCCTGATGTTTCCAGCAGCTTCAGGAATCTAAACCCAGGTTCCCGCTTTCTGCGCGGGTTGAACGCTCAGTCCGCCAAACCCGGTACGTCCAGAGCAGTGGATTCTGGGACTTGAAGTACCTCGCTCGAGTTTAGACACTATAGGCCAATAGAATTTAAGTAGCGATGACTGTACCCGCCTCCGCCGCCCTCGAGTTAGCCAATGAGAAGTGCATGATCCTGGTCGCCTGGGAAACCGCGTGACAACAAGATGGCGGCGCCTCCGGACGGCTCGGTGGCTCTGTCTGGTGAGTCCCGCCCCCCAGCAAAGCCTTTCTGAACCCGAATTCCCCCTCATAGGCTGAGGCCTTAGATCACCAGAGACCCAAGGATTCACGAGCCCCAAGGACCAGCATTCCCAAAAGGCTCTCCGCGCCCTGATGATAGTGGATTCGGACTGCCGTTCACCAGAGCTAAGGGTGGAGGCGACAGGATGAGACGCCCGGCATCCCGGGGTGAATTTTGGTGCACAGAAGTCGTTCCCTGAGCGCTTCTAGCGGTGGATTTAGGTCTTGAAGGCACGCAGCCGGCCGAGCCCGGTCAGTGCTGGACAATACTGGGACCTGGGGGAATGAGGTGGGGTGGGGGAACTAATAGGCGGAGGATTGTGATGAAGGATGGTGTTAGACACCGCCCTGATTTGGGTCCCGGATATGTAGGGACACAGGACACAGTCTTCTACTCAGTGCCCCAAGTTGATGGGGACGACAGAGTGCTCCTGGATGCCCCAGAGTGAAAGAAGTTAATATGGCTCTCTCCTGAGTCAGCAGTCCCCAGACTGATGGGGAGAGACCGCAGTCACCCTCACAGGGTCTCTTGTAACTCCGTAGAGAAATTAATCTTCGCTATTGGAAACCAGTTGGCAGCCACTGTCACAGGCCCAATGAAGGATATGGATAGCTTCTCAGGTGACCAACAGTGGCATGGTCAGGAGCAGCTCTGTGTGAGATGCTGAGAGTTTAACCTGCAGGTTTTGGTAGGAAGGAGCGAGAAAAAAATGTAGCCAGGAGCGGTGGATTTTATTAAGAAGAGAGGTGGGAGGAACTTATGTACTATCTTTACTGTCTCTCCAGCCTTGAATTTATAATTTTAAGTAAAAAAGTGAAAATATAATTTAAAAATAAACTAGGGGAGAAAAAAAGAGAGGAATTAAACTGAGGGATAGAAGAGGGGAAACTATCCTGGGACGGGGTTCCAGGCTGGGTGCAAAGATCTGGAGTGTTTGGGTTTGACAGTCATAGTGGCTCAGGTGTGTAGGGGTGGACGGTGGTTGGGGACATAGGGTGAGGGCAGGAGTCACTGTGTTCATCTGTGTTAAGATGTTTCGGAGGTGTCTCGAAGGCTGGAGCTCATGCTTTGCTCACAGGGGGTGTAGGTTCCACCACAGCACTGCATAGTCCTCCAGCACTGCTGGGAGGGAGCCCCTCATAAGGCCCTGGGAGTAGCCCTGAGAGACCTAAAGTATGAGGGGGGCGGGGGAGAGGAGAGGGGAGAGAGAGAGAGGAAAGAGAGAGGAGAAAGGAAGAGAGGAGGGAGGGGAAGAAAACAAAAGACAAAAGAAAGGAGAAAATATATATACTTTGGATTCTGACAGCATGTACAGACTGGCAAAGGGAACCATGAGACCATGAGCGACTGGCATGCTTGGGCACACAAACCAGGAGGATGCCCATACAAGTTGGCAGGGGCTGGGGCAGGCCAGGGAGAGTGGGAGAATGGATGGTGAGAGTGAGGACATTCTGCGTCTGGCCCTTGGGAAGGGTGCCTAGAGTGAGCACCTGGTTTCAATGAACTCGGGGCTGCATCCAGAACCCCTTGTTGGATATCTGATTTGGTGAGGACCAGAAACATTTATTTCCAGAGTGGAACAGAGACTTGATTCAAGCCCTCACAGAAGTCCTTGGCCCTAGAATTTCTAGATACTAGTCATATAGCATACTGGTTACAGAATACCATAGCGACCTTTGTCTATGTCCCTGGTGTGCACTGACCTTTGAGAAGGAAAGGGAAGGAAGCGAAACATGTGTCAGATAGAAACACAACCACAGCCATGATTCACTATTTTAGGTGTTGCTTGTGTGCAAGATACTGGGCTAGGGATGTTATATGTGCTACCCCTGACTGCTTTCAGTAACACTACCTTACTATAGTGAGATATTGCTATCCCAGCCTCTGTGTGTGTGTGTATGTGTGTGTGTGTATGTGTGTGTGTGTGGCACTGAAGGTTGCACCCAGTGAGGCACATGTGAGGCATTGGATCTCTCCCACTGGGCCATCTGGCTCCTTTTGCCATCTCTATGGCCTGGACTGCACTGGTGGGTGGTAGACTGTGACCAGAGCCTGCATTCTGCTATCCTGACCAAGTTCAGTGGGGCTGTCAGACCCTGTTCCAGTGCTGGGGTGGGTGGAAGCTCATCACGGGAAGAAGATATTTGACACAGCAGCCTGTCTGAATGGTCAACTCAGTTCCAACACTGTTCACCTAGATATAGTATCCACATGTAAAGGCTCAGTCTCCCAAGACCACCCTTTGCTTCAGGGCCAGATGCCCAGGTGCCCAGATTGTTACTAACTAGAGGTTAATCAGAGCTTCCTGTAACCCACTTCTTAGTTGGATTCATTTGCTAGAGTGCCTTCCCCAGCTCATGTGCTCATGAGATTGCCAATTGATTACCAAGCATCATCGCAGTAGCCATTGGGAAGAGATGCCCAAAAGATATGGGGAGGGGGCTGGTGCAATAGCATAGCGGGGAGGGCGTTTGCCTGGCATGTGGCCGACCCAGGTTCAATTCCCAGCACCCCATATGGTCTCCTGAGCACCGCCAGGAGTAATTCCTGAGTGCAAAGCCAGGAGTAACCCCTGTGTATCGCAGGGTGTGACCCAAAAAGCAAAAACAAATAAAAAAGGTGTGGGGAAAGGTGCAGAGCTTCCATGCCCTCCCCAGGCATGCCACACCTCCTTGAATCTATACATGACCACCTGCCTGAAAGCTCTCCAAAGCCCCCCCCTTTCTGGGAGGTTTGGGGGCACACTTGGAGGTGCACAGGTGCTGTTCCTAGTTTTGTGCTCTGGAGTTACTCCTGGTTGTGCTCAGGGGACCACGTGGTGACAGGATCAAACGTGGGCCTTTTACATGGGAATACGCCCCAGCCCCCATTGAGCTGTCTCCACTCCCAGAGCCCATCCTTTTTGGGGTTTTATGGAGGCTTCAATACCTTGAGAATCATTGCAATTTAAAACTGAACTCAATCTCCATTCCCTTTTGTCCAAACTTTAAGACTTGAGGAAGCCCCAAGCTTTTGCCCCTCCATTCCCACTCCACTCTGCTCCATCACCGCATCTGGAGGCCTCTGGGACTGGAGCAGAAGCACGTGTAGCAGGAGGAGCAGGTGGGCAGCAAGCGCAGGGATCCAGATGCCAAACGACCTGTAGAAACTTCTGTAGGAACATGGCCAGAAAGTGCTGCTCCTTGGGAAAAGGAGCTGGGTGAGAGGACATCTCAGGCCACTCCCTGAAGCCATGGCCCCTATGAACCCAGAACTTACTTCTTCCTTCTTAGGGAGTCCTTGACAGGAACTGGAAGTGGAACTATGAGCTCACCTTTGGCCTCCCTTGGTAAGACCCGGAAAGCTCCCCTGCAGCCAGAGCCTGTGAGTTCATGGTAAGGAACACCCTTACATGGGCAGAGCACCCCGGCCCCCCACAGCGAGGATGACTGCTAGCCTTTTCTTTTGTTTTGTAGTTTTGGTCTTTTTGGGGGCCACACCTGGCAATGCTCAGGGTTTACTCCTGGTTCTGTGTTCAGGGATCACTCCTGGTGGTGCTCAGGGGACCATATGCATATGGGATGCCAGGTTGCCCAGGTTGGCCATGTACAAGGCCTGTATTATCACTTCAGCTGGCCCCCATTACTGCTAGCCTCCTAGGGACAATACTGAGGAGTCTGGTAGCTTTCTCTCTCTGACCAATTTTTCTTTCTCTTTCTACTTTCTGGGAGCTGGTTGTTGATCCCCCTGCTGAGATCCAGGGCCCTTTGACTGTATGAACCCCACAAACATTGAAGTGTGCCTTTCTGTGATAGGCAAGGATGACTAAAGGATGGGAATCTTACCTGCCTAGCCATGTGCCTTTTTACAATATTTTCCGACCTATCCATACTTTTCGGAATATCACCTTTTTTTTTTCTTTTGGTTTTTGGTTCATAGCCAGCAATGCTCAGGGGTTACTCCTGGCTCTGCACTCAGGAATTACTCCTGGCAGTGCTTGGGAGACCATATGGAGTGCTGGAGATTGAATCTGAGTTAGCTGCCTGTGAGGCAAACACCCTATCTGCTGTACTATCGCTACAGCCCCCAGAACATCACTTTGACTCACACAGAGGCGAAGGAGATGCAGAGAGGTTAAGTGAGAGGCCTGGAGTCCCGCAGCTATTCAGAGCAGAGCTAGAGTTGGGCTCCTGGGTTTGGGAATGGATGTCACCTTCCACCCAAGACATGGCCCTTGGCTCATCCTCACCACTGGGGAGGCATCAAATAATTCCAACCTTGGCCTGCCTGTGCCAGAGGTGGATTTGGAGGTGGCTTTCCTCAGGAGGCAGAGGCCCAGCCCCACTCTCCTTAGGCTCCTTGGGGGGCTGGTGTCTGGAGCCTTTCCCCTGACATGATCCAGGGGTTCCTAACTTACTTGTCTTCCTTCCCCTTCTTTCCCGGTTTCCCAGGAGACGAAGCTTTAAAATCCACGGTGCTGGTAAGTGTGGGCTCCTCCCTTGGGCTCCCACTCACCCGCACTGCCTGGCAGCAGGGTTATTGGCAGTGGTGCATGAAGAGAGGGTGAGACCCTCAGCCAGGGCTGATGCCCCGTCTCATTCCCCCCACCCTTTTACCTCCTGAGCCCAGAGCGTCCTCCTGGCCATGCTCGAATTAGAAGATTACCCCCCACTTTAGCAGCCATCACCCTGAATTTCTGAACCCCCCACCGACTGTAAAAAGGAACCCCATGAAAGGACTGAGAAGTTGTCCTGCCAGAGACACAAATCCCCCTCCCTTGGGACTTTCCTCACCTCCCCTAACCCTTCAGGCTCATGCCTTTGAATCCCATCCCTGGAGTCTGAATAGTCAGCTTCTCCCCCCCGCCCCCGGAGTTGGATTGGTTGAATCCTTGCTTCTAGACATCCTTAGCATTGGGGGACAGAGTACAGGTGGTTTCACTCTGACCAGGGCCCGGGGCCCCCTTTCCTGTGGTCACCTCACCAGTGACCTATGCACTCTTGTCTACAGAAGATGAGGTGAACACGCTGAATGGCTCAGAAGAAAGCATCACTTTCCCTTCCTGCTATGGTGTCTTAGGGGCCCCTGTGAGCAGGCAAGGTGAGAGCAAAGACCAACAGGGGTGTCTGGGTCCCCAACAGCAGAAAGGCCAGGTCCAATGAGAGATGGCACTGGCTCTCTGCTGGCTGACAGTGACCATGTGTCTGCACCCCCAAACCTGTCCAGGGCCTGGTTTGTCCTAACCCCTCCATTAGCTCAGGGAGTCCGACCGAACCCCAGACAAGGCTGGAGATGGAGTCCCCATCAGTCCCATTAGTGGACTCAGGACTCTGGGTCACAGAGCCATAAAGCTGGAGTTAGAACTCAGCTTCCAGTCATCCATTTCCTGCCATCGCCTGGTTCTAGGCCAGGTCCTGCAGCCCCTGAGGAGTCTGGCCTGGCACACACCATCCTTTCAGGGCTGTGGTGATCCTGCAAGTCAGGAAGGAGAGTGGAGTGGGAGGGTTGCTACCCAGAGGTAGCAGGATGGAGCGCGCCTGGGCGAAGGGGAAGCTTGCACTGGTAGGGGGGCTGAGTACAGCATGAGGGGCTGAGTCTGAGAACCTGGAGCAAAGCGGGATGAGGTGGGAATTTTACCCCTGGCTGGGGCATCTTGAGTGCACAACCTCTGTCTCCATTTCTTTTTTTTGTTTTTTCTTTTTGGATCACACCCAGCGATGCACAGGGGTTACTTCTGGCTCTGCACTCAGGAATTACTCCTGGCGGTGCTCAGGGGACCATATGGGATGCTGGGAATCGAACTCGGGTCGGCCGTGTGCGAGGCAAATGCCCTACCCGCTGTGCTATCGCTCCAGCCCCTGTCTCCATTTCTTAGAAATGGGAATGGAAACACCTGCATCAGCATGTCCAAGGTAGTCCTCCACCAAACTCACCCTCCATCTGACACCTGGGGAATTGTGGTCCATAGCCATGCCTGTACACACAGCCAGGCTCTCCTCCACCTCCACTAGGGACATTTTCAATCGTGCAACGACCATCCGTGCTCTCTCTGCCTCTTCCCTGCTTCATTCTGCTCTCAGCCAATGTTAGTCCCTAATGTGGTCATCCTTGAGGACTTGTCTTGCGCCTCTTTGCACAGCAGCGTTCTGCTACTCCACCCGTGCCCCCTCACCTCATAGGTCTGGTCTCCAAAACACCTTTCTCCCGCACGGCTCCCCTCCCTGCTCTTTCCTCCCTTCCTCTGCTCTTCTGGCTTTTCCGGGCCATGTTCCTCTCGCTGGGTTCTCCTGTCTCCATGCTGCCTCAGTGAGCTCAGCCACGGTCCATGTGCTTCAATCCCAAATGTTTGTATTCCTTTAAGAGGCTTTTGACCACAACTCATCAGAAATGTTTGAAGTCATCTCAGCTCGTCAGGGGTGATTTATCATCCCACATCCTCAGGAGTCCTATGAAGGCAGCTTCTGGATGGTTTCTCCACCAACTCCAAGACATTCTCAGTTCAGTGTAGACTCACGGTGTTATTGCACATGTAAGGGTTTTGTGCTAATCACTGTATCACTGTCATCTTGTTGTTCATCGATTGCCTCGAGCAGGCCCCAGTAATGTCCTTCATCCTAGCCCTGAGATTTTAAAAAGTGCCACATTCGAGGCTCTTTCAGGGTCAGGAGAATGAGACCCATCATTGTTACTGGTTTTTGGCATATTGAATACGCCACGGGGAGTTTGCCAGACTCTGCCGTGTGGGCAGGATACTTTTGGTAGCCTGTCAGGTTCTCCAGAGTAAGGACTAGATAATAATGTATTTGTTCTAATACCTTGTTTAGTTGTGTTTTGGTGTTAGATATATACAACTTGCATATCAATTCATGTGAGGGTGGGCTAATGCCCAGATATATTTTTAATAAGCATATATAATAGCCATACATATTTTTAGTCTGTCAGTATGGTATATTACATTAATTTCTAAATGCAAATTCACCTAGCATTACTTAATCATGATTTGTTATTTTGTTTTTAGATTACTGAATAAATTTATTTATAGGGGGTAGTTTGGAACACACTTGACAGTATTTAGGGCCTACTCCTGGCCTTGTGCTCAGAAGTGATCCCTGGCAGTGCTCAGGCAACCATATGTGGTACTGGGAATTTCAACCAGGGTTGCATCCACAGGCAAGGCAAGTGCCTTACCTCCTGCACCATCTCTCCAGTCCCTCTAGCCTACCTATTTTGTTTCTTTGTTTCGGAGGCACACCTGGAAGTGTTTAGGACTGCTCCTGGCTCTACACAAAGGGATCACTCCTGTAGGCTCAGGGAAGACCAGATGGGTGCTGGGGATTGAACCCGAATCAGCCATGTACAAGGCAAGCGTCCTACCTGTGATACTATCTTTTCAGCCCCTATAAGCATTTTTCTTTGGGGTCAACACCCTGTGATGCTCAGAGATTACTCCTGGCTCTGCAGTCAGGAATTACTCCTGGTGGTGCTTGGGACCATATGGGATAGAACTCCAGTCAGGTGAGTGCAAGGCAAGTGCCTTCACCACTTATATGTATTTTTTTTTCTTTTTGGTTCACACCCAGCGATGCACAGGGGTTACTCCTAGCTCTGCACTCAGGAATTATTCTTGGCGGTGCTCAGGGGACCATATGGGATGCTGGGAATCGAACTTGGGTCGGCCGCATGCAAGGCAAACACCTTACCCTCTGTGCTATCACTCCAGCCCTCCCACTGTATTTTCTATCCCCTTGAAGCATATTTTTTCATGAACCATTTAGAAATGAATTGAATTGGTATGGCATTTTACCTGCAGACACCTCGGTGTGCATCTCCTAAGAATAGGAAACTCCACAGCCAAGAGCTGTAGCAATAGTACAGTGGTATTGTCTAAATGCAGCTGACCCATATGGTCTCCTGAGTCTGCCAGAAGTGACCCCTGAGTGCAGAGTTAAAAATCAGCCCTGAGTAGTGTGAACAACAACAACAACAAAAAAAAAAAACCCAAAAATGACACAACCACAATCTCACAGTCACACCTAAGGATACAGACACTTAGCAATACCAATCTCCTTCATATGTTCCTTTCCTCACATTCCAGAACTAGTGTACTGCTTTTCTCGTTAGATCTGGGTCCTATTCACAGGCTGTGCACTGCTAGATTGACATATTTTATAGTGTCCCTAGCTTTGAAAAATGATGCTGCCCCCCCCACACACAAATAAATAAAAAGTGCAAAAAAAAAAAAAGACTTGCAACTTTAAAAACAAAAAAACAAAACAAAACAAAAAAACAGCATGGCATTTGAATAAAGATAGACCCTCTGATCAATGATATAGAGTTGAAAAAAAAAAAAAAGAAAAAGAAAAATGATGATGCCTCTTTGAAGAACCCAGGCCACTGTCAGCAGGATTCAGGGGCCCATGAGATTGATTGTGCACTTTGGATAATGCTCAAAGTTATCAGTACATTGCGCCAATTACTTGTACACTTGGACAAAAGCCTGAAGTTCTCTGCCTGTTCCTGAAGCCCATCCTCCCTGATGAGCATGGGAATTGATTCGTGGAAAGTGCTAGAGTGGCTCTTATTCTCTCTGTGGTAGCACCTGGTACTCTCATTTGTACACTTGGGATTCCCTCTCCCCTCCCCTGGGCCCCTAACCGTTAGCCCCGGCCTGGGCTCCAGGACTCTGTCTGCTTGTCAGTCCCTATGGATCAGAACTCGGAGGCGATGGGCAACATGGTGAAGAACTTACGTGAACTGGAATGGAGGGTGAAAATCCAGAGTGAAGAGCTGCTGAACAAGGTGGGAGTCCGGCGGAGAGAAGGCCAGGTTCCAGTCTGAGGAGCAGAGGGCCATGGGCTGGGGAGGCCAGGTTGAATGGGTTCTAGAACCATCTTCCCCCACCGAACCAGCCAACTTGAGGGCCCCTGTGGCCTCTGACTGGTCTGGCTCCTTATAACGGGACTAAGGGCAGGGGGATCTTCACAGCTGAGCCCCCTGACCTCCACAGGTGGCATCCAGAGCCTCACACTTGGAGGGCTCCTGAAGGCTGTGTGTATATGTGTGTGTGGGTGTGTGTGTGTGGGGGGGGGGGTGTTGTGCCCAGGTGTGGGTGAGGCCACATTTAGTCTCCTCCATTGGAAAGGGCTCCCTGAGCTCCAGGAGCCTCCTACTTATCTTGTTACTGCAGGACAAGAAGATAAAGGCCCTGGAAGAATTAGTGGAGACCCTTCAGGGGAGCCCGGGTAAGAGGCACTCTCCACAGGGCTTGGCTTCTCTGGGTGGCCTGAGCATGGAGCTGAGGCCTGGGTGGGGTCTGGGCAGTGACAGCCAGGCCTGTGCCTCCTGGGGTCCTGCCCTTGTACGAGGAGGGAACAGGGCATCCCTGAAGCCTCTTCTCGGGGTGAGGGGCAGCAGCATCTCTATGGGGGCAGAGGCCCTGAGGCAGTTCCCTAGGGACAGCCTCTGGGATGACCCACGGCAGAGGTGGCTTGGCCGCTTCCACGCTTGGCTGCGGAACCCTCCCGTCTTTCCCAATGGTGCAGCCGCCTACAAGCAGCGGGAGCTGGAGACCACATGCAGGAAACTGCAGAAACAGGTGGCGGAGATGGAGGTGAGAGGCCTCAGCGGGCTGCCTGCCCCCCGGAAACAGTCTGCCCACTTCCCAGCACTCACCAAACAGCTTCCTGCCCAGCTTTAGTGGGGTGGTGCGGGGTGGGGGTGGGCTGCTACTGGGACACCTGCTCTCGGGCTGGGCGGTCCTGCTGCCCCTCCCCGCTCCTCATCCAGGGCCCCCTCTGCCTTGCGGCCCACATCACTCTTCAGCACCTTGGCCCCTGCTCCTTCCTTCACCTGCAGTGTTCTTTCCACTCCCCACATCACCAGCTCTCTTTCATGCTCAGTGTCAGGGCCAGAGAGATAGAACAGCAGGTAGAGCACTTGCCTTGTATGCCGCTGATCCAGGTTTTATCTCCAGCACCACATATGGTCCCTCAAGTCCAGTTAGAAGTGATCTCTGAGGGGCAGGAGCGATAGCATAAGCAGGTAGGGCATTTGCCTCGTAAGCGGCAGACCAAAGTTCAATCCCTGGCTTCCCGTATGGTTCCCCAAGCACTGCCAGCAGTAACCCCTGAGCATCGCCTGGGTGTGACCCAAAAAGAAAAAAAAATCTCCGAGTGCAGAGCTTAGTGTAGACCCTGAGCACCCCAGGGGTGGCCCCCAGAACAACTTCAGTGTCAAATTGAGGTGAGGGCCCTTCCACAGTGTGACCCCCCACCCCATCTCTGGCTGGCCCTATGTGTTCTCTGGGTTTACGCCTCATTCCTTGTAGGGTGTGAGCTCTGAGAGGAGGACCACTTTTCTCCTGTCCACTGCTGCCCTCCCAGGACCAGCACAGCTCCCGGCTGCAGAAGCTAATCCTATTTTACCCACTTTTCTTTTTCCTTTTTCTTTTCTCTGTTTTTTTTTTTTAATTTAATCACTGTGAGATACAGCATTACAAAGCTGTTCATGATTGCGTTTCGGTCATACAATTTTCCAATAGCCATCCCTCCAACCAATGTATTTTCCAGTACCAGTGTCCCCAGTTTCCCTCCTATCCCTTCAAGCCACCCCCCACTCCTGCTGCCTCTATGGCAGGCACCAATCTCTCTCTCTCTCTCTCTCTCTCTCTCTCTCTCTCTCTCTCTCTCTCTCTCTCTCTCTTCCTCTCTCTCTGCATTATGGTTTGCAATACAGATGCTGAATTATCATGTATATCCCTTTACCTACTTTCAACACCCAGTTCACGTTCAGAGTGATCAATTACACTAGTATGTGATAAAGCACCCTCCTCTATCTTAACTACCCTCCATTCCCCATACCTGTGTTACCCACCTTTCTTGTTCCTGCCCACACCCCATTCATATGGCCAGGCCTGAACTGAAGGGACCCTAAGCGAGGGAGGAAGCTCCCCGCTCCCCACTGGCTCTGCTAGAGCTTTCTGAGCTTTAACTTCCCTTCTCCACTCAAAATTGGTTTCCAAAGCCCTAATCTGACCACAGAAGCAACCCCCAAGCCACAGCCACAGCTGTGGGCCCTCCCCATGGGACACGGGAAAGGTAGGGTGTAAATAAACATAGCTGCTCCCGGGCCACTGGGAACACTGGGGCTGTGGCCTCTGCAGCTGTGACCCACCTTCCCAGCGTTCACCTGTGTATTATTTCGTAAATGGTGGAAGTCAACTCATTCCATACTGCTCGCGTGTGCCAGCACCCTGCAAGGCACTGGGGCAGCCCCCCACCTCTTGGAGTGGACGGGAGGTGTGGGGCGAGATGCAAACAGGATCACAGAAAGAGACCCAGCCGAGAAGTGGCCACATTCCTCAGGCTACCCCCTTGGCCCAGTTAACTCTGGGGATGAGATAAAATGCTGAAGTGTGTGCCTGAAAAGAGAGGAGTTGGGGTCACTTGGTGGCACTGGACTAAAGCCCATGAGGATGAGGAGGGGGCCAGGGAAGCACTCATCCTCCCCGCACTGAACTGCAACTTGTGGGTGGTTGTAGGGAGCAAGAGGGGCAGTGGGGGCTGAAGGGACCACATCACAGGGCCTTGCCGTCGTGAAGGGCTGTTTTGTGCTACAGAGAATGGGGAACCCTAGAAAGGAGTGGGAGGGTGGAGTAGAGTGGGCAGAGGAGAGAGGGTCAGGGGTGAGGCCTGGTCAGAGGGGGTGCTGTTCTCTGAGACAGGAGATTTGGAGGCTGGAAGCAGGGAGTCAGAACAGTTTGGGGTAAGTTGCTTTTCAGGTGTCTGTTAGACACTAAAGTACAGATGACAGGTTCTCAGGGGAGAGGTCTGCATTCAGTCCAGCTGGGGGCATGGTCTGTAGCTATTTGGGACCGGATGAGAACCATCAGTGAAGGGGGCCCCGTGGCCCTCATGTCAAATGTTGGGTAGAAGACGGGGAACCTGTGGAAAAAACTGAAAAGGAAGGCCATGTTGTAAGAGATGAAGACAGGGTGTTATCACCGGGTTAGGCAACGGGCAGTGTCCTTGGGCTGCAGAACTGAGGAACTGAGGAAGCAGCGTTGAGAAACTGAGCTGAGGATATAGACAATTCAGTTTTCCTAGGATGAGGTGTGGAGCTGTGCATGGGCAACCATGTCCAGGCAGGCAGTTCTGCCCCTCTGCACACCCAGACCCACAAAGTCCCCTGCTGCCACCATGCAAGCCTCCAGCAAGCTCTTTCCTGTGCCAGATACTTGGCAAAGGCTGGACATGCACTTTTTTTTTTTTTTTTTTTTTTTTTTTTTTGCTTTTTAGGTCACACCCGGCAATGCACAGGGGTTATTCCTGGCTCTGCACTCAGGAATTACTCCTAGCGGCGCTCAGGGGACCATATGGGATGCTGGGAATCGAACTCAGGTCGGCCGCATGCAAGGCAAACGCCCTACCCGCTGTGCTATTGCTTCAGCCCCATGCATTTTCTTATGAGCATATGCAGAGTAGATGCTGTTCTTTCCATTTCATGAAGAGCCAAGAAGTGGCCACATTCCTCAGGCTGCCCTTTGGCCCAGTGAGCTCTGGGCACCGAGGACTGACACTGGGGACTGGGTTTCCCTGAGAAGGGGCCGAGCTGATGGTGCCAACTCCCCACCCTCTTCTCTCCTCACAGAGATTTCTTGCTGATTATGGCCTGCTGTGGGTGGGTGAGCCCTCGGACCACAAGGACTCAGAGGATAGCGAGAGGGACTGGATGACAACCATGAAGTTCTGGAAGCCAGGTAGAGCAGGGGGTCTGTCCCCAGCCCCTCACAAAATTTCTAACAGCTTCCTGTTAGCCAGCAGCGGTCCCAAGGCCACTTCATGTATGCCCAGGCCTCCCACACTTAACTCTGACCTAGGGACAGGAGGAAGGCCTCAGCTGGCAACATGCATACATTTCCTGCTTGACCCCGTCACTGACCCCTAACTTGCTGCCACCACTTTCTTCCTCTGATGCCCTCAGATTGCTTAATTGTCAAGGTTCCAGAGACAAGGTTTAGCAAGACTTCACTTGTTTCAGGCACCATGGTCTATAACGTGCGCTTGCACACATGCACACACACACACACACACACACACACACACACACACACACGCACACACGCACGCCTCTGACCCTTGGAAGCTGGCCCTGAACCTCAGGATTCTGCTGTCTCCTCAGACTTCCTTTCAAGGTTCATTTAAAGCGAATCCTTTGCCATCCTTTAGTGGGACCCACCCCTTTTTGTTTTTAACTAATATCTAGAGGGATGTGTCCCATGAACTTGGAGGTTTCTGAAAGCAGGACCCATTCTCCTCAGAGAATAATGGGGGTTGCTTCCTAGTACTTTGCCCGGTTCTGGGATTAGTCAAACCTGTTCCCTCATACCAACTCCACCTCCTATTACACATGTGACATGGGCACAAAACTAGTCTCTGAGCCTCAAGTTATCAGAAATGAGGTGGGGGCGGTGGCGCCAGGGACTTCGGGGGCGCAGTTTCCGAGTTAGGCCCCACATGGCCTTCCTGTTTATTTTGGGACCACACCTAGTAGTGCTCAAGGCAGTGATCACTCCTGGTGGTGCTTGGGGGACCATATGCTGTGCTGATAATCAAAGCCAGGTTGGTCTGTACAAGCAGTGTCCTTATCCTCTCACTGCACTTCTGGCCTTGTGGCCCCCATCTTTTAAATTTTCTTTTTGGGTCACACCTGGCGATGTACAGGGGTTACTCCTGGCTCTGCACTCAGGAATTACTCCTGGCAGTGCTCAGGGGACCATATGGGATGCTGGGAATCGAACCCGGGTCTTTTTTTTTTTTTGCTTGTGGGCCCCAGTTTTAAAAAATGTCATGAGGAGTCAGTGGGTGAGACACAGAGCACCTGACACTGACCTTGTACTTAAGCAGCCCAACAAGTAGAAGCTCGTTCTGTTTTCTAGTCAGAGGCAGTGTAGTCTCTTGGGAGCATGGGCCTGTCTCCTAAGGGAACAATCTGGAAGGTGACAGCACTCATGCATTTCCTGCTTGATAAAAACAGCCTCAACTGCCGAGAGTCCCTTCTCCTCAGCTGCAGCACTGGTTAGGTCCCCGAATCTTAGTTCGTACCGCCCTCACTGCTTGTTCTAAAAAATGTCTCTTCCCACTGATCCAAGCCACCCCCAGCTTCCCAAGTGTTTCCACACCAGCCTTTCATACGCAGGCGGAAGTGACTCCCTTTGCCTGGAGCCTGGAGAGCGGGCGGCTGAATTAAGGGACCAAGACTTCTGTGCCCACCTGGAAGGGGATCACAGCCACGGGGGGTGGGGGGGTGGGGGGGTGCTGATGTTGGGGGTTCAGTTCTAGAAGGGGCAGTGGGGAGAGCTTTAGAAGGCAGGTCTGTGGCCTGGGTGATAGACTGACCTGAGGGGGCGGGAGTCAGGTGTGACCCTTTGTGAGGAAGATGCTGAGCTCCAGGGGGTGATGGGCAGAGTTGAGGAGGGAACACCAAAGTCCTGCAGCCTCCACACAGCAGGCCTGGGTGCAGACAGACCACTCTGGGAGCCTGGGGGAGCCAGGAAAGTCCCCCCCCCCCCCCACACACACACAGGCCTTAGAACTCTGCAAGCTGGTGGAGAGGAAGAGCTGAATTTTCCTCCTGCCCATGGGGCCTCCCTGCCCCTTTGGGGAAATGGTTTGCTGACCTGGCTCTCTGGATTCTTGCCGGCGCCACCCCCAGCGGAGCAACCCCACTGCTTTGTGAGCTGAGCTGAGCTAATGCCTGCAGCTACACCCCCTCCCCTCCACCCCCGCTCTGTGCAGCTGCTTCCCTTTGCTTTTTTTGGGTCTTCAACATGGAGCTTTTCTGCTTGATATATGTGAATTCATTTCTAGCATCTTCTCATGCTTTCTCTCCACCCCACCTTTCTTTGGTGGGGGAGGGGAGATACACACAGGCACTATTTTTAGGGCTTACTCCTGGCTCTGTGCTCAGGGCTCCTGGCAGGACTCTCCGGGGACCCTATCAGATGCTGGAGACAACCCAGGTTGGCCTCATGCTAGACAATGCCCTTCCGGTACTCTTGCTCCGGGACCCGTACTGCTTTCCTGCTCCTCTCCTTCCCGTTCCCCACTCGCCAGCATGCTCTGACCCCAAAGCCCTTGGGCCCACTAAGCCAGCATGGTTCTTTCTCTGTGGGAACTAGGGGCAGTGGTTGGGGGAGGAAACAGGGTAGCTGTGAGGGGCCAAACTGGGGCTGATTCAGGTGTTGTAGGAGGGAGGACTCTCACTGGAGAGAGGGAGAAGGCTCAGGGGCCGGGGAGGAAAGTGGAGGAAAGTGTAGCTGGACCTTGACCTGAGGCTGGAGCCTGCTCCCATCCCGTCCAGCCTTCAGCCCTGCTCTGGCCACACTACCCAGGCTTGGGTGAGCCTTAGGCAGGAAAGCTCCAGCCGGCTGCTCTGGACTCCTCCCCTTCCTCCCTCATCTCTGCCTCTCCCAGCTCTCTAAACTCCTCCTTCTCCTCCCCATTCTCTCAAGTCCCACTCTCCCCTCCTCTATCACCCTTCCTGCCATCAGCTCCCCCCTCCCCCCCACCGCTTTCCCTCCTTCCACCTTCCTTCCCCCCTCCCCCCCAGCTCTTCCTGCCCTGTTTCTCCATCTGGGTGGACCCTCAGGGAGCTGAAGGCCCGCAGGTCCCCTCAGCCTCACTACCTCCACCTCTGCTGTGGTCACCTCTGCTGTGTCCACACTCTCTGCCCCCCTGCTCCCCCCCTCCGCCCCATTGCCCGTTTCTTTCCCTCTTCGGAAGCTCACTTTAAATCCTACCTCCAGCTTCTTGATGCCAACTTGCACTGTTCTGTTCCCCTGCAATTTCTTGGGCGCAGGCCTCTAGGCACTAGGCAGGGCTCTGGACTCTGCAGTGAAAATGAACTAGGCGAAGAAGTCTGGGTTGGATGGCACCATGTGGGCAAACAGCTTTGCCCCTGAGTCCATGCTCACATGTAGAGTGATCCCAGGCATGGAGACCTAGCAGCATCTTGCGTGCTGAGCGTTCCTGTGGGCTGGTATGGGGTGAATGGACAGTGACCAAGACCCTGGGCCTTACCAGCCCATTTGGCCCTGATGTGGCTCCCAGGCAGGGCATGTACACGCAGTGGGCAGGGGGTGCGGAGGGGGCCCCTTCTGGGCACTGGGGCAGCCTCTGTACAGAGATGTGTCGTCGGCAAACACCCCACAGCAGGGGTGGGTGGCACAGGCAGTGATACTCTCTGACCTGGTTTCTACCTCTGCCTGGCTCTAAGGGGAGGTGGCCCAGGTGTGAGAAAAGTGGCATGGGTCCCGCTCAGCTGCTCTTGCCAGGGTGAGGTGAGGAGGTGCAGGCCCCCTTGCTCACTGTTTCACAGCACCAGGGGAGGGGCCAACCCGAAGAGGCTCTGGACCAGAGCAGTGGGGCAGTTGTCACTCACTTAGTTTTCTACACTCAAATAAGGATGGGGGGGTGCGGGCAGGGGGAGAACCTGGACTTGCAGGGCCCAGCAGAGCATGGTGGTATGGCCCAGCGCCTGCTTGGGGGCGCCCACTCTGGGCCAGGCCCGTGTGCAGTGAGTGCCTAGCATGGTTGGCAAGCCTAGCGGGCAAAAGCAGCGCAGCTTGTGATGAAGGCTAAAGGAGTCACACTCCGGGCCTAGGAACGCAGGAGCTGGGTCTGGCCTCAGGATGCAGGGTTCCTGGTAGGCCTCAGAGGAGGTGGTGAGCACTGTGAGCCCGGAGAGGCAGAGGGTGGAGTGTCAATGACAACCGCAGCCTGAGCGCCACAACAGCCCGTGAGCTGAGGCCTGCTGCCCGCATTTATAGAAGCAGCAGCTGAGGCCCAGAGAAGCCAGCCCACCTGCCAAGGTGACACAGCTCCAGCGCAGCAGCCCCGGGCTGCAGTGGGGAGCCTGGGTCTGAGGGCCTTGGGAGGTGGCCAAGTTGCTCAGCTCCCACGTCCATGTTTCCTTTAAAGCAGTCATGGCTTCAGAGGGAAACACTCCTGTTCTGTGTCCCCAGCGAGTCTGGGGGCCTGCATGGTTATCGATCTATAAGCATGACCTATAAGCAGCATGGCCTGTCACCTCACAAGGCCCAGTGTCCACCTGAGTGTGCAGGGGGTAGGCACAGAGTTCCGGGTGCTTAGCCTGGAACCAGCTTGCTGTCTCCTCTTTAGTTCAGGGCTGGATCTGATGGGCAGGAGCAGGATGCCCGTCATCGCCCTTCCAGGGAAGCCAAAGTGCCACCTTACTTACCTGGCCACACCTCCCTGAGCTGTGCTTTTGCGCTGCTCGCCTCTGTCCACCAGGCCGGCTTAAGGCCTTTAGTTAATCTCAAACTGCTTTTCTTAATTCCCTGCATCCAGCTATTCCCCTGGGTTTGCTTCTGCCCCTACTCGTGCCCATACCCCATGCCCCTTTGCTCCCTGAAGCAGCCCTGGCATCCAGGGCCAGACAGTACAGCGGGTAAGGCACTTGCCTTGTTGGCTGCTCTGGTGGCAGCAGTCATGTTTCACGCCCATGGTCCCCTGAGCACCGCCAGGATCACTCCTGAGCACACTCCTGGAATAGCCCCTCAGCACTGTCGGATAGAGTGGTCCTAATGACCCTGTTTGGGGATTCCATGGATTGAGTCACTTGACTTCACTTTCCCATCTGTCAGGATACTGGGACTGGACTTATTGTTTTTTTCTTTTTGGGTCACACCCGGCAATGCACAGGGGTTACTCCTGGCTCTACACTCAGGAATTACTCCTGGTGGTGCTCAGGGGACCATATGGGATGCTGGGAATCGAACCTGGGTCGGCCGCGTGCAAGACAAACGCCCTACCCGCTGTGCTATCTCTCCAGCCCCTGGGACTGGACTTAAAGAGATGAGCTTTCCTGTTATCTAGGATCACCCATGTGTTCTGAAAATCGTTCATGAAAAAAAGGTGGTTGTTATTGTTCTGACTCATCCCAGGGATGTCCGGGATGTTCTGCTTTCTCATTTATCCCAGGGACTCCAAGGGGGCCCAGGAGGGAGGTGGTGCAGATAGCCTCTACCTCAATAAGAAATGTCTGGGAGAAGGAGGGCCAGCTGGGGCTCTACCGTTTGAGAAGCCACAAAGGCAACAGGAAGCAGGCCACCCACATCTGTACTTCCCCACCCTGCCATTGCACTTCTGTGGGGAAGGAATTGGGTCCCCAGAGTCTGGACCCACATCCTGCGCAGCCTGTCTGTCTTGTTGAAAAACAGCATCCCAGAAGGCCCAGAGAGCCACTGGGGTTAGGAGGAGGCGTCCTTGGGGCTCCGGTTCCGTGAGGAATCAGAACCGTTTCCCACCCACACACGCCGCCCTTCTGACACCCGTGTTATTAGAGCTGTCCCCCCAGGCCAGCTTCAACCTCTGAAGCTTATGCACACCTGTACTGGCAACGTGTCTCAGAGAGGAGCTGAGGCTCACAGGGGCCACTCAGGGCGGCTATGCCAGAAACATTTGCACAATCCAAGGTCTAACCCTTATCTTTCTGCCCAGCAGCCACCTGAAACCTCCGTGCTAGCCATCTGTCTGTCCCTACCCACACGCCCTCTCCTGCTGGTGCCAGTGGGTGGGAGATGGGGCAAGTCCAGTTTCCTCCCGTTTGATGGAGGTAAATAGCCCCTGCCCAGCCTCGGGGCAATCCGAGGCCCATCTGTGTGAGCTGGTAATGGTAACTAACATGGACCATGTGCTGCCCGTACATGGTCATCTCGGAGCCTCGCTGCCATGTGGGGAGGCAGAGACTGTTCTCCTCTGCCCTGGAAGACAGAGCTGGCGGGTAAAGCGGTGCCTGCCTGCAGTGAAGTCACGGGTACAGGCAGAGGAGCCAGGATCTGAACTCAGCCTTGATCCACAGCCAGCAGCTCAGAGCTGTGCTTCTTAGCTGCCAAGCCGGTGCCTGTCACACACAGACCTGGAGGCAGATCCTGTCCCTGTCCCCATGTCCCCACGCGAGCCATTAACCATCTCCAACCCTCAGGTTTCTCTTTTGAAACAGGGACGGCTGCAGCCATTACAGTGGGTGCTAGGATGAAGGGAGGATGGATGAGGGCTACAGTTAGTGCTTGCTGAGAGGTAACTGTTACCCTGGGCATGTTCATGATCTTCCCTCCCCACAAGTTAGCACTAAAAGCGGAACTTAGGTGCCCCCTGGAGGAGGGGCTGTGGGCCTCATTCTGCAAAGGCTTGGTCACTGCCTTTGAACTGAGAAGTTCATGGGTGTCATTCCTCTTTGCTAGGGAACTCACTGGCGCCCCCTGAGGTGGACTTTGACAGGCTGCTGGTGTGTCTGAAGGATCTCAGTGAACTGGTGGCTGAAGGTGAAACGCAGGTGGTTCCAGTGTCTGGTGGGGCCCGGTTCAGGACCCTTGAGCCCATCCCGCTGAAGCTCTACCGGAATGGCCTCATCATGTTTGATGGGCCCTTTCGGCCCTTCCACGAACCAGCCACACAGGTAGGGTCAAGAGGGGAGATAAGCTGCTTGTTTCCTCACATTAGTTGGAGGTGGTGAGCCCCTGCTTACCCCAGCCTTGTCCCTCCAGTTACTTGCACAACTGGCAGATGTGCTCCCCCTCCACACACACACACAAGTCCTGGGTCTCTGAATATTTCCTGTGTGGGTCACCGCAGGACCTGGGCCTTGCAACCCAGACAGAAAGCAGGATGAGGGGCTCCACACAGGTACTGCTGGGGCCTCATCCTTCCTCTCCCCACCTGCAGCGCTGCCTCCGAGACATACTGGATGGCTTCTTCCCCTCAGAGCTCCGGCGCCTGTACCCCAATGGGGTCCCTTTTAAGGTGATGGTTGTTCAAAGCTCCACTCCGAGTGGGGTTTGGAAGATGACAGGGATAAACAGCTTCCTCACACCTTACTCTGAGGCAAGAGATGGCCCACATCAGCGGATCCCAGGAGGATGGAGCTGTTTGTGCCTGTAACCTAGGACTATGGTTGGGGAGCAGAGAGTGCCCCCTGCTGGCACACTGAGGTCACACCCCACCCAACCCTCTTCCCAGCATGCAGGACACCTTCATTGCCTGGGGTCCCTGGTGAATCTTGGCCAAGTGGCCTGGCTTCTCCCACATACTCCTGTTGGCATCTGATTGGGCTGGAAGGGAGTAGGGGGTTGGGTGTGAAATGGGGGAAGCACCAGAAGCCACATCCCCCAGAGGGTGGTGTGCCCCATAGTGACAGGCGAGGGGAGTGTGTGCCACCAAGGTGTGCAAAACAGGAAGACTCAGGAGCAATGTCGTTTGAGGCTGGCCGTGTCAAGGCCAGGGTCTGGGAGGTGTGCCTAGTTTGGATGAGTGAGGTGCTCCACTGCATTGCAGAGGGGTGGCTCCTGAGAGGGGCTATGAGGATGGCAGCACAGCGGCTGCAACTGGCTATGGGGAGAAGTGCTCCCAGGAAGAGCACAGCCCAGTGGGTGCAAGCTACATGGATTTCAGTCCTCCTGCTTTCCCCCAGGACCTCAGTTTCCTCATCAGTCAAACAGAGATGGCCTCAGCTCATTGCTGGAGCCCTGTTTGGGCAAGCAGGGGTAGGTTTTGGGCCAAGGCTGCAGAGCTGGGCCTGCTGCTGTCTCCCTTGTCAGGTGAGTGACCTGCGCCATCAGGTCTACCCAGAGAATGGGCTGGACCCGTTCCCAGGCGAGGGGCGTGTGGTGGGCCAGAAGATTCACAAGATCGTGGACAGGCCAGAGAACGCAGGTGAGTTCAACCCCATGGTGGGGCCAGGTGGCAGGAGCGCTGTGCAGGGCAGGCTTGAGGAGGCCGCCTCCACCATCCACCACAGTCCGCCCCCAGGCTGAGGGTTCCCACACCTTCCTTGCAGACTCCAGGCTAACCCCTGAGAAGTTTCTGAAGAGACTCCCTAAAGTCGTGATCCGGCAAGGCGAAGTGGTTGATATCAGAGGCCCCATCCGGGACACTCTGCAGGTGAGCAGCCCTGGCTCCCCAGTCGTCATGGGCTGTTTCCCTACAACTTGGCTCAGTATCTCTCAGCACTGGTTAGCCAGGAGCACAGACCTGGGGGCTGGAGGCGGGTGTGGGTGGAGAGGTGATGTGTGGATGGACAGTCACTGTCTCACATGAAGGGTGAGCGCCCAGGCTAGAATCTTGACAGCCACTATGTTAGCAGGATTGTGGCTTTAAGAGGAGAGAATGCCAAAGTTTGGGTCACAGGTCAAACCCCTTTTGCTCTAAAGTTCCCAGCTGGTCCTGGATGGCTTTTCCCTCATATCACTCACCCTCTCCCTGCTCTCCTCGTCCTGCTGCTCCTCCTAGGGTTCTGCTTTCCAAAGACCTGCTTCCTAGGCCTCAGGCTCCACTCAAGTCCAAGTCCTGACTTTTCTGTCAGCCCAGGTCTCCTCAATTTATGCCTTTTCTCCATCCCCACTGCCCACCCTTCTGATCCAGGCTCCCATCTCTCCCACTCCACTCTGGCCAAATTTCATCCGGCACTCAAAGCCTATCATCCAATGCTGGTCCTCCCCTTACCCCCTGTCCTTCCACTCCAACCAGATTCCTAGCTTCAGCCACAGGAACTGATAGCACTTCCAAATACTACTTGTCAAGGGGCTCTCTGGAATTTCCCTCTTCCTTTACCACTTCCAAGTCTTACCCATCCTTCTGTCACAGCTCAAGTGCCATCTCCCAGAGAGAAGTCCTCCCTGACCCCTGTGAAGTTAGGTTTTCAGCCTGGGCATCTTGTACGGCTCCTGGGAAGGCAATGAAATGATCTCCCAAAGTTTCCCTTATGTTTCCTCTGCTCTGGGACCAGGTTATCTGGAAACCCTCCCCCTCCCCGTTCTGGCTCACAGTCACTCATCCCTGGTCAGGGAGAAAGTGCGTCACGACTGGGGAACACGGTGTACCCCTGGTTGAGTTCAGAGCTCTGTTCACTCTCTATCAATGACTTCCAGAACTACTGCTCTTTGTCTGCCCCGGTCCCAGAGATCTTGGTGGAGACGCCTGCCTTGGCTGCTGAGCGACAGAGGTGAGGACCTAGTGGAAAGGCTAGGACCCAGGGGTTGGGTCAGGGGCACTGACCGCCTTTGGGCCCACAGGAGCCAGGAGTGGCCAGAGTCATCCCCACCCCAGCAATCCTTGCTGCGTATCAAGTCCGAGGATGGTGAAAAGGTCTTCCGGCTAATGATGCAACCACAGGACACTATTGGGGATGTGCATGGCCTGCTGGCGAAGGCCAGGTGAGTGCAGAGTAAGGCTGATGGCTAGAGGGGCTCTGTGACCTGGTCTAGGCCTGACCCTTTCTGCCCTGCCTCAAGGAACCAGGATGCTGGGACCTTCGAGATCTTCAGCACGTTCCCGCCTGTGGTTTACGACGACCACTCGGTTACACTGCAGGATGCAGGCCTAGTGCCCAACGCCATGCTGCTGCTTCGGCCTCCCCGGCCCCCCCCAGGCCCACACACTACCAACCCCCGACCCCTGCCTGGGCCCTGAATAAAGCGCCCGCCCCCACACCAGCTGCTTCAGGAGCTCTCGCAGTGCTGCTCCGCGGCCCCGCCAGGGAAGGGGCGGAGCCCAGCCCACCCCTACGTAACATGAGACCCAGCTGGCGGGCCCGCAGCGGCGTCTTTGTCCTCTAGGTTCCTCTTTCTCTCCAGAAGGGCTAAGCCCCTGCAGTGAGAGCAAGGCTGGCCCCTGCTCAGCCTGGATGGGGGCGACCAGCAGATCCCTGTGCAGAAAGGCGCAGAACCCCAAGCAAGTGGGGGACACTCGACACTGTACAAAGCCACTGTCCCCACGAGCACACTGCAGCCTGCGCCCTCTCCCACGACACACCCACTTGAAGCCAATCTGCTGGAACACAGGCAGGCAGGCAGGCGGCCATGTGGCACGGCTTCACTATTGACAGGCATGCCCTGCAGCCCACCAAGGCACAGGTATGTCACCGACCCTGTCCCATGCACAGACACTGGAGGAGATGCCCTCCCCTAAGCTCAGAAACCTGCACATAGATGCAAACTCATCCGCGGCCACACCCAGGCACCACATGGGCAAACTCAGCTAGCCCCACAGGAGCACAGCCTATGCACAATCTCATCCACCGGCCCTGTCCAGAGCAGGGAACCCAACGCCCAGGCCACACCAAACCGACACAGTACCAATGGAATGGAATTTAATTTTCTCTACGAGGCTCCCGGGGCAGGGATTGCAGGGCCTTTGGCAGAGCCGCGGCTAATGGAATCAACAAAGGTGCCCATCAGCCAGCGCCAGGCAGGGTGGCAGCCCCAGGGTCTGGCTGAGGCAGTCAGCATTTTGGGCTGTTGCTTAAGACAGTTTCTGAGACTAGTTGGGGGTAGGGAATGTTGCCTTTGAACAGAGAAGAAGGGGCTACAGTTAGAAAGGGGCTGGCTGGCTGGGGAGGGACTCCAAGGTCAGAAGGTGAGGAACAGGGAGTTGGTCACAAGGTCCTTCATGGCCGGGCAATGGCTGAGGGGAATGTGGAGATGGAGTCCAACGGGCCGCGTGGATCAGGCCAGTTTCAGGAACTCCTGAAGTGTGTTTTGTTCCACAGCCTCCACGAAGAGCTCATAGTCCTGGAGAAGGGAGGCAAGACATGGTCACCTTGTGCTGGTGCCTTGTCTTAGTCGGACTCCCCCCACCCCCGGTCCCTGGCCCATACCCCACAGTACTGGTCCCCGTTGACAATCTGGGGTGGGGTCGCCTTGGGGTTGCCTGCCAAGGCTCGCATCTCATCCCGCAAAGCGTTGTCCTGGGAGATGTCCACTAGCTGGTACTGGATGCGCTTCCCATCCAGGATGCGAGTCACCTCACTCTGCTGAGACTTGATCTGGGGGCAGAGGGTGGACAAGGTTAGAGTAAAGAGGCTGGAGGATTTGTTGGGGGAACCTGGACAGAGGGGAAGGGACTAAGTGGGAGCTTGCATTCTCCACATCCACACCCTGGGGAGGGCTCTCTGGATACCAGGTGTAGGGAAGGGGAGTCAACAGCAGTGGTGTGGGAGGACAGACCTCCCCAATCACGAAAAGTGGGATCAAGTTCGGAATGGGGCGTGCCCGGAGCTCCAGGGGGGAAAGGCTGGGTAGGCCTGGGTGGAGGCTGGCCAGGAGACACCCCGGTCCCTCCCAGGTACACACACCAACGATAGGTGAGGCATGGGAAGGCCGTGGGCTGGGTCTGCCTAGCTGGAAGAAGGGATGTGGACAGAGGACAGGTGTTCCAACGACGGGGGATGGGCGTGGGAATTTCAAGCTGGGGCTGCTGAGAATCTAGGATGCCCAATGAAGGGTTTTGGGCTGGGGCCACAGGGCCCGCTCGCAGACACCACCCGGGTGGCAGTGCCCAGCGCCGTAAACCGCTTCCCCACCCCCCACCCCTACCTCCTCCTCTAGCCCCGGGGGCGGGTCCCAGGCGCTGGGTCCGCTGGGGACCTGGCTGCCCGCGCTCTCCCCCAGCGCCGCCGCGGGCGCGCACTCACTTCTCGGGAGCCGGTGACCGACGTGCTGTAGACACGCAGGCCGCTCATGCTGCGGGTGTGGGGGCAGATCGACAGGAGCTGCACGGCCTGGAGACGACGACGCCGCCGCGCTCGGGAGCGGTTTCCTTCCTGCTCAGCCCGAGAGTCACTGCTCGCCGGACCAATGGGCGGCTCCGCAGTCTCGCGGCCGGGGCGGGGCCTACACGACCCCGCCCCGCGCAGCCGCCCCCACTCTCCCCTCCCCCGCGGGCCAGGCGGCCCCGCCCGCCGAGGGCGCGGTACCGCCCACCCCTTTTCCGACCTGGGGGCTGGTAGGATGAGGCTGCGCTGGGATCTCTAGGTGGGGACAGAGCCCAAAGGTTAGCAAAGGCCTCCGCGGCCTGCTGGGATTTATAGCCCAGGCACCGAGCCCTACTGCCACGCCGCCTGAGGCTTTCAAGGCTTCAGCTCTTTTCAAACGTGAGGGCGGTCCCCAGCGAGGCATCCTCCCTGCAGGATCCTCCTTTTTCTTACTCTCAGGCGGGTGGGGACACAGCCACCCACACCTAGCCACATGACCAGAGCTGCATGAAGGCAGGGCCAGCCCCCACTAGAGAATTCCCCCAAAGTTCCTCTGCACCGAGAGGCAGGTTTAGACAAGGGTGGGTGGTGGCAGGAGGCGCAGCCACACCCTGGAGGAGCCAGATGGGAGCCAAGGTGGCAAGCACTGAGAAGGATGGAGGCAGAGACGGTATCCCTGGGAGAGCCTGAGCCCGAGTTCGAGTTCTACCGGAAGTCTTCAGGTGCTCGAGTTTCATCCCCAACTCCATGCTGCAGAATAGCAGCCCTAAATTGCCGCTCAGCGGGAGATTTCACACCAGGCCCAACTTTGGAGACTGTCTGCAGGGCTGGACAGGACACCCCTCAGAAGTCTCCCTAGGTTCAGGGCTAGAGAGTGGCTGTGAAGCAGTGGCCTGAAATGCTCTAAATTTGAAACCACTTCCTTACAGCAGCAATGTAGAGGCAGGCGACTTCCTCTCTCAGGTGATTACCTAAACTTCCCCTAACAAACTTGCTCATGACTCAGGGCGGCTTAGCCCAATAGAAAGTGGTGTGGGAAGAGCTTATTTGGCCCAGAGAACAGAAGTGGAAGTGCTAAACAGGACATGAAGCTGGACCTGCAAAGGCTCCTCCTTGCTGTTGTCTGGGGAAGCTGGCTAAACACTCAAGTTTTAGCTCTAGTAAGCCAAAATGAGGGGTGGAGGGCGGTGGTAACGGAAGGCAATGGAAAACTGGGGAGGTCTGTTAAATATTTTATTTTGTAATCAAAATAGGCAATACAAACCAGCTGACATAACAAGGATTCATATAAATAACTGCTTATAAACTTTATGAGGAAACATACCCGTGAGCATGGTGGCTGGGCTCCCAACACAGGGTGGAGACCAACAAGGTGCTCTGTTTTTAGGAGGCAGGAACCCAGAGGCTGAGGGGATGGCTGGGTGGAGCTGCTCTGAATGGAAGGGATAAGTCACTCCATAAATAAAACACAAAACTTGTAAAAACACTTGAGGCCTAAGAGTGAGGTCCAGGATGTTTGCAAGAATCTCAGTGGCTGATTCTGGCTTGTGAGCCACTCACTGTTCCTCCAGATCCACAAGGCTCCTCCTTGGCCTGACTCCAGATCTAGAGAACATGGGCCAGTCTGACAATAAGGTACAAACTATGTGTTACTCCCTAAACAAGGAAGCAAGAGAAAACCAGAAAACAGAGGGGATCCAAAAGTCCCAGAGAAACAAAACAAACCCAGAAAACAAAGCTGTATCTTACAGTCAATATGTCCTGGGGGGCCTGGAGCGATAGCACAGCAGGTAGGGCGTTTGCCTTGCACGCAGCCAACATGGCCGACCCAGGTTCGATTCCCAGCATCCCAGATGGTCCCCCGAGCACCGCCAGGAGTAATTCCTGAGTGCATGAGCCAGGAGTAACCCCTGAGCATCGCCGGGTGTGACCCAAAAAGAAAAAAAAATGTCCTGGGGTCTCTGAACATTCAAGAAGCCTTAGAAAAGGAAAGCTACCAACCCTCTGCACTCATCCCAAACATGAGAGGCACAAATAGGGGGATGGGCCTTCCCCATAGGGCCAGGGGATGAGCAGTTTCATAGCTTCCATGAAACATTCTGGGGGTAAATCGTGTCTAAACCAGGACAAAGTTAATACTTTTTAAGTCCAAGGGGCCTGAGATTAATGAGAAGGACAAAAACCCAAGAGTACAGGTAGGTTGGAGAATGGGATCTCCAACAGGATACTGTAAAATAGTATCTGAGCACAGATGATGGAGCACTGGCTATAGTCTCCAAGTCCCCAATTCTAGGGGGTTCTTTTTTAATGAATGAATAATCACCCTGAGGCTTCTGTGAGAAGAGCCCTGAGGAAAAAGCAGTGAGATTGGGCCTAAGAAAAACTAGGAGGCCAGCTCAGTTCCCACAAGCTGGCACATGGAGCCTGAGAATTTTCTAACTGCCATAACTACTGGCAGTCTTCCCAAACCCCACTAACTCTGGGCATCAGCAGATCAAGGTATGGAGTGGAAATGGGCGTGGAGCCATCTCAGAGGATGGAGAAGGTAGCTGAGTAGCCTTGCTTGCCTTTTACGGCCTGGAGCCGGGAACAGTCTGTGAAGACTTATATTAGTCCACCTGCAAAAGGCAAATGAATTTGTATGAAAGGAAAAGTACAATCTGACAAGGCAAAGCCAGTGTAGGGAAATGAAGGCAGATTTCCCTAATCAGTCTTTACCCAGATAAAGGCTCTTACTTCCTCTCCCACCCTTTACTCTGGGAATAGCAGCAAATAGAGGTAAGGGATTGTTGGGGCAAAACCTGCTGGACTGGGTTCAAAGATCAGATCCTCCAGGGCTAATTTTAGCCCATCCCACTTCCAGCATTTTTCACTGTGTGACACAGTTTTCTCCCATATCCTGGGCGTATCTGTCTGACATGGTGGTCCTCAAGTCCTCGATGTCATGGCGCAGCTGTTGAACCTCTTCTAGTTTCTTCCTGAGCACCTCTGGCTTCTGTAAATCTAGCTGAGTTCCTGGATGCTGCGTAGCTATGAAGAGAGCATTTTAAGAGAACATTCTTAAGTCATTTAGGACAGTAGTTTTCAATCACTGGTCTGCAGATCTAAAGATTTAGGGGGCCAAAGAGATAGCATAGCAGTAAAGGCATTTGCTGAGCATGTGACCAATTTGAGTTTGATCCCTAGCATCATATATGGTCCCCTGAGCACTGCCAGGAGTAGCTCCTGAGCACTGCTAGGTATGATCTCAAAATCAAAAAACGTAAACCACTAATTTTTAAGAGACACTTTCACTTGGAGGGAAAAGTATGGACTGGCAGTAGTATCTTGAGGTCAGTGGTCTTAGGATGACACACTTTTCAAAACGTAGTTAGAGTGGGGTTGGAGTGGTAGGGAACTTGCCTCGCACATAGCCACACTGAGTTTGATCCCTACTAGCACTACACCAAGCCCCAAGCCCCACAAATAATCACTGAGCAAAGCTAGGAGTAAGCCCAGAGCACTGCCAGGTGAACCCAACAACAACAAAAATCAGGTAGAGGGGGTGGGGATGTGACTCGGTGGTAGAGTGTAAGTCTCACATGTGTGTGGCTCTGGGTTCGATCCCCAGCACTACACACACATATGCAAAATAAAAATAAATGCAGATGTGAGGCTAGGGAGATAGCTCAAAAGGTTGGGTCTAATCCTTGGCACTGAATGGTCCCTCAAATACTGTCAAGGATCCCTGATCATGTCAATAGGGGCAGCTTCAAGCACTGCTATGTGTAGTCCCAAACAAAAAGGCAGATGGTAACAGTGACTAATTACCTTGCTGCTCAAGGTCCACTTTCAATCTGTCTTGTATGCAGATACCAGTACAGATATCTATTCTCAAAATAAATTTAAAGGATTTACTTTGCAATGGGCTAGAGTGATAGCACAGCAGTAGGGCGTTTGCCTTGCACGTAGCCAACATGGCCGACTCGAGTTCGATTCTGTCGCCCCTCTCAGAGAGCCCGGCAAGCTACCCGTGACGTACTCGATATGCCAAACACAGTAACAACAAGTCTCATGATGGAGACGTTACTGGGCCCGCTTGAGAAAATCGAGGAACAAAGGGAGGACCAGGGAGGACCGTGACCGTGACTTTGCAACACAATAACTTAGAAGGAAAGTGACCAGGCCTACTTAACCCTGTTGGTAAAGTTGAATAAAGTGAGGAGAATGAAAGCCACTGCCTCCTAGATCACCGACTAGCTTGAGGACTCACAGTGAATGCCCAGGAGCAGCGAGAGATTGGGGTCATGGCCCTGGGCCCTCTGGGTCACAATGCTACAAACAGCCTGCAGATCTTGAAGGCAACTGGCCAACTCCTGATGTAGGTCAAATGCCAGCTGGGTCGTGTCTGGTGAACATGGAGACGCTGATTGGGCCTGGCGCAGGTGTTCCTGCAGTGTTAGATTCTTCTCAATCAAGTCCTGGTTCTGCACAGAGAGCTAAACAGATAGATGGGCAAGCATTAGCCCAGGCTTATGGAAAGGCAGAGCATTTGTGCACAAAGGTGAATATGAGCATATACGGGTGTGGGGGAGGGAAGACTAAGTCCCAGGCATTGTACCCCTTCACCTAGTTCCTATTCCAGGTTGGTTGGGCCCATAGGGCTCTAGCCTTGAAGAGGAATCTGCTCTACAGCAGCCTCTTAGTCATTAGCCTCCAGGTTTCTGTTCAGGAACTAAAGAAGATACTCCCGCCCCTCGGAACTCTATCTGAAGCCAGTCCCTCAGCCAACTCTGTTAGCCAGGCTATTAGAGAAGGCTTAACAGGAACTCTGAAATCTGAGCAGTCCCTGGTTTCAATCTCTCCCTGTCACCCTGACAAAAATGGCCACCAGCCAGCCTGATTAGAATGTGTCAGAGGAATAAAAGGGGAAAGACAACGTGACAGACGGGAGTAAAGGGAACTGGAAAAATTGGGGACCTGGAGGATAGTGCTAGAATATATTCCTTTCCAAACCTTAAGACTAGTTATTTATGTGTAATTGGTGTTTCTTTCCAGCCCATCTCTGAACAGTTTAACCCAGTCCCTTTCCTTCCCTACCTCTACTCTGTTTCAAAGACACTGAATAGACTTCTCTTCCAGGCCCTGCCTTTCACTCACACTGGGCTGGGCCATGTGATAATCTGAGTCCTGGGAGACTTCTTCCTAGGCATTCAGCCAATGAACTTGGCCACCACCTGCTGACAATTGTTTACTCCACGAGGACTACCAAACTCTTAGTTTTCTTGAGTCCTTCCCCTGAAACACCAAATTTATGGCAGCAGGAAGACAAAGGGAGAAAGAGAATGAGTTCACAACCAAAAAGAGTATTTCTGGGTCACTCTAAGATAGGCTTAGTATATAGAGAAATGCAAATTGTCCTACTTGTCTGCCCCCAAAAAACCCAAAAACCTACTCTCAAACATGGGAACTCTTTGGGAAAAGGGTAGGGAAGGAACACAGAAGTCACATGTGCAGGCAGTACTAGGAGACCTAGTTGATACTAGCTCACCTCTTTCACAGCAGTGCGCAGCTGCTGCAAGACCGTCTCCCTCCGCTGAGCCTCCTCTTTTAAGGCTTGGCTTGTTCCTTCTTCCTGAGCCACTTCTTGTTCTAGGCTCTGAATTCATGGCAAGGAGCAGGGACAGAACACATCAGGAATAACAAGCTGGCCTCAGATGGTACCCATACACTGCTGCTACTGAGATTATTTTACAACAATAATCACAATTATCTGTGACTTTCCACTTAAACTCTGGTGCAGTCCCTACACCAGTAACAAAGACCACCTTTCCTCAGCAAGGCATTCCAGGAAAGCCTGGCCCTTCCTTACTTTTCTAGCTGTATCTGTGTGTGCACACAGTGGGAGGTGGGTGTGTGTGTGTTGAACCCTGGGTTCAATGTATTGGAACACAAGAGAAGCATGTGCTCTACCTCTGAGTCATATCCCTTGGCCCTAGTCATAATTCTTTATACCTTATACATTACTTCCCTGCAGTCACATGAAAATGAATCATCCTTCACAAGACTGTAACTTACTTGAAGGCAAGAATGTGCCTTCAGTTGAGTTAAACAATCACTAAGCACTTAACTCTAGCAGGCACTGAAAATATTAAAAATAATACCAACAGTTGTTTTTAGAGGAGCTCACAGCCAAATGCTTCTGACAACACTGTCCATTAAAAGTTTGACAGAGAAGAGAAGGGGTATGAGAGCACTCTCACAGGCATCTGGTCTAGAAGTATAGGTGTATGTATGCAGAAAGTCAGGGTTACAATTAGCTACAATTTTGAAACTAAGTTGGGTACATTTTTTGTTGTTGCTGTTTCTGGGTCATACCCCATGATGCTCAGGATTCATTCCTGGCTCTGCACTCAGGAATAACCGTTGGCAGTGCTTTGGGACCATATGGGATGCCGGAGATCAAACCTGGGTCAGCCATACCTGCTGTACTATTGCTCCAGCCCCAATAAATTCTTAGTTCTGCATTTTCTCATTTTGTATTGATAAAAAAGATGACCACCAATTAAGTCTCTCTCATTTCTATGAAAGGTTTCAAGGTGATCAGTTGAGGTGACCTAATTCTAGAAAACTCACCTGAATTTTAATTTGCCTGAGAAATGTCAAGGGTAACTGTACTATTTAAAATACTGGGTTTGGGTGTAACTTTTGAGTGCAGAGCCAAGAGTAGTAACACCTGTGCATCACCAGGTGTGACCCAAAAAGCAAAAAAAAAAAAAAAAATACTGGGTTTGCAGGGGGGAAAGGGTACTGCCCCTCCACCTGCTCCCTCTTGGTGGCTTGGTGGCCACCATCCTCCAGAGGCCACTGGACAGTCAGGTTTGGGTTCACAGTGGTGAGACATGTGGGGCCTCACACGATGGGGGTGGAGCTGGCCCTTTCCTCCCTGCCCCAAAGAGACCCTGAGTCGCCGCCCATGAATGGCCTCTCTGGCTCCTGATCAAGCTGCTTAACGGCCATGATCCAAGTTAGACTCAGGAACAAATCTCGGAACCCAGCAGGTTTTGGCAGAAATCCTTCCAGATTTAATTGTTAAAATTTTGGAATTGGGGCTGGAACAATTAGCACAGCGGGTAGGGCATTTGCCTTGTATGCGGCCAACCCGGGTTCGATTCCCAGCATCCCATATGGTCCCCTGAGCACCGCCAGGGGTAATTCCTGAGCGCAGAGCCAGGAGTAACCCCTGCATTGCCGGGTGTGACCCAAAAAGCAAAAAAATAAATAAAATAAAATAAAATTTTGGAATTCCAGAATCATAACCTGCAATAGAAAACAAATTGTCTACTGTTGCCTTTTTGGCAGATCTGAGTGTTGGGGTAAAATCCCAAATAATAATGGTGGGTCTGGTGTCAAAATATTGAATGTAATCAAAGTAGAGAGAGAGTAATGTGGAAATAACTTGTCCCACAGGTAGGGGGAAGGCGTGGGATGGGGGGTATACTGAGGTTTTTGGTGGTGGAAAATGGGCACTGGTGAAGGGACAGGTGTTTCATCATTGTATGACTGAGACTTAAACCCAAAAGCTTTGTAACTGCTCTCACGGTGATTCAATAAATAAAATTATAAAAAAGGAAAAAAAAATAAGGTGGAGTTCATGCCCAATTCAATCAGCCTAATCAATGGCTGGAATAAATAGCAATACTCCTACAAAAAAAAAAAAACCACTGGGTTTGGGCTGGAGCGATATCACAGCGGGTAAGGCATTTGCCTTGCATGCAGCTGACCCAAGTTCGATTTCCAGCATCCCATATGGTTCTCTGAGCACCGCCAGGAGTAATTCCTGAGTGCATGAGCAGAAGAAACCTCTGTGCATTGCTGGGTGTGACCCAAAAAGCAAAAATAAAAGACTTAAATTAAGAAAATGTCTATTCTGGTCCAAAACAGAAACTAGGAGCCATCTTTTTTTTTTTTTAATCCTTTAATCTCCCAAGTTCTATCCAGCACCGATTTCTCTCAATTTTACTTTACAAATTCAATTCAACCTGACCCCTTACATCTCCCTTGCTTAGCTGCCTTATGCTAGCCTCGGTACCTTCATCATTTCCCCCTGTGATTTCTGCAATAATAGTCAGCTTTGCCTCTTTCTAGGTGACCATCTTCCACATGCTAGCCTGAGGTGCAAACCTGACTAAGTCACATCTTACTTAAGTACTATAGTAGATTCCCATCACCTAAGATTAAAAGCTAACTTAGTTGAACAGTTTTTCCAAAGTTCAGTTCTCTATTCACCATTTCACTTCAGCAAGGTCAAACTGTTTGCAACTGCATGTTTAAGTTAGTTTTTCATCCCTCCATAATCCTATCTGTGCTGTTCCTTTGACCTGGAATTCCAATACAACCCTATCTAGCATCATTTCTGCTGTTTAACTGTTCCATCCTTCTTCAAAGCTTATAGTTCCAAAAGTTCTGACATATTCCTAGCCACATAGGGTACCTGGACATTGCTTTTACAGTGCTGTACCAAACCCCCTTCCCATTAAGACTGCAGAATAAAATTGACAGCCTCATTCTTATTTTTTGGTTTTTAGGTCACATCCGGCAATGCACAGGGGTAACTCCTGGCTCGTGCAGTCAGGAATTACTCCTGGTGGTGCTTGGGGGACCCATATGGGATGCTGGGAATCAAACCCGGGTTGGCCGCGTGCAAGGCAAATGCCCTACCCGCTGTGCTACCGCTCCAGCCCTGAGAGTCTCATTCTTGAACTTGTATCACTGAGCTAATTGTACAGAAAAAAAAAAATGAAGTGCTGGCTGAATTCTGGAGTCTATTAGTAAGTCCTGCCCATCATATCCCAAGAACTCTAGCTCACCTGTACTTGTGAACGCAACTGATCCATCTTCTGCTGCTGCTTCTCCACAATCTGAAAAATTAGCAAGGAAGGTTTTAAAAAACAAAAGCTGTTGGTGAGGTCAGGAATCAAGAGGCTGCAGTAGGATCATTTTGAAAAATTTTTTGGATTTTGGGCCATATCTGGAGGTGTTTAGGGTTTCTATGTGTGCTAGGGATCTGAAAACCCAGGTGAGCAAGATAAAAGGCAAATACTTGAACTGTTGTATTCTGTCTCTCTAGCCCCTCACTGACGCCAGCCAATCAATAGGGAACTCAGAGTGAAGATAATCTAAAAAAAATGCTAGAGGGAAAGCGCAATGCCTAAGGTACTGGCCTTGCATGTTATTGGCCCTGGTGTGATCCCTGGTACTATATATGATACCCCAGGAATGACCCCAGAACACAGGGTCAGAAGAAACAGGAGAGACTCAAAAACCAATACTTAGGCCTGCTTGAGCAATATAGATGAACAACTGGAGGACAGTGCTATAGTGCTGCAGAAATTATATAAAAATATGTATCAATTGTTTTTTTTTCCTTTTTGGGTCACACCTGGCAATGAAGAGGGGTTACTCCTGGCTCATGCAGTCAGGAATTACTCCTGGCGGTGCTTGGAGGACCATATGAGGTGCTGGGAATCGAACCTGGGTCGGCCGCATGCAAGGCAAATGCTGTACCTGCTGTGCTATCGCTCCAGCCCCGAAATATGTATCAATTGGGATGATGTGACAGTACAGAAATGAAGGCACTTGACTTTGATGCAGCACCCAGCACCACAGGGAGTGACCCTCCACCAAGTATGGAGCTGAAAGTAGTCTCCCAATGCTACCAGGTATAGCCTGAATGACCTCCCACCTGCAACATACACCATAAAAAAGGAAGTATGGAGAAATGTAACCTGGGACTTCATATCCTGGCTAAGCAGCTTCATACTTCTCTGCTCAGTCACCAAAACAGGCTTAGACAGAAATGGTATGTCTGATGACTAACAATAAGGATGATGGGGACACTGATCACTGTAGAACAATTGAACCAACTTTACTTTTATGTTTGTTTTTTATTTTTAAAATTTTAATTTATTTTTTTAATTGAATCACAGTGAGATACACAGTTACAAAGTTATTCATTATTTGGTTTCAGTCATAATATGCCAAAACCTGTCCCTTCACCAGTGTATATTTTCCAACACCAATGTCCCCAGTTTCCGTCCCGACATTCCCCCACAAACACACACATACAACCCCCTCTATGCTTTGTGGCAGGCACTTTTCTCTTGCCCCCCCCACCCACCCTTTTGGGCGCTATGGTTTTCAATACAGATACTGAAAGAACCAACTTTATTTATATATTTATAGTCAGCAAACACTCTGGTTCTTTGGTAAAAGAAGTAACTGGAGCCTGGAGATAGTACAGCAGGTAGGATGCTTGCCTTGCACACTGATGACCCAGGTTTGATCCCTAATTGAACCACCTATGGTCCCCTGAGCACCACAGGAAGTGATCTCTAAGTGCAAAGCCAGAAATAAGGCTTTTTTTTTCTTCTTCTTTTTGGGTCATACCCGGTGATGCTCAGCAGTTGCTCCTGGCTCTGCTCTCAGAAATCACTCCTGGCAGTGCTCAAAGGACCTTATGGGAAGCTGGGGATTGAATCCAGGTACACTGTGTGCAAGGCAAATGCCCTACCTGCTGTACTATCACTCTGGCCTCCAAAAATAAGCCTTGAGCAACAACTGGATATGGCCCCTTCAATCCCTTCCCCACAAAAAGAATTCAGTTTCATGTAATCTAACCTATCTAGTCTATTCAGGGTTGTGAGATTGTATAGCTTTTGTCACACTGACTCTGCCAGGAGAGAATCTGAATAGACCCTATTTTCTGTCCTTTGAGACTGAAGATACTCTAAGAATCATTTCTGGGTCTTCTTCTTTTGCTTACTTATGATTAGCAGACCTTAGCTCCTTTTCTGATTAGTATGGCCAACTCACTGGTTAGAACTCAGCCCTATCTAAGAGTTTCTGTATGATTCTGAGTCATAAATGAAATGTACTTTCTTTTTGGCCTCACGCAGTGATGCTCAGGTATCACTCCTAGTGGGCTCAAGGGACCACATGAGGTACGAGGGATTGAACCTGGGCTGGCGATATGCAAGGCAAATGCCTTAGCTGCTGTGCTATTGCCCCAGCCCCTGATATGCATCACTTCTGAAGCATCTGGTCTGGAGATTTAGAGTTATGTCCTCTACTAACAAAAGGAAAAATACCCAAAATACACAGGGCTGACCTCCTACAAAAGAAAAGCTCAACTCTCGATAGAAGGTGGTCTAGGGTGAGAAACTTATGGTTTCTTTTGAATACATGGGCTGGAGCGATAGCACAGCGGTAGGGCGTTTGCCTTGCACGCAGCCAACATGGTCAACCCGAGTTTGATTCCTCCGCCCCTCTCGGAGAGCCCGGCAAGCTACCGAGAGTATCTCCCCCGCACGGCAGAGCCTGGCAAGAGCCTGGAAAGCTACCCGTGACGTACTTGATATGCCAAATACAGTAACAACAAGTCTCATGATGGAGATGTTACTGGGCCCGCTTGAGCAAATCGATGAACAACGGGAGGACTGTGATGGATTTGAATATACAAAATTCTCTTTTTCCTCAGTCTACTCTTATTACAATCCAGACACCCTCAGTTACCTTCCGGAGAGAATCACATTCTTTCTGCCAGGACTCCATGCCCACTTTGGAGCCTTCTTCCTGTTGAGTTGAACCTTCTCCACTGATCTTCTCCACATACTGCTTGTCTTGCAGGCTGGAAGATAGTGGTCCCTTTAAGAGATGTGGCTTTGACTTGTTCTGAATTGTTGGGGCTATTTTGGGGTTAGACCCTTTCAAGCCACAGTTGGCATGAAATATATGGGAAGTGTCTTAGATCTGATGTATATAGAGTACATCACACAGAAACTGCTCAGTATGTTAGTTCCCTTCCCTACTACTCGGAATCTATCTAATGTAGATTCCAAATAGTATATATTCAGATATTCTCTACCACCAATTCTCTACCTGTCCAAGACTTTTTTAGTCTTTGCTGTGATTTAAATATATACGTATATATACATATGTATTATAAGCATTTAAAGTCTTACATACATACTACAGAAATTCTAGGGAATATATATTTTTTCTTGACACATATAGTTGGAGGAGAAGCACTTGACACATATAGTTGGGGCACAGCCAACTTGTGCCCTAACACCGCTTCTGACTCCAACTGTTGGTCCCAGAAAATGATTTCCATCATATCCCAATATCTGAGACAAACAGCAAGGTCAGTATGATTGACTACGGGATGAGAAATCCAACATATTTCATTAGAAACTGGATTTGGTCCAAGAGACTGCTGAAATAGGTTTTCAGAAATTACAGTTAATATTGAGGTTTCCAAGACACCCCCAGAGTGTATTACAACATTCTGTTTTGTTTTAGAACTGTGGCAATTGAGAGCAATCCCTAGGGCTGAAGAGAAACAGATTCTCCCAGTAGCCTTTAGCTTACAAGATTTAAAATAATGATTACCCGCAGTACTAACAATCAGAATCTTTTTATTTTTTTTTTACAAATATACAAGTAACTCATTTCTCAGTTTACAAAGTGCTTCTATTTATGCAACACACCTAATACTCAAGGATAATTATGCAGGATTATTATTATTCTCGAGAGTATTTCGCCCGCATGGCAGAGCCTGGCAAGCTACCCGTGACGTATTTGATATGCCAAACACAGCAATAAGTCTCATGATAGAGATATTACTGGGCCCGCTCGAGCAAATCGATGAACAACGGGAGGACCGTGACTGTGACCGTGATTATTATTCTAGGTACTGCTTGAATCCTTCCAAAGAATACAACTGAAAATATCCATTACAATTCTCATTGCATCTCAAATGCATTATTTTTTGCCCATAGCAATTTCTCTATTACTCACAATACCCCAAGTTACACAGAAGTAAATGGGGTAAAGGAGGACTAGACCTAAGCTTTACACTCCTCTCCTCAAGCCCCGAAGGGTATTTACCTATGTCTTGTGGAGGAAAATTCTGCTTCTCTTTGTCTCAGGCTTTCAAGTTGAACCTCCTTCTCTCTGCAGGCTGCACGGGTTTTCTCCAGCAAATTCTCCAGCTCAGACATTTTCTCCTGTAGCTCTGTGCTCCTCAACTCAGAATCCTTAAGCTGAGAAACAGAATCCCACGCTTAGGTCAATAAGCCAAGAAAGCATTGTCTCATTATCTAAAAAAATTTGCAGTCTTTGGGGCTGGGGCAATAGTACAGCATGTAGGCACTTGCCTTATATGCAGTTGACCCAGGTTCAATCCTCATACGGTCCCCCAACCCCCTACCAGGAGTGACTCCTAAGTACAGAACCAGCAGTAAGCCCTGAGCACTGCAGGGTGTGATCTCTCAAAAAAAAAGAAAAAAAATTGCAGTCCGGTTGCAAATCTGATACATATAAACCTGAATATGATTCCTTTACAGTTTTCATTTCAGGAAGTCACAGGGTGACTGCACACTGCAGAGGTGAGAAAGTGCTTCTGCTTGGCCTCTCCCTGCTTGCACCCAGATAAACCCAGACATTACTACCTGCTGGCTCTGCTTCTGATGGTCTTCTAGGGTTGGCAGGTCAGCCAGGTAGCGTTCCAAGGTTTCAATACGCTGCTGCTTCTCCCGGTTTTGCTCGGATTCCTTCTGGCATTTCTTTTTTAAATTATTGATATGTTTATCACGACCCTTGACCTATGGGGAAAACATAAGAAGCTGTCTCCAGTGACTTCTTTAAGATGCTGAACATCAATATTTTTCAAATTACCGTTGTCTCTGTCCCATAGGCTATACATATTGTTCTGCTCAATAAAGGGAGGAAGCTGATCAAGTTTTACTATTGAGATTGGGGTAATACAACAGAACTTTTTTCAATCCATGGTATGGAAGAATTCCTTGACCAATTTAAGAAAACTGGTAGCACTCGAGTAGTAAAAAAGAAATGTGTTGTCAGAGATTTCTAGGAGGTAGTTTTTTTTGGTTTGATTTTTCTCAGGATTTACTCCTGGTTCTGCGCTTATTGATCACTTCTGATATAGCTCAGAGGACCATATTGGATACTGGGAATCAAACCAGTGATGCGTGCAAGGCAACCCTCTGTACTATTGCTCTGGCTCTCTAGGAAGTATCTCTTTCAAATAGAGCTTGAATTGAGATGACACAGGCAAGTGACTGAGCACAATCATGCCTAACTAATGAAACCTTAATAAAAACTCTGGATACGAGCTTCTGAGTTAATGAATGCAAGAACATGTTAGGGCAACAAGCCCTGATTCCATGAACTGAAGGCACAGAAACATAGCTTTCAGATCTTTCCAGACAGTGCCCTATGTGTCTCTTCATTTGGCTGTCCTTTATAATAAAACTGCGAATTAACTCATTTTTTTGAGTTCTGAGTCATATTGGTGACTTACTGAACCTAAAGGGTTCATGGGAATAACTGGACTTCTAAAAAGCTGGTCAGTCACATGGGTGTACCAAGAACTGAACTTGGCATCTCAAGCAAACAAGCAAGTCCTATGGTAAACTATGCCCTTAAACTGCTTGACACCAACCTCTGGATTGTCTATATCAAAACTGAAGGATAGGGCTACAGAGACAGCAGAGGAGATAAGGTGTTTGTCTTGCATACAGCTAATGTGGTATCAGATATGGTCCTCTGAGAACCACAGGAGTGATCCATCAGCACAGAATTGAAGCAAATATAGGGGCTAAGTGATAGTACAGTGGGTAGGGTGCTTGCCTTGCAATGGCCGATCTAGATTTGATCCCAGGCACCACATATGGTCCCCCGAACTTGCCAGGAGTTATTCCTGAGTGCAGAGTGCAGTCCTGAGTGCAGTGATTCCTGGGCTACCTTCCTCTCCCCCCCAAAATAACTGAAATATAGAAGGAGAGATAACTATCCTATAAATATAAAACCCGTTTGCTCTGCATGCAGGAGGACCAGGTTTACTCCCTGGCACTACATGAACCCCTAAGCACTGCCAGGAGTAATCCCCAAACACAGAACTGGAATTACCCCTGAGCACTGCTGGATGTGATCTCCCACCACCAGAAACACAAAATTTAAGGGCCAGAGCAATAGTACAGTGGGCAGGGTGCCTGCCTTGCACATGTGCTCATCAGGTTTGATCCCCAGCACACCATTTGGTCCCCAAAGCACTGCCAGGAATAATTCCTGAGTGCACACCTTGAATATTGATGGGTGTGGCTCCAAAACAAAATAACAAATTAAAATTTAAAAAGGATAGTAAACTGACCATGGGTTTATCTTTTCTCCTTTCCAAAACACCTCAAATAATCTAAAAAGTAATTTGGGTCCAGAGTGATAGCACTGTGCTAAGGCATTTGCCTTATATGTGGCCAACCAGGACTTGATCCCTGGCATCCTATCTGGTGCCCTGAGCACCACCAGAGTGACTTCCTGAGTACAGAGCCAGGAGTAAGCCCTGGGCACCACCATGTGTGACCTCAAAACAAAATGAAAAGTAATTTAACTCAAACCATGTTAAAATAGTACTGCAGAAAATCACAGGTTAAAAAAAAAATCAATGTAGAGGAACAGTGAGGTAGGATGGGAGGAAGCATTACCAGTGGCTGACTCGAGTTTGATCCCCAGTGATAGCACAATGGGTAGGGCGTTTGCCTGGCACATGGCTGACCCGGGTTCAGTTCCTCCGTCCCTCTCGGAGAGCCTGGCAAGCTACAAAGAGTATCCCACCCACACAACATAGCCCAGCAAGCTCCCCGTGGCGTATTCAATATGCCAAAAACAGTAACAACAAGTCTCATAATGGAGACGTTACTGGTGCCCGCTCGAGCAAATTGATGAACAACAGGACAACAGTGCTACCACACATAGTTTCCTGAGCACAGGAATGGGTCACTCCTGAACACAGCGTTAGGAATAACCTCATCAGAGCACTACTAGGTAAATCCCAAAAAGCAAAGAAAAACAAAAACCAAAAACCCCAACGCTGGAATAGTAAATTTTAGGCCTGGAGATGGGGTTCAGTGTTAAAAGCAAGCCTTGCAGGATGGGGGGGTGGGAGGGATACTGGGATTAGTGGTGGTGGAAAATGGGCACTGGTGGAGGGATGGGTACTCGATCACTCTATGACTGAAACCCAAACACAAAATTTTTTAAGTCTACAACTGTACCTCGTGGTGTCTATAAAAAATTTAAAAAAATAAAAAAAAATAGCAAGTCTTGCATGCAGAGACCTGGGTTTGATCTTTGGTACTTAAAAAAAAAAATCAAAACAAAACAAAAAAACAACCAAAGCTCTTTAGCAGAAAGAGATTAGCATTCTGAGGTGGAATCTGAGAATAGTATAGCAATGAAGCTACATGTTATATGGAGTTTCATTGCTATATGAAATGAAACTCCATATAACAATCATATATGGAGATATATGACTGTAATGACTTTATGAAAAATGAAATGCTGTCACTATTAATAAAATCAAAGAGTCTTTAATAAAATACAAGGAAAGGCTGGGATCAATCAACAGTTAATTTAAAGCTGTGAATAAGAACTTTAGGTAGCAGTATTAGTATACTCCGGGGAAGAAAAAAAGCCCTTGATTTCATAATGCTTCTTGTCACATTAAGGTGATAGAAAAAAAAATACATATATAAATAATATATAATTTAATTTTTAAAAAAGGAAAAAGAAAAAATCATTTCAAAGTGTTTTTTAAAACTCAACCCAGACTAGGTCAAAGAGTCAACATACTAAGAAGCCAAAAAGAAGAAAAATATCCTGTTTGAAAGAATTTATAAAACTTTTGCCCACTTCTACTTTGTGACTCCCTTCTATCTGACAATGACCTCATCCTTCTTTTTCTGGCTATAAAAATTCTGACTTTTGCTCTCCTGGATGCAGCTCAGTGGCAGAGCTTACCTTGCATGTGGGAAGCCCTAAGTTCAATCTACTAGTATGGCCACTAATAAGCCCTGGTGCTACTTCTCTTACCTCCCCCCTCCACGAATATATTTGAAAGGAGTACATTTTAATTTTATTTTGGGGGGAGGGTACATCCAGTAGAGCTCAGGTCTGACTTCTGGCTCTGCACTCAGGGATCATTCCTGGAGCGGCTCAGGGGACCATCCAAGGTGTGAAGGGGATCAAAACTGAGTTGACCTTGTAAAAGACAACTGTATTATCTCTCTAGGCCTCCAAGTGATTTTTTTTTTTTATGTAGGAGTGAATTCTGCTTCACAATGAAGGGCTGGAGCGATAGCACAGCGGGTAGGGCGTTTGCCTTGTACGCAGCCAACATGGCCGACCCGAATTCAATTCCTCCGCCCCTCTCGGAGAGCCCGGCAAGCTACCGAGAGTATTCGATATTCCAGACACAGTAACAACAAAGTCTCCAATGGAGACGTTACTGGGCCCGCTCGAGCAAATCGATGATCAACGGGAGGGCCTTTACTTTACTTACTTTACTATGTAGGAGTACTGCTATTTATTCAGCCACTGATTAGGCTGATTGAATTGGGCGTGAACTCCACCTCCAAGTGATTCTTAAGCACATTAAAGTTTATGAAGCTTAAGTTTTAATAAAATCAATATCCTAGTTCATTCTGATGCAAGTGATCCAGAACTAAACATTACTAAACTGATTCCTTAAGAACATATGCTTCATGGGGGTATGGTGCCACCAGCAGGTCAATCTACACATGTGAGGCGAGTGTATCAGCAGCCTGATGGCGCCTTCAGACTTCCAGATACCCCAAAATTGCTGCTGTGCCTTTGGCTAGACCCCAAATACTTGGGGCAAAGTTTACCAAGAAAGTAAACAGCCAAAAGTTAGGTATGTGGGAGACACACCCACAAACCACCTCCAACTCAGCTATATAATTGGCGGCATGGCCTCTCTGGTTCCTGATTGAACTCCTTAACGGCCATGATCCCAGAGACTCAGAAACAAATCTCGAAACCCAACGGCTTTTGGCAGAAATGTGTCCAGTCCCTGCAGTAAGTTACAGGCGCTGGGCCACCCAGGTGGGAATAGGTTTCGTGCCTTGGCCTCTTCCCCCTGGCGGCCCGGTGGCCACCATCCTTCAGAGGCCACTGGACAGTCAGGTTTGGGCCCACAGTGATGAGACACATAGGGTCTCACAGGATGGGGGTGGAGCCGGCCCTTTCCTCCCTGTCCCAACAAGACCCCGAGTCGTCTCCCACAAACGGCCTCTCTGGCTCCTGATCAAGCTGCTTAATGGCCATGATCTCAGAGACTCAGAAACAAATCTTGAAACCCAGCAGCTTTTGGCAGAAATGCATCCGGACCACGCAGCCGGTTACTGTCACCAGGCCACCCGAGGGGGTTAGAAAGGGTGCTGTCCCTCCACCTGCTTCCCCTTGGCAGCTTGGTGGCCGCCATCCACCAGAGGCCATTGGACAGTCAGGTTTGGGCCTGTAGTTATGAGACACATGGGGCCTCATGGGATAGGGGTGGAGCCAGCCCTTTCCTCCCCATCCAACAAGACCCCGAGTCGCCGCCCACTAACGGCCTTTCTGGCTCCAGATCAAGCTGCTTAAGGGCCATGATCCCAGAGACTAAGGAACAAATCTCAGAACCCAGCAGGTTTTGGCAGAAATCCCTCCAGATTTAACTGTTAAAATCTCGGAATTTCAAAATCGCATGGCCACTACTGCGGCCACACGACATCATATGTTATTCATAATCAGGAATAGAAAACAAATGGTTTTTGTTTTCTATTTGTTTTCTGCCTTTTCAGCAGATCTGAATGTTGGGGTAAAATCCCAAATAATAATGGTGGGTCCGGTGTCAAAATATTGAATGTAATCAAAGCAGAGAGAGAGTAATGTGGAAATCATCTGCCCCACAGGTAGCGGGAGGGTGTGAGATGGGGGCATACTAGGGTTTTTGGTGGTGGAGAATGGGCACTGGTGAAGGTACGGTGTTTCATTGTATGACCCAGAATTAAACCCAAAAGCTTCGTAACTGCTCTCATGGTGATTCAATAAATAAAATTATAAAAAAAAATGCTTCAGAGTAAACTATAGTCAGAACAGAAAGATTTTAAACCAGCTTGTTCCATGATAACCAACCACACCTTGGTTATATAAAAGCACTGGCAAAAGTAGAAAAAAAAACTCCAAAACTAGCTGTACACATGGAATTCTTCTCTACTTTTTAGGCAGAGTGAGGAGACACCAGACTAAATTATATATATTTATCCTAAGTATTAAACATCTGTCCGATGTAGACTGATTTTACACCTGGGTAACCTGAAAGCCCATCATGACCTGGGGAGTGAGGTATACAACTTCCCTTCTCTGTGGTAGGTTTGTGAAAATGAAACAGAAAGGAGAAATTCTAAAACCAACAGGTGTCCCCTCATTAGTTCTTCCTGGTTCCAGTAATGAAAACACAAACTGCTTAGGTTTTGGTAGGAAAGGACTCATGCCAAATTCCCTTGTGAATTAGAGCAATCAGTTCCTTAGCTCACCCTTTCTTCCTGTTTCTTCCCCTCTTCTGAATGCTTCTGCAGTGCCACTTTGAGTGATTCTCTGATGAGCTGGACTTCAACTTCCAAAGCAGAGAGTTTCTTTTCGAGTTCAATCTTTTCTTTGCTCAAGGCTTCTGTCTTTTGTGCAAATTGTGCACGTAAGAAAGTGTTCTCTCGCTGTAATTCCTGCCAGAAAGATTCTCCATATATAACTGTTCTTTACCATCAGTTATATGTACTTAACCTATCCCTAGCACACTTTGTGATCTTTCGCTAAATAATTCTTCACATAGTGATATTAAAGTGTGTTCTTGGACTAGTAACATTGACATCACCTTAGATTTTTTTTTTGTTTTTGTTTTTGGGCCACACTGAGTGGTACTCAATGGCTAGTCCTGTCTCAGAACTAATACTCAGGACTAAACCGCCCAGTGATGGTTGGGAAACAGTATGCAGTGCTGGAGACTCAAATCCAGGCTGGCTACATTCCAAGTATCTATCCTTTTATACTACCTCTCCAGTGCACCAGGTAGTTCTTTAGAAATACAAATTTCTGATCCTAACTCCCATTGAATCAGAACTTCTAGGGCTGGTACCAACAATACCAAGTTTTACCAAGTCCTCCAGTATTCTGTTGCACTCACATTTCGATTTAACTCACATTTCAGAATCGGTGCTTTAAAAATGGCTGCTTATATACTTTTCTACATGCAATCATGCTTTGCTTAGTTTTTATGCAACCCTGAATATTTAGGTATAAAAATAGGTATACAGCAGCCTGAGATCTCAATAATCTGGAGTGCAAACTCTGCTTGCAGGAGGATCAGATTTAATCCCTGACACTACACCATCTCCTGAGCGCACTGGGAGCAGCCCTGAGCACAGTCAGCTGTGGCCCCAAAACTAACAAAAAATATCAAATCAAATATTTACTGATAATAAACAAGTTTTACTTTAGGACTCAGAAAGATAGATCAATGGGCTGGACCACAAGCTTTGTATCGCAGAGGAACCTGGCACCGCAAGGTCCCCTGAGCACCACAGGAAGCAACCTTGAGTCCTAAACCAGGAATAACCTGCTGAGTATCACTTAAAAGAATAAACATTTTCTTTTTTAAAAAATGTGAACACATCTGTTACCTGTTACCTATGCCTTGGCTGGTAGATTCTGACTCAGATCATCACCCAGTTCTTAGACCTGATTATGTACTTTCTCTGCCTGGCTTTTTCTTCCATACTTGCCTGACACCAAGGCGTCTAGACTACCACCTGTTTCTACTCTTAATCTTTTCTGCCCCTGCAAGGTCAGAACAAAATATGCTTTATTATTAGGGTGCTTACTCTTTGACAGCAGGTATAACTTAAACCGTTGGTCCCTTTTCTACTTCCATGATTCCTAACATTGTCAAGCACAATGAAGATACTGAATTCTGACAAGCAGAATGCCATTGTGGCTACCAATGCTTACCTGCAGCCTCAGCAAGCAGATATCCCCAAAGGGGGCAGGGCGACCCAAAAGGGCACTGTGGACTTGTAGTTCACTTTCTCTCACTTTCTGTTCCAGCTGAGCAATGTGTTTCCTCTGCCTAAAAAAGTTAGTAGAGTAAGGTCCTGGATTCTGACATTAACCCTTTGCAATACAAAATCTTATTTTCCTTAGGTAGGTACAACCCTTATATATTAGCCAAGACTATGAGCTTTTTTCTGGGAGGAAGAGAAATGAGAAAGCTGATTCAGGGGAAATAAAAAAAGGAAAGAAAATATGCAGGGTCAGAGAACTAGCTCAATGGGCTGATAAACTATACTCCTCAAGAGGGCTGGGTTCAATCCATAGCACTACATGGTCCCCCACAAAGCACAGCCAGGAGTAACCCTCAAGCACTGAACCAGGAATATCTCCTGACCACTGCTGAGTGTGACCCTAAAATATAAATAAACAGAAAATAAGAAGATCTGATGCAAAAAAACAAACAAACAACCGTGCCCTTTATGTTAACCCTAACCTCCCCTCCCCAACCCCACAATGAATCCCTGCAGAGATAACTGGCCTATCATATTAGATATAGAACTGAACTGCTTAACACTCCAGCTTGACAATTAAGCAAGATTAGGGCCTAAACAAAGGGAGGAAAAATTTACTACCTATTCTCAGTCATGGCTAATAGAACAGAGGCTAACTCGATGGCAACCTTTGCCCTCTTACTTGTCAATGAGAAGCTCCTTTTCCTTCAGAAGGTGTTCATTACTATTTAAGATGCTGATCCACTGTGCTGGTTCTAAGGTTGGCAATGAAGGAGCAAAACCAGTGGGATGGTGGCAGATGGCTCCATTCTGAAGCTGAAAAAGATAAGCCAGAGGGCAGCACAGGGGTTAAGGTGCTTGCCTTGCACGTGATTGACCCTAGTTTGATCCCCAGTACAAGTAGAGATCCCTGAGCAAAGATACAGGAGTAAGCCCTGTTCTTACCCTATCTACCCATCCGAAAGTGAACATAAGCAGGCTCACAGTGGCTTAACCTTGGCCCAAATGTACCTAAAAACACCTGAATAGTACCCAGTTGAGTTTGCAGTCAAGACCCACCTTTGGCTCAAACTGAGACGGCCCAGTGTTCATGAAATAATTTTAGCTCTGATGCATGACTGGAAAAAACCTGCCATAGAGACTTCTGCCAACTGGACACTCCCTGCTCAGAAAGGCTCCAGTTTCTAAGAAAAGGCCAATTAACTTTTATTATATGGCAACAGAGGCAAACCAGAAATTAAGGTGTCCTTACCAACAAAAACAACTATGCTCAGCTTCCTTCCTTTCTACTCTTAAGGAATGTAAGAACTTTTTAAAACAAAAGTCGTTCAAAGAAGGATTTTTTTGATTTTTGCTTTGGGGACCAGACCCGGCTGTGCTCAGGGCTTATTCCTGGTCTGTACACAGGATCACTCCTGGCAAACTCTGGGGATCATATGTGATGCCAGGAATCAAACCTGTTTTAGCACGTGCAAGTGCCCTACTTGCTGTACTATCTTTCAACCCCCCAAAGAAAGTTTTTAAAATCCTAATCCTGCCACATACCAGCTCTGTCAACCTGAATAAACTGCTTAGTCAAAGAAGCTAGCAAAATTTTACATTTTCCTCCTCAGGGGGGCTTTAAGGATTAATAAAGATTCAACAACTAACCTAGAGCCATACGCACTTAAATACAGTGTTAGTGTCCTATGTTCTTTTAGCTTTTTCCTTGTAACCTTCTATACTTTGGAGGACCTATCTTCTATTTAGACTACCAATAGATTTAACTAAATTCACAAATCTTCATCTCCTATCTACAAATGTTTCTTTCTTACAGATGTTTTTCTTTTGAGTCAAATTATAGGATTTAACATATACATGATTCCAACACCTGCAGAGAAACTGAAAATCCAAGGAAAAAAGGGTCTTCTACCTGCATTTGTTCCATTTGTAAACGGATCAACTCCAACTGCTGACGACAAGTGCTAAGCTCATAAGATCGCTCCCGGGGATGCCAAGAATCAAGATTCGGCTGCCACACCTGAGAAGGAAGAGGCTTTGGAAGCCCAGGAGCAGGTTGGAGGCCCAAAGGGAGCACTCCACTGCCATTAGGGTGTTGTCCATTCCGTTCACATACTGCCCCACTGCCTGGTGCTTTCTTGGTCTCAGGCAACACTTTGTACAAATCCTTGTTTGTGTCGGTTCTTGGATTGTGAAAGTGGACTCGGTAGTGGGGATCAGAATAAAATGTCTCCGTCATTGGCGACTGATTGAGGGTAGATTCCATATTGGGAATATCAAATTTCCTCACTTCTTCTCTTTCATGGCCCACTGCTGGAAACCAGGATTGTTCAATTCCATTTTCTCCGGCAGTACCACAAAGATACATGATGTCTCTAGACAGGCCTGGAGAACGTTTAAGTGCACCAAGATCCCCATTTCTTATCATTCCCACATTTTCAGTTAACCCTGACAAAGGCAGATTGGAAGAAGGTCCAGCAGGTGTAGAATTTGGCTTGGCAGGAGAGGTCCCCAAAGTAGAAGGCATCACATGGGCTGTTGGAATGGTTACGTGACTTTTGATGGGCTGGAAAGAAGGACTGCTATTTGAACTGCAAAAATCTGTGGAGAGAATAATCTTCCATAAACCAAAATTGAAGCTCTTGAGTTTGGCTGCAATGCCAACCATTCCCTGCTTGTCCTCAGATTAGGCAGAAAGGGCACCATCATCACAATTATCAGGCAGAAAGACATAGCAGCCTAATTGAGAGATGTGTGTCTTAGGATCTCAAATGTCATTTCACAAGGTAAACCAACTAAACACAATACTGCTCCACTTTTAACTTATATACTTTCCTCTGTATTTGAGTAAAATCAAAAACCCAGAAAACCAGTAAGGCTGAAAACTAAAGAAAAAAAGTCACTTACTTAAGAGAAATGGATTAGGTTCCACTTTTCTGGAAGCTCGGTGACACTAAGCCACAATCCAATCTAATAAATATGTTGTTTCCAAGGGTGCCAAAATCCTCTGTGACTTCCAAAATTTTCCAGTGAAGGTGAGTAATGAATCTAAACTATCTGAAGAATAAGGCAAACTGAATAGTGCTGCTCAGTGTATCCAGGGCAGGCAGTACATCTGAATCAGGATTTTGTTCTCTCTCCCACAGGCCAGACTAGACTGCCTGGATATGTGAAGTTATTCTTAGTAACTCTCAGATTTCATTCTAGCAAAGGGAACACTCTCAAGTGGCATACAGTGAAATCCTCTATATTTTATATTTTAAATCTCACCCCTTGATTCAGAATTAATTTTTTTCTTTACTGTTATTGTAGTTAACATGTTTATTGCAGTGTTAGCATTTATGGTTTGACTGCACAGTCCAACTAGGATTTTTCACTTTTCCTTCAAATTGAACCTAAGTTCCTGCCTAATCTTGAAAGACAACTCTCTCATTAGCCCTACTATAGAAGTTTCCATTTCTATGTATTTCCAACTTTCAAGTGCTGCACAAAAGAGAATTACAAGGTCAGAGAGCAAGGATAGTTGGCTACAAGCAACAAAAAAGCACTGTGAGGAAACATACCTGTATCTTCAGTAGGCAGAGTTAAGGGGAAAGGAATGTGTATGTCTTTCTATATATCAGTGTCCAAAATGTTTACTGAACTAAACACACGAACCATCTTTTTTTTTTTACAACATAAAGTCTATCAGCTAATGGAGGCACGTACTATAACCTTTCCCAGAATTATATGAGCACAGTTCAACTACCATAATCTAATATGGGTTTATAAGTAGCTCTTTAAAAATATTGGTGGGAGGGACTAGAGAGAGGATACATTGGGTAAGGTGCTTGCTGGGTGTAGCCCAAAACCAAAATTAATTAATTAATTAAAAACACTGGTGGGAGCCAGGTGAGATATTTCAAAGGGTTGGAGTATATACTTCATAGCAACTATGCTGACACCTCCTTCTTCATTTATGGCTGCACTCTTACAACTCAGCAAATTCAGTTTGAGTCTGTAACAACCTAAGTATTACTAAAACCGACATCAATAAGTAAATAAATAAACAAATAAATAAATAGAGTACTAGATACTCTAGAGTAATACATGGGTTAAGGCACTTGTCTTGCATGAGGCCAGCCTCAGTGTGATACCCAGCAAAGCAGCACCCCCAGGAATAATCCCTCAGCAGAGAGACACGAGGAAGTCTGGGACAATGCCAGGGTTGGTCCTCTCCACAAACAACAAAAACAAAAAACACTGATTCAGGAGAATGCTTTTTTCTAATTTTCTAGTGAAAGCAATATATCTAAAAAGCCTCTTTTGAATAGGTCAAGCAGCTGCCACACCTGATTTCCTCTGCCATAAAAATGGCCCTGCTCCACCTCATAAAGCTCTTCCCTAAATTTCACAGTACTTGCAGCCCAGTAGGAGCAACAGTAAATTGAATGAGAAAGTTGCATTGCATAGAAGCTCAGTGAGTGAAACAGTAATAGAGGGCTCAACCAGCACCAACCAGCACAAGAAATCCTTAATGACCATTGTGAGATATAATAATTATAAATTCACTTTTATTGATCTGTTTTTGTCCCATTTGCCATTGTGTTCTAACAAGCAATGTTAAGTAAATTTGTTTGTCCTGCTAAGTGGGCAGGATTTGGGATGGAACGCTGGTAGAAGGAAGTTCGCATTGGTGTGGTAGCAGGATTATGGTTGAACACTATGTCTGAAACAACTCTATTATATGAACAACTCTATAAGCCATGGTGTAATAAATTTTTTGTGTGAAGCAATAAAATTTTTATTGAAACTTAATTAGAATATGAGGGGAGAGAAAGAGAAAAGTACATGTTCAAGATAGAACACATGCTTCTTGAGAGTGGGAGCAGGTAAGCAAAGATGGAGACAAGCAAGCAAGATATGTGTTCAAGAGAGAACACAGGCTTGAAGAGCAAGTCAAAATTTTTTTAATTAAAAATTGTTTAAAGGCAATACATCTATGGCTATTATGCTTTTTCTTAGCAATACATCTATGGTGATTATGCTTTTTCTTATTTGGTCTACCACCCCTCCTTTTCTTTTTAAGCACTGTAGCACTGTCCTCCCGTTGTTCATCGATTTGCTCGAGCGGGCCCAGTAACGTCTCCATTGCGAGACTTGTTGTAACTGTGTTTGGCATATCGAACGCGTCACAGGTAGCTTGCCAGGCTTTGCTGATACTCTCGGTAGCTTGCCTGGCTCTCCGAGAGGGGTGGAGCAATCGAACCCGGGTCGGCCAGGTCTGCTGTGTGCAAAGCAAATGCCCTACCTACTGGGCTATCACTCCAGCCCAGAAAATATCACTTATTTCTATTAAGGAAACTGCATGATTCTGACACTATGCTAAAATTACAATATTAAGTTTAGCTTGTGAATGTTCTGGAATGTTTTGGATTTGGGGCCATGCAGTGGTGCTGGGGGTGATAAGTAGGGACACTGCTCCTGGCTCTATACTTAGGGGACCATGTAGTATTAGGGATCAAATCTGAGGCTCCTGTATACATAGCATATGCTCAATCTGTTGAGCTGAAATCTCTAACTCAAACTTTTTGAAACAAAATTAAGACAACCAGGAGCGACAGACACAACAATGGAAATGATAGAGTTAATAAGGGCTGGTAATGAGTTAAGTTAAATTATGCATGTAGTGATGGAGAAGAAAACAAAAACAGCAACATTTATTTTCAAAAGAGCCACCATCTTCTATAATTTTCAAAGACTTAAAAATTTAGCGTATAGATTGTGGACTGGAGCGATAGCACAGCGGTAGGGCATTTGCCTTGCACATGGCCAGCCTGGCCGAGCCGGGTTCGATTTCTCCGCCCCTCTCAGAGAGCCTGGCAAGCTACCGAGAGTATCTCGTCCGCATGGCAAAGCCTGGCAAGCTACCCGTGACGTATTCGCTATGCCTAACACAGTAACAACAAGTGTCACAATGGAGACGTTACTGGGCCCGCTCAAGCAAATCGATGAACAACAGGAGGACAGTGACAATGACAGGGTATAGAATATATAATTTTTATTTAGGGACATTTTCAAATCATCAGGTTTTTGAACTTTAAGGTTTATCTTCAAATTTCTCTTCTCTCTTCAACTATACCTTTCGCCCCACACATCTGCCATTCTCCCGCCTAACTGAAAACCTAACTCAAACCTTCCTTCTTGGTAAGGGGAAAACTTGATTAATACTAAATTCTGATCAGGGATATAACACTATATCCCTTGCTAGTTTTATAAGCATGGTAGCTTTCACTAAAGAGTTCAAAGTTTTCTGATCTCTCTAGCATCCACCTCTATCCCCTTTCATCAGATTCTTCTCCCTGCTAACATGGGGCCAGAGTCAGTACATTAATTAGGTAAGGCATTTGCCTTGCCCCCACGCAGTGTTCAATCCCTGGTACCCCATCCTGTCTCCTGAGCTGCACCAGGAGTGATCCTTGAGCTCAAAGCAGGAGTGAAAATACTGCTGAGTATGGCCTAAAAACAAAAACACAAAAATATTTAAGAAGATGATAGATCAATGGATAAAGTGCTTATCTTCCGTGTCTTAAGTCTTGAATTTGCTACAAAGATATAATAAAAAAATACATTTTATGCCAGTCAGAAGGGTTATCAACTGGGATTCAAATAAACCTAGTGGGACCCATGAACAAAAATGAGCAAGAATTAAGATAAGGTCACTGAAACTGGAGAGAAAGTACAAGGGTTAAGGCCTTTGCCTAGCATGTGGCTGTGCCTATGAACCAGGTTGGGGTTCCGACACAATATGGTCCTTGACCCTGATCACTGCCAGGTATGCCCATTAAAAAAAAAGATGAAGACCATGGTATATAACAAATAGGTTAGAAAATATACCTTAGATCAGATTCCCAAACTTATTTGGTCTACCACCCCTCCTTTCTTTTTTCCTTGGGTTTCTCCTACCTCTGCTCAAGGGCCATATCTGCTGGTGCTGGAGGACCACATGTAGTGCCAGGATTTGATTATTCCTGTGGTCACAGCTACATGCAAGGCAAGTGCCTTAACCTCTGTACTATCTCTCTGGCCCTACCACTACCCACATGCCTATTTTTTAAATTTTGGCTCATACTTGGTGGTGCTCAGGAGTAACTTCTGCTCTGCACTCAGGAATCACTCCTGGTAGAGCTTGGAGGATGATATAGGATACTGGGGATCAAACCCAGGCTGGCCACATGCAAGGCAAATACCCTATCTGCTGTACTATCTTACCACTCTGGCCCCTACCACCCTACCACCCCTTTTACATTAAAAAAAATTTTTTTTTAAATTGCTCAACAGCTCCCTGGAAACCTTCCTTAAGTGAAAAACAGAAAGTCCTCCCCAACTGTAGCCAAAACTATTACTGCTCTCTGGATCATTTCCAGTGTGTGTTTTCCCCCAAACCCCAACAGTACTGTCCACTATGAGAAACACTGACTTAGATCCTTAAAAAAAAAAAAAAAAACATGCAGGAGCTTTGGGTCTGATTCCCAGTACAATATGGTTCCTCAATCACTGAGTCAGGAGTTGCCCCTGCCAAGTATAGCCAAAATACAAAAACAAAGTAAAACCTAAAACAAAGGATACACATAAAAAAGGGCTGGGGGCCAGAGAGGTAGTCTAGTGCATAAGATGCTTGCCTTACAGGACTCAATCCTTGGTCCCCCATCAGGAGTGACCCCTGAGCACAGAGCCAGGAAAAAGCCCTGAGCACAGCCCTATGTGGCCCCGAAGCAAAAACAAAAGATCTGAGTTAAATTTAGTTAATGAATTTAACAGGGGAAAAAAAAATTTTTTTTTTTTTGGTGGGGATGTCATACCCAAGATGCTCAGGGGTGTTACTCCTGCCTCTGCACTCAGGAATTGTAGGAACTAACTCCTGGCAGTGTTAGGAAAACTGTAGGATAACGCTGGTTTGTCCTTTCTGCCTTGCCACAAGGTGCTCAGGTTTACTGGGTCACTCCCATCACAGTGCTCCCATTCCTCTGTGTTGATCTGTAACCTCTTTCTTTGTACTGTTTCCCCAACAGGCCAATTACCTTAATCTCCTAATCAGACTCTTGTAAATACTGCTTTTCTCGTCTCCTTAAGTCCTTTCTATAGTTAATTCAGAGCAATGTCCTTTTTGTATAGACACAGAAAGATGGCTAATGCTATGCTTTTTTAACTTGGGAGTTAACTGACTCCGAATGATACTCACTTCTGGGCATTTGCTCTCTCAATTTAAACCTCAACTGCCCTTACTTCCTAGCACCCCAAAAGCAGGGTCCCAGATGCAAACTACGATGGCATCGAAATGGGCCAGGCCAAAGTACCATAATGCTTAACTATAAGAGCATGGTCATGGACAATTTCTGTCATGATCCAAAAAGTAACATCTAGATTAGGACTCTGCTAGGGTTAGGAAAGATTAATCTGGCCTGAGCACTGTAGTCTGAGATCTACAGCGAGATGTCCCCCCGAGAGCCACCCTACAAGCCTCAAGCCTCAATGTATCTCTTACTGTGTCCATACAAAAATAACTAATATTAAGAAGTAGAATTAAGATAATTAAGATGTTAATTAAGTTACTGAACCAAGGAGAGGAGAAACACCCCTAGGTGGTACCCCCCCAGCCTAATGGGCAATCAGGAAAGGCTTTTGATATGTAGATTGTGCTACTTCCAATGCAAGGAGGATTTCTAATGCTGGAGAGATGAGAGAGAGATGAGTGGGAGAGACAGGAGGAGATGGGAATTAGGGGCAGTGTGAAACTAGAAAGTGGGGCTTAGAGAAGCTGGAACAGGTGCATTTATTCTGTTCTCCCGCGGGGGGAGAACAGAATAAACAGCAAATTATTAACAACCAGCTTGGCCCTTGTTTCCTCCTTCGTCCGCTCATGGCATTGGCCGTCCCAGGTGGGCAAGTGGCCAGAAATCACTAAACACAAGCAGTGAGAGAGAACTGCCAGGGCTCCCTAGCCACCTCGTGATTACACAGGAGACCATATATAGAATGCTGGGGATTGAATCCGGGTCACTTTTGTGCAAGACAAACACTCTACCTGATGTACTATCTCTCCGACCCCAACAGGGGGTAAACTCTCCATCATGGATTTACCTCCTTTTTATTTTTTAGTGCTGGGGATTGAACTCAAGGCCTCATGCATGAAGGCTTACATTCTACACTGAGCCACATCCCTGTCACCCATTGTTGGGTTTTTGAAAAAACTTAAGTACAGGGAACAAGAATACAGTTTTAATGGTTTAACGGCACTAAGTGCTTGTTTGCAAAGTACTAGGTTATCAGTGAAAACCCCAGCTTTGTAACTGTGTATCTTATGGTGACTCAATAAAAAATAAATTGAAAAACAAAGAAAATGCCCCCAGTGTTGCCACATGCAGGAAAGTGGCATGGAAAGTCCTGATGGTTGTGATTCCCAGCAATCACAACTTACATATATGAAAGACAGACTTCAAACCCCAGAAGTTGAGGCAATCCTGACATTCTGTTATTAGGGATCCCCAGTGAGAAAGGGCCCAGAAAACAGTTCAATAGTTTAGAGAGCACCCAGGGAGTGTGAGGTCATGCGCTTATCCCCAGCAAAAGACTAAGGGGTCAGGGATATGGGCCCAAAGGGCTGGAACACGTGCTTTGGTCCATGTATTAATGGACAGATCCCCAGCTTCAGGTTTCACCAAGCTCTGCCAAGAGTGACCCCTGAGCACAAGCCTGGAATAGCCTGGTCCTAGGAATAGTGAACACTGGTGACTGTAGTCCCAAAAACTATTATTTATTTCAGGGCTAAGAGCATTCTTTGCATGTAGGAGACCCAGGTTCGGTTTTAGTACAGCAAAGTTCCCTGTATAGTCAGAAGAGCCTCCAAGTACCACCAGGTGTGATTTAATCATTCTCCCATCCCCCCAAAACAAGTTATTTCAAAGGGCCAGAGAGAGAATTCAATTGTCTGGAGCACATGCTTTGCATGCAGGAGACCTGGGTTCAAATCCCAGCACATGGTCCCCTTCAAGTATCACCAGGAACAACCTCTGAGCACTGAGCTAGCAGTAGCCCCTGAACACTGCCAAGTGGGTCCAAAAACCAGGGAAAAAAAGTTATTTCAGGTAGAAGCACTGTAGCACTGTCCTCCCCTTGTTTATCAATTTGCTCTAGTGGGCACCAGTAACGTCTCCATTGTGAGACTTGTTGCTACTATTTTTGGCGTATCAAATACATCATGGGTAGCTCGCCAGGCTTTGCCGTGCGGGAGGAATACTCTCAGTAGCTGGCCGGGCTTTCTGAGAGGGACGGAAGAATTGAACCCGAGACAGCTGTGTGCAAGGTAAACACCCTACCTGTTGTGCTATCACTCCAGCTACAAAAAAAAAAAAAAAAAAAAAAAAAAAAAAAAAAACAGTCAAAATAGAGAGAATAGGATCAACTCTGAGGAAGAAGAGGGTAATAATCAAGCAGAGGGGACAGAACAATTAGCACAGCGGTTATGGCACTTGCCCTACACATGGGCCATCTGGGTTTGATCCCAGCTCCCCAGATGGTGGCCCCCAGAATTGTCAGGAGTGATCCCTGAACTCAGAACCTGGATCAAACCAACCCTAAGCACCACTGAGTGGCCCCAAAACAAAAAACAGACAAAAAAAAAAATCAAACAGGTTCTCTTGATTTAAAGAACTATTTATGAATACATAGATACAAAATGAAACAATAAGACATGGCTACCAAATCATTATTATTTCAAACCTACCTTCTGCAATATCTGAGCATGACGTGCCAATGGCTGTATCTCCACTGTCAGCTACACTTGAACACCGGCTGAAGCGGCTCCGGAAGGCTTCGGAGACAACTGGGGTCTGCCATTCAGTCCCCAAGGAATTGCTCTTCTGAATCACACTGGAACCTGAAACGATTGCATTTCTCACCTTTAGTGTCAACCACTTCATACTTTTTTTTTTAAATCATTTAAAAACTGGGCTGGAGGGGTAGCTCAATCAGTTGAGTTTATGACCAGCACACAGGAGGCCCGTGTTCAATACCTGGCATTGCATGGTCCCCCAGCACGATTGGAAGCAACCTTCAGGCATCACTGGTATGGCCCAAAAACAAAAACCAAAAAAAGAAAAAATTATTAAATTCGAGAGCCAGAGATGTGGTTTAGCAACAGAGCATATGCCCCACATTTATGAGAGGCCCTGGAATCTCCAGCACTATAAGGAGGAAAAAAATGAAAAGAAAGAATTGTCTATCACCCATCCTGTTGCTGAAGAACACACTGCTCCCTCTAGCAGAAGGGAATACAGCCTACTTTAAAAACAAATGGCAGCAACTCCCCCTCTAGTGCCCAACCCCATGGCAGACTACTCTCTTCAGTCTTGCCCATAACGCTCACAGTGTACTCAGTAAATCTCTTTCCTTCTAGCTCCCATTTCAGCTTTTCATAAATTCCTGTGAAAACAGCCAGACCCTCTACCCAATGCAAAAAAATTACTTAAGCCTTATAGAGAATAGCAGCACCCTACCTACCCCTTTTTCCTTTATAAAGTCTATTTTAGCTACCCTAAGCTAGCTTTTTTTAAATTAAAACTATAGCAAGGAGAGAATTAAAACAGAGATAAGATGTAAATAATTCCAAGGGTACTGGGACAGTAAAACAATATTTAATAGCAAGGACTATTTTTCTTTGGTCTTATTTTTTATACTAATCTCAGCAATGCTCAGGTTACTTCTGGCTCAGTGCTTGGGGGAACATTGGAGTGCTGGGAATCAAAACCACGCCTCCTGCATGCAAAGAATGCACTCTTGGATTGCTCATAATTCACTGAACTACCTCTCCAGCTCAGCAATCACTACTTTTTAAAAATCCTTACAGGAGCCAGAGAGAATGCACACATTCAACTTGGTTTGGACTGCCACTTGCTTTGCATTGCAGCACTATTCACAACAGTACCACATAAGGTCCCCTGAGAATCACCAGGAAAGATTCTGAGCAAAGAGCCAGAAGTTAGCCCTAAACTACACTGGATGTGGCCAAAACAACATACCAAAAAACCCCTTACAGTAATCTACAAACATAATCTCATTTATCTACTTAATAAAAAGTAGTATTGCACAAACTCATCACTAATTCTGAAGTGAGTGAAATCATGTTTGCTAAAATAAATGCCGCGATAGAAGTGTATCAACTTCAGATACTACTGAGGTTGCCTATTCTATCCTAGTATCCCTGTTTTACAGAGGGAGTGAGCTAAGATTTGAAACTAAATTGTTCCAATTCTAATATCCACATTCTTCTTACAAATTTTCTTAACACATGCTTTTAGCATTCTGGGAATCACAGTTCTTTAACATGACAGTTTTATACATTATAGAATGGTTGAGCATCCCTGGTCCTCAGACACTAAATACCAGTAATAGCCAAAATAACTGCCCAAATGTTTCCTAGGGTAACTAGCAGTCTAGTTCTATGCTAAAAACCACTACTTGGAGATTAGCACACATCCAAATAACAAGAACAACTAGTGCTGGTATGGGGAGAAAGGACTCTTATTCATTGTTGGTTGGAATGCCAACTGGTCCAGCCTTTTTAGAAAACAATGTGGACATTCCTCATAAAACTAGAAACTAAATGTATCTAGTCAAAGTAGATAGAGTATTAACTAGAACTCATCTGCCTCACAGGAATTGGGAGGGGTGGGAGGTGGGGTTCTATTGGGGTTCGCGGTTAAAAATAAGTATTGGTAAAGGGAAATGTGTTTGATATTTACATGACTGAGACCTAAACCCGAAAGCTCTGTAACTTTTCCCACAGTGATTCAATAAAGAAATAAATTAATAAAAAAAAAAAGAACATAAACAAAAAAGAAAAAAAAATTAAAGAAAAAAAAATTAGAAACTAAACTCCATTTGACTCAGCAATACCACTTCTGGGAATATAGCCTGGGTGCCCAAAAACTCACAGCAGAAACGTCATCTGAACTTCTATGTTCACTGCAGCACTACTCACAATAGCCAGAATCTGGAAATAAGCCAAGTGCCCTAGAGTAGATAACTGGATAAAGAAACTATGGTATATCTACATAACAGAATACTATGCAGCCGTTAGGAAGAATGAAGTCATGAAATCTGCTTATAAATGGATGGATATGGAGATTATCATGCTGAGTGAAATGAGTCAGAAGGAGAGGGGCATGTATAGAATGACTGATTCATAATATATAGTGTGAGACTAATATCCAAGGGCAGGGCAAACAGGGACCAAGAGAATTAGTCAATAGTTGGAGGCTTGCCAAAGATTATGTGTGTGTGTGTGGGGGGGGGGCAAAGGGCAGTTAGGATAGAGAGGGGACCAACATAACAATAATAGCTGGAAATGATCATTTTGGATAAGAACTGAGTGTTGAAAGTAGGAAAAGGGATATACCTGATAACCTTTCATTATCTGTATTGCAAACCATAAAACCCAAAAAGAGGCGGGAAGAGACACACACAAAGAGACAGAGACAGAGAGAGACAGAGACACTGTGACCATTGGCAGTAGGAAATGTACACTGGTGGTGGGACGAGTGCTGGAACTGAAACTGAGTTATATAACTGAAACACAATCATGAACAACTTTGTAACTATGTTATTACTGGTTCAATAAAAAAAAATTTAAGAAAATAAAGAAAATCACTGCTTGACCAAATCAGGGTACTCTCTCAGTGGGCAAAAGAATCCAGATAAAGTTGACTTTTGAAAATCTAAAGAGGCCAGAGAGGGAGCGCAATGGTCTGGAGTACCTATACTGCATGATCCCTTAACCACCACTGAGAGTGAGTTCTGAGCAGAGCTCAGCTACTCCCAGTAGCCCAAGACAACTTCTGGATGTAGCCCCCCAAAACCACCTCCTGAGGTAAAAAGAGAAAGAAAAATGTTGGGAAAAAAATTAGAAATTAAGATTTTATTCTGGAGGGGGAAAAACAATCAGTAAAACCCTGAGCTGGTAAAACAAGACTGATGGGATTTATTTGACTTTATTTGTTGAGACCTGTTAGGTAGCAAATATTCAATAACTACTTGATTTACTAACATACTAGCAAAGACAAATTCTAATAATTTTTTAAAAATAAGGGAGTATGGGGGTTGGAGCGATAGCACAGCGGGTAGGGCGTTTATCTTGCACGTGACTGACCTGGGTTTGATTCCCAGCATCCCATATAGTCCCCCGAGCACCACCAGGAGTAATTCCTGAGTGAAGAGCCAGGAGTAACCCCCATGCATCGCCGGATATGACCCAAAAAGCAAAAATAATAATAATAATAATAATAAGGGGGCCAGAGCAATAGTAGGCATTTATCTTGTACATGGCCAACTCAGGTTCGACCCCTGGCTTCCCATATAGTTCTCCGAGCACTGCCAGGAGTAATTCCTGAGTGCAGAACCAAGAGAGAACCCCTGAGTATCTCCGGATGTGATACAAAAAGAAAAAAAAAAAGAAAAATCGCAATAAGGACGGAGAGGTAGTTCAAGAGGCCGAGTACATGCCTACTACGCTTATGGCCCCAAGTTCAATCCCCAGAACCACATGATCCTCACCACAGCACAAATATAGCCTTGGAGGTCCCCTGAGCACCACCAGGCCTAAACGTCCCCTGAGCACCACCAGGCCTAAACATCACCAGGAATAGTTCCAAACTTCCCTGAGCACCACTGAGTGTGGCCCCTATTAACAAAACGAACAAAAAGGAACCAGGATATATTTCAGTGATAAAGAATTTGTGTTGTTTAAGGCAACCTAACTTTCTTCAAGGACTCCTTTTTTTCTTTTTGTTTTTGTTCATACCCAGTGGTGCTCAAGACTTACTAACAGCACTGTGCTCAGCGATCATTCCTGGAGGGTCTGAGGGACATATGGGATGCCAGTTAGCTACCAGCAAAACAAATACCCTACCCACTATACTGTCACTCTGGCCCCAAGATTCTTCTTACTGAGTCATGGTGGATTGTATGAGTCAAAGAATCTACAAAATCCATAATAATTTTCTTCTGTTTTTGCTTTTGGTCAGTTGGTGGTACTCAGGAACTACTACTAGCTCATTGCTGGCATGTGTATGTGTGTGCATTCATGTGTATTCATGTGTGTGTGTGTGTGCGCGTGCGCGCGCATGCACGTGTGTGCATGTCCTGGCTATGCTCAGGGGATCATGCAGTACCAGGGATTGAATCCAAGGCCTCCTCCATGCAAAGCATTCGCTCCACGCTACTGAGCTCTCTTGGTTACTGTAGTGAGCATTAATAGAGGACACATCTTCTGAACAGCATAAGACTTGTCAGTGTTTTAAATTAAGTGCAATTCTCGTTAAAAGCAAAAGAAAATTGACCTTCTGATGATTTTAATATGGTTTTATCTTTCTGGCCGGGCTGGAGCGATAGCACAGCGGTAGGGCATTTGCCTTGCACGCAGCCAACATGGCCGACCCGAGTTCGATTCCTCCGGCCCTCTCGGAGAGCCCGGCAAGCTACCAAGAGGATCTCGCCCGCACGCCAGAGCCTGGCAAGCTCCCCGTGAAGTATTCGATATGCCAGACACAGTAACAACAAAGTCTCCAATGGAGATGTTACTGGGCCCGCTCGAGCAAATCGACGAACAACGGGAGGGCCTTTACCTTTACCTTTCTGGTCAATCTGTAAAAAATAATGAAAATTGACTGAGAGCCTCTTCTATCATGTACGTGTCACTAATGGAAACCATTCCTTGTTACTAATACTTTTCTTCCAAGCTGTACCACTGCTCCTTTTCCATCTACCTAATCCACACATTAATTACAAGATAATTATGAAAGTATGCTTTAGTATATAGTTATTGAAGGAGTGATCTTTGGGTGCAAAGCCATATGTGTTCGAAAAACCATAATGATAAAAAAAAACCCTTAATTGAATAGTTCTTTTCTTCATTAATACAAAATTCAAAGGTATTTTTTTTTATTTTTAAACTTCATTTAAACAATGAGAGATGGGCTACACACGTAATGCGATTTGGAGATGACTGTTGGACTAGAGCCATTACCGATTGGATTCCATGGGACGTCAAAGATCAAGTGGCCATGGGAAGGGGGGCATTCCCGGCTCGTCCTTCACGCCCTACCGAGGTCACCAGTTGCCCCCCACGAGCGGCTCTCCGGCACGGCCATGGCTCCAGAAGCACAAGGACTTAATGCAGAGCCCAGCAGCTTGCAGCAGAAAAGTGAACGGTCTATGCGTTAATCCACGCCACCATGTCTGCTCGGAGGAGAAAAGGTGTTGGTCCCTTCCTCCGTCTTCCCTCTGGAAAGAAAGATGGCAGCCGCTTGGGAGCTTTGTGGAAAGCCAGGTATGAGCAGGTCGTGATGGAGCGACTAAAACCTCATGGGAAGGGGGGTGTTCCCGGCTTGTCCACACTCTACGGAGGTCACCAGTTGCCCCCCACGAGCGGCTCTCCGGCACGGCCATGGCTCCAGAGCACAGAAACCAATCTCTTAATTATCTGACTCTCAGCAGAAATACTTCCAGGGTTAATAAGTAAAACAGCAGAAATCCAAAACCGCGCGGCCGCGATAGTGGCCATGCAACATCATTTAATTCTTGAACCCAGCTGTAGAAAGCAAATCATTTCACGATGCCTTTTCAACATGTCTGATTTGGGGGTATAAACTATAAATAATAATGGTGCATTTTTTATCGAAACAATGAATCTAGTCAAAGTAGATAGAGTGTTAACTAGAATTCATCTGCCTCACAGGCATTGGGAGGGTTGGGGGGTGGGGGTTTATTGGGGTTCTTCGTGGTAAAAAATAAGTATTGGTAAAGGGAAATGTGTTTGATATTTGCACGACCGAGACCTAAACCTGAAAGCTTTGTAACTTTTCCCACAGTGATTCAATAAATAAATAAATTTTAAAAAAATGTTGTAGCAAGCAACACAAGTAAATTATTTTGTGCCTGCTTAGAGAGCAGGCTTTGTGGGGTGGGTGGTAACTGAGATATTGATGGAGGGAGGGGCACATTGGTGGTAGGACTGATCTTGGAGTATTGAATACCTGAAACCAACTACATTATTAAACAGCTTTGTAAATCATAGTGTTTAAATAAAGTTTCATTCAAGGCAAAAAAAAAAAAAGATCAAGTGGCTGCCCATCTACAAGACGGTCAGACTTCTTCGTTAAGACTCTGAACGAGGGGCTGGAGATAGCACAGTGGGTAGGGCATTTGCTTTGCACGCGGCTGACCCAGGTTTGATTCCCAGTGTCCTATATGGTCACCCGAGCACTGCCAGCAGTAACTCCTGAGTGCAGAGCCAGGAGTAATCCCTGTGCATTGCCAGGTGTGATCCAAAAAGAAAAAAAAAAGACTGAACAAACGGTTTGAGGCTCTTGATATTTCTGGAGCGAGCAGTTGCCACTGGGCTACACTAGCACGTGACAGGGATGAATGGAGACGTTACTGGTGCCCACTCGAGCAAATCAATGAGTAATGGGATGTCAAGTGATCAAGTGATTTAAATAATACAGTGTATTATGAAACAATTGTTCACAATACAGCTGTTTTAAGTACTCAAATACTTCAATACCTATCCAACCGTGCCCTTATCTCCACCAATGTCCCTGGTTTCCCACCCACCTCCCAAGTCTGCTCCCTTAGCAGGCATTAATTAATTTACTTTATATTGCTTATTACAACATTTATCTCATAATGGTGATGCTAAAGTCATGGCCTGAGGATTTAATGAGCTGTTAGGTACGAGTTGGGTCTTTTGTGTTATTGTTTTCACTCATTAAGCTTAGTGGGTTTCTATTCAATTTTCCCATCTAATTTTCCTATTTTTCCTGGGCTGTCAGTTCTGCGAAGCTTGGAGGTGTTCCGCAGCTGCATATGTGGCTGCATGCTTAAGGGGTTTTGGAGTTGGAACCATCTACTGCATGTGAAATCTCTTGAAGCTGGTTCATTTCTCTGGCAGTGATGGGAGTCAGATGTGGGAAGGTGGAGAGCAGGCCTTTAGCAGGGCGGGGACTTAATCTGCCCATAACCCAATAGGGTCCAGAGATCTTGGCTTGGTGATGGTCAGGCCTTTCCGGGATAATTCCACTGTCAGTATCTCTTGAGATCAGTCCTGAAAGTGGGCTGTTTTTTTGGCAGCAGCAGGAGCTGGATCCAAAGCCAGTTTTCTTTTCCTTTTTTTGTTTTTGTTTCTGGACCATACATACCTGGTCGTGCTCAGGCTTACTTCTAGTTCTATGCTCACAAATCATTCCTGGCAGGGCTAGGGGACCGATATAGGGTGCTGGGGATCAAATCTGGGTTGGTTGCATGCAAGGCAAGCACTCTACCCTGTGCACTGTCACTCCGGCTCCTCAAAGTTGCTCTTCTAAAATCTTACTATGTGAACAGACCATATCTAAGTTTGTCTGAGTGTGTGTGTGTGTGTGTATATGTTATATATTCTTAATAAATCCATTTAGCATATCTAGTGAACTTTCAAAATCTTGTTAACTCATATAAAGCTAAATTCCAGACCACTCAGTGATAACACAACTGAAACTGTTGGCATTCAAAAAGAATTCCAATATTTGTCGGATAAAAGATTACTGATACACAGTCCCAAAACTACAAAGACAACATAGAATACAGTCTTTCATGTTGTGTTATTCTGACTACAAACTGAACTATGTACCAAAGTCACTCTATTACAATTCTTCCTTTTGTTTCAGTATTTGGGCCACACACAGCTGCTATTGCTTGAGTACTATCACCAGCACTAAGGCACTATGTACTATGGAGGTAGGGGGAACACAATCTTTTGACCATTTCCCCCACCCTGTTTCAGATCTGTTTAATTATTTTTTGGAGGGGGGGAACCCAACTGTACTTGGGGCTCGCTCCTGTCTCTGTGCTCAAGGCAACACTTTTGGCAGACTTGGGGGAATATATGGGGTGCTGGGGATCAAGCCAGATTGGCCACATGGACGACAAATGCCCTACCCACTGTACTATCACACAGCCCCTTATTTTAGTTTTTTTTTTCTTTTCTTTTTGGGTCACACCTGGCGATGCTCAGGGGTTGCTCCTGGCTCTGCACTCAAGAATTACTCCTGGTGGTGCTCAGAGGACCATATGGGATGCTGGGGATCGAACCTGGATTGACCACATGCAAAGCAAATGCCCTATTGCTGTGCTATCATTCCAGTCCCTTCAGTTCTTCATATGACTTTTATTCCTAATCAGCCATGTGCTCTTGTTGGAATCCATGTAGGATTAGGATTAGAAATGAAGGGCTGGCTCACCCCCACCCCACCCCAAGAAATCAATAAATCAATCCATAAATTCACTTAAAATCACTTAACTTCCCATTAGTCGTCGATTTGCTCAAGCAGGCGCCAGTAACGTCTCCATTTGTCCCTGTCGCATGCTAGTGTAGCCCAATGGCATCTGTTCGCTCTGGGAACATGAAGAACCTCAAACCAATCGTTCATGATCTTGATGAAGAAGTCTGACCATCTGGTAGGTGGGCGGCCATGCGGTCTTTTGACATCCCGTGGGATCCAGTCGGTAACAGCTCTAGTCCAGCGGTCGTCTTTAAATCTCATTATGTGACCAGCCCATCTGATTTTTGACACCTTGGCACTACCACTACCCAGCCCCGCCACACTCCAGGACGCTTTCGGGACCCGCGCAGCTGCGCGACACATCATAAGACACTAAATACCCATCTTCCGGAATTGCCGTACCATATTTGATAGGGTTCAAATATGGTAACACCTACGAGGGCGATTAGAGGCCGCCCCAAAAGCCTCTATCCCTCTCGGAAAGACTGGCAAGCTACCGAGAGTATTCCGCCCGCAAGGAAGAGCCTGGCAAGCTATCCATTGTGTATTCGATATGCCAAAACCAGTAATTACAACTGGTCTCATCCACCTGACCCTGAAAGGCTTCACCGAAATGGCAGCACTAAGAAGGATGAGAAAGGAGAGGCCGACAAAATCTCAAGGCCGACCTAGGCTGCCACAACGAAGGAAGACAAAAATGATTGTCTGTACTTTCAATGCACGTACGCTAGCATCAGATGCATTCATCGAGGACCTGATGGTACAAGCGCGAATGATCAAGTACGACATCATTGGCCTGACCGAGACAAGAAGGCACGAATCTCACCATGCCATTTTCAACACTGGAGAAGAATTGTTTCTCGGAACATGAGATAAAAGAGGTGTCGGAGGCGTCGGTGTCCTTGTCAACACAAATTTGGCCATGAGCATTGATTCACTCGAATGAATGCCTAACAACCTGAATCGGACGTTTACATTTGAATAGACGTGGCTCACTGCCGGCAGTTTCTATCTTCGTTGTCTACGCACCAACATCTCATTATGATGAAAGAGAAATCGAGAAGTTCTACATGGAGCTGGAGAAGTTCTATAAAGAAGACCACACACCTTCTACAAGATCATTGTGGGTGATTTTAATGCCAAGATAGGACCGAGAAGATCAGCTGAAGAACTTCACATCGGGACCCATGGCCTAGAATGGAACGAACAGCGTGAGAGACTGTCTGAGTTCATCATGTTGACCAAGACCATCTATGGTAACTCACAGTTCCAGAAGGCAGAATCTAAACGTTGGACATGGGAGTCTCCCGGTGGACGATTCCACAACAAAATAGACCACATCATATTCAATCGACGGTTTTGCCTGACCGATGTCGCTGTTGTCCCAAAATTCCGAACAGGATCGGACCACCGTCTCCTTCGTGCAAAATTCTACTTCACAGAGCGGGGAGAAAGGGCTGCAAAGTTTAAAAAGAGAACTCCCAGAACGACCACCAACTGGGAGCTCTTTGGCACTATTGCGACAACATGGGAAGATGCCATTGTTGACAACATTGACAAGGAATACAATCGACTGGTTCAGCACCTCCATGATTGTGCGAGGAACGCCAAGAGAGAGATAGCCACAAAAAAACTCCTGTCTTCGAAAACTCTTGAGCTTATTCGCCAATGTGGTTTGGCGCATGCCTCAGGCAACTGCAAGCTAACGTCCGGGCTCGCAAAGCAGTGCAGAGATGCGATCAAGGAAGACCTCAAAGAGAGAAGAGCAGAAGTGCTGGTAGATGTGGCAGAAGCCGGGAAAAGTATTCATAACGCCCACCTGTCCTTCGCCAACTACAAGACCAAGATGACTGCCCTCCGATGTCCTGATGGATCCATCACATCCTCCAGAACGGCAATGGAGAAGATTATCCATGACTTCTACTCAAATCTCTTCGATAGCCATGTCCACTTGCCGACATACCAAATTCCACAGGATGGATATGTGGTTCCCAATGTTCTCCCTTCCGAAATCCGACACGCCATTTTGTCAGTAAAGAAACGAACAGCACCTGGCCCAGACAAGGTTAGACCTGAACACCTGAAGAACCTGCCGTCAGTACTCATCAATACACTGGCTCGGCTCTTCACACGCTACCTGTCTGAATGCAAGGTTCCGTCCCAATGGAAAACCAGCAGGACCGTACTACTGTTCAAGAAGGGAGACATCCATGACATTGGCAACTATCACCCGATCTGCCTATTGTCTGTCATCTACAAGTTGTTCACTCGAGTCATCCTAAATAGGATTGGCAGAACACTAGATGAAGGACAACCATGCGAGCACGCCGGGTTCCGCAAAGGATTCAGCACCATCGACCATATCCACACGATAACCAAGCTCATTGAGGTTTCTCGGGAGTTCAAGATGCCGCTGTTTAATGTTCATTGATTTAAAGAAGGCCTTTGATTCTGTTGAGACGGAAGCGGTCATTGAAGTCCTAGCCAATCAGGGCATTCAAGCCCAATACATCAAGATCCTCCATGAGCTGTACTGCGGATTCACTACCAGGATCTCACCATTCTACAAAGAAGTAATCATTGATGTCAAGAGAGGGGTTCGGCAGGGTGATACCATTTCACCGAAACTCTTCAGTGCCACCCTCGAGAACATCATGCAATGACTGGAATGGGAAGGAATGGGAGTGAAGATAGATGGTCGGCAACTACACCACCTCCGCTTTGCTGATGACATTATTTTAATAACACCAAACATCAGCCAAGCGGCACAAATGCTGGCCGACTTTGATCGTGAGTGTGGAAAGGTAGGACTACAGCTGAATCTTACGAAGACAATGTTTATGAGAAACAGCCTCGTTCCTGATGCCCCATTCGCTCTCAACGGAACAACCATCTCCGAATGCAACAGCTATGTGTACCAAGGTTGAGAAGTCAACATGACAAATGACCTAGCACCTGAACTGCGCAGGAGGAAGAGAGCGGCTTGGAACGCCTTCAAGAACGTCGAAGAAACAGCTAAGAGGATGAAAAATCTCCGGCTTCGGGCACATCTCTTTGATTCCACTGTTCTTTGATCCATAAATTTAAAAAAAAAAATAGAAATGAAGGGCTGTGCTCTGAAACCTGAAGAAACCTGTTTTACCTAGTCAATGTACCTGTTGTTACTCTTATTCTTTGAATACTATTATTTTGGTGAATACTTATCTGTTCAGGGTTTCCTTTAGCGGAAGTTTCTGTTAAGGAATAATAGAGCAAAGTTCTGAATTTAACCAGAAAATTCTGTTTACTCACTTGGTGAGGTAGCATGAGAGAGTCTCTCATTTGGGTACTTCTCTTGCATGGCCATCAACACAGTTATTTGAGTCAACTGCAAAATGAAAGAAAAAAAATTTAAAAAAAGATCAATCTCTAGAGGGGGGAGAATACACACACACACACACACACACACACACACACAAAACCCACACACACACACACACAACACACAGTTTTGTTTTCAGTGCTAGGGATCAAAACCAGGGCCTCTCTCAGGGGACCGGCAAGTCCAGCAGGTAACAAAATTGTCTTCACGAGGTTGATCCAAGTTCAATTCCCCCGAGTATCACCAGGAGTGACCCTGAGTGCAGAGCCAGGAATAAGCCCTGGCCACCACCGGATGTGGCCCCCAAACAAAACAAAAAACCAAACGAGGCCCTCTTATGTATAAGGCAAGTGTTCTACTACTCAGTGACATCCCTGGCCTTTTAAGGGGCATATTTAGGCAAAGCAATTCCCAATATTCCACCTTCCTAATGCAATAAAAAACCTAGATGTAGTCAGAAATTCCCAATACTAATTCCAATCTGATCCTAGACTCTTCAACTGGAAAAATTTAAATAAAATGTTCTTCATCTAGAGAGAGAGCTCAATAGGCTAAGGACAAGCTTTGGATGGAAGAGGCAGATTCTATCCTTTCTTGGCACCACATGATCCTCCTGACACCCAAGCATCAAACCTGGAGTACCGCATGAGTACTACCAGGAGTGTCCCAAAACCAAAAAATAAAATGGGTCTAGGCCAGTGAGATAGTACAGAAGTAAGGCAATTTCCTTGCATGAGGTCAAGCCTAATTAGATCCACAGAGCTGCATATGGCTCCCAAGCACTGCCAGGAGTGATCCCTAAGCATTAGAGCCAGGAGTAGTCCCTGTACACTACTGGGTATGACCCAGAGATCTTTAAAAAAAAGGGTGGGGGGAGCCTAGAAGGTTCAACGGCTTAATGTGCGTCTTAATTTTTTTTCAAAATTTATATTTTTATTCAATCTCTGTGAGATACAGCTACAAAACTTTCGTGATAGGGTTTCAGTCACACAATGTTTCAACACACATCCCTCCACCAGTTTACATTTTCCACCACCAATATCCCCTCTATCTTTCCTGCCACCTCACCCACTGCCTCCCTCCAGCCTACCTCTCTGGCAAGCACTTTCCTTCTTTTCTCCCCCCTCCTCTCCTCCTCTCCTCCTCTCCTCCTCTCCTCCTCCCCTCCCCCCTCCCCCCCCTCCCTCCCTCCCTCCCTCCCTCCCTTCCTTCCTTCCTTCCTTCCTTCCTTCCGTGCATTATGGCCTGCAATACAGATACTGAGAGGCCATCAGTTTGGTCCTTTACCCATTTCAGCACACATATCCCATCCAGAGTGATCCCTTCCAACTGTCACTGTCATAATGCTTCCTTCTCTATCTCAACTGGTCTCTCTCCTAGCCCTTGAGCCAGGCTTCAACCGTGGATCATTCGTCCTACTGTCCATGGATGTTCGTCTCCTACTATGTTTTAAAAAAAAAATCCCCACTACACCTTCCCTTTCTTCTTTGTTATAGCAATGACTAGAAGGTAGGGGTGAGGAAGGTTATGGGTTTGGTAAGATTAATACACATGCCTGGCTATCGTGTTCACTGAGGTTTACACTAGTTGCAATGTTCACACATATTCCCAGGGTTCACATTCTTACTGGGCAAGGCATTTGTCTGGCAAGGACAAGATTGTGAGTTTAAATCCCAGTGTTACTGCATGTGCTGAGTTGATCAGGGCAGTTCACTGTGATGCCTAACAAATGGTTTAATGGTTTGACAAGTACAGCAAGTACAGGGCCAAGTTCCTGGAGCCAAAGCACTGTGTGGTCCTGAAAACCACTGACTGGGGTCCCCAGCAAGGAAAAAAAACAAAAACTTAAAAAAAAAAGTGGACCATATTTAGAAGTGCTGGGGATATTCCCAGTTCGATGTTCAGAGATCAAACCCATCATTCCAGCATCTAAAAGAACACACTCCAGCCCACAGAACTATTTCCCTGGCCCTAAAAATAATAATGATTATGGGGCTGGAGAGATAGCTCAAAAGGCTGGAGTGCATGTCATGTCATAGTCCAACCACCACTGGGAGCAACCCCTGAGCAATGAGCTAGGAGTAGCCCCCAAGCACCACTGGATACAGCATAAAATTCAAACAAAATTATGATTACGTTCCTGATCCCAATTCCTAGCATGGATATATGTGGATGCTGCTTTGCAACAATAAGCTATTCTTATTTAACACCAAGTTAAAATAGTTTGCTCTGCAGTGCCAGGTAGACCTGGGGTCTACTGCATGCCAGGCATGGGCTTTGCTGCTCAGTCACATCCCAACTTAGACACCAAACAATTAATGTCCTGATCACCAAATTCTGGTGGAGTGCATGGGAGAAGAGATAAGATTCTCCATACCAACAAATAACGCTTGCAGATCAGAAGAATGTCGAAAAATTCAACTCAACTCTACAAAGGTTCAATCTCTAGATTCTGCTTCACTTCAGAACCTTAGTCACAAATCCAACTTAGTACCTATTGTTTTTTAAACTAATGTTTCTGAGGTTTCCAGGCCTCCCACCACAAATTCCATTAATTTGCTGGAGAAATAACAGAACTCAGATAAACATTTTACTTACTAATTAACTGATTTACTAGAAAAGGATGTAACTGCTAGATACTAGAGAATATAAGGCAAGCTATAGAGAAAAGGTAGAGCATTCTTGCCTCCCTCCTGAAGCACCATCCTTCCTAAATCTCTACAGGTTCATCAATCCAGAAGCCCAGAAGCTTTCCAAACCACATCCTTTTGGTTTTCATGGATGTTTCATTATGTGGGCATGATTGATTTAATCCAGAGGTTATTAAGTGATTGAATCCAACTATTTCTCACCTCTCCAAGAAGGATTAGTGGGGTGAGGGATGGAACAAAAAGTTCCAGCCCTCTAATCTCATGTTGGTTTTCCCAGCATCCAGGTCCCCAATCTTAGGTAAAAGGTAAAGGTAAAGGCCCTCCCGTTGATCGTCGATTTGCTCGAGCGGGCCCAGTAACGTCTCCATTGGAGACTTTGTTGTTACTGTGTTTGGCATATCGAATACTCTCGGTAGCTTGCTGGGCTCTATGAGAGGGGCGGAGGAATCGAACTCGGGTCGGCCATGTTGGCCGCTTGTAAGGCGAACGCCCTACCACTGTGCTATCGCTCCAGCCCCAATCTTAGGTACTTTCCAAAAAGTCACCTCCACCAGCAACATAAAGAAACACACTGGTCACAATCATTACTTAGAAAAATCAAAGTTTTGGGGAGTTGGAACTTTATACCATGAAAAATACATGAAGATTATAACACCGCACATTACTTTTGGCTTTTAAACTTTGCCATGAATCTTTGTAACCATGGGGACAAGATGGGAGGATGAAGTGGAGAAAGAATAGGGCTAGATATAGTACAGGTGTTAAGAACCTTCCATACACCATTTGTCCCCAAGCACTTCTAAGAGCAGTCCTTGAACACAGAGACAGAAGTAGTCCCCCAGTAAAGCCAGGTATACACCCAAACATCTCCCCCCCAAAAAAAAAACTAAATAATCAATAGTGAAGTAGTATAGCTTCAATTATAATTAACATAAAACAAATTACTTAATTTCCCAGTAATGAAAGTTAGTTGTAAGAAACACAAAGAGGGGGAGAAGAAATAGAACAGAGATATAAAGTGTTTGCCTTTCATGTATCAGGGCCCAGTTCTGGAAATACTGGGTACAGCTCCGGGAGCCCCCAACACTCCAGAACCCTCACAGCACATCCTTAGGTCTTTCAAACTATCTGGCCCAGTTGCCAAGAATGGTTGGGATGGTACCCAGTCCCCCTGAACCTCTTAGGAGAAAGACTGCACCCAAATTAAAAATTTCTTAAAATTTTATTTGGGGGCTAAAGAGATATGGCAAAGGTACTTGCCTTGTAGTAAACTCAGGTTTGATCCCTAGCACTGTATACAATCCCGAGACCCTCCAGGAGTGATCCCTGAGCACCATCAAGAGTGGCCCCCTTTGGGGGTATGGTGCCACCAGCAGGTAAATCTGTACCTGTGAGGCGAGTGCATCAGCAGCCTGATGGCGCCTTCAGACTTCCAGATACCCCAAAATTGCTGCTGTGCCTTTGGCCAGACCCCAAAAACTTGGGGCAAAGTTTACCAAGAACGTAAATGGCCAAAAGTTAGATATGTGGGAGACACTCCCACAAACCACCTCCGGCTCAGCTATATAATTGGAGGCATGGCCTCTCTGGTTCCTGATTGAACTGCTTAATGGCCATGATCCCAGAGACTCAGAAACAAATCTCAAAACCCAGTGGCTTTTGGCAGAAATGTGTCTGGACCCCGCAATAGGTTACTGTTGCCAGGTCACCCGAGGGGGGAAAGGGTGCTATCCCTCCGCTTGCTCCCCCTTGGCGGCTCAGTGGCTATCATCCTCCAGGGGCCATTGGGACCGCAGTGACGAAACTTGTTGGGCCTCATGGGATGGGGGTGGAGCCAGTCCTGTCCTCCCCGTCCCAACGAGACCTCAAGTCATTGCCCACAAATGGCCTCTTTGGCTCCTGATCAAGCTGCTTAATGGCCATGATCCCAGAGACTCAGGAGCAAATCTCGGAACCCAGCAGGTTTTGGCAGAAATTCCTCCAGATTTAAGTGCTAAAATTTTGAAATTTCAAAATCGTGTGGCCACTACTGCAGTCACATGACATCATATGTTATTCATAACCAGTAACAGAAAACAAATTGTCTACTGTTGCCTTTTCAGCAGATCTAAGTGTTGGGGTAAAATCTCAAATAATAATGGTGGGTCTGGTGTCAAAACATTGAATGTGATCAAAGCAGAGAGAGAGTAATGTGGAAATCATCTGCCCCACAGGTAGGGGGACGGTGTGGTGTGGGGGTATACTGGGGTTGTTGGGGGTGGAGAATGGGCACTGGTGAAGGTACGGGTGTTTCATTGTATGACCGAGACTTAGACTCAAAAGTTTTGTAACTGCTCTCACGGTGATTCAATAAAGAAAATTATAAAAAATGAAAGAAAAATAAAAGAGTGACCCCTCTCAAAAAAAAAAAGAAAAAAAATTATTTATTATAATGGTAGTGCTGAGTATTCTGCAAAAGTCTGATTACTATCTGTATGAACAAAAACTTTATAACAATAGCAAAAAATACGATGTTCTTGGCTATTTTTGGTCACACTTGGTGATGCTTGGGTTACTCCTGGCTCTGCACTCAAGAATTACTTTTGGCAGTGCTCGGGGGACCATATGGGATGCCAGGGATCGAACCTGGGTTGGCCGTGTGCAAGGTAAATGCCCTATCTACTGTACTATCACTCCAGCCCCAACTCTATGATTCTTATACCACCAGGGAAAGCCCCTGGGGCCTTGGGCCAGCTGGTCCTAAGTGCTTGGGCAGAGTGGACAAGGGCTATTAAATTTCAGAATTAGGATTAAATGTATCCATATAAAATGTTAGTAATAATAACTATGATGATGGTTTGAGGGCCACCCAAATATAAATATCTTATATTTGAATACTACTTGAGAGGCAGTACAAAGGAGTGGTTCAGAGTATGGACACTTGATCAGAAAGCTTGGGTTGAAGTCTAATTTCGGAACTTAATCTGCTGTGTAATTTTTTATTGATTAATATATCTTGATTTCTTCAGAAATATGAGGATAAAGCAGGACCTAATTCATGCTAATTCATTTACAATTAACATAATCTTCCCTGGCATATTAAATCTTAAGTTTTTATTATTAGTTGACAGAAGTACGAATTTAGAAACACTTGACTTGTTTTGAATAGGGGGCTTGCCTTGCAAGTGGGCAACCTGGGTTTAATACCTGGCACCACATATGGTCCCCTAAGTCACTGGGAGTGATTCCTGCGTGCAGAGCCAGCTCGGTGTGACCCAAAAACAAAATAAAACAAAATTTAAAAAAACAGTCCCTGAAGAGTTTGGCATAAATATAATTAGAGTTAAAATTCAACTTTGGAGGTGAAAAATAAAACAGGTTATAAGGATACCATTTCTCTAATGTATTTTATTGACCTCTATCGTTTTCTCTTAGTAACAACTCAAACCCTGATTCACTATATCTAAAACAGACATGAGACCATCCCCTGGACATCCAAGTCTTCATAAACTCAATGCACTTTGACTGCTTAATTTATGGCTATTATTCAGTGTGTCAATGGTGACATTAGAAAAATTCTATTTCCTACTACTAGTGATTGCAAATAGTCAACATCAAAATCTTTTTTTCTTTAAGGCAGAGATTAAAACCCGGGCCTCACACATGCAAAGCACGCACTCTACCACTGAGCTACCTCTCCTGCCCTCAAAATCCTTTTCTTTACCCCTTCCTTAAAGTATAAGGAACGGATGGTAGGGCTGGAGCAACAGTAGAGAAAGTGGACACTTGATTTGCATGCTACTGACCCAAGTTCAATCCTCAGCATCCCATACAGTTCCCCATGTACTGCCAGGAGTAATTTCTGAGTGCAGAGCCAGGAGAAACTCCTGAGCATTAATGTGTGGCCCAAAAGCAAAACAGAAAATAGCAGGAAACAGAGAAAGAAAGAAAGAAAGAGAGAGAGAGAGAAAGGAGAAAAAGGAAAAGAAAGGAAAAAAAGAAAGGAAAGGGATAGTAGGCCCATTAGAGTATGAGACCATTCTAATCTAATAGCAGACCTATTAAAAACAGTGCAGCTCTGGGCTGGAGTGAGAGTAAAGCAGGCAGAATTTTTGCCTTGCATGCAGCACTCAGGTTTGATCCCTGGATGGTCCTCCCAGCCCCACCAGGAAAAAAACCTGAGCACAGAACCAGAAGTAAGCCCTGGGCACAGCCAGGTGTGCCCCCCCCCCCACCAAAAAAAATCCCAACAAATAACTGTACAGATTTTAAAAACGCAGTGTACAGAGGCAAATATTTAAAAAGTACACAACATTGATGGCTTCTATCATCAAAGCCCTTTAAAATACAGACAGACACTGATGGAGGGATGTGGATACTGGTGGTAGGTCTGGAATCAGAACACTGTACACTGTAAGCCTGAAACTCTATAATTAACACCACTGTAAATCGCAGTGCCTAAATAAAAAATTCTTAAATAAAATACAGACATGATTATTCAACAAATTCAACATGTATTCAGTGGTTACAATCCATCAGGAACTGTGCTAGCCACTTGGCAGGTACCATGTTTAATAATCACCTCAAAATTATAAGGCGGTTTACTATTATTATTATTCATAAAGACAAGAAAATAAAGGTTGAGAGAAATAAAAGTTACAGAGCTAGGAAGAGGCTTCAAAGCCAGGACTGCATGCTAATGTTGTTTAGCCAGCATTCTTTGATGTCTGACAAAGAGAAACAGTTATTAAAGCACCACAAATTGGAGTTTCTACCTCAGATGTAGTCAGAGCTGCCAGTCCCATAGCAGTCAGGAACAGGGACAACTCTCATTTCTTAACACACACTCAACCATTGGCTATCACCCAGGCTTTATTTCCCCAAGGTGCTATCCAAGTATTAGATTTTGAGTTGTAACAAGCATTTCTCCTCTAGAAGAATTATAACCTCCGTGTGGAATGTCACAGTTGGCAGCTACTGAGCTCAGCACATCAAGCTGGGTGAGGATCTGAAGGACAGACAGCTGACATAGGGACGTGAAAAATCTCACACAACCACACTCTTTTCACAGCACTGATGATGCATTAAACCAAACCCTCAGGAAAGAAAAAAAAGAAAAACAACGACATCCTTGCCAAGAAGCTGCCTTGACAAGGGCCAAGACCAAGTAAATCCAAGGAAGCCCAGAGACATAGGAAACCATCAAACCATTCCTTCTGAAAGAGACTGCAATGAGATATGAGACTTTGGGGCGCTACTCCCCGCAGAGGAAGAACCCAGGGCTCAGTGTGCGTGTCCACACTGCAGCCTTTGAGGGGACCTCTGCATCGTCCTGGCTGCACACCCCTACCCTCCACCACGCACTTCATCACCCAGAAGACATGGATTTGAGCCCTCCTCTGGCTGCTCTGGGCCACGGGCTGGAAACGGAGCAGAGTGAAGGCAACGGGGCGTGTGATCTCCGCGGGTCCTGGGGCGAATCGAGCGCTCCACACGCTACATCGCACAAGCTTTTGCCTCCGACACTTGAGCCTGTTATCAGCCAAGCCGCGGCTCCTCCTCGTCTAGACTCCAGAGAAGGGTTCCCCAATCTCGGGGCTCCTGGCATCGCAGGTGGGCTGAATCTCGGGCAGGGGAGGAGCTGTCCTCACGAGGTGCGAGGCTGTCGGGCGCGCCCCTGACTCCCAGTCAGAATCCTCTTCCCCGAGAAGCCGCTCACACCGCGGCTCCCCGTCTGACGTCCCCGACTACGGCAGCGCCTCTCCCGCCGAGCTCTCGGAGTTTCTCCCCCACTGAGAGCAAACCGGGTCAGCGCCCGTTGGGACTCCGCGTCCCGCGTGTGGGGGCAAGGAGGGCTCCCCGCCGGCAAAGCAGCGGAGCGGCGGAGGGAACACGGTGAAGAGGTCGGGGAGGCGACAGCGACCGGCGGGGCTGTGCGGGTTTGCGGGGGAAGGGGGAGAAAAAAAATTTAAGGCCAGGCGCTGAGAGACCAAGGGGAACCGGCTCAGGGGCTCTGCGCGTGCGCTCTGCTCTCCCGCGCACCCCCAACTCCCGGAGGTAGGTAGCGTCTGAGGCTCCGCCCGGACTCCCAAGGTGGGGTAGGGTCAGTCAGTCTGGGGCTCCCGAGGGCAGCAGAACTTACGTGGGCGTGAAAACTGCGGCGAAATCGCACACTCAGGGATACTGACTAGTCACCACGTCGGAAGCGAACGGCGGTTCAGTCTCTCGGTTTCGCCAACGGCCGTTACACGCCCGCCTGGCCGCGCGCCTGGCCGCGCGCCCCGCCCCTTTATGCTCGCCTGAGACCAATCAGGAGTCGGGCCGCACCACTGTCCCGCCCCTTCGCGCTGCAGCTGGCGCCCAGAACAGGAGGATCTTTTTTTTTTTGCGCATGAGCCCGCGTCTCTCGAGCTCCCTTAGTCTTCTCGGCTGCGGCAGGCCGGGACTCGCTGTGGGCGGAGCCCTCGTCACCCAGACCTAGGAAGTGGCGCAGCTGGAGGCCCGGGCGAATCCTTCGGGAATCCCACGCAGCCCGCCCAGCGGTCCTCCATCCCCCACCACTCCTTCTTAGGCCTCCCACCTGAACCACGGGTCAGGTTGTGACCAGGTGTTATGGTGTGGCACGCAGCTCCTTGTCAGGTTAAGAATCTGCGATTGAATTGGTCTGAGTCAATGAAGGGTCAGGAACCCAAGGGTAGGGAACCCAAACTCAGTTCCCTAGGAAAAGGATCTAAGTTCATTTGCATTATGTATATATCCTTGAAAAATCCGACTGGGAAACTGTTTTAAAAAGGAACTCTGGCGGCAAAGATAGTACAAGCGTGAAGGCGCTTGCCTTGCAGGCTGCTTACCGCGCTTCCATCTCAGGCACTGCATATGGAGCCCTCAGCACTAACTGAAACGGAAGAGTAAGCCCTAAGCAACGTGCGGTGTGACCCCCTGATGCTGGGAATCGAACCCTGGTCGGCAGCGTGCAAGACAGACACCCTCCCCACTGTCCTATAGCTCCAGCCCAACCTTTAGGACCTTTTAAATTCTATTCCTGACCTATGAAGTCATTATCTATTACCAATGAAATGTGTACGCTAATTTAACAAATGTGTGACTTTGACAAACAAAAAAAAAATATATATATATAGATAGATTGTTCACGACTTAATTTTTTCATGAGTTGTTAAAAGCATTTAAATGATTTAAAAAAAAGAATTTGGGCAATTTAAAATTGAGTGGACCAGAGAGATAGTACAGTGGGAGGAGTGTTTGCCTTTCACATACATGTCTCATCTGGGTGGGATCCCTGACCCCAAATATGGTCTTCTTGATCCCTGCCAGTAGTAATTCCCTAAACACAGAGTAAGCCCTGAGCATCACTGGATGTGGTCCAAAAATAAAAACTAAAAGACTTAAATTTGGTATTAGAGAGGTAGTATAATAGGTAAGAAAAATACTTATACTCACAACTGACCTAAGCCCCAGACTTGATCCCTGACACCACATATGGTTCCTGCCAGTAGTGATTTCTAAACATAGAGCCAGAAATAAGCCCTGAGCATCACAAGATGTGGCCACCACCCCCCCCCCCATTAAAAAAACAGACTATTATTGGACCTCTAGATGTGTCATTGGGGGGCCTCTGAGCCATAGGATTTGTATGGCCTTATAGCCCCCAGCACTGCCAAATCGAAGTACTGCATTACTGGGCAGAAGATCACACTGCTGTACCCAGTACTCAACCTCATTGGATGGAGTAGAGCATAGTCCAGATTGCACTATTGAAAATGAAGGAAAAAATTGGAAGGGGCTTAGGGCCTTCTTGTGATTTTATGTAGGTGTCATCTCTACCAACTTAAAAAGTCTGTCTTGAATTCTGGGCTTTCTACATTCAGCTCTTTTCTCTGTAAGGTCAAAGATTGTATTTTGTGTAACTTTAAATCCCCCAGTCTTAACGTAGTTGTTGGTAACTTTCAACTTGCTTTTTAGAACAAGCACTGTTGTATCCGAATTCTGCTAGACAGCTCATACTTCATGAGGTAAGAAATAATCAGTGAAGGGCCAGAGAGATAACTTAGCAGAATGTACCAGAGAGCTGGGTTCAATCCAAGCACCACTAGGGGTAACTTCCTTGAAGCACTGACCTGGGAAAACAGGAAGAGCCCCTGAGCACTGCAGTGTGTGGCCCCCAAACCATCATCATAGTTATTATTACTAACATTTTATATGGATACATTTAATCCTAATTCTGAAATTGAATAGCCCTTGTCCACTCTGCCCAAGCACTTAGGACCAGCTAGCCCAAGGCCCCAGGGGCTTTCCCCGGTGGTATAAGAATCATAGAGTCTTCATGTTGAAATAGCAATCACCTGATCAAACTGTGGACTCCATAGAGAAAAGAGTAACTACACACACAAAAACACACACTCAGACAAGGAGCTAATGTTTTACAGTCAGATCACACAGGAAAGGAGTCAGACAAAGGAGAATTCTCTAGTGTTTATTGACCATATTCTGTGTACTGAATTTCTGCCATATTGAGCAGCTTGGAAGAATTGCAGAGAAGGGAAAAGGATGTGAGATGGGAAGCATAGCCAAAAGCTCAGAGGCTCCACTCCTCACCAACGTAGAAGGCTCAAACTTGGGTCCTCTTTTCACGCCCTAGCCCTCTGGTTCCTAACGCAAGGACAAACTAAATTTTGCCTCTTTCTAAAATCGTTTTCCATCAAGCAACTAAACTAGAGGCCAAGGACTAGAGTCTAGAGAAAGTACATAAGCAGAACTTTATCCTAGTATCCAGCCTATCAACATCAGAAGAGAGATGGTGATCCAGACTCCTGTAGGAAAGAGAAAAATGATTATAAAAAAGGACTGGGTGGCTTTGGAAACCTTTTAGGCTTAGATGATCTTCTACTTTGAGAGATCACTAATCCATTCATGCACTTTTTTATGCCAGCTCATCTGTTTTATTGGCGTCAAGGTGGATGGGGAGAAAAAGACAAAAAAACACTCTCTAGTTTAATGTGGACTCAACTTAACCCCCCTCACCATTACCTACCTGACTCTGTGTCTAGAAATTTCTGTCTCTGCTCTATATTAATTCTGGGGAGTGTCAGTGATGAGGGGCAAAACTTTAGGACAATCTACACCTGTACATTGATCATTCTGCCATGAACTACTGAGGAAGCCGAGAATCAGAGTAACTGACTTCTCCCAGATCACATGGTATTGAGTAGACATGATCCAAGACCAGTACCTGACAGAACACACTGTGATCCCCAGAGCCCATTTACTAACCTGTTGAACTCCTGTTGCTGGAGGCATTGGACTCTAAAAAGACACAGAAAGACTGAGTTTAGGGACTGGATGTGGCTCAGTGATTATGTGTGAAATTCTGGGGGTGGTTATATATGAAATTCTGGGCTTGATTCCCAGATCAGCAAAATAGAAAAAAGAAAGATCGCACTTGAGGAGTCATCCTGGCCTATACTTACCCATCATTTCAGCCTTAGGCTTTTGCCTAAAACTGACCCCTTACTGATGTTGAGACTCAGAAGGTCATGATAAATGAACCTTCTACCTCTAATTTAGAATGGATTTACAGCTCATTCCCATTCTGGAATTGCCTGCATTCCAAATTCCAATATGGAAAGTGTAATTCTTTTAGTTTGTAGAATTCCTTCTTCTATCTCATCTTTCTTAAACAAAACGATTTTACTTTACTGAAAAAAAAAAAAGAGAGAACAGACTTACTGGATGGGTGAGAGGCTCATAGGGCTGAGCACATGTTTGCATGCAGGAACTGGGTTTTGGTTTGGTTTGGATTGGGGTCACTTCTGGCAGGGCTCAGGGTTTACTCCTGGTTCTATACTCAGAGACCAATCTTGGCAGGGCTTAAAGAACCATATATAGTACCGGGGATCAAACCTGAATTAGGGGGCTGGAGCAATAGCACAGTGGGTAGGGCGTTTGCCTTGCATGCAGCCAACCTGGGTTTAATTCCCAGCATCCCATAAGGTCCCCCGAGCACTGCCAGGAGTAATTCCTGGGTGCAGAGCCAGGAGTAACCCCTGAGCATCGCCGGGTATGACCCCCAAAAGTAAAAATATTAAAAAATTAAATTAAATTAAAAAATCTGAATTGGGTAGGTACAAAGGAGTCTGGTTTGATCCCCAGCTCTCATGGTCCAAACAACACCAGAAGCCTAGCTAGGAGTAGACTCTGAGTACCACCAGCTGTATTACTACACCACCCCAACTCTCCCAAAAGAATAGTGTTACTGAAAAAAGACTTTCCTGAGAGGGAAAAGCTTTGAAGGACCATCATGGAACAGAAAAAGATGGTTCTTTGGGATCAAAGGAAGCACAGGGATTAAGATGGTTGTCTTGCATGCAGTTGACCAGGGTTTGATCCCCAATACTCCATATGGTCCCTCGAGCCTCAGCTGACAGGAGTAAGCCAAAAAATGTGGCCCTAAAGCAATCAAACAAACAAAAACAAGACAGTTCCCAGGACAGCAAGGATTTACAAATGAGGGCTGCCTAAAGGAAACACAGACAAGCTAACTGGGGGACTGGAAAGGTGAGAATGGAAGGAGAGGAGCAGAGTTGGTCTCAGCCTATAATGTTAGAGAGGAAAGGAATCCTATGAGAGGAGCAGATCCGATGTCAAGGAGATTGGGCTGGTGTGGGAGACTTAGAATTAGGAAGGAGTGCAAGAACATGAGAATGGAAGAGGACTCCAACGTAAGGTCAGGGTTCTCAGGGCAGATCCCTGGGAGATTTCAAAGAGGAGGCAGGGAGGCCACCACGTGATCCAGTTACCGCTTATTCGGATGGGCCCGAACTCTATCCAGACAGATTGACTCTCCAAGTCCTTGCTGCCTCGAATCTCCCAAGGCCGATTTTTCGCAGGCGAACTCTTCTGGCTACAGGTCTGTGGGAAACCGACCATAAGAGTCGCTAAGTCCCTTTCCGCCCCAGCCAGGGAGGACCTTGCCCTGAACCCCAATAAGGTCCCGCTACAGTAACCAGAAACCTAAAATTTAAAAATCAACCCTTACCCCAATGAGCCCCGCCCCCGGACCGGATAGGCCAATCCCCCGCCCGGCCCCGCAGGATGAGGGCGTTGCTGCGACCGTTGCCGGCCAACCCTGGCTGTAGGAGGCTGCAGCGACTAGGGCTGGGAGCTCCCAGGGCTTCCTGCTTACCGGCTGGCACGGATGTCCTGCTCGTTTGTCGCATAGGGTCACTCGGCCGTGCAGGTAGAGTGTATCTCTGGCCAAGAAGCGGATCAGGTTGAAGGCCAGCGTCACTTCCAGAGAGTCTCCGTTGGCTCGCAGTCCCCCGAGCAGCTGGTTGCTAACTGGGCAGCTACCGGAGGAGAGATAGAACAGAGGTCACGGCGATTGCCTCCAAGTTTGATTGACCCCGGTGCAATACCCGGCACCTATCTGATACGCTGAGTACTGCCAGCAATGTGCCCTGAGCACCGATGGGTGCGGCCCAACCCGCCCACCAAACAAAACTAAAATTGTGCAGCTGCAAGAAGGGGCAGCGCCACCTACTGTTAGCAATCCCGGCTTTCGGGAACTAGTGGAGGTGAACTCTGATTTCCCCGTTATTGTCCTGTTCGGAAATTCCCAAGTGAGAGAACTTTAAGTGCATTATTTCGTTTTATCCTCACATCAGTCCTTGGAGGAAGACAATGTCATGCCCACTTCCTCCCTCATTTCTTTCTGGTTCTTCCTTTCCTGTTTAGTTTTTATTGTCAGGCTCAAATACAGGGCCTCACACATGCAAGGCAAATAAATGCTCTACCATAAGCCTCCCCAGCCCTCAGGCACTGGCATTTGTGGAAAGATCTTGGGTAAGACCAAAGTTTTGAGCTTTTCTTTATTTTGTTTTTTTGGTTACACCCCAGCTTAAGAAGCCATGTGATGCCAGAGGTTGAACATGGACCTTCTGCATGCAAAACATGTTTTCTAGCCCTTCTCCCTGGCCCCCTTTCCTTTTTAAATAATCTTTTCTCTCCTTTTTTCTTTTATTTACCCTCTTTAACCTCGTGGTTATTATGTTTATGTGTCAGTAGTAATTCATGGCCAAATAACATTTTCTTGTCTTTCTTATGTATGATGTATATATAGTAAGTTAAGGGATTTATATAGGGCCTGTGATATAACATCCACAGACAGAAAGAAATTATTTAGCTTTACTTATTTATTTATTTTTGGTTTGGGGCAAGCACCATACCTGCTATACTATCTCACCACCTCTCCACTCTCCAGAAAGGTTATTTTTTTTTTTCTTTTTGGGTCACACCCAGCGATGCACAGGGGTTACTCCTGGCTCTGCACTCAGGAATTACCCCTGGCGGTACTCAGGGGACCATATGGGATGCTGGGAATCGAACCCGGGTCTGCGGCGTGCAAGGCAAACGCCCTACCCGCTGTGCTATCACTCCAGCCCCTATATAGGTTTTATACAACATGCTCAGGAGAATTGGGAAACATAAGTGAACAAAACAGATCAAACCTGTTTTCTTTGAGAGATAGAAAGAGTGAGAGAAGAAAAGTGCCTGCCATAGAGGAAGTGGGGAAATCATAGCAGGAGGGAAACCGGGGACACTGGTGGTGGGAAATGTACACTGGTGAAGGGATGGGCATTGGGACATCATATGACTAAAACCCAATCATGAACAACTTTATAACTGTACATCTCATGGTGATTCAATTAAAACAAAACACTCTTATTTTCTTGTGAATGAGGGGAAATTTTTATCTTTTTTTCCCCCTCCTGTCAGGGGAAAAATATGGGGTATTAGGTCAGCCACATGCAAGACAAATGCCCTACCTGCTGCCCTACCTACTCTCTCTCAGACCCATATATTTTTTTTTATTTTAATTGAATCAATGAATTGCAAAGATTGTTCATGTTTGAGTTCCAGGTGCACAGTGTTCCAGTACCAGTCCTTTCACCAGTGTCGACCTCCCTCCACCAAAATCCCCAGTTTTCCTCCCAACCCTCAACCTGCCTCTATAGCAGGCTCTTTTTCCTTCTTTTATTTCTTTCCTCTTTTAAGCACTGTGGTTTACAATACCATTGGAGGCAGGTATCTTAATTTAAAAAAGTAAATCATCTTATATAATATAGTATGTAGTTTGGAAGTGATAGAAGAGTTATCTAGAATCAATGAATGGAGGTTTAATTGCAGTGTGGGGGGGGCGCCTGTGGGGAGGGGTGCCAGGGATTGAAATTAGGGCCTCAAACATGGAAGGTAAGTGCTCTACCACTAAGCAACATTCTGGTCCCACATTTGCAATTTTAAATAGCAGGATTAGGGAAGCATCATTGAAATTTTAGCAAAAGATTGAAGATGAGAGTTTTCTTATGGATATCTGATAGTTAAGGGTTCCAAGAGGAGAAATCAGCAAAAGCAAAAGCCCAAAGGACAGAAAATTACTTTCCCACAGAGTTACTGTTCACTCAGATTCTACCTTCTCATAGACATTAAAGAATCACTTCTGATCTTTGTCTCCCAAAGCTTGTATAGTCTTTTCCCCTGGGGGTCTTTATCCCACGGCTCAAGTCTACCATAAAAAATATTCACTTAAGGGCCAGAGAAAGTGCAGGAGGTAGGGCACTTGCCTTGAAAGTAGTGTTCACTTTCCTAATTTGAATCTCTGACACTATATGTGGTCCCCTGAGCACAGCTGGGGTAACTCCTGAGCACAGGGTCAGAACTAGCCCAAGTGAAACATTAGACAAAGCATCTCCAATCCTAAATAATCAAATAGAAAAGTAAGATAGGTTTAGATGGTGTTTTGGAACTGGACTCTGGAATGTGAATAGATAACAGCAAAGAAAAGGAAGGGAAGAGGGGAAAATGGACACAAAAATATGTCATAAGAAGTGCTGTAAGATTAGTTTTGCAGGGGGATGACACCTGGAAGTGCTCAGAGATCACTCTTGGCAGGGTGTGGGAGGCCATATGGGATGCCCAGGATTGAACCCAAATTGGCTGCATGCAAAGCAAATACTCTACCTCTGTATTATCTTTCTAACCTAAGATTTACCTGAGTTATATATGTGAAGTGATCCTAACAGTGCCTGGCATAGAGTATTAGCTATTATTAGCTAATTATATTCAATAATATATAATAGTTATTAGCTATTATTGAATATAATAATGCATCTCTGATATATAAATGTTATATTGGCAAGCTACCCTTGACATATTCGATATGCCAAACACAGTAACAATAAGTCTCACAATGGAGATGTTACTGGGAATGCTCAAGCAAATCGCTGAACAATGGGAGGACAGTGACAGTGACAGTATCATTGTAGGCCTTCACTAATAATTTAGGGAAAATAAACAGAATATTGTTAATTGGTATAATCTTAGACAGGCCTTAATAATCCTGTGCCTCAATTTATTCATCTATAAAATGGGAATGATAATAATATTTGCATTCACTCAACAAATAGTTCCCAGTGTTTATGCACCAGGTCTATAAGAATGACAGTATCTGCTGCCAGAGTGAAAGTACAGCAGGTAGAGTGTTTATCTTGCATGTGCTGATCCAGGCTTAACCCCCAGCATCCTATGTGGTCCCCTGAGTACCACCAGGAGTGATCCCTGACCACAGAGCTAAGAATCATCCCTTCAGCACTGCTGAGTGTGAATTCCCCTAAAAAAAAAAAATAAGAAAGGGGCTGGAGCAATAGCACAGTGGCTAGGACATTTGCCTTGTATGTGACCGACCCAGGTTCAATTTCCAGCATCCCATATGGTCCCCTGAGCACTGCCAGGAGTGATTCCTGAGTGCAAAAGCCAGGAGTAACCCCGGAGCATCACTAGGTGTGACCCAAAAAGAAAAAAAATAAAAAGAATGACAGGATCTGAACTCACAGGACCCCATATTGGGCACTGACTAAGGATCCTGGCAGACACTTACCTCTCCTTCACAAAGTGGTAAGTGTCCTCAACAGCACCCATCCTGGAAGTGCTGGTACTGGCAAAGACGTCATTCACTACCAGGGCAAATCTGTCTGGGTCATTGCTTGTGGCTCTGAGGACCACATAGAGAGGTGTGCCAAGGGGAACGGGTCTGTTCTCAAGCGGAGATGAATGCTGAGGGTCTGTGAAGATGCCCAGGATGACAATGGTGTCCCCAGTGCCTGGAACATGGATAGTGCTGTATCTGAAGAGACAGGAGTCAGACCTTCAACATGGACTTCTGGAGGGAGTGACATTAATTCGCTTTTGCCTTACAGCCACGCTCTCTGAGCACCGGAGGCCACAGAGAGTAAGGGGAGGAGAGAAGATACTCACTAACCTTTCCCCTGCACTTCCTAAAAAGTGAAGGGCCACCTCTGAGATCCTCAGATCTAGGAGACTTGAACCCATTTCACCCCACAGAAACTTACATTAAAAAAACCCATAATGCATTATTTCAGAGAAGTCTCTTTTCCTTTCACCAATGATTTGAGTCTCAATTTAAATGGTGCCTGTGACAATTGATTGGGCTTAGAGCATTCTGAAGGGGAGGCTCCTTTCTCTTAGATTGGAGGTGGTCATGAGAACTCAGGCACCTCTGCAGAGCAGAGAGGCTATTGGCAGGGCAGAACTCACGGGAAGGAGACAATTGGGTAGGGGTGGGTCTGGCTGACATTCATCACCAGAGGGTACACGCAGCTGACTCTGAGCAACCTGGAATCAGTCAGGGCAAAACCAGCGAGAACTTGAAAAAGCTCCACCTCCAGAGAATAAAGGGCATGGCTGTTGTTGGTCTAGAAAAAGACAGAAAAGCAGCCATTATTATCTTATCTCTAAGGGAAACTTCCCACCTTCACTGGTTACAAATTATATAATCGGGGCTATAATGGCACCCTGTGATGCTCAGGGAACCCTGAACTTCCACACGCAAAGCTTTGAGCCATCTCTCAGGCTCAAGGTCTTATTTATCATTTCTTTGGTTGATTGGTTTGGTTTGGGGGCTACTCCCAATGATACTGTACAGTTTTCAATGCTGGGAAGTGGGGGTGTCACTCCTAGCAGTGCCTAAGGAACTATTCGGAGCTGAATAGTCTATAACCTAAGCAAACTGGGATACACTGCATGAAAGGGATATGCTTCAGTCCGTTGAGTTATTTTCTCAGTCACCAAAAGATCACTGAGTATGTGCTGTGTGCCAGGCACAGTTCCAACCACAATTCTCTGGAAAGCATTCTGATATGAGTGCTATTTACAGAAAAGCAAGCTGAGGCTTAGAAAGTTGAACCATGCAGAGTGCCCCAAGACAGCCTGAGCACAGAGTCAGGAGGAGCCCTGAGCACCTCCAGGCCTGATCTCCAAACCAAAAAACCAAACACCAACTAACAAAAATCCCCCATAAATAAAAAATTTTGAGTGGTAAGTCTATTGTAAATTATTGTGTCTTGGATTTTAAAAAAATTTAATACTAAATACTGGTTCTTAATTTAAGATTCATATATCCTTTTGGTGTTTTATTATTTTCATAGGAATTTTGAAAAAAGTTAAAATACTGCATTTTTGTTGCTAAATAAAGCAGTTTAAAAAAAAAAGATAATACAGGGTAAGAGCCAGGGACTTTGCTATTCTATGTTGAAACTGCTGACTTAGTCTATAACCTAAGCAAAGACCTTCATAAATCTCTGTGTGGCAGAACCAGAGAAACGGTAGACACTGGGAGTAACTAAGTCACCCTGCTTAAAACTTTTGGCTGGGGAGAGAGTATAGCAGCCAGGAGCTTGCCTTGCAGGCTTTCCTATGTTCTATCTCCAAGAATACCCCTGGGATCCCTGAGCAAAGAACCAATAGTGAGCCTGAGTACCACAGAGAGTCACCGCCCCTCACCAAAAAATAAAAACTAAAAACGCATATTTTCAAAGTGAGCCTGAGGGTCACCTTTCAGAGCTGCTCTACTATTTTTGTCATGGTATTGTTTCATGTTGGGGTACCTCCCAACAGTTCAATAGGACCCAAGGATGCAGTGCTGCAGGGGTTCTGCAGTGCTGGGGACCAGTAGGCCATCCTGGCAGTGCTTGAAGACTCCACCAGTGCTATTTTGGGGCCATGTGCTATTGAGGTTCAAACTTGTACCCCAGCACATGCAAATCATTCACCCCAACTGCTGAGTTACCTCCATGGCCCTATTGTGTTATTTCAATATTCAACTTTTTTTATGTAAGATCTCTTCCGAAGAAAGGGGGAGCAGCATGGCTGAGCAATGAGGTGCACACAACAACTCTGCTCTTCACTAGCTCACTCAGGAATTCCCTCTTCTCACCTGAACCTTAGATTGCTCATCAGTAAAATGGGAACTTCTCGGGATTGTTATAAAGACTGAATGAGGTAAAGTATATAAAAATATATTTGCACATGGTAAGAAATTAATATATTAGTTACAATTGTTATTACTTTAAGGGTATTTTTGGGGGGGGGGTAAGCACACCCAGTAGTGCTCAGATTCTGCACTCAGAGATAACTCCTGGTCGGCTTGGGAAACTATATGGTGTCCTGGGATTGAAGCCGGGTCATGAAAGCCAAATGCTCTACATGCTTTCTTTCTGAACACCTGCACTATAGCACTGTAGCACTGTCCTCCCAATGTTCATCGATTTGCTTGAGCGGGCACCAGTAACATCTTCATTGTGAGACTTACTGTTTTTGGCGTATCGAATATGCCATGGGGAGCTTGCCAGGCTCTGTCGTCTGGCCAAGATACTCTTGTCGGGCTCTTCGAGAGGGATGGAGGAATCGAACCTGGGTCGACTGCGTGCAAGGCAAACTTCCTACCCGCTGTGCTATCGCTCCAGCCCTCTGGACCCCAGTTATCATTATTATAAAAGAATTGATAGCTAGAGAAATTGAAATCAACCTTTCAGTCTATCTTTATAAGGCCAACGGTGGGGGGGAGGGGTTGCAAAATGGCATCCCCCCTACCAAGACTGTTGTCTGAAAGCCAACATTTAGCTCCATTGTGGAGAATTCCTCAATCTAATGGAAAGAAGACACTACCAGTGCCCAGTCACCTGTTCCCCAATCCCTCTCTCCCTCCCCTCATCCCGAGCTGGTGGCCATTCCCAAACGGAGAGACCCCTACAGAGAGCCGGAGTCCACAAGAACCCTCCTTCTTCTCCATCATGAAGCTCTGGACACGGTAGCCCTCCTCAATCTTGCTGATGCTGGAGCATCCTGAGAAGGCATCGTTCCTTAGGATCCAGTGGTGAGTCCTCAGGAAGCAGCTCCTCAGAAGCACCTCAATTTTCTGTGGCTGGCAGTGAAGGGTCACCAACATCCTGGACAATTCTACAGGTGAACAAGAGTTAGAACAGACACCTGCAGAGACCATGGGGACAACGACATGGACAGGGCTACTAGTTACAATCTGGTTGGAGGGGGCATTGTGGGGATATTAGACCAAACCAGAAGAGCACCCTTAACCGAAACTCCCCTTATAGGACGTGAGTCCCTTCCAACAAGACTATATTGGGGGACCCTGAAACGTGTCTTTAGCTGATCCACTCAAAATCTCTTTACTAAGATTTAAGGCTTAGAGGCCTGAGAAATAGTATGAAGCTTGCTTTGCATTCTGCTGACCTGGGTTCTAGCCCTGGCACTACAAAAGTCCCCTCAGCCATCCAGGTATGATCCTTAAGTACAGGGCCAGAAGTAAGCCCTGAGCATCACTAGATGTGGTCCCCAAGACCAAAACAAGAACCACTAAGCCTCAAAGGAGGCAGAGCTTGAAGGTTGTGAGCCAGTCAGGCACTTCAGGGGATGCTAACTGAGAGGCAGGAAAACTGGAGGCAGAGAGGGTGCAACACAGGTGCAGCTAAAGAGAGGGATAGGCAAGATGGAAAGAAGAGAGAGCAACTCCCTGATATCTGCTGCATTTCCAGCTCCAAGTCTTCATCCTTTCTGATCTGGTTGGAGCCTGTACACTTCCTGCAGCCCTCCTGCTTGAATTCTGTTACTTGTCAGGAAAGAGTTCTTGTTTGCAATGTTAATTTTGTTGTTGTTGTTGTTGTTCTCCTGACTTTTCTCTCCTTCCAAAATGATAGCATGAACCTCGGGTGTTTTTGTTGTTGTTGTTGTTGTTTTGTTGTTTGTTTGTTTTTTGCTTTTTCTTTTTGGTTCACACTCAGCGATGCACAGGGGTTACTCCTGGCTTTGCATTCAGGAATTACACCTTTCAGTGCTCAGGGGACCATATGGGATTTATATGAGGATGGTGTAGGGTGGGCGTGAGAGTTGGCTGGTCATGTCAGGACTCTTAATTTCGTGACCCAATAACTTTTGTTTTCTATTGTTCCATGTCTGCGATTTCAATCTATTGCTGAAGTCAATTACTATTGGTTTTTCTGCTACTTCCAATACAAGAAGTCTTTTTTTTTTTGTTTTTGGGTCATACCCGGCAATGCACAGGGGGTTACTCCTGGGCGGTGCTCAGGGGACCATATGGGATGCTGGGAATCGAACCCGGGTTGGCCACATGCAAGGCAAATGCCTTACCTGCCTAACCCGTGCTATCTCTCCAGCCCCAAGAAGTCTTGATACATGTGAAAGGACTGTATTTTGGGTATGGTGAATGAAAGGAATACCTTTATTTTTGCACTTGCCCTTCCCATAATTTATATGAATTTTAAATAAATTGCTTAAAAGTTAGTCATTAAGGAGCCAGATAAAGAGTACAGGGGTAAGGTGCTTGCCTTGCATATGGCTGACCCCAGTTTGATCTCTTACATGGTCCCCCAAGCACTGTGAGGAGTAATCCCTGAGCACAAATTCAGTGTAAGCCCTGAGAACCACTAGGTGTGGCCCAACACCTCCCACTCCTTCCTCCTCACCCCAGCAAAAATTAGTCATTATGGATCCAGAGAGATAGCTCAATGAGCTGAGTGCATGTTTTGCAAGTGGGGGACCCAGAGTCAATCCCTAGTACCACATGGTCTGCTAACTACTGCCAGGAATGACTCCAAGCATTGAGCTGGGTGCAGCCCAAACACAAACTAACTTAAAAAGCAGCATGTAGCAACAATATTAATGTAAAACATTTTTGGACTTGTTTTATTACCTTGTTTTTGTTTTTGTTAGGGGCCACACCTGGCAATACTCGGGGACTGCTCCTGGCTCAGTGCTTGATGGCCCCAGCAATGCTTGTGAGGTCACGCAGTGCAGAGGATCAAACCCAGGGCTCCTGCATGAAAACATGTGTTCTAGCTCTTTGAGCCACTTCCCTAACCCTTATTATTTGAATTAAAAATTTTATTTTTCCCAAGTTCACAGTTGTTACTTGGCAGGCATTTGGTCAGAGGGCTGCAGTTTTTTTTTTTTTTTTTTTTTTTTTGCTTTTTGAGTCACACCTGACTATGGATAGGGGTCACTCCTGGCTCTGCACTCAGGAATTACTCCTGGTGGTGCTCAGGGAGCCAAATGGGATGCTGGGAATCGAACCCAGGTTGGCCGCATGCAAGGTAAATGCTCTCCTTGCTGTACTACCACTCTGGTCCATAGAGGCAGTTCATGATACTGCCAGGAGTAAGTCCTCACCAACACCAGTGTGACCCCAAAATCAAAACCCAGTTCCCCTACCCTGCTCTCCAGACCTCTCCTGGAGCTTGTGTTTACCTTAGGTATGTCATCTGGTACTTCTCCCAGAAAGGTTTACTCTCTGACTAGGAGCTAGAATCCTAGGAACTGGAGGTTGAAAAATTGTTAGTTCTACCCCTGTTAAAGTCTGAATTTCTGTATCTCATTCCAATACATATGTTAAACTTATTTTGGAGGGACACCTCCAGTGGTGCTTGAAGACTATTTTCAAGAGTGCTCAGGGAGGGGCTGGAGCGATAGCACAGCTGGTAGGGCATTTGCCTTGCACGCGGCCAACCTGGTTCGATCCTCGGCATCCCATATGGTCCCCTGAGCACTGCCAGGAATAATTCCTGAGTGCAGAGCCAGGAAAAACCCCTGAGCATCACTGGGTGTGATCCAAAAAAAGAAAAAAGAAGAAGTTCTCAAGGAACCACATAGTACTGGAAATCGAACCCGGGGGTCTCACATGCAAAGCACGTATTCCAGCCCTTTGAGCCATCTTACAATCCTCCACCCATATTTTTAAACTGTGCCAGGAATTAAACCTGGAACCTCACCTTTTGTTACTGAGTCATATGCCCTGCCTGAGGGGAAGGGGGACCTTTAGAAGATGATTAAGTCATGAAGTTGATGCCCTTATAAATAGAATTAGTGACCTTACAGTAGAGACCCCATAGAGCTCCCTAGTCCTTTCCACCAGAGAGAATAGACATTTCCCAGACAATCCATCTATGTCAACCTACCAGTGCTCTCATAGAATTGCCTCTAAGCAGAGGGGCTACTTAGATGCTAAAAATCTGGCCATACTTTACTGGTTATCCCCTGCTCTTTGGACATGTGTTTGTCTGGGCCCTTTGCACAATTGTGAAGTCCATTCTACCTCCTTCTGCTCTTCTTTGCTGTATTGACATTAATTCATCAAACTTACCGAAGTTGGCATAGTAGCTCTCAGTGCACATGCAAACACCTCCAGTGGCTGAGGACTCATCCAGAGCACAAACTCCTGCCACAGAACTATTGTTCTGAGTGCTTCCAGGGGAAGTTTCACTGGTCGAAGTCATGCTAGAGGATTTTGTTATTCCTGAGGAACTGAAGGTAAGGCCTGTTAAATGAGCATCTGAACTGGGGGTTGATTCCATTGGATGGAAAGGGGTGTATGTGGCTGGACTGTGTGATGTTTCAGTGAGCGTGCTCACCATCGAGGCTGTAGTGGAGGCTATAGTTTCTTCTTCCTGAATCCCAGACATAGGTGTTTCTGGAGTTTCTGTCCGTTGGGTGGGGTGGGTTTCTAAAATATTGTGGATTATTGCACTGGTTGTCATGGGAAGAGGTACTGTCCTGTCGGTGCTTTTGTTCAGTGTTGTGACCATCTCTGTGGCTGAGTTATCAGAGGCAGTGTTTGTCATGGATCCTGATGATAGAAAGCCATTGTCTGGTGTGTTTAATGCTGTTCGAACTGTGGTCATGGTTGATGTCCGAGAGTCACTGGACACTGATGATTCCCATTCATCCTCTCTGGAACTAGATGCTTTTTGGGTTGCTTTCAGGCTTTGTTTTGTGGTCTTAGCTAAAGCGGCCATGCCAGATGAATCTGTGCTTCTGGATGGTCCTCCTGGATTCTTCAAGGTAGAATTGGAGAGCTCTATTCCTTTGGAGGGAGTAGTTATAGCTGCTTCTAATGCCTTCACCTGAGTCTCATATACTGGGGTATTCTGCTCAGCCAACCCAGCAGAGCTGCCCATTCCAGATGAAGTTGGAGGAGTAGTGGGTGTTCTATTCTTCAGGGACTCAGATATTGCTCTCCCCATGGTTGCAAGTGGAATCTGAAGTGTAACTACAGAGACATTGTTTCTCCCGTTGTTGCACATAGTTGTGGGTGAATACACCTTCATCCTTCTAGGAACAGAGTCATTTGTGGAGGCAGCTGATTCTGACTCAAACTCCCAGGTTGTCATGATGCCTATAAAACAAACAGAAGTTCTCCTTTCCTGCATCGATCCAGAACTCTTAGATATTCTCACTTCCTAAGTATTATTACTATTGGGAGATTCAACAAAAATTAATATTAATAAAGTAGGCAGTCAGATGTGATGGAGGTAAGAAGAGAGGGCTTGACAATAAATTTTGGGAAGCAATAAAACTAAGAAATATTTGGAGAGAGGAGATAAAATCTATGGAGGAGACATCCTGCCCCCAGCTCCATACTCAGGTCCCAGTCTGATATCAAAGGATAGAGTCCTTTAGGAGACAGTTCATGATAGGTTCAAAGGCCCTGATAAGACTCAGAAAATGAATATATTATCCAAGTTCTAAGTCCTTTTACTTGAGTCCCAAGCTCAGGCAGCTTAGAAAAAATAAAGACAATGTGTGCCAGAGAGATAGTACAGGGCTTAAGACATTTGCCTTACATGTGGTAGATACCTAGTTTAATCTCCACCATTGCATATGGTCCCTAGAATGATGCCAGGAGTGATCCCTCAGCACTGAGCCAGGAATAAGCCCTGGGCACTGCTTGCTGATTTTGATTTGAAAACCAGAAAAAAAAAACTCAATATCTATATAATTAGCTTCCCCAAAATGGAGCCAACAACACTGCTGGTCAGCTGAGCAGACTACCCCAACCTTTAAGACTCAGAAAAAGATATTAATAGCAGCTATTACTACAGCCTCCAACAGTATGTCAATTCTACCTTGAAGAATCAGGGAGGCCCATCCAGAAGCATAGCCTCATCTTTCATGGCCACTTTGCAAAACAGTGAATTCCATTCTGGAGTTGCCCACAAACCTATATATGAGTATAGAGTATCTTTTAATTTTACTTTACAGAATTCTCTCCTTTCTGAAGAAGCTCAAGTTCTTTAGTTTTGTTTTAGGGACACACCCAGCAGTGCTCAGGGTTTACTCCTGGTTCTTTGCTCACAGATCACTGCTTTTGGGCTCAGGGTACCATGTGGGATGCTGGGCATCAAATCCGGGTCAGCTGTGTGCAAGGCAAATGCCCTATTCACCATACTATTGCTCCAGTCAGTCCAAGATGGCTTTTTCTTTTTAATGTGCTCATTTTTCCTTTAATAAAACTACTCTGCTCCACTGTCTTTTTCTGAGAATTTTTTCTATGAGAAAGACAAAGAACATGGAACCTGAGTGGAGGTTGGGACTGACTTCTTTTCCTGCAAAGACAATTTTTTGTGGGGGCCTTGCCTGGCAATATTCAGGACTTACTCCTGGTTTTGCGCTCAGGGCTTACTATTGGCAGTGCTCAGGGGATCATATGTCAGGAATCGAACCTGGGTCTGCCATATGTAAGGCAAGTGCCTTACCCTCTCTGCTATAACGCCAATCCCAGAATTTTCCTTCTTCCTGAGAACTGCAGTTCCTAAAAGTAGTGTGGCAGGGACCAGTTTCCATGCTGTGTATAGCAAAAAGGACTCAGGTGCAGCCTAATGACTGCTTGAGTAAGGATGTCAGGTCCTTAGGGTCTAGGCTGTGCAGGAACTTGTGCAGACTTGACCAATCCTGACTTCCCTGGCACTAACTCCATAACAACATTATAGCTAGCCAATCAGGAGTAAGGAAAATTTCTCGTCCTCCCACCCTATGACTCCCCTTTTCATTTCACCTACATTCTCCACTGACTACATTATTCTAGGTTCATATTTATGTTCCAGCTCTATCCCAAGGGAGCTCAGCTGAAGCATGCCAGGGACAGGAATTTTATTTATTTATGGTGCCATGGGCTAGAGAGAAAAGTACAAGGATTAAAGTCCTTGCCTGGCATCATATATGGTGCCAAGCACTATAAGGAATGACACTGTGTACCATCAGTATGATCCAAATTCTACTTCCACCCCTCAGATATTTCTGTTACCTGGAATTCAAAGCCTAACACATACCAAGAGGTGTGCGCTCTACCTCTGAGCCATGTCCTTAGACCCAGGACAATGAATTAGTTCGATAGATTGCCTTATTTTCTTTCTTACCCCTGCTCCCGAAATGCTGGGACAATGTATTTAAAAATAGACATCTTTCATCTTATTTGATTTTTGGTGTCTTGATACCTTTTAAATTTTTTTTTTTTTGCTTTTTGGGTCACACTCGGCATTGCTCAGGGGTTACTCCTGGCTCATGCACTCAGGAATTACTCCTGGCAGTGCTCGGGGGACCATATGGGATGCTGGGAATCGAACCTGGGTTGGCCATGTTGGCTGCGTGTAAGGCAAACGCCCTACCCGCTGTGCTATCACTCCAGCCCGATACCTTTTAAATTTTTATTAAAATTTTTCTTTTCAGTTTTTGGGTCACACCCAGCTGTGATCAGTGCTTACTCCTAGCTCTGTGCTCAGGGATCACTCGTGGTGGTACTCAGAAGACCATATGAGGTGTCAGGGATCAAACCTGGATCAGCTGCATGCAAGTCAACAACTTTACCCCTTGTGCTATCTCTCCAGCTCCTTGATGCCTTTTTGTTTGTTTCTTTTTTTGAAGGGGCCTTGCCTGGCAGTCCTTAGGGTTTACTCCTGGTTCTGCACTCAGGGATCACTCCTGGTGGGCTCAGGGGACCAGAGTGTTGGGGATAGAACCTCAGTCAGTCACATACAAGGCAAGTGCCCTACCCACCTTACTATAGCTCTAGACCCAACTTGATGCTTCTTTTTATTGTTGTTATTTTAATTTTGGTTTTGGGTGACACCTGGTAGTGCTGGGGGTTACTCCTGACGATGCTGGAGTGGACATGTAGTCCTAGGAGTTGAACCTGGACCTCCTGCATACAAAGAATACTCTCAGTCCATTGAGCTCTCCTGGTCCTCATTTTTTCTCTTTCTTTTCAGTTTTAGGACCACACCTAGCAATTTTCAGGAGTTACTCCTAGCTATGCTCTCAGGAGTCACTCTGGGTGGTGCTCAGGGCACCATATCAAATGCCAGGGATGGAACCCAAGTCAGCAGCATGCAAGGCAAGTGCCCTACTCACTGCACTATCACTCTGGCCACAGCAAAGCTTTATTCTTATGGCTGAGTCAGTTACTCTTGAGAGTGAGCCTGACTCATCTATGCTGAGCTGCATCCCTTGGAAACCTCTTTTCCCTGGTCAAAAACAAAACCATTACCTGATGTTATCATTATATCCTTGGCAGCTGTGAAGAACACTGGAGGTGACCCAGCCTGGGTAATGGACTCATCCTTCCCACAACCTTGCTTTGTAGAAGCATTTACTATTGTCTCCAACCCTGGCTCCATGTCTGGTACCTGTTCCTTCCATATTTTTGCTTTCACCCTGTGCACAGCTAAGAGGTCACACTTAAGTAGAAGGACTCACCAGGATACACAAAAAAGTCAGGGCCTTGGCTCTGTACCTGGCCCTATCATTGACCTGCTATGTGACTCTCTTAGGGCCTCCATGCCCCCATTCGCATAGTAAGTGACTTGGGTGAGTATCAAAGGAACCCTCAAAACTCTAGTTATCACACCTTTTTCCTCCCCAGCAGCAAGGTGGCCGCCACCTCAGAGCTTATTGGAAAGCCAGGTATGAGCTGGCGGTGACGGGGCAACTGCAGTCTCATGGGAAGGAGGGCGGTACCGGCTCGTCCTTCACGCCCTACCGAGGTCACGAGTTGCCCCCCACAAGCGGCTCTCTGGCCATGGCCATGGCTCCAGAGGCAAAAGGACTTAATCCAGAACCCGGCAGCTTGCGGCAGAAAAGTGGATGGACCATGAGTTAAACTATTGCACCATGCCTCCCTGGGAGGGAAAGGGTGTTGCTCCCTTCCACCTTTTCCCCCCTAGCAGCAAGGTAGCCGCCACCTCAGAGCTTTTTGGAAAGCCAGGTATGAACCGGCAGTGAAGGGGTAACTGCAGTCTCATGGGAAGGGGGATGGTACCGGCATGTCCTTCACGCCCTACCGAGGTCATGAGTTGCCCCCCACAAGTGGCTCTCTGGCACGGCCATGGCTCCAGAGGCAAAAGGACTTAGTCCAGAGCCCAGCAGCTTGCAGAAGAAAAGTGAATGGACCATGCGTTAAACTATGGCACCATGCTTCCCCAGGAGGGGAAGGATGTTGCTCCTTTCCGCCCTTTCCCCACCTGGCAGCAAGGTGGCCGCCGCTTCAGAGTTTATAGGAAAGCCAGGTATGAGCCAGCGGTGACGGGGCAACTGCAGTCTCCTGGGAAGGGGGGCAGTACCGGCATGTCCTTCACGCCCTACCGAGGTCACAAGTTTCCCCCCACGAGCGGCTCCCCAGCACGGCCATAACACCAGACACACAGAAACAATCTTGTAATTATCTGGCTCTTTGCAGAAATCCAAAATCGTGGCAACGTGACATTATATGATTCTCATAACCAGCTATAGAAAACAAAATATTTCACAATGCCTTTTCAGCAATTCTGATTGTTTGGGGGGAAATTCTAAACAATAATGGTGTATCTTTTGTCGAAATAATGAATGTAATCAATGTAGAGAAGAGTTAAGTAGAAATCATCTGCCTCACAGGCATTTGGAGGGGTGGGGGGTATACTGGGGTTCTTGGTGGTGAAAAATGAGTACTGGTGAAGGGAAAGGCGTTTGATCATTGTATGACTGAGATTTAAACCTGAAAGCTTAGTAACTTTTCCCACGGTGATTCAATAAATAAATATTTTTTAAAAAAATGTAGCTGGAGCGATAGCACAGCGGTAGGGCGTTTGCCTTGCACGCAGCCAACATGGCCGACCCGAGTTCGATTCCTCCGTCCCTCTCGGAGAGCCCGGCAAGCTACCAAGAGTATCTCGCCCGCACGGCAGAGCCTGGCAAGCTCCCCGTGACGTATTCGACATGCCAAACACAGTAACAACAAAGTCTCCAATGGAGACGTTACTGGGCCCGCTCGAGCAAATAAATATAAAAAGAAAAAATAAATAAAATTTTTTAAAAAATGGTGGAGTTCATGCCCAATTCAATCAGCTAATCGGTGGCTGAATAAATAGCAGTACTCCTACAAAAAAAAAAAAAAAAAACTCTAGTGACCATGCAGTATTTGCAACAAAACATCAGACTAAAAGAAACATATTTGGGGGGAGGGGAAATCAAGCAGTGTTCAGGAGGATTAGGGGTTCCACTAGTGATTCTTGATCAATCGAGCCACTGATTCAGCATAAGGGCCTAAGGATGAGCGGTTGCTTGGGCACTCTAGGGCCAGGGATGCCTGGGCCACCTGGAGATGCTGAGGGCCTCCAGAGCTGCATATAACAATGCTCAGGGAACCATGTCATACTTAGAATCTAAACTGGGTTATGTACTTGGTTACATAACGTAGTATGTGCACATATCTAGTATGTGCGCTAACCATTGTACAATCTTTCAGCCCCTAAACAGATATGGCTTTGTTTCTGGTCCACACCTAGTGGTACTCAGGGCTTATTCCTGGCTCTGTACTCAGGAATAACTCTTGGTAAGCCCCAGGGAACTTTTGGGTGCTGGGGATCAAATCTGGGTCAGCCATATGCAAGATAATAGCCTTACCTGCTGTATTATCTCCCCATTCCCCTATTGTGATATTTTATCAGTGGTTTGAACCCCTTTGAAACCACCCTATCTCTGGCATCCCCACATCTCTTTCACTGATGGTCATGAGGATTAAGTGAGATGATATCTGTGAGGGCTGGAACGATAGCACAGCGGGTAGGATGTTTGCCTTGCAAGCAGCCAACATGGCCGACATGAGTTCAATTCCTCTGCCCCTCTCGGAGAGCCTGGAAAGCTACCGAGAGTATCTCTATGAAGAGTATCTCGCCCGCACAGCAAAGCCTGGCAAGCTACCCGTGATGTAACAATTGTCACAATGGAGATGTTACTGGGCCTGCTTGAGCAAATCGATGAACAACGGGAGGACAGTGACAGTGATATCTGTGAAGCACTTAGCACATAGCACCAAACAGAATTTGCTTATTTGTAATGATCATTCCCTTCTACTTCTCTCACTGGAATTATTGTCTGCTTCCTGGGTGCTTTGCTAAGGATGCTCTGTCCCCAGAAAAAGTCATGGATTTATAGGATGAGAAGACAAGTGATCCCTTGCCATTTCCCAATATCCCTCCCAAAACTGTTGCTAGATGTCAGGGTTTGGGGCTGTACTCCCCGCTCAGGTTCATTGAGTTACTTGGGTAGGGAGTGGTGACTTTTCTGGAGTAGAAAAGGGAAGGGCAGCAGGGTCCAAGTCCCTGGGCCTCTGTTCTAGGTCAGATCAGGAGGGAACTAGACTGTGGAATTTCCAAGCTATTGGCCTGGCCCAGTTGGGAAAGATTTCAATAAAGGGGAAGAGGACAGATCCAGAAGCCCCTTGGAGGTCAACCCATCCTACTACTCTCTCTAACCTCATTGGAGCCCCCAAGGTCTTCGGAGTATTCAGGGAAGAGGCAAAGCATGGCTTGTGCTTACTTTATAAGCTCATTCTAGGAACACTATTTCATCTTCCTCTGCTTCTCTGACTAGACAAGAACAGGGTCTCTGGGAGTTTTCTGGGAATAATAGATGAATGAAGGTACTCACCAGGCAGATTGAAAGTTCCATCTTCAGTAAATAGCAGCAGCAGCAGCAGCAAAACCCACGAGCTACCCATGACCCTACAGATGGTCCTAATAAGTGCAAGGAATCCTGGCCCAAACGAGAACTATAAAAACCGAGAGATGTTCTGGTGACACCTCTCACCTGTTTGCTGAGTGTAACACCCAGTCCCTGTGGTTCTAGACCCATTCCCAGAGGGCTTTTCAGGACTGGAAACTATGCTGATAGGAGAAGAGATGGGAAGAGGGTAGAGTTTCCCATCAACTGCAATCAGCAGACCTTTGGGGACTCTCATTCCAATTGGTGGATCTCCCCAAAGTCCCCAAGGCTGAGTATTTGCCAAACAGCTGAGTTGAACCCTTGTTCTTTGTATTTTTCTCCTAATTCCAAGAAACTAGAGTCAGGGACCTGCTTATCTCATCAGTGTCCCAATTCATTTGACTTCAGAGCTGGAGATCAATCTCACCGTCTTCCCATTGCACAAATGTGTAAAATGAAGCCCAGAGATTCACCCGCTAATGAAAAAATGGATCTTCTGTCCCTTTTTTTAACCACCAAAGTATGATTCATTTTCTTTTTTTTCTTTTTTCTTTTTTTATTTTTTAATGAATCACTGTGAGATAGTTACAGACTTACAAATTTTCATGCTTACATTTCAGTCATACAATGATCGAGTACCCATCCCTCCACCAGTGCCCATTCTCCACCATCAATGTTCCCAGTATCCCTCCCACAATCCCCCCACACCCCTCCAGATCTTCTGTCCTTAACTCTTCCTTTAACCCATGACTGCCACAGCTTTGGCTCAGGAACCTCCCATGGCTCTTGACAATCTTTGGTGTGAAGGGCCTAAAAGGCCTCATGGGTCCCAAGTTTCCCACAAGACTTCACTTATCAGATCCATAAACTCCCCCAGCCATCTTCCAACAAGTTTCGGGGTGCCGCTCCTCTAGGAAGCCCAGTAATTCTGCAGTGTCCCCAGATGGACCTGCTTGTGTCTCCATGACTTGGTAACCCCATCAGACTAGGGCTCCCCAAATCAGGAGCATTCTCATTCACCTTCACCCAGAGAGAGTTCAGTATAGTCTCACTATGCAGGAGTTCCCCACCATAAGCACTGGACATTCATCCTTCAGCATTTAAAACCCTTGGGGTTCAATATCTCTACCACTAAGTCAGAACTGTTCAGGATGCAAGCCCTCTCACCCATTAGACTGGACGATATTGTAGTGCAGGCAGTTATCTTCACACTAGATGAAGAGGCCGTGGAGGACAAGATCTGACTCATCCATTGGACATTGGCGGGGGCATAAGGGTATAATTGCCTCAGGGCTTGGAGATTCACCCTTCACACAGCTGATTGCAACACAAAACTTTATTGTTAATACACAGGTGTCTGGCCCAGCTGGCCTCACCTTCCTCTTTTTCGGTGCTTGAGCCCATTTAGGTACCATCTATCTCTGGCCTAGAGCTGAGAGCCAGGGGTACCCATCTTGGGGCCAAATCCTGGCAGCCTGGGCCAGCACTTCCTTTCTGCTGTCATCCGTGCTTCTAGGGCTCCCACTCTCATTCAATACCCTTCTTCATCCTGGCTCCTGTGGGCCTGGCACTCAAAGGCACAAGCCCCACACCACCACCAAGGCTTCTCTCCAGGTGTGAGGGAGAGGACGGGTAAGCCAGGATGTCGCAAGTCATGCTAAGAATGCACGGAGCAGCAGTGCTGGATGTACACTTGCAGAACCCTTGGCTCCTATTCAGCAATCTCAAGGGCTGAACTTGCGTTTAAGGATTAAATTCGTTGTGGATTCCTGAACCTGCAAACCAAGAGATCTTGTCAATCCCTCCCACTCTGGGGGCTACACCTAGAGGTGCTCAGGACTTACTCCTGGATTTGCATTCAGGAATCACTCCTGGTGGGGTAGAATGGAGATGTGTGTGGAGGGGAAGCCATATGGAGTGTTGGGGATTGAATCTGGGTGAGTAATATGCAAGGCAAATAGCCTACCCACTCTTTCTCACTCAGGAAACTTTTTTTTTTTTTTTTTTGCTTTTTGGGTCACACCCAGCGATGCACAGGGGTTACTCCTGGCTCTTGTACTCAGGAATTACTCCTGGCGACCATATGGGATGCTGGGAATCGAACCCAGGGTGGCCACGTGCAAGGCAAATGCCCTACCTGCTGTGCTCTCGCTCCAGCCCCAGGAAACTTCTCATAAGTGTAACTCTAGCCTGCCTAAGAACCCCTCAAAACTTAAGAGCTGATGGAGCCGGTGCGATAGTACAGTGGGTAGGGCATTTGTCTTGCACACAGCCGACCTGGGTTTTATCCCTGGCATCCCATATGGTCCCCAAGCACTGCCAGCACTAATTCCTGAGTGTAGATCCAGTAGTAACTCCTGAGCATCGCTGGGTGTGACCCCCCAAATAAATATATTCTTTTTAAAAATAAACAAACTTGAGAGCTGAGAGTTCAGGCTGTGGACATTCACCAGGGTTGAAGATATTTTAGCCCTGTCAGTTGGTGTGGTAAGTGGAGAAAGAAACGCAATCACCTTGGCAGGGCCCTTTTACTCTCTAGAAAACTCCTCCCTTTTTATTACCATTATTGTTTTAGATCACCACACCAAATAACAGTGGTGTGTGCTCAGCGGAGCACGTAGAGCCAGGGTTCAAATCTGGTGGCTCCCGCTTGCAAAGCATACACTCCAGTCCTTCAGGCTATTTCTCCAACCCAGAAGGATGGCACTTATGTACCCTAGACAAGACCCGGCGGCCCTGTGCCCCAGTATATCTAAGCATCTGCCACGAGTCACAAACTGTGTTGGTTCAATTCACTTTCAGGTTAGGTTTCAGAGACTGAGACGGGAAATGACTCAGAGCAGAGACTGACAGGAAGGGGAGGAGCTTCTGGAGGAGGAAAGGGTGGGAAATAGGCAAATTAGCAGTTACCTCTAGGGTAGGTGGGAATCGAGGAGAACCTGACCTGACTAGAGGGAAGTCTGAAACAGTAATAATACAAACACCGTAATAAGGCACAGACGGTGGGGCAGGGGCAGGGCAGAGTAAAGAGGGTGAGCGCTTATTGGGCAGGAGAGGGAAAGGCACCTTTTCTATGTTGACCAGCACAGTCATCAAGTCTTGCTGCTTGTCAAATCCGGCCAAAGACCCACTGTCCCGAAATTTCGCCATCGATGCTCTCACTGACAAGTGCCTGCGCAGTCGCTCTTCCTCCTGCTCCTGGTTGAAGCGGATGGAGCGTACCTCGTCCACTATTCTGGGGGCGGAGGGGTGAGGGTGTTCCAAAGGTTGGGGCAGGGGAGGATTGGGGAGAGAGGGACTGTCCTCCCGCTTTTTCCTAAGTGTCCACCCTGGTCTTGCCCTCCCTCTTACACTGGGAGGGAGACCCAGACTGAAACACCCTTAGGAGTGCTACAGGAGCAACAGGGCGACTTGGATTGCAGTTTCCTTGGCCTCCTGGACCCAGAGCATGCATTATGAAAGGGTGACAGTCAAAGATTTGGAGGTCCCCCCTACTTGGTGAGCTCATCACGGATCTCCTTGTACTCTCTCAGGTTGTCCTGAATTGCTTCCAGCACCAAGCAAAAGTTGTCGCACTTGTTTTCTGAGAGGTTATGCAGGGCACTTTCCTTAAGTGAGGAGGTGTGCTGGCTGCTAGGCTTCTCTGACCACACCATCTCACAGTGCACCAGCTGTAGCTCCTCACTTTTATCCTCTCTCAGGTCATCTTCCTGGGGAGGGAATGAGGGAGAGCGGGTTCAGCTGGTACACCTCGCTGGAGACCTTCCTGCTTGGCCTCAGGGAAGAGAAGTGCCTGGACACGTGGATTCTAACATCCTTCCAGCTCCAACCCAGGTTAGCCTCTCTCCCTTGTCCAAGCTCTTCCCCCACCTCTTGGGAAATTCTCAAGACCTTTCAAAACTTAGCCCCCTGATTCCAATTTCCTAGACCCCCTTCATCAGTCCTACTGAGCAAACTAAAGCCTTATCTGTTTTCAGGTCATAGGCCACAGCCCCACTTTGAGAAATAGTCCTCCCTCCCCACCTCATTCTTTGGGAACTTCTGCCCCATGCAGGAGTAACACCAGAGCTTACATGTAACTATATTAGTATGTGTGCCAAGTGCCATTAACTCTTGGAATCACCATAGTAGCCCCTTAAGGTTAAGTGTTATCATTTTTCTCACTTTACCAAAGAAATTTAGGCTTAGATTGGTGAAATGCCTTAAGATCACACAGCCACTCTGTTTGGAATCACCATAGAAACAAGACATCTAGAAAATTCACACCCCTCAAAAACCTCTTGGTAAGGTGACACTCAAGCAAGGGAAAGGCTTCCCCCAGGTCTCAGGCCCTTGAGTATGTGAGCACATGCCCACATATGTGTGCACAGTCAACCAGAACTTACCCTCTGTCCCTTCTCCCTCTCTCCCTCCCAGCCCACTCACCTCATTGAGGATGATTTGGTGCTGCTGCTGCCGCTTTCCTTCCTTCATCATATGCTCCAAATTGGTGATCACCACAACAATGGACAGGTTGACGCCAATAAAGGCACCCAAGGTAATGAAGATGGCAAAGTAGATGGCAGCCCCAACCTCTAATACATAGTCCCTTGAGATGTTCCTGGAGGTAGCAGGCAGGGACCCTATCACCTTCTGGCCTTTGAACCTCAGCTTCCTTATCTGTTAAGTGCAGGCATTATTCCAAGACCTACTGGGAGGTTCTGCTGCCTCACTTCTGTTGTGCAGATGATTCCATGGTTACTCCTAACTGTCCTAACAGCTACTCTACTGAGCACCTGCTAAGCATGGGCAGGACTACAGTTAGCCTGAAAGGTGGAGAATCTGTATTTCAACAGTACAAAAAAGGGAAGAAATATGTATATGAAAAAACTATACCACTGTTAATTCCTTGTAAATCTCCCATAAAATATTTTCCCAACTCTATATATATATGTATGTCATATATTAATATATATGCTAGTCTCTGTTCTAGCTTTATATAGAGCTTCTATATAAATCCTCACAGAAATTCAGGCATAGTTAATATTGCATTGTAGTTCTCATTTGACAGATGAGGAAACTGAGACAAAAAAGATAGATGAAGTGAAGTAACTTGTCCAAGGCTGCATGGTTACTGTTTTGGAGCAAAAATTCAAAAGCACAGTTTGCCTTTATTATGCATGTTCCAATGTTTCTACTTCCTATGTCATAAAGGCTGAAAACCACAGGATAGGATTCTACTCTCACATGAATAGCACTGTAGCACTGTAGCACTGTCATCCTGTTGTTCATAGATTTGCATTTGCTTAACATCTCCATTGTGAGACTTGTTGTTACTGTGTTTGGCATATTGAATACGTCATGGGTAGCTTGCCAGGCTTTGCCGTGCGGGCGAGATACTCTCAGTAGCTTGCCGGGCTCTCCGAAAGGGGCAAAGGAATCGAACTCTGGTCGGCCGAGTGCAAGGCAAATGCCCTACCGCAGTGCTATTGCTCCAGCCCCTCACATGAATAAAGAGGTTAAAATTATCAGTCAGGATGGAAACACAGGGTTGATATACAATGGGAAAGGGGCCAGAGTGATAGGACATGTAGGGCACTCGCCTTGCACACAGCTGACCCAATTTTGATCCATGGCATTGCATATGGTCCCCCAAGCCCCACTAGGAGTGATCCCTGAGCACAGAGCCAGGAGTAACCCTGAACACTGCTGGGAGTGGCTCAAAAACCAACCAAACAAAGAAGATACAATGGGGAAGAGGCAAAGAATAAGGGCTGGATAGACAAAACAGCAGATGAGGCATTGGCCTCACAGGTAGCTAACCTGGGAGGCTGACACTGCATATGGTTCCCCAAGCCCCATAAGGAGTGATCCCTGAGCACCGAGTCAGTAATTAGCCCTGAGCACAGCTGGATGTGGCCAAAAACAACAACAAAAGAGAAGAAGAAAAATAAAGAGGCAAATAATAGAGCTCAGACTTGAGAGATAGCCACAAGGGTTGAGATCTAGAGGCCTGGGTTCAATTCCTGGCATCATATGACCTCTTAAGCACTTCAGAGAGGGACCTAAATGTGGTCAGGAGTAGCCCCTGAGCACCATCAGATTTGGCTCCAAAACAAGCTAAGACCAAAAGCACTGACAATTGTGGCCCCAAAACAACAGAATCCAGCAGCCATCTATGACAAAAGTGACCCGTAGGCAATGGGTCTAAGATTGTATAAAATGTTTTAGAAGTGCAAGCAGTTTGTTGGGCCCCAACCCAACAAACCAATGAGCAAAATGAGACAAACAGATGAGGAAACTGAGGGCTCCAGTTTGAGCTGGAAGGCTGCCATGCAACCTCAGGTGCAGCCACAGTTCTGCCCACTTGCACAAGACCTAGGGACTGGAGAGCCCAGAGACCCAGCTGATGGGAGGAATCTCCATGAATGGGGTGCGGGGGGTGATGACATATACAATTTCAAGGGGGAACAAAGCGGGGGCTAGAGTGATAGCACAGAGGGTAGGGCATTTGCCTTGCACACAGTTGACCCGGGTTCGATTCCCAGCATTCCATATGGTCGCCTGAGCACTGTCAGGAGTAATTTCTGAGTGCAAAGCCAGGAGTAACCCCTGTGCATTGCTAGGTGTGACCCAAAAAGCAAAAAAAAAAAAAAGGGGGGGACACAAAGCTTCAAGTAAACAGAGGGCCCAGAGTCAGGGGTCTGCTCTGCCCCACTAAAAGTGTCTGACATTGGCCAGAATGTAGCTCATTGGCAGAGCATGCATACAGCTCTGTACAGATGTATAGCTTTGGATTCCATCCCTGGTATTACAAAAAAATTAAAAATTGAAAAATAAAGGTACCAGGCACCTCTTCTATACTTAGCTGGTTTTCATCTGGAGCCCAAGTTCCATAAAAAACCCTTTTCTCTCCTGAATCCATTATCTGCCATATCGGAGTTCCAGCCCCTGCTTTGCCTTGCTAGGCTAGAGGTCCAGAAGCCCCATGGATACTCACTGAAAAGAATCGTAGATGTCTGCCCAGCCGTCCTGGGTCAAGCAGATGAAGAGAGTGTACAGAGAAATCTGCAAGTTCTGGAAATGCTGAGGCAGGAACGAACCAAAGAGAGTGACCCCAAACACAGCAAACACCTGCCAGAGAGACCAAACATGCAAATGCCATGCAAATGAGCTCTGCTAAGGCAATCAAAGGAAGTGCGGCTCAAAGGTCTCTTCTCCAGACACCCTGTGCCCCCCACCCCCGAGACCCAGGGACCCTGTTCAATGGAGGGGGCAGTTGGTTGGTGATGGGGCAGGGCACTGACCAGCATGAAGAAGAGGATGAGGGCTATGATATTGGCCAAGTCCGGCACCGACTGCAGGATGACGCGGATGATCCGGGCCAGGGGCTCCACCGCCAGACAAACAGGTATCAGACGAAGCACCCTATGGCAGAACTTCTCAGGGGAACCCCTTGGTCCTTCCCACATACCTCCTCCCCACTACCCCACTCATGCCAGAGAGGCGGAACTAGTTCCCAGCTGGTTAACCCCCCACCCCCATATCTTTCCCAGGGTCCTGATGGTCCCCCTCTTTTCTCCAGAGTTCCCAGCTTACCTGAGGGTATAACAGATACAGATGTGATTCATTTCATTACCGAAGAACCCCAGGAGTAAGACAAAGACGATAAGGAAGTTGAAAATGTTCCAGCCGTCCTGGGGGAGGGGGTGGGCCAGTACTAGGTCCATCCCATAGTGCACCTGGGTCTACCCTTCCCACACTCTAAGGATGAAGGAATCAGTGTTTCTTCCAGAGCAGGGCAAGTCATCTACCATTAACTGCTGCCCTCCAAACATGACCCATAGTGCCCCTGCACTCGTTGTCCCATGCGCGGGGCAGTGGCCACTCTAACGCACACATAGCTGGTACCTGAACTCAATGCCCACCTCATTTGGCACACTGCTGAACAGGGTCCCATCCTGAGAATATTGAAATATTTTAGCCTTTAGATGTTACGCACTTTATCAAGCAACAGTACTTCAGAAGTCAGGGATGTAGCTCAGCAGTAGAACACTTCCCTTGTATGTCCTAGGATCGCTCCACCAAAAAAGATAGGGGCTGGAGTGATCGCATAGTGTGTAAGGTGCTTGCCTGCATAAGGATGACTCAGGTTTGATTCACAGCATTGTATATGGTCTCCTGAGTATGTCCAGGAGTGATCCCTGAGCACAGAGTCAGGAGTAACACCTGAGCATTGCCAGGTGTAGCCCAAAAAACAAAATAGACAATCATTTCAATATATAGTTCCAGAGGCACAGGCAAATCTTGCCAGCCTTTTGTCCAATATGATATAAACTCAAATACAAGTGGGGATGGGGCCAGAGAGATAGTACAGGGGTTAGGACACTTGCCTTGCATGCAGCTGACCCCATTTCGATCCCTGGCACCGCATATAGTTTCCAGAGCACCGCCAAGAGGAACCCCTGTGTATAGGGCCAGGAGTAGCCCCTGAGCACTGCTGAGTGTGGCTCAGTTCCCCCCTCCCCCAAAAAATTCAAAAAAAAAAAGAGAGTAGGGGTGGGAGAAGGAAATTCTCAGGTATGAAAAATTCAAGTGCAACTACTAAGAAGGGGCACCTGTTCCGTGAACAAACAACAGAGTGTTCCCTTTTGACCAGCAGGCCCCTTCTAGCAGGCTGATCCCACAGATACTTGGTACAAGTACAAAATGACATTTGCATAAGGTTGAAAACAACCAAAGTGTCTCACAGGTGACCCCTGGTTGAATATACCTGGAACATTCATTTAGAGGCTACAAAGAGAAAGAAGAAGGGTAGCTGGATAGGGAGACAGAAAGGCTTCCAGGACCCATTAAGCAATAAGAAAAGCAAAGGGCAGACTAGTGTTCCAGGAAGCTACTTCTAGGGAAGGAAAGACTAAAAATATACACATATTTGCGTATGGTGTCAAAATTAATACTGGTGGGGAAAAAAGAGACTATAAGTATAATAGATTACTAGAAGTAGAGGTGGGGAATGGAGGGAGGGAAAGGCATGAAAACAAGAATTCTGAGTGTGCCTCTGTATACAGGTTGAACAAATTTGTATGGTCTAAAGAAAATTTTCTTCCCCCCTCGCCTTTCTTTCCCTTTGCTGTAGTTGCAGTGATTGCTGCATACTTGGTTGCTGTGCCAGGGTTCCTGAATGGTAGAGCCCAGTGTAGTTGGCATGTGCGGCAGCATTGGGGTGAACTCATTACCACTGGCCTGAAAGCAGGCACTTTATCACTCTATTAGTCCCAGGACCAAGGAAATGACTTTGTGTGTATGCAAGGTGAACTCCCAAGCGATATGCAGGGGCCTAGAGCCACTCCCAGTAATGATCAGTCAACCAGGCTTATGGTTCAATGCTCAGGCTAGTGATGTGAGGCTGCTTTGGTCTAGCAATTCTCAGAAACACTCTGGTGGTGCTCATGGTCCTTCAAAGCTAAAGCCAGTAGTGGTTTAGCAGTGGCCATGTGGTGCCAGGAAATCAAACTTGGGCTTGTGGGCAGTCATACATTTGATGTTCAGTGCTGATAGTTTGGCCAGAGGTAAAAGTTCACAAGCTGGAGCAACAGTACAGAAGGTAGAGTGCTCACCTTACATACAGCCAACCTGGGTTTGATCCCCGGTACCCAATATGGTGCCCCGAGTGACTCCTGTCATGAGTGATCTCAGAGCACCGAGCCAGGTATAAACCCTGAACACTACTGGGTCTAACCCCTACAAAAAACACACACAAAAAAGGAAGAAGAAGAGGTAGAGGAGGAGGAGGAAGAAGAGATGACCATGAACCTCATTTGAATAATAATATTAATAGTAATAAAGGTTATGGTTTGGAACATTAGTTCTCAAGTAGGGGGATTTTGCCATTCTGGGGACTTCTGTAGGTAGTCTGTGTGCCAGGGTGTTGCACACTTGTGGTGCTGGAGCTCACACTTAAGAACATGGGGCAGTGCCAGGAATCAAACTCAAGGGTCTCATCCTTTAAAGCAAGTGCTCTACCGAGCCATACGTCTAGGCCCTGAGGACGATCTTTGTTTTTGTTTTTGGGGGTATTTTTTATGGGGGGAGCAACACCTGACTTATGCTGAAGGCTTACTCCTGGCTCTGAACTCAGGGATCATTTCTGGTAGGGTTCAGGGGACCAAATGGGGTGCTGGGATGAACCCTGACTGGTCATGTGCAAGGCAAGAGCACTTCTTGCTGTACCATCTCCCCAGTCCTGGGGAGTTTTGTCTACAAGGAATGTACCATCTAGTGAGTAGGAGCCAAAAAAACTGCTAAACATCATATAATACATAAGATAGTTCCCCACTTTAAGGTTTATCCAGGTCAGAGTGTAAAAGCTGAGGTAGGGAAACTGGAATTTTATATAAGCAGAGTGTCTAAGAGAAACATAAAATGCTCAAATTAGTGCTGGAGAGATGGTATAGTGGGTAAGACACTTCCCTTGCATGCTGCTGACCTGATTTGATCCGTGGCACCACATATGATCTCCTGAGCACTACTGGTATCACTCCTCAGTACAATGCCAGGAATAAACTCTGAGCACTGCTGGATGTGCCCCATTCCCAAATTAATTAATTAAATGCTCAGGTTTGCCTTGATTCTCTTGTTCTAAATAAAACTTTGGGACTTATCCTTGAAAATGCCTATATTTCTAAGCACTATTGGAAGAACTCTCTGGGGGGCTGGAGTGTTAGTACAGCAGGTAGAGTGTTTGCCTTATATGTGGCCAACCTGGATTTGATCTCCAGCATCCCATATGGTCCCTCAAGCACGGTCAGAAGTAATTCCAGGATAATTCAGAGTAATTCTGAATGCAGAGCCAGGAGTAGTCCCTGAGCATCACTGGATGTGACCCAAAAACAAAGAACTCTCTGGAAGATCTAAAGGAGGAAAGTTCCCCCTTGTGGAATTCACTTTGCCTGCATCCTAGAGCTGGTTCTGAAAAAGTGATAACTGAGCTTTTCGCCCAAAGCATGGCAATTGTTTTCCCTTGGGTGTAGACATTCAGCTCTGTTCCCTCCTCTTCTGATTCTGCTAGCAAACCTCCTGCTGAGAGCTGTTTGCACAGAGCAGCCTTGAGTACTTTAAGACTTCAGAAACTGTTCTAGGCTCTACATTCTGTGTTCTATGAAGTGAAACTTCCAAATCCTCGGAAGCTTGTAACGCTCAATGGTTAACCTGGTCATGATCCTTCTTTTGTTTTGCTTTTACTTTTGTGTCACATCCAGAAGTGTTTAAGGGCTACTCCCTGCACCTGGCTCTGTTTTGGGGGTTACTCCTAGTGGTGCTCAGGGAACCATGCAGTGCTGGGAATTGAATCCAGGCATCCCATATGCCAAGCATGGTTTCAGTCCATTGAATGATCTCTCTGGCCACATGCTTAATTTTTAAATTTTCTTTTTTGGCTTTCAGGCCACACCTGGCAGTGCTCAGGGTTTATATTCTGGCTCTGTGCTCAGGGATCATTCCTGGCAGGCGTCAGGGGAATATATGGGGTGCCAGGATTCAGATCAGCCACATGCAAGGCAATCACACTGCTGTCTGTACTGTTCTCCTGGCCCCATATACTTCTATTTTCATAAGAGGAATCAACACCTTGAGAGCTTGTTTGGAGGTTCTAACAAAGGAATGCAGCTACAAGTGTATGCTCCAGTCAGTCTGTTTTTGAGTCCCTAGTCAGGGAAGGCTGTCTTCTTCCACAACCATCCTATTAGAGAAATGCACATGGAATAGTGAGGAAGAAAGGGAACCCTCGCCTTGTCAGCCTTATCTGCTCAATCAACCTGGTGATCAGTAGGGTGTCTGGTGTTTCAACCAGACTGACTCTCATATCTGAGGAAAACACCCCTAAAACTTTTTTAGTTTTGATTTTGGTGGTGCCAGGAATCAAACTCAGGGTTTCACATATGCCAAGCAAGTGCTATGCAGCATCACAATGCTGAAACCATCTTCCCAGCCTAAGGCAAAACATATCCCTTAAGGGCCAGAGAGAGAGTATAGTGGGCAGGGTGCTTGCCTACACATGGCTGACCTGGGTTCAGGCCCCAATACCCAATATGATACTCTGAGCATAGAACCAAGAGTAAGCCCTGAGCACTGCCTGGTGTGCCCCCAAAACAAACTAGCAAAAAAAAGATCCGTTGGGGGGCTGGAGTGATAGCACAGCAGGTAGGACATTTGCCTTGCACACAGCTGACCCGCATTTGATTCCCAGCATCCCATATGGTCCCCTGAGTACTGCTGGGAGTAATTCCCAAGTGCATGAGCCAGGAGTAACCCCTGTGCATTGTCGGGTGTGATCCAAAGAGAAAAAAAATCTCTTGGTGGGGCCTGAGTGATAGTACAATGTGTAGAGATGTGTAGGGTGTTTGCTTTGCACATGGTGAACCCGGGTTTGATCCCTGAGCACTGCCAGTGAGTAATTCCTGGGTGCAGAGCCAGGAGTAACCCCTGAGCATCTCTGAGTATGATTCAAAAAAAAGAAAAAGAAAAAGAAAAAAGAATCCCGTGGCTAGAAAAATCAAATTCTGGTTCTCTGTCACTAACATAACTGTAAAAGCTCTTCTCACCCTGATAGCTCTTGGTTCTCTCCAGAACAGGGTTGCAAAGTATAGCTGGAGGGTCAAATAGGGCCAGCTCCTCCTTTTTTTGTAAGATCCTCAGACTAAGAATGGTTTTTTATTTCTAAATGGTCATAAAGGAATAAAAAGAATGTTATTCTGTGATAAATAAAAATTACATGACATTCCCTTTCCAATGTCCATGAATAAAGTATTTGGAACACAGCTATGCTCAGTCAACTATGGACTATCTGCGCTTGTTTGTGTGACCACATTAGAGACTTTGGTACGTGATGCTTAACATACTGACCCGGACCTTTACAGGAAAAATTTGCTGACCCCTATGCTCTTGAGCCCTGAAAATTAAGGTTGATAGCCTCAATCCCTTTTCTCAGGCAAGAAAATAAAAGTTTTCTCCAGATCACAGAACTGAAGAAGGTTGGAGCAGAGATTAGAACCCAGGCTGCAGGACCATGGCTGTCTGTCTAAAACACACTTCTAGTACAGTTGTCAACAGACAACTCAAAAATCTCAGAAGTAGTCAGGTTCCCTCTTTGCAAACTCCTGCCCCACACCCTTTAATTTGCAGGGAGAACACACATGGCTTGGGGTGGGACTGGATGGGGAGAAGTCCCTGTGGGGAGCAGGGATGATGGCAGGGAGGGTTCAGGGTCTCACCTTCCAGAAAATCCAGAAACCATTTAACCAGTTGAGAATAACCTCAAAGATAAGGATGGTCAGCACAATGTCATCTATGATAGAGAACAACTCATAGTGTTGCTACACGGAAGACAGAGAAAAAGAGAGGGTTAGAGAGTGCACCTGGCATGGGGAAGGCAGACCCATATTTCCCCAGCATCTTTGTAGCTCCCTTGTACACACTGTTCACACCCATGCCATGTGAACAGTGAAAAGTGCACAGAAATCACTTTATGTCATACAAAATAGATTTGGTTTCTGTCTTACTGAATTAGAGCAGTACCAAGATGAGGTGAGTTAAGAGTATTGTGGCCCTTTCCACTCTGGTAAGGACACATGGAAAAGGAGGTACCAGAGAGGCAGAGCAGACCCCCAAGATGGGGGAGGGGGAAAGCCCTGGCTCCTGAGATGCAGGACACTGAGCCCTGCACTTCCTTCCCTGACTGTCAGGGTCACTCCTGCTGCTCCAGTTCCTTCCATCCCCCGGGGCCAGGCCTGACCAAACTCCTGGTCATCATCCCACTCATGGGTCCTGCTCACAAGTTTATGTAAACTGATGGATGAATAATTTGGTAACTTTGAACTCCATCCCAAACCCAACTCCTGGTCTCCCAACCTGGAATCTTTTCTTTCCACTCTCATTAAACTGTGACCCACTATAGTTTGTGACTCCATTGACAGTCTCCAGACTTCTGACTCCATTCTGGCAATTACAAAATTACCTTAATATCTTCCTTTCTTCACTTAGATGGCCAGAAGATTCAGTGTCCCAAGGTTGGGTGCCACACATGGAGGCCTCCTGTCACCCGTATCTTGTCAACAGTCTCTTCCCCCAAACATGAGGTTGAGCAGAGCTTTATAAGCCCATATTGGAGGATTATGGACTTGAGGCCCATTTCAGTTTCCATAAGGGGTTGCACGACCATGGCTGTCTGTTTAATAATGAAGAACTCTCTTCCCTTCCTGCCTCCAAGTCTGCCCCACCTGGTCACTGAAGGCAATAGGCCTTCTTCTCTTTCAAAACCACTATCAAAAGTCCTCCAATCTACTACAATTCAAGCAGGGGAATCTATAGCTAATCAGATTTATTGTCACTACTGACAGCCTTCCATGGTTCTCTATGGTCCAGGTAAGGTTCAAACTCGGCTCATAGGGCTGGAGTGCATGCTTTGCGTACAAGAAGTCTGTGTTCTATACCCTGTACTGCATGATGCCTGGAGCACTAACAGGAGCATAGAGCTAGGAATAGCTCCAGAGCAATGTCAGGTATGATCCAAAAATATCAAAACTTTTTAAAAAATTAAAAATAAGGAGGACTCGGGCCAGAGCAATAGTACAGCAGGTAGGGCATTTACCCTACACATGGCCAAGCTATGTCTGATATCTGGCATCCCATATGGTCCCCCAAGCACCCCAGGAATGATTCGAGTGCAGATCCAGGAGTAACCCCTGAGAATCGCTGGGTGTGACCCCCCCAAAAAAGGCCAAAAATAAGGAGGGCTGGAGAGATAGTACAGCTGGTAAGTTGTTTACCTTGCTCATGACTGAGTTTTGATCTCTGACACCCCCCCATGGTCCCCTGAGCACCACCAGAAGTGATCCCTGGGTACACATTTAGGAGTGAGTCATAAGCGCTGCGATCTGTGACTCCCCCCCCAAATTTTTTTTTAAAAATTGAAAATAAAGTAAGGGGCAGGGCTGGAGCGATAGCACAGCGGGTAAGGCGTTTGCCTTGCACGCAGCCAACATGGCCGACACAGGTTTGATTCCCAGCATCCCATATGGTCCCCCGAGCACCGCCAGGAGCAATTCCTGAGTGCATGAGCCAGGAGTAACCCCTGAGCATCGCTGGGTGTGACCCCAAAAAAGAAAATAAATAAATAAATAAATAAATAAAGTAAGGGGCTGGAGAGATAGTACAGGAGGTAAAGCACTTGCCTTGCATGTAGCTTGACCCTAGTTTGAACCCCAGCACTACAAATGGTGCCTGGAATGCCACCAGGTCACTCCTGAGCATGAAGCCAGGAATAGTCCCTGAGCACTCTTGGGTGTGGCCCAAAAACCAAAAGAAGCTAAAGAAAAAAGGGTAAACTCTCCATTCTCCTGATTTTGTTGTTGTTGTTGTTATCTTTCATTTTGGGGCCACACCTGACAATGCTCAAGAGTTACTCCTGGCTCTGCACTAAAGAATCACTCCTGGGGCTAGAGTAATAGCACAGCAGGTAGGGCATTTGCCTTGCATGCGGCCGACCCGGTTTCAATTCGCAGCATCCCATATGGTCCCCTGAGTACCATCAGGAGTAATTCCTGATGCAGAGCCAGGAGTAAGCCCTGTGCATTGCCGGGTGTGACCAAAAAAGCAAAAAAAAAAAAAAAAAAAAAAAGAATAACCAGGTATACCCCCCAAAACAAAATTTTAAAAAAAGCAAAGGGAAGGAAAAAAGAAAACAAATTAAAATGTAAGGATGAGACCAAAGTCAGTTGGACACACAAAATTACTTATATGCTGTTTTTTTTTCTCCTCCAATACTCTTCTCCACCTTTCTCAGACAGACCAATTCTTACTCATTTTAGTCTCAAGGAAGACTTCTCTGACCCCACAGACTAGGTTTAAAGTCTTTCTTGGATTCTCATATATTCTAGGTGACATTAAGCACCTGTCACGCTTTTCTTACTAACTCAGACCGACACTGAGCTGGGTCTGTTTGGTTCATCTTTGTAAGACTGAAGTGAGCACTGTGTCTGGCACCTAGTGAGTCTCTCTGTGGTTCAAACAGCATGTCTGGGACCAGGAGATAGCACAGCAGGTAGGGCGCTTGCCTTGTAAGGCGCTAACCCTAATTCCATCTCCAGCATATGCTCTCTGGGCCCTGCCAGGAGTGATCCCTGTGCACAGACCCAGGAGTAAGCTTTGAACACTGCCAGGTGTAGCATCAAACCAAAAACCAATTAAAAAAAGAAACAACACCATAAAACCCCACGCCCTTCCCCTTCACCTACTTATGCTCACACCTTTTTTCTCCCGCCCTTCCTCTACAAATCCACTTCATCCCTCAAAGCTAGTTCCCTTCCACCCTTCAATCTCTAGATGCCTGTCAGAGCTGACAAGACCACGACAGGCCAGTCCTCAGGGGCAGTTTAGTAGCCTGAGGCCTAGCATTGCAGGGCCTTGCCCAGGTCTCTGGTCAGAGCAGCAGGGGCAGAGGTCAGGCTGGGGTCTCACCTGGCTGAGGAAGGCATTGGTGCGCAGCCCGATGGTGACGGCATTGACCAACAGCAGGAAGGTCAGCAGCAACTGGAAAATCGGGTGTTGGAGCAATTGCTTGACATAAATGCGAGTGATGAACTCCTTCATGTCCCAGGCATCCTGGGAGAGGACAGGACCTTCTTCAGGCCAGTGTTACCAGAGAGTGTTCACTCTCAGTGAATGGGGGTTGCCTGGAGGGGGTCGCTCTGGAGGGGTAGAAGTAGCTTGAGAAAGGATCATGGAATCAGGGCATCACTGTAGTAGTCACTATGTCTGGTGGCTGCAAGGGGATGGGGGGCAGGGGGTATCTGCTGATGAGTGACTGTCACTAATCAGGGTTCCAGTGAGGTAGTTACAAATATGTGCTGGGGGGGCGTCCCGTGGAGATGACTGCTGGGGGGCTGTGAGAAGGCAAAAAGGGTGGTGTTTCTGAGGGCCTGCTGTGGCTGAGGGCCGGAGCAGAGGGTCACTGTGGGGGTGAGGACAGATGCAGATCTGGCCTCATCCTTACCTTCCTATTCATGATGTCATGGCGGTTGATGAGCACCTGTTCCTCTAGCCTGCTGAAGGGCTGGATAGAGGCCCTCTGCAAGGGGGAAGAAAGCCTGTAAGTGTGACTCCATCCTGCCAGACCCTCCACGGTCCTCAGGTGCCTCTCCTCTCATCCAAGGGCGCCTGGCATGGGCGGTGCAACTGGGCAGGGGCCACCTACCTTCATGATGGTAATAGGCGTGGTACTGGTGTTGATATCGGTCCATTCCTGCCACCAGGTCCTTTCATAATAGGTCATGGCTGCTAAGTCTCCACTCTCTCCTCCTTTCCAAGAAACTATCTTGCTCCAAGAGGTCGTGCTCCCCCTCGTGGTGAGATCATAGAGGCCCCTGTGACCCCACTGCCACCTGCATTCCACCCAGGAATTCCAGCCCTGAGTTTCAGCTCCTCCTACTGATTCCTGCCTAATATCTGGTACCCGCAAAAGAAGTCAGAGAGTTGAGGGGCTGGGCAAGGGTCAGAGGTCAGAGTGCAGTGATCAAGTCAGACGGTGGTGGCACGGCCTGCAAACATACGTACGGGTTTCTACTCTGGGACTAGGAGTTGAGGTAAGAAAGGGCAAAGGAGAGAAGAGGAGGAAAAAGGACTCACCCCAAGGCCCTCCCTCCTGAAAAATACAGGAGTTAGGAAGCCCCTTCCTCACCAGTCACTCCTGCTGTCACCCCACCCTCCAGGGCCACTCACCCTGCCTCTCCATGCAAGGGTGGTCTGTTTCTCACGTGTCCCTCATTGGCAAAGGCTGGTCTGTTTCTCACGTGTCCCAGGAGGATGGGTCAAGAAGGACACTCTGGTCTCCAAAGGACCAGGAAGAGACAAGCAGGAGTAGGAGCTGCCTCTAGCCCTGGGTCAGTCATGCATCAGATTGGCAGGCACAGCCCAGGCTGGACACTCAGTGCGGTGACCAGTTTGAGACAACTTTCCACACCAAAACCCTCAGGAAGCCAGAGGCACACGGAGACTCCTTTATGGGAAACTTTATTGGACTGAAGCAGCCTTGTGTAAAGGGGCTCAGGAAGGGAGAAGGCAGACTCTGGGCAGCCTTCCTGTCCCACCTCCGGCCAGGGAGGAGACGGTGGCACCACTTCATCTCACTTAATGGCACTTGTGGCAGAGGAGCAGGAATGGCATCACCAGGCAGAAGTGGCGGAGTTTGGGGTGCCACTCTGGGCCAGCACTACTTCCAACCTAGAACACAGTCCTGGAGGCTTGGTCTTACACATATCAGAGGTGGGTGCAGAGGCAGTCCTTCGGGTAGGGGTGCTGGCCGGGGTCAGAGGTCAGGAGGTGGGACATTGCTCTCTGAGGCTGGGGGACAGAGCTGGGTGTGCTCCTCAGGATCGGAGGGCAAGGAAGGGGAAGAACATTCTCTGGAGTCCAAGGTCAGGGCTTGGGCACTGCTCTCAACCTGCGCCACTCCACAGGCCCCCAGGCCCTCTGAGTAGAGCTCCTGGTTCTGCTCCTTCCATCGCCGGAACTTCTCTCCTGTCAGTGCAGGGTCACTCAGCACCTCTTCCAGGGCCTGCAGCTCCTGTAGCTTTGCCTGTTGGGGGGATGGGGCTCAGAGCAAGGATCGTCCAGAGAGGGGCAGAGACTGGAGCTAACTCTAGAGGCCAGGGCCCATCCCCCCATACCCAGCTGAGGTGACAGCTGGCACCAGGCCATGCCCCGTGCGCCCACTGACCTTGAGAGTGCTCTGCAGAGCACGAACGCGGTGCGCCCGCTCATTGAGCTGAGGGTCTCGGTTGCGCCGCATGAAGGAGCTCCGCCACTGCTCATGAGTGAGGGGCTGCGGCTGGCCCAGCAGGGACACACCACCCTGCTTCAGGCCCCGCACTATGCCTTCCAGTGCACCTTCACTGCTGTCTGTGGGAGGGAGAGCGGAGCAGCGTGAGGGTGAGCTTAGCCCGCTCCCCATCTCATCTCCCGGACCCAGCACCCTACCTGCTGGAGGACACAAGGAGGTCCGGGGGCTGCCCTGCGCAGGGCTGGAAGCAGGGGTGGGGTCTCCAGAGGACACACTCCACATGGGTGCAGGACTGGGCTGTGGCAGGGCGAAAAGCATACGGGATTTCAGTCTGAGCCATGCCTAGCCCGTTAATAGGCGGGTCCCCGACTCACCGAGCCTGAACGGGACCCAGTCTCATCATCAGGGTCTTCTGCTTCCGTTTCACTGTAGCAATCTGGAGTGGGCAGGAACAAGCATGGTACCCCACTAAGCTTCCTTGGGTTGTTGGAGGCCAGGGAGTGGGCGGGGGCCTGTGGGCTGACAGCCCCTCCACCAGGAAAGGCAGAGGCCCCTCATGCACCTCAGGCACCCACCTTCCTCTCGGGGCATGGTGGCCCGGCCTGGGGACTGGTACTTGGAAATGCAGGTAATGAGATGACGCACCCACCTGCAGAAGAGCAAAGGGCTTACTGGGGGCCAGGGGCTTGTGCCCCATATCACCTTTCAATTGAATCCTCAGAGCCACTCTGACTTGTGGGGACTCTTTTTATTTTTATAGATGACGGCACCGAGGCCAACAGGAGGGAGAGCCCTGGCCAACAACACACAGGGAGCCAGAATTTGAGGCCAGGCTCCCTGATATCCTGCGGGGCTTGAGGGGCACTCACATGCTCAGATCTGTCAGGGTGTCAGCAGAGAAGATGAAGGGTTTATACACGTCATGGGTGAGCTGGAACACACTGTCAGGGAGCACAGGGGCCATACTCAGTACACGTGCGCGTGGGTATGTATGTGTGTGTGTGTGCGCGCGCCCGTGTGTGTGTATGTAAGTGTGTGTGTGGGGAGGGCAGAACCCCGAGGGGCTGGACTAGGAGCCCAAACACCTGCTGCGCCACCACATACATCTGTGTGTCCCCGACCTTTCCCTCTGCTGCCTACCCCACCGCCTGCCTTGCCCCCAGGACTCACTACTTTTTCTTCGGATCATGCCCACTTTCCAAACTGTAGTTGGAGACATTGATGAGCCCCTCAGCTTTCTCATCCTGAGGGGAAATCACAGGGTGAGGTTATATGGAAGACCCCACCCACCCTCTGGAGGCCCTGGATGACAGGGGTAGGAGGGAAAGGGCATGTGAGGGACACGCTAACCAGGACTCTGGGACAGAAGCGCAGGACTCTGGAGATGCTGAGCCAGGAAACGAAACATGAAAGAGAGGCCTGATCACAGCCCCCTTTGCACAGGCTGTCCTCCCTTGCTGGGGCCTTTCTCCTCCAGCTGTCACTGACCTCCCAGGTCATTTCTCTCAGGGAGCCTTCCTCTCCCCAGGTGGACTGGACCACCCTGCTGGACTCTTCCCAAGCCCCTGGACCCTGTCCTGGAGTGTGAGGACACTCCCAGGCAACCTGGACTTGCAGAAATCACCCGAGCCCTCCCTATGACCCCAGTACCCAGCTCAAAGATGGGTACATGGCAAGTACCTAAGTGTCTGTGCAATGAAGAACTGAGTGAATGAACAGCCCAAATGCCAGGGTGCACAGGAGCAGAAAAGGAAGGAGAAATGGGCAGAAGAAAGTGCCTGCCCCACCCCCCACCCCTGCCGCATCCTTTTCCAGCTGCTTCCGCATGCACAGGGCTCCTTTCTGTGCCCAGCAGGCCCCAGCTTGACAGATGCACAGCCTAGGGCCCAGGTAGGAGTGGATCTGTATCTTTTCATTTTTTTCTTTTTCTGGGGACCACACCCAGCAGTGCTCAGGGCTTACTCCTGGCGGTGCTGGGGAATCAAACTTAGGCCAGGTAAGCGCCTACCCACTATACTTTCTCTCTGGCTCTCAGGGAGTGGATCTTTTTCAGGGACAGGACTCAGGACTGTGGCCCTGAGGTGACTTACCTGCTTACCTGTATGGGGGAGGGGGTTCTCACCTGGGGCTGGCGGTACCAGTAGAGCGTGTGTCCCTTGAGCACAAACCAGCAGCGGCGCCAGCGGGGGCCCATGAAGCCCCCGGGCACCTTCCGCAGCAGCAGCCAACCATCACAGTCGGGGCGGCCCAGCTCCCGGCATGACACCCGCCGGCGGCTCAGCCGCGTCGCCACGCCTGCAGAGGCACAGCACAGGCTGAGGTGAGGGGCACAAACCCAGGCCCTGGGCCCCACGGGCATCCTAGCAGACTCTTCAGAGCACTGCTCCTCTATCAGCCCTCAGGAGCAGAGTGAAGGGAACGGGGTCTGTCTGAACCTCTCAATAGAGCTGTTTGGGGCCAGAGTGATAGCACAGTGGGCAGGGTGTTTGCCTTGCACACGGCCGACCCGGGTTCAATCTCCAGCATCCCATATGGTCCCCCAAGCACCACCAGGAGTAATTCCTGAGTGCAAAGCCAGGAGTAACCTCTGAGCATTGCTGGGTATGACCCAAAAAGCGAAAAAAAAAAAAAATCAAGCTGTTTCCAGGAGAGAATGTGTGCATCTAGCTAGTGGGATGGGTCTGGCCTTGCTTTGTCATGACTTCAAAGAGTGCCTGATCCAGGGGATCGCCTACCCCCTATACCCCACCCCACCCACCCATGCCCACTCACTCAGGTGCATCTCATACCTTTTGATTTCCTCTGACCAGGAACAGGACTCTGAAAGTTGGGGAAGAGGTCAGAGAAGGCTTTGGGCAAGCCACACCCCTCCTCATTAAGCCCCTAAGCTTACCTGGTCAGGGGTTTCTGGGAGCCCCTGGGTCTCTGCTCCCTGTGCTGGGAGCGAGGCTGAAGGAGCAGGAGAGACGGGCAGGGGTTGGGTGGCAGGGGGGATTGAATCTGTCAGGAGGCAGAAGGGAGAGGAGGGTCCATGAGTCAAATCCTGAGCCCAGTGTTGGGGGTGTGGGGTGGTCAGGTCCCTCACATGACCTGCGTGAGGTGTTTGCCCCTGCTGGGGTTTTGAAAGTACCTGTCCAAGCAGGACTGGGCCCAGGGCTTGGGTCTGAAGTCAGGTCAAAGGCAAAGACGTTTCCGGACAGGGCACTGGGGACACAGAGGAAGAGAGGGAAGCCCAAGATAAATGCTGAGGATGATGTGGTGATAGACACGTGGGCCTGGGCAGGACCATGTGGATAGTGCCACCAAGATGCCCTGGGGCTGACTTACCTGGGAGAAGGTGGAGCCGCAGCTGGAGATGGGCTCCTTGGGACCGGGGAGCCAAGGGCCAGAGGGGGAGTCTAGGGAACAATCAGAAACCAGGTGATGGAACTGACCAGAGGGCTGTCAGCAGGCTGGGAAGGAGCAGAGGTGGTACCTGAGGGGGCGTCTCTGGCACTGGGACTTTCTTCAGCACCAAGCTGACCCCGGCTGGCTCCCGAAGCAGTTCCCTCACCACATTCTCATGAGACCAGCCCACCTGGGGACAGGATTGGATGGAGCCAGGCAGAAGGTCCTGAGGTAACCCAACACCCACCCCACCAGCAGTCCCGTCTCAGCCTCACCACCTCCTCCAGGAAGCCTCCCTGGTCCTGGCACCTTGGCTCTGCTGAACCCACTGACAGCTCATGGAAGGCTCTTCCCATGACCCTGGTCTCTCCCAGGGAACCCTCCCCAGCCTGAGGCCTGAGTTCTACCCAGGACTCCTTTCCTTCCCACCACATCCCTCTCTTCCTCACTCACCACCACTTGCTCGTTGATCTGGACAATCTCGTCTCCAGGAAGGATCTGCAGCTGGGGATCAGTGGTGACCTGCTATGGGAAGTGGGAATCCGAGAAAGTGGGCATCAGAGGCCTTTTCCTGGGGCCTCCAGCTGGACTGGATGGCAGGTGAGGGGGCCTGAGGGGCTATGAGAAGGGGGCAGGGCTCTCACCTGGGTGCCCACGCGGGATACAAAGTGCAGGAAGTTGCTGGTGGTGTCGATTTCCAGACCCTGCCAAGACACAGGCAGGCTACCATCACTGAGGGGCCAGGGGTGAGGGGCCAGTGGGCAGGCCCCTGCCAGACACCAGAACTGCAGGTGGGAGGAACTGGGCCCTTGGCTGGGCCCTAGCTAGCACTTCTCCAATGTGCTGCATGGCTTTGGGCTTGGCACCACTCACTGGGTCTAATTCCCCCTCCAGTGTGGGCCCAAGGGAAGCTGGAGCCGCTGACCTCTGAAGCAGGAGAGACTAAACAACACTGACAGGAAACACAGGGCCAGGCTATGCTCTGCTCTTCCCGAATAGTCAGAGACGAGAGTGGCAATGTTTCTGTCCTCTCCCTCTCCCTTTATCTTCAGGGTTGGATCCCAAGTCTGGAATGTGTCCCCGAGATCACACCAGCTACCACCCCCGAAGGACCAGAGCAGGCTCTGAAGGACAGCAAGAGCTGTCACTGTCTCTGGACCTGTGACGCTGACCCAGCAGGTCTGCCTTGCACTGAGTGTGGGACCACGCCTCTGAGGGTGCCCAGAGCTGGTGCAGGCGCAGATGAGACTGCCGAGAGGGGAGGAGAGCGAGTGGAGGGGACGGAACTCACCAGAGGGTCATCCAGTTGCACTCGCTGGAGAACGGCTCTCTGCTCCAGCAGCTCCTCAGGGCTGAAGTTCAGAATGGTGCGGCAGATGCCTGCCACGTGGTTGCACTAGGGGAGGGAGCAGATCTAGCCTGAGCCCCTTCCACTCCTCATCGCCATCCCTAGGGCCCCCACCATGCCCCAACTCACAATCGTCAGCACTCTGTTCTCTTTCTCAGCTGCTGGGCAGTTCTGGAAACAGAGAGAGCCAGAGTTTATCATGAGAAAAAGGGGTCTGCCTTCCCCTGACGGAGGGCTGAATTCTGAGTCCTTCTGGGCCTCTCAACCCTGCCCCACCTTCCAGAACTACAAAACCTGCGAGTTTTAGCTCCAGGGACGCATGCCCTGATATCACCTGAAGTCGCCGCACATGCCTGCCCACCTCCAGGGGGTCAAACTTCATGAGTTACCCCAGCTAGCTGGGAGGCCCCTGTCCCAGCAGCTCCGTACCCAACAGCAGGCCTCTGTGCCATCTCCCTCGTCTCTGCTGATTCACAGGTTATAAAAAGCTCTGGACTGACTTGGTCTCTACAGCCCGGGCCAACCCTCGCCCAGTTCTCCTACCTCTTGCAAGACTTGGCTCAGGTTCCTGCACAACTCCTCAATCTCCTGGCAGGCGGAGAAGTCATTTAAGTGAGAAAAGAGGTACCTGGCAGGGGGAAGGACAGAGCATAGGTTAAGGAACTGTGCTTTATTTAATTGGGGGTGGGGTGGGGAACACTTGGTGGTGCTCAGGGCTTACTCCTGACTCTGTGCTCCAGAATCACTGTAGGTGGGCTTGGGGACCATAAAGGGTGCAGAGGATTGAATTGCTCTGGCCCAGGAATTATGCGTTAAAGTCATTACAAGGCCATCTGAGACTTGGGGATATTTGCTTTGGTGGGTTTAGTTTGGGGGTAAAGGAGATGCTTGATACAGCGAAAGAATTCACACAAGATTAAATTGCCAGGTGCCTAGAATGTGCCAGGACCTGCTGTGTGAAAATAGGGAAGACAGACACTTAAACACATAATTATACCAATCATAATTTCACTTTAATCACTGTGAAACGGAGGGAGCTCTGAGGGTATAACAGGGAAGGCTTCCTTGAGGAGGTGACATTTGAGTTGGAAACAGTGAGATAAGCAGCAGTCAGTGAAGGGGATAAAGAAGCTCTCTTTTTAGCATTGTTAATATGACTTATGATTACAGTTTGGGGCTTGAGGGGGAACCTAGGTGTCACAGTGTCCCTGCCCAGACTCAACTAATCTTTGACCCTAATTTACTTTCTGTGAATGAGAGTCAAGCTGTTTTCCTCTGCTGGATCCTGGAGAAGGCCAAGGACGGGAAGGTTCCCCCAAGCCCTGGGAGAAGCCTAAGATACCTCTTGAGCCAGAAGAGAAGGTTCCGGGCCTCATGTACCACCTCCACAGCTGAGCTGAGCACATCATCGGGGGGCTCGGCATAGTCCTCCAGGCGGCCTTGTACTAAGCTCTGGAAGGTCTGTGTCCCCTCCAGCAGCCCCTGGGTAAGGCTCAGCAGGTTTTCCGTCTGCAGCCCCGAGCTCTGTCCCAGAGAAGGGCAGTCACCTTTCTGGCAGCAGCCAGCCCCCCATAGGCAACTCCCAGGGGTGTGTGTGTTGGGGGGAGTTGGGGGAGTCCAATCACTTACCAGGGCCCGCAGCTGTTCTATCCCATCCAGGATGATCTCCTGGTGGCCCAGAGGCCGCACAGTCAGAGCCTCAAGGTTGCGGGGGCTGAGCTGAAGCAGGTGATCGCCAGATAGCTTCCAGTCCTCAAAAGGATAGTCCTGCAGGCAGTCATCAAGGCCTGAGGGGAGGAGCGGGGTGGCAGGGGGAAAGGACTTTGAGGACAATTCTTGCTTCTCCTTCCCATCTGTTCCTGACAGCAATCCTGAGATCCAGGCTATGGGTCCCCAAGACCCATTTCACAAATGAGGCTACTCAGTTAATAGGAGAGTAGGGTAGTGGAGAGAACCCACAGGGCTGGCATGTGTTTGATCGCTGGCACTGCACGTTTTCCAGGGCACCAAGCATCCCCCATCAACATCAGATGGGGGCCAGGAATGGTAAAGCATAAGCCTAACCTGTATGAGTCCTGTGTTTGATCTTCAGCACCACCAAAAACACAAAAAAGATTAGTCCATGGCTCTCAAATGTGGATCTACAGAGGCAACTTCAATGCACTTGCTAGGAACATGAATTCTTTTTTGGAGGGCCACACTCTGCAGTGCTCAGAGCTTACTCCTGACTCTTCGTTTAGGGATCATTCCTGGTGGGGCTCAGGGGATCACATCAGGTTCTGGGAAAGTAAACCCAGATTGGCTGCTGCAAGGAAAGTACCTTACCGACTGCGCTATCTCTCCAGCCCCAGGAATAAAATTCTTTAAAAAAAATTTTTTTTTAGTTTTCTCCCACACCCATGCTGTGCTCAGGGTTTACTTCTGGCTCTGCACTCAGGGATCACTCCTGGTGGGCTCAAGGAACCATATGAGGTGCTGGGGATTGAGCCCAAGTCAACGGCATGCCAGGCAAGTTCCCGGCATGCCCACTGTACTATTGCTTCAGTCCCCCAGGAATACAAATTTTTCTTTTTTTAAAAAAATTGAATCATCGTGAGATATAGTTACAAAGCTATATGTTGGGTTTCAGTCATTCAATGTTCCAAAATACGCATCGCTCCACTGTGCACATTTCCCACCACCAATGTCCCCAGTTTCCCTCCTGCCACCCCCTCCTCCCCAGCCTGTCTCTAGAGCAGGCACTTGCCTTCTATATGCCTCTTTCCTTCTCTTCTTTCTCTCTCCCACCCCTTTTGAGGTTTGCAATACAGAAGGAATACAAATTCTTCACCATACCTCACACCTGTTGATTCAGAACTCACGGGCAAGGCCCATAATCTGTGTTTTAACAACTCCCCCAGCTGTTCTGCTGCTCGGTGAAGCATCAAAGAACTACCAATATGAGAATTAAGGGTCAGGGTTTTAGAGTCAGAGAGACTTGAATACTAACCTTTGAGCAGAGATCTCAGTTTCTTCACCCGTAAAATGAAGACAATAATGCACCCCCCGCCAATCATGCGTGTACTAAATAACACAATACATTACAAGCACATGGCTCTTTGCCTGGTTTAGTACAGATGGTCAGTAACAACCATTTTATTATTCCCAAGTCTTCACCATGATCTACAAGGCCCTGTTTGATTAGGCCACCACCTGCCTCTCCAGTTCATCTGAGGGCTCTCAGACTCCAGGTACCAACTCCAGGTGCTTCGGGACACTCTTGTCTCAGCATCCAAGCATATGCTTTACCTTCTGCCTGTGAAATCTTCCCAGCTCCTTCACTGCTTCTTATACTCCCAACAAGTCCCCAAGAGCTAGGCTGGGCTCTCTCTCACTCCCCCTTGCACACTGTGCCTCTGCCACCCTCTACCTGAGGACCAGTGCAGTAGACACAACAGAAGAAAAGTCTACTGAGGGAGCTTTTAGTACAGCAAGTAGGGCATTTGCCTTGCACGCGGCTTACACGGGTTTGATCCCCAGCATCCCATAGAGACCCCCAAGCACCACCAGGAGTAATTCCTGAGTGCAGAGCCAGGAATGATCCCTGATCTGTAACCCAAAAAAGCCAAAAGGAAAAAAAAAATCTACTGAATATTTATGAAGTGGCTGAACTTTATTTTTGTTTTAAATTTGTATTGATTTTTTGCTTTTGGGGTCACACCCGAGGATGCACAGGGGTTATTCCTGGCTCTGCACTCAGGAATTACCCCTGGAGGTGCTCAGGGAACTATATGGGATGCTGGGAATTAAACCCGGGTCAGCCATGTGAAAGGCAAATGCCCTCCCCGCTGTGCTATCGCTCCAGCCCTGAAGTGGCCGAACTTTAAGGGCTTTGTGGATAATAATACATTTCATCCTCACTGCTAGGAGTTAGGGACTATTGTTATCCCCATTTTACAGATGGGAAAACTGATATAAGGTTAAGTAGACTGTTCACTGGGTTGTTTTTGTGCCACACCTGGCAGTGCTCAGGGGATCCACAATGCCAGGGACTGAACAGAGGCCTCCCACACACAAAACATGTCCTCTAGCCCTTTGAATTATTTCTTTGGCTCAAACTGTTAACTTTTTTTTTTCTATGCCAGGGATCAAACTCAGGGTATCAGGAATGCAAAGCAATTGCTCTGACACTAAGTTACATCCCAGGCCCCTTGCTCCCTCTTCGGAGGAATTCCTCCCTTCCCAAGTCAGGTTCCTTCACTGGGAATGGATGTGTGATCAAGAGCTTCCCCCATTTTCCCTATGGGCCCTGAAGAGCATTGGAATGGGAGTCTGCCAACCTGCTACTCCATAGCTTTGGATGCTCAAGCAACGCCTTTCTCAAATATAACACTCTGTGGCTCTGCTGCTCCCTCTTAAAAGGGCCCCACACTGAGTGGGGCACCTAGGCACCTGCCAGCGTGGCCTCATTTTCTCTACAAGTACAGCCACCCCTCATTCCGTGGGGAGGGAAAGCAGGCCACATAGCTGGTACGGGCTGGCACCCACCCAAATCCCTGCTCTCACCAGGCTGCTCACCCGAGCTAGTTCTGGCAGACTTCTGCTGTCCCTGGGGAGGAATGCCCTCCCAGCTGCTGGTCAGGTCCGGGGACCTTAAGTAGATACAATCTGAGCTCACAGCATCTCTTTCGGAGGCCCCCAGGGTAAATCTGTTCTAAGACCCCCGCTTTTGAGGCTTGGAGTTCTAGCTGTCTCACTGGGAGCCTGGGCTCCACGGAAGGTCCAGTTTTGAGGTTTGGGTACAGCCATTCCTGGGCCGGGGAGTCTGAGCCTGTTTCCAAAACATGAGTTTAATAACCCACTGGGCCCCGGGGCAGAGGAAGATGAAGGCGATTAAGTGGGCGTGGGCCCCTCTGTTTTCATTGCGCAACTGCTCCCTCCCTACGCCACCCTGTGAACTTCTGGAGATGCTGGGGTGATGGGACACCCCCATCTGGGTCCTCAGGGAGGACTTTTCTCTCTTCTGAGCACCATGACAGGCGCTTACTAACATTTGTTGCTGACCAACCAACTGATAAAGTCGCCAGGTCCATTTTCCTTTTCCTCTGCCCGTCCCAGCTTCGCTCCAGCCCAGCTCCGCACGACCCACCCACCTCTCAGCCAAGCTGCCACCTTCGTGGGGGTCCAGGTCGCGACCGGCTCCATGGCCAAGTTCTCCGGCGGGCTGGGCGCCGTTCCGTCCCGCCGGCGTAGGAATTTCCGCTCCCAGAGCCCAGCCTGGGCGGGTCCGGGTCGGGCCCTGGGCGGAGCCACCGCTCTACCTGGGCTCACGTCACTGGCCAGGTGAGGTCGGCAACCAGCCATTGGCCCAACACCTGTCCGTCTCCTGTCCCACCCTCATGCATCCCAACGGAGCGGAGCAGCCTCGCCCCTGGGCGGCACCATTCGTGGGTGACCCAGGCGACCTCAGAGACAAACTGGGGTCCCAGGACTAGCCTAAAGTGACAGTGCAGAACTCTGACTTTGAGGCTCCTCAAAAGGGGGGCCACCAGGCCCAGATATAGTACAGGGGTTAAGGAACTTGCTCTCTATGCAGCCGACCAGGGTTGGATCTCCTGCCCCCACGCTCTACTCTCATCCTCAATAGAGCCAGGAGTAACCCCAAAACACCGCGGGGTGTGGCCAAAAACCCCAAGGGCCCCCTAACCCCCAAAAGGAAGCCACAGAGCAGTGAATGCAGCAGCAAAGAGTAGAGCTTAGGGAGCTGGAGGGAGGGGCGGAGGGGGGGTTGGGGGGGTGGGGAACAAACCCAGCACAGCTGCAACAGCTTAGCTGTGTGAGCAGTGCTCTGCCGGGCTCCAGAGTATTTGTCACTATTTCGGGCTGCACTAGAGAGTACCCAAGGTAGCAGCTTCCAACCAGGGCTTCCAGTCTCTGTGATTCTGCATGGTGATCCTTCTGGCAGTCTGGTGAGGCCTACAGAAGACTTTCTCAGAAGACTTACTAGTCAACTGGTTTGGTTTTTGGGGGCCACAACCAGTAGTGCTGGGAGTTTGCTCCTGGTGGTGCTGGGGGTGTGTTCACTCTGGGAATACCACATGGAGGGCACCTGCTCTGCCTGTAAAGCTATCTTCCTGGCCCTCAATATTTAAGTATGAGTTTATGGTACAGTAATATGTCTATTGATATTAGACTAGTAACATAAATCCTTCTTCCCTAACATCAGTGTGCTGTCATTCTGCTTTAACTCAGTTGCCACTGAGGGGTTACTCCCGGCCATGTTGGGGAACCATATGCGGTACCAGGAATCAAACCCTTATACTATGTCTCCAGCCCCCAAACTAAGGATCAGGTGATACCCTGAATTCTGAGCTGCTAATTAAGAGACTATCTGGAACAATGTCTGACACATCCTGAGTGTTTGCAGTTATCTAATATTGTTGTCAGGTGGTCTCCATGAGCTTCCATCAAGGTGCACTGTGGCCAGGGCTATGGTGCAAAACTGCCGAAGGTGACAGTGCAACCCATCAACCTCATCTTCAGATACTTGCAAAACAGATCTCAGATCCAGGTGTGGCTTTCTGAGCAAGTAAATATGTGGGTAGAGGGCTGTATCATTGATTTTAATGAGTATATGAACCTCATACTAGATGATGCAGAAGAGATTCATTCAAAAACAAAGTCAAGGAAACAGCTAGGTCAGATCATGCTAAAAGGAGATATTTCTCTGTTCCAAGGTATCTCCAACTAGAAATGATTGGTGAAGTGAGAAATTGTTGAGAAGACACTGTAGTTTGTTTTTTAGGTGTTTTTTTTTTGTGTGTGTGTGTGTGTGTGTGTGTATAGGGAGGGGGCAATTAGTCTTAAAACATTTGTTTTAACTATTACCAAATGCTGATAAATGCTAGGGAACTGTTTCATTTATCATTATCCCAGGACACAGAACTGCCAGGAATTTGGATTCTGTCTCAATTGTTATGTGAGTCCAACTGTTACACCTCTCTGAACCTTTTCCTCTAAAAGAGGAACACCTAGACCTCAGTGCTATAAGGATAGCCTTTAAATATCTTGAACTCTATAGCATGTTAGATTATTGGTTTAATTTAATTGTTTTGATTCAAGAAGACCTTCCCAGACTCCAGGCTTTGTGTTACCTAATTCAGAATCATTGCCAGTGTCACAGGACCCAGCCTTCAAAGCCTACTGCCATCTTTCCCATAGACCAAGAGGCCAAAAGTCTGAATTGGAAGGCTGAAAAAATAGCTCAAGAGGCTTTGCATGCAAGAGGGCTCTGGGGTTTAATCCCAGCCACCACATGGTTCCCAAAGCACCTCCAGAAGTGACCCCAAAGCAAAGCCAGGAGTAGCCCCTGAACCCCACCAAATATATTACCCCCACCCAAACAAAACTAAAAATACTCCAAATTGAATTCAGCCTACAGATGTCTCTGTAGTGTTCAGTCATTATTTTGTATATAAATTGGATTCTCTGGCATTTAGCCAGCTCTGGAGAGCCTATCCAGTCGTCAAACACGAGTCCACTTTATCCGGCTACTCCCATCAAGAGTCTCAGCAGGTCTTGCATCCTCATTGTCAACTATCAGACTCTAAATACAGGCTGCGTTTCCTTGACTGCCTCCCATTCTCATACCTTGTACTATATCCTTCCAGCACAGTCCACCATACTGTCCTCCTCTAATACTTTGCTTCTTCCTGCAACAGCCCCCTGTAACTCTCCAGGGAAGTCCAGGACAGACCTGTTCCCACCAACCTGATCTCATCAAACATTTTTCTGTGCTGGTACAAGATTTAATGGTGAAAACCCAGCCAGCCAGCTTCTGCCCTCCTTGAATACTCAGTTCTGCAGGGGAGAAAGACAAGAGCTTGCCACTTAACTCTGCTAAGGGGAGTGGGGCCCAACAATCACAAGCCTCTACACTGCCCCAGCACCTGGCAGGTGAGGAGTCAGCAAATGCTACTGGAAGATTGGGAGAATGGTTTTCAGTTTTATTTCTCCATATTTGCTGTAAAAATGTTATGGGGATGGAGTGATAGTAGAGATGGTAGGGCATTTGCCTTGCACATGACCTACCCCAGGCTTGATCCCTGGCATCCCACAGAGTCCCCCAGGCACTGCCAGGAGTGATCCCTGAGTGCAGAGTCAGGAGTAACCCCTGTGCATCGCCAGGTGTGACCCAAAAGCAAAAAAAAAAAAAAAAAAAAAAAAGGCTATCCCCTACTCCCATGTCCCTATTCCACTCCCCATTGGGTTACTATCAAGTTTTGGGTGTTTTTCCATTTTCTATATACTCTACATATTATTCTGCACATCTGTTCCCTTTTTCTTTTCATTTTTGATATATCTAATACCAAATGGCATAATACATGTAAAGTGCTTAGAATAATGTGCATTATGCCTGGCAGCCAGCTACTATTTGTCTATTTCAGCACATCACACAGCTTTTTCTCTCCCCACAACTTGATGCTGGGGCTCTGGAAGGGCCTCATACATGCCTGACCTTTGTTCAGCCATTGACCTACATTCCCAGCCTACATAACTTCCTTAATCAGCATATGCAGATCACCTGTTATTGCTGTCCCCAAGGGTAGAGAAGTCCCTGCTGGAACTCCATGTTAGGTTAAGAGGTGAAACATGGCAGATTGAGAGTACACAGTGGGTAGGGCACTTGCCTTGCATTTAGATCCTCAGCATCCCATACAGTCCCCCATGCATCGCCAGTAGTAATCCCTGAGCTTAGAGCCAGGAGTAAGCCTTGAGTACAGTCAGGTGTGGCCCAAAACAAACAAGAGGTGAAATATGAGAACCAGGAGGCATCTCATAGGACTACAGCACACACTTTGCTTGCAGGAGCCCCAGGTTTGATACCTGATACTTTATCACATGCAACCCCCGCCCACCACCACCAAAGAACTTCTGTGAGTAATCCTCACGCATTCTAGTAGCTTGCGAGCAGCAATGGGTGTGGCCCCAAAATAAAAGATGCTCCAAGGTATAGATGGTTGACCTTACAGAATATAGATAAATGAAGAAGTTTGGAGAGAAGGGCTAAAAAGGTACCCTTCTAATACTTGCTGAGAGTCACTGGGACATTCAACAGAGATGGTGATAGGACCAGGCCAGGCTGGAGAACCCCACCTGACTCCCACTGACTGCTGCTAGGCAAGGTCTCCTTGTATCTCCAGCCTCACCACTGGTGTGTGGGGGAGGCGCTGCTCAGGCCTGATGCTGATCTCTTCTGACAGCTGCTCCTGAGGCCAGCAGGGCGGGGAGGGCGGGTAGGAGGGACCAGATTTAAAGGTTCAGCTGTCCCGCCCATGCCAGACCTGGAAGGGCAGTCACTGGTGAGCATCCTGAGGCTGCCGCTCTCACGCTGACGAGCAGCCAGGCACCTTTGTGGCTCAACTCTGCTTCTTTCTACCAGGAACATCTCGTCCTCATTCCTTCTAGCCAGAAGACTTGTGGCACCCACCATGCGATTTCGATGCTTCACTCCTGGCTACTACCGTTTACTCCAGGTAAGTACCTCTAAATAAGGTTGGAAAGAGATGGTTTGGGGGTTGCATGCATGCTTTGCATGCAACCGATCATGCACTGCATATGGTCCTCCGAGTATTGCCAGGAGTAACCCCTGAGCACAACTGGGTATGGATCCAAAACAAAAAAAAATAAGTATCCCTGGGGCTGTAGAGATAGTACAGGGCATGTCACTTGCCTTGTGCACAACTGAACCGCGTTCAATCCATGGCACACTGCTTGATCCTGCACAGGAGTAAGCCCTGAGCACAGCTGGGTGTGCCCCCAAACCGAACAAAACCCACTAAGTATCCGTCACTGTCCCTGTCCTCCCGTTGTTCATCGATTTGGCCTAGCGGGCCTAGTAACATCTCCATCATGAGACTTGTTGTTACTGTGTTTGGCATATTGAATACATCACGGGGAGCTTGACAGGCTTTGCCGTGCGGGCGAGACTCTCAGTGGCTTGCCAGGCTCTCCAAGAGGGGTGGAGAAATCGAACTTGGGTCGGCCATGTTGGCTGAGTGAAAGGCAAACGCCCTACCTGCTGTGCTATAGCTCCAGCCCCAAGTCTTTTTTTTTTAAAGTAATTTTATTGGATTTTTTTGTTTTGTTTTTTGGGTCACACCCGGCTATGCTCAGGGGTTACTCCTGGCTCTGCATTCAGGAATTACTCCTGGTGCTGCCTGGGGGAATTTCTTACGGGGTGCTGGGGATCGAAACCGGGTCAGCCGCGTGCAAGGCAAACGCCCTACCCGTTGTGCTATTGCTCCAGCCCCCTCCCTAAGTTTTCTTGCATGGGCTCTTCCCTCCCCCTATAGGGAGGGACTGGTGCCCCACAATAGCAAGGCTGCCACATTCTCTGCCGCCTGAACAGTCAAGGCCCAAATGGGCAGTGAAGCGAGAGGGATTGGGGTGGCCTCTCCCTGGGGCACAGTGGTGTCCACATCTCCTTCGCAAAGCCTGTACCTTTAACCCTTTCCCACCTCCCACTCCACTGAAGTATCAACTGACTTCTGGGGGTGACTCTGTGTTCCCCCAGATGCAAGTAGACGGGGAGCTAAAGGCAGAGCCCCGGCGCCCACTGGCTGGCCTGACGGCTACACTGCTGGCTGTGCTTGGGCTGAGTAGCTCCTGCTATGCCGTCTGGAAGATGATGGAGCAGCAGCGGCAGTCACAGGCCCACGGCGAATCTGGGCTCTGGTGGTAGGTGATTCGGAGGGCTGAGTCTGGGGAGCCCCCTTCTTTTCTTAAGTCGGTCTCTATCCTGTCTTTATCATAAACAGAATGGTATCAGCCTGATTCTACTTCCCTCCCCACTATCCCCACTGTACTTGGGCTCCCCTAGAGCCCCCAGTTCAGATGTTTCAGATGTCATGACCCCTGAGGTAAGAAAAGGAAGCAGTTCCAAAGCTGGGGCTTGTGGGGATTAAACCCCCTTGGGACCTGTACCCAGAAGTCCAGGGAGCTGGAGTTTTCAGTCAGAAGCAAACCTTCTTCACCCAGTTCCTTTATTGGTGGGGAAGGCACCCAGAAAAGGATCCATTCTCCGAATCCAGGGTCAAAAGAACTTGACAATCTCTCCCAGCCCTTGCACCCCTGTCCATGGGCAGCTCCTCTGCTGTGCATCCTCAGGCGATGTCAGGCAGATGTGTCCATCTCAGGAATATCAGTGGACACGTCTGTGGGCACGGCCAGCCGCTGGGGGGGCACATAGGAGCCCATACCCGCTGCCCTTTCGGCCTCCTCTTGACTGTAGGGCTCCACGCTCAGCTGCTTCAGCCTACAAGAAAGAAGAATAGGAGTCGGAAGCTGACCAGATGACAGCCCTGCCCATCCCCATCCATTTATCCTCTCCTTCTCCTACATACCTTTTCTTGTGGTCTTTGGATCGAAAGTGGGTCCTCAGGTTGGCAGAATCGATGAAGTACCTCCTGCAGGGATGGGTGGTAAGCAGAGTGAGGAGGTGAGGTCCCTTGGGTGTGCCCATCTCCCCATCATCATCTCACTGAACTCCCTGATGACACGCCCCAGCCAGAAGGGATGGGAGGTGGGCAGAACCCTAGGGTCCCAGGAGAGCAGACCCCGCGCGGCCCGGGACCCGGACGTCACATCCCGAGTCCGTACCGCTGCCCCTTCTCTGGCCGGGCCGGAACTCACGCGCAGGCCAGACAGCGATGCAGGCCGCCCCCTGGCAGGTCCGGGTCGGGCGCGGCGGCCGGGTCAGGCTGGGTTCGTGCAGGAGCCTGAGGCCGCAGCTCGCGGTGAATCTCGTCCAGGTCCGGCCGCCGCCGCTTCGCCTTCATCTGGCGGGCCAGGGAGTGTGCTCGGTGCCCTCCAGTGCGGCGGGAGCGACCCATGACCTAGAGCACCCGGCCAGGGATCCACAAACCAGCAGCGAACACACGTGCACACGCTTCCGTGGTCTCCGATTGCGTCACGAGACGCCGGGGGGCGGAGCAGGCTCAGCCCGACCGCCTCTGATGACGTCACTCGCCTAGCCGCGTTTTGCGCGCCCCCAAGCGGCTGTCGGTGTCAGTGACGGAGCGCGGGGTCCAGCAAGCTCGTGAGGACTGTGTGGGTGGGTGGCTGGGTCCCGCCCGAGGTCCCCATCCTCTGCTCCTTACTCCCCCTTCCGGCTCCGGGATCTTGGACCCTGCGGTGGAGGTGGAGGGAGGGGCATGCTTTACCTTTAGTCATTTGCTTAATCTTCAACCACTTGTGGGAAGCGCTGAAAAATGTGAAGTGAATAAAGGTCAAAAGGAATGAGAATGGATGAGTTTGAAATCCTGACACCCACAGAGCTTCCCGAGATACCTCGGTTCCTGACAAAATCCTCACCATTCCTTAGCGTCCCTGTTAATCCCGCGGCTCTCCTGCATCGGTCCACCCCTGGCCAGATCAGTGAGGGCAAGGAGCTATGTCCTGAGGTCAGGTGCACAGGTTGCCTGTCCATTTTGCTCCTCATTCTTTGCTCCTTATGCAGACGGTGGTCCGGTCCATACCGTGTCACACACTCTCACCCTTGCTCCACGGGCACTGATAGCAGAAACAGTGGGGAGAGGGTAAGAGTGTCTTTCCTAGTCCTCAGGAGCCTGGGGCCTTGTAGGCTGACCACAGGGGTTCAGCAATAATTCAGGGGTTGCAACTCATTGGAACCTGTTGCCAGGAAACAGGGAGGCTGGCACGTGCATCCCTGGGGAGAGGAATCAGTTTCCAGCCCAGACAAAGCAATGAAATGTAAGCCCAGGGCCCACCAAGGGTCTAGGGACCTCCCACTCTGATTCCCACAGCTGAGCAGAGACATGGGGCAGGGATCTGCCAGGGTACAATTGGTATGACTAGTCCCAGGGCCACCAGTGTGGGTTGAGGGCCCAGAGACTCTGTAAACAGACTTTGTGAATGGAAGAGAATTTGTCTGGAGCCTTTCCAAGAGATCAAATTCAAGTATTTCTAGGTCCAGGAAGGAGGCCGTGGAGAGGTGTCTTCATTATTTGTGGCTTATATATGGGTCAAAGCAAAGGGTAGAGGCAGCCGAAGCTTGCTCTGTCCCTCCCATCTCTCCCAGACTGCTTGGGATTGGGTTCATCTGCTGGGCACTTTGCCAGTTGGGGTGGCTCGTGCATTTTTAATGAAGTCACCTGATCCTTGGAACAAGCTCTTGGCCTCACCAAGTTCCCAGAGGCAGAACCACTGAATGCCCACTGAACCTCTGAGACCTTCTAGCACCTGGATGCCAGGCCATTTCCCTGACAGCCATGAACCAGGCCTTCTGGAAAACCTACAAGTCCAAAGTTCTGCAGACCCTGAGTGGGGAATCTGAAGAAGACCTGGCAGAGGAGGTGGGTATCATCTACATCTGCTAGGTGGAGCATGGGCAGAGGGACAGCAGAGGTGACAGCTGTAAAGGGTCTGGCAAGAGATATGGAGAGGCATATTGGTGTGGAAGCAGGTGGCACATTTCTTCAGTTATGACAAGTAGGAGAGTCAAGAAAACCGGCAAGAAGACTTAAGAGCCTCAAAGTTATATTTTGCCTCTCCACGGATCTCAAGGGCTGCCTCCAGGAAGATATCTTTTTAGAACTAGAGGACAATAGCCACAGGGGAACATTAACTTTCTAATAGCAGCAGTGGGGTGCCTTGCTTTGGAAGAAAGTCAGCATCCTGGTACCAGGGGGAGGGAAGTGGCACCTGCACTCTCGGGGTCACTGTAGAAAGATCAGATCAGAATGGTCCTTCCTGTAGAGATAGTACAGCAGGCAGGGCGCTTGTCTCACCCACAGGCAATCTGGGTTCAATTCTTTGCACCCCATATGATCCCCAAAGCCCTGTCTGGAGTGATCCCTGAGTTTAGAGACAGGAGTAAGCCCTGAGCACAGCCATGTATGACCCCGAACAGAGTGATCCCTTCCATGTGTATGTTCTGACATGACAATGGAAAAGTCTCTGAACCTGGGAACAGTCTTACATCACAAGCTACTATAAGTGGCAGCTTCAGAAAAAGTGAAGTTGTGGCTAGTATAGGTACTAGGTACGTGTGTGTGTGTGTGTGTGTGTGTGTGTGTGTGTAAGTCTGTGTCTAAACAAGTGGTATCTTGTTGGGCTTATGCAGAAGTATCTTGTATCCGTGGGTCGTATTGGATTGGAATCTGGTCTATGTGAGATCCCCAGGGAAGATGTATATACAGGTGTGAAGTGGGCATAATTATGTGCAAGTAGGTGCTCTGGGAATGTCATACATCTGAGTCTTGGTGACTGGTAGATGTAGGCTCTGTGTGTTGTGGTGGGCCTCTGGGCAAGTGTCTGAAGCAGCATATGTCTGAGTGGTTCACCACGTGTGGTGCTTCACAGCATGAATACATATGGAAAGGGAAAGAGCCGCAACCAAATGGAGGCATGCCCTTATTTTAGGTACATCTACATTGGCAGGTCTGTTTGTTTTGGGGGGTGTAGGGGTGAATGGGGCAGGCTGGTATCATGCTCAGGGGAGTCTTCAAGACCTTACTCTGAAGGTAATTGTGACTGGCAGCTTTCTGTGCAAGTATTCCTTTGTTGTATGGCCTTTAAAAAAATTAAATTGTAGATTCACATCTGGCAGTGCTCAGGGCTTACTCTTGACTTTGTGCTCAGGAATCACTCCTGATAGAGCTCAAGGGACCATATGGGGTATCAGGGATTGAACTCTGGCCAATTGCATGCAAAGGAAGTGTCCTACCCTCTGTACTATCACCCCAGCCCCAATTCTGGTATAACCTTGTATGCAGGGTTAGAGGTGACTAGTTGTGTGCATAGTTCCATGGGGATGGGGTGCTGGAGGGTGCATACGGCTATCAATGGAGGAGGGAAGTCCCCTTCCTCTGGATCCCCTCTCACACTGTGTCTCAGAGGGAGAGCCCAGCATTAGTGGAACCTGAGGCGGCAGAACCCACTGAAGAGGCCTTCAGTTCCATGTCACAGCTGGCCCGCAGGGTAAGTTCATTCCTTCTTCCATCCCATGCTGTGGGGCCTCACAGAGGCTTCTGTGAGCCCGGCCAGATGGCTGAGGGCTGGGGGTTTGCGGTGGGATGCTGGGTCCCTTGCCTGACTCACAATTCCTCCTAGGTTCAGGGGGTTGGGGTGAAAGGCTGGCTGACAATGTCATCTCTGTTCAACAAAGAAGATGAGGACAAACTGCTGCCACAGGAGTCCTGTGCTGACCAGTATGTGGGGGATGGGAAAACTGGGGGGTTAGTATAGACCTGAACCCCCACCCTCCCTTCTCTGTTCTTTCCATCTGGCTGCCTGTCTTTCTATCCAGTGGGTAGAGCCAGTCCCCCAAGCTGTTTGTTTCAGGAAAGAGGCCAAATCAGCAAATCTGAGAGATTAGGTTGGATCTCAGGAGGAATTTGCCAGCTGTTAGGATTGAGGTATTACAGGGCTCTCCCCACCCCCACCCCCCAGCCACGTGGGAGGGATCATCTCCTTAGATCAAGGAATGGACTAGAAAACCTGTAGGAGTTTGGAGGAGAGGGTGCTTAGGTTAGTGGTTCTCACATACTGGTCTGGACCCTTTCCTCCAGGAAGTTTTGAGCTTCCCAGGCTGATTCAACAAGTGCTGGCAGAGGCCTGAGATCGGTATTTTCAGCAAGTGCCTTAGCTTGGGAATGAACCACAGTCTGAGGGCTGAAGCTGGGAGGTTGGTTCCTGTCTTCCTCCTAGTTCCATCTCTACCCTCACACCCTTTGATGCTCCTCTATTCCTTCCTCCCCTCTGGTGCCTCCCCCATCTCTCTCACCTTCCTTCCTTCCGGCCCTCCAAGTTTCCTTCCTAGCTTTCAACAAACTGGGCCCTTCCTTGATTGCCCTTCCCCAGACATCACGCTAGCTCCCCAGTCCCTTCTCCCCAAATTCTCTGATTTTCTTCTTCCCTGGGGGGTCGTACCACCTGTCCTTTTCCCCCCAAATTCCCTCATTTTCCTGGTCTCCCTTTTCCTCCATCCAGAAGTGGCCCAGTGCCCACCTCACCTCTTTCCCCAGGCTGACCCCAGGCCCCGCCCCGAGATCCCATCCCCTGGGCGCCCCACTCGACCCTGCTCTCCCCCGCCTCGCAGTGGGCTTCTCCGCCCAGCTTCCCAGACCCGGGCTTTGGGGTTCGTCCTCCTCCGGGCAAGTCTCTACCCTGGGTCTCTCTCTCCAGGGCCCGTGCCCCTCTCCTCCCACACTCACCTCTAATCCTTTGATGGCCCCCCTTTCCGGCCGGGAACCCCTGCCCTACTGCGGGGATCCCCAGCTCCCAGGTCTACCTGACCCCGCTAGGGCTTCCCGGACCCCTGGACCCCACCTGCTCCCCTCCGCCCTGACTCGCTGCGGTCTCCCGCAGCCCGCTGGCGGCGCGGCCCCCCTCGCAGGCGGCGGCGCCGGAGGCCGAGACGCGCGGGCCCGGATTCTGGGACGCGTTCGCCAGTAGGTGGCAGCAGCAGCAGGCGGCGGCGGCGGCGATGCTGCGCGGTGCGGAGCCCGCCGAGCCCGAGCCCGAATGCGCCAGCGAGGCGGCGGCTGCCGAGGCTGCTGAGCATCTGGAGCCGCGGGAGACCGACCCCAATGCCGGCTTCAAGTGGGGCTTCCTCACCCACAAACTGGCCGAGATGCGGGTGAAGGCTGCACCCAAGGGCGACTAGCAGGCCCCCCTCCCCAAGCAGAACTGGGCAACGCCCACCCCCATAAAAACCTTGGCCCACACTCTGCGTAACAGCGTACTTTTGTCCAGGGAGGCCACCGGAAGGCTGCTTCTCGGGAGACAGCCTCAGGACGGGGTGCATTTGGAGGGAAACTCGCTCCCCACCACGAACATGCATAGGGAGAAAATGACCAGCGACTGCACAGGATGGTGTTTGTTTGTGGGTACAGCTTTTTCAGGAAGCAGAGAATCCCAGAGGCAGGGCGCACCGCCATGTCCAGTCTCAATTCGACATGTGGCTAGTGGCCCCATGGTGTGAGCTGCCCAGCAGATCCCACACCAGGCAGGTTAGACACGAAAACGGGCCGGAGTGACAGCAACGCAGGTAGGGTGCCTGCCTTGCCCACGACCGGTCTGGTTTGGATACTTTGTACTACATTTGGTTCCCGTTATCCCCCAGGAATTACCCCTGATCATCGCCGGATGTGCCCACCCCCACCCCAACTCCCCCAAAATCAAAATCAAAACAAACAACAACAACAAAAAAACAACCAAACAAAAAACAAAAAGAAAACTGGGGATCTCTGAGGAGGTGAGGCTAATCCAGGCTCTGGATGAATTCCTGGGAGAACGCACACATGCAATTCATAAAATGAATGAAGAAAAGGGGACGCTACCCCCAGGGAGGGAGAGGACCCTCGGCCAGGCTCAGCGGTGCGAACGTGCGAGGAACACGGGGGACTTGGGCTTGGTGTCTGAAGCAAAGGAAGCGGGTGGCTGGTTTATGAGGCTACAGAATGGTAAAAATCCTGGTTTGACGTGTCCCTTTTCCTGTCCTGGTATCTCTGCCATTTGTACCTCGTAACCAAAAGAGGGCAGCAAAGTGCCAGGAACTGGGCGTCCTTTAGGGGTCCAGATTTCTGAAGCCGACCCCAGAACTACTCAAACGCACAGTTCCCGCTCCTCGGCGCTGGTTTGGAACGATCCAGCGTAAGGTCAGTGGAACAGACGTAAGAACCGCGTTAGTACCGAGTGGGCAGCGGCCAGGTTGGCTGCCGTTTATGGAGCACTTCCCTTTGCCGGAGCTCTCCCGAAGAGTTTCCCCAACAGTTTGATCCACTGGGCGCAGCTGCTCTTCAAAACCCAGCGCGCGCCCACGCAACGCACTCTGCGCTATCCGCAACGTTTCCAACCTCGCCTGCTGTTCCAAGAACCGTACAAGCGGCCGGAGCCATAGTACAGCGGGTAGGGGACTTGCCTTGCATACAGTCGACCAGAGCTCGACCCCTGACACTCCATATGGCCCCCTGAGCACAGCCAGGAGTAATTCCTAAGTGCAGAGTTAGGAGTAATTCCTGAGCATGGCCAGATGTGCCCGCCCCCCCTCCCCAAAAGAACCCTCAAAAAAAAAAAAAAGAGCGCAAAGAATTTGACTTTATTCAGCAGGCTTTCCACCTTCCCAGCCCAGTTTTCAGTCTTCCGACCCGGCCTCCACAGGAGCCTCGAGGTCGTCCCCACCCTCTCCCTCAGTCTGGCCCGGGAAGGGCCGTCGGGATCCTTTGGTCTCATCAGGTCTCATCACCCGGGAGAGCCAGAGCGAATGGCTTTTCCCAAAGGCACCCTGCGCTCGGGTCCAGCCCGGGACGCACCCCCATGCGCCTCCCCGGACCCCGGGCTCCCGAACGGCGGCGGTCACACCTCGGACTCGCGCGGCGGGCCGCGGGCGCGCTGGCAGCGGTACAGCCACTGGATGACGCGCGCGTTGCGCTCCACCACCGACACCTGGGGGCGCCCGTCCCGCGCCGAGCCCGCCGCCTCCGAACCGCCGCCGCCGTCGTCCGCGCCGTCGGGTCGGTCGGTGCAGCCGTCGCTGGACGTCCAGTCGCTGGTGTCCCGGGAGCCGGGCGAAGGGGATGTCCCGGGCTGGGGGCTGGGGTCGGAACCCCAGCTCTGCGGAGAGAAGCGCTCGGCGCCCAGCAGCTCCACCAGCGCGCGCTCCAGGCCGCAGTAGTTGAAGAAGCGCTCCTTCTCCGACAGCGGCAGCGAGCACGTGGGGCACAGCTCCCGCTTTCCCGCCCCTTCCGGGGGATCTTGGGGCGCTGCCCAATCTCTGGGAGCTGCGGGTCGCTCGGTTGGGCCCGGGCTGCTGGAGGTGGCGTCTCTCGCGGAGCCCAGGAAGAGGCGCCGCACCAGCCCCTGGCCTTTGGCGTTCTCTTTGTTCACAGAAGCCTTGCAGTCCCGCTTCTGGCGGTAGAAGATGAGGGAGTCAGGTCTTGGCAAGCGCCTGCCACTGCCACGGCGGGCGGGTCTGGGTGTCCTGGGCGATGCAGGGGGTCCCAGCTCATTGAAGGGGCGCGGAGTGAGCGGTCCAGGACTCCCGCGCAGGGCCGGCTCTTGGCGTCGCGCTATTACCTGGTGTGTCTTGACATACTTGGCTTTGTCAGCCTCCAACCTCTCCACGGCGCTGGGGGTTCGTCCCCTGGATGGGGTGCAGGGAGAGCCCAGCAGCATCTTAGTGAGGCTGGACAGGAGAGTGCCCCATAAGCCACTGGCTTTAAGCAGCTAGTTGAGCCGAGAACACTTTGGCCGTCCCAGGATCTGCAGGGAAGTAAGAATGGTCATGCGGAAAGTAGATGTCTTTGCCTCATTCCTGCTGCCAGCCCCCACCCCTCACCCCTCAGTCAGCCTGTCTCTTACCCTGAGCAGAGGCTGAGGCTTTTCCCATCCCCTCAAAGACATTACAGAGCTCGCTGGCTACTCAGAAATACATGCCCCTTTGAGGATGCCCTGATCGAGCCTCAGGGCTCACTGAGGAGGCATCAGCAAGCAGGGCATTTGGAGAAGGAAATGGCACTGGTCACTGTTCAATTCTCGAAAGTGGCTTCCACCGGAAAAAATACCTCTTTCCAAGCAAGCAACTCTGAGTCCAAGACAAGGAGGAGGCTTCCCAGCCACAGGCTGACTCCTGGAGGACCCACCCTTCCCGCCTCCAGCGCTGAGGTCAGGGATAGAACCACAGGGCAGCGGCCTCCAGTAATTGCAGCCGGTAGCCCTGCCCAGGCCCAGCAGGGCCATCAAGGAAGGAGGGGGCGGTAGTCACCAGGTCATGTCTGCCAGCTACCTGCCACTGGCCCTGACCCTGCCTTGGGAATTCCAAAGTGTCCAACTCTAGACCCCACTTTGTCTGCCCCTGTGTTTCCCTCTCACAGAAGAGGTATGCGCCCAAAGGGGCTTCCTGAGTCTTATGGGACATAGGAGCCAGATCTGGAAACTGTGTCTCTCACTGAGTGCCTGGTTTCCACAGAGCTGGTACCAATCAGTTCTCTCTCTTGCCTAGAAGAATTTACCCCTGGTATTTTTGCATCTATTCCTGTGAAATACCAAGCAATTTCTGTTAAAGAAGGGTTCCAAAACTTCCCATAACTTCTCCCCAGTAATGGGCACTCTTAGGGAGTAGGGAGATAGGTAAGTGGTGAAACACATACATGCCCACCTTGTGTTTAGAGTTTGATTCCCCAGCACCTTATATCCCCCACAAACATGCTTGGTGCAGCCCTGTGCCCCCAGATTGGGCTAGTTGACCGCTAATTGACTGCCAGCTGAACATTGATTACCACAGGAAGCACCAAACCACCAGGCTCGAATCCCTGGTACTGGTCCTTGGGTGCCCCTCTTAAATTTTCTGGGGTGGGCCTTAGAGAAAAATATAACCTATGCTCCCAGAAATCTACACTCAGGGACCCTGCTCTTTTCGCCTCCTGACACCCTGTGACCCTGCTCCTCCACCCCCCTTCTGCTGAGGGAGCTGTAAATCAGGAGCTGACAGTTCTGTGGGCAGCAACAGAAGGGGCCACCCACATGGCTCATCACACCCCACCCCATCCTTGCCCTCCAGTTCCCCATCCACCCTTCAGCCCATCAGCTGAGACAGACTTAAGGACATATCAGGAGCTAATGCAACACCAGATCTGGGATCTGGAGGCAACAAAGGAACAGAATTCACCTAGGAAACGGTGGCAGTGCCCCCTTGAGAAGGCTTGGGACTGAGATCCTGCCACCCCTGCCCACCCCACCCCCCAATGCGCACACGCGCGCGCACACACACACACACACACACACACACACACACACCATTCCTCTCCCCTCTCTAGACATGTACCCTCTTGGTCTCTAGTAAGCCAATGCACAAGTTTTTGGTGATGGGCAAGCCAGGCAGCCCAAAGAGCCTGTGCCCTCCCTCTATCTCCCACACTGTAGCCAGCAGCTAACTGATCAGAGCCAAGGTCTCAGGAGGGCACTGTGCTGGCCTGACCTCATGGGTACCTCCTACCCCCTCCTTGTCGTCCCAGCTCTGAGCAGCGGAGCTATAAAAAGTCCCTAAATACAGGGACCGAAATAGCCTGCTGTCCTCTGCCTCCTCCTGCCGCTTGCTCTGATCCCAACCACGGCCTCCGGCCAGCCCACCCTCAAGTCTGGCAGCCGTCCTTGTGTCCTCTCTTCCTTGGCCCACTTCTAGTCCTGGATGAGTGACCCGAACCAATCCCAGCTCCTGACTCTGAAAGCAGGTCCGGGGACTCTGTACCCCCATCTGGCCCCCGGCCTGCCTGCCCCTGGCTCCCTGGGTGCTGGCCCCCCAGAGCTGGGCTCCGATGCTCACCTCTACAGGAGGAGGTTGAATGCTGGGCTCCCAGGGCAGGCCAGACTGAGGGTGGCAGGGACAGCTGGGACTGGAAGTAACTTCAGTGGCAGCCTAACCTCACTCTCCACAGGAAAAGGCCTGAGCGCCTCCACTCCCCCTCCCGCCCCCCAGATTAACCCTTGCCTTCCTGACTCAGGGCTGCCTGTTAACTCCTTCCTGATCTGCCTCTGCGCCAGGAGACCTTTGTGCCAAGGCCAGAAACTATATTTCACACATGGTCACACAGACCCTGACAGCCTCAGTGGTTTACCAGGAGGGCACGGTGAGATAGGGCACAGGACCCCTAATGAGGCTTCCAGAAACCTGAGGTGGGGGCAGGGGCCATGGCAGACAGGCTTGTTTGACAGACAAGTTTGGCTGACAGCAGACAGGACTGACTGCTTGGCTCCTTGGCGAGAAGTGGAGGCAGAGCAGGAGCCTAACAGATGGGATTTTTCCTGGGTCACAAGTTTAGAGAGTGGGGATGCCAGGCCAGGAGTACAGTGATGTGCATCAGCTCCTGCCTCAGGTCTTGACAGGAAGGGTCTCGGAGCCCATTGGAGGAGCATCTGCCCAAGATCCTGGCTGGGCTAAAGGGATTGACTGGGGAAGGGGCTGAGGTCAAGATGCTGAGACCATGCCCTAGCCTCCTTTCTCCTGTGCCCTCACTGGGTACTGGAAGAGCCGGCCCTTGCTTATCCACTTACCATGCCAGGAGAGCAGCTTTCTTCGCTGAAAAAGAAAATGGGCGAACACCCAGCGCTCAGAGCACTGCCAAGGGACACCCCCCTTCTTTCCTTTATAACCCTTTTTATTTTATTTTATTTTATTTTATTTATTTATTTATTTTTGCTTTTTGGGTCATACCCGGCAATGCACAGGGGTTGCTCCTGGCTCTGCACGCAGGAATTACTGCTGGCAGTGCTCAGGGGACCATATGAGATGCTGAGAATCGAACCCGGGTAGGCCGCGTGCAAGGCAAACGCTCTACCTGCTGTGCTATCACTCCAGCCCCAACCCTTTTTATTTTAAATTTTTTGCAGTACTGAGGATCCAAGGCCTCATGTATATAAAGCAGGTCAGTCAGTGCTTTATGGTTGAACCACACTCCCAGCTTCTTTCTAGCCCTAGTTCATTTTTTATTTCTTATTTAATTTTTTTAATTAAAAAAATTTTAGGGGCTTGGGCTGGAGTGACAGCACAGTGGGTAGGGAGTTTGCCTTGCACGCGGCCAACCCAGATTCGATTCCCAGGATCCCATATGGCCCCCTGAGCACCGCCAGGAGTAATTCCTGAGTGCAGAACCAGGAGTAACCCCTGAGCATCGCCAGGTGTGACCCAAAAAGCAAAAAAAAAAAAAAATTTTTTTTAGGGACTGGAGTGATAGCACAGCGGGTAGGGCATTTGCCTTGCACGCAGCCTACTCAGGTTCGATTCCCAGCAGCCCATAATGGTCCCCCAAACACCGCCAGGAGTAATTCCTGTGTGCATGAGCCAGGAGTAACCCCTGTGCATCCCCGGGTGTGACCCCAAAAAATTTTTTTGAAGACAGGTTGAAAAAGAGCTTTATTGCAACCTGCTGACAGGGTGGAGAACAAGAATGGTGGACCCATGTCCTTAAAGCAACTGTCTTCTTTGAACCCTTTCTAATTTATGCAAAGCTCTCATGTCTGTGATCTCCCAGCACCTCTTACATCATTCCTTTGACACTCCCAGAAAACCTGCGGGATGGCAGGACGCCCAGCAGCCCACCTCTAAATACACTCTCCCCACTGCACCCTATCTGCCAAATACTGACTTCGAAAATCAGAAAGCCTATTTCCTCCTAAAAGATTGCTTTTATTTGTTTATTTTTATTTTATTTGCGAGAGGGCAGCTTAAGGACTATACTCAGTCATGCTCAGGGGCTATTCCCAGCTCTGTGCTCAAGAGGTTATTCCTCCATTAACAGTGCTCGGGGGACTCTGTGAGGCCAGAGCTCCAACCCAGACCCTCCTGCTTGCATTGCTTGCGCTTGCAGTTAGGTTGCTGAGTTCTCTCTCTCTCTCTCTCTCTCTCTCTCTCTCTCTCTCTCTCTCTCTCTCTCTCTCTCCCCCTAAAAGATTATTTGTATTTATTTATTTTTTTGTATAAATTTATTTTGTTTTAGACGGGTCACACTTGGTAATGCTCAGGGCTGACTCCTGATTCTGTGCTTAGTGATCACTCCTGGCAGGGCTCAGGGTCCATATATGACACTGGGAATTGAATCAAGGTCAGTTCAATGCAAAGAAGTGCCATATACACTGCACTACTGCTTCAGCCAAAGTTTGTTTATACAGAAACCACTCAAGACCAATCTTTTGTGGGGCCGGGGGGCACACCCAGCTTACTCCTAGCTGGGTACTCAGGGATCACTCCTGGCAGGCTTGGGGGACCATATGGGATGCCTGGGATTGAACCTGGGTTAATGGCATACAAGGCAAGTGCCTTATGCACTGCATTATCTCTCCAGTAAGACACTTTTTTTTGGGGGGGGGGGTGTTTGTTCATTTGTTTTTAGAGCACACCCTGCAATGCTTAGGGCTTATTTCTGGCTCTGCACAGGAATTACTCCTAGTGGTTCTTAGTGGACCTTATAGGATGCCTTGGATCAAACCTGGGTTGGCTGCTTGCAAGGCAAATACCCTACCTGAGTTCTATCCCCAGCACTATGACACCAGAAGAACTGACAAGAGTCTTGACAAGAGTGGGGGACCACTCTTGTCAGTTCTTCTGGTGTCATAGTGCTGGGGATAGAACCCAGGGTCTCATACATGCTGGACCTGTACTCTACCACTTGAGTTATTTTCCCACCCCCACAGATTTTTATTACCTAGGTAAAGGGAACCGCTTCCCCTAATAGTCCCATATTGTATTATTCTAGAATGCACCTTTCAAAATGCTTTCATGTACCTTATCACAACTTACCCCCAGAACTATCTTTGGGGAACAGCTTTTGTTATTCTTCCCGTGTGATAGTTGAAGAGATGAACACTCAGAGAAGTGAAACAATTTATCCATGTTTGCACAGTGAGGAATAATAACTAATTTCTATTGAGAAAATATATACTAAGTGCTGTTCTGAGTACTTCACACAAAGATGAACATCTTCCAAACAAGCCCACGAAATAGGTTCTTTTGTTTTCCTAAGTTGATAGGCTATGGTTGGAATTTGCTGGTGGCACTGGGGCTTGGTCAGTGAGGGGTTAAGCGGAGAGGCTGGGCAGGGCTGGACTGGGATGCTGTCAATGGCAGGAAACCTGGCCTGGAAGGAGGGGGAGGATGGGGCTGTTGTGTCTGCCTTGATACAACCCCCATCCCTTTGGTCTTAAAGGAGCATCCGGGCTGGACTGGGCTGGGTTGGGCTGGGTGGAAGGATTGCTGGGGCCCCTTCTTAGCCCTTTGCTAGGGGCCAAAGTCAGATGCTGGGCTATAGAAAGAGGGGATTCTGCAGCCTCCGGGAGACCCCTGATCTGACTAGAAGCGACCCCACTTGCCCTCAGGAGCACTCAGAGGTGGATGATCTTGGTAGAAGAGTCCTGATTTCAGAAGTGCCCAGTCTGAGGGCTGGGCACTCTGCCCACCTCTCCATCAGCCTGTGCCAATAGACACAGCCTCACTGGCTGAGCAGGAGCGTGGAGCGCAACTACGGTGGGGAGGGGAAGTAAGGGTGGGGCAGAGGGTAATAAGGGGACGCTGCAACCCTATGTCTCTTGTTCACAGATGGGGCACCGGATCATCTGTCTTCCTGCTCCTAGCTCTCTAGGGAGACCCTTCAAGTGAGTCCTTCCGGCCCAGGGGCTGGGCAAGGGAGGAGGCCAAATCTGAAGGATGTTTCCTTCCTATTTCCCAGCTCATTCCCGGACCACCTTGAAGATCGATTGGAAAGAACCTGAGTCAGAACTCGGTTTTCCAGAAATTGGGGGTGGGGAGAATAGGGGGAGCAGTTCTGGTGAGTGTGGGGAATAGAGATGAGCCAGCCAGACCCTTCAGAGCAGTCTCAGAACCAAACCCAAACCAGGAGAAATGTGAGTCGCCTTCCAGGACCCTGACACCTGTGGGGGCTGGTTCTAATTCATGCTCACAATGGGGGGGGGGGGGTCTCAGGCAAGAATTAAACCTGTTTTTGTCTGTTTAAATAGGCAACAGTCCCAGCTCTGATAGGGCACAAAGTGGCTGAGACTACCTGGGCGTGGGGACAAATGGTAGAGGAGCCTGGTGAGTCTCCCCCTGGCAGCAACCCCCCTGACACCTCGGATCTAAATCTTTTGTTCTCACCCCTGCAGTGAAATCTTTTGTTCTCACTCCCTGTCTCACTCGCCGCTGCCTTCAACAAATCACCCTGGGCTCAGGGTCAGCAGATGGGTCAGCCGGGTTTGGCTCCAGAGACTCAGCCTGAGGTGGGGGGTTAAGAAGGGGTGTTGGTGTGAAAGATGATCACAGCTCCCATGGGAGCCGAGCTGCGGTGACAGGAACAAAGCAGGGAGTCTGGGAGGGGACGTTTCCGGGCCTGGCCCTCGGAGGGTCAGGCAGGGGCTTTCGAACAGGAGGGGCTCTAGGAGCTGGACCCAGAAGAGATTTGGGGGTGGGTCTTGATGGAGGGCTAGGAGGCAGAAGGGGTGCAGGGGAGGGATGGTGGGAGCGGTGGGCTAGGGGCAGCGTCCTGGAGTCTCCAAGGGCAGTCTCTGGAAGGCACTGTCGAGGTGGGGAGATGCTCGGGGGGCTTAGGGAGAAGGTGGGGTGCAGGGAAGGGAGGGCTTTGTGAGGAGACGGCTTCAGCGAGGTGATGGGGACCCTGAGGAAAGGCAGGCTCAGAGAGAGGGGGGCTCCCGGGGATTAGGGGCCGCGGCGTCAGCCGGCCCCCAGGGGGAGGCTCCCCCGGGCACCCCGCAGAGATGAGAGCGTCTCTGCCCGCGTTTGACGCTTTCCGGTCTGGAAAGAATCTCAGCACAACAATAGCCGGGCTCCCGCGCCCTCCCGCTCCATGGGGTGTGGTCTCGGCCCGCGGGCGCCCTGCACCCCCGGCCCAGCGCGCACTGCTGGGGGCGGGGCGGGGAGCGCCAGGTCACCGACCATCTTTCCCTGAGCACGCACAGGTTGCGGGGACGGATGTTTGCTGGCCCGGAGCCCGCAGCTGGCCGCCCAGGGCCAGACCCACGGCGCGGACGCCGCGTGCTCTGGCTCATCGGCAGGGGAAGCCGAGGCAGCCCCCGGGCCGGCGCCCCCCGGGATCCCGCCTGGACCGAAGCCTGGGCTGGAACGCGTCGCCCCTCCCGCCTCCCGGCCCTGCCCGCCCAGGTCTCCGTCAGCGCCACCTGCCGCTGCGGCCCGCACCCGGGGACAAAAGCCTTCGGGTGTGGATGAAGTCAACCCCGGGGCACGGGATGGAGGGGCGGGGACAGGGGCTTCTCTGGGATCCCTTTGCCGCTCGGACAAAGTACTGCTGCTACTCTCAGTTAAAGGGCCAGCAGTGCTGTTCAAAGAAAAAAATAAAGACCTGAAAAGTCATAAGCTGTATCTTTATTCCATGATGTCTGTTTTTCTTGCTTTGATTTCAGCAAAGTGACTAATTGTGTTGAAACTTTCTTTGTTGAAAGTTACCTTTGTTGAAAGTGCCTCGTGTTACTTGGACAGTAATGCCTGATTAGATAACCTCCGTCAGTTTTTTTTTTTTTTTTTTTTTGCTCTTTGGGTCACACCCGGCAATGCACAGGGGTTACTCCTGGCTCTGCACTCAGGAGTTACTCCTGGCGGTGCTCAGGGGACCATATGGGATGCTGGGAATCGAACCCAGGTCGGCCGCGAGCAAGGAAAACGCCCTACCAGCTGTGCTATCTCTCCAGCCCCAGGTTTTGGTTGTTATTTTAAGTTAGTCGGTTTGGAAATTTTTCAGTTTGGTGAAACTGCTCCCCGAAGTAGTGGCAAGTGGAATTAAAAATTAAAGTTTGGGGGGCTTTCTTAGTGGTTTGGAGGGCCACCAGAAATATCTCTGGCTGCCCAGAAAGTGCCAGTAATGTGAAGGTCAAGGCTGGAGTCCTGTGATTGCCAGATATATGTGTATTTTTGGTTTGGGGCCACACCTGGCAATGTTCAGGGATTACTCCTGGCTCTGCACGCAGGGGTTTCTCCTGACTCAATACTAAGGAATCTCTCCTGGTGGTGCTGGGGGGACCATATGGGATCACAAATCACAAATCATCCTGTTAATCCTCGATTGCCTCGAGCAGGCCCCAGTAACGTCTCCTTCATCCTAGCCCTGAGATTATATTCAAGGCTCTTTAGGAGAATGAGACCCATCATTGTTACTGGTATTTGGCATATTGGATACGACACAGGGAGTTTGCCAGACTCTGCCGTGTGGGCAGGCTACATTCGGTAGCCTGCCAGTTTGTCCAAAGTAGGAATGAGATAATAAGATGTCATAATAGGATGTCATATGGGATGCTGGGGATCAAACCTTGGTTTGCCGCTGCAAGGCAAGTGCCCTATTCACTGTACTATGGCTTCAACTACTATAGCACGTTAAAAAAAAAAAAAAAGGCAATGTCTGGCAATATATTTTGTTTTAAAATTATTTTAAAATTTTGGCTTTTTTGGGGGTGGGGGCACACCTGGTGATGCTCAGGGCTTACCTGGTGGTGCTCAGAGCTCTGCACTCAGGAATTAGAACTGACTCAGGGGAGCATATATAATGCTGGACTCAACTTTGATTCCCCAACGCAAGGGCCCTACTCCCTGTACCATTGCTCCAGCCCCTGAATTTTGTCTTTTTTGGAGCCACCTAGCTGTGCTCAGGGCTTACTCTTGGCTCTGCACTCAGAGATTACTCCTGGTGGGCTCAGTGAACCATACTGGTAATACAGCTTTTTTGACACATCTCCTAGGTCAGATGCCCCACTCTGAGTGGAATGACATCCTCTGACTGCAAGGAAGGTGGTTGTGAAAGACCAGGGTAAGACCGACCGCCAGAAGGCAGATGAGAAGCTGTTGCTTGTCACAGTGCTAGGAATATAAGGGTGCTAGTTATAATACCATGGTGGTATTCGGGATGCAGGTTATAGTACCCAATTGGGGTCATGTCTTCAGAGCCCTCTACCTCCTCCTCTATAATTCTCCCCTTCACATATGCAAGACCAAATCCCTAGGGTGGTGCTATGTCTTAGGATATGTCCACTAAGACACAGCACCACCCTAGTCATAGCTCAGTGCCAACCTGAGTGTGGGCCAGAGGCCCCTCTGTGCCAAGAGCACCTCCTGAGTCAATCATTAAAGACCACGTGGGTTCTGTGCTACGTGATGCACAGTGTAGCTCTGACCCTCAGCAGCTGTTCTCGAACCCAGCGCACTTCACCCCCAGGAAATGCATGTCTCCTGCCCTGTGTCCTTCAAACAACAGACTTGATATCCAGGAAGCTTTGTGATGCTGCTGTCTGCTGACGTTGGTGTGTACAAAGACTGGTGTGAGCAGTCAGGGAAGAGGAAAAACTAGTTAAATTGTCAGGAAGGCATCAGCTGTATGGGTAAGGAAATGCTGAGAGACCAGTTTCCTGTTCCAATCTTCAGCAGGGTAGTAGCAGTCACAGCCTCTGAAGACTGAAGAACATTCTGCTAGACTCAATAATGTATTTCACTCTTAAGTCTAAAAGTGAAAGCGGGGCATGACATGCAAGAAAGCTGGTGCTAACTCTACACTGTTACAAACCTAAATATTGCCTAATGAGATGGTGAATTCTGACATAGGATTCACATGGTTACATTAAAATATATTGTCAGACAGGGTGGGAGTGATAGTACAGTGGTTAGGGGGCTTGCCTTGCACATGGCTGATCTGGGTTCAATGCCTGGCACCCTATATGGTTCACTGAGCCCACATGGAGAAATCTCTGAGTGCAGAGGCAAGAGTAAGCAAGCCCTAAGCACAACGAGGTGGCCCAAAAAAGACAAAATTTGGGGGCCGGAGCAATAGTACAGGGAGTAGGGCCCCGGTCTTAGAGAATCAAATTTGATTCCAGCATTATATATGGACCCTTGAGTCAGGAGTAATTCCTGAACACAGAGCCAGGAGTAACCCCTGAGCATTGCCAGGTATGGCCCCAAAACAAAACAAAACAAAACTAAAAGACCCCACATGTTATACCTTGGACACATTCCAAGGGCTACATAAAAGTTACCACCCGGGATCCTTGTTAACAAGACAGATGTCAGGGCTCCCCGCTTGGAAAACCTAATTTAATAGGCCTGGGGTGGGTCAAGGATCAAAGATGGGATCCCTGAATCTGACTTATTTTATTGATCTGTGTGCCCTGACTAGAGACCTACATCTCCACGAGATTCTAGATTCGATGTGTTATCTCTTGCAGGGGAAAGTAGCTCTAACGGTTTACTTGTTGGTTGGCTGGAACTGTGCTCCACATGACTTCTATTCCGTGAGAAGGCAGTGCCAGCCAAAATGTTGGAAATGGTTTATCCCTTGAAATTGTATTTGCCTCGAATTCCAACAAATGTATTTCTCAGGAGGGCTCGGGTGGTAGTTCTTCACCTTGGTCTAGAGCTAAGTGTTGGTGAATGCTGCGTCAGCAGTCTTGAACAACCTTTTTTGGGGGGGTCTCACCCGGCAATGCACAAAGGTTACTCCTGGCTCATGCACTCAGGAATTACTCCTGGTGGTGCTTGGGGGTCCATATGGGATGCTGAGACTCGAACTCAGGTTAGCCGCGTGCAAGGCAAATGCCCTACCTGCTGTGCTGTCTCTCTAGCCCCCAGGTGTATGTCTTTTGTAGCTTCTGTGTACATAGCACCACTGAGCTGGGCTCCTGCATTTTGTCAGAGATGATGAACTCCTAGAGGGATAGAGACTAAATGATGTCAAAGTGGGAACTTTACTGTAACAGTCAACAGGGTGAAGTGATCTCAAAATTCTTTGCTTATTTATTGACTAATGTGCTGGGGATTGAACCCAGGGCCTCATACCTACCAGGCATGCATTCTATCACCAAGCTACAGTCCTAGCCCAATGCCTGATGGCATTGTGGGTCTTGCACTTGGGGTCTTCTGGCCCGTTTGAGTCTGCAAATGGACAGGCGATACAGCCCAGACCTGAGAAACGTCAGGAGACGTGGGGTCCGGCTGCTTGAGGGGGAGGGTATGAATCCTAGTGTGGGCTGCCTTGTGTATGGAGCTGGAGGAGAGGGAGAGTCCAGAAGGAATAGGGGAGGAAGGAAACAGGGATGAGGTCATCATACCTTTTGTCTAGTTCCCTTCTGGTAGAGGCCCAGGGGATGACTGAAGGTGCTGTCTGTCTCTGAATGCTATACGGGAAAAAGGATTCAAGCAGCAGTAGGGTGTTTGCAGGAGATCTCAGCTTTGAGGGGAGGACAAGCTGCCTGTCTAGGTCAGAGTTCCTCACACAGCCCACAGATTCCCCAGGGCAGCTCTCTTAGGTGACTGGAGGAGCCTGACACAGGATGTGTGTTTTTTTTTTTGGGGGGGGGGTCACACCCGGCGATGCACAGGGGTTACTCCTGGCTTTTGCACTCAGGAATTACTCCTGGCGGTGCTCGGGGGACCATATGGGATGCTGGGAATCGGACCCCGGTCAGCCGCATGCAAGGCAAATGACCCACTGCTGTAATCACTCCAGCCCCTGACACAGGATGTGGACTCACCAAACCCAGTGCCAGGTTGGCAGAGTGAGGTGTTGCCAGGCCTGCATCTCAGTTCAGCTGGAAAAAGGTTTTGCCCAGGCAGCAGAAAGTATATTTGGGACAGGGCCAAAGAGATAGTACAATGGGTAGGGCGTTTGCTTTGCACCAGGTGGACCCAGGATCCATCCCTGGCACCCCGTATGATCCCCCAACTCTAACCAGGAGTGTTCTCTGAGCACAGTCAGGAGTAATCCCTGAACACAGGGACTTGTGCCCCCAAAGACATCCTTCCTCCCTGCCAAGAAAAGTCTCTCCAGTTTGAGCAAGCTATTTCAAACATGCCCACCAGGGGGCAGACTTCACCCTTCAAAAAATTCTGATATACCTGTCCTGGCCGGTTTTCTTAGCTCCTTGCCTAGGGGTCCTCACATCTCCATCTCACCAAGGCATTCCTAAGCATTCTTAGAGCTGCTGGCTGCTGGCCCAGCTGGTGGCCACTCGGATGGCTACTTACCTTAACAACTTTGGGCTTTATAATACCAGTCAGCAGGAGAGAGCAGGAATGCCTTCATTTATATCGTTCCTGTACTTTATGAAACATATTCACACACATTCTTCTTAGCTTGCAAAACACCTTAGAAAAATTACCATAATTACTATTACTACTACTACTACTATTGTTTTTTTTGTTGTTGTTACACCCAAAAGTGCTTCATGTTAAACTTACTGTTAACTCTTGGCTCTGTTCTTACTGTTCATGCCTGGTAGTGCTCAGGGGAATCATATGTGGCGCCAGGGATTGAACCCGGGTCGACCATGTGCAAGGAAAATACTGCTGTTAGATATTTGCTGATCTAACAGCTCCTGAAATCATTATGGCAACGTTTGGTCAGTGTAACCGAGGTTTACAGAGGCTAAAGGGCTCCACCAAAATCACATGGTAAGTTACTGCTGCTGCTGCTATCACTGACAACATCTTTTAGGCACCTGCTGTGTGCCAGGGATGATGTCAACAGTTTATTTAGGGCCCACCTAAATAAACTGCAAAGCACATATAGCCTACAGTGCAGCCACAATGCACCTTATGCCAAGCAACAATGCTATGGTGTGATTCTGGGAGCAGCAAGCAAGTTGCAAGCACTATGGGTCTTCACAGCAACAATAGAGGGGAGGGGATGTTGGGCTTATTATTTAGTTCTTTTTTTTTTAAAAAGCCATTTTCAGAACCGCTTTTTGTTCACACTTTATTTATTTATTTTTTTGCTTTTTGGGGGGGGGGGTCACACCTGGCAATGCACAGGGGTCACTCCTGGCTCTGCACTCAGGAGTTAGTCCTGGTGGTGCTCAGGGGACCATATGGGATGCTGGGAATCGAACCCGGGTCGGCCGCGTGCAAGGCAAACGCCCTACCCACTGTGCTATCTCTCCAGCTCCTTACTATTTAGTTCTACAATAATTAAGACAGTGAAGTATTGCTCACTGTTGACAGTAAGTTCCTTCAGAGATAATATGCATTTATTTCTGTAAAGAATGTGTTGATCCTGATGTCCCACACCCCTGATGTTCCCTGCATGTAGGTTTTTGGGCCATGGATTTGACTTTAGATTGTTTTGGGAGCTGACATCAACATTATGATTTCTTTTTCAGATCAGATTTTTGGTGCCACGGCTGAAGGTGCGTGGAGGCTACTCCCAGTGCATGATGGGTGCCGGGACTCATGCCTGGCCCCGCTCCTGCACACAAAGCATGTGCAACAGCCCCGCCTCAAACAAGGAATTAATTTTTTTTTTTTACTTTTTGGGTTACACCTGGCAGTGCTCAGGGGTCACTCCTGGCTCTGCACTCATGAATCATTCCTGGCAGTGCTCAGGGGACCATATGGAATGCTGGGAATTGAACCCGGGTTGGCCACATGCAAGGCAAATGCCCTACCTGCTGTGCTATCACTCCAGCCCCAAGGAATTAATTTAAAAAAATTTTTTTTTATTAGTGAATCACCATGAGATACAGTTGTAGCCTTACAAACTTTCGTGCTTGGGTTTCAGTTATACAATGATGAGTACCCATCCCTCCACCAGTGCCCATTCTCTACCACCAATGATCCCAGTATCCCTTCCCCCCTCCTCTCATCCCCCCCACCCTGTACCCTGCTCTACCTCTGTGGCAGGGCATTCTTTTTTCTTTTTGGGTCACACCTGGTGATGCTCAGAGGTTACTCCTGGCTCTGCACTCAGGAATTACCACTGGCAGTACTTGGGGGACCATATGGTATTATGGGATGCTGGAAATTGAACCCGGGTCACAGTGTGCAAGGCAAACACCCTACTCATTGTGCTATTGCTCCAGCCCCAGAGCATTCCCTTTTGCTCCCTCTTTTCTTTTCTTTAGGGTGTTTTAGGTGGTTTGCAATAGAGGTATTGAGTGGCCATCATGTTCAGTCTATAGTCTACTTTCAGCACGCATCTCGCATCTCAGTCGAGTCCTCCAAAAAACCCTTTACTTGGTGTTTCCTTTTCTATCTGAGCTGCCCTTTCCCCCAGCATCTGCTGCCAGCTTCCAAGCTGCACGGCAGACCTCCTAGTACTTATCTCAACTATTTTTGGGTGTTTGTCTCCCCTTCTGTTACTTTATAGTACCCAGATGAGTGCAGACTTTCTACGTCTGTCCCTCTCTTTCTTTTTTTTTAATTTTAATTTTTTAAACTTTTATTATTAGTGAAACACCATGAGGTACAGTTGTAGACTTACAAATTTTTGTGCTTGGGTTTCAGTTATACAGTGATCGAGTACCCATCCTTCCACCAGTGCCCATTCTCCACCACCAATGATCCCAGTATCCCTTCCCCCGCCATCTCAGCCCCCCACCCTGCACCCTGCCCTACCTCTGTGGCAGGGCATTCCCTTTTGTTCTCTCTCTCCTATTGGGTGCTGTGGTTTGCAAAAGAGGCATTGAGTGGCAATCACATTTGGTCTTTAGTCTACTTTCAGCATGCATCTCCCATCCTGGGAGGATCCTCCCAACACCCTTTTTTGGGTCCTCCCTTGTCTATCTGAGCTGCCTTTTCCCCTAGCATGTGTGGCTGGCCTCCAAGCCATGGAGTAAACCTCCTGGTACTTATCTCGGCTATTCTTGGGTGTTGGTCTCCTATTTTGTTACTTTATGTTCCCCAGATGAATGCAATCTTTCTATGTCTGTCCCTCTCTTTCTGACTCATTTCGCTTAGCATTATACTTTCCATGTAGTACCACTTGTATGTAAATTTCATGACTTCATCTGCGGTAAGGCGTTTGCCTTGCAAGCAGCCGACCTGGTGAGCTGGGTTCGATTCTTTCGCCCCTCTCGGTGAACCCGGCAAGCTACTGAGAATATCTCACCTGCATGGCAAAGTCTGGCAAGCTATATATATTCAATATGCCAAACACAGTAACAACAAGTCTCACAATGGAGATTTTACTGGGCCCACTTGAGCAGAGCAAACCGAAGGAAGGACAGTGCTACAGTGCTACATCTTTTCTAACAGCTACATAGTACTCCATTGTGTAGATGTACCAAAGTTTCTTTAACCAGTCATCTGTTCTCAGGCACCTGGTTTTTTTTCCAGATTTTGGCTATTGTGAACAGTGCAGCAATGAACATACAAGTGCAGATGTCATTTCGACTATACTTTTTTGCCTCTCCAGGATATATCCCCAGGATTGGTATTGCTGGGTCAAGTGGGAGCTCAATCTCTAATTATTCATTTATTTATTTATTTATTTGCTTTTTGGGTCACACCTGGCGATGCACAGGGGTTACTCCTGGCTCTCCACTCAGGAGTTACTCCTGGCGGTGCTCAGGGGACCATATGGGATGCTGGGAATCCTGGGTCGGCCACGTGCAAGGCAAACGCCCTACCCGCTGTGCTATCTCTCCAGTCCCATCAATCTCTAATTTTTTTGAGAATCATCCATACTGTTTTCCAAAAGGGCTGAACCAGTAGGCATACCCACCAGCAGTGAAGGAGAGTCCCTTTCTCCCCACATCCGTGCCATCACTGGTTGCTTTTGTTCTTTTGGCTGTGGGCCAGTCTCTGTGGTGTGAGATGATATCTCATTGTTGTTTTGATCTGCATCTCCCTGATGATTAGTGATGTAGAGCATTTTCTCATGTGTCTTTTAGACATTCGGATTTCTTTTTTGACAAAGCTTCTGTTCATTTCATCACACCATTTTTTTGATGAGGTTGGATGTTTTCTTCTTGTGGAGTTCAACCAGTGCTTTGTACATCCTTGATATCAACCCCTTATCAGATGGGTATTGGATAAATCCAAGGAATTAATTTTTGTTTTTGCTTTTTGGGTCGCACGCAGCGATGCACAGGGGTTACTCCTGGCTCTGCACTCAGGAATCACCCCTGGCGGTACTCAGGGGACCATATGGGATGCTGGGAATTGAACCCGGGTCGGCTGCGTGCAAGGTAAACGCCCTACCCGCCATGCTATTGCTCCTGCCCCCAAGGAATTAATTTTAAAAAAATTAATTGTTACCTTGACAATTCTCCTTCTCTTCCCTCTGTTGATGCAGTTGCAATACTTGGCGGCACACGTGGCATCAGGGGTGTTGTGCATTTGGCTGTGCTGATTGTTGAGGGATCTCATGTCCCTGGTTGTTGGTTCTTGCATGCATGTCTGTGGGTCGTTGCTCTTTTTACTGTGTTTGCCCACATTCTAGTGGTAGTGCTTGTCAGGACTCGCTCTCCTGGATGTGGTGTTCACAAATCCATTTTTGCTTTTGTTTTATTTCCACACCTGGCAGTGCTCATGGCTCTCTCTTGGCTCTGGACTCAGGGATCACTCCTGGTGGAACTCAGTGGAACATATGGGATTCTGGGGACTGAACCCAGGTCAACCATGTGCAAGGCAAGTGCCCCGCCCTCTCTGATACCTCTCACATCAATTTATTTATTTATTTATTTATTTTTGCTTTTTGGGTCACACCTGGCGATGCTCAGGGGTTACTCCTGGTACTGCACTCAGGAATTACTCCTGGCGGTGCTCAGGGGACCATATGGGATGCTGGGACTCGAACTTGGGTCGGCCACATGCAAGGCAAACACCCTACCCACTGTGCTATCGCTCCAGCCCTCACATCTTTTAGTTCCAGTGCTCACACATATCTGGCTGAAGTGCAGCTGGAAATCACTTGCAGCACGGGGACTGCAAAGGCAGAGCAGCCTGGCTTTTGAGTCTGGCAGTTGAGCTGCCAGGATTGCACTTGGTGAGTGTGGCCTGAAACACTGGGATGAAACTCACCACTTCGGGCCTGCAAGACAGGCACTTTAGCCATGGAACCATCCACTGTCACCTAATATTAGCGTTTTCCTCCTTATCTCCTCTACTTAAGTTGTTGCAATGACCAGGGGTTGCACATTGTGGGGTGAAGGGTATTTTATGTTTGTAGGAGATCGCAGTGCACCAGTGATTGCTCATCCCACTGTGGTACTGGGGATCTCAAACAGCAGTGCCACCAGGATTGCATTGGGCAGGTGGGGTGGAACTGCAGATCAAACTTGCATTCTTGGGTCTGAGAGAGAGCTCAAAAGACCAAGCACACGTTTCATATGCTGGATATCTGAGTTCAAGATCTGGAACTGCACGGTCCCTTGAGCACCATCAGGAGCAACCTGAGCACAAAATTGGGAGTAATATTGCTGGGTATTGCTTGATGTGGCTCTCCCCAAAAACAAAAATATAAATAAAAACAACAACAAAAATCTTTGTAATGTCTTCCCTGCAAGGCAAGCACTCTACCACTGAGGCATTTGTGAACCCCAAATTATGAATTCACTCATTTGGGGGTTTGGGTCACACCTGGCAGAGATCAGGTCTTACTCCTGGTTCTGTGCTCAGGGATCTCTGCTGGTGGGGCTAAGGGGACCATATGTGGTGTGTGGGATAACTCAGGTTAACTATGTTTAATTAAGGCAAAAGACTACCTTGTACTGTCTCTGGTCCATGTTTTTTTTTTTTTGTTTGTTTGTTTGTTTTTTAAATTTTTCTTTTTATATTTATTTATTGAATCACTGTGGGAAAACTTACTAAGCTTTCAGGTTTAAGTCTTGGTCATACAATGATCAAACACCTTTCCCTTCACCAGTACTCATTTTCACCACCAAGAACCCCAATATAACTCCCCTCCCACCCCTCCCAATGCCTGTGAAGCAGATGATCTCCACTTAACACTTCTCTACATTGATTACACTCATTATTTCACAAAAGATGCACCATTATTGTTTAGAATTTCCCCCCCAACAATCAGAATTGCTGAAAAGGCATTGTGAAATACTTTGTTTTCTATAGCTGGTTATGAAAATCATATAATGTCGCGTGGCTGCTATCTTGGCTGTGCGATTTTAGATTTATGCAAAGAGCAGATAATTACGAGATTGGTTTCTGTACGTCTGGTGTTATAGCTGTGCCAGAGAGTCGCTCATGGGGGGCAACTCATGACCTTGGTAGGGCATGAAGGATGAACTGGTACCACCCCCCTTCCCATGAGACTGCAGTTGCCCCGTCACTGCTGGCTCATACCTGGCTTTCCAATAAGTTCTGAGGCAGCGGCCACCTTGCTGCCAGGGGGGAAAAAGGCGGAAGGGAGCAACACCCTTTCCCTCCTGGGCAGGCATGGTGCTGTAGTTTAACATGGTCCATTCACTTTTCTGCTGCAAGCTGCCGGGCTCTGGATTAAGTCCTTTTGCCTCTGGAGTCATGGCCGTGCCAGAGAGCCGATTGTGGGGGGCAACTCGTGACCTCAGTAGGGCGTGAAGGATGAGCCGGTACTGACCCCCTTCCCATGAGGATGCAGTTGCCCCGTCTCTGCTGGCTCATATCTGGTTTTCCAATAAGCTCTGAGGCAGCAGCCACCTTGTATGCAGTCCAGATGCATTTCTGCCAAAAGCCGTGGGGTTTCGAGATTTGTTTCTGAGTCTCTGGGATCATGACCGTTAATTAGCTTGATCAGGAGCCAGAGAGGCCGTTTGTAGGCGGTGACTCGGAGTCTCTCTGGGATGGGGAGGAAAGTGCTGTTTCCACCCCCATCTGGTGAGGCCCCGTGTGTCTCATCACTGCAGGCCCAAACCTGACTGTCCAGTGGCCTGTGGAGGATGGTGGTTACTGGGCCACCAAGGGGAACAGGCCAAGGCACGAAACCTATTCCCACCTGGAGTGGCCCAGTGCCAGTAACCTACTGCAGGAACAGGATGCATTTCTGCCAAAAGTCTTTGGGTCCCGAGATTCGTTTCTGAGTCTCTGGGATCATGGCTGTTAAGCAGTTTAATCAGGAACCAGAGAGGCCATGCCTCCAATTATACAGCTGAGCTGCAGGTGGTTTGTGGGTGTGTCTCCCACATACCTAACTTTTGGCCGTTCGTTTACTTTCTTGGTAAACTTTGCCCCCAGTTTTTGGGGTCTGGCCAAAGGCACAGCAGCAATTTTGGGGTATCTGAAAGCCTGACGGTGCCCTCAGGCTGCTGATGCACTCGCCTCACAGGTACAAATTCACCTGCTAGCAGCACCATACCCCCTTCTGGTCCATGTTTTTTATTTTTATTTTATTTTGGAGAGGAGGTTTGGGTCACTCCTGGTGGTGCTTAGGGCTTACTCCCTGCTCTGTGCTCAGAGATTACGTCTGGTGGGCTCAGGAAACCATAAGGGGTGCTGGGGATTAAACCCAGATGAGTTACCTGTGAGGCAAGAGCCTTCTCAGCTGTACTGTCTCGCTAGCCTCCATGTTTTAAAATTTATTTTATTTTATTTTGTTTTGGGGCAACGCCAGTGATGCTCAGTGGTTACTCCTGGCTCTGTGCTCAGGGATCATCCCTAGCAGAGCTCGGGAGAACATATTGGATGCTGGAGATCAAATCTGAGTTGGCCATATGAAAGGCAAGTGCCTTATCCACTGTACTGTCTCCCTGGCCCCCTGGTTTTTTATTTTTATGGCAGCTCAGAAACAGAAAAAAGAATGAAAAACCAAACCTACTGTATAACATTTACATTTTTTCCTCAGCTATCTAATACAATATTGAGAAAAATGTTTAAACATGGTTTCTTCATAATTCACATTTATATTGACATTTTTATAGTTTCATACATTTTAATGCTATAGATTTTATATAGTCTGGCTTAGAATATTATGATTTATAATGATCATATATCATTTAATTTTCACAGCTAACTCAGAGAGAGGTAGATATAATGATCCTGTTTCTTAGATGAAGAAATATGGGCTCTGACAGTAACCCACAATTATACCAATCATAGGGCTGAAATAAGAACATAAGCCATTAGTGTTCATGCTCCAGTCTTCTTAAACTTTTAAGAATATAGACTTAATTAAGAATTGGGGGGGGGGGGGCTGAGGCAATAGCACAGTGGGTAGGGCGTTTGCCTTGCATGTGGCTGACCTAGGTTCGATTCCCAGCATCCCATATGGTCCCCTGAGCACTGACAGGGGTAATTTCTGAGTGCAGAGCCAGAAGTAACCCCTGTGCATTGCCAGGTGTGACCCAAAAAGCAGGAAAGAAAAAGAGTTTAAGGAGGGAACCAGAGCAATAGTACAGCAGGTAGAACATTTGCCTTGCATGTGGTCAATCAGGTTCTATCCCTGACATTGCGTATAGTCCCTTGAGTGTTGCCAGGAGTAATTTTTGAGTGCAGAGCCAGGAGTAGCCCGTGAGCATTGCCAGGTGTGACCCAAAAAGCACACTCCTACTGGCCCCTTCTCCTGAAATTCTTTTCTGTGACTAGGACCCAGAAACCTTGGAAAAGGCCTAGAACTGGCCCTCCTTTTTTGTAAAGAGCAATTTTTCGCTCCAGCCTAAGTCCGTAGTTCCCTGAGAGATGGGTGGTGAGGATTAACTCTCACGCAGAGAAGACCAAGTGGATGTCAGATGTGGCTTGACGGCCATCTCATGGGGCTGTTGGGACTCAAGGTTCATGCCATGCAGGGGCTCAGGGCAGACTTTATCAGTCCTAGCCTTCCCAGCCACTCCTGGGCTGACAGAGGTGGATTAGGAGAAAGTGACCCCCTCTCCCCTCTCCGCCTCACGCAGCATGCAGGGGAGCCCATCTAGTTCAAAGCTAGGAAAAATGACATGTCACTTCAAGTATTTAGTTCTGATTAGAACTCACCAGATTCTGAGTCTCAGTAGTCTATGAGAGGGAGAGAGCAGAAATGTGGAATTACTATTAATACTGTTACCAGCTAACAAAAAGAAAATGAACTAATGAGATTGTTAGTTAAGATCTATTCCCATGGAAGGGTCACAGGACAAAGAATCAGGCAGGACTCTATGACTATAATAGAATACAAGATCTTTTTCAAATTGTTGGAATTTGAAAAAGCTCAGTCATCCCGAGACCTCCCAAGAGAATGGGGAACAACCATTTCGTGAATGAACCCTGACTTTGTTTTTTTTTTTTTGAGGGTGTGGTTTAGGCCACACCCAATGGTGCTCAGGGGCTACTCTTATCCTTATCTGCACTCCCAGTTATGCAAGTTTGGTATGGTTTAGCTCCAAACTCTCTACAGTCCATACTCTGTACAATCTACAGGGTCATGATTTTATCTCCTCTCATCTTTCCAGTGTTTGAGTCAGGGATTCTGTCTATTTAATAACTGTGAGAAACTATGGATTTACAACATTAAGGAATTTAAGAAAGTCACACCTAGTAAGAGGCAGGTGGTGTCTGATTGTAAAGTGTATGTCCTATCCTTCTGTCTCTGACAATAGTTTTTAGTCCTAATGCACCTAGGTTTCATACTTGCCACTTTATGCCTGAGTTACCTTCCAAAAGTTACTGTGAAAATTTTAAGTGCAGCTTGATTTACCCCTCCCCCTGCCCCTGTTTTCCTTTGTGGGCCATATCCAGCTGTGCTGAGTGCCATGCAGTGCCAGGGATTGACCTAGGGCTCCATGTATGTAAATTAGCTCTAGCCTTTTTAACTATCTCCCTAATTCAGCTTGATGAATTTTTTTGGATGGGAGCCATACCTGGTAGGGCTACTTCTGCCTCAGTGCAAGGTGAGTATGGGTGGTCATTCCTGGGGGTTGCTCAGGGGATCATGTGGTGTCAGGGATTAAACTCAGGCTTCTTGCCTGCAAAGCATGTGCAGAAGTGCTTTGAGTTATCTCTCTGACCTGGCTTGATGAATTTTTTTTTATGGGTCACACCTGGCAATGCTCAGGGGTTACTCTTGGCTCTGCACTCAGGAATTACTTCTGGTGGTGCTCAGGAGATTGTATGGGATGCTGAGGATCGAACCTAGGTTGGCTGCATGCAAGGCAAATGCCCTACCATTGTGCTATCGCTTCGACCCCAAGCTTCATGAAGTTTTTACAAAGTAAACACACCTGTCTAACCAGCACCCAGATTAAGAAATAAAATAATACCTTAACAGGGGTGGGGAATATTTGTCCTGCCAGCTGTATAAAGCTCACAAAATCACGTGGTCTGGCTCTGGTTCATGACGGGACATACACTTTTTGTCAGCTATCTGATGCATGCCTGCCTGTTTTGTATGGCTGTGAATGATGTTATAAATATCCAAACGAGAGGCCAGAGAGATAATACAGTGGTTAAGGCACTTGCCTTGCATGTGGGCACCCCAGGTTTGATCTCGGCACTGCAAATGTGTGAGTTTCAAAAAGAAAGTGTGGGCGTGAGCTGGACACGAGTGTTTGGTGAACGAGAACCATTTCCCTGGCAGGCCCACCACATAGGACTGGGGAATGAAGAAACAGCCCCAGGCTGTTGGTAGTCAGTTTATTTCTCTCTCCTTCCCAATGTAGTTCTATCTCTCCCATTACTGCAGAATTGTAGTCGTAGTTTTGGTGGTAGTCCCAGTCATCACAGTTCTCCATCCTTGTCCTCCTCTTTCTAGTCCCCTCTTTCCCCTTACAGCATAGTTATATAGAGATCATGAAGGGTGGGGGGTACACATAGGTGGGGTTGAACGTTGTCATAATAGCAAATAGAGGTAAAGCCACTCCTTCAGGAGATTAACTCAAGGACAAAATCTCATCTGAGGGTTCAGCACTCCAGATTACTAGGAGATCTGCTCAAGGGTGGGATTCCAATCTAAGGTGTGTTGCTTTCCATTTCCTCAGCTAGTAATCTATTTAACCAATCATAGTAAATTAACTTCTTATACTATTTCTAGTCATTTTGTATGAACACAGTAAGAGATACATTAAGCTTAAAGGTTGGCCCTTCCTGGGGACATTTGCTATATATCCCAGACTACAGTCCGTAGGCCAGGTTAATCTTTCCTAACCCCAGCAGGGTCCTTATTCAGTTACTTCGTTTGGGTCATTAGAGTTTGTTCCATGACTGTACTCTTATTAAACTTATGGTGCTTAGTTTGTCCTCTTTCGATGCCAAGGTAGTTTACAGCTTACCCTGGGTCTATCCAGTTCTTTTGTGAGGACACCCTCCTTTTGGGGGTGTTAGGAAGTAAGGGCAACTGAGGCTTAAGTCAAGTAAATATGATGGATGCCCAGGAGTAAATATTTATTTGGAATCAATTAACTCCCATGCTACAAAAGCACAGCATCAACTGTCTTCCTGTGTTTATACAAAAATGACATAGCTTATGATCTCTTATGTTGGCTGCGTGCAAGGCAAACGCCCTACCGCTGTGCTATCGCTCCAGCCCAGGGCTGGAGCGATAGCACAGCGGTAGGGCTGGAGCAATAGCACAGCGGTAGGGTGTTTGCCTTGCACGCAGCCAACATGGCCGACCCGAGTTCGATTCCTCCGTCCCTCTCGGAGAGCCCGGCAAGCTACCAAGAGTATCTTGCTGGCACGGCAGAGCCTGGCAAGCCACCCGTGATGTATTCGATATGCCAAACACAGTAACAACAAAATCTCCAATGGAGACGTTACTGGGCCAGCTTGAGCAAATGATCTCTTAAATTGGGGTCCATGTGAGCTTCTATATCCCCTCCTGAAATTATAGGCAAACATTTTCCTGAAGGGAGGATGCCTGCCTTCATCAGATTCTTCCAAAGAAAGAAGATTCAAAGTTAGAACTTAAGACCAGTTCATTGAGGATTCTTCCATTCACTCATACCATCAAAATCAGAATAATGGCTACAGTTTGGGAACTTCATGTACCAAATCAGGACTTTATGTATTTTATTTCTTATCCTTACAAAACCCCTGCAATAGGGGGCTGGTACAGAGATTAAGGCACTTACCATACACATGGTTGTGGCCAAGGCAAGGGTTTGAATGCTGGTCCCCTGGTACAGTATGGTATCCTGAGCACTTTCAGGTATGGCCAGAGTACAGAGCCAGGTATGGTCCCTTAAGAGCTGCTGGTATACCACTCCTAAGCCCCTCCCCTACTCACCAAACCAAAAAAGCTCCTGGAATGTAAATATCACCATCTCCATTTTACAGATACAGGAATTGAGGCTCAGAATGAATGATTTGCCACATATAACTATATAGCTCTTTGTAAATGCTTAGGACTGGAGCGATAGCACAGTGGGTAGGGTGTTTGCCTTGTACACGGCCAACCCGGGCAACCTGGGTTCGATTCCTCCACCCCTCTTGGAGAGCCCGGCAAGCTACTGATCGAATCTCGCCCGCACGGCAAAGCCTGGCAAGCTACCCGTGACTTACTCCATATGCCAAACACAGTAACAAGTCTCATTGCTCTATCTCACCACTCCATAGATGAACAACAGGACAGTGCTACAGTGCTACAGTATTCAGAGATCTGCTACACCAAAGCCTGGTTTCTGCTGCTAGACCACTGTGCCTCTGGTACAATTAGTTGCATAATTTCTGCACAGAACAAGCTAAGCTTGAAATACCAGGGCAGGACAGGAAATGAAAGAATGAAGTTAAAAGCCCAAGCATTTTTTTTTTCTTCACACAATTCTCTTTGACCAATGAAAATCATTACAAAGGGAAAAGAATTGCTTTTAAAAGAGGCACTTTGCCCTCAAGAGGTGTGGCTGAAAGGTTTCCTCAAGTGCAGTTCCTGTGGTATTATCTAGCCACAACCCAACTGTCTGTCATTACGCTGCACTTTAGAGGGTGTCTATGATTGGTCAACCAAGAGAGCAACATTTGAATTTAAAGAAAAGACCAAAACATGAAGGTCATTACTTCTATGAGAAAGATAAAGCTTCCTTGTTAGAGTCAGCTCCAACTGGAGTCAGAGATTAGTCCCCAGGGCCCCTCCTCCCTTTTAGGGTAAAACATGTGCTAACAGGTGTTATTACGTTAATTTTCTCAGCAATCAATCCTTGTTTTAAGTGAAATTCACTGAAAAGATATGTAAAGATGTGAAAGAGCTTTGTAAACTGTTAATTACATAAAAAGCTAGTAAATGCAAATTAGTTTGATTCCAAGTTTGCAAATATGAATCTTAAAAATAAAAGCAATCTAAAAATAAAATAAAATAAATAAAATAAAAATCTAAAAATAAAAGCAATATATACCTTTCCTTAAAGTCTGTATAAGAATGTGGCAGAATCAAAAGCAGCCACAGTTTGATTCCAAGTTTGCAAATATGAATCTTAAAAAAATAAAATAAAATAGCAAAATAAATAAAATAAAAATCTAAAAATAAAAGCAATATATACCTTTCCTCAAAGTCTGTATAAGAATGTGGCAGAATCAAAAGCAGCCACAATTCTTGATGCTTTCCTATTCCTCACTGGATCATTATTTATGCTTTTAGTTTATTTTACTTTCACTACTACTTTGAATCACTGTAAATGTATCTTAGAACTTTGCTTATTATGGAGAAGGTATATATAAATAGATAAAAAAAAAAAGCGTCAGACGGCTTTTTTGGGGCATGGGCATATTCGGCGGTACTCAGGGCATATCCCTGGCTCTGTGTTGAGGGATCTCTCCTCGATGGGCTCAGAGGGACCAAATCCCAAGGATCAAACCAGGGTTGGCCTGATCCTAATACAAGTGCCTTACCCTCTGTACTATCACTCAGGTCCTCAGATGACTTTTTTTTTTTTTCAAACAGAAAAAAATACATGATCTCAAGTTAGATAGAAAAACTGCACACTATCAAATACTTAATATATTTAATTCTGAGTCCAGGATGCATCGTCAGTTTAAAAATAGAGAGTGGGGCTGGAGTGATAGCACAGCAGGGAGGGCATTTGCCTCGCACGTGGTCAACCCGGGTCCGATTTCCAGCATCCCATATGGTCCCCTGAGCACTGCCAGGGGTAATTCCTGAGTACAGAGCCAGGAGTAACCCCTGTGCATCGCCAGGTGTGACCCAAAGAGCAAAAAAAAAGAAAATATATATATATATATATATATACATACACACACACATCATACACACACACACACACACACACACACACACACACACAGAAAGAGTGCTAGGATAGTACAGTGGGTAGGATGCTTGATTCGCTTGTGGCCAACCCAGGTTTGATGATCCCTGAGCATAAAGCCAGGAGTACCCCTGAGCATCATTGGGTGTAGCCACAAAACCAACAAAAACACCCCCTCGCCCCAATAAATACATAGAGGGGCTTAGAGTACAGGACAGCTGGCAGCACACTTGAGGTTTATGGGGCCGACCTAGATTCAATTCCTGGCATCCCACACTGTCCCTGAGTACTTTCAGGAGTGATCACAGAGTAGAGTCAGGAGTAAGTTTGAGCACCAGTGGCCTGTGACCCCAAAACCAAAATAAATTAAAATTACAGAAATATAAATGTACAAAATAATGTATTTTGGGTAATATAAATTCTTTTGACAATATAGCAACACAGTATAGATTAGAATTTTAGAAAACTTGAAATGTGGATACTCCAATCATCTGTTATTCCTCAGGAGAATCTTAAATTTTAATAGAAAAGGCTAAAAATGAAATTGTTTCAAGTTTACAATTTTCTTTTATGAACTAAGAGTCACAGAAAATCAGAGTAAAATTAGTTTTTTTGAAACTCACTTTATTAAAAAAAAAGTCATGAACAATAAATTACAATCATTTTCCCCCTTTATAAATTCTTCATAAAATATATTTGACAATTTTAAAAGAAAATTTCAAAAGTTGCTCTCATTTTTGAAGTGCTGATGACATTTGACCATTTTGTCATGCTGGTGAATTATTCTGTAGCTGCTACAACAGTTTGATTGATAAACATTTTACAATTAAAACAACAACAGCAATAACAAAGAGAAAAACAGACCAGAAGGAAGAACTATTCAGTGTGCTATTTATCTGACACTTAACACTTACTTTATCATAATGACAAAGTATCCCTTAGCACCAAAAATCTACAGGAACCCCATCTAGTGACAACTAGTGCAAAATAACATTCTAGAAACTAACTGTACAATCTCGTATTTTAACCTGCCACAGCTGCCTATAAGCTTATTTGAAATATTTGGTCTTTTTTCAATTAAGACAAATTTCATTAAACACTATAAACCACGGCAAGACTCTATGAGGAATAATTGTTTATTGAGTACCTATTATGAACAAGGCACTGTGCATAAATTCTTGCTTTTATTTTTCTTCTAGCAAATGCCAAATATTTTCCAAGAATCACACCTTATCTTTTATTTCTTACTCTTAGAGAAAGAAAAGGCTGTGGCTAGACTTCAGTTTTAAATTGTCATTTTCAACTGTTAGTGCTAAGCACACAGTAGGTACTTAATAAATACCTCTTTACTGAAAGAACAAATAAAGACAAACAAATTTACTATCATTTTGCTTGGTATTCATAGGTTATTTAAAAATACAAGAACTTGAGAAAATTTCAGAAGAAACTTCCTGATTGCCTCACACCCTACTGCTAATAAAAATCTTTCAAAATAAATAATTGCTATTTTAAATGAGGCAGGACGAAAAACTATATATGCAGGAAACCATAACTCTAGAAAATGACATAGTATAGAGCTATTTGGAAGGCAAATGAAGCACTGGGGCACCGTTACCTGAATCACGACTCTGCTGAAGTGTTGTATTTATTAACGAAACATTATGATGACACTTCTTACTTCTAGTAACTTGATCCCTTAGCTAACTCTGTCACACTAATTTGTGATATGAAGGGTCAGTTATCATGAGGTTCCAGTATATTTCCACATCTAATTTCTAAAAGATTTCTTACATTAGCCTGAAAGTGATGTCAGAAGGATTTTTTTCCCAGTTTAAAAAAGTTTTAAAACATTTCAATCTAATCTTGAAACTTTTAGATCAAGTAATGTGGTCTAGAAGTTTTTGTTGTCTTTTGTTCCCCACCCCCCACCTCGTCCACAGTCCCTGAACACGTATCAAACAAGGAAAAAATGTGACTGCAATATTCCAAGAGTTGTGGAAGTTCAAAATAGCTGGGGAGACTGCAAATTATCAACAACTTCAATATACTAATCCTTTCCCACCCCTTATTTTTTGACCAAAGAGTCTAGTGTTTTATAAAGATTAACCCAGATACAATGGTCTTAAAGTCTATCTAACCTTAAAGGCTAATGTTCTGTTTTAGGAAAACCTTCCTTAGATGTTAAACAATCTGCAATTTCAGGAAAACATACTGGAGAAAACTAAGTAGCATTAAAGTCAAATTGACTTCAAGAACGGTTTGTTTTTAAATACCCACACTGAGGAATTGTATAAAATGGTCAACTTTTTCCTTTAAAGAATATAGCTGATATATTTTACCCACTTGCTAAACTGTAGAGTATCATCTCCTACTTTAGAACAAGGGGATGAGCATTTAAATATAACCATATCACTACTGTTACTGTGTCAACATAGACAAAACATTAGTGTCAAAACGAAAGAAATTCCAGTGAATAAACAAGAGATCATTAAAAAAAAAAAAAGAGATCATTTCAAGGGAGGAAATGTGGAGTTCATTTAGTTTCTTCAACTTTATGCTGATGCTGAAGGTCTTAAAATAAAAAATTGATTATCAAGTACTAAATATAGAAAAGTTTTCGGAAACCTAAGACTTGTTCAGATTTATATCAGATTGTAGATGCTCAAGTGTAGACATGTACTAAAGCATTGGTTAATTGGTTACCTGAACATTTGGCTACTTACCTAAAGAAGGTACGGCTGAATCATCAATATCCTTGCCAACCTGCTACCACACAATTGCATGACTAATTCAACTCCTGTAGCTACAGGGCAACGGAGAGTGCAAACATACTTCAGCAGCTTTGAATTATTCAATTTCATTTGTTTAATCAGATAGTTTTAGCCCCTCCAAATTGATGCCTTAAAAAGAGCTGTATATTATAAAATTTTAAAAAAAAGTATAATTTTATCAAAGGGAGGAACTGGGTAGGAAGACTAGGAAAAGTCCTTTTATTTCTCATCACTGATTTCACCAGCAAATTTCAAAAGCCAAACCTACATCAAATAATATAAACAGAAGTGGCATTTTTATGTGGAATGCAAAAACGCACACATTCACATACATATACATAAATATATACATATATGTTTCCTTTACAAAGCTTTAATGGTTGCATTACCAGCATGCAAACCTCTTCTTCCATGGAAATTCCTAATACTGACAAGGAATGTCTAAAATACTTAGAGACATATTTCCAGAAAACTGTACTCTCTTCTCTTCTTGGCTCTTAAGAGAATTTTCCTGCCAAACTTCTACCAATGATCATTTAAAAAAAAATTTACAACCACATTGGTAATACACATTTAAAACATACTAACAAAATGGCCATCTTGGACTTAAGAAAAAACGAGGAGGAGAACACCCCACAATAAAATCTAAACTCTTTGAATGTGGAACTTAGCTTTTGATATTCCTTCTCAGCCACATTTTGTTGCATCACTGTTTAAACAGAAGCAGCATTATCATCCAAGATATTTGCAAATAACCTAGGTGTCACGTTTCCCAGCTACTATCTTTAAATGCAATTTGTACTAATCTGAGTTCTAGTTCAAAAGCATCTGGACGATCCTGAGGGTTTGCAGCCAGCATTTCCTTAATCAGCTGTTTCATTCGCCCATTCATAGACTTTTTCTTCACAGGAATGAGAAGTTCCATTTTGGGATTTTCCAGAAGTGCCTCCCCAACAGGTACAATCTCAGTTCCTTGTTTTACATAACTCCCCAAGAGTTCTTTCTTTGTCTCTGTGTCTATGAATGTGATTCTTTCCAGCATTGCCCAGATGATAATTCCCAGTGCAAAGATATCAGCCTTTGCTGTGTAATGTCCCTCCCACACTTCGGGAGCCATATAGAAATCTGTGCCACATGCAGTGGAAAGGAAACATTTGTTTACACTGACAGGTTCTTCTGGGTTCTGCCCAGAGGCTGAACAAACTTTACTTAGACCAAAATCAGCCACTTTTAGTGTGGGTTCCAAGTCACTGGTATCCAACCGACTTTGAGAAATCAGGATGTTATCAGGTTTTAGATCTCGATGGATGATCTGGTTTTTATGTAAGAAAGCCAGGGCACTGCTTAGCTGAAGCATAAAGCTGGTATTAGTTTTACGATTGGGTTTTCTGGACAACAGATACTCATTCATATCTCCTCCATCACAAAAATCCATCACAAACCACAAGTAATAGGCGCTTCTGGGATCAAAGGCAATTTCTCCTTTTAATGAAGTCTCTACAAGCTACAAGAAGGGGAAAAAAAGATTACAATCATATGCAGTTTATATAATCCAGTACTTAGAGAAAGTAACTGGCTACATCAGTCTCCAATTTAAGTGGAAAATCTAAATATTTTATTTGGACAGAGCTTTCATATGTATATTTTATCTTAAACTTCAGAACTTCAAACTATCATTTTGTCCTTAATATAAATATATTCCCAATCTCCAAGTCAAGATAAATAGGCATTTATTTTAAAGTAGATTTGTTTTGAAAAGTGTCCCACAGGCTATGTTTTCTGTAGATGTCATTAAATCAACTACCCACCTAGCTAATACCTTCATGAAAAGACCAGTTTCAATAGGCCTGAGAGATTGTAAACTGAGGGATAAACATAAAACTAGAAAATTCTATTCAAAGAAACTACCTGAATTCACACACACACACACACACACACACACACACACACACACACACACACACACACACACACTTCTTGCTCATTGCTAATAATTGTGAAATCAAGAGAAAAAGAATATGGAACAATGGAACAACTTGTTACAGAAATATAAAGTGCTCCTGCAACCAATAATAAATTAAAGACTGGTGCCATCATTTCATAAACTTCTACAGACAGTATGCAAATATTTTTGTTATCTCTATCAGTAAGTAACTTCTAAAAACCAATTTACGAAAAGAAAATTTGTATTCACTATAAAAATTTAACCACATGTATATTTCCATTAATAGAAAAATCTAAAATGCATCACTGTTCATCATTGTTTTTTTCTTTTTGGGTCACACCCGGCAATGCACAGGGGTCACTCCTGGTTCTGCACTCAGGAATTACTCCTGGCGATGCTCAGGGGACCATGTGGGATGCTGGGAATCGAACCTGGGTCAGCCGGTTGGAAGGCAAACACCCTACCCGCTGTGCTATCGCTCCAGCCCCCACTGTTTATCATTTTAACATTAAATATAATTGTGTTTTTTGGTGGGGTTAGGGGTACACCCAGTGGTTCTCAGGACTTACTCCTAGCCTTGCAATAAAGGATCATTTTTGGAAGGGTTCAGGGGACCATATGAAGTGCTGGGGATTGAACCTGGATTACGTGCATGCAAGGCCAAGTTCCTTACACCCACTGTACTGTCTTTTAATGCAGAATTCAAAAATATTATTTCACTGAATATGAACTAGCATTCTAAAATAGAGGTATGTGGTGCTATAAAAGCAATTTTTGGGGCTGGAGCGATAGCACAGTGGGTAGGGCGTTTGCCTTGCACGCGGCCAACCCGGGTTTGAATCCCAGCATCCCATATGGTCCCCTGAGCACCGCCAGAAGTAATTCCTGAGTGCAGAGCCAGGAGTAACCCCTGAGCATTGCCGAGTGTGACCCCCCTCCCCAAAAAAAAGCATTTGTTATATTGTTATATGGTGTCCTTTTCAGACCCAAGGATTGAACAGAAACTCAGTAAGAAAATCAAAAAATATCTTAAGGGCAGATCGCTAATTTTACATTTAAGTTTAATGGTACTTCATCATTTTAGTGGGCAGAAGGAATACCTCCTTATGTGACAAATAGATGATTCAATGATAAGCAGATGTCTTTTTTAGCCTGCATTTTCCTGGTTGCATGCTGGTCAAGTGAGACACTAAAAATTTAGGCATAAATTACACAATTTTTACCAGGTACACTATTACTTAATTACAAACCAGTATCATCTCTCTTCATTTCCTCGTCTTTACTCTCAAAAGCAAACTTTCTTAATATCTTTGAGCAATGTAGAGCAATGCGGACTGGTTTAGAATAAGGTCAGAGTAAGTATTTTGGGTGTGACAAGCCACAAAAAGTTTCGTAAAAAATGTAAAATAATGGAACTGGAGCCATAGTACAGCCCATAAGCACTTGCCTTGCATGCGACCGACCTGGGTCTTATCTCTGCTATCCCATATGGTCTCCTGAGCACCACCAATAGTGATTCCTGAGTGCAAAGCCCAGAGTAATGCCTGTGCATTGCCAGGTGTGTCACCAAAATAGAGCATCCAAGCCAGACTATAGTTTTAGGGTCCCTTGGTTGAAGTGTAACACATACACAAAACTTAATCTGCTTATTTTCATGTGTAGAAAATGTTAGTCTTGGTTCTCTTGTGTAAAGTCTTTCAACAGCTTTCTTGCTCTCTGAGGATAAGTTTAAGCTCTTTAACATGGATTGTTCATGAATCTCTTTGCTCTGATCTCTGCTGATTATTCTATCCTCATTCAAAACAACACTCCTGTACAATATAATCTTATTACTTTCTTTCAACTTTTAAGAGTGTTATGCTTCTTGCTTTGAGATAGATGGATATGTTCTTTCTTCCTAGGAAATTTTCTCATTTGCTTAGCTAACTTCTCTTTACCCACAAATTTTAGTTTAGATTGTTCCTAAATCTTGAATGCCAGTATTATGTCAGGTTCCCTATTATATGCTCCTGTACCACCTAGAACCTCTCATTATTGAGTTATCACCAGCATAGCCTACAGAGTTCCTAGTCATGAGATTATGTCCTCTATTGTTTCACTTTTGTTGTTATTTTTTGGGCCATCCTGCAATGTTTAGGGATCACTCCTGGTGAGGCTGTGGGGACCATATGTGATGCAGGGGACTGAACCTTGGGTCGGCTTGTGCAAAGTAAGAGTTCTACCTGCTGCACCTTCTCTCTGCCCATTTTACATTATTTCATCTTTTGGTTTTTGAGCCATTCTTGGTGGTGCTCAGAGCTTAACCCTGGCTCTGTGCAGAGGGATCACTTTTGGAGGATTTGGGGGACCATAAGGGGTTTCAGGGATCGAACCTGGGTCAGCTACATGCAAGAGAAATGTCCTACCCACTATACCATCATTCCAGTCCGTTTTACATTATTTTTTAAGACAATGATTTTTGCTCTTAGAAAGTGATTTAATGATTTCAACTGGTAACAAGGAAGGGATGTAGAAAAATATGGAGAAAAATGTTTTTGCTGAAAATTGGAGAACATAAAGATTGGTCATACAAAGACTTATTTTTACTATCTGTGAATTTGAAGAAGGCACTTGCTAATAAATATTTTGTCAATAAATGTCTGGTTAATTAAACAAATCCACAGGATAACAATTTTCTGGTCATACCCTACAGTGCTCAGAGATCACTCCTGGTGAGGCTTGGGGACC